>NC_064620.1:33645000-34987500 GCF_023898315.1 Schistocerca nitens | reverse complement strand
TCTGCAATGGCAACGGCGTATGGGAGACGCTTCAGGAAAACTACGCATCCTTCTCAGCGCCAGCAGCGCCCTCGCACTGAGGTGAACATAGTGTTGAGCCTGCAACAACTCAGCCCCCGTTCGATACCTCAACATCCTCGTCTGCGACCAATGAGTAGTTAAAGTTTCACTAGAACATGTAGTGTTGTTGATATTGAACTTTGTACCACAAGAGATCATTTCGTTAATCATACATAACGTGATACTTTAAAAGTCCATCACAATTGTAAATTATCCACCAATGCTGTGGCAAAGCCGAGTTTCAAAGTTAAGTATATCTTTTATTCATTTATGTTATATGGTCAACTATTATGTCATGCGGGCCGCGGTGGCCGAGCGGTTCTAGACGCTTCAGTCCGCAACCGCGCGATTCGAATCCTGCCTCGGGCATGGATGTGTGTGATGTCCTTAGGTTAGTTAGGTTTAGGTAGTTCTAAGTTCTAGGGGACTGATGACCTCAGATGTTAAGTCCCATAGTGCTCAGAGCCATTTTTTATTATTGCATGTGTTCTGGTTTGATAAGCCTTTCCTCAGAGCAATCAGACGACTCCACAGATGTGGCCAGATGAACGTAGTTTCGCCTAATGACCGCACCTGCAACCAGGTCTCACTCACGATGTAATTCAAACGCGAAAGCTGTCAGCAGTCGGAAACAGAATTTTTGGAGCGTGCAATTATCTGAATAGCTGTTCAAAGCAGAACAAGCTATCGCTTTACAATGTGCCCTCACATGACCTACAATTTCAAAATGGCATAAACTGTGCACTTAGATGCAGACACTCTTGCACTAGCTAAAGCTAATACACAATTTATGTACACATTAAAAACGTTTTGCATCACCTCAGTTCCAAGAGTTCCAGAAACTGTACAGAAAATTGGAATAGAGATCAAATTAAACATCATTTCCGCCCTTTTTATTTCAAATGAAAACCACAAATTGCATATGGTACCACCATACAGCGAGACATTCAGAGGTGGTGGTCCAGATCAATACCCTTAATACCCAGCAGCACTTCCTCTTGCATTGATGCTTGCCTGTATTCGTCGTGGTATACTATCCGCAAGTTCATCAAGACACTGTTGTTCCAGATTGTCCCACTCCTCAAAGGCGATTCGGCGTAGATCCCGCAGAGTGGTTGGTGGGTGACGTCGTCCATAAACAGCCTTTTTCAATCTATCCCAGGCATGTTCGATAGGGTCATGTCTGGAGATCAAGCTGGCCACTCTAGTCCAGCGATGTCGTTATCCTGAAGGAAGTCATTCACAAGATGTGCACAATGGGGGCGCGAATTGTAGTCCATGAAGACGAATGCCTCACCAGTATGCTGCCGATATGGTTGCACTATCGGTCGGAGGATGGCATTCACTTATCGTACAGCCGCTATGGCGCCTTCCATGGTCACCAGCGGCGTACGTCGGCCTCACATAATGCCATCCGAAAACACCAGGAAACCTCTACCTTGCTGCACTCGTTGGACAGCATTTGTAAGGCATTCAGCCTGACCACCTTGCCCCCAAACACGTCTTCGACTATTGTCCGGTTGAAGGCATATGAGGCACTCATCGGTGAGCGGTCCATTCGGCATGTAGTTGGGCCCATCTGTACCGTATGCATGATGTTGTGGTTGGAAGATGGACCTCGCCATGGACGTCGGGAGTGAAGTTGCGCATCATGCAGCGTACTGCGCTGCACGAAAAGAATTATTCAATGTAGTCATTTTGCGGTCGGAGTTCCTCCGAGTCGTAATCCTTAGGTAACGGTCATCCACTGCAGTAGTAGCCCTTGGAGGGCCTAAGCGAGGCATGTGTTGGACAGTTCGTGTCTCTCTGTATCTCCTCCATGTCAGAACAACATCGTTTTGGTTTACTCAGAGACGCCGGGACACATCCCTTGTCGAGAGCCCTTCCTGACACGAAGTAACAGTGCGGAAGCCATCGAACCTGTGGTATTGGCCGTCTAGGCATGGTTGAACTACAGACGATATGAGCCGTGTACTTCCTTCCTGGTGGAATGACAGAAACTGAACGGCTGTGGGACCCCCTCCGTCTAATAGGCGCTGCTCATGCATGGTTGTTTACATCTTTTGGCGGGTTTAGTGACATATCTGAACACTCAATGGGCCTGTATTTGTGATACAATATATACAGTCAACGCCTATCTTCAGGAGTTCTCGGAACTTGGATGATGCAAAACTTTTTTGACGTGTGTATTTGCCTCGTCTTCAGAACGCGAGCGGTGCCAAACCTTGCGCCGATTAAATGAAACATCTGCCTCCAGCTAATTAGCGCAAACTTTCAGCCCTAAGGGCCCACTCCGGCGGAACAGAGCCGCCTAGCAGTCTGGCGGGGATCCAGCGACGGCGAGTGAAGAGCCAGGGCCGGCACAGCCGAAGCAATCTGGCCACAGCTGCGGCCGAGTCCCGCTAGTGCTGCCACCTGGGCCCCTTGTCCATTGTGGGGCTCTCTGAGGGCACTCCCATTACTGCTACAGGCTGCTCGATGCTGGCAGACGCTCACCGTATTGCTACTGATGCTCACTGTTGGGCGCTGCCTAACAGTGAAAACAATGAACTGCAAAAGACCACCGCACAGTGGGAACTGGACCTCCGAGTGACAGCGGCAGAAAAAGTCGTCAGTGCAATCTAAAGGACACAATAAACAGCGAACTATGGTCACTACAATTAATGGTGTCACGATGTGCGCAGGGAATGCAGGTAGCTTTGAAAGCAGTGTGGAGAGTCAGGCGCCGTTCAAATTGTGGTAAGTACTTAATACCAGGCTTTAATGTGGAGGTTGATCAGTATTACTATTATAACAGTGAGTGAAGACTGAGGGACAATGAGACGTAGCTTGCACAACAGAAAGCTAATTAAACGACCATGAGCAATACATCATAACCGTTCGATACCTACATCTACATCTCCATCCATACTCCGCAAGCCACCTGATGGTGTGTGGCGGAGTGTACCCTGATTACCTCTATCGGTCCTACCTTCTATTCCAGTCTCGTATTGTTCGTGAAAAGAAAGATTGTCGGTATGCCTCTGTTCGTGAAAAGAAAGTTTGTCGGTATGCCTCTGTGTGGGCTCCAATTTCTCTGATTTTATCCTTATCGTCATTTCGCTAGATCTACATAGGCGGGAGAAATATACTACATGACTCCTCGGTGAAGGTATTTTCTCGAAACTTCAATAAAAGCCCGTACCGAGCTACTGAGCGTCTCTCTTGCAGAGTCTTCCACTGGAGTTTATCTATCATCTCCGTAACGCTTTTGCGATTACTAAATGATCCTGTAACGAAGCGCGCTGCTCTCCGTTGGATCTTCTCCATCTCTTCTATCAACCCTATCTGGTACGGATCCCACACCGGTGAGCAGAATTCAAACAGTGGGCGAACAAGTGTACTGTAACCTTCTTCCTTCGTTTTCGGATTGCATTTCCTTAGGATTCTTCCAATGAATCTCAGTCTGGCATCTAATTTACCGACGATGAACTTTATATGGTCATTCTATTTTAAATCACTCCTAATGCCTACTCCCAGATAATTTATGGAATTAATTGCTTCCAGTTGATGACCTGCTATATTGTAGCTAAATGATAAAGGCTCATTCTTTCTATGTATTCGCAGCACAATTACACTTGCCTACATTGATATTCAATTGCCATTCCCTGCACCATGCGTCAATTCGTTGCAGATCCTCCTGCATTTCAGTACAATTTTCCATTGTTACACCCTCTCGATATACTACAGCAACATCCGCATAAAGCCTCAGTGAACTTCCGATGTTATCCACAAGGTCATTTATGAAGTACGTTATCGGAACATTGCTACTTCTTTACTAAAAAAGCAATGTTCAAACTACCGAATTCTAGAAATTTAGTTTGATTTATTAGCTGTAAAAAATATTCTTTGAAACTTACATAGCAAAAATGCTATGCAGGAGGGATGTTCAACAAGTAATGCATCACTTTTTTTTCTGGAAGTAGGTTGATTTTACTTAGCTTTCCAGTACAGTTTATGATTTCCCACTCTTTTGCCTACGGAACGCTAGTTTTCAACATAATCTCCGCTCAGTGCGACAGCCTTACGCTACCTTACTAGGGGGGCCCTGTACGATCTCGTGGTATCACTGCAATGGTAGACGCCAGAGCCAACTTCTTGCTGCATCAGTGAACTCTCCATTACCCATGTGTTGCGTCCAGCGGATTGCACCATTCATTGGGCGAAACAGATGCAAGTCGGACGTTGTGAGCTCCGGGCTGTAGGGGGTATGAGGAACAACAGCCAAATGAAGCTTAGTAAGCTCCTCTCGGGTGCGCAGACTTTTCTGAGCCCTTGAGTTGTCATGGAGAAGGATAAGTTAGTTCGCACTTTTGTGGCGACGAACGCGCTGAAGTCGTTTTTCTATTTCCTGAGGGTTGCGCAACATTGCAGGAGACACAGCTATGCTCAGCCGGTCGCCACACGTGAAATCGGACGGGTTTGCATGTCCTTATTGCAATGATGACTGACGACTCGCCCAACGACTCGCCGTGCTTTTGGTCTTTGCCAGGTCTCCTTAGACATTCTGCAAGGGCCTATAAATACCTGCGATGCTCTGGTTTACCGCTAAAGGGAAAAGCTCCCTGCTTGAAACGGAACTCTGTTATAGACGCCGTTTTGAAGTCTACGCATAGGACCTTCATGAAACCATCGAGGCTGAAGTCCGAATATTCCACTATGTCTCATAACAAATGCTGGGTGTTTTGAAACCGAACTGATGAAGAAAAATACCGTCGCATTACATGCTAACGGCCGTCGTTTAACCCCAGTTGTCAGATGCAACGTGGAGTAATACAAATTGGTATGTTTCATTACCATTTATTTTCAGCGTTAGGTCTTAAGTTCAGTACCAAGCTTTTGTAGCAGCTGTATGTGCCACTACATGAGTAGTGCACTGACAGACGAAAGTCCAAGGGCAGTACAGAGACCACACTGAAACACAGCTTGGCCAAGTGTTCCTTGAGTAGCTTGAGGCGTTACCACTTACGAACATTCATTTAATCGTATTTAACTGACACTGACAAACTGCGGCAGAAATATAATCTAATATGTGATATCATTCAGTGCAAAAGAGGTAGAATACATCCATTTAGTATTTCTTGCCGGCCGGGATGACCGAGCGGTTCTAGGCGCTACAGTCTGAAACCGCTTGACCGCTACGGTCGCAGGTTTGAATCCTGCCTCGGGCATGGATGTGTATGATGTCCTTAGGTTAGTTAGGTTTAACTAGTTCTAAGTACTATGGGACTTATGACCTCAGAAGTTAAGTCCCATAGCGCTCAGAGCCATATGTATATATTTATTATTTCTTACCTCAAAGGCTTCCTCTTCCTCTGTTTTCATATCAGACGAGTAAATAAACTGGTAAACGTGCTTGTTAGATAGCTGCTTACCGACCAACGTAACGCAATTCTCACGAAAAGTATCACGTAAGTTATTGAATACTGATCGGATAGAAGTACACCTGGGATGCTTTAGTCTTATTTAAAGAAATAAGTTACGAAAGAGCGCGATTAGCGTTCGGTCGTTCGCCGTACACCAATTCGTCACCAGTGTCTCTTATCTGAAATCTGAAATAAGATTCTAAAAACTCAAAGAATATTATTCGAATGAAAGAAATGGGATGGGTGATGGAAATTAAATGGAAGACGCGGCAATATATCAGATATTACGATAGTTACTCAAGTAATTTTACATTCATGGCGAAAGTTACGTGTTTCCTACAAAACGTCAGACAAAAATGTGAGTGAAATTAGAATTACATATTACTACGTTTAGGTGCTGACGGGCGTTGATATATATCAACGGCGACAGGTGGAAATGTGTGCCCTGACCGGGACTCGAACCCGGGATCTCCGGCCTACAAGGCAGACCCTCTATCCATCGGAGCCACCGAGAGACCAGAGGATAGCGCGACTGCAGGGACTACATCGGGCACGCCTCCCCCGAGACCCACATTCTCACCTTATATGTCCACGCACTACATTCGTAGTGTCATTCGTAGTGTCCCTACCCAACACACTCATTAGTCGAGGAAGACACTCTTACCAAATCCAGTAAGAGTTCGGGTAAGATGTGTGCATCCGCACAGAAGAAGAAGGTCACGGCCGGTATTGCCAGAACTATATACTTATATGGATATGGTGTCTGTTCTTTCGGACATATCCATATAAGAATATAGGTCTGGCAATTCCGGCCGTGACCTTCTTCTTCTGTGTGGATGCACACATATTACCCGAACTCTTTCCGGACTTGGTAAGAATGTCTTCCGCAAGCAGTGAGTGTGTTGGGTAGGGACACTACGACTGTAGTGCGTGGACATACACTCCTGGAAATGGAAAATAGAACACATTGACACCGGTGTGTCAGACCCACCATACTTGCTCCGGACACTGCGAGAGGGCTGTACAAGCAATGATCACACGCACGGCACAGCGGACACAGCAGGAACCGCGGTGTTGGCCGTCGAATGGCGCTAGCTGCGCAGCATTTGTGCACCACCGCCGTCAGTGTCAGCCAGTTTGCCGTGGCATACGGAGCTCCATTCGCAACCGTCTCCATGAAGCTGGGCTACGGTCCCGCACACCGTTAGGCCGTCTTCCGCTCACGCCCCAACATCGTGCAGCCCGCCTCCAGTGGTGTCGCGACAGGCGTGAATGGAGGGACGAATGGAGACGTGTCGTCTTCAGCGATGAGAGTCGCTTCTGCCTTGGTGCCAATGATGGTCGTATGCGTGTTTGGCGCCGTGCAGGTGAGCGCCACAATCAGGACTGCATACGACCGAGGCACACAGGGCCAACACCCGGTATCATGGTGTGGGGAGCGATCTCCTACACTGGCCGTACACCACTGGTGATCGTCGAGGGGACACTGAATAGTGCACGGTACATCCAAACCGTCATCGAACCCATCGTTCTACCATTCCTAGACCGGCAAGGGAACTTGCTGTTCCAACAGGACAGTGCACGTCCGCATGTATCCCGTGCCACCCAACGTGCTCTAGAAGGTGTAAGTCAACTACCCTGGCCAGCCAGATCTCCGGATCTGTCCCCCATTGAGCATGTTTGGGACTGGATGAAGCGTCGTCTCACGCGGTCTGCACGTCCAGCACGAACGCTGGTCCAACTGAGGCGCCAGGTGGAAATGGCATGGCAAGCCGTTCCACAGGACTACATCCAGCATCTCTACGATCGTCTCCATGGGAGAATAGCAGCCTGCATTGCTGCGAAAGGTGGATATACACTGTACTAGTGCCGACATTGTGCATGCTCTGTTGCCTGTGTCTATGTGCCTGTGGTTCTGTCAGTGTGATCATGTGATGTATCTCACCCCAGGAATGTGTCAATAAAGTTTCCCCTTCCTGGGATAATGAATTCACGGTGTTCTTATTTCAATTTCCAGTAGTGTATAGGGTGAGAATGTGGGTCTCGCGGGAGGCGTGCCCGATGTAGTCCCTGCAGTCACAATATCCTCTGTGCTTTGTGTGGCTGAGATGGATAGAGATTCTGCCCTGTAAGAAGGAGATCCCTGGTTCGAGTCCCGGTCGGAGCACACATTTTCACCTGTCCCCATTGATATATATCAACGCCCGTCAGCAGCTGAAGGTATCAATATATAATTCTAATTTCGTTCCAGACGGCTGCAGGTCACCATATCCATATAAGTATGTAGAAAGTGAGTGATCCCTCAGGCTTCAGACATTGAAAGTGCGGCTCATCTTCCTTTTCCCCCGTGATATTATACATTCTTCTTTACAAACATCACGGAAATTAAACACTAACGTAACGCCATAAAGATGTTTAAACATATATGATTGCTTCATTAAGGTGGAAATTTCTTTGTTGTGTACCATTAAAATTAAAACTTCTCCTAAAACAATAGCAATCACAGTTACTTTAAAGGTAATACTTCAGGCTAATCAGTTGTCATAGAGGGGCCATGTAACTGCCTCCCGCAGCGGCCTGCAGAGAGATGTTTCTGTATTACGTTCTGTGGTATTCAGCCTGGCTCTCTCGTGTTTTACCTCTACTCGATGGCTGATGATTCAGGTAGTCAGTCCCTGTGTCTCTTACACACCAGCTTTTCATCTGCCACTGTTTCTCATGTAACTTCCGTCTGCTTTTGTTTTAATTGTTTAGCTTTTGCCCCTGAATCATGACCTTTTCGAATATCATCTAACTTCTGGCCAGCACCCCTATTGAGCAAGGACTGTCTTAAAGTATCTGTAGAATCATAAAACCTAACGCATATATTTACTTTGACTTTTTGACTTTCAGTCGTCCCTGACGACCGCCTTTTCGATCCTGTCCAAATCCCACACTCACTCCTGAACAAACTGTTGTCTGTAAGTGGGATGTCATGCCCCTATTTTCATTTTCTTCGGTCTTCAATGTGGCTGCCATGTATACTTTCGTGTACATAGCGTGTATATGCACCGATGTTGTGACTCGTTCATTTCCTTGCCATTTTCGAGGGACCGATGAATTACTCGAAGCTACTATCCATGGAGCATACGCACCTAGTTAGTCCACACCGCACAGCCCTTGAC
Organism: Schistocerca nitens; assembly: GCF_023898315.1. NCBI lineage: Eukaryota > Metazoa > Arthropoda > Insecta > Orthoptera > Acrididae > Schistocerca > Schistocerca nitens. Next base: position 34,978,871 of record NC_064620.1, on the reverse strand, counting down.
ACAAGATTGCGCTGCAGTCAGCTGCAAGCCGACGTCCCATGCTGGCGCTATCACATCGCAGTGCTATGCATTCCACTGCCCCTGTGGACCTCAGCCAGGCCATGCAGCAGCAGCCTCGAGGCACTACGCTGTTTGCCGCACCCATGTCGACTACGGGAGAATTCATGTCGCAGACCCTCTATAATGCAGTTTCGCCGCTGTCCGCCTCTAAGCATGTTGTACGCCTCAGATTAAGAAACTGCGTTTCAGTTCTTGTACCTAGCTAGCTGGGAGCTGCACATGAGAAATCGCCGCACGGAAGGAAGATGTAGCTGCCACTTTCTGCTGACGGAAAAGAGCAGCTTCTCAAGAAAAGCCTTCATGTCATACTTTATTCGTGACTTGCTCTTTACTCGTGGCTTCGCCCACATACTCTTGTGTCACGTACAGTGTACAAATGTATTCCTCAGGGCCTGAAATACATCGACATAGTTACTCGCGTTAAATTTATCTGTGGTGATCAGCCCTGTAGCATGCTTTTTAGTCCCGAAAGAAGTTGACAAATTTACTGCCTCGCTGTAGTGCTCACTCTTGACACCTGGTTGACACAATGATCTGCACAAATAAGAGATAAATTGCACTTCATACTTTTAAACAAGTCAACTAAATCCAGGAAAGAAATATAAACAGTTTGTCTTAGAACAATTTTACATAACACTCCCGTCTTATGCACATCCGGATCCTTAGGAATAGTAGGTACTACCAAACTACACAGATACAAGATGTGTATCATGTATATACCAAATTTTTTTGAAATGAATTCATCAAAATAATTACGAAAAAAGTGGTCTCTCCTTTAATCTATCTTTACCCTTCCATTCCTCTCTCCCCTCTTCCACCTGCTTCATTATACCCAGTCTCTTTCCCAACTGTCTCCTCAAACTCTGTCCACCTGACTCCTCACATCGTTCCCATCTTTCTTCACTCTCCCCTTCTCACTTCCGCTGTCAACTCACACCCTTCCCTCTTCCTGCCAAGACACTTCCTTTTTCATCACCCCCTCCCCTCCTTCACTAACCACGTTCTACTAACCACCTCTACCTCCCCCCAGTATCACTGTCCTATTCCTCTCTGTCCATCTGGCCCCTCTCTCTGTCCATCTCCTACTCCTCCTCCTCCTTGTTTTTCCTCATGTCACTATTTTGGGCCGGCTGGTGTGGCTGACCGGTTCTAGGCGCTTCATCCATGCCTCGGGCATGGATGAGTGTGCGGTCCTCAGTTAGATTTAAGTTGTTCTAAGTTCTAGGGGACTGATGAACTCAGATGTTAAGTTCCATAGTCCTCAGAGCCATTTCAACCATTTTAACTCTATTTTGGATTGTATCCTCACTCCCAAGGGAGGTAGTAGGTTGTTACCCCTACAGTGCTTCTGTTTACATAATGATTGGTATGTGTGCGAAGTGCAATTGGACTGACCCATGGTTTTATAGCATGTAAGGATTACTAAGCGTAGTCATTCGCAGAGCCTTCGATGAAAGTGTTGTGAACTACATTATTTTGTAGATGTACTTTAATGTATGTTTTTTCCTATGTTATGAAGTGCTACTGCTACTTTGCTGATTCTTTGATAGGGGTTTAATATTATCCTCAGAGTTAGTATGCGATTGGTAACCACGAGATTCTCAGTTAGCTGTAGCATGTCACCATTTCAGTGTTGCAGTTCTATCCTTTGACTGTCCTACACTCGTACAAAACTATGTTAATTACTAAAACACATGGAATAGTGCATCTCTAAGATCTTAAATGGACTTGGTTGTACTGAATTTTTTTTCTGCGTAGTCTGATTTTTCGTAAGATTTGGGAAGATAAATATTTTTGTAGCCTCAGATGACACATGTATTTTACTTTTTGGTATTTACGCATTTAACGTCGATACAGAGCTTCTGTGCTGTCAGGAGTTTCATAGAAAATTGCATTAAATGAAGGCGAAACTGAGCTATAATAAATGGTAGACAGAAATTTTGAATTCTAATTTCGGTGAATTTTTCGTAGTTTGTTCTCGTGCGAGCAATTATTTTGATACCAGGATTTTCTTATTTGGTGACCTCAAAATGGGAGTGTATGAATATTAGAGTATACTGTCTAATGCAATATGCCTAATGTAGTACTGCACAGAGATCATGTTGCCACACCAAAGTTAACGTCGCAAATCGACACCACAGACATTATGGAGGGCTCGCTGCAGTCCACAAAGACGTATGGTAAGCGGCCCTCAAGACCACACACCTCCCCTCTCAGCAGAGCTGCGCCCTCACACTGTGGTCAATATACTGTCGAGCTAGCAAGCCTTCTGCCCCAGTGGGAGTCCACAGATAGAGCACTCAACATCATCGTCTAAGACCGACGATTTGTGAGGTTTCAAATGAACGTGTAGTGCTGTTCATATTGAACATTATATGACAGCTGTTGCTTTGTTGGTGCATGACGTGTTTCAACATTTTCCTGCAAACTGATGGTCAGGTCCTGCAGAAAGTGTCTTCACTTCTGTCTCTGTGCTGTTTATTTTTGGAACAGAACCTACGACTAGCTTAGAGAGAGAAGTGATGACACTTTCTGCAGGACCTGACCATCATTTTGCAGGACAATGCTCAAGCACGTTACTGATTTGTTTGACTGATGTGGCTACTAAGTGCTATACCACCTACTGCACTCCTCTGACTTCAACTCGATTTCTGAACTGAAGGAAACACTTCACGGCATTCGTTTCAGAACTGCTAAAAATTCGTTGGGGAATAGACCGTGCCGCTGGTATTGCCAACACAACCGGCACTGCTAGAAGTATCCTACGACTTCCACATCGCTGGCAACGGCTTATACACAACGCTGGTGACAACTTTGATGGTCAGTAAAACATTGAAACACGTGTCCATTTTGTACGAGCTGTAAATAAATAGTTGCCACTATTAAAGTTCCAACCTTTGTACATCTACGAGATTACTCTGCTATTCGTAATGAAGTGCCTGGCCCATGTTTCAATTAACCACCTTCAAGCTGTCTCTCTACCGTTCCACTCTCGGAAGGCGCTCGGGAAAAACGAGCACTTAAACTTTTATGTGCGAGCCCTGATTTCTCTTCTTTTATCGTGGTGATCATTTATCCCTATGTAAGTGGGTGCCAACAAAATGGTGATTGAAATTTCATGAGATGATCCCGTCGGAATGAAAAACACCTTTGTTTTAATGATTGCCACTCCAATTCATGTATCATGGCTGTGACACTATCTCCCCTATTTCGCGATAATACAAAACGAGCCGCCATTCTTTGAACTTTTTCGATGTCATCCGTCAGTCCCACCTGATGCGGATCCCACATCGCACAGCAGTACTCCAGAATAGGGCGGACAAGTGTGGTGTAAGCAGTCTCTTTAGTAGATTTGTTGCACCTTCTAAGTGTTCTGCCAATTAATCGCAGTCTTTGTTTTGCTCCACCCACAACATTATCTATGTGATCGTTCCAATTTAGGTTATTTGTAATTGTAATCCCTAACTATTTAGTTGAATTTACAGCCTTCAGATTTGTGTGACTTATCGCGTAATCGAAATTTAGCGGATTTCTTTATTACTCATGTGAATAACTTCACACTTTTCTTTATTCAGAGTAAATTGCCAGTTCTCGCACCATACAGATATCTTATCTAAATCATTTTGAAATTCGTTTTGGTCGTCTGATGACTTTACAAGGCGGTAAATGACAGCATCATCTGCAAATAATCTAAGACTGCTACTGAGATTGTCTCCTACGTCGTTAACATAGATCAGGAACAAAACATGCCTATAACACTTCCTCGGGGAACACCGGATATCACTAGTTTTACGAGATGACTTTCGGTCTATTACTACGAACTGTGACCTTTCTGACAGGAAATCACGAATCCAGTCGCACAATTGAGGTGATATTATGTACGCAGTTTGTGTTAGAAGACGCTTGTGAGGAACGGCGTCGAAAGCCTTCTGGATATCTAAAATGATGGAATCAATTTGACATTCCCTGTCGATAGCACTCATTACTTCATGAGCATAAAGATCTAGTTGTGTTTCGCAGGAACGATATTTTCTGAATCCCTGCTGACTATGTGTCAACAAATAGTTTTCTTCGAGGTACTTCACAACGTTCCAATACAGTATATGTTCCAAAACCATACTGCAAATCGACGTTAGTGATATGGTCATGTAATTCAGCGGATTACTCCTACTTCGCGTTTTGGGTATTGGTGTGACTTGAGCAATTTTCCAGTCTTTAGGTACGGGTCTTTCTGTGAGAATAACTCAGGCATTACGAAAGCTCACTCATTTGTAAGACAAAGGTGTCACATTGGCTTGACAATGTCCAAACACCAATTACGTACCCATTAGTGGAGAGGAGTTCGTCCGTGGAGCCGTTATAGCTACGGCACATCAGAGAAGTCTTTGCCGTTGGGCCATAGCTATAACGTCTCCAAGGACGAACTAGTCTCCGCTAGTGGATGTGCGGTTGGTGTTACGGATCTTTTATTTACGCTGCTTTATGTATTGCCAATGTAGCGATTCATGCGAAGTAATATTATTTCCAGGAAATCCGAAAATGACAGCTAGACTAAACTGTCGAAACCGGTCATTGAGAAAATAAAACTATTTTAACACGCGATCATGGCTTCAAAAATCCTTGTTTGTCAAGGCTACAGGTGGTGCTATTATCTACTTCCACTAATTTTCCTTCCGTGTTATACACGCGAAGTGAGTGAAAGGAATGATTTTCGGGAAACTTGCATATGACGTGTAAATTCTATAATTTCCCGTTACTATCATTTGACCCGAAAGATATGTGTAAGGGAATAATGTTGCCCTATTCTTACAGGAATGCATGCTCTCGGACATCGAACGGTAAAACTCGTTTGCTGGAGCCAGCCGCATCTCAAGCCATGTGACGTTCCGCTACCTTCGCACCACTGGGACACCAGTAACTTGCTTCTGCACTTTTATTAATTTCCACGCAGTATTAATGGGTTATGTTACTTCATCTAGTTGGTCCTCAAGCCGGCCGCGGTGGTCTAGCGGTTCTAGGCGCTCAGTCCGGAACCGCGCGACTGCTATGGTCGTAGGTTCGAATCCTGCCTCGGGCATGGATGTGTGTGATGTCCTTAGGTTAGTTAGGTTTAATTAGTTCAAAGTCCTAGGCGACTGATGACCTCAGAAGTTGAGTCGTATAGTGCTCAGAGCCATTTGAGCCATTTGGTCCTCAAGTTCTGAACAGCAGTGTAGAATGAAAGTAACTGGGTTGATGTGCTTCAGATTGAAAAAGTCAGTAAAGAGCGTGCTCCTCTGTTTCTAATTGTGTACAAGCATGCCCCATGTATGCCAATTATCAAAGCTTGGTATCGTTGTTGTGTTCGAGTTGCTAGTGCGTGTTATCTCTGTACCGTAAAGCGTGGCTATTCTCGGTTGCTTCAGCAACCATCAGGAGCCATTTAGAGCACTGGCCGCAAAGCTTCATTTCAGTCAGCTTGTTCTGAAACAAGAAGTCTCAGAATTCTGCTTGGGATACGTGGATTAGATCGATGCCTTCAGTAGGTTTTATCAGTGAGTCTAATTCACTTTTCATACGAGTTTCAGAATAACTTGTGTGTTGGTTTGATTTGCAGTGGGTATTCAATATTCTTTCAGACTCATTCTAATTTACGAGCACTTGTGAGTTATAGTATCCATTTCTTTCTGTTAATCCGTTTCTGAACGTCAATGGATCACTGGCATGGAACATATCTGTCTCTCTCTCTCTCTCTCTCTCTGTCTCCCCGTTGCTGGCTGCCTACATTACAGGAAATATGACATAAAAACGAATGTATAGATGTTAACCTATCATTTTTCATATATATTTAGTGGAATTAATAAGTAGGGGGAAATATTTTATAGCATTCATTTTGAGTGTTGACAAATGGTAATGTGCTTTGCGAACATGAATAACACATACACTGAAAAATTGTGGCCGACCGCAGTGACCGAGCGGCTCCAGGCGCTTCAGTCTGGAACCGCGCGACCGCTACGGTCGAAGGTTCGAATCCTGCCTCTGACATGGATGTGTGTGACGTCCTTAGGTTAGTTTGAGTAGTTCTAGGGGACTGATGACCTCAGATGTTAAGTCCCATAGGGCTCAGAGCCATTTGAACCGTTTGAAAAATTGTGTTTGGCCATGTGAAACTATCTATTCTGTACGTCTGATTTATTATTGTAATCTTGCGTACGCACATTCATTGCAGTAAAGGGTTTTCTTTGTACGCGAACATTTTACGTTAGGCTTTACCACGTCTGCTATTGATATCGAATAAAACAACTATCTTTGTTGACAAAGTACGAGAGTTTACATGTGGTTTGTTACGGCAGAGAAAGGAGCCTCTGACCACGGGAGATAGTACAGACGTTATCCCAAAATCGTAACAAAAAAAGCACATATATCATACTAACACATGTAAATCCATCTGATGTTATGTTAAATTTTGGAATCGCGTTGTGGATGTAAATAAAAAGGGAATTTCATTTGAACACACTTATAACCACGTCGCCCTGTCCATTCACAATGATGCTGTGTGGTCTCATCGGATCTGGTCGCATTTTCTCGTAGTCTTCGTTTTGTAAGTGACATCCCTACTAAATTTTGCAACGAATGAGCCAACTATCTTTCTTAGTACTTTCCAGCCATCAGTTAAGGAGAATTGTTTATTACACTCCTGGAAATGGAAAAAAGAACACATTGACACCGGTGTGTCAGACCCACCATACTTGCTCCGGACACTGCGATAGGGCTGTACAAGCAATGATCACACGCACGGCACAGCGGACACACTAGGAACCGCGGTGTTGGCCGTCGAATGGCGCTAGCTGCGCAGCATTTGTGCACCGCCGCCGTCAGTGTCAGCCAGTTTGCCGTGGCATACGGAGCTCCATCGCAGCCTTTAACACTGGTAGCATGCCGCGACAGCGTGGACGTGAACCGTATGTGCAGTTGACGGACTTTGAGCGAGGGCGTATAGTGGGCATGCGGGAGGCCGGGTGGACGTACCGCCGAATTGCTCAACACGTGGGGCGTGAGGTCTCCACAGTACATCGATGTTGTCGCCAGTGGTCGGCGGAAGGTGCACGTGCCCGTCGACCTGGGACCGGACCGCAGCGACGCACGGATGCACGCCAAGACCGTAGGATCCTACGCAGTGCCGTAGGGGACCGCACCGCCACTTCCCAGCAAATTAGGGACACTGTTGCTCCTGGGGTATCGGCGAGGACCATTCGCAACCGTCTCCATGAAGCTGGGCTACGGTCCCACACACCGTTAGGCCGTTTTCCGCTCACGCCCCAACATCGTGCAGCCCGCCTCCAGTGGTGTCGCGACAGGCGTGAATGGAGGGACGAATGGAGACGTGTCGTCTTCAGCGATGAGAGTCGCTTCTGCCTTGGTGCCAATGATGGTCGTATGCGTGTTTGGCGCCGTGCAGGTGAGCGCCACAATCAGGACTGCATACGACCGAGGCACACAGGGCCAACACCCGGTATCATGGTGTGGGGAGCGATCTCCTACACTGGCCGTACACCACTGGTGATCGTCGAGGGGACACTGAATAGTTTACGGTACATCCAAACCGTCATCGAACCCATCGTTCTACCATTCCTAGACCGGCAAGGGAACTTGCTGTTCCAACAGGACAATGCACGTCCGCATGTATCCCGTGCCACCCAACGTGCTCTAGAAGGTGTAAGTCAACTACCCTGGCCAGCAAGATCTCCGGATCTGTCCCCCATTGAGCATGTTTGGGACTGGATGAAGCGTCGTCTCACGCGGTCTGCACGTCCAGCACGAACGCTGGTCCAACTGAGGCGCCAGGTGGAAATGGCATGGCAAGCCGTTCCACAGGACTACATCCAGCATCTCTACGATCGTCTCCATGGGAGAATAGCAGCCTGCATTGCTGCGAAAGGTGGATATACACTGTACAAGTGCCGACATTGTGCAAGCTCTGTTGCCTGTGTCTATGTGCCTGTGGTTCTGTCAGTGTGATCATGTGATGTATCTGACCCCAGGAATGTGTCAATAAAGTTTCCCCTTCCTGGGACAATGAATTCACGGTGTACTTATTTCAATTTCCAGGAGTGTATTTTCAAGTAGTAAGTAGAACAGATGATAGGCATATTTGCCCCGCACGAGCTTAGCCTGTAAGGTGAAGATCAATATACACTTCATTATTGACTGGGAAGTATATGTGCCTAACAAGCCAATCTGTGTCTTTCAAAAATGTTTCACAGTGGTCCTTGTTGCACTTCCGAAGATTTTATGGTTGTCGGTCAAGATTTTCCGAACTCTAGCGATACGAGGGAACAATATTTCAAAATTTTAACTGTAAAGTAGGGTGATATTTCGTCCTATTTTCTTCTGGAAATTCAGTTTAAAATTTCAACGACGTGGGAGGCTTCCAACATGAATGTGCTGGAATGCTTTCTCTGCTCGGTACGTTCACTGTGTAGCTGTCAATGCACTTATTGAGCCACGATATATGAGAATTTTGCAGCTCGAGCAAATCTCACCTACTCTATGAGCCTCAAGATCACTTCCACCGCTGCGTTGTCCACAATGTGGACGTCTGACGAGGTATGGTTAAACTACACGGGAAACAACATTTTCATCTCTGGTTTACGTCCATCACTTCAGACTGACAAATATGTGCACTGCAGTTTTAAACATTGTATTATGTATTTTTTCCTCTCTCTCTTATAGTCCGCTAATTGTAAAATAATTTTCGGCCTCATCAGCGACCAGAGTGGCTGATGATTCAAAACTTTTGGAAAAATTCATTTTGAACGGATTCCACGAACCCTCCTTTCGCATGTATTGCAAATGGCTTTGCCACTGGGATACAGGGTGGTCCATTGATCGTGAGCGGGCCAAGTATCCCACGAAATAAGCGTCAAACGAAAAAACTACAAAGAACGAAACTCGTCTAGCTTGAAGGGGGAAACCAGATGGCGCTACGGTTGACCCGCTAGATAGCGCTGCCATAGGTCAAACGGATATCAACTGCGTTTTTTTAAAATGGGAACCCCCAATTTTTTATTACATATTCGTGTAGTAAATAAAGAAATATGAATCTTTTAGTTGGACCACTTATTTCGCTTTGTGATAGATGGCGCTGTAATAGCCACAAACGTATATGTAAGTGGTATCACGTAACATTCCGCCAGTGCGGACGGTATTTGCTTCGTGATGCATTACCCGTGTTAAAATGGACCGTTTACCAATTGCGGAAAAGGTAGATATCGTGTTGATGTATGGCTATTGTGATCAAAATGCCCAACGGGCGTGTGCTATGTATGTTTCTCGGAGTCCTGGACGACATCATCCAAGCGTCCGGACCGTTCGCCGGATAGTTACGTTGTTTAAGGAAACAGGAAGTGTTCAGCCACATGTGAAATGTCAGCCACGACCTGCAACAAATGATGATACCGAACAAGGTGTTTTAGCCGCTGTAACGGCTAATCCGCACATCAGTAGCAGACAAATTGCGAGAGAATCGGGAATCTCAAAAACGTTAGTGTTGAGTAAGCTACAGCAACATCGACTGCACCAGTACCATATTTCTGTGCACCAGGAAATTCATGGCGACGACTTTGAACGTCGTGTACAGTTCTGCCACTGGGCACAAGAGAAATTACGGGACGATGACAGATTTTTTGCACGCGTTCTATTTAGTGACGAAGCGTCATTCACCAATAGCGGTAACGTAAACCGGCATAATATGGACTAGTGGGCAACGGAAAATCCACGATGGCTGTGACAAGTTGAACAATCAGGGACCTAGGCGGGTTAATGTATGCTGCGGCATTATGGGAGGAAGGATAATTGACCCCCATTTTATCGATGGCAATCTAAATGGTATACTTGAAAAAAGAGACAGCATTGGTCGTATATTTTTTACTATTGCAAAATCGATTTTCTGTCACTGAGTGACCATCTTCAGTGCTATATTGTATAACTTAAATTGGGATGCACTGTTGTCACTATGCTTACGGCGATCACATAGATCGCCGTAAGCATAGTGACAACAGTGCATCCCAATTTAAGTTATACAATATAGCACTGAAGATGGTCACTCAGTGACAGAAAATCGATTTTGCAATAGTAAAAAATATACGACCAATGCTGTCTCTTTTTTCAAGTATACCTGTTATCTGGTCGTTGTGCACAAGACAACATGGAGTCGCCAATCAATAATCTAAATTGTGCAATGCATGCTGATTTCCTACGTAATATTCTACCGATGTTACTACAAGATGTTTCACTGCATGACAGAATGGTGATGTACTTCCAACATGATGGATGTACGGCACATAGCTCGCGTGCGGTTGAAGCGGTATTGAATTGCATATTTCATGACAGATGGATTGGTCGTCGAAGCACCATACCATGCCCCGCACGTTCACCGGATCTGACGTCCCCGGATTTCTTTCTGTAGGGAAAGTTGAAGGATATTTGCTATCGTGACCCACCGACAACGCCTGACAACATGCGTCAGTGCATTATCAATGCATGTCCGAACATTACGGAAGGCGAACTACTCGCTGTTGAGAGGAATATCGTTACACGTATTGCTACACGTATTGCCAAATGCATTGAGGTTGGCGGACATCATTTTGAGCATTTATGGCATAATGCGGTATTTACAGGTAATCACTCTGTAACAGCCTGCGTTCTCAGATATGATAAGTTCTCAAAGGTACATGTATCACATTGGAACAACCGAAATAAAATGTTCAAACGTACCTACGTTCTGTATTTTAATTTAAAAAAACCTACCTGTTACCAACTGTTCGTCTAAAATTGTGAGCCATATGTTTGTGACTATTACAGAGCCATCTATCACAAAGCGGAACAAGTGGTCCAACTAAAACGTTCATATTTCTTTACGTACTTCACGAATATGCAATAAAAATGGGTTACTTTTGAATACATTATGGGCACAGCAGTGATCAATGTCTTATAAATAATTACTATTAAAAACAGTCTTGATCACGATTTATTTAACAAGGTAAATAAATCGTGATCAAGACTGTTTTTAATAGTAATAAAAATGGGGGTTGCTATTTAAAAAAACGCAGTTGATATCCGTTTGATATATGGCAGCGCCATCTAGCGGGCGGACCGTAGCGTCATCTAGTTTCCCCCTTCAAGCTAGACAAGTTTCGTTCTTTGTAGATTTTTCGTTTGACCCTTATTTCGTGAGATATTTCGCTCGGTCACGATCAATGGACCACGGTGTATAGCTTGCGAAAGCCTGTTTCATGGGCGGTCGCGTAACTGTACAGAATACTCCAGGCCACCGGGGCGTGTAGGAACTTCAGTTAACGAATTGGTGGATGTAGCAGCCAAAGTGCCCTGCACAAATCGACAGCATCTTTTTGTGTGGTGACCACACCTTTCAGGGAACAGTTACTGAATTGTTGGGAGAAAGAGTGTCTGGAAGTGTCAGAGAATATACTGCGATTGATGAATCCCATAACAGGGCGGTTGCGCAGTTCCTTCCATCAAAGAAGCCTCGTGACCACACCTCCATATCAGACACACTATCCCGACCCATGTGTTTTTTCTCCAGGGGGAGAGCGACCGATGAACAATCTCTGTGACGTACCATCGACAGCACCACATAGGTAATGTTTTATTTACGAGTAAGAAGACAGCTCGTCAACTGCCCAGACACTCGAGCTCTATTTTAGGTGGCTATTAGACGAACCCAAGGTCTAGAGGAAAAAAGGATCGCGGTTTTGATTCATACTCAAATCATCTTTGGTCCCAGGTTCGAAACCCGCCGCTGCTTAATGTTTGATTAATAATCAGCACTGGAGGCCTAAGACTTCCGGCATAAGAAGTCACACCCATTCTGCCAACGGCCTTGTCAAAGAGGGCGGAGGAGCGGACAGAAGTTCAGGGCACTCTCTTGTCATAGGGGTGGGAAACTGCTCCTAAAGGCGGAAAGATCAACAATGATCAACGGCATGAGGATGCAGAAGGCAATGTAAACGACTGCATTAAACACAAATATCTTGTATTCACAGGACATGTGGCCTGTAACTGAGGAAGTGTCATGATGATCTCTCCATTGACAAAAGATTCCGGAATAGTCCCCCATTCGGATCTAAGGAAGAGGACTGCCAAGGGGAAGGTTACCATGGGAAAAATATTGAATAATGAACGAAAGGGTAACGTTCTACGAGTCGGGGCGTGGAATGTCAGAAGCTACTAGAAAATCTGCAAATGGAAATTCAAAGGCTCAATCTATATATAGTAGGGGTCAGTGAAGTGAAGTGGACAGAAGACCAGGATTTCCGGTCGGATGAGTACAGGGTAATATAAAAAGCAGCAGAAAATGGTACAACGGGAGTAGGATTCGCTATGAAAAGTAAGGTACGGCAGGGAGGGTATTACTGTGAACAGTTCAGTGACAGGGTTGTTCTTATCAGAATCGAAAGCAAAACAAAACCGACAACGATAGTTCAGGTACACATGCCGAGGTAGCAAGCTGACGAATAACAGATAGAGAAAGTGTATGAGGATATTGAAAGGGTAATAGAGTATGTAAAGGGGGACGGAAATCTAATAGTCATGGGGGATTGGAACGCAGTTGTAGGGGAAGGAGCAGAAGAAAAGGTTACGAATATGGGCTTGGTACAAGGAATGAGAAAGGAGAAAGACAAGGTGCGTACTATAACAAGTTTCAGATCGTAATAGCCAATACACTGTTCAATAATGACAAGAGGAGGAGGTATAATTGGAAAAGGCCAGGTGATACGGTAAGATTTCAGTTGGATTACATCATGCTCAGACAGAGATTTCGAAATCAGATACAGTATTGCGAGGTGTACCCAGGAGCAGATATAGACTCAGATCACAATATACGAGTAGTAGTGATGAAGATAAGGCTGAAGTTTAAGACACTAGTCAGGAAGAATCAATACGCAAAGAAGTTGGATACGGAAGTACTAAGGAATGATGAGATACGGTTGATTTCTCTGAGGCTATAGATACAGCAATAAGGAAGAGTTTAGTAGGCAGTACAATTGAAGAGGAATGGACATCACTAAAAATGGCCATCATAGAAGTTGGAAAGGAAAACATAGGTACAAAGAAGGTAATTGAGAAGAAACCATGGCTAACAGAAGAATTACTTCAATTGATCGATGAAAGGGGGAAGTACTAAAATGATCCGTGAAACTCAGGAATACAGAAGTACAAGTCGCTGAGGAATGAAATAAATGGGAAGCTAAGACAAAATGGCTGCAGCAAAAATGTGAAGTCATCGAAAAAGAAATGATTATCGGAAAGTCAAAACAACCTTCCATGACATTAAAAGCAAGGGTGATATCATTATGAGCGCAACGGGAATTCCATCGTTAAATGCAGAGCGGATAGGTGGAAAGAATACACTGAAAGCCTCTATGAGGGAGAAGATATATCTGATGTTAATAGAAGGAAAAACATCGATTTAGAAGAGATAGGGAATGTATTAGAATCAGAATTAAACAGAGCTTTGGAGGACTTGCAATCAAATAAGGGAGAAGGGATAGATAACATTCCATCATAATTTCTAAAATGATTGGGTGAATTGGCGACAAAACGACTATTCACGTTGGTGTAGAATGTATGAGTCTGCCGACATACCATCTGACTGTCGGACAAGCATCATCCACACAATTCAGAAGACGGCAAGAGCTGACAAGTGCGAGAATTATCGCACAATCAGCTTAACAGCTCATGCATCCATGTTGCTTACAAGAATAATGTACAGATGAATGAAAAAAAAATAAGGATGCGCTAGATGACGATCAGTTTGGCTTTAGGAAAGGTAAAGTCACGAGAGCAGCAATTCTGACGTTGCAGTTAATAATGGAAGCAAGACTACAGAAAATTCAAGACACATTCATTGAATTTGTCGACCTGGAAAAAGCGTTCGACATTGTAAAACGGTGCAAGATGTCCGAAATTCTGAAAAAAGTAGGGGTAAGGTATGGGGAGAGACGGGTCATATACAATATGTACAACAGCCAAGAGGGACTAATAAGGGTGGACGACCAAGAACGAAGCGCTCGTATTAAAAAGCGAGAAAACATGGCAGTCACACAAGGCATTTGTACTCAAAACTCATCATCGCATCAATCCAAGAAGGTGAAATCTATTGACAATGTAATCACAACCTGAAACATAAAGGAAACAGTTGATCATAAGAAAAGATGTAACGGTGATTAACTTTTTAACGGCCCGACAAAATGAAGTCAAGATAAATGAAAAATAGAAAGTTTGCTTACTCCACAGAAGTCAGGACACACAGAGGAAGTCCTTGCTACATCTACATCTACATCTACTATGCAACTTCCGCGTTGATGGTCTAATGTTCTTGTCTGGAGTGGCAAAATCATAGGGAAACGTACACCATTATATATCCTAGTATACTGGGACGAATGTAATTAAACCTAAATCGTAGGAATCCAGAGCCCTTCCAATAAAAGGTGTTATGTACCTTCGGACACTGTCGCGATACCCTTGGGCGTAAAATGGAACTATTTAATTGACGTTCTCTCTTCTTTCTCCACAAAGAAGCATACTGTGTAGCATGTGACATACAAGTTCCCTTCAAAGGAATCAGCGCTCGATACTCGTGAAGTACCAGGACGGAACATACGATTTATTTCTTATGTGTCAAATTTAAGAAACATGGGATGCCAAAAGTCAAGGGATACCGATATGCACACATGCAGATGGCGGAAGTGTCGCGTGCACAAGGTTAAAAAAGGTAGTATATTGGTGAAGCTGTCACCGGTGCTCAGGTGAGTCATTTGGAAAGATTTACTACGTGATTATGACCGCAAATGGGAATTAAGGGGAGCCAGAGGTGGTCAAATCCAAAAAATTACGATTTTTTTTTTTTTTTTTTTTTTTTTTTTGCTACCGAAAATTAATTGGAACATTCCTCTTTAACGTGAACTTATTACCATTTTCCCCAACGCCTGCAGAGGAAATGGGCGGCCGCTGAATACATCTAACACCCTCTCCTGACTTCCTGGCGGACTGCTTGGGATTTTCTCGGCCTGTTACGCATACAGCGAGTGTGCAAGGGTTGGCTACATTGTTTTCTGTGACAAATATTACACGTATTTCCTTACAGTTTACTCCTCTTTTCCTCAGACTTTTGAACATCTTGCTCCATTTAATATTGCCGTACACTTTTGTTCTGGTTACGATGCCACGTTTTAGTAACCGTGTATATAAGAAGAGGAAGAACGTAGGGAACAGAAAATTAACACTAATACCAAGTTGCGATACTACAATGAATAAGAGCGCGGAACATCGTCTCTTTGCTGTTTACTGTTTCGAATTAGTTCAGTGTTGCGCCTGTTGTTAGTAGTATTATACTTCTTGAGTAAAGCGGGTAATATGCAGTATGTACAAGAATCAGGAGGGAACAATAAAACTAATTTTTCATGACTTAGCGCAGCCAGAATTGTTACGCAAATGTCTACACGGAAAGACGCAGAATCCTAATCAGAGCGTAAACAATTTGATTTGGAAAGTGATTCCTAAACGGGTGTTTGTAAGCATAAAAACACTGCACTTTGGCATTTATGATGCAATAGCAACCTACAACCAAGGGAACAGTGTGAAGTGTGAAGTTCTGAAAGCATTAGGATTTACAGCTAGGGTGAACACTGTACGAGCACTAAGAAATATTGACAGAGAAAAGATAAGAGGAGCAGAAAGTAGAGAAAGGCATATGAAGTATGATGGAACAACAGGCCAGAAAAGAAGACAGGAGAGAAAGCTTTTGGAGCATGAAGAAGAAGACCCTGATAATCCATCCTATAGTGCAGGAATGTATTGAGAAACTTTGATAGCCATATCCCGTAAATTAGAATTTTTCGAATATAAGGAACATTTTCTCAAAATCCACTCAAGCTAGAGAGATGAAATTTTTATACAGCACTCCTAGTGGTCAAACGTACATTGTAATACAGCCATTTGGCAATATGTTCTTTAGTTTCATTTCAGTTTAAACATAAAGCAATTATTTGTAAAAAAATTTGGGTCATTAATAAAAAAAAATAATTGGAAGGAAACTAGAAAAGATACTCCAAAATCCCTCTGTCATAACTGCAATACTGGTGGTGGTGGTTAGTGTTTAACGTCCCGTCGACAACGAGGTCATTATAGACGGAGCGCAAGCTCGGGTTAGGGAAGGATTGGGAAGGAAATCGGCCGTGCCCTTTCAAAGGAACCATCCCGGCATTTGCCTGAAACGATTTAGGGAAATCACGGAAAACCTAAATCAGGATGGCCGGAGACGGGATTGAACCGTCGTCCTCCCGAATGCGAGTCCAGTGTGCTAACCACTGCGCCACCTCGCTCGGTCTAACTGCAATACTAAACCACTCTATATGTAAAAGAAAAATCAAATTTTTCTATTTGGTAGTTTATTCTTAAATGTTCCTCAAACTTAGTGATTTTAACATGGGCAGCGTAGGCACCTCTGGCTCCCCTTAACAGACTTTGAACGGGGAATGATAGTTGGAGCCAGGCGCATAAGATATTACATTTCGTACATCACTAGGGAATTCAGTACTCTGAGACCCATAGTGCCAAGAGTGTGCCGAAAATACCAAATTGCAGGCATTACCTCGCACCACGGACAACGCAGGGGCCGCGGCTTTCAGTTAACGACCGAGAGAAGCGGCGTTCGCGTAAATTTGTCAGTTCGCACACAAAAGCAACACTGCTTTTAGTAATGCCAGAAACCAGTGTATTAAGTACAGCTAACGTATGCGTCAGCACATTGTTGCAAAATTTGGTGTTAATGGGCTATGTCAGCAGACAACCGACGCAAAAGCCTTTGCTTACAGCAAGACATAGCCGGCAATACCTCTAATGGGCTCTTGACCACATCCTTCGAACCCTAGACTAGAGGAACTTGAGTTGCTCAGACGAGTCCCCATGTCAGTTGTTAGGAGCTGATGATAGGTTTCGGGTTCGAGTGTGACGCATACCTGACGAAGCCATAGATCCAAATTGTCAACAACGCACTGTGCAACCTCGTAGTGTTTCCATAATGGTCTGGGCTGCGTTTACATGGAATGGACTGTGTCCCTTGGTTCAGCTGAGCCGATTAGTGACTAGAAATGGTTGTCTTCGGCTACTTGGAGACCATCTGCAGCCATTCACGAACTTAAAGGTCCCAAACAATGATTTAATTTTTAAGGATGACTGCGCAATGTCACTACATTCTGTACAGTTCGAGAGAATTATTTGGCCACCCAATCCGCCCGAGGCGACTCCCATCGATCATTTATGGGGCGTAATCGAATGGGCAGTTCATGTACAGAATCCTCCACCGGCAACACTTTTGCAATAATGAACGGCTATAGAGGCAGCAGGGCTTAAAAGTTAAACAAGGTACTTCCAAGGACTTGTTCAGTCCATGCCACGTTGAACTCCTGTACTACCCCGGGCGAAAGGAGGTCCGACATAATATTCGGAAGTACCCCTCGACTATTGTCACCTCCATGTATACCAGAATCACGGTGGAGCAACGATGGGTATTTCCCTCTTATGACACGAAAACACGAATGTTGCATAAGACACGATCGATTCTGTGATTATCTATTTCCTATTTTCCGAGTATTGTAATTTGTCATAAACTACTTATTGGAGTTTGGAATATGAAAGGCAGATGGATTTGCCTATTAGACATCTGTGGTAATAGCAACACAAGTTATTAGGTATTTATTTGAAAAAAATAAATTTGATTCCAATGTACCTGAAACCAATGTACTGGGGCGTTACAATTAAAACTTCCGCTGCTTTAGAGAGCCCCTTTAGAAAACGAGTGATCGTAAGGCAATGAAACTTTGTGAAAAGATTTGTAAGAACATTCGGAAGAGAAATAACGATTAAACCATTGACAGAACCAAATTTGAATGGTCACGTAGGAGACAAACATTTGTTAATTGCGCATCAGGTTTACTTTGCAGGTTAAAAAAGTTGTGACGATCATCTGTACCGACACCAGCCTGTATCCCCACCATATGCTATGCCTCAGTTAGTGCGATTCCTGAGGCTTTACACGTTCCAGATCAATGAAACAAAGTTTTATTACAACTCAACAGGATTTTAGCTAAACAAACTCTTCGTCTTACGAGCTTAATACAAAACTCTCAAAGAAATCGGTAGGCCTTCGGCTATGAAACAACAAGTAACTAAGACGATGGAACGTAAAAACTACTCCAGTGAAGTTAACCACTGGAAGGAAGAACTATGAGCTCGGCAGGAGCTGGTGGAAGATACTTCCCGGAGGCGACGTTGGACAGGTTCGAAGTCCCACTGCAGTGGCTCCAACCGGGCTGTGATTGAAGAGTTAATATTAGCCGACACATAAGTTGGTCCAGAGCGTCGGCGAAGAACTGCCATTGAATTGAGCTGCGCCTATATAAGTAGGAGATGCGTGAAGGTATACTTCTTACACGCGCACGTGACTCGGTGGAGCGAAGTAGTTCGCCAGCGAGGAGGACCCCTTGTCCAGCCGTCTATCGCTTGGGATGTGACACACTGGCGGGCGGAAACCTGAGGGGGCGACGCCTAGGCGGTCCGGATCTGAGCAATGCTTCTCCGTCTGCAAGGTTGCCTGTCCGTCAGGCGTACTACTGCTACACTCCTGGAAATTGAAATAAGAACACCGTGAATTCATTGTCCCAGGAAGGGGAAACTTTATTGACACATTCCTGGGGTCAGATACATCACATGATCACACTGACAGAACCACAGGCACATAGACACAGGCAACAGAGCATGCACAATGTCGGCACTAGTACAGTGTATATCCACCTTTCGCAGCGGTGCAGGCTGCTATTCTCCCATGGAGACGATCGTAGAGATGCTGGATGTAGTCCTGTGGAACGGCTTGCCAAGCCATTTCCACCTGGCGCCTCAGTTGGACTAGCGTCCGTGCTGGACGGGCAGACCGCGTGAGACGACGCTTCATCCAGTCCCAAACAAGCTCAATGGGGGACAGATCCGGAGATCTTGCTGGCCAGGGTAGTTGACTTACACCTTCTAGAGCACGTTGGGTGGCACGGAATACATGTGGACGTGCATTGTCCTGTTGGAACAGCAAGTTCCCTTGCCGGTCTAGGAATGGTAGAACGATGGGTTCGATGACAGTTTGGATGTACCGTGCACTATTGAGAGTCCCCTCGACGATCACCAGTGGTGTACGGCCAGTGTAGGAGATCGCTCCCCTCACAATGATGCCGGGTGTTGGCCCTGTGTGCCTCGGTCGTATGCAGTCCTGATTGTGGCGCTCACCTTCACGGCGCTAAACACGCATACGACCATCATTGGCACCAAGGCAGAAGCGACTCTCATCGCTGAAGACGACACGTCTCCATTCGTCCCTCCATTCACGCCTGTCGCGACACCACTGGAGGCGGGCTGCACGATGTTGGGGCGTGAGCGGACGACGGCCTAACGGTGTGCGGGACCGTAGCCCAGATTCATGGAGACGTTTGCGAATGGTCCTCGCCGATACCCCAGGAGCAACAGTGTCCCTAATTTGCTGGGAAGTGGCGGTGCGGTCCCCTACGGCACTGCGTAGGATCCTACGGTCTTGGCGTGCATCCGTGCGTCGCTGCGGTCCGGTCCCAGGTCGACGGGCGCGTGCACCTTCCGCCGACCACTGGCGACAACATCGATGTACTGTGGAGACCTCACGCCCCACGTGTTGAGCAATTCGGCGGTACGTCCACCCGGCCTCCCGCATGCCCACTATACGCCCTCGCTCAAAGTCCGTCAACTGCACATACGGTTCACGTCCACGCTGTCGCGGCATGCTACCAGTGTTAAAGACTGCGATGGAGCTCCGTATGCCACGGCAAACTGGCAGACACTGACGGCGGCGGTGCACAAATGCTGCGCAGCTAGCGCCATTCGACGGCCAACACCACGGTTCCTGGTGTGTCCGCTGTGCCGTGCGTGTGATCATTGCTTGTACAGCCCTCTCGCAGTGTCCGGAGAAAGTATGGTGGGTCTGACACATCGGTGTCAATGTGTTCTTTTTTCCATTTCCAGGAGTGTATATTACACTACAGGCCGCATTTGACAATTATTTGCAGTATTTTCCAAACGGTGAACCATGGAAAGTTCAGCTGCTGTGAAACAGTTAGTGTACTGCTTAAATATCGCACATTGCGTCTGTCATTTTCAGCCATGGCAGCAGTAACTTCTTCAGCAGTTTCTGGCACAATTGGCTGTCAGCTTCTACTTGAAGTGGTACCAATATCGCCAATTAATTCGAACCTCCGAATGAAGTAACTCAACCCCGTTATGGAAAGAAGACACCTCCGTGTTTTTTTAAGTCGTCGATGCTCGCGGTGAGGGGCAGCAATACTTCTGTTGTTTTGATAAAACAGTTACGCGAGTAAAAGGCTGGTGACATTGTCTAGACCAATGTTGACAGTCTGCAACTGTAATGAGCACTGGCGCTTGCGTTTCAACCCTACATCGCTGTATCGGTATCGGCGCCTAACGGCAAGTAGGACACTAACGCTACTAACAAGGCAAACCCTGTAGCGCACAATCTGAAAATCATTTCTGTATAGTTGGGTACCCATATGCTAAATAGTTTTCCATCTATACTGGCTGAAGTACTGAAGGTTTAACTATAGCCACCCTGTAGGAGTGACTGACTACGCATCGTGCAGTGAGAACTTTATCACGGTTCATATGTATGTAAACCGACGAACTGCATCATACTTGCAAAAATACATGTACGAGGGCTATTCCGAAAGTAAGGTCCGATAGGTCGCGAAATGGAAACCACGGTAAAAATCAAAAATGTTTTATTTGCAACAGTTAGATACACCTTGCAGCTACTTATCTCCATAGTCGCCGACCCGACTTAGACGTGTATCGTAGCGTTGTACCAACTTTCCAATACCCTCGCTATAGAAGGCAGCCGCCAGTGCTCTCCGCCAATTCTCTACGCTGGCCTACGGCTCGTTGTCTTGTGCCGAAATGTTGTCTTCAAAGACAGCGGTTCATGCGACCAGAGCTGAAACTCAGAGGGAGACAATTACGGGCTGTATTGTGGGTAATCTCACATTTCCATTTGAAAACGATGCAGGAGCATCTGCATTGCCCCTGCAGAATGCGGCTGAGAATTGTCTTGAAGACGAAACAGCACGACAGTTATGTAATGTTAGCTGCATAGCTTCAGGGGAAATTTCTCACCAGGCCCTCGTACTTGGCGGCAGACACTATTTTTTAGACATCTTTACGCACTCACTGCGAGCTCAGAAATGAGAAGAGCGACGTGATGCTAACTGGGGTTATACTAGAGACACTACCCAACACATCTGTGCAAAGCTTTATCGGATTTTCGTAGTCGTTTCCATTTCGTGACCGATCGGACCTTACTTTCGGAATAGCCCTCGTACATAGATTGTCTAAGTTCTACTTTGTTAAGTTTCTGTCTCATGTATTAAACTCATCTTATAATTACTTTCTAGGATGTTAAGATCGATATATGATGGTATTTGTGTCACCTGAAGTTAAAAAATTGCACCAAAAGTATATTGCTTTCACAAATGTTTTACATAATTAGCTTAGCTACACGTGTATCACCCTGCATACTTACTTTCTCTGTAATTAAACTAAATGTTAGTCTTAAAGTGTGTGGTATTTCTGAAAATGTACGTATATTGGCATATTGAAATATAATTTTATATAATAACCTGTGACGTACTTGCCTGAATCAGTGACATAAAGCATCGTAAAAATGAACCATGTACCATATAACCAACTAAGATACATCCGAATATATATAACCACCAGCAGTTAAAAGTTCTCAGAACACAAACACGAATGTAAGTACCAGTCCATGTACAACAACGATGAAAATGTTGAGTGTTATATACAACTGGCTAAGTTTTTTGTGTTGACAGTACCAACTATTTCATGTCTGAAAACAGTCTTAAGGGGCTCCGGAAAGGCTCAAAATCATGAAAAGTTCAATTTTTACTTTTTTGCGTTTTCTGAATCTGCAGACTATTACCTTTTAATAGATATATAATTTATCCAATTCCGAAGACTACAACTATTTTTAAATTTTTTTTGAAATGTGTTCTACATGGGCGTGACCCACTGTGGCGCTGTTAAACTGCTGTCAAATGGTCTTATTATTAACGTCCGTGTTCATCAGGTACATTTTGGTGATGTGAGATAAAGTATGTGTTGTGGCTTATCTGTGATGGTTCAATATATATCGCTGGTGTGATTGTCGATTGTTTCATGTTTATTTACTCTGTCGTTATCTCGAAAATATTCGTAATTAATTCTGTTTCTTGAGTCTCTGTTTTGTTGAAGTATAATAATGAGTAAAAGTAAAGTTATTAGACATCCTCTGAAGGCTTTTAAGAAAAGGAGAAATGTTGGAAAGCCAAAGGTATGTGTTATTACTGTAAACAATAAAGACGATAACAAAGTGAGTGAACCCAACCTCTCAAGTGCACCTGCCCATAGCAGTCAAAGTGGGAAAGAAAATACTTCACAGAAGAAGCTTGGTTCAATGAGTGAAAACTATGAATGTTTTATGGGCGAATCGGATGTCAATGAAATATTTGATATGTCGGTTATCAAAGGCTTTTTTTTAAACTGTGTAAGATGTATTCATTGTAGTGAAGTTGGTCTGGAACTCTCCATAATAAAGCACGTAGGACTTGCTAGTGAAATACAACTGAAATGTGATAAATGTTCATACATGACCACCTTTTGGAACAGTGTTGCAGTAACTGCAACTGAAGAAAATGGTAGCAAAATCTACGAACACAACAACGAGCGATGCTTGCTTTAGACAAGGAACGCCTTCGGGCTGCAGACAGGGCTGTAAAGAGTCTAGAAATACAAGCAAGGGTAAACAGGAGGAGGAACAAGAGGAAGCTGGAGGAGGAGTTTGCAGAGGATGAAGATAATCCATCCTATGGACCTGGAATGCACTAAAAAGTTAATCCAATCTTTGTCGCTCGATTCCCAAAACTTTTATTTTCTCATACTAATTACATGTTTTCTAAGGATCTTCCAAACATATTTGTTTCAAACTTTCAGTAAATGTTACACAGTATCTTCTGCATAATGTAACACTGCCTTTTTCCAAAAAACTGTATATTTTTGAATATATAAATTAAAAATTGCAAAAAAATGTTGTGAATTATCATTAAAATTGAAAAAAAAAATCATCTTTAATAATTGAACCAAAATTTTGTAAAATCCCTGTGTTAAGTTGTAGCCCATATTCCAATAAATAATCTGTAAAAAGTTCAACTTCCTACCTCAAATACTTTGTGAGGAAAGATGTAATTTATAAGCGTTATTTTAATATTGCAAGTATAGGGCGTTCCGGAGCCCCTTCAAGTTTTTAACGTAACAATTTCGAAACAATGAAGCTGTACTAGATTACTAATGAATGCTGACAGGTTACTAGACATTTTATGCGTTAGTGTTATGAAACTTGTTGCAAACATTTCTTAATTGTTTAATATTTTTGTGCAGGTGTGAAATAATAAATAATTAATGATTCAATTTTCCTTACAGGCGATAACTTGTAATATTATGGAATGTATGTTTTCAAGTTTCTTTAGCTTGTTTAAATCCAATGTAGGGTGTGGTATAAGATAACAAATGCCCTTTGTGAAACAAAACCCTCAAAATAACCTCAGGTATGAAGGTCGTTTGAAATACGCTGACCGAGCGAGGTGGCGCAGTGGTTAGCACACTGGACTCGGATTCGGCAGGACGACGGTTCAAACCCGCGTCCGGCGATCCTGATTTAGGTTTTCAATGATTTCCCTAAATCGCTCCAGGCAAATTCTGGGTTGGTTCCTTTGAAAGGGCACGGCAGACTTCCTTCCCCGTCCTTCCCTAATCCGATGAGACCGATGACCTTGCTGTTTGGTCTCTTCCTCGAAACAACCGACTCGAAATACGCTGTTATCAATAAAAAACTTAATTTTATCTCAGCAGTGTGTTAATTCCCACGTATTGTGGTCAGTAGGCGTATCAAGCCCTTACCACATTCCCAAAAACGATCACGAGTGCATCAGAACCTCGAGGTATTTATAGAGGGTGTCTGGGAAGTAGGGACGAATATTAAAGTGTTATAGAACGTACAAAATTTGTTGAAATGTAATGTTCTTTAAGAAACACATTACATAACTTCTCCCATTAATGTATGAAAAATTGTATCCTTCCTATGACCGCGCGGGAAGGAGCAATGCGTTCATTAAAGTTCTCGATGATGCGTTCTCAAACATCTGGTTGGATGCCGTTGATAACTCTTTTAATTTCATCCTTCAATTGGTGTATTATTTGTGGTTTGTTCACGTACACTTCTGATTTCACAAATCCACACAAAAAAGTCACCATGATTAAGATCATATTATCTGCTTGGCCACTCCTGGTTGGCACGTAAATAGATAATTTTTTGAGCAAAATTTTCATTCGGCAGAGCAATCGTTTCACGGGATTTGTAATATGACGCACCTTCTTGTTGAA
This sequence comes from Schistocerca nitens, assembly GCF_023898315.1. Classification (NCBI taxonomy): domain Eukaryota; kingdom Metazoa; phylum Arthropoda; class Insecta; order Orthoptera; family Acrididae; genus Schistocerca; species Schistocerca nitens. The sequence continues at coordinate 34,954,235 of NC_064620.1, read as the reverse complement.
ACCCAAAAAGTCATTTTCATCAATAGCAGGGAAAAACCAGTCAGAAAGCATGTTTCGGTAACGGTTGCCGTTCAAAGTTACGGCAGCTCCCTCATCATTTTCTAAAACTTACGAGCCCATCGCTCCTCGTGCCTAGAAACCAAACCACGCATCTTTCATAGTCACTCGCGGATTTTCGTTACACCAAATTCTGCAGTTTTGCTCATTGAGTACCCACTGAGATGGAAGTGCGCCTCATCTCCGAAAATTATTCTTTGTGTGCAGTTCTCGTTCTCCGCTTGTCAATGCAGGACAAATTTAGCAAATCGATGTCCCTTTCCACCATCTGTAGGCTTCAACTTTTGTGTAACTTGAATCTTGTGTGCATGCATTTTCAGATCTTTTGAATGGATTTCATTCAGTGAACTTGGTGATATATTCACTTGTGGTTTTCTGGGGCTTATGGTCACATTTTTAAACACGACAGCAATGTTTTCTTCTGTTCGTACATAACGCGGTAGTCCAGTTTTATTAGTGTTTGAAAGAGCATCCGTAGTCTCCAACTTCCGGGTCAACTTCCGAACTGATGACTCGGTTGGAGCAGTATTACTTCCAAGTGTCATACGCAATTCAGGAATGGTTGCCGTGAGACTTTCACTGTTTTTGTAATAACTTTTTATCACGTTGATACTTTGCTTAGTTGTCAATCGCTCCATGACGAAGATCAACATCAAACGACAATGCACGCCACACAAAACCTATCAGGCTACTAATGGAAGGGTCGCAAATAAAAAACATGAAAAAACCACAGCTACCAACAATCATATGACAAAATGAGGCAAAATTCCAATTAGTCCTTACTTCCCAGACACCCTGTTGTAAGAAACAAATACTCAGCACTGTACAGGCACGAAAATAAAGTGAACTGGAATGTTTGATCATCTCTCGCCTGCACTCTACAAAAAGAGATATAAGATACTGAACCTGCACATTTTTAAGAAAATAATTTTTCACCCACTTCATTTAGATTATTTCAAGGGGATGTTTCAGTGGGAGCAAGAACAATTGTTTCCAACATCTCACACAGGGAAGAACGATAGCATTGGTAAGACTGAAAATAGGAGAAGTCATTAAGTAACTTTTTTTAAAAAAAAGGTTCAACGATATGCTCACGCGAAGTTTCATGTGATGCACGAATGACTCGCTAGTTAATACAAACAGCGACAGCAGGTAATAGACGGCAATGTGAATTATTCTGAACCCCTTCACATAATGTGTCAAAGCAATTGTCAGTTTATTGCAGTCAGGTAAGGTATCAAATGACTTCAAATTCACTTTAAATAGGCAATATATACATTTATCATTTTTTTCAGTCTAGTGCATTTGGTGATCTTACCGTTAAAACGATAGTACAATTGTGACCGTCATTTAGGTCAAAGCAAAAATTTAAGCCGGCGCTGAATCTCTTTCTCAATAAGAGAAACAACTTTCTTCGCCTACTCTTTTATATGTGGTTGCTTTCACACTTGAATAAAACATACTGGTACATAACTATTAGAGCTATTATTCTCATGTTTTGGTGCTTATTCCTATTATATCACTTCATCTCCACTAGTAATTAACAATCATTGCCTCTTTCCTTTTGCAGCCTCACTATCAACCACTGGACGGAATCCAAAACTAGAGAAAAATTATAGAACGTTAACCGTTTATACTGCTCACCAAATTTTGTTGATGTTGTGGTCTTCAGTCCTGAGACTGGTTTGATGCAGCTCTCCATGCTACTCTATCCTGTGCAAGCTTCTTCTTCTCCCAGTACCTACTGCAGCCTACATCCTTCTGAATCTGCTATCTGTCCTGATAACGACGTCCTCCTGAGTAGTCCCCGCCCGGAGATCCGAATGGGGGACTATTTTACCTCCGGAATATTTTACCCAAGAGTACGCCATCATCATTTAATTATACAGTAAAGCTGCATGCCCTCGGGAAAAATTACGGCTGTAGTTTTCCCTTGCTTTCAGCCGTTCGCAGTATCACGAATGTACATTTTTCAAAGCTATATCCTTTCGGTAACGTGTATCCACAGGACATGTGGCCTGTAATTGAAGAAGTGTCATGATGATCTCTCCATTGGCAAAAGATTCCGGAATAGTCCCCCATTCGGATCTCCGGGAGGGGATTGACAAGGGGGAGGTCACCATGAGAAAAAGATTGAATAATCTACGAAAGGATAACTTTCTACGAGTCGGGGCGTGGAATGTCAGAAGCTTGAACGTGGTAGGGAAACTAGAAAATCTGAAAAGGGAAATGCAAAAGCTCAATCTGGATATAGTAGGGGTCAGTGAAGTGAAGTGGAAGGAAGACAAGGATTTCTGGTCAGATGAGTATCGGGTAATATCAACAGCAGCAGAAAATGGTATAACAGGTGTAGGATTCGTTATGAATAGGAAGGTGGGGCAGAGGATGTGTTACTGTGAACAGTTCAGTGACCGAATTGTTCTAATCAGAATCGACAGCAGACCAACACCGACAACGATAGTTCAGGTATACATGCCGACGTCGCAAGCTGAAGATGAACAGATAGAGGAAGTGTATGAGGATATTGAAAGGGTAACGCAGTACGTAAGGGGGGACTAAAATCTAATAGTCATGGGCGACTGGAATGCAGTTGTAGGGGAAGGAGTAGAAGAAAAGGTTACATGAGAATATGGGCTTGGGACAAGGAATGAAAGAGGGGAAAGACTAATTGAGTTCTGTAACAAGTTTCAGCTAGTAATAGCGAATACTCTGTTCAAGAATCACAAGAGGAGGAGGTATACTTGGAAAAGGCCGGGAGATACGAGAAGATTTCAGTTAGATTACATCATGGTCAGACAGAGATTCCGTAATCAGATACTGGATTGTAAGGCGTACCCAGGAGCAGATATAGACTCAGATCACAATACAGTGGTGATGAAGAGTAGGTTGAAGTTCAAGACATTAGTCAGGAAGAATCAATACGCAAAGAAGTGGGATACGGAAGTACTAAGGAATGACGAGATACGTTTGAAGTTCTCTAACGCTATAGATACAGCAATAAGGAATAGCGCAGTAGGCAGTACAGTTGAAGAGGAATGGACATCTCTAAAAAGGGCCATCACTGAAGTTGGGAAGGAAAACATAGGTACAAAAAAGGTAGCTGCGAAGAAACCATGGGTAACAGAAGAAATATTTCAGTTTATTGATGAAAGGAGGAAGTACAAACATGTTCCGGGAAAATCAGGAATACAGAAGTACAAGTCGCTGAGGAATGAAATAAATAGGAAGTGCAGGGAAGCTAAGAAGAAATGGCTGTAGGAAAAATGTGAAGACATCGAAAAAGATATGACTGTCGGAAGGACAGACTCAGCATACAGGAAAGTTAAAACAACCTTTGGTGACATTAAAAGCAGCGGTGGTAACATTAATAGTGCAACGGGAAATCCACTGTTAAATGCAGCGGAGAGAGCAGATAGGTGGAAAGAATACATTGAAAGCCTCTATGAGGGTGAAAAAATGGTTCAAATGGCTCTGAGCACTATGGGACTCAACATCTTAGGTCATAAGTCCCCTAGAACTTAGAACTAATTAAACCTAACTAACCTAAGGACATCACACACACCCATGCCCGAGGCAGGATTCGAACCTGCGACCGTAGCAGTCCCGCGGTTTATGAGGGTGAAGATTTGTCTGATGTGATAGAAGAAGAAACAGGAGTCGATTTAGAAGAGATAGGGGATCCAGTATTAGAATCGGAATTTAAAAGAGCTTTGGATTACTTACGGTCAAATAAGGCAGAAGGGATAGATAACATTCCATCAGAATTTCTAAAATCATTGGGGGAAGTGGCAACAAAACGACTATTCACGTTGGTGTGTAGAATATATGAGTCAGGCGACATACCATCTGACTTTCGGAAAAGCATCATACACACAATTCCGAAGACGGCAAGAGCTGACAAGTGCGAGAATTATCGCACAATCGGCTTAACAACTCACGCATCGAAGCTGCTTACAAGAATAATATACAGAAGAATGGAAAAGAAAATTGAGAATGCGCTAGATGCCGATCAGTTTGGCTTTAGGAAAAGTAAAGGGACGAGAGAGGCAATTCTGACGTTACGGCTAGTAATGGAAGCAAGGCTAAAGAAAAATCAAGACACTTTCATAGGATTTGTCGACCTGGAAAAAGCGTTCGACGATATAAAATGGTGCAAGCTGTTCGAGATTCTGAAAAAAGTAGGGGTAAGCTATAGGGAGAGACGGGTCATATACAATATGTACAACAACCAAGAGGGAATAATAAGAGTGGATGATCAAGAACGAAGTGCTCGTATTAAGAAGGGTGTAAGACAAGGCTGTAGCCTCTCGCCCCTACTCTTCAATCTGTACATCGAGGAAGCAATGATGGAAATAAAAGAAAGGTTCAGTAGTGGAATTAAAATACAAGGTGAAAGGATATAAATGATACGATTCGCTGATGACATTGCTATCCTGAGTGAAAGTGAAGAAGAATTAAATGATCTGCTGAACGGAATGAACAGTCTAATGAGTACACAGTATGGTTTGAGAGTAAATCGGAGAAAGACGAATGTAATGAGAAGTAGTAGAAATGAGAACAGCGAGAAACTTAACATCAGGATTGATGGTCACGAAGTCAATGAAGTTAAGGAATTCTGCTACCTAAGCAGTAAAATAACCAATGACGGACGGAGCAAGGAGGACATCAAAAGCAGACTCGCTATGGCAAAAAAGGCATTTCTGGCCAAGAGAAGTCTACTAATATCAAATACCGGCCTTAATTTGAGGAAGTAATTTCTGTGGATGTACGTCTGGAGTACAGCATTGTATGGTAGTGAAACATGGACTGTGGGAAAACCGGAAGAGAAGAGAATCGAAGCATTTGAGATGTGGTGCTATAGACGAATGTTGAATATTAGGTGGACTGATAAGGTAAGGAATGAGGAGGTTCTACGCAGAATCGGAGAGGAAAGGAATGTGTGGAAAACACTGATAACGAGAAGGACAGGATGATAGGACACCTGCTAAGACATGAGGGAATGACTTCCATGGTACTAGAGGGAGCTGTAGAGGGCAAAAACTGTAGAGGAAGACAGAGATTGGAATACGTCTAGCAAATAATTGAGGACGTAGGTTGCAAGTGCTACTCTGAGATGAAGAGGTTAGCACAGAAAAGGAATTCGTGGCGGGCCGCATCAAACCAGTCAGTAGACTGATGACCAAAAAAAAAATCCTTCCGGTAAAAGGAAATATAGGGACGCTGTGTCTCAAAGGAGACAGAATCGTCACGCAGCGTGAGGCGCAATACCTACTCGCAATCAGAAAGTGTCTCACACAACTACCTTCTACGTTTTCCCTGAAGTCGAACAAGAAAGAGAGCTTAAGCGCTCTGCGGAATTAAAGAGCTTTAGTACTACAAGATCCAATTTCAGTTGCTGATCCCCTGTGTCTTTCCTAATGCTCCATTTCTTATCTAAGTTTTTCCTTCCTTACTTCAGGGAATCGCTGCGACTACTCACAAGAAATCTTATCATTCTTAGGACGTAAATACCAACACCTGTAACGAAACCAAAAGCAGTTTCGGAATTTTAATTTTTATCTGACAAGTAACGAAACATCGAGCCTTCTAAAATTTCAGCGTTGTATGGCGTCTGCACACATTTACAGTGTATTTCGCTATGGTAACGACCATTCTGGTACAAACTTAATCAGCTTTATAGACGTGGATATGGAACTAATTACACCCTTAAACAACGTTGTAATGAATGAAGACTATTTACGTTTATATTTACATGAATACTCTGCAATTCACAATTAAGTGCGTGGGAGAGAGAGTTCATCGAACATCCTTGAGACAATTTCTGTACCGTTTCAGTATTGAACGGATCGCTGGAAAAATGAACACTTAACTCTTTCTGTGCGAGCCTTCATTTCCCTTATTTTATTACGATGATCATTTCTTCCTATTAGGTTGCCGACAAAGAAATATTTGTGCATTCAGGGGGGAAAGTTGGTAATTGAAATTTCATGACAATTTCCTGCAGCAGCAAAAAACGCCTTTGTTTAAATGACTGCCACTCTTCTTCGTGGATAACACACTAGCACTATTTTCCCTATTTTACGATGATTCAAAACGAAATGCCCTTGTTGAACGTTTTCAGTGTCCTCCGCTAGTCCACTCCGATGTGGATCCCACACCTCTCAGCAGTACTACAAAAGAAAGCCCACTAGCGTGATGTAAGTAATCCCTTCACTAGATCTGCCGCTTTTTCTATGTATTCTGCCAATAAATCAGAATATTTGGTTTGCTTCCACCAATTTAAGTTATTCGTTGTTCTAATCGCTAAGTACTTAGTTAAATTTACAGCCTTCGAATTTGTGTGAGTTATCCTGTAACCGAAATGTAGCGGACGTCTTTTAGAATTCATGTGTATGAATTCACACATTTCATTATAAGTTCACTGACATTTTTCGCACCATACATCTATCATATCTAAATCGTTCTGAAATTGGTGATAATCACCTAGTGACTTTACAAGACAGTAAACGACAGTATCATCTACAAACAGTCTTAGAGAGCTTGTCAGAATGAGTCCTAAATCGTTTACGTAGATGAGGAGCAGCAGGGGGTCTATGACACTTCCTTGAAGAACGTCGCATATTATTACTGTTTTACTCGATGGCTTTCCTTCAGTTACTACAAGCTGCTATCATTCTGACAGGAACTCATGAATCCAGTCACACCACCAGGCAATACTCCATTTGCACGCAATTTTATTAGAAGTCACATGTATGGAATGGTGTCAAAAGCCGTCTGTAAATCTAAAAATCTGCTATCAATTAGACATCCCTTGTCGATAGCAATCATTACTACGTGTGATGAAAGAGCCAGCAGTGTTTTACAAGAACGATATTTTCTGATTTCGTGCAATTTGTCGACAAATCGGTTTCTTCGAGGTATTTCATAATATTCCAATACAGTATATATCCCAAGATCCTACCGCTAATGGACGTTAGTGGTATGGGTCTGTAATTCAGCGGATTACTCGTATTTTGTTTCTTGGGTATTGGAGTGACCTGTGCAACTTTCCACTCTTTGGGTACAGATCTTTCGACGAGCGAGCGGTTTTGTATGGTTGCCAAATATAGAGGTATTATGACAGCAGACTGTGAAAGGAACCTAACTGATGTAGAATCTGGATCGGAGGTCTTGCCTTTGTATAGTGATTTAAGCTGCTTCACTACACCGAGAATACCTGCGACTAAGTTGTTCTAGATTCGATTTCTGGATATTTACTTCGTTTTCTTTGGAAAAGGAGTTCGGAAAACTGTGTTTATTAGCTCCGGTTCAGTGACACTGTCATCGGTGACATGACCACTGTTATCGTGCTATGAAGGTATTGATGGCATCTTGCTGCTGGCGTACTTTACACATGACCAGAATCCCTTTGTGTTTTCTGCCAGATTTCGAGTCAGAGTTTTGTTTTGGAAACTATTAGAAGAAGAAAGAAGAAAAATCCGATATTACTCGCAAGAATGTGGTACGATCTTCCGCAGTGTTAGTAGTGTCTAACTCTTATTCAATAGCGATTTATGTCCTACCATTGCAAAAAAATGAAAATGAAGTCCCATGCTTCTTTACAGAGCGTAGGGGAACGATGCCTTACTAGGCATGGTCCTAATGGAGGTGGTTAGCCGTTGCCTTCCTCCGACCGTAATGGGGATGAATGATGATGATGAAAACAACACAACACCCAGTCATCTCGAGGCAGGAAAAATTCGTGACCCCGCAGGGAATCGAACCCGGGACCCCGTGCTCGGGAAGCGAGAACGCTACCGCGAGACCACGAGGGGCGGACATCATTGCAAAAAGCGAAAAATATGTTTCACACCGTCGCCAAGGTAGCCCCTGCGGGCCGGCAAAACATCTAACATCACACTGGAACGAGGTTTTCTATGTCCAAGGTGTAAGTAATGGTAAACAGCGACTGTTTTTGAAACAGACATTCTGCGTACTACTTCCTGCAGAGGGAGTTCGAGATGGCCTGCAGGAAATATGACTACACTAAAATCTCATTGGCTGGCCAATACTATTTAAAGGCTAGAGCCAGCACCAGACGTTTCTATCTCACCATCTACGGCCGTCCTATCAACCACACCCCCACGCTCAAGTTCCTTCGCGTCACCTTTGACCGTCGCCTCTACTGGACACCCATCTACTGGCGATCCAAGCCAAGGCACGCGCCCGACTCCGTCTCCTCATGCTCCTTCCTGGTCGCTCATGGGGTCTGGACCCCTCCACCGTCCTCCGCACCCATAAATCCCTCATCCGCCCTATCCTCTGTTATGAACATCCCTCCTGGATCTCCACCCCTCCTACCTTTTACAAGTCCCTTCAAATCCTGGAAAGCCATATGCTCCGCCTCGCCTGTTGCATCTGCCTACCCTCCCACACGCGGATCCTGTGTGACCTGATTCCGTTCCCACACTTCCTCCTTTTCCTCGAACGGATACGGATCCTCTACACCTCCTGCAAACTTGATCCCCCTCACCTGCTTGTCTCTCCCATCCTTTCCCACCCCCATCTGCTACCGCGCCTGTACTCCCACATCCTACCTGCTGTCCATCTCTCCACTCTCCATACCCTCGCCCAAGGTGGCTTCCGCCAAGTCCCCCTCCCTCATCATGCACTCATCCCCTCCATCTACCCCTTTTACCAATTTTGATCCTCCCTTTCCTCCACCTGTGTTTTTCCTCCAGGGTACCCTCTTTCCCTCCTCTCCTCCTCCCTCCCTCCTCCGCCCAGGCTTCCACTACCCCCCTACCTTCTCCCCTCCCCCTCCCTTCTCCTCTGCCACTGGCATCAACACCCTCCCCCTCTCCCTCCTATCCTACAACTCTTCCCTTTGGCAGGTCCCTGGCTTTGTGCGTGAACAGTGAACCTTCGTGCGCCGGAGATCGTTGCCAGTGTTTGTGTGTGTCTTCGTGTTAGTGCTTAAGTGTCTCAGAATTTGTGCTCCATCGTTCACATGTATAATTTCTGTCTTCTCCATTTGCGAGCAAGTGATGAACGTTTTTCATTCGGGCAACGCGCCTGTGAACGGCTACATGTATTTTAATATTCTGTCTACCGTTATTATCCACCGTGTTTGTTCTGTTTTCATGTCTCTCTGTATACTGTCTGTGTTAGCTGTGGCCGAAGAACGGCACAGATAGGCCGCTGCCGGCCTACCTTTCCTGAAAGGTGTCAGAATAACAATAAAGAAGAAAAAAACACTAGACTTCAGTTCACGCCGAATACCGACCTCAAGGACGTCTCCACGGAAGAATACGTCTTGGCCCACGTACTCTTGTGGGAAACTTAGAAGTTTCTTTTGTTGCCTCTAGTAGGAAATTCTTACTGGCTTTATGATTTTGAATTTTCGTTCTTAATCAGTCATTTTCCTGAATGAGATTTTCACTCTGCAGCGGAGTGTGCGCTGATATGAAACTTCCTGGCAGATTAAAACTGTGTGCCGGACCGAGACTCGAACTCGGGACCTTTGCCTTTCGCGGGCAAGTGCTCTACCAACATGTAGAGCACTTGCCCGCGAAAGGCAAAGGTCCCGAGTTCGAGTCTCGGTCCGGCACACAGTTTTAATCTGCCAGGAAGTTTCAGTCATTTTCCTGTACACTCACGTAAATAAAAGTTGTGTTGTAAAAACTTTCAAATTGTCAGTTACAACACAAGTGGCGACTGTGCCTGCGTGTGTCTTCATAATGGCGGAAATAGTGCTTCAGCAGCCGATCCAAAGTGTGCACGACTTACTACAAGGTTTTCAACAGTTTTGCCTGAGATCTCAGGATAGACAGGAACGTTTCTTTACGGAACTCTTGAAAAACAAACCGGTTCCGCCGCCCCCGCCGTTTTAAGCTTTCAACGAAGATACTGAAGACTGGGAAATATACGAGAAGCGGCTCCTGGAGCATTTTACATCCACCAGATTGTCCAAGAGGCTGCTCGTCGTTCCTACTTTTTGTCCTGGAACCAGTCCAAAGTGTATGTTCTCTTGACGAAACTGCAACCTAGACCTCCGGATTCATTGACTTTCGCCCAGATTTGTGAGGTTCTCGTGGATTACTACCGACGACGGTTCCACATGTTGGCTGCCCAGGTCGAATTCCGCCAGTGTCGCAAGAAGGCAGGCCAATCCTATCGCCAGTGGGCAATGGAACTGCATGGTCTCAGCAGGAAGTGTCACTTCACCACACGGGTCTCCAAACAATCCTACGCAGACGAGATGGTCCACGACCACCTCATCCAGACCGCCCCTGACGCGACTTTCCCACAGGATGCCCTCAGACTCGACGATCCTACTCTGGACCAGATCATTTATCTTGCATTCAAGTACGAAGTCTCTATGGCAGCCCAGGATGCTTTCAAGACCATGCATGGGAAGACTGCCCTGACAGGTGTGCGCACCTATAACGGACATGTCAATTCAGTCTGCTGCTCTCGGCAGCCTCCTCCTACTAATCCGGCCAATGACCGTCAGGGGCCGCTACCCATGGACGTCAACCAGGTGCAGTCTTCGGGAACCTCCAAGCTGGTGATCAACGTTCAGGTCAACAGTCGCCTGCTACAGATGCAGGTGGATACTGGAGCAGCAGTCTCACTGATCAACTATTCCTCTTATGTTAAGACTGGGGCGCCCCCACTGGCACCCACACCTCGGCGCCTTCTTACTTATAATAAGCAATCGATCGCTCTCTTGGGTAAGATCATAGCTTCCGTCCTGTATAGATCGGTTGGCCAGTAAGTTACGTTGCTTGTGGTCAACAATGCATGCCTTGGCTTCACCATCGACAACAATGTTCATCTGGTGATTTCCCAGGTTCCGTTTCCGGCAGTAGATACCTTGTGCACGGATTACCATGACCTCTTCTTGACGGGTGTCGGCTGTGCACAAGATTTTCAGGCGTCGCTCCAGCTGAAATCTTCCAGGCTCGGCAGGTCCCCCTCGCCCTCCAGCATACTCTAGAACAGGAACTGGACCGCCTCACCATGGAGGGAGTCATCACTCTGGTCCGTTACAGTTCGTGGGCGACACCCTTGGTCGTCATCAAGAGACCAGATGGGGGTCTTTGGGTTTGTGGCGACTGTTCTCCAAGCTCGCTGGGGGACAAGTTTTTTCGAAGATCGATCTTGCCGAGGCCTACCTCCAAATACCTTTTGATGAGCCTTCTACTAACTTGCCCATCGTCAACACACCGTTTGGGCTGTTCCAGTTGAACCGCCTCATGCATGGCATCGTTAGTGCACCAGCCATCTTTCAGCATTACTTGGAACAGCTCTTGCAGGATGTGCCCAGAAGCATCAACTACCTCGACGACATCGCCGTCACTGGCCGTACCGCGGATGAACATCTCAGTCATCTGCGACAGTTGTTCCTGCACCTGCAGACTGCAGGCCCAAAATGCAACCTTGCGAAATGCACCTTTTTTCAACCTGCTATCTCCTACCTAGGTCACATCAGTTCCTGAAATGGCATATCTCCTATCTTCTCCCACGTCTTCGCTTTAGAGGCCCTTCGTCATCCGAGCGACATCTACCAATTGCGGTCCTTCCAGGGTAAAATTGCGTACCATCGAAAGTTCATTCCCTCCGACGCTCACATTGCGGCGCCACTCCATCATATATGCCGAAAGATCGTGCCATTTCATTGGTCCCCAGCTTCTGAATCGGCAGAGGTTGCGCTCAGCGGAGTGTCTCATGCCATACATCCCCTCTTTTCCTCTTGTCTGGGCTATGGACACCTCACACTATGGTATTGGGGCTGTAATTTCGCACTGTCTACTGGATGTATCGGAATGCCTGGTGGCGTACATATCTGACTCCTTTACAGAGGCCCAATGCAAATATTCCCAAATTGAGAAGGAGGCCCTCGCCATCGTGTTTGCATGTACCAAATTCCTTCTGTACCTTTGTGGTACGTCTTTTCATTTAATCACTGACCATAAGCCCCTCGTGGGTTTATTTTCACCGGTAGTCCATGAAAACTTCCCACCGCCTGCAGTGATGGGCCCAATTCCTTTCATGTTTTAGGTACACCTTCCATTTCCGGCCCACCGCCCTGCATGCCAACGCTGATGCCTTGTCTCGGCTCCCCTCCGGCCAGGATTCGGCATTCGATTCGTCAGACATCCTACTTTCTCAGGTCGATGAAGACATACAGGCAGCGTTGGCGGTATTACCCATCGCAGCTGCGCGGGTGGCCGCCGCGACAGCCACAGATCCGCTCCTGCAACTGGTGCACCGCTATTTTCTCTGCGGCTGGCCGATGCTTCCTCTGCCTCACGCCCAGGCTGACCTCCAATTCTTTCTCTCCATCCGCCATCAACTGGTGGCCGTCGACACGGAGCTCCTCTGTGCAGAACATGATGCCAATCCATGAGTCAACATACCAACATCCCTGCAGTCCCGGATTCTCAATGTCTTACATCAAGGTCACTGGGGTATTGCCTGGATGAAAGCCCACGCACGTCGCCATGTCTTCTGGGTCAGCATGACGGCGGACTTGAAATGCATGGTCTGGGGTTGTCAGCAGGCCCTTCCCACTCTGCACTGGGCCTTCCAATCCAGGCCGACCACTTCCCTCCCATGGGACCGCATCCATGTGGATTTTACAGGACCCTTCCTCGGCGCTTACTGGTTGCTCATCATGGATGCCTACTCCCACTTCCCTTTCATTGTCTGATCCTCCTCTATCACCACAGAGACCACTATCATGGCCCTGTCCAGAATATTTTCAATTGAAAACCTTCCCGTCACCTTGGTCACTGATAACAGTCCGCAATTTCGCAGTCAAGAGTTCGCCAAATTCCGCCATGGTAATGGTATCCACCATGTCTTTACCCTGCCTTTTCATCCACAGTCCAATGGTGGGGCGGATCGCCTTGTTAGCACATTTAAAACTCAGATGCAGAAGTACATGGAGGACTGTTCTCTAGAAGATGGTCGTACGTTATTTTTCAGTTCCTACAGGACCACGCAGGCGGGTGACTAGAGTCCAGCCGAACTGCTCCATGGTCGCCAGCCTCGAACCCTACTCCATCTCCTCCTGCCACAGGTGGCACCTTGCGCCTGGCCCAGAGCTTCCAGATATTCATCCGGCTCCACGGTGTGGGTGCGCAGTTTCGGGTCCCGGCGCCACTGGCTCCTTGGGGTCGTTCTCTGGCCCCGTGGTCGACAACTGTTCAACGTCCGCCTGGACGACAGGGTGATTTGGCGTCACCGCAACAGACTCAAAAATGTTCAAATGTGTGTGAAATCTTATTGGACTTAACTGCTAAGGTCATCAGTCCCTAAGCTTACACACTACTTAACCTAAATTATCCTACGGACAAACACCCACACCCATGCCCGAGGAAGGACTCGAACCTCCGCCGGGACCGGCCGCACACTGCAACAGACTCTTTCCTCTTGTCCTCGACCAGCCACATTTAGTTGTTATTTACTCATTTCCCTGTAGACTCACGTAAATAAAAGTTGTGTTGTAAAAACTTTCAAATTGTCAGTTACAACAATATGGCACTGTCTCGACAAAGCGTGGTAATGTACCATTGCAGTAAAAGATACATAATATCTTTAGAGGTGGAGATAAGACTGGAAATATCTCATATAATCAGGTTTTGAGTTCAATAAATATTGAAAAAGAGTTGGATATATACTACTTTCCATTTTTATACTGATTTACAATAGTAAAAACACTACTTTTACTGCAATGGCTTATGTACCGAATTGGTTGTGTTAGTGTCATGTATTTTTGGATAATGCTTTATATGTTACTTGCGTTTCCACTCCCGCAGCGATCCCTATGACTCTGTTCCCATTTCATTGTCATCAGGTAGTGAAGTAACTCCCAGCTCTAAGAATTTTCGTTATCGGTACTCTCGCAGATAAAATGACAACAGTATTCAACAATCATCCTACCAGTACTGAAATCTGTGTTATAGGCTAATATTAGCGGTTTTTGTATTCTTGCTTGTCATGTAATTACCCAACCTGATTCTTCCTGCCCCAGCTATCCAACAGGTGCTATGGCTGTAACGCCGCTATATTTTTTTATACATATGAATTTGTACGCCACGTTGAGAGAACATTTGGTCTAGGGATAGTGTCTATACTTGGTCATTAAAACTCCATGTGTCTAGGTTTTGAACCTAGCTACTGCTTAAATTTTGTGGAGCGGGTAGGGGTTTAGCGAGACCACATATTGAGCCTTAGTGACATAGGGGAGCAAAGGAATTACTTTGAGAGGCGATTGCGGGAGTGAAAGCGACATTTTGTGGGCGGTCGAATAGGCATTTTCTTCGGCTCAGTGGGTGAGGTGTGAACGAAACATTGGAGGTTCCACTATCAGCCATTTGCTGAGACGGAAAACCCTTTAAGGATACAGAGTACTTTTGTGGCTCAATATTATGTAAAAACCACCGCCTTTTTCTTTCAGGCACTGTTTATAATTTATATGTTTTACAGATTTTTTGTTGATATCAGTTAATTCAGAACACTTTCTAAACAAAATAGAAGTATTATGAATATTTTCGAACATCCTTAGGGTTACAAAAAGAAATTACAGTGAAATTGATGTAATTTTTTTCCAAAATACTTCCTCAAATTGAGGTACCGTTTAATCCAACGTTATACATTCGAAGGAGACCACGTTTTTACCAGATATGCATGACATGATGGCTGAGGTACTACACCTACTTAATTCCACCTATTGTGTATATTACAAACATAAAAAAATCAGAATGAGATTATCACTCTGCAGCGGAGTGTGCGCTGATATGAAACTTCCTGGTAGATTAAAACTGTGTGCCCGACCGAGACTCTAACTCGGGACCGTTGTCTTTCGCGGGCAAGTGGTCTACCATCTGAGCTACCGAAGCACGACTCACGCCCAAATCTTTGAGGACCGGGCGTGAGTCGTGCTTCGGTAGCTCAGTTGGTAGAGCACTTGCCCGCGAAAGGCAAAGGTCCCGAGTTCGAGTCTCGGTCGGGCACACAGTTTTAATCTGCCAGGAAGTTTCATATCAGCGCACACTCCGCTGCAGAGTGAAAATCTCATTCTGGAAACATCCCCCAGGCTGTGGCTAAGCCATGTCTCCGCAGTATCCTTTCTTTCACGAGTGCTAGTTCTGCAAGGTTCGCAGGAGAGCTTCTGTAAAGTTTGGAAGATAGGAGACGAGATACTGGCAGAAGTAAATCTGTGAGGACCGGGTGTGAGTCGTACTTCGGTAGCTCAGTTGGTAGAGCACTTGCCCGCGAAAGGCAAAGGTCCCGAGTTCGAGTCTCGGTCGGGCACACAGTTTTAATCTGCCAGGAAGTTTCATTTCAGCGCACACTCCGCTGCAGAGTGAAAATCTCATTCTGGGAACATCCCCCAGGCTGTGGCTAAGCCATGTCTCCGCAGTATCCTTTCTTTCACGAGTGCTAGTTCTGCAAGGTTCGCAGGAGAGCTTCTGTAATGTTTGGAAGGTAGGAGACGAGATACTGGCAGAAGTAAATCTGTGAGGACCGGGCGTGAGTCGTGCTTCGGTAGCTCAGTTGGTAGAGCACTTGCCCGCGAAAGGCAAAGGTCCCGAGTTCGAGTCTCGGTCGGGCACACAGTTTTAATCTTCCAGGAAGTTTCATAAAAAAATCACATCTTATATTTTAACTTTTATAATTTTTTCCTAATAAAAATTTTATTTTTTCTTTGATTTTGTTGATTCTGCAATAAAGCTTAAGTCTACTACATAAGTATGGACTATTGGAATTTACAGAGAAAATTAGGGTAATTCTTTGTAGACTATAGGAAATATTTGTACCTGAATTCTGAAAAATACAACTTGTGGGAAATTGCGAATGAAGATATGAGTCCAATTAAACTGTGCCTCAGAACATTCCTGAAGCATAACCTTCATCCTGCAGCATTTCTTCATCTTCAGGCTTCCTCTTGGCGTTCCTTTTAGCACTTCTTGCTTCTTTGGTAACTTGAAAAACGAATCTTTCAGCTTCATGCACCCGTTGTCTGTCATACGCAAGCAATTGATCTTCCATATTAGAGCCATATTATTCCTAAATTTCTCAGGACTTCAGGACTTCAAACCATCCTATCACTCAATCATTGAACCATATCACTGCATCTAGTACACCTACTTTTAATGTATTCAGTCCTACAAAAACATTCTCGGGTAATCTTTCCCATATGCAATGGTTGAAACTTTCATTTGTATTCTCAGTGCTCCGCTGAAGACTTTTACTAAACAAAACAGGATCACTCAGCTCTCTAAAAATTGGTTTTATTTCATTCATAACAGGCTCAGAATGATAATGCTTATGATGGCATATCTGACCCTTTTCTTTTGCTTTTTGGGAACCACACCTAGAATCTGCTCCTTTAGGGCAAAGTCCGTGAACATGGTTGTCATCAGTGGACAACTTGTGAAATTAGGTGACCCATACAGCTTTTCTTGAGGTGTGGCATATTCTGTATTTATTACACACTGAAGTATATGTACTTCCACAAATATATGTAGCACTTGGGCAACAAACATGCAGTAACACTTGAAGAAACTGCTTCAGCGAAACAAAAGTAAATACTATGAATAATTAACGAATTACTGTGCTGATAAACCTCTTACATTATTTGATTTTCAAACAGCTGAGCAGAACTGAACGTACTCAGACTTTTCGCTCTTTACCTACTCTGATCAACACTAAACGGACACACAATATTTTTAGCGCAACGCAATCTGACTTTCAAAAATCCCTAAGAAACAATGGCCCTGACTAACAAAAATCTATACCTTTCATCAATCACTTACCTCACAAAAATCTTCGTTACTCGAACAACTGTAATACAGCGAGCGTCACTACTGCCAGCTAAATAAAAGATTCTAAGTACTGAAGTCACTAACTACTGATTGAGATAGTTAGCAAATGAAAGATTTTGATAAAGAACAAACAATGTATTTACCTTAATAGTGTTCAAAAGTCATAATATATATAGCAGTTCGTGACATCTAGTCTTACAAATTTACTGTCTCTGATGGACACACGTCCAGATCATCCGCTCTCAAAACTCCGCCATCTCTCTCCCCACATCCAGCACTGCTGGCGGCTCACCTCCAACTGCGCAACGCTACGCGCTGTTAACAGCCAACTGCCCAACACTACAATAGCGACTAATCCACCAATGCCACCCAGCCACAGACTGCACACAGCACGGCCAGTGATTTTCATACAGAGCGCTACGTGGCGGTGGCGTTACCAATATAAGAACCTGAACAGCCTACTTACAATACTAGCAAAGATAACCATTTACAGACACTAGGAAACTGCACTGTTACCAACATATACAATGTTGTTGTTGTTGTGGTCTTCAGTCCTGAGACTGGTTTGATGCAGCTCTCCATGCTACTCTATCCTGTGCAAGCTTCTTCATCTCCCATATACAATGTATCATACGTATAATAGATGGAAAGAGGAAGTTAACAGTTCCTTTAGAAATAATACTGGTTTCTGTAACGAAATCGAGGGGGTGTGGTATATGTAGGTCATTTCTCATTTGAAATCCTATAATTAGTTGTCTGCGCGGAACCGCATCCGCAGCAATTAATCCGCATCCGCAAGTTCCTTATCCGCATCCGCATATATTTAAGTTTTGAATGAGTAATTAATAGTAATAGACAGTAGTACTTAGAATTATGGTATGTAATGACATAGTTATTGTTCGGGTGCCATTTCTGCGACAACTTAACTACTTTTGACTTCTTAAATCACAGGAAATGCTGATAACCTACTCTAAAGCAGACCATTCCAAACAGGAAAGCATTGGCGCTCCGGAGCACACACAGTAGCGGTTCGGATCTGGTGAGATTGGAAACGCTATTTTAAAAAAATAAAATTCAATGTAATAGTATTAAATGATGAAAATACGTGTATAGAAACAATTATATTTCGCTGCTCTTGTGCCAAGGCAGCTGAAAATGACGATGGTTTTAAACTGTTACTAGCACATTGTATCATATACCGATAGCTTTTTTGTACTCATTGCTTGGATGTGTCAATTTTTGAAGCCATTCATGTCAGCTGATGATTATATTACAGCTTACGCGTTCAGTCCTCGTCATTTCCAGTTGAAAATATTTACAGTATTAGGCCTACACTGCAAAACGCTGGCGCACCTGTGAAAAAGAAGAAATAACTCGTCTTCCGAAGAGTGACAACAAAATCAGTGGTTATAGAAATTAGGAGTGGTTGGATGAGGTAGCAGTTCCTTAACACTCACTGCACCGTACTTGGCCCCCACATCAATAAGAAACTGTGCCGTCTCGAGAAACCCAGATCCACACGCAACCTAATTTGTTTTCCTTCACTAATGTAAAATCACATAATGTAAAATCACCTTTTTTCACCTTACACGAAATTGTATCCATCGATATGGTGTTCATTTGAAGAAAGAACTCTCACTGATATTTGCTACGACGCACGTTGTCACTCGGTCACTACAATGCGCTAACTGAAGGCAGCGGAAAATTGCAACGGGCACCTGTCTGGTAGACAGTGGGCAGGTTTGCCACTCAGAGAGCACTTCACACGAAAGACACGGTCGCGGAAACGGATTAGGCGCAGGTCTCTTGGGTACAGCTACGTCGGTCGTAGCCAGGGGCTGAGGACAACACACATCCGCTCTACCCGGGCCCGGCAAGATTCCAAGAATGTCAACAGACTTGAAGTTTTGAACAAACATTGCAACATACGTACTGGACAGATGCCTTGCTCATTATCCGCAATGACCCGCGGATATCCGCGCCGGTCGCGATTTTATCCGCCAAGTAACAAATACTGCGGATATCCGCGGATATATCCGCGGATATCCGCATCCGCGCAGACCTCTACCTATAATGTATACATAAATGTAATCAGTAAGGACTATAGAATTTAATAAAGACATAAAAAATGTTGATTTTTCCAACATTTATAAGTACTCTGTATCCTTAAACACACAGAGTAATACAGTGTGTTTTAACTCGCTCAATTGGTCGCGACAGCAAACCGGCGGAGGCGTAGCGTGCAGCTTCCAGTGACTGCTGATGCGGCGACGGCTCGTGTTGCAGCGGAGCGCCCGGCGGCGAGTCTTCTTCTTGTGAATTAGCTCGTTGCGTTATTGACAAGCGGCTGCAGTGTCTCGCGGAGTGCTAAGTCCCAGTATCCGACCAGCGACCCTCAGTTTCGGCGTTCTCTGGAGGAGTTCATCAGCCTCTAGGTCCACAGGTGACGCCTTTGGTGAGGCCTCTATCCCTTCGTCCTCACCAGCCACCTGGGTAAGTAACACAAGCATTTCTTTCTGGTAGCATCTGGGAAGGCACCTTCTGCGTTGACCTATTGGCGGGGCACCGACGAATTCCTCTGTCAAGCAGCGTAGTGGTCAAGTCGTTGTTTCGAAGTGTGACGTCCGCTGACAAACCAACAGTCCGTCCGCCCACGTGACGTTTCTTCACATTTTCTTTCTCTCCTCGAATGGTCCTCTCAAGCCCGTTGGTCGGAGGTATTCATTCGGTGCTTTCGCCAATGCCGCGAAGTTTCTAGGCCGGTGAAAGACTCTTCGGTCGTTGATCAATGCTTCTCACATTGGGCAGAAACGTGATCAATGCCGACACACGTGCCGGATTTCCATGATCGACTGCTGCCGCTTCCGAATATTGTGCCTTAAAGTGTCAAGGTCTCTAAAATGTTCTCTTAACCTATAATAGGTTGCTACATATTTTTCTGCCGGGTCTCTGCTTTGAACAACCATAAATAACACATAATTACTATGCCGATACATAAATAACAAATAATCGTTAAACATTATTATTATACACCTTGCGTTCCTCCACAATCCGGAAAAATTTGCCCTCGAATTTTTTCCTGTGTCCATCTACAAATGACTAACAAACAAGAAACAAAACCTAGTGGCAACCTTAGTGTGTCAGGAAAATTATATAATACTGTGGCAGAAGATGTTGAGTTGCACCCTGGTCTAGTGGTTGTAGTATTGAACTGTTGCCTGCAAGATCGTGAGTTCAAAACTCGACTAGATTGTACAATTTCAGTTTCTATATTCGGTTCGAGTACACTCTAGAAGTATCCACAAATGTCAAGAATCATTGTACTGGAATGTTCTGTAGTCGTATATATACTGTACGTGTTCTTCCCGCAGGAAGTTCGCTCCTCGCTCTTTTATGTGCAAGTGCTGAATAAACCTTCGTTAAGTGAAGTTAGGGTTCGTCATTCATCTAATTACGCCTTCTTCTACGTGACATTATTCAGGTGGAGACGCTGCGTATTGAAACTTGTGATAGCGCACATTATTGACCACACAGTGGCTCCCATCAGGCCACGACAGAGCCGCCGTTTATGTGGCGAGAAACCCGAGTTCGAGCCATATTCAACAGATCGCAATCTACCGGAGACAGAGGAAGAAGGGGACGTTACGATGACAGCAACTGTGTGCCACTACATCAGACATACTTCCGGGTTCTCTGGTGACGATGGTCAAGATCCAAACAAGTGGCTGAAGGTATATGAGCGTACAACCAAATTTAAGAAATGGTATGACACCGTGTGTTTGGCTAACGTATTTTTCTATTTGGAGGGCACTGCCAAGCAATGGTATGAGAACAACGAGGAGAAGTTTGTAACGCCGGAAATGCATATCCTCCTATTTCCATCTATTGTACTATAATTTGTTTCCCTTATTTTTGTTACCTGAATATATGACATTTCTGTGTCTTTACATATTGTAATTGTTTTACTATTTGTATATATATATTTATGCATTATTGTCGATGTATAATTGGTTTGTTTCGTAAATATTATTTGTATTTCTACGCTGGGTCTTGCCTAGGGAAAACTGCTATCGAACGATTACATCGATAGGTCGTGTGAAGAATCAAAGTTTTTAGGATCTTTGGGAGTGTTAACTCTGCCGCGTGGAGCGCGGGCAGAGCAGAGGGGAGTCCGGCCGGAGTAGCGAGTGGAGCAGGTGTGTGGTGCGAAGCTCCCGCGAGTTGCCGCGCCTTCGGGGTTTGGCAGCATGTAATTGCGCTCGACTTGCGATGATAGTTTCTGACATGATGTCGCGGACGGGAAGCATTAGCTGGCGCACATCAAGAGCCCGTTTCGTCTGGTGACCGTGTCGAGAAGAAGGCGCGCCAACATCCAGCTTCTGCAACAGCGACGGCCGACAATGAGTGACTGTCGCCACATCCTCGATCGACGGCTTCAAACCTTCAATCAACCAACAAGGAAGACTGGAAGCACGTAAAGTTTTAGAACTGTATGGCAGACCTCAGCTTTTCAAACTTTTAAAATTGTTGCACCACAAAATTACAGCTTCTTAGCATGAACCTTTGTTGGTCATTGTCCCAATTGCATTACCAAGCAGGGTCCCTTCCTTTTCCGAAATGAACCCGAGTGTCGTTGAAATTCAAACGCCAGCATAATTCCATTTCACTGCTTTAATTTCAAAGTTCAGTTAAAGTATTCATAGCTGGCTACAATACTTAGATTACACAAGCACAAATTAATTGTGCTGGTTTTGTTACCATATTTTAGCTTACCTGTGACTGCAGCTCAGCTTGGTACGTACTAAATTTTACTATTGTTAATTGTTCAGAATCATTTAATTCAAGTTCAAAGTTAAATCTCTTATTTCTAAATTGCGTAGATTCAAGTAGCTTTTGAAATGATTGTTGAGGTAGTCCAAGACTAACCGTATTTTACTGAATTTCTATGTGCTTCAGAAAGAAAGCTCACTATTAACTTCAGTCACTAAATTAACTTTTGATTTTCCGGTTTTATTAATTCTTTTGCTAAATTAAGTGTAGCGAAATTTATTACTTCTGACAAACTTTCAGTTTTCACACTACACTTGTCAACCTTCAGTTGCCACGCTTCTAGTGCTAATTATATGTGTAATAATCTTTCTTTTTCAGTTACTATAGTAATTGTCCTTAGGACTGGCGACCGTAATTTCCCCCAAATCTCAAATATCTAACTACCGCTAGTTGATTGTTAACGTAACGGCCGCACATTTACTTTCTTTATTAACTTTACCCCTATTTCAAAATTAATTTCCACCAGTGTAATTTGCATTTTTCCTTTCATTTAGATGTAACCCTTTCCTCCCTCTTTACCGACAAATTAACCTCGGTGACGATTACTTTTCCCAAATTTCCATTAGGTACACGCGGTTTAATTTTCCACTGTCATTAAGGTCGATAAGTGAGGGGGAGGTTACAAGTTCACGAGCTGGGAAGTAATACAAGTGGAACTGCGCAAGTATTTCGCCGACACACGACGACAGAAGTGCAAGACTGAAGATAAATTAAAGTGAAGGGCACAGCGTCAAGGAGAAGCTACAACATCCTACATTCAAGACGTCTTGGAGCTGTGTAAAATAGTGGATCCTAGAATGAAGTAGGAAGTTAAGGTAGCACATCTTATGAAGGGTGAGGCTGAGGACTTGTGTCAAGCCCCACTCCTGAAGGAGTGCCAGTATATCGAGACAATGCATCAAAAAATAATTACATGCAAGAAGTTTGAACGGCTTCCAAACGTCGTATCGATGTCAATGATGGAGGAAGCAACTGATTTCACAAGTGTTCTTCGTCAGATAGTGATGGAGGAAGTTCAGGAGGCACCTGGATTGCACGGTGAGCAAAAACCGAGACGCTTCATTGGTCATCAGGGAGGAGGAATTGGAACAGACATTGAACCCAATCTCTCGTCCTTCATTTCCCTTTAAAACGGTGAAAAAGTCGAGACCCAGGCGCAGTTACGTTCCTACAGTGCCGCTTGTGGAACCTGTATGGGCACCGGGGAAGACTGACGTCTGGAGGACCCAGGATAACCAACCAGTACGTTTCCACTGCGGACGGCCGGGACATGTCGTGCGCTATTGTCGAGAAAGGCGGCGGATATTTGATGACGCCCGCGCCAGAAGACAGCAGAGCGATCTTAGCCGACGCCAACTCCGGGACGACAAAGCTGAACAGGAAGATGTGGCTGCAGGACGACGTAGGTCACCATCGCCACAAGTTAGCCGCTGGAGAGGACGCTCCCCAACACGCCAATCAAGGTCTCCATCGCCGTTTAGAAGCTCCAGCCCATCACCTAGCCACCGCAATCTGGAAAATAAAGGGTGCGACCTTACTTGGAGATGGCAGACCAGCCGAAGCTCTTGTGGATTCTGGAGCATCATATTCAGTCATTTCGGAGAAGTACCGTCACCAGTTGCAGAAAACCGTATTCGTCGACAGCAAAACGTCTCTGCTGAAGGTGGCTAATGGGAAATATGCAAAACCTACAGGAAGATGTGTCATTCGTGTGGGTATAAGTGGCCATACACAGCCCTTAGAATTCATTGTCTTACAAGAGTGTAGTCATGACGTCATTCTCGGATGGGACTTTTTGAAAGCTTCTTAGGCAATTACAGATTGTGGTCGCTCAAAGATTAGGCTAGACGAGATGAGATACTGTGGACAGTAAGATGCGCATCCGAGTGTGTGGAGACTGTGTGTGCTGGATGAAGTGATCATTCCTGCAGTCAGCGCTAGAAAGGTGTCTGTCACGTGTCATGCCATGCATCAACCCTTGGATCTTGACGTGGAATGTAAAAGAAGCATACCACTGAGGAGTAACTTGGTCATCCCAGCCTCTGTCGTCTCGTTTAAGAACGGATTCGGTGAATTGTGGACAGTTAACAGTCACCGAAACCGCAGATCCTTCCAAGGCGCATGCGCGTAGCAAAGGCTGAGCCGTTAATTGAAGAACAGCTGAGCGTAATAGAAACCTCCAATGACGAGCCTGTGTGCGAAATTAGCGCTACTACTACAAGATCTTCTAGATAGACTATCACCAGATCTCACTAAGGAACAACAGAAGAAGGTACTTTCCATTCTTCAAGAGTTCTCTGAATGCTTCAATCCACAGGTGAAGAGCAAATTAGACAAATCGACGGTGAAGCACCGGATTAGCACTGGAGACCATCAACCAATAAGACAAAGAACATACCGTGTGTCAGCGACGGAACGTCGAATAATTAGACTCGAGGTAGAGATATTTATGAACAATGACATTATTCAGTATTCACAGAGCCCATGGTCGTCACCCGTGGTTCTCGTCAGGAAGAAGGATGGCAGTTGGAGCTCTTGTGTTGATTACAGGAAGCTTAATAACATAACTAAAAAGGACCCTCTTCCACGAATTGACGATACACTAGATTGTCTGAAGGGGGCTAAGTTTTTCTCAACCAAGGACGTCTACTCGGGACAGTGGCAAATCGAAGTAGATGAGGCTGATCGTGAGAAAGCTGCATTCATCACTCCTGAGGGCCTGTATGAGTATGAGGTAATGCCGTTTGTTTTGTGTAATGAACAAGCAACTTTTAAACGCATGATGGATAATCTTCTAAGGCAACTGAAGTGGACGATGTGTCTTTGTTATTTAGATGACATTCAAGAAAGCGTCTCTTTGGAGCAAAAGAGATCAAAATACATGGACACCTTGTGTCAAACGAAGGTGTGCGGCCAGACCCAGAAAAGGTGAGATCTATAAGGGAATTTTCTATTCCTAAAGGTATTAGAGATGTGAGAAGCTTCCTCGGATTATGTTCTTATTGCCGTCGATTTATCAACGACTTTTGTATCAAAGCCAGGCCACTCTAAGAGTTGTTAAAAGCTGATGCTAAATTTATCTTGGATGGTGCTCAACAAGATTCTTTCGATGTGCTGTGAAGAGCTCTGGCGACTAACAGTGTACTTGGTCTGTATGATGAGAGAGCACCTACAGAACTACACACACATGCCAGTGGGAATGGGATCGGGGCTGTTCTAGTGTCAATTTCGGATGGAAAAGAGAAGGTTATAGCCTATGCTTCTAGGACACTTACAAAAGCCGAGAGAGACTACTCAACTACAGAAAAAGAATGTCTTGCTGTGATCTGGGCCGTGTTCAAATTTCGACAGTATCTCTATGGAAGGCCATACACAGTTGTTACAGACCATCATTCACTTTGTTAGCTGACAGGTCCTAAGGACCCAACAGGACTACTCACCAGGTGGGCACTACGTCTTCAAATGGTTCAAATGGCTCTGAGCACTATGGGACATAACATCTGAGGTCATCGGTCCCCTAGAACTTTAAACTACTTAATCCTAACTAAGCTAAGGACATGACACACATCCATGCCCAAGGCAGGATTCGAACATGCGACCGTAGCGGTCGCGCGATTCCAGACTGAAGCGCCTAGAACCGCTCGTCCACTGCGACAGGCTACTACGTCTTCAAGAGTATGACATTACCATAGTGTACAGAAGTGGAGAAAAACACCAAGATGCCGACTGTCCCTCAAGAAACCCTGTGCACAACCATCAAGACTTTGATGAAGACATTGACTGTCTCGCTGCACTCCAGGATCTCTCTGCTGAGCAGAAGAAGGACGCCAAGATATCTCAAATTATGCTTGCCTGAAATCTGTCAGAGGATGTGAAAGGACAATTTTAGATAGTTAATGGATTACTTTGCAAGAAAAACTTTGATCCTTTTGGGATTAGGTGATTTCTAAACACAGGCGCTTAGATGTTCTACAGAAATTCCATGACGCAACTGAGGCGGGACATTTAGGATTTATTAAGACCTACGACAGAATTAGCAAGAGATTTTTCAGGCCAGATTTATTTAGGAGTGTTAGTCACTATGTGTTGCACTGTAGAGAGTGCCATAGGAGAGAGGCAGTTCCTCAGAAATCACCTGGCCGACTTATACCATTTCCACCAGCCGAAACGAATTTCCAGCGTGTTGGGATTGACTTCATCGGACGATTTCAAATGTCTTATAGGGGCAACGGATTATTGTTTGCACTGATTATTTGACACGCTATGCCATTACAAAAGCCGTGAAAATAGCCGAAGCATCCGAGGTAACCAAATTCATTCTGAAAGACATTGTATTAGAACACACCCAAAGTCACTAATTACGAATCGAGGGAAAGTTTTTCAGGCGAATCTTGTGACAAAGATAAACCGTCGGTGCAATATTACTCATCACATGACGACTGCCTACCATCCGAAAACTAACGGGCTTACTTAACGCCTTAATAAGGCCTTGGCCGACATGCTATCAATGTTCGTCACTGTTGAGTAGAGCAACTGGGATGAGGTGCTACCTTTCGTGACTTATTCCTACAACACCGCCAGACAAGACACCACAGCATTTACGCCGTTTTTCGGCTGCATGGGCGTGTGGCAACTACGACGGTGGATATCTACATCTACATCTACATTTATACTCCGCAAGCCACCCAACGATGTGTGGCGGAGGGCACTTAACGTGCCACTGTCATTACCTCCATTTTCTGTTCCAGTAGCGTATGGTTCGCGGGAAGAACGACTGTCTGAAAGCCTCCGTGCGCGCTCGAATCTCTCTAATTTTACATTCGTGTTCTCCTCGGGAGGTATAAGTAGGGGAAAGCAATATATTCGATACCTCATCCAGAAACGCACCCTCTCGAAACCTGGCGAGCAAGCTACACCGCGATGCAGAGCGCCTCTCTTGCAGAGTCTGCCACTTGAGTTTGCTAAACATCTCCGTAACGCTATCACGCTTACCAAATAACCCTGTGATGAAACGCGCCGCTCTTCTTTGGATCTTCTCTATCTCCTCCGTCAACCCGATCTGGTACGGATCCCACACTGTTGAGCAATACTCAAGTATAGGTCGAACGAGTGTTTTGTAAGCCACCTCCTTTGTTGATGGACTACATTTTCTAAGGACTCTCCCAATGAATCTCAACCTGGTACCCGCCTTAACAACAATTAATTTTATATGATCATCCCACTTCAAATCGTTCCGCACGCATACTCCCAGATATTTTACAGAAGTAAGTGCTACCAGTGTTTGTTCCGCTATCATATAATCATACAATAAAGGATCCTTCTTTCTATGTATTCGCAATACATTACATTTGTCTATGTTGCCACTCCCTGCACCAAGTGCCTATCCCATGCAGATCTTCCTACATTTCGCTACAATTTTCTAATGCTGCAACATCTCTGTATACTACAGCATCATCAGCGAAAAGCCGCATGGAATTTCCGACATTATCTACTAGGTGATTTATATATATTGCGAAAAGCAATGGTCCCATAACACTCCCCTGTGGCACGCCAGAGGTTACTTTAACGTCTGTAGACGTCTCTCCATTGAGAACCACATGCTGTGTTCTGTTTGCTAAAAGCTCTTCAATCCAGCCACACAGCTGGTCTGATATTCCGTAGGCTCTTACTTTATCAGGCGACAGTGCGGAACTGTATCGAACGCCTTCCGGAAGTCAAGAAAAATAGCATCTACCTGGGAGCCTGTATCTAATATTTTCTGGGTCTCATGAACAAATAAAGCGAGTTGGGCCTCACACGATCGCTCTTTCCGGAATCCATGTTGATTCCTACAGAGTAGATTCTGGGTTTCCAAAAACGACATGATACTCGAGCAAAAAACATGTTCTAAATTTCTACAACAGATCGACGTCAGAGATATAGGTCTATAGTTTTGCGCATCTGCTCGACGACCCTTCTTGAAGACTGGGACTACCTGTGCTCTTTTTCAATCTTTTGGAACCTTCCATTCCTCTAGAGACTTGCGGTACACGGCTCTCAGAATGGGGGCAAGTTCTTTCGCGTACTCTGTGTAGAAACGAATTGGTATCCCTTCAGGTCCAGTGGACTTTCCTCTGTTGAGTGTTTCTGTTACATCCTGATGACGTGGACTACGACTGCATCGGCTGGGTGTTAACCACAGCTGAGGAAGCTCGGCAGTTGGCTCGACTCCGTACGCTGCAGGCTCAAGAACACGGTCGCCGAAGGTATGACGCGAGCCACCGGCCTGTTGTCTACCAGCCTGTTGACCTCGTCTAGATCTTCACTCCTATTCGGAAGGTTGGTCTCTCTGAGAAGCTCCTCTTGCGCTACTTTGGACCTTATAAGGTTGCTTAACAGTTGTCTGATGTTACTCATGAAGTTGAAGATTTCGACCCCGACGCAATACGACGAAAGATGAGATATACGGTTCACGTTATTCGAACTAAGCCCTACAAGGATGCTGCCACCCAGGGTAAATTCGAAGCTCCGGCGACAGGCCACAAGCGGAAAGGTGACGAAGAGCGTAGCGGCAAAAGAAGTTGTAAGAAGATCACCTCCAGGGCGAGCATCAGTTATTGGGAGTCAGAGCATGCAGGATCCATGACTCGTTCCCGGACTAGGACGATGTAACACCGAGACCCTGTTCTCTTAAGGAGGGAGCAATGTCGCAGCAGCCGAATAGCACCGTTGTGTAGTAGTTACGATACTAAACTCTGGTATGGAGGGTCGTGAGTTCAAAACTCACATAGACTGTACAATTTAAGTTTCTATATTCGGTTCGAGTACATTCTGGAAGTGTCGACAAATGTCAAGAATCATTTTACTGGAATGTCCTGTAGCTGTATATATACTGTATGTGTTCTGGCCATAGGCAGTTCGCTCTCCGCTCTTGTATGTGCAAGTTCTGAATAAACCTCCGTTAAGTGACATTAGTGTTCGTCAGTCATCTAATTGCACCTTCTTCTACGTGACAATAACAGTACATTCTTCCATAATAACTTGAAATACTGAACATTAAGAAAACTCCTGAAAGTAATCTTAGAAATATGGTAGAATGACGATCAGTAACAACACAATGAAGTAGCAAGGAACAATTATCTCATCATACATTTTAGCAGTACGTGTGTATCCTCAGGAGTTTTGCAGCCATTCAACTGGAATTTGATGTAGTGGTATTGTTTGTCGTGGGTTTTCGTGTGATACACAGGAAAGCGGTACGAAATATGATTATGAACCAGAAGCTTGCAGAAATACCTATGGCCAATATCATAATTCGCGTTTTTTGTTCCTCTTTCTTCTGTTCAATATGCTGCATCAGAGCATTGGGATCAGTCTTGCTTTGTTGTGCAGTGATAAGAATGTCTAACGACTGCAGGATGAAGAATTAAGGGAGTCGTTTGGTAAGCCAAATTTTGAGGAGCCAATAGTCGCATAGGTGTTTCTGGCTAGTAAATTAGTGGATACGATGAGGTGACCGTGATTGAACAGGTTATGGTTGCGGGTAAGTGAAATTTCACTCCTGAAGGAGAACATAATGTGCCATTGATTGTCAGTCCACTATAGCTGTAATATGGAAAGTAGTATTGCTAAGTACATTTTACATAATTATGATTTTGTGGCAAAAGAAAAATTATTCTACACTTTCTATGCCCGAGAAACGTTTATCAATAAAGTCTAATCAAGGACCTATACTTGTTTAAACACACAGTATCTAATCGTATGTCGGTAGTTCCTATTATTTAAAACCCAGAATTCCCCTTAGTGTATTTTGATAATTCCCTTTTCTGTACCTGACTCCCTGTTAGTACATTATCACTAGAATATGTAGTATACAAATCATAATTACGTGTGCATTAGAATGGCAGATTTTCTGTTGTGGATGCGTAATTGACTGCACACGCCCCAATGTTATATGGGACCGAGTGGGTGTTCTGTATTCGTGGATCAGCGGTGGTCTGTTTCTGTGGTGCAGCATGCACTGGAACAGTATTTGTTATTGTTGGTGGCATTACATCTGTTACTCCATTACAAGGTTTCAACCGGCTTGCATGAACAATAGTTCTTTTTGTGAGTATCTGCAACGTGACATTAACTGGTATTGTGATTTTTTTCGTTTTTTCTTTAGAAAGATAAGGAACGTACGAGAAAAATCCATTGTTCAGGTCTGAAATCCTGATACATAGCGTGTATGTTGCCAAATATCTCTTGCTGTTCTAATGCTCTGGTATTTGCTTTCTGTACTTTTCCCACACATCCTTGATGTTTCGAGCAAATTCCCTAACTGCTTCTCCATTATTTCCTTATTTAGCTTAATAAAATCGAATGGCAACGATATATTTCTTACACAAATAACTTCATAAGGCGACAAACTAGTTCCTTCGTTTATTTTGGCATTGTATGCTCTTAAACGGTACGGAATGACGATATACCAGTTTTTGTATTGCTCATTGATAAAATAACTAAGCATTTTCCCAATACTGTGGTGGGTCCTTTCTGTTCATCCGCTTGCTTGTGGGTGTAGTGGCATGATGCGTAATATGTTATGAATGTTTCTGGTGTCTGCCCCCGGTAGCTGAGTGGTCAGCGCGACAGAATGTCAATCCAAAGGGGCCCGGGTTCGATTCCCGGTTGGGTCGGAGGTTTCCTCCGCTCAGGGTCTGGGTGCTGTGTTGTCCTAATCATCATCATTTCATTCCCATCGACGCGCAAGTCGCCGAAGTGGCGTCAAATCGAAAAACTTCCACCAGGCGAACGGTCTACCCGATGGGACGCCTTCGTCACTCGACATTATTATAATAATGTTTCTGGTACGCCAAATTTTAAAATCCAATTAGTACCACAGCGTGTGCATTGGTGTTTACTTGCTGATCAGGGAAACCTTCCATGGTTAGATACCTTGAGAAATGATCTATAATCGTTGGGATGTACCTATTCGCAGCTTGCATTTTATTGAAGTGACCATATACGTCCATTACTATTAGTTGGAATGGTTGTGATGCTTCTGGGAGTCTTTGTAACAGTATATGTTGACGGCATTAATCTGTGTGCTGGGCGCACGGTATGCAATTGTGCACGTGTTGTGCTACATCGTACTTTCTTGTTTCCTACCCGAAACGCTCAGCAACGCGTCTTTCAGTAATTCTTTGAGCACTGTGACCTGCAAGAAGGTGATCATGGGCATCTTGCATTACTTCCTGTCAGAGATGTTTGGGAACCATAATATGTGGCCTGATTGTAGTTGTTTGACACAGGATCCCATCCTGTAGGCAAAACTGCTGTTGTGTCGCGTATTTTTTGCAATCTGCATCTGAAGCCAGTGGTTTTTGCCATTCTTCTGCATCGTGACCTACCACTTCCAAATACTGCTAGCTTTTAACTAAGACAATCTGTGTTGGAATGTTTCTTCCCCGGTTTATTATAACTCCAAAGTCCATTTTGGGAAGATATAGGGACCAACACATCAACTTACTTTAGCCCAAGTTACTACTTAAAAGTAACCTGGTCCATGATTATCCTGAATTTATCCCCATACACATAGCACCTTAAATACATGGTGATTCAAAAACAATACCACAACTTTAAAAATGTGTATTTAATGAAAGAAAAATAATATAACCTTCTGTTATACATCATTACAAAGAGTATTTAAAAAGGTTTTTTTTTTCACTCAAAAACAAGTTCAGAGATGTTCAATATGGCCCCCTCCAGACACTCGAGCAATATCAACCCGATACTCCAACTCGTTCCACACTCTCTGTAGCATATCAGGCGTAACAGTTTGGATAGCTGCTGTTATTTCTCGTTTCAAATCATCAATGGTGGCTGGTAGAGGTGGCCGAAACACCAGTGATGAAGTGCTCTGTCACGGGCTGCCTGGCGGCCGATCCATCGCCTCGGGTAGTTGACGTTCAGGTAGTTACGGACAGATAAGTGCCAATGT
This sequence comes from Schistocerca nitens, assembly GCF_023898315.1. Taxonomy (NCBI): domain Eukaryota; kingdom Metazoa; phylum Arthropoda; class Insecta; order Orthoptera; family Acrididae; genus Schistocerca; species Schistocerca nitens. The sequence continues at coordinate 34,922,567 of NC_064620.1, read as the reverse complement.
GGTGGCGCTCCATCCTGCTGAAATATGAATTGTTGTGCTTCTTGTTCGAGCTGAGGGAACATCCGATTCTCTAACATCTCCAGATACTGTAGTCCAGTTACTGCTTCCTGGATGCGTGCTACATTTTCATCACTCGTTCTCGGCCGTCCAGAACTTTTCCCTTTGCACAAACACCCATTCTCTGTAAACTGTTTATACCAACGTTTAATACACCACCTATCAGGAGGTTTAACACCATACTTCGTTCGAAATGCACGCTGAACAACTGTCGTCGATTCACTTCTGCCGTACTCAATAACACAAAAAGCTTTCTGTTGAGCGGTCGCCATCTTAGCATCAACTGACGCTGACGGCTAGTCAACAGCGCCTCAAGCGAACAAATGTACAACTAAATGAAACTTTATAGCTCCCTTAATTCGCCGACAGATAGTGCTTAGCTCTGCCTTTTGTCGTTGCAGAGTTTTAAATTCCTAAAGTTGTGGTATTCTTTTTGAATCACCCTGTACTTTAGACCATTGATGACACCCAGTAGCTCCTTTTTATGAGTAACTCTTTTCTGCTCTATTTAATTGTCTGGATGTGTAGGCTACTGGATGTTCTGCACCATTAATGTCTTGAACCAAACCTGCTCCGATAGGACAGCCTGATGCATCGCAGCACAGGATGAATTCTTTTCTGGAATTTGTATTTGTATCTCAATGTTTCAGAAGCTGTGTCGCATTCTGTCGTCCAGTGAAATTTAGTACCTTTTTTCAATAATTATGTGATAGGTCACGCTATTTCTACATAGTCTTTGTCAAATTTTCGATAATAATCTGAGAGACCTAGAGATTGCTGTACTTCCTTGATAGATTGCGGTGTGGAAAATCGTTAACTATAGTTATTAGCTGTCGATCGGTTTTGATTCTGTGTTCGCTGATAATGTGGTCTAAATATGTTAACTCCTTTAATACAAAGTGATACTTCTCCAAATTTAATGTTAATTTAGCGCTCCCGAGACTCTGAAATACTTCTGGTACGCGAATCACATGCTCTTTGATGTCTTTTGAAACACAATTACGTCATTGAGGTATGTGATGCATTGTCGAGGTTTTAATCCACGTAACATACCATATAGCAATTTTTGGGATGTTGTGGGGGTATTCGTTAATCCGAAAGGCATCTTTAAGAATTTCCAGTTACCTGAAGGGGTGGAGAAAGCAGTTTTATGTCTGTCCTCTGGTGCAACTTGTATTTGATGGTACCCGTTCTTTAAGTCAATTGTGGAGAAATGTTTACAGTTGCCGAGATGGTCAATGGTATCTACGATATTCGGTGATAGATACACGTTTGAAACTGTTTTGCTATGTAAACTCCTGTGATCACAGCATAATGTGTAATGTTTGGCCCTTTCAGCAGATTTCTTTGGCACAATTACGACATTTGCGCTGTGTGGCGAATCGTAATACTCTATTATACCATCCTTTAATTGCTGGTCTATGAATGCATAAAGTAATGGTTGTATTGGTGAGGAACTATGTGTGGTTTCGCATAAGCTGGGGTGTTATCCCTTGTTGGAATCCTTGGTTGCGTGATGTTCGCGTCTGTTAGCGGTCCTTGTGAAGCAAACAGATCCTGAAACTTGTCCAACACTGCTTCCATCATATCCCATTCGTTTCCTTTTAAGTGAGATATCTACTGGCGCAACGCAGTTCAGTAGGCGACTGGTTTGTCGCTATTATCTACGTCGGACCAATCAAAATCATCTTCCTCTAAGGCACTTATGTTAGCTATTAAGCCCGCATCTCGTGGTCGTGCGGTATCGTTCTCGCTTCCCACGCCCGGGTTCCCGGCTTCGATTCCCGGCGGGGTCAGGGATTTCCTCTGCCTCGTGATGGCTGGGTGTTGTGTGCTGTCCTTAGGTTGGTTAGGTTTAAGTAGTTCTAAGTTCTAGTGAACTGATGACCATAGATGTTAAGTCCCATAGTGCTCAGAGCCATTAGCTATTAATATTCCCTTTTGTAATTCGCTGTCTTCTGTCCCAAAAATCTATATACACCGGTACTTCGGTACTCCAACAATTTTTGCGTCTTGAACAATGTGCTGCGTATAATTCATCATTTTCCTCTAACGGTTCCACTATGCACAGTGTGCTTGCGGATAGAGCAGCATTAATGTCCACCCAAAGTAGTTTTCCTGTGGCTCACAGTTTAGGTGGTTCCTCTTTCCGGGGACAGAGATTATGCGGCAGAGCGTCCTTGGCAGCTGTCTCACCTAATGAAGGCAATGTGCCACTAAGCTCCACTCTTTGCTGCCCGAAGTGGATCATGGCGTGATGTTTATTCAGGAAACCTGTTCATAGGGTAACCCTTGATACGACTTCCACAGCCTCCTGGATTCCTACACCCTCAATGTGAAAGGTCTGTGACGCACAGCCTACTGAACAGATGTCACCTCCGGCTACACCACTTAACTTATATCTTGGAGGGTCATATCTCCTAACCTCAGTAAAAGGTTATTGTAGTTATGTTGTTTTAAATTTTTTTGCCTTCAGCCGCTTTTAAAAAAACTTTATCTGACTAGTCAAGCCTTACATCGCTTGGCCTTAAATACTATTTAAGGTTAAAGCCTAGAACCTTCTGTCTGAAAAAAAATATTTATAGCAGTTGTATTTAATTCATAGAGGCAACGGTCTTGCCGCAGTGGAAACACCGGTTCCCGTGGGACCAGCGAAGTTAAGCGCTGTTGGGCGTGGCCGGGACTTGGGTGGGTGACCACCCAAGCTGTTGCCGCTTTTCGGGGTGCACTCAGCCTCGTGATGCCAATTGAGGATCTACTCGACCGAATAGTAGCGGCTTCGGTCAAGAATACCATCATAACGACCGGTAGAGCGGTGTGCTGACCCCACGACCCTCCTATCCGGATTCTCGTCTGAGGATGACACGGCGGTCGGATGGTCCCGACACGCCACTCGTAGCCTGAAGACGGAGTGATTTTTATTGATTTAATTCATGGGCCTTCAGCCGTCTTAGAATTAAAGACGTTTTCTGTTGATAGTCAAGCTCAGAAGTTGCGCTGTAATGTTTGGACAACTAAGTAAAGTGCTATGTTTGGAGTTTAACAGACAGCCGCTCATTCTGGCCCCCTTCCACAATTCCTACTAGTTGTCCTGTCCTGCGGGTTTAGTGGGGCGTCTCACTCTGTACAATCTGTACTTATGACACGTGTGAACCCAGTGTCGACGAATACTAAGTGTTTTACCCTTAATAGTGCCTGGTAATAATCACCGCTCCACCTTTGCACACGTCCTAATAGCATGGCATATTAATGGGAGTGCGTGGCGGTGGTTCTGGGGTCCCCGTTTCTGTTTAACGGATGTGTGGAAATTTTCCTGTACTACTATGCTCACGATATGCATGACCCACCTTCTGACAGTTTGTTCACTGTGACCGGAGACAGTTTTTCGCTGTGTGTCCATGCCGATCGCATCTGAAACAACGAACCCCTGTGGAAAACAGATTTTTTTCTTTCCTTGTACCGTGTTGCGGCATGTATTTTCTCTACTGCTGTAGATATGTTGACTGCAACAGTTAAATTCTTCAGAAATTCGGCCCTAACGCACCGCTTTGTTTCTGGTGGCAACCCTTGCAAAGTGTACCTAAGGCCCTATTCTCTGCTTCTTGTAGAATATACTTATTGTCTCCATCACTGGCTGACAATTAGTAAGCGTTACTATTAACTTTTCATATTCTATCAATAAAACTTTCTATTGTTTTATTGTGTGTTTGGGAAATGGTGTTCGACTGCTCTCTGTATAAATGGCAATTGTGTGGCTTTCTAAAGTTTTTGAGCAAACCTTGTCAGAATGCTTCAAAAGTTAATGTATTTCGTAACTACTCGTGATGTAGTACATGCGCTTCGGATCCCCTGATTAGCCGTAATTTTGTCATTTGCATCTTCTGGTCATCTGACCAGGAACCATCTTTAGCGGCTGCTAACAAATCAGCAAAAAATGCGCCTATAAGCAGAGAAGAGGGTAACTAGGGTGGCCGCTCATGAATCTACGAGGGCTATTCCGAAAGTAAGGTCCGATCGGTCACGAAATGGAAACGACTATGAAAATCCGATAAAGCTTTGCACAGATGTGTTGGGTAGTGTCTCTAGTATAACCCCAGTTAGCATCACGTCGCTCTTCTCATTTCTGAGCTCGCAGTGAGTGCGTAAAGATGTCTAGAAAATAGTGTCTGCCGCCAAGTACGGGGGCCTGGTGAGAAATTTCCCCTGAAGCTATGCAGCTAACATTACATAACTGTCGTGCTGTTTCGTCTTCAAGACAATTCTCAGCCGCATTCTGCAGGGGCAATGAAGATGCTCCTGCATCGTTTTCAAATGGAAATGTGAGATTACCCACGATACAGCCCGTAATTGTCTCCCTCTGAGTTTCAGCTCAGGTCACATGAACCGCTGGTTATGATGACAACATTTCGGCACAAGACAACGAGCCGTAGGCCAGCGTAGAGATTGGGCGGTGAGCACTGGCGGCTGCCTTCTATAGCGAGGGTATGGGAAAGTTGGTACAACGCTACGATACACGTCTAAGTCGGGTCGGCGACTATGGAGATAAGTAGCTGCAAGGTGTATCTAACTGTTGCAAATAAAACATTTTTGATTTTTACCGTGGTTTCCATTTCGCGACCTATCGGACCTTACTTTCGGAATAGCCCTCGTAGTATGGGAGGGGTTGATCTAGACGTCGACCTATACTCGGATAATAGATGCTAAATTCATGATTGTCAGACCTCAATGGGGCCACCTGATTGTGTAGGCTCTGAATAACATCGTGGGTGGAAACTCCTTGTGCCTTATTGTGTTATTATCATGCCATTAGATCCTATGGGATTTCTTTCCTTATTCATGGGGAGAATTTCCATGGATGAGAACCTTTCCATAGACTAATTGATTCTATGCCACCAAGGATCCAAGCTGTTCTTGATGCCAGTGGCATGTGGACAAAATACTGAAGCCACACGTAGCCTAGTCTTCAATTTCTTTTATTTCATTTTTCTGTAAAAGGCCTACATAGTTATTAGACAAACAATATTAGTTTCAAAACACAAATCTACTTGCTGGTATATTATTTGTGTATTTGTGAGAGGTCAAATGAATACCACCCTCCGAGGAAAATTAATTACATTTTTCTGGAAGGTCAAATGAATATCTCCCTCCAAGGATGATTATTTTTATTGTTGTGGGTGTTCAGATAAATAATACCTCTCAAGGAAGATTATTTTTTGACATCAAAGTCAGAAACCATAATTAGATATTTACTGAAGAGAATATTGGAAAAACTAAAAACAGAAAATATAATTTAGTAGCAAAAAGTAAATAAAGAACGAAACATTTGCGACACGATACGATGTGACACGAACTACAGCTATGAGTATAGAAAGCTGACACGCTACGAAGAAGCTAAGGATATCTTGTTTTCAGTGTAACGGTCTAATAGGCCTACCGTAGTTGATGAATGAATATTAAACTGGAAACAACAGATACTGAAAGCGTAAGAACTCAGAAAAATATATCCCTCAGCTGATATGTTTCTCTTAGCTGAAAACTGTGGAGACACCAGGTGTTGTTCGAAGTAGTTACAAATAAATACATCCTTTTTCACTACTTTTAATATGGAAATTTGTCTGTTTAAAGATTAAACTATTATAAAATTGAAGCTTTTGAAAGAATGTGAATGGTAGAGAAGCCTGCAACTGCACAATTTGTAGCGATTTAAGGTTTAAAATATCACCAGCACAGGTCAAAGTAAAAGAAAGTGGCAATTGACTCCAATTAGATTCGTACGCTCGTTCGTTGCGTTCGTAAACAGTCAGTTTATAGAGAATTATGGTTTAAAATACCGCCTGCACAAGTCAAACAAAATGGCAGTTGACTCCCACTAGATACGTATGCTCGTTCTTTCCGTACGTAAACCGTTAGCCTATCTAGTCAGATATTGAATCACATATGAAACACTCATGCCTCACAATTGTCTTAGCGTGTTACTTATTTTCTAATTCCCCTAGTACAAAGAAACAATTTCTATTCCTGTAGTCATACTGCTCCGATAAAATTCATTTATGATTGCACTTAAACGTGCATTCCTCACGTCACGCTTGCATCCAGAACGGCTCGCATCCAGTCGGAAAGCAAACACTGTGCCCACACACTTTAGACAGCAGAAACACTATCATAGATCGCCGCAAGGCATCGACTGTACAGTACGATTGCAACTGGTCATACAAGAGGAATCGTAACGTTTGTAGTTGACACCAAGTTAACGTATCTTGTAGTATGAGCCACTTCCACGAATGTACTGTGTGGCAGTAGTCTCCAGTGACATGATCAGTTTAATTCAGCTCTGAAGATTAACTTACCCTGTGCCAGCCATAACCACGGTAACCTTCATCCAACTGAACCTGCCCACTGTACTCCAGCCATCCATTAATAAATTAACCATATCTTGATGTTTTGATGTTTCAAATATTCCCGTGTCAACCGATCCATCATGTTAGTCGAAAGCTGCTATAAAATCACTTTTCTCTTATACTAGCTCTTTATCCCATTTCTCTGTTTAAATATTATCTTTCTTCTGTAAGACTACATTCCTAAACATTTATTCTTTTCTGACCTTTACAGTGTATTAAGGATTCCTCACTTTCACATACGGCTTCATTCCAAGCAGATATTACGACCTTTCGGTCGTTTTGTTAAAGTGTTTCACAAAGTGGATATCTCATAGGAAGCGACATGGAACTGTATATAAATTCTTTCTTTCACTTGTGTTTAGCTACCTCCTGATTTATAACTACTAAAATGTCTCAATTGATGTACACTACTAGCCATTAAAATTGCTACACCACGACGATGCTACAGACGCGAAATTTAACCGACGGGAAGAAGATGCTTTGATATGCAAATGATTAGCTTTTCAGAGCATTCACAAAAGGCTGGCGCCGATGGCAACACCTACAACGTGCTGACATGAGGAAAGTTTCCAACCGATTTCTCATACACAAACAACAGTTGACCAGCGTTGCGTGGTGAAACGTTATTGTGATGCCTCGTGTAAGGCGGAGAAATACGTACCATCACGTTTCCGACTTTGATAAAAGTCAGATTGTAGCCTACCGCGATTGCAGTTTATCGTATGGTGACATTGCTGCTCGCGTTGGTCGAGATCCAATGACTGTTAGCAGAATATGGAATCGGTTTGTTCAGAAAGGTAATACGGAACGCCGTGCTGGGTCCCAACGGCCTCGTATCACTAGCAGTCGAGATGACAGGCATCGTATCCGCACGGCTGTAACGGATCGTGCAGCCACGTCTCGATTCCTGAATCAACAGATGGGGACGTTTGCAAGACAACAACCATCTGCACGAACAGTTCGACGACTTTACAGCAGCATGGACTATCAGCTCGGAGACCATGGCTGCGGTTACCCCTGACGCTGCATCACAGACAGGGGCGCCTGCGATGGTGTATTCAACGACGAAACTGGGTGCACGAATGGCAAAATATCAGTTTTTTCGGATGAATTCAGGTTCAGTTTACAGCAATATGATGGTCGTCGCATCCGTGTTTGGCGACATCGCGTTGAACGCACATTGGAATCGTGTATTCGTCATCGCCATACTGGCGTATCACCCGGCGTGAAGGTATGGGGTGCCATTGGTTACACGTCTCGGTCACCTCTTGTTCGCACTGACAGCTCTTTGAACAGTGGACGTTACATTTCAGATGTGTTACGACCCGTGGCTCTACCCTTCATTCGATCCCTGCGAAACCCTACATTTCAGCAGGATAATGCACGAGCGCGTGTTGCAGGTCCTGTACGGGCCTTTCTGGATACAGAAAATGTTCGACTGCTGCCCTGGCCAGCACATTCTCCAGATCTCTCACCAATTGAAAACGTCCTGTCAATGGTTGCCGAGGAACTGGCTCGTCACAATTCGCCAGTCACTACTCTTGATGAACTGTGGTATCGTGTTGAACCTGCATGGGCAGCTCTACCTGTAAATTCCACCCAAGCTCTGTTTTACTCAATGCCCAGGCGTATCAAGGCCGTTATTAGGGCCAGGGGTGGTTGTTCTGCGTACTGATTTCTCGGATCTATGCTCCCAAATTGAGTGAAAATGTAATCACATGTCAGTTCTAGTATAATATGTTTGTCCATTGTATACCTGTTTATCATGTGCATTTATTCTTGGTGTAGAAATTTTAAGGGCCAGTAGTGTATGTATATTCTCTATGTATGTTTCCTAGGTCCAGTGCAAAGAATGGTATATGTTTAAGGAATTCATGAACGTAAAGGAAATATCTGCTGAGCGAATTGGTTCAGGGAGGAACTATGTTGTGTAAGACGAAAAGTTGCGAGAGTGTTGCCGTTTTGTGAAAAGAAGAATTAATGAAGAAGTGTGAAAAAAAGGGACAGATAAGACGCGAAGTTCCTAGTATGTTGCAAATTTTGTTAAAAGATGAATTAATTCAGCGGTGTGGAAATGAGGAAGAGTTTGGAGACTACTACGCTGAGGTGGAAAAATTCATGCGATAGCAATGTTCACAAATGCAGATGGTGGTATTACTGCGTACACGAGGTATAAAAGGGCTGTGTATTGGCGGAGCTCAACTTGTACTCAGATAACTGAGGTGCATAGATGACCGACCTGATTGTGGCCCCACGACTAGAAGTAACAGTCTTTAAATGCGGAATGGTAGTTGGAGCTAGACGCATGGGACATCCTGTTTTGAAAATGTTTAGGGAATTAAGTATTCCGAGATCCACAGCGTCAAAAGTGTGTCGATGATACTGACATGGCCCCGCAGGCGTTAGCTGGGATAGATACCGGGAAAACATCACACAACGCCCGAAGACCAATGCTTTGATTACGTGGAAGTTGTGGGAGTACGGGCATGCACCATTTCTTTAGTAAAAGCCTATTTTTACTTTAAAATTTTACAACATTGTTAACTTGATTTTAAAATAGTAAGTGAACATTTGTCATCATGAACAAGAAGATCCTCAATATACTTTTTTAATGAAAGTTCCTGAAATATTATTTTAACAGATCAAAGAACAGCTCTCAGACTCAATTTATAACGCTTAAAACTCAAAATCCCTTTTCAAGCAAAGGGAAAAAGAAGACAAATCGCATAATACATGGTTAAATAAGAGATTCTAATGCCATATGGCAGTACCAAAATTTTCGTACATATCACCTGTGATCACTAAAGGCAATAAAATATTCATCACAAAATTTTTTACTAAAACAACTTAAATGCAATAAAATCTGATTACTATTAACGTACAATCAAACCCCGTAGCCACTACGATGTGCACCGCATGACTAAATATTTTCCTTCCTCTTAAACAGTTTACACCATAAACCTCCCTACATGTGATGCACACCTCACCCAAAGAATTATGACAATTCAGCATAGATCGTTTCCTTTCAAAATAAATAAAAAACACACAAATAAACTCTTAATCTCAGTGGTCACATCAGTTAAAAATATACAATACACATCTTTTGATTTCGTCGTGGTCATGTGCTGTTGTGCACCGTGCTCTCCTTCAGGATCACATGCGGCACGGGAAATATTTTCTGTGATGTAAAAAACGTCAACAGGGCGAAACCTACTTACACAAATTGCATACTGGGATTATACGTCGATGTGGATGCGGCTCGCTAATCTTAAAACGGGCGAGGGAGTAGATGCGGTACTACTGAACACTTCGACTATACCGCACCGCACCTATCAGCAGTACGGTGGTATACACAAGAGACAAATCAACAACTGCTGCAAGGCAACCTCAGCAAGGCAGTAAAAAATATTTGGGACTTTAAACTCTTGGGAAGGCCACACCAAACCACAGAATGACGTCCCAAGCTCAATTATGAAAATAGTATAGGTGATTTCGCCACGACAAGTAGAACCGTAAAATACCATTAGAATTGAACTGCAATTAACACGATTGAAAAGCTGCAAAGTCAATGTTACTCTTACTACAAACACTTAACAGTACCACCAACGTTCACATGTGGATACTACCAGAGAGTCAGTCACTTGTTATAACTGTAGATAACAGAGTTTAACAGCCCGGGGCCGACTAAGGTCTCTTAATAAGACAAGCAATGATTCGGCCCTTCACTTGGATCCACTTTCAATCCAAAACAGTAATTTACTTTAAAGCAGCTAAATAGATGACAATTCCGATATCAACGCTCTCCTCCCAAGCAGCATTCTAACTGGAGACTGCAGTACCGAAGCAAAACTTACACCACTCACGAGTCTGATATACGCGCCACCAACGTGCATCTTCCACAAGATTTCGGGATTGCAGCCGGATCTCATCGACTTCTTTCCACCGTATTTCGGCTGACAACCTTACAGCCATCTTCAGGCGAGTGTTTGACACTGGAGATTGCTGGTGCAAGTCGCTCTATTTATACTTAAAAGTGCCGCAGGCGCGCATGCGCAAGTTACCGTAGCATGCGCGCCACCTGTCGATTCCAAGGCCCTCTACAATATTACTGCATCTATGGAGCGCAAACGAATGCGTGAAAAAAGTAAAACGTGCACGCAGATGTGTCCAAAACAATAAAATGCAAAATTTTTAATATTAAAATTAAAATTACTTGTCGCTCGACATGTCAGAAGCCATAAAAAGTTTTCTTTCGGTTGAAGTTGTCCTCTACTTACTTTCTATTTAATAATGAATATTTTGAGCAACTTGACGGTGTGGCCATGGGTAATCCTCTGTCCCCTCTGGTACTAAACTTTTATATGGAAGACTTTGAGGAGAGGGCTCTCGATTCGGCGATGTTGAAACCAACAGTCTTCTGGCGGTACGTGGACGATACCTTTGTAGTGTGGCCTCACGGTGAAGAAGAGCTTTCACGGTTTTTACAACATCTGAATTCCATCCACACAAACATTCAGTTTACTATGGAAGTTGAATAGGATGGTTGCCTACCATTTCTGGACGTCATGGTTAAACGCAGGGTGGATGGGTCATTGGGGCATTCTGTCTATCGAAAACCCACGCATACGGATCTGTACCTACAGGCGTCAAGCTGTCATCACCCGTCACAAACTATGGGTGTCCTTCGAACGTTGGTGCATAGGGCACATGTCGTGTCTGATAAAGACAGCCTTGCAGACGAATTAGAGCACTTGAAATCTGTATTTCAACATAATGGATATTCTGCACATCAGGTCAGTACTGCTTTAAGGAGGAAAAAGCGTGACCACCCCCAAGATCAAGAGGAAAAGGAGGTGTTTAAGTCCAGAGCATTTCTCCCATATGTCGGGAACATTTCATCGAAAGTAGGCAGAATTTTAAAGAAACATCATGTGAAAGCAATCTTCCGTCCACCTACAAAGACTCGTGCTCTTCTGGGCTCAGCCGAGGATGATCTGGGATTACGGAAGGCTGGAATTTATAAAATACCTTGCGAGTGTGGGAAAGCCTACATTGGTCAAACCACACGCACAGTACACGACCGCTGCGTTGAACATGAGCGCCACACTCGCCTTTTACAGCCCAGTAAGTCGGCCATAGCCGAACATTGTATTTCCACAGGACATACTATGGATTATTCGGCCACGAAAATCTTGGCCCCACCGATATCTTTCTGGGATTCAGTTGTGAAGGAATCCGTGGAAATACGTTTAGCGGAAAATCTCATTAACAGTGATGGCGGCTTTTTATTGAATAAGGCCTGGGACCCGTTGATTTCTTTACTTTCAACCAAAAGAAAACTTTTAATGGCTTCTGACATGTCGAGCGACAAGTAATTTTAATTTTAATATTAAAAATTTTGCATTTTATTGTTTTGGACACATCTGCGTGCACGTTTTACTTTTTTCACGCATTCGTTTGCGCTCCGTAGATGCAGTAATATTGTAGAGGGCCTTGGAATCGACAGGTGGCGCGCATGCTACGGTAACTTGCGCATGCGCGCCGGCGGCACTTTTACGTATAAATAGAGCGACTTACAATAGCAATCTCCAGTGTCAAACACTCGCCTGAAGATGGCTGTAAGGTTGTCAGCCGAAATATCGTGGAAAGAAGTCGATGAGATCCGGCTGCAATCCCGAAATCTTGTGGAATATTCGATACGCCGGGAAAATTTCAACGTGCATCTTCTTGGAGTTCTTATGTTCAACTAATACACTAAACTTGCCGTAATTCTTCGTCGGCATCCAAAGAAATCAGTTTCCATACCTTGAATGACGACGCGATGATCGCTATCGGGACTACACGGGCCCTCCACACTAGGACCGAAGAGCCCACGGCGTTCCGTCCCCAACCGACTGCTCTGCGGGGCCCACCGACTAAGCGGCCTTGCCCTCCGACAACGACGTCGCTCCTCACGCACAGTGCAGAGCTACAGGGTGTTTCAAAAATGACCGGTATATTTGAAACGGCAATAAAAACTAAACGAGCAGCGATAGAAATACACCGTTTGTTGCAATATGCTTGGGACAACAGTACATTTTCAGGCGGACAAACTTTCGAAATTAAAGTAGTTACAATTTTCAACAACAGATGGCGCTGCGGTCTGGGAAACCCTATAGTACGATATTTTCCACATATCCACCATCCGTAGCAATAATATGGCGTAGTCTCTGAATGAAATTACCCGAAACCTTTGACAACGTGTCTGGCGGAATGGCTTCACATGCAGATGAGATGTACTGCTTCAGCTGTTCAATTGTTTCTGGATTCTGGCGGTACACCTGGTCGTTCAAGTGTCTCCACAGAAAGAAGTCACAGCGGTTCATGTCTGGCGAATAGGGAGGCCAATCCACGCCGCCTCCTGTATGTTTCGGATAGCCCAAAGCAATCACACGATCATCGAAATATTCATTCAGGAAATTAAAGACGTCGGCCGTGCGATGTGGCCGGGCACCATCTTGCATAAACCACGAGGTGTTCGCAGTGTCGTCTAAGGCAGTTTGTACCGCCACAAATTCACGAAGAATGTCCAGATAGCGTGATGCAGTAATCGTTTCGGATCTGAAAAATGGGCCAATGATTCCTTTGGAAGAAATGGCTGCCCAGACCAGTACTTTTTGAGGATGCAGGGACGATGGGACTGCAACATGGGGCTTTTCGGTTCCCCCTATGCGCCAGTTCTGTTTACTGACGAAGCCGTCCAGGTAAAAATAAGCTTCGTCAGTAAACCAAATGCTGTTCACATGCATATCGCCGTCATCAATCCTGTGCACTATATCGTTAGCGAATGTCTTTCGTGCAGCAATGGTAGCGGCGCTGAGGGGTTGCCGCGTTTGAATTTTGTATGGATAGAGGTGTAAACTCTGGCGCATGAGACGATACGTGGACGTTGGCGTCATTTGGACCGCAGCTGCAACACGGCGAACGGAAACCCGAGGCCGCTGTTGGATCACCTGCTGCACTAGCTGCGCGTTGCCCTCTGTGGTTGCCGTACGCGGTCGCCCTACCTTTCCAGCACGTTCATCCGTCACGTTCCCAGTCCGTTGAAATTTTTCAAACAGATCCTTTATTGTATCGCTTTTCGGTCCTTTGGTTACATCAAACCTCCGTTGAAAACTTCGTCTTGTTGCAACAACACTGTGTTTTAGGCGGTGGAATTCCAACACCAGAAAAATCCTCTGTTCTAAAGAATAAACCATGTTGTCTACAGCACACTTGCACGTTGTGAACAGCACACGCTTACAGCAGAAAGACGACGTACAGAATGGCGCACCTACAGACTTCGTTGTCTTCTATATCTTTCACATCACTTGCAGCGCCATCTGTTGTTGAAAATTGTAACTACTGTAATTTCGAAAGTTTGTCTGCCTGAAAATGTACTGTTGTCCCAAGCATATTGCAACAAACGGTGTATTTCTATCGCTGCTCGTTTAGTTTTTATTGCCGTTTCAAATTTACCGGTCATTTTTGAAACACCCTGTAACTACCTGCAGCCCCCTTCTTCCTTGTCCTGCCCTCCTTGCGGCGCGCGGGAAGCCCTCTCGCCAAAGATATGCGGCGACCAGAGACTCCAGGCCGTTCTCGACACTGAGATCGCAGCGAGTACTGAGAAAGTGGCTGGTTTCAAAAATAAATAAATAAATAAATAATTCAATAGCGAGCCGTACCGGTTCAGATACCACGGTTCAGGCACGACCTTTCACCACGGACAACGCAGTGCCCGACAGCCTTCACTTAACGACAGAGAGCAGCGGCGTTTGCGTAGAGTTGCAAGCAACACTGCATGAAATAACCGCAAACATCAATGTGAGACGTGTCCGTCTGGACAGTGGAGCGTTAATGGGCTATGGCAGCAGACGGCCGACGCGAGTGGGTTTGCTAACAGCACGACATCGCCTGCAGAACTTCTCCAGGGCTCGTTACCGTATCGGTTGGACCCTAGACGAATGGAAAACCATGGCCTTGTCAGATGAGTATCGAATTCAGTTGCTAGGAGCTGATAGTAGGGTTCGAGTGGGCGCACACCCCCTGAAGCCATTGAGCCAAGTTGTCAACAATGCACTATACGAGCTGGTAGTGTCTACGGAATGCTTATGTTCGGCTATTTGGAGACCACTTGTTGCCATTCATGGACATAAGCCGGCCGCTGTGGCCTAGCGGTTCTAGGCGCTTCAGTCTGGAGCCGCGCGACCGCTACGGTCGCAGGTTCGAATCCTGCCTCGGGCATGGATGTGTGTGATGTCCTTAGCTTAGTTAGGTTTAAGTAGTTCTAACTTCTAGGGGACTGATGACCTCAGATGTTGAGTCCCATAGTGCTCAGAGCCACGGACGTAGAGTTCACTAAGAACTATGTTATTTTTATGAATGATAGTGCGCCATGTCATCGGTCCAGAACTGTTTGCGATTAGTTTGAGCTTTCTGGACAACTGGAGCGAATTACTTGGCCATACAGATCGCCCAACATGAATCCCATCGAGCAATTATGGGACGTAATGGAGAGGTCCGTTTGCACACAAAATCCAGCACTGGCAGGCTATAGAGTCAGAATGACTCAATATTGCTGCAGGGAACTTCCAACAACTTGTTCGAGTCCACCCCACGTCGACCTGTGGCACTACGCCTGGAGAACGAAGACCCGACACGGTATTGGGAGGTCTCCCATGACTTCTCTCACATCAGTACATTTTATCAGGATTGACACTTAGCAACCAATTGCGTTTCGTTTTCGTGATATATATGGCGAGCTAGACTATGATCTCTGTTGCTTCCCGTTACTAACGACTGTAAATTTCACGTCGCTTGTTCCGACACCGAACTGTCATTTCTTCCTATCGAAACTGTGTTTAGAAGCGTGAGGGCCAAGCCTCCACCCTTTGGTTTTGAGTGGAATAACAATCCGACGGAAAGACAACTTGGTAAGTAATTAGCCTGCCGTTTTTCCATAACTGCAATATCTGGGTTTTCTAACCCGATAAGATCCAGTTCCAAATCCTGTCTGAAAAACTGTAAAGTTGGTTTCTATTATGAGTTCTGACGCTAACCGCCGCAACAAGGCAGCAGCAATTTTTTTTCAAGTTTTTTCGTTATTTTAATAATTATCAAGATTGTCACCACCATCTTGCAGAAGGTCAACGGTCTTCAAGAACAGCAGAGCGTCTTATCCAGAGTACATGGTTCACTACAGCGGCGACATAAGCGAGACAAGCGAATACCTCACCTTTTCTACGAGGTGCATTCATGTTCTAAGGCCTCCGATTTTTTTCTCCTGACTGGAAAGAGATAGAAACATGCGCATTGTTTTAAAATGAGGCCGCGTTCATTGTCAATACCTCCCAGAGATGGCAGCACCGTACGGCACATGGAATTTCACCGCCAGCGGCGAGAATGAGAACTGTTTTAAATACCTAAAATGGCGACGTTTTCCTTACTTGAACAGTGTGCTATCATTCGTTTTCTGAATTTGCGTGGTGTGAAACCAATTGAAATTCATCGACAGTTGAAGGAGACATGTGGTGATGGAGTTATGGATGTGTCGAAAGTGCGTTCGTGGCTGCGACAGTTTAATGAAGGCAGAACATCGTGTGACAACAAAGCGAAACAACCTCGGGCTCGCACAAGCCGGTCTGACAACATGATCGAAAAAGTGGAGAGAATAGTTTTGGGGGATCGCCGAATTACTGTTGAACAGATCGCCTCCAGAGTTGGCATTTCTGTGGGTTTTATATGCACACAATCCTGCATGACGACCTGAAAATGCGAAAAGTGTCATCCAGGTGGGTGCCACGAATGCTGACGGACGACCACATGGCTGCCCATGTGGCATGTTGTCAGCCAATGTTGACGCGCAACGACAGCATGAATAGGACTTTCTTTTCGTCGGTTGTGACAATGGATGAGACGTGGATGCCATTTTTCAATCCAGAAACAAAGCGCCAGTCAGCTCAATGGAAGCACACAGATTCACCGCCACCAAAATAATTTCGGGGAACCACCAGTGCTGGAAAAATGATGGTGTCCATTTACTGGGACAGCGAGGGCGTAATCCTTACCCATTGCGTTCCAAAGGGCACTACGGTAACAGGTGCATCCGACGAAAATGTTTTGAAGAACGAATTCCTTCCTGCACTGCAACAAAAACGTCCGGGAAGGGCTGCGCGTGTGCTGTTTCACCAAGACAACGCACCCGCACATCGAGCTAACGTTACGCAACAGTTTCTTCGTGATAACAACTTTGAAATGATTCCTCATGCTCCCTACTCGCCTGACCTGGCTCCTAGTGACTTTTGGCTTTTTCCAACAACGAAAGACACTCTCCGTGGCCGCACATTCACCAGCCGTGCTGCTATTGCCTCAGCGATTTTCCAGTGGTCAAATAGACTCCTAAAGAAGCCTTCGCCGTTGCCATGGAATCATGGCGTCAGCGTTGTGAAAAATGTGTACGTCTGCAGGGCGATTACGTCGAGAAGTAACGCAAGTTTCATCGATTTCGGGTGAGTAGTTATTTAGAAAAAAAATCGGAGGCCTTAGAACTTGAATGCACCTCGTATATTAAGTTAAAACAAAATGGTTATCTTAATAACAGATAAACTGAGACTAACTGCATGGACAATGATAGTAATTCGTTTACCATATGAGTAACTGTCTTAATACAAATGTCATTTACATTTTCGCATATAATTTTCCTCGCAGCGGGAACTTCACCAACAGAGAACACAATCGAAGTTGTGTTCACTTCGGAATTTATACAGTGTGTAATTTCTTGTTGCTTCGTTTTATGTGACACATTGACAGTACGAGAATTATTTATTTAAATACATTTTCAGGGAACTAAATACAAGATTAAAGAACATCGTAATTTACTCAGATGAGTATAATTAATGCTAGATATTGTTGGAAAACGTAACGGAAAATTGCGATTGGTTCACAGCTACTTTGAGACTACATATAGAGGTGCCACTGACCTTCGCTGTATTCAGGTACTAATCAACTTTTCGAATAATCTAACTCCACATAGAATCCAGATCGACGGATGCCACTAGAACACAAAATTACTGACGTTTCGTTAATACGAATGATCTGAACTTTTGTTACATAACCTGCCAACACACGGCTGCAGACTTACTCAACACGTTTGTTCCCGGTATAAGCATTTCAGGAAACAAGTTCCAGAAGCTCCTACACACATCAAGTTTCCAATTTTATCGTTAATTGATAGCATTTATAGACATTGCAACTTGAATATGTATACCCAGTAAGGTGTTGTGGAATATATATTTTGATTAAATTAGATTAATTATTGGACTAATCTCACTATAAATTTTCTGACTGAACTAAGCTAATGCATAACCCAATCCGCATTTTATGAGTCGTTCCAAAAACCATATTATCATAAAGCAAGTTGTATCACAATTTCATTAGATTTAATCAGGCCCTAAGTTCCACCTACCTGAGCACAACATTCTTCATAAAAAGGCAGTCATACATTCTCATATTCATAGGCAAATACCGGTAAGACATTAGTTAAGGATTATAGAGAAGTTCTAATCATTCTTTTAACTTGAAACTCTTAATCTCACTTATTGTTCAACGAACATTTTCTTTACTCTGTTTCGTTAAAAATATTCTTACTCATTCTAGGATCGTCTCAATAATCATAAACGCATTCAAGCAAGTTGACAATGCGAAAGGTAGAGGAAATTATGTGGTACTTAGGGAAAAACTGAATTGTGAATACATTGGGCGCCAAATGGGATATGACAGCTGCCACGAAATTTATCAATATGGACAACCTTTTATAAAATGCGGAATGTTAATATCTGGTAAAATGCATGGTACGTAACTATCATGGTCTTGGCTCATTAAAAAAGCCAGTATTAGATACATTTTTCATAGCACATGTGGTATCACATGCCTCGAGATCCACAATACGACTCCGCGACGTACCACAACAACTGAATTGCAAGGTATGTCCAAACTAAGGCAGTAGTTCACAGAGAGATGGAGCAATGTTACCTAATAGAGTAGCAGTCACTAGAAACGAGGTCTCGTCAGCTCGACAGCAGCAGCTTGTGTGCCTCACCTCGCGACTCTTCGAAAAACCAACAGTTTCTGCCACACTTCCTAACAGTATCTTGTACTGACCACGAGGGCGAAATACCAACACAAGAAAATTTCGGTCAGGAGGGTGGCAACTAAAGAAATGGTTACGACGCTGTCCTCTGTTCAGCAGAGATGGAAATTCATTAAAACGCTTATGTCCGTTAATCAGCGCAAACTGGCGTAGGTAAGCATAATACTGAACTGACAGTTGCAAAAAAATCGCAAAAAATTGGACATTCCGTCGCGGCAGACTGTAACAGCAAATGGTTTAATAGTATTGGAGAACAAAAAAAATCTCGGTTGCGAAATATTTTAATGCCAATAATGCGTTTCACCCTCTTGGGCATCATCAGATTGTCTACAAAACCAAGAAACCAATCTATCACATGCAAACAAAAGGATAGGGACATGGTCCTATCATCCACGGCTGCACAGACAAAGTGAACTAAAAGTAATAAAAACATATGTAAGAGGCAATATTTTTCGGTTTACTTATTCTAAGATTGAAGACAACTGTGTAAGCTGAAATGACATGTTTAATGTCGCAATATTAGCACAAAATACACGCTTTTTGCACAGATTTCAATGTGACAACAACATACAGTTATCAGGATAACGCATCTCGTCAACATCAAAAAGTGAAATAGTCCTAAACACAACAATATTAAATATTAACTCGCAGAAGGTTAAATTATACTAAACACGAAAATATTACTAAATGTTTCTTTACAAAATTATTCCTACAATTACGTTATAATGTTGGTCAGTACTACGAAAATCGTCCAATTCTAGTTCAAAGTACGGTACTATTTTTAGGATGACAATCAAGTCTAAGGTAGAGGTTAATTATGTGACCAATTGAGCGCAATATTACCCACGGTCGCTCGAGTTTACAGTGGACGCAAGCTGGTGAACCAACAAGTTTACACCTCTGCACACGGTATTTGCCGTAAGCTGCGATGAGCTATCGTCTGCTAGGCCGCTCTCTTCCACTGAAATTCCTATAAAAATAATCACACCTTTGCTGAATTTTCCAGCAGAAACTTTCCCTATGTTTCTCGTTAGGCGGGAGAACATGTACTCATCCCTATTCTTAGAATGTGTTTATATACACGCGCATGGTTGGAGCAGCGTGCACATTATAATGCCCTCTCAGTTCTCGCAAGAACAATTAACTAATTGGCTGGTTCGTTTCCCCACAGCTGGAGCTAATCGATGCGACAGATAATTTCTAGCTGGATATCAGCCACTGTGAACGTAGTGTTCACACAAATGACTCCTCTGCGCCGTACAGAGCGTTATGCCCTCCGTTATTCACTTGACGCCGGTTCAGAGAAGAGTCCCCAAAAATTTTAGTCTTGTCTTACTCATAGCCGAACTGTCTTCCCACCTGGGTTCTTTCGTTCCTCACGTCACGGCTTTTTTCGCCCAATAGGAGCGATCCTCTTATTTTGTGGAAACTCTCTCTACGAATTGCAAGGTTCCTACTATTAAATTCCGTCGAAACTTTGGCTCTTCTCTCCTCCCTAGCGCGTTACCGCCAATCAGATATTTTGGCCCGTTCCAGACGCCTAAATGTGTACATTGACTCTCTCACGTGTGTACCACTTGATGGACACATGATTGAAGATGCGTCACTGGTCTTGTTTTGTATCCATTTGGAATTCTGAAATGCATTTTTATAAAAGTTTCCTTTCCTGTCCTCCCTCAGATGGGTCATTATACTCGGTCTCTGCATCTGGGTCAACTGGTCGGTCGTTGACTTTCCGCCTGGGACACCCCTTTAAGTGGTTTCTGTGGTACCCCCTGTAGCGTGGCATTGCCTCTGCATCGCCCTTTCCAAACTAAATCGCCTCTCACTGCTTATTTCACCTTCCACTCAAACATGCATTATAGGAACAGTGTGTTAATTGCCATCGATTGAATGTCATCCCTTTCTGCATTACATACTGCTAGGCAAATTTGCTCATTACTGCCAAATTAATTTAGGTACCACATTCACCTTCCCATTGTGATGTGTAAATCTCTCATGTAAGGTGCGAATCCGACCTTCATTCATTCTACCACCTTACATATCCTCCTCCTTCTGCATTCAATTTTGTGCTGGTTCAATCAATGGTTGAGAAATTGATTGAAGTCAGTGCAAATTTGGTTGCAACCTCTGGCTATAGCGATTGACAAATTTACTGGTAAACAGTGGTTCGATTCAGTCTCATTATTTTTCTAGTTCACAATGTACTCGATTTCTTGTTTACAGATTAGAGCTCTTACGTGATTTTCGTTTTCCCTTTTAAACTTCAACGTTTTTGCTTTTTATACAATTCTATTTCTATTTAACTAATATAATTTATATTTTTTTTCAAAATTGTTGTTCACATTTTAATTATAATTTGAAATTCAATCAATCTGAACTGATATATAAAATTGTATCATACCTATAGTTTTTGTACTTTGAGACTGATCTGTTTTTTGTTTGTTTGAGTTATGTTAAATTATGATGGATATGTATTGAAGTTGAGGAAACCTACATTTAACATCATCCTCCCTTTCATAATTTTTTCATATCAATTATAATTTAAGCAGTTTAATTTCTTACAATAAAGCTTTATGATCTATAGCTCAACCATTCCCATGACTAAACAGGAATAATACTATACATGAAAATATTTATGTTCCCCAAAATCTTAACTCTATGCATTATAACTTTACAAAAATTTTTTAAATTTGACTTTCACAAACATATTAAATTTCTGATCCTACTAATTAGTTTACAAAATTTTATATTGATTTCATGGAATAGCTAAACCCCTTCATATTCATCTATCCTATAATTTTAATGAACACATTACATTAGAATCTTAATCCTCCAAAAATTTTAATATTGGCTTTTCTTAACTTAAACGTGTTGAAAAAATATGCAGTTTAAGGAAATATTATTGATGTGTCAAGATAAAATAAAAAAAACATCATTAATAAATATCTACTGCTAAGACCTAAAAAACTTCACATTCACATATTTTTAAACACAATTAATAATTTCCTTTATTTCGTATAGTAGTCTGTCACAGGCAGTTCTTTCGCCTGCATCATTAACATGGTCTATTAAAAATTGACATTTTTTTCGAGTGTTTCGACGTGTCTCCGTCGAACTTGGAATGAAGTTCGGTCGTGTGGCTCGCTGTGTCTCTGTTGAGCATGGAACGACGCTCGGTATGGGTCTCGCCGCCTTTCCGATCAGTATGGAAAGACGGTCGGCACAGAGAGAGGTTGCTGAAGGTCTGAGCGTGTCGTGAGTGCGTGGTTGCCTTCGTTTCGCGTTGCATATGCCTGTGGCGACGTTGTATTAGAGATCCCATTTTGGCAGCATAAACTTTTCATCTTTCGTGGAGTCTTTATTCCAGTTCATCATTGGTCACTTCATCTCTAGGTTTCCATACGATTTGTTATCTGCTATTTTTCGGTATGAACTCTAAAGGCGTTGCAATTTTCCATAAAGAATATTGGATGTATATATCTCTAGAACAACAAAATTGAATTCTCGTTGGTAGTTAAATGCAATAATGGTCTTGAATGGGAAGGTATTTGAAAAGATTTCCTGCTCTCTTCTGGTCCAGGCTCTTCCTTCTTCCAAATCTTCTGCGTTTCATCTTCTGTTCTTGGTGCATATTGCTGTCTTCTAACTTGTATCTTCCTCTTCTCAGGACCTGGAATTAGGATTGAAGACCTGTTTCACCTCGTTCCCGTTAAATCCGTTCTTATGGCGTCTTCTTTGAAATTGTTGTGCATTCTTCATTCTAATCTTTTGTTCATCTAGATAAGTTGAACAGCCTTCCGTCGTTTTCTTGTTCCGTCCTATGAGTGTTCAGGGATTGCTTCGTAGTTGTCGAATTTCGTAAGGTCTGATAACAGTTTCCGCTATTCTGCACATTTCGTTACAGAAGTGCGTTTCTTCTTCTTCTTCCTGTGGTGGATCTAAGTCTCCACTCGTCCTCGCCATAATATGTCCGCTTCCGTTCCGGTTCAGTGGACATCCACTATCTCTTCATATGCTGCTTTGAATAGTTCGCGATAAAAGTGCCACATATCGAACACTTTCGCAAAACCATTGTTATAACGCTTGTGTGTGGCTTTCATGTGAATAAATCTCATGTAAAGGTACATGTTGATTGTACCCAGGATGCGTTGTAGCTTTCCAAACTTTTCCACAGAGGAGTTATCCTCTAGGAACGTTGCTTCCACCAAGGCCTCTTCTTACGTCATCTCGTAGCTGACGTACCGGGCACTCACACTCAGTGTCCCTTCCTCTCACGTCTAACTGCACTCCTCAGTCTTGTCGCCGATCTGACCGGAATGATGCTGAACCTTGTCTGATGACTTCAAATCTAATACAATGTTTATCTCTTAAATTGCGCTAAAACTTTACAAACATTGCACTTCCTTTTATGACTTTACAAAAAGTATTATTACTCTATCCAAAACAGTTTATTTCTGATAATTGTTTTAAATTTTTTCCCCATTTACTTATCTTAATATAAAGGTCGTGGTTTCCTCATCTTCATCACGATGTTTAGTAAGAGTGAAATTGATGGTGATGAGAGTTAGTAAGTTAGTGACTTTCAAATTTTACTGCTTCTTTAGTTTTCTAACTACAAGTATGTTATGATATTTTGAAATTTTCGCACCTACACTCCGACTCCAGCGTCCTTTTCTCTGCAATCTCTTCTTTTTCTCCTTAGCTGTAACAGAATGTCAAAATAAACTTTATCTCTGCTATTGTTCTTCTGCCTCTCAGAAATCTTTTCTATTGATTTATTGCATTGTTTTTTTAAGCTTAAAATTTCTTTTTCCCAGTTCTACTTATTCCTTTCTCCTTTCTTCTCGATAGCACACTTTATATTCCTTTCTTCCCTCATGATACTCTTCCTTTTTTAAATCTTTTCTGAGTTAGTTTTTCTTCCCACTGTTTACCTCCTTCCACGAAATAACATGTTTCTTGCTTAACTGCATACTTCAGTTCTCTTTCCTAATTATTACCTCCTAAAGACTTCTAATATTTACGAGTATTACCCTCACATCTCTGTGGTACTTTCCACAAATGATATTAGCTTCTCATATTCCCCCAAAATATCTCCTCAATTATTTGTTCACCGTCCTTGACGGAACAAATTAAAAATGCCTCTCTCCTTCTCACCTAATTATCTATTTCCTTCCTACTTCTTCACTTCCTTTCATCTACAAAAATCAACTTCCTCCTCCTTCACACTGCGTCTTTAAGAGAGAATCTACTACGATTTCGTCAAACTATCCACATGCTGATCTCTATTTTTCTCCTTACTTTTCACTCCTTCCCCAGAACATATTTCGTTTGTAGAAGGGTTACTTTAGTCCTTATTTTCCTATCTTTTCATCATTATTATTCTTTTACGTCCCCAAGAAATTTGTTTCATTTAGTTAACTTAAATAAGTTAGAGTTAAAAGTTGTACCTGGGTGCGTTTTGCTATCTTTCATACTCTTTCATTTCTGGACATTTAATACAGCTACATTCTTGTGAGGAGTTACGCTTTTTTCATTTGTTTAATATTTACATACTCTTAAATGACTCACATGGTGCAAACCTAATGATTTTCATGTTTTTTGTTTCATGAGTTCGAGTCCATTATTATGGACTACTTTACTTACTTCCATGGGGAATTTGTAAATTGAAAAGAATTTGTTTTCAACGCTGTAACCTTCCTATTGCTTGATGCTGATTTTACAAAATGTCGATGTTTTAGTTACTGGAGGGACTTCACTTCTACCTTGGGTACTACTATTGGTCTTGGTACCGTTCATATCGCCAATTCTGTCTTTTACCTGGGTTTGGTGGCCTCAACTCGACCTCCTGTACCGTTTCATTTCACGTGTTTTGTCCCGCTGAAGCTGGATTTTACCAACCTTCTGCGTTCTGGCCATTCCATTACCACCTGGATAGCTTGCATTTTTTTGTTGAAAACCTCTTCCTGCGTCGTTTGCACGGTGATTATATCTCGGATCATAGTTACCACCGTAGTTTCTAGAACCAAATCCACTATCGTAATTCCGCAGCCCACCAAAACCACAATTGTTATTTGCCGTCTTTGCGTTTCCAAAACCATCGTTATTGTTGTTATGCCACAGGCAATTACTACTCCTCCCAAAACCATCACCTTTTCCTACATTATTATTGCCATTGTAGTTACTATTAACGCCTGTTCGGTTGCTGTTATTCCCGCTATTATTATTTTCTCTCACTATACGTTGTTTCTTCGCGTCATCTTCACTGAAAATGAATTCGAGTTCCCTTAGCACTCCTTTAAATGCTTGTATGTGGTCTCCTGTCCTACCAACCAATGACTGCCGATAAAGTAACGGTAGCCTCATTGTGCACATCCTTATCAGTTCCCAATCACTGTATGAATTATCTAAATAATGATAATTTCTTTATCATTTCCTCGAAAAATCTAACCGGTTTCTTTTCTCCTGAATTTTCCAACAACTCTTTCTGGAATAACTCATACTTTATTCTATTTTGTGTTTCTGTGGACCAGTATCGTTCCAAGAATGCGGATTTAAATTGCTCATACGACTGACAGTTTAAAGTTACTCTTTGCATGGTTTCCGCCATTGCGCCGTCCAGGTGCCCACAAATGAAGTCAAGTTTATGGCTAAATGGCGAATGCTCTAGTAAACCGACCTGAAATTGATTTATAAACGTGCGTGGATGTAAGCCGCTCCATCTTTCTTTGTAACGTTGGAATTTGTTGACTGTCAAAAGTGATCATTGTCAAATTTTTCTCTTCCACCATGCAGCGTTTGTGTTTTCACAGCATTACCCGTTCCCTTTACCTGTGTTATGTTTTCTTGTACTCGTCCTACCACATTTGGGTCTTGATATGATGTATTTATGTCCAATGTAGCCTCCTTTCTACGCAGTGGTGTGCAGTTATCTACACCGTACCGTCCCTCGTGTATCGGACTGAAAGATTCGCTTACATTTCCCGTTAATGGGTCAGTATTTTGCGTTTCTGTTATATTCATATTGTCTTGGGGTCTATAACCTGTTGCACTGTAAACTGGAAATTGCGCAATTGGTACATGTGTCGCCGTAACCTGCTCTGTTTACTCGTCACTCCCGTACGTTCGGAGGGTCGGCTGCCGCTCTGTTGGTATGCACGCGTTTACCGCTTCTCGCTCCCTTGTCTGCTGTGACCGCACATCAGCTGCTTCGCTTAGCTGTGTTAACTGTTCTTTTCCTATTTGTTTTTGTTTCGCTTCCGTAATTGTGGACCCAACCTATTGTGGATATATGACTGGAATTTAATGAGAATTTGTGTTTCCGCTACTGCTGCGGAAGATTGCACAACTGACTTGCTTATTTCTGGATTTCTGGCCATCACTATGACGGATGATACTACCGATTTCGCCACCTCGCCACTCCTTTCTGTTCGATTCTCGACGCACTGTTTCAATTCTGTACGGAGGTCTTCATACTGTTTCTGATTTTTCGAGACTATGTTTTCAAAGCGTGTGTCGAATCGTCTTAATGCGCCTCGCAGGACACGTTTTCTGACATTGAACTGTTCCACGATTTGTTGCGTCCTACCAGACGTCTTACGTGCTAACTTACCCACTCTTTGATAAACGTTAGACACTGCATTCGGCACGTGGTGAACGTCAGAACGCATCTTTTTCTCGTCAGCCATAAACTACTGTATAAGCTCGCGTGAGTCTCTCGCCCCTCTCCGGATTTCGGTAAACATTTCACTGACTTCTGTTCGTCGTTTTTGCTGATCTTCGCGGACTTTTTCGAACCCAGCGTAAGTTTCAAATTGGAGACTACTTAAAACAGCATATGTCTCTGTTTTTAAACTTGCTCCATTTGTTTCTGCTTTTACGTCTGCTAATCCCGCATATGTTGCTATCTTTAAATTAGCTGTTTCTGTTTGTAATTCCGATAATCCTGTATTTTTCTGTTTTACGACCATAGTGAGTTGCTTCAGTATTGCAAATAGACTCTCTGACTCTTCGCCATCGTCACCTGTCACTATTTGATGTAATCTTTCCCGTTCGTGTCTTTGACGTGGTGTTTCACCGACTTCCGTGCACAGTGCGGACGCACTTACACACGTGCTTTCTGTTGGAAACTGTCCCGTTTTGTTCTAAATTACTATATTTGGTTCAATATACCGTAGTTGCTCGTCCTCTGACTATTTCTGACCCAGTAGATCCTTAATTTGTGTGTGTTTGTGCATTCTCAGACTGTGATAACAATTCTGAAACTGCTACTATTCCCTCTGCAGTGTCCCTACGTGCGGTTCCATGACTCGCACTCGCTTCTTTCTGTTCTACGTCTATCTGTATCTTCTCGAGATCTTTAGTTTGACCTACCTTAGACACTCTCCGTTCTTCCGCCATCTCTGATCGTCTCGCTAACCTCTGTCTTTCTCGAATTGCGTGAGCTTGCGCTCTCATTAGCATCAAGTTATACGAGGTGTGGCTAGAAAAAAACCGGACTAGTACTGGTGAAACAATAAAACGAATGCAATAAGGCTGAAAGTCGCGTGGCCTGTCACGTGACTCTCGCTCCGCCTACTGCTCGAGTTTCATCTGCCTCCTGCACTCAGTCTGCCCGTGGCGTCTGTTTTAAGTAGTTGACGTTTTGTCTGTGCGTCGGAAAATGTTGAGTGTATAGAAAGAACAGCGTGTTAACATCAAATTTTGTTTCAAACTAGGAAAATCTGCAAGTGAAACGTTTGTAATGTTACAACAAGTGTACGGAGATGATTGTTTATCGCGAACACAAGTGTTTGAGTGGTATAAACGATTTAAAGATGGCCGCGAAGACACCAGTGATGACACTCGCACTGGCAGACCATTGTCAGCAAAAACTGATGCAAACATTGAAAAAATCGGTAAACTTGTTCGACAAGATCGCCGTTTAACAATCAGAGCAGTGTCTGAGTTAACAGGAGTTGACAAGGAAAGTGTCGAACAAGTTTACCGATTTTTTCAATGTTTGCATCAGTTTTTGCGGACAATGGTCTGCCAGTGCGAGTGTCATCACTGGTGTCTTCGCGGCCATCTTTAAATCGTTTATACCACTCAAACACTTGTGTTCGCGATAAACAATCATCGCCGTACACTTGTTGTAACATTACAAACGTTTCACTTGCAGATTTTCCTAGTTTGAAACAAAATTTGATGTTAACACGCTGTTCTTTCTGTACACTCAACATTTTCCGACGCACAGACAAAACGTCAACTACTTAAAACAGACGCCACGAGCAGACTGAGTGCAGGAGGCAGATGAGCAGTAGGCGTAGCGAGAGTCACGTGACAGGCCACGCGACTTTCAGCCTCATTGCATTCGTTTTATTGTTTCACCAGTACTAGCCCGGTTTTCTTCTAGCCACACCTCGTATAATCATACACGTTTTCAAAATTTCATAGAAAGTATCTTAGATTATTTACACATCTTTACCTACACTGTTCACACTTTATGGACTTTCAAACCCAACCCATCAACGCTGTGAATAACTTCGCGTGGGCCAGCAAGGTCATGCACAAGCTACTTATACACAATAACGAATGTTCTTCTACTTGCTAATACAACTTTTCTACACTTCGGATCACACATGTACTGTATTCTGTCCACTATACATTAACATACATTGGGTAGCCTCGTCAAAAAAAAACACGAAAAAAATTTAAAAATTCCAATTTTTTCTACTAATTTGAATAATTGCCATCCAGGCAGACCAACTGCCATCCTGGTAGGGTCGACATTTGTAAGATGCAATATTTTTTGGATTACTTATTCTAGCATTGAAGAAAATTATGTAAGTTGTAATGACATGTTTAATGTCGCAATATTAGCATAAAATACACGCTTTTGCACAGATTTCAATGTGACAACAAAAGACAGTTGTCCGGATAACGCATCTAAACAACATCAAAAAGTGAAATAGTCCTACACACAACAATATTAAATATTAACTCTCAGAAGGTTAAATTATCCTAAACACGACAATATTAAAGTTTAACTAATAGTTTCTTTACAAAATTGTTCCTACACTTACGTTATAATATTGGTCAGTACTAGAAAACCGTCCGATTCTAGTTCAAAGTTCGGTACTATTTTTAGGATAAGAATTGACTCTACGGTGGACGTTAGTTATGTGACAAATTGAGCGCAATATTACGCAAGGTCGCTCGAGTTTACAGTGGACGCAAGCTGGTGAACCAACAAGTTTACACCACTGCACACGGTATTTGCCGCAAGCTGCGATGAGCTGTCGTCTGCTAGGGCGCTCTCTTCCACTGAAATTATTATAAAACTAATCACACCTTTGCTGAATTTTCCAGCAGAAACTTTCCCTAAGTTTCTCGTTATATGAGAGAACATGTACTCATCACTAGTCTTAGAACATGGCGATACACAGGGTGTTTCAAAAATGGCCGGTATATTTGAAACGGCAATAAAAACTAAACGAGCAGCGATAGAAATGCAGCGTTTCTTGCAATATGCTTGGGACAACAGTACATTTTCAGGCGGACAAACGTTCGAAATTACAGTAGTTACAATTTTCAACAACAGATGGCGCTGCAAGTGATGTGAAAGATATAGACGACAACGCAGTCTGTGGGTGCGCCATTCTGTACGTCGTCTTTCTGCTGTAAGCGTGTGCTGTTCACAACGTGCAAGTGTGCTGTAGACAACATGGTTTATTCCTTAGAACAGAGGATTTTTCTGGTGTTGGAATTCCACCGCCTAGAACACAGTGTTGTTGCAACAAGACGAAGTTTTCAACGGAGGTTTAATGTAACCAAAGGACCGAAAAGCGATACAATAAAGGATCTGTTCGAAAAATGTCAACGGACTGGGAACGTGACGGATGAACGTGCTGGAAAGGTAGGGCGACCGCGTACGGCAACCACAGAGGGCAACGCGCAGCTAGTGCAGCAGGTGATCCAACAGCGGCCTCGGGTTTCCGTTCGCCGTGTTGCAGCTGCGGTCCAAATGACGCCAACGTCCACGTATCGTCTCATGCGCCAGAGTTTACACCTCTATCCCTACAAAATTCAAATGCGGCAACCCCTCAGCGCCGCTACCATTGCTGCACGAGAGACATTCGCTAACGATATAGTGCACAGGATTGATGACGGCGATATGCATGTGGGCAGCATTTGGTTTACTGACGAAGCTTATTTTTACCTGGACGGCTTCGTCAATAAACAGAACTGGCGCATATGGGGAACCGAAAAGCCCCATGTTGCAGTCCCATCGTCCCTGCATCCTCAAAAAGTACTGGTCTGGGCCGTCATTTCTTCCAAAGGAATCATTGGCCCATTTTTCAGATCCGAAACGATTACTGCATCACGCTATCTGGACATTCTTCGTGAATTTGTGGCGGTACAAACTGCCTTAGACGACACTGCGAACACCTCGTGGTTTATGCAAGATGGTGCCCGGCCACATCGCACGGCCGACGTCTTTCAAAAGTGGTTCAAATGGCTCTGAGTACTATGGGACTTAACATCTATGGTCATCAGTCCCCTAGAACTTAGAACTACTTAAACCTAACTAACCTAAGGACATCACAAAACACCCAGCCATCACGAGGCAGAGAAAATCCCTGACCCCGCCGGGAATCGAACCCGGGAACCCGGGCGTGGGAAGCGAGAGCGCTACCGCACGACCACGAGATGCGCCGACGTCTTTAATTTCCTGAATGAATATTTCGATGATCGTGTGATTGCTTTGGGCTATCCGAAACATACAGGAGGCGGCGTGGATTGGCCTCCCTATTCGCCAGACATGAACCCCTGTGACTTCTTTCTGTGGGGACACTTGAAAGACCAGGTGTACCGCCAGAATCCAGAAACAATTGAACAGCTGAAGCAGTACATCTCATCTGCATGTGAAGCCATTCCGCCAGACACGTTGTCAAAGGTTTCGGGTAATTTCATTCAGAGACTACGCCATATTATTGCTACGCATGGTGGATATGTGGAAAATATCGTACTATAGAGTTTCCCAGACCGCAGCGCCATCTGTTGTTGACAATTGTAACTACTTTAATTTCGAAAGTTTGTCTGCCTGAAAATGTACTGTTGACCCAAGCATATTGCAACAAACGGTGTATTTCTATCGCTGCTCGTTTAGTTTGTATTGCCGTTTCAAATATACCGGTCATTTTTGAAACACCCTGTACATACACATCGTTCGAGCAGCGTGCATATTATAATTCCCTCTAAGTTCTCGCAAGAACAATTAACTAATTGGCTGGTTCGTTTCTCCACAGATGAAGCTAATTTTTTGCTGGATATCAGCCACTGTGAACGCAGTTTTCACACAAATGACTCCTCTGCGCCGTACAGAGCGTTATCCATTCTGCACTTGACGCCAGTTCAGAGAGGAGTCCCCAAAAATTTTAGTCTTGTCTTACTCATAGCGGAACTGTCTTCCCACCTGGGTTATTTAGTTCTTCACGTTATGGCTTTATTCGACCAATAAGAGCGTTCCTCTTATATTGTGGAAAATCTCTCTCCCAATCGCAAGGTCCCTACCACTATACTGCGTCGAAACTTTGGCACTTGTCTCCTTCCTAGCACGTTTCCGCCAGTCGGAAGTTTTGTGCACATTCAAGACGCCTAAACGCGTCATTGACTCTCTAACGTGTGGACCACTCGATGGACACGTAATCGAAGATGCATCACTGGTCTTGTTCTGTATCCAATTGGAATTCTGAAACGCAGTTTTCTAAAAGCTTTCTTTCCAGTCCTCCCTCAGATGGGTCGTTATACTCACTCTCCCCATCTGAGTCACTTGATCAGTCGTTCACTGGAACACCCCTGTAAGTTTTTTCCGTTGTACCCCCTGTACTGCGGCCTTGCCTGTGTATAGCTCTTCTGAATTCCAAACTAAAACGCCTCTCGCTGCTTGTTTCACCTTCCACTCAAACATGCATTATACGAACGGTATGTTAATTACCATCGGTTGAATGTCGTCCCCTTTTGCATTACATACTGCCAGGCAAATTTGCTCATTACTTCCGAATTAAATTAGGTGACATATTCACCTTCCCGTTGCGATGTACACTCCTGGAAATGGAAAAAAGAACACATTGACACCGGTGTGTCAGTCCCACCATACTTGCTCCTGACACTGCGAGAGGGCTGTACAAGCAATGATCACACGCACGGCACAGCGGACACACCAGGAACCGCGGTGTTGGCCGTCGAATGGCGCTAGCTGCGCAGCATTTGTGCACCGCCGCCGTCAGTGTCAGCCAGTTTGCCGTGGCATACGGAGCTCCATCGCAGTCTTTAACACTGGTAGCATGCCGCGACAGCGTGGACGTGAACCGTATGTGCAGTTGACGCACTTTGAGCGAGGGCGTATAGTGGGCATGCGGGAGGCCGGGTGGACGTACCGCCGAATTGCTCAACACGTGGGGCGTGAGGTCTCCACAGTACATCGATGTTGTCGCCAGTGGTCGGCGGAAGGTGTACGTGCCCGTCGACCTGGGACCCGACCGCAGCGACGCACGGATGCACGCCAAGACCGTAGGATCCTACGCAGTGCCGTAGGGGACCGCAGCGCCACTTCCCAGCAAATTAGGGACACTGTTGCTCCTGGGGTATCGGCGAGGACCATTCGCAACCGTCTCTATGAAGCTGGGCTACGGTCCCGCACACCGTTAGGCCGTCTTCCGCTCACGCCCCAACATCGTGCAGCCCGCCTCCAGTGGTGTCGCGACAGGCGTGAATGGAGGGACGAATGGAGGCGTATCGTCTTCAGCGATGAGAGTCGCTTCTGCCTTGGTGCCAATGATGGTCGTATGCGTGTTTGGCGCCGTGCAGGTGAGCGCCACAATCAGGACTGCATACGACCGAGGCACACAGGGCCAACACCCGGCATCATGGTGTGGGGAGCGATCTCCTACACTGGCCGTACACCACTGGTGATCGTCGAGGGGACACTGAATAGTGCACGGTACATCCAAACCGTCATCGAACCCATCGTTCTACCATTCCTAGACCGGCAAGGGAACTTGCTGTTCCAACAGGACAATGCACGTCCGCATGTATCCCGTGCCACCCAACGTGCTCTAGAAGGTGTAAGTCAACTACCCTGGCCAGCAAGATCTCCGGATCTGTCCCTCATTGAGCATGTTTGGGACTGGATGAAGCGTCGTCTCACGCGGTCTGCACGTCCAGCACGAACGCTGGTCCAACTGAGGCGCCAGGTGGAAATGGCATGGCAAGCCGTTCCACAGGACTACATCCAGCATCTCTACGATCGTCTCCATGGGAGAATAGCAGCCTGCATTGCTGCGAAAGGTGGATATACACTGTACTAGTGCCGACTTTGTGCATGCTCTGTTGCCTGTGTCTATGTGCCTGTGGTTCTGTCAGTGTGATCATGTGATTTATCTGACCCCAGGAATGTGTCAATAAAGTTTCCCCTTCCTGGGACAATGAATTCACGGTGTTCTTATTTCAATTTCCAGGAGTGTATAAAGCTCTCATGTAAGGAGCGAATCAGACCTTCATTTACTTTGCCACCTTACTCTTACTTAGCAGTAGCTGGATACTTGACCCATCAGTCATAAAACCACATACTGTATAATGTAAAGTAGACAACAAGGCAACCGTATATACAATCCATCTGTGATGATACATCTAAACCCTGAAGTGGACTTAGTGAACGGAGAGAAACAGCCAGAATAACACTGATAAAGCACAAATATGTGGTTGAAAATTATCACGATGAATGGATTATACGAGGGCCGTTCAGAAAGTAACCTCCGGTTGATTTAAAAAAATACACCAAGTTAAATAAAAATATTTTAATATATACAATTTACAACTACATCTTTGCACTATTTTTCTACATAGTCTCCATAGCGATTGAGGCACTTATCGTATCTCTTCACAAGCTTTGAAATTCCTTCTGCATAAAAATCACCCGCTTGTGCCTGGAGCCAGCCTGTGACCGCATCTTTGAGTTCTTCGTCGTCATCAAACCGCTGTGACCCGAGCCATTTCTTCAAATGCATGAAAGGTGATAATCACTTGGCGCCAGGTCTGGGCTGTAAGGTGGATGGTTGATAACGTCCCACTTGAAGGACTCAAGAAGGGCCGTTGTTCTGCGAGCAGAGTGAGGACGGGCGTTATCGTGCAAAAAAACGATACCGGAAGTCAGCATACCACGGCGTTTGTTCTGTATAGCCCGTCGTATCTTTTTTATTGTTTCACAGTACACGTCTTGATTAATGGTCGTACCACGTTCCATGAATTCAACCAACAACACCCCTTTGGCATCCCAAAACACCGTTGCCATCAGTTTTCTGGCAGAAAAATCTTGCGAGGCTTTTCTTGGTTTGGTAGGCGAATTTGAATGTGCCCACATCTTTGATTGTTCTTTTGTCTCAGGGTTCACGTACTTAATCCAGGTTTCGTCACCGGTCACGATTCTGTTTAACAATGGTTCTCCTTCGTCCTCATAACGTGACAGAAAGTCTAATGCAGAGGCCATACTTTGAGTTTTGTGGTGGTCGGTAAGAATTTTGGGCACCCATCGTGCACAGAACTTACGGTAACCCAATCTTGCTGTCACTATCTCGTACAAGAGAGTCTTAGAAATCTGTGGAAAACCAGTAGACAACTCCGACATTGAGAAACGTCGATTTTCACGAACTTTTGCATCAACTGTCTGAACGAGTTCGTCAGTCACCAATGATGGTCTACCACTCCTCTCTTCATCATGAACGTTTTCTCGTCCACTTTTAAATAAACGTACCCATTCACGGACAACTCCTTCACTCATAACTCTTGGTCCGTACACGGCACAAAGCTCACGATGAATAGCTGCTGCAGAATATCCTTTGGCTGTAAAAAACCTTATGACAGCACGCACTTCACATTTGGCGGGGTTTTCTATTGCAGCACACATTTCAAACTGCCACAAAAACTAAACTAGCGCAGGTACGACGTTCACTCGACCACGGATTGATGCCGACTGACCTGTTGAGTGCGTGAACGCACAGATGGCGTCGCTATTCCCCCCACAACCCGCACTGTGACCAATCGGAGGTTACTTTCTGAACCGCCCTCGTATATCTGTGTTGTGTACATAGTTCCGCGTAGTCAGCGCGTACACAACTTTCACACTAGAGCGCGCCCCGCTAAGCACAACAGCGCAGGCGCAGCGCTCGTCCGTCTCCGCACTACGAGATGGCGCTGCCTTAGAGATGGACCAAATTCTGCTTCCGACGATCCGCGTATTAATATGTAACGCAGCCAGTGAGATTGCTGCTAACGTAGAACCTTGTCTCCTCACGGGTGACACTCGCGAAGTGATACCTGAACGCGCAAGGTATTATAAGAAGTGTACAGACGTCCGATTAGTCAGTCTGTATTTGTCTGCATTAGTCTGTAGTCAAGTTTCAGTCTGCATCTAACAAGATTACCATATTCCTGTACATAGCAATGAAGAAAATGAAAATGAATAGACGCTTTGTCAAGTATCACAGATATGTGAGAATATGATTAACGTACCAAGACCAAAGTGTAGGGAAGCGGCATACTCACGCCTTATAGAATTCACAACAGTCTTTCCATTGTGTGCCAGCCTAGTCCGCTGTAACTCGGTCTGATATCATAGATATTGCGCAATACTTTAAAATGAAGTAAATAACCTGGAACGTTTCTAGCATGTCAGGGGTAATACAAAATAAATATGTGTTGGATATCAGTTCAATAACTTTAACCATTTTCGAAATTTGGATGTTTTTCTGTAAAAATCATTGGCGCAACAGAAAAGAGCTAGAAAGTTAAAAATTTATATTTAGATTCCTTTTGCATAATAATTTAGTAGAAACAGTATTCTGGATCTCACAAATTAAAATTTTTGTAGAAATTCATGATTTTCTTGTTTTTGTCTTAGAAATTAAGGAAGCAAGATAGATGAAGTAGGTGAATAAATAAAGCTAGGATGTTTAAATTTAAGTAGAAGGGAGATCCGTTATAGTCATAAAAGTGTGAGAAGTTTCAACAGAATAACTATAAAACTATAGCCATAGCGTATCTCCAAAGAGTGAGTTCAGAGATCGTCTACTGCGTGTAGTGTAATTAAATTAATTCTCTCGCCCAAAATATTTGACTTAGCCACGTCAGACTTTTATTATGATTACTTACTTGTGTGCTGATTGCACAATTAAATTGAAAGCTTCATCAGCCATCAGCAAAGGAAGTAATGATTTATTCGATAACTTAAAGTCGTGCATTACTAGCCCAGCTGCTAGTCGGGAGAGCAGATTTGATCAGGCGTTCCCTTAGCAGTCCGCACCGCGGCTTTATATGTAAGAACGCTGCGCGAGAAGAGGAAGGCCCCAGTTCTCTCCAGACGCTGATTAGCGCACCACCTGAGCCGGGAGTCGCGTCGCGTCGGTATCGTTGATATAAACAGCCTCGGATGCAGTAATAAGTTACTCGGGATACGCGTAACCATGAAATAGTTTTCGAGTGAAGTGTTAATTTTGGGATGACGTTAATGATCTATCTTTAGTTTGCGTATGTCGTATTTTCACGTACCGCCGCAGGACAAACATTCTACCATTATTAGCATGGTGTTTGACGAACATTATCATCAAATTATGGCGAGCATTCACTTAAACATTTAATTTGAACAGTTATAGTGGCATCAGCGCATTAGACTCTGAACTGCTCTGGTAGTTGGATTGTGTGGATTCTTTTTGGTCTGTGACTTTCAGAATATAGTGAACATTTTAGAGAGAATGGTTTTTTATTATGAATCCCAGACAATCTCCTAATTCCTCAGAGCTATAAGCTGTAGCTATAAATGTATTTCTCAGATGAAGTGGACACTAGGAATTCTAATTACAGGCTTCATGTTTTGCTAATCACTTTCTGGTCGCCAATATTGTAGTTAGAGAGCCAGTGTTGAGAATGGCAAACAACAGCATTAAATAAATAGTAGGAACATTAACAATTATTCAACCCGCCACCCCACATATGGTGCCATTCCGCTGGGACAGAAACTGAGTAAAAGTGAAAGTGATTTTTAAATATTCGGATTCAGGAGAGAAATGCGACACGCAACTGAGTAATAGAACAGTGATAGTGTTACGCGTGCATGTGGACGACGCAATTGGATTAACAACGCGTCTGGATTGATGGAGTTGGCACTGAGTCTAGCGGCACTGCTGGCATTGCAAGAAGCCAGTTTCGCCTCACTGCAGTCATCCGCCGGAGCAACCGGAGCCGTGCCTGCAGTTGCGGGTCACGCAAACACACAGCAGCCATCGAAGTGCTGTCTGCAGTTCAATGTGCCACTTCGCAACAGTAATACTGGTACGCCGCGCCGGCAATGCCATACGTCATGCAGAAGGTACTAAGTTAAGTGAAAAGCTGTTAAAATATGTACTAACCTGCACTAAAAGACTGTCGGCGATGGAACCGCCAGAAGAAACTGGGGTTAAACTTAAATCAGAACCAATGTCTGTTGAGGGAACTGTAAATCCAGACAACAGTTCAAGTGTAATTATGCATGAAAATAGTCATGTTGAAGTTAAATATGAAGTATTGTCTCCTGACAGTAGTGTGAAAAGGGGCAATGATTCAATAATAGAGACCCCTGTAGTAACGCAGAAATCAGAAATTGTTAATTTATTGGATGATAGTTTATCTGATGAGTTAAAAACGAATCAGTCATCAGAGGTGGTAGAGTTTAAAAAGGATAAGTTAGATATGACTGATCAATCAGATGTTTCATTTCGTTTTGATGATTCTGCTATTGGAGCTAGTTTTTCGTCACCTGAGTGTGATAAAAAACTAGATAGTGAGCAACCCAAAGATACTGGGGCTATTGATTTAAATGTTATATTGCAAGCAATAGCTACCAGTAATGCTAAAATGACAGCTGAATTAAAGTCAGAAATAACTGAGGTCAAAAGCAGTAATGCTGAATTAAAGTATGAGATTGTGGCCAGCCAAACTAATTTTAATAAACGAATGGAGGTAATGGACAATACCTTCAAGACTGGTCGCAATATGTTGAAAGAGGATCTGGACAGTTTGAATTATAAAATTGATTACAATCATGAGTATATTAAGAAAAAGGTTGCTCAACAATTTTCTGAAATGTATAAAACAGGAAAAACCGAGGTTGCTGAGGTTCGCAAAGACTTCCAAATGGACGATGCGAAGCTGGAGCACAAGTTAACAGAAAAGATCGAGGCGGAATCTGAACTGTGCTGAGATAGGTTTAAAGATGTTAATATAAAAGTAAACATATGTCAAGCAGAAAAAGATGCAATCAAAACTGATACTACTCTTATTGTGCAAAGAGTAGATAATGTTGAAATGAGAGTAGAAAATCTTTTTATTATTTTGAGCTTTTCCTCATTACAGAGGCTTATCTCCAACATAATAATTTACTTGGAAATTACAATACAAACAATAAACGTTCTTAAACTATATTCTCAAAATATTTCTCCAGGTGTTTCGATCTTGAGTGTCTTCTTACTCTGCGCCCATTCTCCTCATTGTGTGCTGTACATTTAGGAGCCAGGTGGTCATAGGTCGTCCTCTTCTTCTTCACCCCTCCGGTTCCCACTCCAGCATCAATTTTGGTATTCTGGTTTTCTCCATTCGCCGTACATGCCCATATCACTGTAATTTCTTCCTATCCATTACGTCTTATATTTTTTATTTTATTTCCATTCTTCTTATTATTTCAGTGTTCCTTATCTTTTCTTTCCTGGAGATTCTTGCTGATCTTCTCCAAAAGTACATCTCTAGAGCTTGTAATTTTACAATGGGCTTCATGTTAATTGTCCAGGTCTCCGTTCCATACAGAACCACACTCTCTAATATGGATTTGTATATTAAGTTTTTAGTTCTGCTCATTACATTCTTGCTCCATAACACTGAGTTAAGCATCCCAATGACCCTCCGTCTCCTAATTCTTTTATTGATTTCTGACTCCGATTTTCCCAAGATTTCTAAAATGTATCCCAAATAACAGAAAGTGTTTATCTTTCTGATTTTCTTTCCTTCAATGTATAGCTCATCTGAATCATTAGTCAAGTATTCTGTTTTTTGGTAATTAATCTTCAAACCCCAAGTTTTGTATGCTACTGCTAGTTGATTGCACATATAGTTAGCATCCTCCCCATCTTATGCTACGACTACTTGATCATCAGCAAATAATATATGATGTAGGTACACTCCATCTCTTATTTCTAATCCCATACTATTACATTTATGAGACCATGTTCTAAGGCTAATATCTATATAGATTTTAAATAATGATGGTGACATGGGACAGCCCTGTTAAAGGCCTTTGCTTGTTCTAAATTTCTGTGAAAGTTTATTACCAACTTTCACTTGGCAAATGTTATCTTTATACATCTGTTGTATTATTTTAATCAAGGAAGGGTTTATGTTTGCCATATGTAGTGCTCTCCAAAGTAATTTTATTGGAACATTATCATACGCTTGTTCTAGATCTATGAAAATTAATCCTATATTTTTTGATTTTTCCCTATGTTTCTCCAAAATCTGTCGTAATGAGAAAATATGGTCTATACATGATCTCCCAGCTGTGATTCCACGTTGTTCTTCTTGGGTTCTAAAATTTTTTTTCCAGTTTTTAATTACTTTCGCAAAGATTCTCATTAATGTGTTTGTAACACAAATTCCTCAATAGTTTGAACAAATTTTGCGATCCCCTTTCTTAAATATTGTATTAATGTAACCTAGCTTCATCTTGTTGGGCATTGAATCTCCATGTGTCATTTTGTTGAAGAGCTGTGTTATCAGTTTCACAATTTTGTCACCACCATTTTTCAGACACTCCAGATTGATATTGCCTCGTCCCGGTGATTTACCATTCTTTCCTGTTCTCAACGCCTGAAGTACTTCAGTTTCTAAAATCTGGATCTCATCGTCTTCATGTCCTTTATCTTACCCTGTTCCTTCTTCTACATATTCTTCTCCATCCTCATTTAATAATATTTGGAAATACTCTTCCCATTCCTTTTGTGTTATCAGTTAGAGATTAGTTTTGCTTTCTGTATCCTGTTGAAGCCCTTTCAATACTGACCATGCTTCTTTTGCTCTCCCAAATCCTAATTTGCTATTAACCTTGGCACATGTTCTTTCCCATGCTTCATTTTTCGCCATCCTTATTTTTTTCATCACTTCATTTTTCCTCTCCTTGTATATTGATCTTGTTTCTTCTGATTTATCATTCAGCCACTGAAGGAACGCATCCCGTTTTTCTCTAACGAGGACCTCTAGTTCCTCTGACCACCACTCTGCTGCACAGTTGTGGTTGCTATCTTTCTTACTCAACACCTCTGTTGCTATGATTTTCACATAAGCTTTAATATAGTCATATATTTCCTCTGTACTTCCTTCAAATGATTCAACCAGTTTCCTTTCCATCCTGGCCGCAAAGAGTGTTCTGATACTTTCGTCTTGTAGGCTGTCAATATTAAAAGGTAAATTTTCATCTTTCTCAGTCTGGTTCGTTTTATTTATGTTACTTGTATCACTCCTTGCATTCTTCCATGGCCAGAAAGGCTTCATTTTAACTAGATAGTGGTCTGATCCACACTGGGCTTCTCTATAAGATCTGACATCTACTGCTTTGAAACTACTTGTTTGCCTAGTGATAATATAATCTATTATAGAACGAAGTTCTTTGGTGTTCTGGTGCCAAGTATATTTATGAATGTCCTTATGTTTGAAAAATGTGTTGGTAATTTTTAGATCAAATTGTTCACAAATTGCAATCAATCGTTCCCCATTGTCATTATATTCGTCCTCTCCATGTTCTCCTACTATTCTACAAGATTCTCTAATTCCTACCCTTCCATTCAGATCTCCCAATATAATCAGTTCCTTTCTTCTTGGGATTTTTTCAATAGTCTCCCTGAGGGTGTCCCAAAATGTATCTATCTGCTTATCTTTTGTGTCGTTCGTGGGTGTATATACGCCAATAATCACAACTTCCCTAGCAAGTAATGTCATTTCAACAGTTATAATACGTTGATTGATGAAAGTACAATTTGTGATTCTTTCTTTCCATGATTTCTTTATCATAATGGAGACTCCTGCTTTGGCTCTTACTGCTTTTGATACCCCACTCCAGATATGTACATAATTATCCAGGTCCTCTTCTCCTTTGCCTTTCTTCTTTGTTTCAAATAGTAAGACAACATCCATGTTGAACATGTCAAGTTCTGCAGGTAGTAAATTTATTTTAGTGGAAATACCTTGCACATTCCAGCATCCAAACAATTTTTAGTTTCTCATCGCCAGTTCGTCGTCCAAAGTTCCAATTTTTCCAAGGCATATTATTAGGTTCTTTAGTATTTTTATGTTTTTATGTGAGTGAGGAGCTGGCCCACTGCACAACCCCTAACCCGGAGGACCAGGTAATTTTTACTCAAGGTTTTCTTCCTTTAGCCATTGATAAGCCAATATCATACTACAAGGCAGCAGATGCTAGTTTTGGTCCACCCCGGGTATTTTATTTCCCCGGTACCCATCACATCTGATGAGCAATCCCCTATCCGCCACCTGGGGAGGCGCCCGATGGGAGACAAGCAAACTCCACACGGGAGAGTAGAAAATATTAGTACTAACATTGCTAACAGTGAGAGTCAAGTAGCTTCAGTAACATCTGGTAATGGTAGTATACAACAAGTTGTAGGTGCAAACGTGGCATTTATCGGATGTCGGCAGTTCTTGCGGTTCGATACAGATAAAAATATCCACCCGCTAGATTTCTGGAACGATTTTGAAGATGTGGTTCCACCAACTTGGTCTGAACGAGAGAAAATCTCACCCAGCTGGGTGAAATCTTCTTTCCCATTTCAGGTCTCAGTCCATCTTCATCTTTCCTATCCACCAAAGTTTCGACTCCTTCTTTGCAATACAAAAATTTTCCGTCATGGCTATCAAGGCATGAGTTCATGAGTTCTGTAACCATTCTATCCACCGATTAGTGAAGAAAATACGAATGTGACAAACCTAACAGTGACATAAACAACAGAGAAGTATGATGTAATTAAGATACAAAGGTATTTGAGTAACAAGTATGTATAGAACCCTGGTAATATTATAAGTACAAAGTTGTTGTTTAATTGGAAATGGTCCACCAACAGTAATTTTAAAAGATACACAAATTCGTGTACAAGCAGGATCTGAAGTGGCAGTGAAACCTATTGTATGCTGTAGAGCTGACTAATTAATAGTAGAAGAGATAGCTTAGTGTTATGAAAAATATGCAGATAAGTTGTAAAAATGAACTCACCTTGTGTAGAAAGGAATGGCAGTGTAATAGAATTGAACAGTGTTTGTGGTTGAGACGTGAAGGACACGTCCCTGAAGTATTTATAAGGTTGGAGCTGGCCGTTATTTGGTGAAGTGTGTGACAGGACACACCTACACGTATTGAGGTTATGAGTTGGAGGCGTGAATGCGACCATAGGTACCCTTATGTTAGATGAGACTGAGCAGCTCATGGTGTCCTATAGGTTTAAGGAACTTAGCATTACGCTCGTCCATAATTACTTAATGCACTTTAGTGGTAGGTCGAGAGAGACTACCTGTGGTTTCGGCATCCAATCAAGTGGAAATGGATTGCAACGTGAGCAAACTGATCAGCTGCAATACACTATAGATATGAAATAAATGTGCTATCCTATGCATTAAATGTTAATAGAGTGAGTGTTAAATAAGTACATACACTAGTAACATAATTGAGTAACATAATGGCAGACGTGAAACATTATTTATAGCTCAGCATAAATACTCTTCGATGAAGTAAATACATAATTGCAGATGCGGAACTGACACAGCAGCAGAGGACCAATAAAGTGGATTTAGTAGTCAACTAAACGTAGTGTGTTTTGAACACTCAGAACTGTACTATTACCACAAGTTACTCACATGTACAAAGAGGCCGAGAAGACAACTTCTAATCAAATATGCTCATACTATGTCTAAGAATAAGGTAATCAGAGATGAGTCAGTTAAGTAAATAAAATACAGATTTGTCAGGAATGTACCGAGCATTGGTTCAGTGTTCCGGCCCAGAAATAATAAACTGAAATTAAATAGGATTCATGATTGTATGCCTTGAGCATAAATTTTCTCTAGTACGTGACTAACGGCGTTTTGAGCCATTTGTTTACCGATTTTATGACAGTTAAGTAACCGCGAGAGTAAAATTGAAAAAGTTCTGTTAACTTTGTTCCAGTAACATATTGAAAGATAAAACGTATATATCCCCATTTCATTGCGACCCACCCCTAGTTATTAAGTGAACAGAGTCTGAGGCACTCTTTTTGTTTGTTCTACAAGACAAACCAGATAATGGCAGCCTGGTAGCTGCGTGAAAGCGTTGAGTG
This sequence comes from Schistocerca nitens, assembly GCF_023898315.1. Classification (NCBI taxonomy): domain Eukaryota; kingdom Metazoa; phylum Arthropoda; class Insecta; order Orthoptera; family Acrididae; genus Schistocerca; species Schistocerca nitens. The sequence goes on along the minus strand of NC_064620.1, from coordinate 34,879,500 downwards.
ACTTGGACACAACTCACAGTGACCCCTCCCCTTTCCCCATGTAATTTAGAGTGAACGTGAAGGACGCACACCATAGCAACTTCCCCTCCTCTACCCTTGTGAATGGAAGTGTAGAACGCCAGCCAAAGCGGATACGACCACGTGTGTATAAATGAAATTGTCATGATTTTAGAAAAGACTGCTAAGATATAATTATCTGTATATGTATCATAAATAATTGTGTTATTTTCTTTGAATATTTACAGACAATTTATTGGATTTAAGATTTTCATAATTTTACATATTTTTATGTGTTTATCTGTCTAAGGCAATATGTATGTCAAAGTGTTTCATTGATTTTGCTTAAATTTTGTGTGATAATGTTGCTCAAGAGGCAGTGAACATGCCAGCAATTTAAATAATTGAAGTAATATTTCTATATGTTTGCATTTCAATTTTAATTTTCATAGGGAATTAAGCTGTACTCTTGCTTCCCTTTTTGTAATTAATTTTTTTTCATTTACATTAAAAAAAAATTAAGTAGAGGGTGACTTAGGGAAGCAGCATACTCACGCCTTATAAAATTCACATCAGTCTTTCCATTGTGTGCCAGCCTAGTCCGCTGTAACTAACTCTGATGTCATAAATATTGCGCAATACTTTGAAATGAAGTAAATAACCTGAAACGTTTCTAGCATGTCAGGAGTAATACAAAATCAATATGTGTTGGATATCAGTTCAATAACTTTAACCCCCCCATGAACTATGGGGTCGTTAAAGTTCATTAATTTAACCCCCCCATGAACCATGGACCTTGCCGTTGGTGGGGAGGCTTGCGTGCCTCAGCGATATAGATGGCCGTACCGTAGGTGCAACCACAACGGAGGGGTATCTGTTGAGAGGCCAGACAAACATGTGGTTCCTGAAGAGGGGCAGCAGCCTTTTCAGTAGTTGCAGGGGCAACAGTCTGGGTGATTGACTGATCTGGCCTTGTAACATTAACCAAAACAGCCTTGCTGTGCTGGTAGTGCGAACGGCTGAATGCAAGGGGAAACTACAGCAGTAATTTTTCCTGAGGACATGCAGCTCAACTGTATGATTAAATGATGATAGCATCCTCTTGGGTAAAATATTCCGGAGGTAAAATAGTCCCCCATTCGGATCTCCGGGCGGGGACTACTCAGGAGGACGTCGTTATCAGGAGAGAGAAAACTGGCGTTCAACGGATCGGAGCGTGGAATGTCAGATCCCTTAATCGGGCAGGTAGGTTAGAAAATTTAAAAAGGGAAATGGATAGGTTAAAGTTAGATATAGTGGGAATTAGTGAAGTTCGGTGGCAGGAGGAACAAGACTTTTGGTCAGGTGATTACAGGGTTATAAATACAAAATCAAATAGGGGTAATGCAGGAGTAGGTTTAATAATGAATAAACAAATAGGAGTGCGGGTTAGCTACTACAAACAGCATAGTGAACGCATTATTGTGGCCAGGATAGACACAAAGCCCATGACTACTACAGTAGTACAAGTTTATATGCCAACTAGCTCTGCAGATGATGAAGAAATTGATGAAATGTATGACGAGATAAAAGAAATTATTCAGGTAGTGAAGGGAGACGAAAATTTAATAGTATGGGTGACTGGAATTCGTCAGTAGGAAAAGGGAGATAAGGAAACATAGTAGGTGAATATGGATTGGGGGGATGGAATGAAAGAGGAAGCCGCCTTGTAGAATTTTGCACAGACCATAACTTAATCATAGCTAACACTTGGTTCAAGAATCATAAAAGAAGGTTGTATACCTGGAAGAATCCTGGAGATACTAAAAGGTATCAGATACATTATATAATGGTAAGACAGAGATTTAGGAACCAGGTTTTAAATTGTAAGACATTTCCTGGGCAGATGTGGATTCTGACCACAATCTATTGGTTATGAACTGCAGATTGAAACTGAAGAAACTGCAAGAAAAGTGGGAATTTAGGGAGATGGGACCTGGATAAACTGAAAGAACCAGAGGTTGTAGAGAGTTTCAGGGAGAGCATAAGGGAACAACTGACAGGAATGGGGGAAAGAAATACAGTAGAAGAAGAATGGGTAGCTCTGAGGGATGAAGTAGTGAAGGCAGCAGACGATCAAGTAGGTAAAAAGACGAGGGCTAATAGTAATCCTTGGGTAACAGAAGAAATATTGAATTTAATTGATGAAAGGAGAAAGTATAAAAATGCAGTAAATGAAGCAGGCAAAAAGGAATACAAGCGTCTCAAAAATGAGATCGACAGGAAGTGCAAAATGGCTAAGCAGGGATGGCTAGAGGACAAATGTAAGGATGTAGAGGCTTGTCTCACTGGGGGTAAGATAGATACTGCCTACAGGAAAATTAAAGAGACCTTTGGAGGGAAGAGAACCAATTGTATGAATATCAATAGCTCAGATGGCAACCTAGTTCTAAGCAAAGAAGGGAAGGCAGAAAGGTGGAAGAAGTATATAGAGGTTTTATACAAGGGCGATGTACTTGAGGACAATATTATGGAAATGAAAGAGGATGTAGATGAAGACGAAATGGGAGATAAGATACTGCGTGAAGAGTTTGACAGAGCACTGAAAGACCTGAGTCGAAACAAGGCCCCGGGAGTAGAGAACATTCCATTAGAACTACTGATGGCCTTGGGAGAGCCAGTCCTGACCAAACTCTACCATCTGGTGAGCAAGATGTATGAGACAGGCGAAATACCCCCAGACTTCAAGAAGAATATAATAATTTCAATCCCAAAGAAAGCAGGTGTTGACAGATGTGAAAATTACCGGACTATCAGTTTAATAAGTCACAGCTGCAAAATACTAACGCGAGTTCTTTACAGACGAATGGAAAAACTGGTAGAAGCGGACCTCGGGGAAGATCAGTTTGGATTCCGTAGAAATGTTGGAACACGTGAGGCAATACTGACCTTACGACTTATGTTAGAAAAAAGATTAAGAAAAGGCAAACCTACGTTTCTAGCATTTGTTGACTTAGACAAAGCTTTTTACAATGTTAACTGGAATACTCTCTTTCAAATTCTGTAGGTGGCAGGGGTAAAATACAGGGAGCGAAAGGCTATTTACAATTTGTACAGAAACCAGATGGCAGTTATAAGAGTCGAGGGGCATAAAAGGAAAGAAGTGGTTGGGAAAGGTGTGAGACAGGGTTGTAGCCTCTCCCCGATGTTATTCAATCTGTATATTGAGCAAGCAGTAAAGGAAACAACAGAAAAATTCGGAGTAGGTATTAAAATTCATGGAGAAGAAGTAAAAACTTTGAGGTTCACCGATGACATTGTAATTCTGTCAGAGACAGCAAAGGAGTTGGAAGAGCAGTTGAACGGAATGGACAGTGTCTTGAAAGGAGGATATAAGATGAACATCAACAAAAGCAAAACGAGGATAATGGAATGTAGTCAAATTAAGTCGGGTGATGCTGAGGGAATTAGGTTAGGAAATGAGACACTTAAAGTAGTAAAGGAGTTTTGCTATTTAGGGAGTAAAATAACCGATGATGGTCGAAGTAGAGAGGATATAAAATGTAGACTGGCAATGGCAAGGAAAGCGTTTCTCAAGAAGAGAAATTTGTTAACATCGAGTATAGATTTAAGTGTCAGGAAGTCGTTTCTGAAAGTATTTGTATGGAGTGTAGCCATGTATGGAAATGAAACATGGACGATAACTGGTTTGGACAAGACGAGAATAGAAGCTTTAGAAATGTGGTGCTACAGAAGAATGCTGAAGATAAGGTGGGTAGATCACGTAACTAATGAGGAGGTACTGAATAGGATTGGGGAGAAGAGAAGTTTGTGGCACAACTTGACTAGAAGAAGGGATCGGTTGGTAGGACATGTTTTGAGGCATCAAGGGATCACAAATTTAGCATTGGAGGGCAGCGTGGAGGGTAAAAATCGTAGAGGGAGACCAAGAGATGAATACACTAAACAGATTCAGAAGGATGTAGGTTGCAGTAGGTACTGGGAGATGAAGAAGCTTGCACAGGATAGAGTAGCATGGAGAGTTGCATCAAACCAGTCTCAGGACTGAAGACCGCAACAACAACAACAACTTAAACCATTTTCCAAATTTGGATGTTTTCTGTAAAAATCATTGGCGCAACAGAATAGAGCTAGAAACTTAAAAATTAATGTTTAGATTCCTTTTGCATAATAATTTAGTAGAAACAGTATTCTGGGTCTCACAAATTAAGATTTTAGTTGAAATTCATGATTTTCTGGTTTTTGTCTTAGAAATTAAGGAAGCAAGATAGATTAAGTAGGCGAATAAATAAATCTAGGATGTTTAAATTAAAGTAGAAGGTAGGTCCACTATAATCATAAAAATGTGAGAAGTTTCAACAGAATTACTATAAAAGTATAGCTATAGCGTATCTCCAAAGAGCAAGTTCAGAGCATGTGTACTGCGTGTAGTGTAATTAAATTATTTCTCTCGCCCAAAACATTTGACTTAGCCAATTCAGACTATTATTATGATTACTTACTTGTGTGCTGATTGCACAATTAAATTGAAAGCTTCATCGGCCATCAGCAAAGGAAGCAATGATTTATTCGATAACTTAAAGTGGTGCATTACTAGCCCAGCGACTATTCGGGAGAGCAGATTTGATCAGGCGTTCCCTTAGCCGTCCGCACCGCGGCTTTATATTTAAGAATGCTGCGCGAGAAGAGGAAGGCCCCATTTCTCTCCAGACGCTGATTAGCGCACCACCTGATCCGGGAGTCGCGTCGCGTCGGTATCGTTGATATAAATAGCCTCGGATGCAGTAATAAGTTACTCAGGATACGCGTAACCATGAAAGCGTTTTCGAGTGAAGTGTTAATTTTGGGATGACGTTAATGATGTATCTTTAGTTTGCATATGTCGTATTTTCACGTACCACCGCAGGACATTCTACCATTATTAGCGTGGCGTTTGATGAACATTATCATCAAATTATGGCGAGCATTCACTTAAACATTTAATCTGAACAGTTATATTTGCATCAGCGCATTAGTCTCAGAACTGCTCTGGTAGTTGGATTGTGTGGATATTTTTTGGTCTGTGACTTTCAGAATATAGTGAACATTTGAGAGAGAATGGTTTTTGATTATGAATCCCAGACAATCTCCTAATTCCTCAGAGCTATAAGCTGTAGCTATAAATGTATTTCTCAGATGAAGTGGGCACTAGGAATTCTAGTTACAGGCTTCACGTTTTGCTAATCACTTTCTGGTCGCCAATATTGTAGTTAGAGAGCCAGTGTTGAGAACAGCAAACAACAGCATTGAATAAATAATAGGAACATTAACAATTATTCCACCCGCCGCCCCACAAAAGGAACTTCAGAATGTCAATTGTAAATTGCATCCAGAACCAAGTTAAGTTATTTTTATGCTTGTTGTTATTTTAATAAATGTGTTTGAAAATTAATCAAGTTCTGTTTAAAGTTGGTCACCGTCAATCTGCTACTCTAAGTGTGCAAGTGGCATTTCTATCGTCTGACCTAACGGCAGAAGATAAACACGCCACGATAAGACCACGAGACATGTTGCTGACTGTCGCCTACTTCATTAGAGCGACAAGTCAAATAATCTGATGGTGTGTGTACCGAAGGTCTTATAGTACGTACACCACAATCTGCTTACCGTGGTGTCTATCTTACATTATATGTGTTTTTATGAGTGGTGGATCTCGTATCTACTTATTTTTATGTACGTTTTTATTACTTCTAGTTAACGTTGTCTGAGTAGCCAGACAAGGTGAGACCATGGCCGTTTTCCTTTGTTTGTATCAAATTGCTTCGTTTCTTGCTTTTGTAGACAATCCTATGATGCCCCAAAATGGTGAAATCTGTCATTGACATTAAATAATTTCACAAACGAGACTGTTTCTGTTCTGAAAAAAAAACTCACTAACTTCCGGTAAAATATGACAGATTCTCTATGGACGATTGATTAAAATGACACTGTCATTAATAACTAACATTAACTTCAAAATGGTCGGTCGAGAGGCTCTTATCAGGATCTTACTGATGGAAAATTACTTTTTTGAAAGCAGACGAATAAACTAAGACTTTATTCATCCTTGGTCTTTGTAGTCTGTTGCTCCAAGTATGTTATCACTGATAATTTCGTAATTTCTAGTGTAATCTACCCAACATCGTGGAAAGGCATTTGATAAATCATCATTAGTGAAACACATGTGACATGTGGAGTTAGAAATTTAATGTTTACGCGATACGGAGAAACGCATCCTCTACCCGTGCCTAGCCCACTTGAGAGGCCTGTGTTGCCCGTTGAGCGGCCATTGCTCTGACGTCATTAGCTGCAGCGGTGCTGCTGCGGGTGAGCAGGACGTGCTGCTGGGACTGTGTCCAGTGTTCCACCCTAAGGGCAGAGCGTCGCCCACACACGGCTAGCGGAAGCCTGCTGGGCCGGCGGGTATAGCGTCGCACTGCGCTGTCTCCAGTCCCAAGCCTGTACACGGGTTCGCCGTCTGCATAGCGACCACATAGCACTGCACACTGTACGCACACGCACTTACCTCCGTTACGAAGCTTTAACTACACCACTCGAAGGCAGGCTTTCATTTCCGTGGAAAAACTTGAGTACACACCTCCAAGGTATGCTTTCAGTTGTTCTTACGGAAGAACTTAAACTTAGCGTTCTCAAGACTGCGACCAGGATATCAGACAATCCTTCAGAATCATGCATTCCACTTTTCGTGTCCAATTACCGTCTCCCATGTCTATCCTGTACCAGCAGGTATGATTCCCTGAAGCCCGCAACACATCGCCACTGTTGCACGTCCAACAAACCTGAATTCTAGCGCTCTACTGTGTCTCTCATGTTTGAGAACCCTCCTCTGCTGGACATGCTGCTACCACTCACAACTTCCTTATATGTCCACACGCTCCGTATGATTTCTTAGCATAGCTTCACTCAATTAAAAATTAGAGAGACTTGCACTAAGTGTTCAGTTGCATGAACAGTCTATTGAGTATGGAAAGTCGAAGAAAGACAAATGAGGGGCAGCTTCACCGCAGGCGCCCGGCATTCGATCGAGGTCTGTGTGTCTTCATGTACATTTAAAGTGCTCATCAAAGGTGTGCTGGTATGATATAGTTAAGAGGGCAGGGTGATGACTTTCCCATCACGTGATACGTCCTCGCGCAGAATTACAGTGGTATTTCCTGATAATATGAGCTCATTATCCCGCCTTACACTCGACATGCACTTCTGAGTTCTGGCCTTTTCTTTTGCATGTGTCAACAGCCTGTTTTTTAAAGTGTCACTCAACCCAAGGTTGACTTCGCAGGCGCCCCCCTTTTGCTCTCATACAGAGGAATATATTGCAGGCAGCAGCAAAATTCCAACATGAACAAATCGACTGGACATTAATAAGAGGCGTGTGTACCTCTTTCGCTTGGAACCAAGTTGGGAACGATTATCCATCACTTTTAAGTCCGAGCTAACGGTTTGTGTATAATAATGACCTCTGTTTGAAATTACTTAAAAGTATATAGCTGCATAAAGGAAAGAAAAGCAAACTCACCTCAGTATCTCGATTGATACAAGGATTAAGTAGTTTGAACATGCAACAGAATAGTGTGCTAAATGTCATTGAACCGTGTGTAGTTCCGTCTTTCCACGGCTCATTTCCTGAGCATCGTGTGGAGCCAATATTTTTGGTAATCGACAGTGTTTGGGCGCGATCGGGCTCTAGCATCTCGTTGCTGTCTTTTATTGCTTCGCTTCTATTTCGTTTTACTGCGGTTGTTCAGGGTTGGTCTTTTATGAAGCTCTTTCGTTTTAACTCCCATCCGTAGTGTACCCGCTATCGATTGCGAGTTCTGTCTTTGGTGTAGTTAGAAACCGTAGGTTGGTAACTCGACCGATTCACGTGTTTACTGCAGCAGACACTTTGGCCTGTACTATTTATAGGCGAGCGCGGTCACACTGGAGGACCGCCGCCGTCAGCCCCCGTCCACCTTCTCCAGTTTGCTGATGACACCGCCTTCCTTGCCCTTGCCCCCACCCTACAGCGCTCCCAACACCTTCTCCAATCCCATCTTGACCGGTTCACCGCTTGGTGCAACCAGTGGTTGCTCAAGGTCAATCCCTCCAAAACCCAGGCGATCATTGTAGGCAAAACCACCCCTTCCTTCCGCCTCCTTGATTTCTATCTCACCATCTATGGCCGTCCTATCGCCCTCACTCCCAAAGTACCTTGGCGTCACCCTCGACCGTCGCCTCTCCTGGACTCCCCACCTCCGGACAATCCAAGCCAAGGCACGTTCCCGACATCGTCTCCTCAAGCTCCTCTCTGGCCGTACGTGGGGTCTGGACCCCTCCACCATCCTCCACACCTATAAGTCCCTCATCCAGCCTATCCTTTGTTATGCCCATCCAGCTTGGATCTCCGCCCCCCCCCTACCTTTTATAAATCCCTCCAAATCCTTGAACGTCATGCTCTCCGCCTCGCGTATCGCATCCGTCTCCCCTCCCCCACGCGGATCCTGTACAATCTCATCCCCTTCCCCCACCTCCTCCTTTTCCTTGAAAGGATACGGATCCTGTACACCTCCCGCAAACTCGATCCACCTCACCCACTCGTCTCCCCGATCCTCTCCCACCCCCGCCCGCTGCCGCACCTGTATTCGCATGTTCCACCTGGTCTCCATCTCTCCACCCTCCTTACCCTCTCCCAAGGTGGCTTCCGCCAGCTCCCCCTCCCTGATGATGCCCTCCTCCCCTCCATCTACCCCTCCTACCAACTTTGATCCTCCCGCCTTCCTCCTGTGCTTGCTCCTCTGGGCACCCTCCCTCCCTTCTCTCCCTTTTTCCCTCCCTCCTCCTTTTCTCCCCCCTCCTCCCCCGGGCCTCCCCTCCCCTGTCCCTCTCCTCCTGCCCCCGTCTCCTCCGCCATTGGCATCCTTTTTCTCCCCTCTCCCCCACCTCACCCCTGTTCCCCTCTTGGCAGATCCCCGGACTCGCACACGCTAAGTGGACATTCGCGCGCCGGAGATCACTGCCATCAGTGTTTCGTGTGTGCCGTCATGTTTAGTGTTCAGTGTTCACCGTCACACTCCATCGTTCACCAGTGCCATCGTCTTCTTCAGTGTTTGTGCGTCGTATCAACAGTTTGCAGTGTGGATTATCGTCGAGTGTGAACGGCTCCGTGTTTGTCTTTATGTGTCTACTGTTTTATTGCCCACCGTTCTGTCACTTATGTGTCTTCTCAGTGTTCTTCTCTTTGTGTATCCTCTGGCTGAAGAGCGGCGTAGAATGCTGCTGACAGCCTGCCTGTAGTGCAGGTTTAAAATAATAATAAAGAAAAAAAAACACACACTGGAGGAGGTTGTCGCGCAGTGGCCTTCGTGTCTGCTCTGGCCACGTCGACATCCTGACTTCTGAGTACTGGTGGTGTTATCGAACCCGCACTTCTAGCCGTGGAGGAACGCCGGCCTGGTTGAGCCCCTCCGTCCGCACTTCACTGGTTGTCCCCGGGAGGCGGATGGCAGTCTAATCATCGCCTGCGTCGACGAAGGCAAACAAACAGTAACCATCATGGGGCGGTGGAGCCGCCGTTCGGCGAGGGTTTGAGTCCGGGAGCAGTTCAGCTGGGTCGGTGTCTGCCGGGACGACTGGGGACGGCTCAGAATTGTGCACAGCAGTGCCGGACAAACGACGAAGTGCGCCGAGGGAAAGGAGAAAAGAAGTTAAGTGTGGATGTTTCTAGTTGATCGTCCTTAGGGATTTAGTTCATCAAGTCGTCTTTCCCGCCTTGTGGCCACCGCTGTGGCAATCCTCTGTTCTGTTCACTGGTGCAATTCTGGCAGTGCAGATTCCTCCACGCATCGTTGCTAACCGGTGTAGTGGTGTATTTTGGTAGTTATTTGTGTACGTTTGCACTTCTACGTTTTGTTAGTTCATCCTCCCGCCCTGTGGTTGCAGAATTTCGGGTGGGGAGTTAGTTCCTTGTCTCCCAAGATCTAGTGCTGTATTATTAAGGTTAATTCTAGTTCAGACTAGTGTTCTGTTAATCCCTGGCTATATGTGTCGGCCATACTATTTGCGCTGTATTTATTCTAAGTGAGTTGCACTGACAGTAGTTGGGGGTTCGAGTCCTGTCACGGAGCTGATAAGAGGTCACATTCGTTTCGGCTTGTCAGTTGGAGGGTGTTACCTTAGAGGTTTGTTAACATGGGCATGTCAGCGTTGTCTAGGGCTACCGGGACCTAAAGAAGAACATTGTGCTGATTAGGGAATGTTGTTACACGTTCTTGTTTTCATTTCGATACCTATATTTGTGAAGGCAACCACATGAAGTAAGATCTGTTCTGAAGCTATGCTGGATCTTGCGCTCTTGGGATTTTTGGTTTTGTTTTGATCCCGACTATTTGGGTGTCAGGAATAGGGAACTGTGTTGTTAATGTTTGACTTGATCAGCGGATACACGGCTAGTTTAGTACGTGTGTAGTGGCATGGCGTCCTCGTGAAGGCGTGCCTGCTAGATTGCTATTGCGTCTCCTCAAAGTGTAATTTCCACCTTACTAAACCCTCTTGTTAAAAGGGAGGAAAAAAACTTTAGAAATACCTTTTATTTGCATTAACTATCCTACCTGTCGCTTAAGTAACTTTCTGTTCAGTGATTAAGCTAATGGGAGCACCTATCCTAAAAGCAACTAGCGCACTTCTGTTACGGTGGCCCTCGTGCCTATTCTGGTCCGAAAGATTGTATAACAGGCTTACATGCTCTGTATACAACTTTTGATGTTGTTTTTTGAGTGATTGTGGATTATTAAAATTGATTATAGTGCAAACGTTTGTATTTTACCAACCGTGCTTATAAGTTATTAATGTGATTGGCTGGAATGTAATACGAAAGTTTTAGGAACATAGGTTGTCCAGGTAGAAATTTTGAAGCCGTGCTGTGTTGTGAATTCATGTATTTATGTTTTATATCGCAATGAGAATTTAAATCGGTGGTCTCGCGGTTCTAGGCGCGCAGTCCGGAACCGTGCGACTGCTACGGTCGCAGGTTCGAATCCTGCCTCGGGCATGGATGTGTGTGATGTCCTTAGGTTTGTTCGGTTTAAGTAGTTCTAAGTTCTAGGGGACTGATGACCACAGCAGTTGAGTCCCATAGTGCTCGAAGCCAACCATTTGAGAATTGAAATGTGTTAAACCCAGGCTTAGTGATTAATAATTAAAGATATAAGAGTGCGTTCACTCAGCGCTTTCTTATTTGTTGTGTTATTATTAATTTTTAAAAATTATAATAGGCGTTTTAGTTTCTTAAATTAAAGCCTTTCCAATTCGAAAGTGGTGGCCCTCCCATTTTGGGCAATTGTAAGCATCGAAGCACGATTATGTATTGTGTGTTGTGAATAAATTGTTTATGTGTTAAATCACACCTGATATGTCAATTCCTTGGCCCCGTCCACACCTTGGTCGTAGTCTTTTAAAATTAAATGATCAGACCACCGTTCCAGTCATTTTCCGTGTTTCAATGTCTTGAATTTAACGAGACGAAACGGGTGCCCTTCAAATACAACATAACTTAGAGAGAAGAAATACATCAAGCATCAATACATACTCGCTGTAAACATGTACTAAATGTTGAAAGGAATGACACTCCTATAAAACTTCTGCACTCGTAACAACTTCCTCTTTGGCAAAAGGTTGTCGAAAACTTCCTTGATAAACACTGTCTCCCTCCTAGTGAGCAGCTCTAAGGGCTTCTGGTATTTGGTGAGCCTTATCATAATCTCTAGCACAGGTTTCGTTCTGGAACGCTTCTTAACTTTCAGCTAATTTCAGCCTGGTATATACGCTCAAGTGAGTGGAAGCAAACACAAGCGAACAACCATTTGCAGATAATTCACCAGTGTTCAGTACCATCTGCTTGTAGCTCTGTACAAGCGTTCGTATTAGAGGGAATAGAACACAAGTTAACAAACATGTCTTATAAACACTGCACTATTGCTTTTGGCGTAAATAACTGGCACACACGATACAACGTTATATATACTGAAGCCGGCCGGGGTGGCCGTGCGGTTCTAGGCGCTTCGGTCTGGAACCGCATGACCGCTACGGTCGCAGGTTCGAATCCTGCCTCGGGCATGGATGTGTGTCATGTCACTAGGTTAGTTAGGTTTAAATAGTTCTAAGTTCTAGGGGACTGATGACCACAGATGTTAAGTCCCATAGTGCTCAGAGCCCTTTGAACCATTTTTATATACTGAACGAAAGTATTACCAGCTAATTTCTCTGAAACCCTGTCAATTTCCCTTATTGCGACACGGAATTGAGAAATTTGCTTCAACGATGACTACGAACCTCCTGTGTAATGGGGCAGAAGCTTTGCACCATGTGACGTCCCTGTGGGTTCGGCGGCGCTTCAGAAAGCATGGTGTCGACATACGTTAAAAACAGGCCAGAACTTTAGAAGTTCATGTGAGGTGTGAAGTGGAGTAACAGCAATTTTTGTGATGCCATACAGGGTGGATCCAAAAGGTGCTAACAGAGCAAGTTCGTTGAGCACTTTAAAAACGTACGTGCACTGAGACAACTTTTTATTGTTCAATAAGTGCCTGCAGGTAGGCAACCCATTCGACACTACTCAGGATACCACACGTGCACAAGCAGATGCTAGAGAAGCAGTATAGTGCCAATTAGCTGTAGGATGTCGGAGGGGTTGCCTATCCGCAGGCATCTGGGAATCGGTCAAGGTTTGTCTCTGTTCAAGTACATTATCAAAGTTCTCATCGCAGGTGCCTGGGTGTGACATAATTATGACGACACTCCCATCATGTGATACATACGCAATGACTTTCAGTAGAATTGTGATGAAATTTGGTGCCAAAGTCACCTCATTAACCCACTTTACACTTCAAAAGAACTTCTGAGCACGGACTTTTCTTTTGCATGTGTCAACACCTTGCTGTTTAGAGTATCATTCAATCTAGGATTGACTGCGTACGAACCTCGCTTTTGTGCGTTACAGAGGCACCTTTGAGCCAAATTTGGCGTTTGAGATGCGACGCTGTCTGTGGGCGACAATCTACAGCCCAGGGGGAGGCCTTTGGCGTATTGTCTGCTGGATAGCGACAGCTCCGGGTGCCAAAAGGTGGCGGCCGCGGAGCCGCTTGGCTGTCTGGGGTGATTGATCTCTAACCAGTGGGGATATATGGTGCTTGAAATGAGCGGACATGTTGTCAGATGCTTTTCTGGCACACACAGTAGTTTCACGTTTGCGCTTGTACAGGATAAAACGCAATCGGTACAATGAAGGGCCATACGTCGTATTAAAGAGGGAAACACCACGATTCTGTCGGTGTGAAGACATTAATTGTTATCAGAATACGTAAAGAAAAAATCAAATGAAATGCTCGTGTGACACTGGTGGTCGGGAGGCCCCATTCGGGGAAGTTCGGCGGCCACAATGGATGACCTACATGTCGGTGATGAGGAAATGATAATGAGGATACAACAAAACCCAGTGCACGATCGGAAAAAACTTTCAACCCGGCCGGGAATCGAACCTGGGGCAGCTGCGTGGAAGGCAAACACCTTAGCACTCAGCTAAGCAGGGGAACAATGTTTAAAGAAAGAACCGCACCTGCAAGAATTTTGTAACTAGCACTCAGCAAATATGTCATAAATTTTTTTATTATTTACTTTACAATGGAGATTGAGCACTCAAACTGTTGATCTCAGCGACACGTTTCGATTACTACAATCACATGATATGCAGAATGAATCCGTGAGGTGCAATGTAATTGGATTTGAGTCGTCATTTAAAAAAAAATTATGACACAAGAAAAATGCATATCCAGCAAGGCAGCATGCATTGCCGGATGGCGTTACATACAATATTCAGCCTTCAGGTCTTTTTATTGTGTGTTCTCATTATTTGTTTCTAGATTTGCGTAGCTTCACCAGTTAATTGTGAACTATCAGAGATATGTTAATTAGGAATAGTGCATTGGAAAGATGAGTAAAAATCAGTTCAGAAAGTGATGCCGCATTTATAATTGTTCTAATATTTATCGGCCCGAAGTGTACGATCTGTTTTCAAGCACTGCAACGATGTTTTCGAACTGCTTAAACTTAAATATTTGGCTAATTGTTGCACTCTGAGCTAAATTGAATATGTGCCAGAAGATGTAAGCTAGGCTAGTGAAACTGCGAAACTCATTAAATGAGGGACATGAGGTATTTCCGGTGTAAGGACAGACCAAATCTACTTAAGAACGGCGGCCATCTTATTTTTGGACGGTGTTCAGTGCGACCTGTTTGAGGCTGGACCTGTGCTGGACTGGAGAGTGTTCGAAACAAGTTGGTGTGAGTCTGAGTGGTGTTCCAGCCGGGTGTATTTAGGAAAATAGAAGTATTTCGGGTATTCTTCAGGAGGCATGGTATAATTCGGCACCGGTCTGGTCAATGAAAATGTTTTTCCTAGCAGATCGGTAGAACTTGTGATTTTCGTGTGAAGTCGGTTTGGGACTCTGATTCTGTACACTGAGATAGCGCTCTGATATAGTTTGCCTGAGTTGGATTCAGGATATTTCGCCTAGATTCAGTATAGGTATGAGCTGGTACGCGATTCATTTATCGCTTAACTGAGGACACAAACTGTTTTTTCCAGCTGTTTTAATTTGTTTAATTTTTATATATCGAGTTAGCAAACCACTATATTAGGGGTCAAGTCGCTTTATAAACCACTTAACAGAGTAAGTGGTTTCACCAGTCCTCGCACTGCACAATATTTTGAAGACGATAAACTATATTTTGTCAAAATGTAAATAATTTGTTGTTGGTCGTTATTTTTCTTATTTTGCCCCTAGATACAACGTAGTTGCGTTTGTCTTGCTAGTTAATAGCATAAGGGGCACATTTATTTTGGCATTTTAAAACTGACGTCGTGTTAGACTGCAGTTTGACAACGTGTCGACCCCTAAAATAAACCACGAGAGCCGATGTAAGTTTGTCCGTATTTACAGTCAATACTCTTTTTATCTCACAACACACAACTCATATCAGCAATTGAAGAAGAAAAGATAACAAACAAAAGTCTTCTGTATTGTTGGCGCGGCACTTAATATCACTGAAATCACTCTGTAATTAAACTTTCTCACTTTCCCGTATAATCCTAACACAAAGGGGTTAAACCACGGCGCTGGCCACTCCCTTTGCCGGTAATTTGCATTAATTCAACTGCTGGCTTCTGCACAGCTCTGCCCGCCTCGCGGGAACCTACCACACCCTTACTTCAGCACATCTCAACTCTAACTTGCTCTCCGCCCAGTTCTTCCCGCCTCGCGGGAATCTACCCAAGCAGCACTCGGCACTCCGGTGAACCCCCTCTAGCTCTCGCGACCTGCACACACTACTCGATAGTTGCCCTGTCGACCTGTGTGAGCGCAAATTTAGTAGTAAGGGCCTGCGGACCCCTTACACAGTTCAGATCGATGTTCGGTCTTTTCGACTTTATAGGCGTTTTGTTAGTGATCAGGCTTTTAATGCGCCCTGTCTTCACCTCCTGCTGAAAAAGAATACCCCTTGGGTTTGGACAGCAGAATGTCAACAGGCGTTCGAGGTGCTTAAACAATATTTAATTAATAGTCCTATTTTACATCATCCTCATTTTGAAAAACCATTCTGCATGTCTGTTGATGCTAGTGCCTATGGTATAGGTGTGGAGGTATTCCAAGTAGAAATAGAGAACGAACAAGAAGTGCACAAGACTATAGCTTTCGCAAGTCGATTTTTACAGGCAGCAGAGAGAAATTATAGCATCTCAGAACTGGAGGCATTGGCAATTGTATTTGAAGTACAGAAGTTTGAGCAGTATCTATCAGGTCACAAGATAATTGTTTACAGTGACCATAAGGCGTTGACCTTTTTAAAGACCTGTAAGTTGAGGAATGCTCGTTTGGTAAGATGGTCATTGTATCTCCAGCAGTTTGACCTTGAGGTTAGATATATTCAAGGGAAAGATAATTTGGTAGCTGATGGGTTATCTAGAAGTGCGGAGCTCTGTGATGACGCGGGAATTACAGCAACAGACCTAAGTGAAGTACGAATGTTTGCGTTGTACGAAGTAAAGGAAGAAAGTGCATTAAAGAGAGTGATTAAGAACTTGAGACGTGAGCAGAATGCAGATGTCCAGCTGAAATTAGTGAAGAACTATTTATGAAATGCGAACTATCCTAAGATTTCGCAATACTATTGTCTGCATAAAAGTATTCTGTGTAGGAGGAAAAAGGTAGGTGTTTCTGAGTGAAAGCTGTGCTTTCCCTCACAACATGTAGACTTACTAATCGACTATGTACACCTGAGGTATGAGCACTATGGTGCAAAGAAGTGCATTGCAAAATTAAAAGAGAAGGTTGTGTTTGACAACATGTACCGCCGTGTTGCCAAGCGTCTAGCCAGAAAGTGTGCCAGAAAGTCCGTGCTGCTAACACAAGAATACAAGGAGATATGCATTCAGTAGAGCCACCTGAAACCCTATAATTACTGGCTTGTGATTTGTTTGGCCCTCTTCCTGCTTCGAGAGGTGGGTGCACCCATGATTTTGTTGTTGTGGATGGATTCAGTAAATATGTTAAGCTATACCCAATTAAAAGAGCAAATGCAAAAACGTTGGTAGAAAAGTTGGAAAAAGATTTCTTCGTGAACGTTGGCGTTCCGAAGAATTTGCTGTCAGACAATGGGCCTCAATTTACTTCTGATAGATTTAAGGAATGTCTAGATAAGGCTGGAGTGAAACATCTAAAAATATCTGCGTATATGAGTGAACGTATTATGAGAGAATTGAATAGGCTTTGCAGGACTTATTGTGCTCGGAAACACTCAAGTTGGGCAGAGCACATGAAGTATTTTGAGAATGTAATTAACAACTTAAGGCATGATGCAACTGGTTTTGCGCCTTGCGAATTGATGTTTGGCCAAGAACCGCACAATGTGATTGCAGATACGGTAGAATTCCCTATTTAACGCAAATATCCACAGACGAGAAGTTAAAGGCTAGGTCAAATATAAGAAAAAGAGCATTGGAAAGGAAGAAGCGTCATGACGCAAAAGCTGTACCCACCAGTTTTGAAATAGGTCACTTAGTCCTTGTCAAAACCAAGGAAAAATCAAAGAAGATAAATGCAGAAACAAAGAAATTCTAGTTCGTATACCAAGGACCTTTCAGGATCACAGGAAAACCACATGCCAATGCATGTAGGCTAGAGTACCCTAAGAGTAAAAAGATATCAGGTCTCAGAACAGTGTGGCAGCTGTGCAGTCCCAGCTGTGTGACATCTTCTTTCCATTTCAGGTCTTACTCACTATTCATCTTTCCTATCCACAAAAATGTCGACCTCTTCTCTCCAATATGAAAATTTTAATAAACTAATGAATGCTGTAGGGAGGAGGTTGTTCTGTAACCTCTACACAGTGTGGCAGCTGTACAGTCCCAGCTGTGTGACATCTTCTTTCCATCTCAGGTCTCACTCACTCTTCATCTTTCCTATCCACAAAAATGTCGACCCCTTCTTTCCAATATGAAAATTTTAATAAACTAATGAATGCTGTAGGGAGGAGGTTGTTCTGTAACCTCTACACAGTGTGGCAGCTGTGCAGTCCCAGCTGTGTGAGATTTTCTTTCCTTTTCATGTCTCACTCATTCTTCATCTTTCCTATCTACAAAAATTTCGACCCCTTCTTTCCAATACGAAAATTTTCTGAAACCAATGAATTCTGCAGGGAGGAGGCTGTTCTGTAACCTCTACACAGTGTGGCAGCAGTGCAGTCCCAGCCGTGTGAGATCTTCTTTCCCATTTCAGATTTCACTCATTCTTCATCTTTCCTATCCACCAAAGTTTCGACTCCTTCTTTGCAATACAAAAATTTTCCATCATGGCTATCAAGCCATGAGTTCTGCAATCATTCTATCCACCGATTAGTGAAGAAAATACCTAATGCGACAAACCTAACAGTGACATAAACAGAAGAGAAGTATGATGTAATTAAGATACAAAGGTATTTGAGTAACAAGTATGTGTAGAACCCTGGTAATATTGTAAGTACAAAGTGTTGTTCTATTGGAAATGGTCCACCAACAGTAATTTAAAAAGATATACCAATTCGTGTACAAGCAGGATCTGAAGTGGCAGTGAAACCTATTGTATGCTGTAGAGCTAACTAATTAATAGTAAAAGAGATTGCTTAGTGTTATGAAAAATATGCAGATAAGTTGTAAAAATGAACTCTCCTTGTGTAGCAAGGAATGGCAGTGTAATAGAATTGAGTAGTGTTTGTGGTTGAGACGTGAAGGACACGTCCCTGAAGTATTTATAAGGTTGGAGCTGGCCGTTATTTGGTGAAGTGTGTGACAGGACACACCTACACGTATTGAGGTTATGAGTTGGAGGCGTGAATGCGACCATAGGTACCCTTATGTTAGATGAGACAGAGCAGCTCATGGTGTCCTATAGGTTTAAGGAATTTAGCATTACGCTCGTCCATAATTACTTAATGCACTTTAGTGGTAGGTCGAGAGAGACTACCTGTGGTTTTAGCTTCCAATCGAGTGGAAATGGATTGCCACGTGAGCAAACTGGTCAGCTGCAATTCACTATAGATATGAAATGAAGTGCTATCCTATGCTTTAAATGTTAATACAGTGAGTGTTAAATAACTACATACACTAGCAACATAATTGAGTAACATAATGGCAGACGTGAAACATTATTTATAGCTCAGCATAAATACACTTCGATGAAGTAAGTACATAATTGCAGATGTGGAACTGACACAGTAGCAGAGGACCAGTAAGTGAATTTAGTAGTCAACTAAACGTAGTGTGTTTTGAACACTCAGAACAGTACTAATACCACAAGTTAATCACATGTACAAAGAAGCTGAGAAGACAACTACTAATCAAATATACTCATACTATCTCTAAGAATAAGGTAATCGAAGATGAGTCAGCTAAGTGAATAAAATACAAATGTATCAAGAATGTACCGAGCATTGGTTCAGTGTTCTGGCCCAGAAATAATAAATTGAGATTAAATAGGATTCATGATTGTATGGCTTGAGCATAAATTTTCTCTAGTACGTGACTAACGGCGTTTTAAGCCATTTGGTTATCGATTTTATGACAGTTAAGTAACCGCGAGAGTAAAATTGAAAAACTTCTGTTAACCTTGTTCCAGTAACATATTGAAAGATAAAATGTATATATTCCCATTTCATTGTGACCCACCCTTAGATATTAAGTGAACAGAGTCTGAGGCACTCTTTTTGTTTGTGCTACAGGACAAACCAGATAATGGCAGCCTGGTAGCTGCGTGAAAGCGTGGAGTGACTTGGACACACCTCACAGTGACCCCTCCCCTTTCCCCATGTAAATTAGAGTGAACGTGAAGTACGCACTCCATAGCAACTTCCCCTCCTCTACCCTTGTGAATGGAAGTGTAGAACGCCAGCCAAAGTGGCTACTACCACGTGCGTAAAAATGAAATTGTCATGAGTTGTGAAATTCTCTTTCAGGTTTAGAAAAGACTGCTAAGATATAACCATCTGTTTATGTATCATGAATAACTGTGTTATTTTCTTTGAATTTGTGTATGTAAAAATGTATTTAATGGATTTAAGATTTTCATAATTTTACATATTTTTGTGTTGTTTGTCTAAGGCAATATGTATGCCAAAGTGTTTCATTGATTTTGCTTAAATTTTGAGTGATAATGTTCCTTATGAGGCAGTGAACATGCCAGCAATTTAAATAATTGAAGTAGGTAATCAGTGTTCTTTTAATATTTCTATATGTTTACATTTCAATTTTAATTTTCATAGAGAGTTAAGCTGTACTCTTGCTTCCCTTTTTGTAATTAATTTTTTTTCATTTACATTCAAAAAAAATTAAGTAGAGGGTGATGTAGGGAAGCAGCCTACTCACGCCGTATAAAATTCACATCAGTCTTTCCATTGTGTGCCAGCCTAGTCCGCTGCAACTAGCTCTGACGTCATAAATGTTTCGCAATACTTTAAAAGTCAAGTAAATAACCTGAAACGGTTCTAGCATGTCAGGAGTAATACTAAATCAATGTGTTGAATGTCAGTTCAATAACATCGGCCGGGAAATGCAATGTTTCTACATTACATAAAAATGGTTCATGTGGTTCTGAGCACTATTGGACTCAACTGCTGAGGTCATAAGTCCCCTAGAACTTAGAACTACTTAAACCTAACTAACCTAAGGACAACACAAACATCCATGCCCGAGGCAGGATTCGAACCTGCGACCGTAGCGGTCGCGCGGTTCCAGACTGTAACGCCAGGACCGCTCGGCCACCAGCGGCCGGCTTCTACATTACATTTTACATTTATTATTAACAAGTAATAATTCCACCAGCCGCCCAACACCGCTGAGAGGAAGAAATCCGAGTTGTAAAGACACATGGCCATTGATCTCATAACAGTATAAATGCAGTTCACGCTACCAGAAACCACTTATTATGTTTCGGACGTGTTGCAGGCCCCGAAATACAAATCACTAACAAGGGCTACAGTGGTGCACGAGAGATGGATCTAGTGAAAGTACGATTGCACACCTTATTATTCAGTCAAAACGAAATTTTTACTACCAGTTTTCAGACTTTTATGATTCTAGGCACACTAAGTGCATTTACTGTTGTGTATAGCTGTGAGTAAATCAAGTAATCACGGCGAGTTCTCCATTCTGTGAATGTGTCAAATAGTACCAACATTAGCAGGAGGCCAGAAATAGTTCCTTATAACATAATACACTATGCCTGGTGCTGCTACATTAAACTGACTATCACTCCCGATATCTGTTGATGTGCATAGGTAGCATTGAATTATTTTGAATGAACGACATCCGCAAAAAAGAGTGCTATTGCTTACAAAGCAATGTGTTAAACTATCTCAGTACAGACAATAGAATGCAAGTTGAAGGCTTCACTTTAAAACAGAATTACTTAATTTAATCATATTACAACCTCAACTAATTCACGACCTTGCATCACGGAAAAAAATTTGGCACTAGAAGCAACATCGGTATGCAGATCGAAGTGATTCTCACTGCTTCGGCGAAAGATTTTAAAAATTTTAAATTTTGGAAAAGAATTATTTCCATTCTTTAATGTAACCCTTCCCACATTTTTGTTGGAATACCCTTCAGTTAGTAAAAAACGATGACTGCATACAAAAAGCATTGGAAATCTTTAAAATTTCATCTCTTTATTTATGTTTGAGTCTGGTTCTCAGCCAGTAATACGTTTCTTAAAATGTCTTTTGCCTCGTAGATAATGACAAAGATAATACTGTTTCCAAATGGTATCGCCTCAGACAGAAAAATGAAATTGGTCCTGAGTGTGAATTCTCTTACAAATCAGACATTTTATGATACTGCCTTCTTTCAGAGGAGTTTTCTTGGTAATTTTCGTGTGACATTATACTAGCTGTACGTTAACTTGTAATGTCTGTTTACTTCCGAAATGAAAACGTAACAAATAACCATTTTTATATTCATTTCTTATAATCTAAGGAACCAGTAATTTTCAGGTAGTGTGCAGAGATTCAGTTCTGGCCATCGCAGTCGACCATGAAGATAAGTACATTCTGCTAAAGTGCAGATGGTCACCGCTGTACTTGTGACGTTTACCAGACATTTTGACGTGCCAAAAGTGCGTTGTATCTTGTTAGACCGCCATGGTGTAGGAGTAAGGTAAAATTCTTCTCAATTCGACGTGAGTGCTGGTTTCAATGACAAAGTGATTTGCTGGTCATCGCCCTCTGGGCAGATGTAAGGACATGCGGGCCCTGCAGCAAGGTGCAGGTCCCTGTTCAGGAAAATGTTCTTTTGAACACGCTGTTCTCCTTCCATAAACATGTTACGGAAACGCTAGTAATATTTTGCTTCAATTAACGTAAGGACAAGAACATCCCATGTACTTTTAGTTCGCAACCATTTTCTGACAAGAATAGCACGAATTACTCAACACGCTAAAATTATCGTTCAGCTTTATTTTCAGTAGCTCAGTTCACAAAGCAAGGAAAAACTTCATTTTTAGAATAATAAGAGTTTCCAGTGTCAAAACGAAGCTTATTTTTCACCTACAATCAAGTGGCGAGAATGTTCTCTCATTCTTACTTTTGAGGAGTAAGGTAGCAAGTGTTCCAGGCTTTTACTATTGTTGATATTGCTGATAAGGAGAACCCACAGACGATCTCCATTGATACGCTGCCTCGAAACTGATTATAAATTTTTATAGATTACGTTATGAAGCAAACGGTATTGTATTATGAACTTATAATTTCTGACTTCTGTATAGAACAAAGATTCATGACTTACGCCAGAGGGAAACTGCTCTTAGTAAAACATCGCGTTAACGGAAGACTGGACTACAATAAGCTTGGCGGTGGAAGCTAATAATGTATTACTGCGACATTCGTAGTGAGACAGTGGGTACACCCGCGTTTCTGAAGGGGGGAAACATGAGAGTGAAATGAGGTTAAAAATGGAATAAAAGCATGTTGTAAAGACACATGGCCATTGATCTCATAACAGTATAAATGCAGTTCACGCTACCAGAAACCACTTATGATGTTTCGGACGTGTTGCAGGCCCCGAGATACAAATCACTAACAAACGACAATGCGAACCGGGGTAATGTGCCACGAGCGAGCCGGCCGCGGTTCTAGGCGATTCAGTCTGGAAACGCGCTGCTGCTACGGTCCCAGGTTCGAATCCTGCCTCGGGCATGGATGTGTGTGATGTCCTTAGGTTAGTTACGTTTAAGTAGTTCTAAGTTCTAGGGGACTGATGACCTCAGATGTTAAGTCCCATAGTGCACAGTGCCATTTGAACCATTTTGCACCACGAGCGATAAACAACGTCGCAACACCAACAACACAATCTGTTTGTAGTCGAGGCAGCGAGTAAGAATAACAACACAGCTTGTAGCATTCGAAGAATATATCAGGGGCAGTCGTCGAAATATCGTGCAGAGAGAATGAAATCAACTGGGATTAACACACGACGGCAGAATTGATTAGATTAGATTAGATTTTCGTTCCATAGATCCGTGCTGAGGAGATTCTCGTGGATTTGGAACATGTCATTTTTTTTAAGCTGAAATAACAATACTAATAGTTTGAGTATATACAATATATCACTTGTTTCTATTAAAAAATTCGTCAGTGGAAGGAGTTGGCCACTAGTAAGTCTTTCAGGCTCCTTCTAAACTGATCTTTATTAGTAACTAAATTTTTTATGTTTGCTGGCAAATTATTGAAGATGAATGTTACCGAGTAGTGGAACCCTTTTTGAACTAAAGTAAGTGCTTTTAAGTCCTTGTGCAGATCATTTTTGTTCCTGGTATTGTATGTATGAACTGAGCTATTTGTTGGAAAAAGAGATATATTATTTAGGACAAATTTCATTAAGAAGTAAATATACTGAGAGGCAGTAATTAGTATAACTAGTTCTTTGAAGAGGTTTCTACAGGACGTCTGTGAATTTACTCAACAAATAATACGTATTACGCGCTTTTGGACTCTGACAACTTTTGTTTGACTTGAAGAGTTACCCCAAATATTATACCATATGACATTATGGAATGAAAGTAGGCAAAGTATGCAAGCTTTTTCATTTTTATGTCGCCTATGTCTGCTAACACGCGAATTGCAATTACAGATTTGTTAAGACGTTTCTGCAGTTCTGAGGTGTGCTCCTCCCAACTGAATTTATTATCAAGTTGTAATCCCAGAAATTTAAGACTGTCAGCCTCTTCTATCTGCTCTTCATCATAATTTATGTATATGTTGGGTGGAAACCTCTTACAGGTTCTAAATTGCATATAGTGAGTCTTTTCGAAGTTTAATGTCAGTGAGTTGGCTTTAAACCATTTATTAATATTCATGAAAATATCATTAGCAGATCTTTCTAGAACTACGCTCGACATACTGTTTATTGCGATACTTGTGTCATCTGCGAACAAAACGATCTCTGCTTCTGGCAGTGTAAGTTATGAGAGATCATTAATGTACACAAGAAAAAACAATGGCCCTAAGATGGATCCTTGTGGGACACTCTGATGAGCCATAACGTTATGACCACCTGCTTAATAGTTTGTTTGTCCATCTTTGGAACGAAATACGTCACAGATTTTTTGTATAAGGGATACGACAGTTCGCTGGTAGGTTTGTGGAGGGCATATGCATTAGATGTCTATGCACAGGTCATGTAATTCGCGTAAATAACGGGCTGCAGATTTGCGTACCTGTTGATGACGGCACCCGATAGCGGGCCAGATGGGTTTCATAGGATTTACATCAGACGAATTTGGTCACCGATACATCAATCGGAGTTCACTATCATACTCCTAGAAACATTGTAGCACAGTTATGGTTCCGAGACACGGACAGTTATACTGATGAAAGATGACATCAGCATCGGAGAACGCATCAAGCATGAAGGGATGCAGGTGGTTCTCAGCTGTCAACGTGTCGTCGATTACAACCACAGGACCCAAGCAAGCACACGAGAGTGTCCCTCATAGCATAATACTGCTCGCATCAGCCTGCGGTCGTGGCGCTCTCCATGTTACCAGCCACAGTTCAGTTCAATGACGGCATTTTGTAGACGACCTAGTGTACCAAAAAATGTGATTGACCCGAAGAACCGACACGTTTCCATTGATTTGCGTTCGAATTTCGACGGTCTCGTGGCCACTGCAATCGTAATTGACGACGTCGGTGGGTCAACATGCGAACACCTAAGGGTGGTCTGCTGCGGAGCTCCATGTTCAACAATGTACGATGAACGGCGTGCTTCGAAACATATATGCGTGCTCGTGCAGTGTGCTCTTTCGGCAAAAATGCCGCGGATCACCGTTTATCCTACTTTACAGGGCAGGCCAGCCTCCGAAGCCTTCTGTGAAAAGTCGTAGACGTCCAACCATTTAGCGCCTGGTGACAGTTCCACTGTCCTCCTACATCTTTCTGTAGATGCTCGCATGAGCAGCACGTGATCATTCGTCCAGCTTCGCCGTTTACGAGATACACGTTGACAGGCTCTGACTAATAATAGTGTGTCCTTTGTCAAAGTTGCTCATCTCAACGGATTTTCACATTTGCAGCCCATATCTTCGCTAGGGTGATCCCTCGTCAGTGTCTGCTCCGCTTACATACGATTGTGACCACGTCACGTGTCACCAGGCAGCATCCAACGTCTAGTAGGGCAATGGTCACAATGCTTTGGCTTATCAGTGTATCTACAGGGTGTTTCAAAAATGACCGGTATATTTGAAACGGCAATAAAAACTAAACGAGCAGCGATGGAAATACACCGTTCGTTGCAATGTGCTTGGGACAACAGTACATTTTCAGGCGGACAAACTTTCGAAATTACAGTAGTTACAATTTTCAACAACACATGGCGCTGCAAGTGATGTGAAAGATATAGAAGACAACGCAGTCTGTGGGTGCGCCATTCTGTACGTCGTCTTGCTGCTGTAAGCGTGTGCTGTTCACAACGTGCAAGTGTGCTGTAGACAACATGGTTTATTCCTTAGAACAGAGGATTTTTCTGGTGTTGGAATTCCACCGCCTAGAACACAGTGTTGTTGCAACAAGACGAAGTTTTCAACGGAGGTTTTATTGTAACCAAAGGACCGAAAAGCGATACAATAAAGGATCTGCTTGAAAAATTTCAACGGACTGGGAACGTGACTCATGAACGTGCTGGAAAGGTAGGGCGACCACGTACGGCAACCACAGAGGGTAACGCGCAGCTAGTGCAGCAGGTGATCCAACAGCGGCCTCGGGTTTCCGTTCGCCGTGTTGCAGCTGCGGTCCAAATGAAGCCAACGTCCACGTATCGTCTCATGCGCCAGAGTTTACACCTCTATCCATACAAAATTCAAACGCGGCAAACCCTCAGCGCCGCTACCATTGCTGCACGAGAGACATTCGCTAACGATATAGTGCACAGGATTGATGACGGCGATATGCATGTGGGCAGCATTTGGTTTACTGACGAAGCTTATTTTTACCTGGACGGCTTCGTCAATAAACAGAACTGGCGCATATGGGGAACCGAAAAGCCCCATGTTGCAGTCCCATCGTCCCTGCATCTTCAAAAAGTACTGGTCTGGGCCGCCATTTCTTCCAAAGGAATCATTGGCCCATTTTTCAGATCCGAAACTATTACTGCATCACGCTATCTGGACATTCTTCGTGAATTTGTGGCGGTACAAACTGCCTTAGACGACACTGCGAACACCTCGTGGTTTATGCAAGATGGTGCCCGGCCACATCGCACGGCCGACGTCTTTAATTTCCTGAATGAATATTTCGATGATCATGTGATTGCTTTGGGCTATCCGAAACATACAGGAGGCAGCGTGGATTGGCCTCCCTATTCGCCAGACATGAACCCCTGTGACTTCTTTCTGTGGGGACACTTGAAAGACCAGGTGTACCGCCAGAATCCAGAAACAATTGAACAGCTGAAGCAGTACATCTCATCTGCGTGTGAAGCCATTCCGCCAGACACGTTGTCAAAGGTTTCGGGTAATTTCATTCAGAGACTACGCCATATTATTGCTACGCATGGTGGATATGTGGGAAATATCGTACTATAGAGGTTCCCAGACCGCAGCGCCATCTGTTGTTGAAAATTGTAACTACTATAATTTCGAAAGTTTGTCTTCCTGAAAATGTACTGTTGTCCCAAGCATATTGCAACAAACGGTGTATTTCTATCGCTGCTCGTTTAGTTTTTATTGCCGTTTCAAATATACCGGTCATTTTTGAAACACCCTGTATAAGTTGCGCACATGTTCGCGTCGCCAGTTCGATGACGTTTTCTGTTTGCTGGGCTGGTGGCGAGCATGCCGTTGCGTTGGCATCCGTTGTCCGGCAGCGAGCATTATCTCAGTTTCAAGTAAAAACGGGAATATTTTTCTTGGCTTCCTCAAAGCTTTCGATGTAGTTTCATACAGTCGCACAGTATACAAAGTGTGTGGTTACGTAACATTCGAACTGATATGCGGTTAAATTGAAAACCTTGTAGCAAAAACAAATTATTATGTCGTTATTAGTGATGAGACCTCGTTAGATGCGAAGGCAGAGTCCTTTATACGTAAGGTAGGCTGCCTGCTCGTAGGTGACTTGAGGATAACGCCTGTAGTTGATAGCAGTCTAAATTTGGTACGGGGAGGCGATATCGGCAGAGACTTTACAGTTGATTAGTCCTGGAGCAAAACATTGCCAGGTGACTCCGCTCATAAATGAAGGTATTGCTAGACGCGTAATTAAACGTAAAGGTGGCCTACAGCAGTCAGCGATTGTGCACTGCAGCCAGTCTGAAAGATTTAGTATGAGACCCTCACAAAAATTTATACTTCGAGAAGGCAGATGGGATAGAGTTAATTATTGGAACAAGTCTCCGAAAGCATAATTTATGTACGAAAGAGATACGATGACCTATGGAGTATCCTTCATCAGTCTTTGTAGTCTGGCCAAATTCTGTTAATAGATGATAATTAATTGAAACCCTCTACTGCCGACAGGAGTTGTTGATATACCTCGATGGGGACAGCCGAAAATGTGCGCCCCGACCGGAACTCGAACCCGGGTTCTCCTGCTTACATGGCAGACGCTCTATCCATCTGAGCCACCAAGGACGCAGATGAACAGCACGACTGCAGGGACTTATCCCTTGCACTCTTCCTGTGAGACCCACATTCCCAACTGTCCACAATCTACATACGTAATGTACCTAATAGGTATTTGCCCATCCACTCATTACTCGAGGAGACTAACGTGACGATTCCCGTAAGAGTTAGGGCAACCTGTGCGTATTCGCACACACGAAGGTCAATGGCTGGGTAGCCTTTATATATATATATATATATATATATATATATATATATATATATATATATATATATATATATATATATATATATAGTAACTGTTCTCGAAAGAACATATGCCGTTGTTGACCCTGCACCTTCTCTAGAATAAATGGTAATTAATTGAAACCGTCAGCTGAGGGCAGGTGTTGATTATGTACCTCGATACATTACGTTTGTGGATTGTGGACAGTTGGGAATGTGGGTCCCACGGGAAGCGTACAAGGGATAAGTCCCTGCAGTCGCGTTATTTATTTGTGTCTTCGGTGGCTCTGATGGATTAATTTCATTCTCTGCCAGCACGGTAGCTCAGCGTGTTCGGTCAGAGGGTTAGCTGCCATCTGTAATAAAAAACCTGAGTTAACCGATGAACGACGAACTTAAACAGGTGTCTTACGAAGTCCGCCCCGAGCAGATGCAACGAACGAAAGCGAACAAAAATGTGATTATAAAAAAAAAGATGGATAGAGCGTCTGCCCTGCAAGCAGGAGGTCCCAGGTTCGAGTCCCCGTCGGGGCACACATTTTCAGCTGTCACCATCGAGGTATATCAACAACACCTGTCGGCAGCTGAGGGTTTCAATTAATTATCATTTGTTCTAGAGAAGCTTCATGGTCATCAATGGTATCTGTTCTTTCGAGAACAGTTGCTATCCTCATATCAATTCTATTAATGACAGAAATATGGATGATTCAAGGAATAACTGCACAAGTAATTGCAGATTTCTTCAGTCAGCGTGAAAGAGACGCAGCTGTGGTCAACACCTACAGGAGAAGCTACAAGACAGGAAGTGTGCATTGCTGAGAATATTACTGGTAAGGTCCAAGAAGTCACGCTGCAAACCCGTGGATAAACGTACTGCTAAAAAAACTACGTCCTGCAAGATACATGCTGCGTTGTAACTACGATGTTAGAGTCGAAAAAATTCGGGACAATGGAGTGTATTACCGTCAGACTTTCTTCGCTCGTAACATTCACTAATGTATTGCGAACCTGGCACTGTGAGATACGTTGGATTGCTTTGCTCAGTAACTCAGATCCTCCTTCACACTCATCCCATTTTCATTTAAATAGTGGTCAAGAAAAAGTGCTACCCCTTGTCAGAATATAAAATGTTTCTAAAATTATAATATGTCGCACCGACGCTGATACACCACAAACTGTGCACTCTCGTGGGTCCTCGTGCCAAGGAAGTGCTGATCTGTCAGATAACTACCTCCTTTCTCAGTCGTACTGAAACCACATTTTTCCATCTGTGAGCGGAATGATTTTCACCACGGAAAAACTTCTTTTCCGGCGAATAAATTGCTTTCCCTATACGTGTGCCTGCTAACTTCCCCACTTCCCATAATCTGCCTTTACGAAATGGAATTTTTTTTAAGTGTTTCATGTGTGTGTTTTGGGTATACCAACAGCACCACAACAAGATTACTATCAATATGCAGGGTGAGTCACCTAACGTTACTGCTGGATATATTTCGTAAACCACATCAAATACTGAGGAACCGATTCCACAGACCGAACGTGAGGAGAGGGGCTAGTGTAATTGTTTAATACAGACAATACAAAAATGAACGGAAGTATGTTTTTTAACACAAACCTACGTTTTTTTTAAATGGAACCACGTTAGTTTTGTTAGCACATCTGAACATATAAAGGTAATCAGTGCCGTTTGTTGCATTGTAAAATGTTAATTACATCCGGAGATATTGTAACCTAAAGTTGACGCTTGTAACCTCCGACGTTCAGTTGCGTGTTGTAACAAACACTTCATTGCAGGGGCCCAAACAGCTGCGACATACATCGCGTTTCTACAGAATGATCTGTCAACGTTGCTCGAAAATGTCCCACTGGAAACGCGTCGACGTATGTGGTATCAGCATGATGATGCACCTGCACATTCCGCAATTAACACTAGGCTGACCCTTGACAGGATGTTCGACGGCCGTTTCATAGGACGTGGAGGACGCATAAATTGGCCAGCCCGTTCCCCTGATCTTACACCTCTGGACTTCTTTCTGTGGGGTACGTTAAAAGAGATTGTGTACCGTGATGTGCCTACAACCCCAGAGGATATGAAACAACCTATTGTGGCAGCCTGCGGCGACATTACACCAGATGTACTGCGGCGTGTACGACATTCATTACGCCATAAATTGCAATTGTATGCAGCAAATGATGGCCACCACATTGAACATCTATTGGCCTGACATGTCGGGACACACTCTATTCCACTCCGTATTTGAAAACGGAAACCACGTGTGTACGTGTACCTCACCCCTCATGGTAATGTAGATGTGCGTCAGTGAAAAAGACCAATAAAAAGGTGTTAGCAGGTGGACGTAATGTGCTGTTCCTGTCTCTTCCGTACCTAAGGTCCATCGCCGTTCCCTATGGATCCCTACGTAATTCGGTGCTCTCCGATACACACGATGGAACAGCGGAGGAGTGGTACTCAAGCGTCAACTTTACGTTACAATATCTCCGGATGTAATTAACATTTTACAATGCAACAAATGGCACTGATTACGTATTTGTTTATATGTTCAGATGTTCTAACAAAACTAACGGGGTTCCATTTAAAAAAAAACGTAGGTTTGTGTTAAAAAACATACTTCCGTGCAATTTTTTATGGTTTGTATTAACCAATTACACTAGCCCTCTCCTCACGTTCGGTCTGTGGAATCGATTCGTCAGTATTTGATGTGGTTTACGAAATATATGCAGCGGTAATGTTAGGTGACTCACCCTGTATAATATCCTAAATCTTCAGATGTATTCAATGTCATCCAATCCACTTATAAATGGAATTCCTTCGTTGCACTGTTAAGTGTTGTAGGCAACCGTAATGCGACCGCAGCGGCAGTATCTAACTCCGTGATCGGCCGCACGCCAAGGGACGATCGCGTGTGGCCCTCTGAGTCATTATTTTAGTCACGATACATGGAACAAAATTACCTGAGATCACATGTGTTTTTTCAAAATAACTCCTCCACACTTGCTGAAGCGGCACGCTTCTTGCCCCATTTCTCGGTACACCTCGTTCGACAGAGCTTGTCCTTACTTCGACGACCACCTCCCTCATAATCAATGCCGCACCTAGTTAAATGTTGTCGTCCGTAATGAAAAGTAGACATAAAAGTGAAAATTCCTTGTGATTTACTTCTGGAAGATGGAGTTTGCAGATCACGTAATCACATAGACTCGAGCTGTTACTTCAGTGCCTTTTCTAAACGTTTGTAATCGTTCATGATAATGTTCAATGCCTTACAGAGTTCATGGCGGATAGTTTAGCGACATTGCTCGACTATTCTCGTGATTTCGTCCTCTTTTTCAGTCGTTTGTTTTCCATATGATGTTTTTGCCTTTGCCTCTGACGATAGTGTAAGAGACCGAAACCGGTGAAGAATAAAGTATGTATATACTACGTACGATGTGAAATTTGACAGCTAATTGTTACCGTCCAC
The DNA here is from genome assembly GCF_023898315.1 of Schistocerca nitens. Lineage (NCBI taxonomy): Eukaryota > Metazoa > Arthropoda > Insecta > Orthoptera > Acrididae > Schistocerca > Schistocerca nitens. The sequence goes on along the minus strand of NC_064620.1, from coordinate 34,848,083 downwards.
AAATGAGGATACCCACTGAAATCCTCTGTTTCTACAATTGTAAGTTTCGAACCACCTAAGGGAAAGATGAACTGCTTTTCCATATGATGTTTTGCCTTTTCTTCCTGTGTTGATGTGAAACCGGCAAAGAATAAAGATTTATTTCTAGAGCTAACTGAAGTAAAGCCTTTCTTTGAACTTCCGCAAAGGATGGATTGCTATAGCGCAGAACCTAGAATTGAGGATGTTGGAAACGGAGAAACTGTTCTATTCTTCTAATGCTGCTGTCGTGAGTATCGATGTGAAGTGGCTGAAGCACGGGTTATATGCGAATAGGCTGCAAGGTGTTGGACGTTCACGCCTCTTCACAGAACGTGTTGGTCTGAGGTTTTCCAGCTATGTAAAACAGAACAAGTTGCGACATGTGGCAAATCAGTCTACAGATTACAATGCTGGTACAGGAAAAACTGTTTCGGATCACACAGTTCGGCATCCATTGTTTGTCATGGGCGCTGAACCAGACGAACCCTACGTGTCTCTTGCTGACCTAACGACATCGTCAGTTACAATTTCAATGGACAATGGATCATTGTAATTAGACCATGGATGAATAGAAAAATATCACGTGGTAGAGTGAATCGCGTTTCTTGTTATACGAGGTCGATTGCCGGAGTCCGGATACGCCCTCCATCCTGAAGATATGCACCGAATCGCAGACGCAGGCTGAAAGGGTCAGTATTATGTAGTGGAGGACTTTCATTGGTGCTTCCAGTTGTAGTAGTAGTCGAGGTCCCATGATTTTGTGGTTATTGCGGAATGGCACCATCCTTTCAAACTAGAGATTTTCCACGACGGCGATAACACCTTCCAGCAAGTTAAATGTCCTTATCACAAGACCAGTATGAGACAATCCCAAGAATCTATCCTCCGAGAAGACAGATTGGAGAGAGTTAATTACTGGAACAAGTTTCAGAAGAAAGAGATACGATGATTTATGCATCAGGCTTGGTAGTTTGGCCAAATTCTATTAATGACAGAAATAGGAATGATTCAAAAGAAAAGCTAAAAGAGTAATTACAGATTCCCTTAGTCAGCCTGAAAGTGTCGTAGCTGTGGTCAACTATTACGGTAGGTGGTATAAAAGAGGTGAAGGGCTTTGCAGAGAACATTACTCGCAACGTTCCGAGAAGTCACGTTCCATAACACTGAATGCACATACTACTGATACTACATGCTGCAAGATACACTCTGCGTTGTAACTGAAAAGGTGGGACTGAAAGAAATTAGGGCTATTGCAATGGAATACCGTCAGTCTTTTTTCGCACGTACCATTCACGAATGGATTCGGAAGCAGCCATTATGAGATACATCAAAATGCGTTGCCCAGTGATTTGGAATGGCTTACGGAGAAGAAGTCAGATCTTCCTCCAAACTCACCCTACTTTCATTTAAAGCAGTCAATAAATAGTTGTCAAGAAAAAGTGCTACCATTTGTCGGAATATAAAATGTTAATTATAATATGTCGCACCGATGCTGGTACACCACAAGCTGTGCACTGTAGTGGGTCTCTCAGGTAACTGTATCTCTTTCTCAGTCGTACCGAAACGACTTTTTTCCATTTGTGTGGGTAGAATCATTTTCACCATGGAAAAACTGTAGGCTACACCAGCCTTCTTTTGTTGCGAGTAGATTGCTTTCCCTACACATGTTCTTTGTTGTTGTGTCAACTTACTCACTTCCCATAGTCTACCTATACGGAACGGTAATTCTTTGAATAATTTCCAATTTCGAACATACACTCCTGGAAATTGAAATAAGAACACCGTGAATTCATTGTCCCAGGGAGGGGAAACTTTATTGACACATTCCTGGGGTCAGATACATCACATGATCACACTGACAGAACCACAGGCACATAGACACAGGCAACAGAGCATGCACAATGTCGGCACTAGTACAGTGTATATCCACCTTTCGCAGCAATGCAGGCTGCTATTCTCCCATGGAGACGATCGTAGAGATGCTGGATGTAGTCCCGTGGAACGGCTTGCCATGCCATTTCCACCTGGCGCCTCAGTTGGACCAGCGTTCGTGCCGGACGTGCAGACCGCGTGAGACGACGCTTCATCCAGTCCCAAACATGCTCAATGGGGGACAGATCCGGAGATCTTGCTGGCCAGGGTAGTTGACTTACACCTTCTAGAGCACGTTGGGTGGCACGGGATACATGCGGACGTGCATTGTCCTGTTGGAACAGCAAGTTCCCTTGCCGGTCTAGGAATGGTAGAACGATGGGTTCGATGACGGTTTGGATGTACCGTGCACTATTCAGTGTCCCCTCGACGATCACCAGTGGTTTACGGCCACTGTAGGAGATCGCTCCCCACACCATGATGCCGGGTGTTGGCCCTGTGTGCCTCGGTCGTATGCAGTCCTGATTGTGGCGCTCACCTGCACGGCGCCAAACACGCATACGACCATCATTGGCACCAAGGCAGAAGCGACTCTCATCGCTGAAGACGACACGTCTCCATTCGTCCCTCCATTCACGCCTGTCGCGACACCACTGGAGGCGGGCTGCACGATGTTGGGGCGTGAGCGGAAGACGGCCTAACGGTGTGCGGGACCGTAGCCCAGCTTCATGGAGACGGTTGCGAATGGTCCTCGCCGATACCCCAGGAGCAACAGTGTCCCTAATTTGCTGGGAAGTGGCGGTGCGGTCCCCTACGGCACTGCGTAGGATCCTACGGTCTTGGCGTGCATCCGTGCGTCGCTGCGGTCCGGTCCCAGGTCGACGGGCACGTGCACCTTCCGCCGACCACTGGCGACAACATCGATGTACTGTGGAGACCTCACGCCCCACGTGTTGAGTAATTCGGCGGTACGTCCACCCGGCCTCCCGCATGCCCACTATACGCCCTCGCTCAAAGTCCGTCAACTGCACATACGGTTCACGTCCACGCTGTCGCGGCATGCTACCAGTGTTAAAGACTGCGATGGAGCTCCGTATGCCACGGCAAACTGGCTGACACTGACGGCGGCGGTGCACAAATGCTGCGCAGCTAGCGCCATTCGACGGCCAACACCGCGGTTCCTGGTGTGTCCGCTGTGCCGTGCGTGTGATCATTGCTTGTACAACCCTCTCGCAGTGTCCGGAGCAAGTATGGTGGGTCTGACACACCGGTGTCAATGTGTTCTTTTTTCCATTTCCAGGAGTGTATATGGGACAACTGGTACCTGCTCTGTATGTCAATCCATAGATCCCTAATTTACGGTGATTGCCTTTCGTGTGCAGAAACTGTCAAATCGATACCGTGCAAAATTCGCTGAGGAGCAACACGCTATTAAGCAGATGGTTATAACGTTATTATTGTATTCTGAAATGAAATCGAAGGGAAAGAATTGACCACTACCGGTCGTTCAGGTGAATGGAGACATAATCCATGAAATGCCAGAAAGCGAATACCTCCTGTTACTTTAGGTTTAAGAGAAGCGAGTAAGAGAAATGCGAGCTGTGTCCGTTGATATGGAGGGCGAGAAATTTAGCCTGCAAGTGGCAGGAGCGTCTCAGCTTGCACTTAAATGTTGTTGGCTGTCGATTCGTCCTACGACCGCGGAAATTACTAATACTCTTCTCGAACGGGAAACGCCACCCATCTACTGCGACGCTGCGTGATCTTTCACCACAGGCCTTTCATTAACAAGCTGCCTAACACAATGACGTTTGCCGGCCGAAGTGGCCGTGCGGTTAAAGGCGCTGCAGCCTGGAACCGCAAGACCGCTACGGTCGCAGGTTCGAATCCTGCCTCGGGCATGGATGTTTGTGATGTCCTTAGGTTAGTTAGGTTTAACTAGTTCTAAGTTCTAGTGCTCAGAGCCATTTGAACCATTTGAACCACAATGACGTTTGTTGCCAACACTGACTACATAGTGATGGCATTACGTACATCCTGCTCCAAACCCGTGACAAGAGTGAGCCTGAGTTAACCTGCTGAGCCCTATTTTAAGACCTCTTCCATAGCAAAAAATAGTACAATTTTCTATCGCAAAGCTACAGTGAAAGGTCAGTTTTACAAGTTGACTCTTAGGACACTCTACAGATTTGTCCATGTATGACTTGTACTGACTGGCAGGTATCTCACCGAAAAGGTTACTGTTGTTGATGATGACGATAACGTCAGTGATGTTGCTGTTGATTATGATGTTGATGATGTTGCTAACGATCGTGATGTCAGTGATGTTTATGATGTTATTGATGTGGTTGATGGCGGTCATGGCATTTATTATGAGGACGAACTGAACAAACACTTTTTCTACTAAAAGTTTTCTTGTGATCATGCAGCATAAACGCAACTGGTGTTTATTTATTTACTTATTTTGAATGTATGACGATGTCAACGTTTGGGACCGCACATAGCACTGCCCATTCAGGACACATCTGCATACAACGCGTCTCCTCAGCAGCCCCCATCACGCCAAACACTGCCTGACACAGACAGCAGACAAGTTGTTCTGAGAAAGGGAAATAGCTTAACATATAAAATAAACAAATATTTTGGGAGATCTTCTAGTAAAGTATATGTCTGGACTGCAGCTTTATACGGAATTGAAACATTGGTGATAACTATCACATACAAGGAAATCATAATCTTATCGAATGTGGGGTTAGGAAGAATAGTTATTTTTAAATAAATAGACTGGACAACGAGTGAAGAGATACTGTACACAAGTCCAGGGATTTAATACGTTCATTACGTGGTCAAGTTTCAGCGCTGAGAATACAGTTTTTATACATTTTGTATTCATTGTTATAACAAACAAAAACAGTTTATTTTATCACAGCAGTGGTTTAACGCAAAATATTCCTAATATTGTAGTTTTATGGAGCTGATGTACATTAATTGTAAAGCATTTATAATGAATAGTTGTTTTCGTATTTGTGTAATCTCCACAAGTGCTTATTGCTGTCCTCTTAACTCTTAATTTTAAGACTGTGAAATTATATTTATGTAAATCATGTTTCAAGACTTAACTTACTTTTAAAGGCTCTGTCGTTTGTTTTTATTCGTGTTCGGTTGCCTCTCCTGTCAGTTGTTTGTCAGTCTAATGCAGTCTTTGAATTACCTGCGCTGCCTATTGGGTCGCGTAAACTTAATTCTGTGTGCCATTGTATTTTGACTAACTACCTTGCTGTACGAGGCAAAGACTGGCAACCAGTCCAGTATTTCTAAGAATGTAGAGTAATAAATAAAAAGTACTTAAGTTAAGATTTTAATCACTTGATGCTGCTGGAAACCCGCGACATTTTATTCAGTTTAACATTTACTTAACAAACAAGCGCTGGAAACTGCTTAAAACTGACACTCAGAGAGGCCGATAAATCGGACCCGCTCCGTGGTTTCAAGCGATGTAGCGATGTCTGTTTCACCTACCTCAACCTAGCGCCCCTGTCCGCCTTGGCAGCTGCACGTTCATGGATGGGGTGAAATTCAGATTGCTAAACAAAGACGCCCCGGATCGATTCCCAGCCAGGTTGGAGATTATTTCCACTCGGCGACTGACTTACTTATCCTCATAACTGACATTACACTGTTGAGGCGGCTGAATTAGTACTGCCTAAAAGCTAAAAATTGGAAAATACCTAGCAAGGTACACATTGAACGATTAGGTCATATTTTCTACAACAACCGCAAATAAATAAAAATTATTTAGAAAGACTCAAATGCGTAAATGTTTAAACTTCGTACAATAACTGTAAAGTAAATGGTGGCGGCCACTGTGACCGAGCGGTTCTAGGGGCTTCAATCGGGAGCCATGAGGCGGCTACGGTCTCAGGTTCGAATCCTGCTTCGGGCATGGATGTGTGTGATGTCCTTAGGTTAGTTAGGTTAAGGCAGTTCTAATTCTAGGGGACTGATGACCACAGATGTTAAGTCCCATAGTGCTTAGAGCTATTTGAACCATTTGAATTATGTAAATGGTGCTCATGTTCAAGTTCTCAACGTGCCCTCTTGACTTCTCGATGTATCAACTAGTAATTCGTCAAAATCTGTTAGAAAAACGCCAACAGCTTTTCCTTCCTTAGTTGCCGTTGACCAGGTATTTAAAACCAAACTTTATAGTCCAACATCTCGGATGACGTAGTACCTGGTAGCCTATATAATATTTCACAAGGTCCAAACGGTGTAACGTATGAGCTAGCACAGCGCCACTGGCGAGGTATGCCAACAGTTTACTAACATAGTCTTTATTCATAAGAATTATATTTCTCATCGTTCACCCCTATGGTCCGCACACAAACACGCAGGAAAATCGGGATGACATTGCTACCGTCATCTACATCCACTACTCTGCATTTTCCCAAATTCAAAACTTGTATTTACCTTTTGATCTTTTTAGTGGGTCAGCTCTTTCGCTTTAATCTAAGGTTCTAGGGATTCACTTCATTTGTCTATAGCACTGTGAAATAACATTCAGTTCTGGAACTTTATATTTTTCAGAGCCTTACACAATTCTGTTGTACTGTCTCCACAAGCATACTAACTTGTGCTAACAACAACACACAGACCCATGCCCGAGGGAGCACTCGAATGTCAAGCAGTATGGAAGGGGCCACGCAATCCGTGACATGACGCATCAAACCTTGCGGCTACTCTACACTGGATTGTTGATGATGACGATAACGTCGATGATGTTGGTGTTGATTATGATGTTGATGATGTTACTGTCGATTATGATGTTGTTTATATTTATGATCTTATTGATAAGGTTGATGATGCTGATGCTGATGACAGTGATGATGCGGATGAACTGAACCAAAACTTTTTCTAGTAAAAATCTTCTTGTGTTCATGTGGCATAAAGGTATGTTACGGGTGTTTATTTATTTACTTATTTTGCATGTATGACCATGTCAACTTTTGGGACCTGGTGTGTGAAATCTTATGGAACTTAACTGCTAAGGTCATCAGTCCCTAAGCTTACACACTACTTAACCTAAATTATGCTAAGGACAAACACACACACCCATGCCCGAGGGAGGACTCGAACCTCCGCCGGGATCAGCGGCACAGTCTATGACTGCAGCGCCTCAGACCGATCGGCTAACCCCCGCGCGGCATGGTGGGCTAGGAAGATTAGTTATTTTTAAATGAATAGGATGGAAGTCCCGTGATTTAGTATGTCCACTGGTTGGTTAAGTTTCAGCGCTAAGGATACAGTTTTTATACATTTTGAATTCATAGTTAGAACAGATAGAAACATTTTTTTTATCACAGCAGTGTTTTAAGGTAAAATATTTGTAAAATCATAGTTTTATGGAGCTGATGTACATACAATTGTAAAGCGTTTGTAATGAATAGTTGTTTTCAGAGTTATGTAATCTCCATATGTGCTTATTGCTCTGCCACATCAACTACTAATTTCGTGATTGTAAAACTATATTTATGTAAATCATCTGTCATAATTTAAATTAGTTTTAAAGGCTCTGTCGTTCTTTATGCACGTGACCTGAAAAACTAAGGCAATGTATTCCCCACTATCGTCATTTCATCTATATCTGTAAACTCTTGAGCCAAGTTGGCAGTTGATTGTCCACTTACTTGTAAGTTGACTGCTATTGAAACTTACATCGTTGTACAAGTTCAAAATTTTTGTGGCTGAAAAGTTCATTTCTCACGGCTTTATTTATAGCAACAATTTACTTTCATGTTAACTGAAGATCTTATAAGGGCAATGATCTTAGCAGAAGATAAACCGATTCATATTAGGAAGAAATAAGTGTTGGAGAGCAACTTAAGAAAATGAATGGCTACGTTGATAAGACACATAAATTATCAAGGAACTGTCGATTTGTTAATGGACAGAGGATTGGGTGTTAAAATTAGAGATACAGACCACAGCTCTTGTACAGTGAGGAGGTGACACGGGTGTAAGTTGCGGTACTTCTGCAAAGATGAAGAGACTTCACTAGCATGGAGAGCTGCATCAGACCAGTCTGAAAACACGAAACGCGCTCTGGATGACCCAACACGAATTTCTCGTAATCTTTAGACATACTGCCGACATAATATTGTGCACAGTGTCTACTTCTCTCTTTCTTACAATTTGTTCCACCGTAGCAGAGTCCACTGTTTTCATAACTTGGGAGATTTGTTTGCATTTAACATCGTGTTCGGTGTATTTCCTGTCAATTGCCCGTCACCCTAACAAAGGTGGCTTTGGGACATCCGCGCTACAGATTTGAGTCGTGTAAACTTCCCCCATGAACCATGGACCTTGCCGTTGGTGGGGAGGCTTGCGTGCCTCAGCGATACAGATGGCCGTACCGTAGGTGCAACCACAACGGAGGGGTATCTGCTGAGAGGCCAGACAAACATGTCGTTCCTGAAGAGGGGCAGCAGCCTTTTCAGTAGTTGCAGGGGCAACAGTCTGGATGATTGACTGATCTGGCCTTGTAACATTAACCAAAACGGCCTTGCTGTGCTGGTACTGCGAACGGCTGAAAGCAAGGGGAAACTACAGCCGTAATTTTTCCCGAGGACATGCAGCTTTACTGTATGATTAAATGATGATGGCGTACTCTTGGGTAAAATATTCCGGTGGTAAAACAGTCCCCCATTAGGATCTCCGGGCGGGGACTACTCAAGAGGACGTCGTTATCAGGAGAAAGAAAACTGGCATTCTACGGATCGGAGGGTGGAATGTCAGATCCCTTAATCGGGCAGGTAGGTTAGAAAATTTAAAAAGGGAAATGGATAGGTTAAAGTTAGATATAGTGGGAATTAGTGAAGTTCGGTGGCAGGAGGAACAATACTTTTGGTCAGGTGATTACAGGGTTATAAATACAAAATCAAATAGGGGTAATGCAGGAGTAGGTTTAATAATGAATAAAAAAATAGGACTGCGGGTTAGCTACTACAAACAGCATAGTAAACGCATTATTGTGGCCAAGATAGACACAAAGCCCATGCCTACTACAGTAGTACAAGTTTATATGCCAACTAGCTCTGCAGATGATGAAGAAAATGATGAAATGTATGACGAGATAAAAGAAATTATTCAGGTAGTGAAGGGAGACGAAAATTTAATAGTCATGGGTGACTGGAATTCGTCAGTAGGAAAAGGGAGAGAAGGAAACATAGTAGGTGAATATGGATTGGGGGGAAGAAATGAAAGAGGAAGCCGCCTAGTAGAATTTTGCACAGAGCATAACTTAATCATAGCTAACACTTGGTTCAAGAATCATAAAAGAAGGTTGTATACCTGGAATAATCCTGGAGATACTAATAGGTATCAGATAGATTATATAATGGTAAGACAGAGATTTAGGAACCAGGTTTTAAATTGTAAGACATTTACAGGGGCAGATGTGGATTCTGACCACAATCTATTGGTTATGAACTGCAGATTGAAACTGAAGAAACTGCAAAAAGGTGGGAATTTAAGGAGATGGGACCTGGATAAACTGAAAGAACCAGAGGTTGTAGAGAGTTTCAGGTAGAGCATAAGGGAACAATTGACAGGAATGGGGGAAAGAAATACAGTAGAAGAAGAATGGGTAGCTCTGAGGGATGAAGTAGTGAAGGCAGCAGACGATCAAGTAGGTAAAAAGACGAGGGCTAATAGAAATCCTTGGGTAACAGAAGAAATATTGAATTTAATTGATGAAAGGAGAAAATATAAAAATGCAGTCAATGAAGCAGGCAAAAGGGAATACAAACGTCTCAAAAATGAGATCGACAGAAAGTGCAAAATGGCTAAGCAGGGATGGCTAGAGGACAAATGTAAGGATGTAGAGGCTTGTCTCACTAGGGGTAAGATAGATACTGCCTACAGGAAAATTAAAGAGACCTTTGGAGAGAAGAGAAACACTTGTATGAATATCAAGATTTCAGATGGCAACCCAGTTCTAAGCAAAGAAGGGAAGGCAGAAAGGTGGAAAGAGTATATAGAGGGTTTATACAAGGGCGATGTACTTGAGGACAATATTATGATAATGGAAGAGGATGTAGATGAAGATGAAATGGGAGATAAGATACTGCGTGAAGAGTTTGACAGAGCACTGAAAGACCTGAGTTGAAACAAGGCCCCGGGAGTAGACAACATTCCATTAGAACTACTGATGGCCTTGGCAGAGCCAGTCATGACAAAACTCTACCATCTGGTGAGCAAGATGTATGAGACAGGCGAAATACCCGCAGACTTCAAGAAGAATATAATAATTCCAATCCCAAAGAAAGCAGGTGTTGACAGATGTGAAAATTACCGATCTATCAGTTTAATAAGTCGCGGCTGCAAAATACTAACGCGAATTCTTTACAGACGAATGGAAAAACTGGTAGAAGCGGACCTCGGGGAAGATCAGTTTGGATTCCGTATAAATGTTGGAACACGTGAGGCAATACTAACCTTACGACTTATCTTAGAAGAAAGATTAAGAAAAGGCAAACCCACGTTTCTAGCATTTGTAGACTTAGAGAAAGCTTTTGACAACGTTAACTGGAATACTCTCTTTCAAATTCTAAAGGTGGCAGGGGTAAAATACAGGGAGGGAAAGGCTATTTACAATTTGTACAGAAACCAGATGGCAGTTATAAGAGTCGAGGGGCATGAAAGGGAAGCAGTGGTTGGGAAAGGAGTGAGACAGGGATGTAACCTCTCCCCGATGTTATTCAATCTGTATATTGAGCAAGCAGTAAAGGAAACAAAAGAAAACTTCGGAGTAGGTATTAAAATTCATGGAGAAGAAGTAAAAACTTTGAGGTTCGCCGATGACATTGTAATTCTGTCAGAGACAGCAAAGGACTAGGAAGAGCAGTTGAACGGAATGGACAGTGTCTTGAAAGGAGGATATAAGATGAACATCAACAAAAGCAAAACGAGGATAATGGAATATAGTCATATTAAATCGGGTGATGCTGAGGGAATTAGATTAGGAAATGAGACACTTAAAGTAGTAAAGGAGTTTTGCTATTTAGGGAGTAAAATAACTGATGATGGTCGAAGTAGAGAGGATATAAAATGTAGACTGGCAATGGCAAGGAAATCGTTTCTGAAGAAGAGAAATTTGTTAACATCAAGTATAGATTTATATGTCAGGAAGTCGTTTCTGAAAGTATTTGTATGGAGTGTAGCCATGTATAGAAGTGAAACATGGACGATAACCAGTTTGGACAAGAAGAGAATAGAAGCTTTCGAAATGTGGTGCTACAGAAGAATGCTGAAGATAAGGTGGGTAGATCACGTAACTAATGAGGAGGTATTGAATAGGATTGGGGAGAAGAGAAGTTTATGGCCCAACTTGACTAGAAGAAGGGATCGGTTGGTAGGACATGTTTTGAGGCATCAAGGGATCACAAATTTAGCATTGGAGGGCAGCGTGGAGGGTAAAAATCGTAGAGGGAGACCCAGAGATCAATACACTAAGCAGATTCTGAAGGATGTAGTTTGCAGTAGGTACTTGGAGCTGAAGAAGCTTGCACAGGATAGAGTAGCATGGAGAGCTGCATCAAACCAGTCTCAGGACTGGAGACAACAACAACAACAACAAACTTAATTCTGCGATATCGTATTCTGACTGTTTGTGTACTTTTTATATGAGGCAAAGACTGCCAACCAGTCCTAAATTTCTAAGAATGGAGGGTCTCGCTGCAGTATTAGTGAATAAAAAGTTCGCAAGTAAAGATTTTAATCACTTGGCGCTGCCGGAAACCCGAGACTTTCTTCATTCAGTTAAATATTTTCTTAAACAAAGAAGTGTTGAAAATTGGTTAAAACTGACACTCAGATTGGGCGGTGAATGGGATCCGTGGTCATTAACCCGCTGCATGGTTACGATAGACGTGTCGATGGCTCGTTCACCTCCCTCAAACGAACACGTCTCTCTTTGGTGGCTACACGGTCAGGCGGGTGGGGGGGGGGTGTGAGGAGGGAGGTGAGGGGGGAGAGACGCAGATTGCTCAGATTGCGAAGGGAAGAGGCCCGGGGAGATTATTTCCGCTCGTATTCTCACAATTCACTTTACACTTTTCAGATGACTGAATAACTACAGCGTGAAAGCCAATAGATTGGAAGAAAACCTAGCTCAGTACGTAGACATTCTACTATTAGGTCATAGTTTCTACAACAAACGCCGTATAAACGGAGTAACGTATGAGCTAGCACAGCGTCACTGGCGAGCAATGCGAATAGTTTAATAAAATATTGGTTATTCATGAGAAATATCTTTCACCACCTTCACCCCTAAGATCCACACAACACAGAGAAATGTCGGAATGATGACATTCCTACCGTCATCTGCATTTTCCTAATTTCAAAACCTGTGTTTATCTTTTAACTTTTAATTTGTGGTGCGTGAGCTCTTTCATTTTAATCTCTTTCGGAACGACAGAATCACTAGAATGAGATTTTCACTCTGCAGCGGAGTGTGCGCTGATATGAAACTTCCTGGCAGATTAAAACTGTGTGCCCGACCGAGACTCGAACTCGGGACCTTTGCCTTTCGCGGGCAAGTGCTCTACCAACTGAGCTACCGAAGCACGACTCACGCCCGGTACCCACAGCTTTGGTAGAGCACTTGCCCGCGAAAGGCAAAGGTCCCGAGTTCGAGTCTCGGTCGGGCATACAGTTTTAATCCGCCAGGAAGTTTCATATCAGCGCACACTCCGCTGCAGAGTGAAAATCTCATTCTGGAAACATCCCCCAGGCTGTGGCTAAGCCATGTCTCCGCTATATCCTTTCTTTCAGGAGTGCTAGTTCTGCAAGGTTCGCAGGAGAGCTTCTGTAAAGTTTGGAAGGTAGGAGACGAGATACTGGCAGAAGTAAAGCTGTGGGTACCGGGCGTGAGTCGTGCTTCGGTAGCTCAGTTGGTAGAACACTTGCCCGCGAAAGGCAAAGGTCCCGAGTTCGAGTCTCGGTCGGGCATACAGTTTTAATCTGCCAGGAAGTTTCATAACAGAATCACTAATTCTATTCATTCATTTCTCCTTTCACGGAGATGAGTGCATCATCTGTGAACCAGACGCATCTAACATCAAATTCTTCATCAACAATCATTGCGACAATCTGGTTCATAAAGTAAGCACAGTTCATGCTATTACGGCTTGGTGGCTCTGGAATTTGAATGGAAACGACTGTAGTGTCTCTCTCAGTATTTTCTGCATGTTGGAATGGTTAAAACCTGGCAGTGCTGCTACTCATTGGACGGATTTCTGTCGATTTTGTTAACCAGAAACTGGGGCGACATTTCCAGGCAGACGTAACTTGTCTGGGGCCACCATTTCCCGTTGGATCATCACTCGTGCTGTCTGTTGGAATTTGTTGAAGAGCCTGCTGATGACGTCCGCGTTGCGTCATTTTGGAAAATCTAATTGTTTTCAAAACTGAGCCTGGAACATCAAATCCTACTTGAACACCGCACCTTGCTGTTGTAGGACTTTGTTCTAACCTGGGATATTGCAGTAGCATAAAAACGAGGCGTTCAATGAAATACATGATTTCTTCTTTTAGTACGCTAATATCCTTTTACAGTTCAACGGTGGAACTGATCGCTCTGAGCTGCGGCTCCTTACAGCCTTCACAATGAACATATCGTTTGATGCACTCGACTACCGATTTTAGTTTTCGAGATATTTAATTTTCAAATCATGGAATCCTTTCCTGGACACTGTGGTACTTATAAAAGCGTACTTTGCTCGTCATAGCACACTACACATCTGCAACGAGATACTGTCACATTGACAGTGAATTCCTCAAACAAAATATCCGTCACCCTCTTAAAAGATAATACTGGTAGCATTGGAACGCTGCAGTAGAACTGATGCTGTGACCGTCGACTGTATGGGATCAGCACATTAGGACGGATCGATATTGAGATGTGACAGGATATCTGACCGCATCTGTCGTGTTCCAACGTTCCCACGTCCACAATGTGAATGAAGTAGCCCAAGTGGTTGGTGTACCACCACGGTCTACCCAACAGGTCTGCAAGGTCTAGTGCAACCCTCGCAGCATTTAACACGGAGTAAGACCAACTGTCATAAAAACACGAAAGGAATTGCTGCTGTTAGTGATCGCAGATGCACATCAACGGGTTTCCCAGCCAGCATTGTGAATAGAACTGAATTTAGTGGAATTAGGGAATCTGGTACCTCAAAAACAAAATATCATTTCTCACAGTGGCAGATGAATCTGCCTGTCTTCAGTGTGACAAACAACGTAGAAACTGGACAGTCGGTAACTGGAATGGTGTAGTCTGGTTCGGCGTGTCACTATTTGGACCTATTTCAGCTAATGTAAACCATCAATATCCGACGTTTTTAAGCCGCAGTATGTCATGGCAGTTGATCAGGGCTGAGATGGACCTGCGATGTTTGTCTTCCATAACTGCGGTCCACTCATTGAGGTAACTGTGAAAGAGAATCCACACATTTATTTCAACGTTTTCGGTGAACGAATATGATCTTTCCTTCGACATATTCATGATGAATGTACTGCGGATCTGTCTTCCAAGGTAACAACACAGCCGCACGCATACGTTCATGATTTGACATTCAGGCATCCTATCAACTATCTGCAACACTGGACGATAGTTAGAAATAAACCTATCTGCAATTTTGTTGCTAAACTGCATCCAATCATCAGTGATTGAATTCTCAAGGATGTGACATACCTGAAGGACCTTGTTCATTCTCTTCCTCGCCAAAATGGAGATATCATCAAGGCTGAGGGCTGTATATACAGTATTATCGTGATGTCTACCGGGTGTCAATAATCTTTCAGCCGGAGTCCTTGTTTAATTTCCTCGTATACCGAAAGACGATTAGAAGTGTAGAAATGAATATTACCGGGGGCACTGTACCATTGACACCTATCTAACACCCTCCAGGGCAACAACAATTGGATTTTCGGTATTTTGGAAAGTTTGTGATATAATGTAAAAATTTAAACTGCTGCAGTAATCTAGTAATTAAGAGCGACCAGCTTATGTTAAAAGTTTAACAACGTGAAACAAGTTTTATAATCAGAAATTTTTTGTTTTAGTCTGCATAACTGATGGCTCCATAATAACCAGAATTTATTCATCCAGTATTTGAGGATGATAGCATTTAGGGGCCTCCAATATACTTTCCACACAATTTCAAACCTTTACAAAATTGTTGATCGCTGACAGTCCCAACGAAAGGATGAAAGGTAAAAACTTTATAGCTTAGTACACTATCGATGTTCATGCAATCAAACAATAGCAATAGACGTTACGTTTTGATTAATTACTTCTGTACTACTGACTCTGCCCTCGCCACAGTTTGCAGACATTATTCGCGTATGTTGTTGAATGTAGCTGCAAAATTACATCATTGTACGGAACAGAGTTCAGGAGATATGAAGATATAAACATTGACGTGCGTGAAGAACTAGCTTTCGCCTAAAATGGAGCGCAAATCACCAGCACCACATACATCCAGTGTTTCATCATATGTAAGTAGGCTGTTTAGGTTTTTATGTTGGTAACGCCACCTAGCGCTCTGTATGAAAATCAGTGGCTGTGCTGTGTGCAGTCTGTGGCTCGTTGGCATTGTTGTAATATTCGCTGTTGTAGTGTTGGGCAGTTGGATGTGAACAGCGCATAGCGTTGCGCAGTTGGAGGTCAGCCGCCAGCAGTGGTGGATGTGGGGAAAGAGATGGCGGAGTTTTGAGAGCGGATGATCTGGACGTGTGTCCATCAGAGAGAGTAAATTTGTAAGACTGGATGTCATGAACTGATATATACAGGGTGTTACAAAAAGGTACGGCCAAACTTTCAGGAAACATTCCTCACACACAAATAAAGAAAAGATGTTATGTGGACATACGTCCGGAAACGCTTAATTTCCATGTTAGAGCTCATTTTAGTTTCGTCAGTATGTACTGTACTTCCTCGATTCACCGCCAGTTGGCCCAATTGAAGGAAGGTAATGTTGACTTCGGTGCTTGTGTTGACATGCGACTCATTGCTCTACAGTACTAGCATCAAGTACATCAGTACGTAGCATCAACAGGTTAGTGTTCATCACGAACGTGATTTTCAAGTCAGTGCAATATTTACAAATGCGGAGTTGGCAGATGCCCATTTGATGTATGGATTAGCTCGGGGCAATAGCCGTGGCGCGGTACGTTTGTATCGAGGCAGATTTCCAGAACGAAGGTGTCCCGACAGGAAGACGTTAGAAGCAATTGATCGGCATCTTAGGGAGCACGGAACATTCCAGCCTATGACTCGCGACTGGGGAAGACCTAGAACGACGAGAACACCTGCAATGGACGAGGAAATTCTTTGTGCAGTTGACGATAACCCTAATGTCAGCGTCAGAGAAGTTGCTGCTGTACAAGGTAACGTTGACCACGTCACTGTATGGAGAGTGCTACGGGAGAACCAGTTGTTTCCGTACCATGTAGAGCGTGTGCAGGCACTATCGGCAGCTGATTGTCCTCCACGGGTACACTTCTGCGAATGGTTCATCCAACAATGTGTCAATCCTTATTTCAGTGTAAATGTTCTCTTTACGGATGAGGCTTCATTCCAATGTGATCAAATTGTAAATGTTCGCAATCAACATGTGTGGGCTGACGGGAATCCGCACGCAATTGTGCAATCATGTTATCGACACAGAAATTCTGTGAACGTTTGGGCAGGCATTGTTGATGATGTCTTGATTGGACCCCATGTTCTTCCATTTACGCTCAATGGAGCACGTTATCATGATTTCATACGGGATACTC
Source organism: Schistocerca nitens (assembly GCF_023898315.1). Taxonomy (NCBI): domain Eukaryota; kingdom Metazoa; phylum Arthropoda; class Insecta; order Orthoptera; family Acrididae; genus Schistocerca; species Schistocerca nitens. The sequence continues at coordinate 34,831,346 of NC_064620.1, read as the reverse complement.
TACCTGTGCTGCTAGAACATGTGCCTTTACAAGTGCGACAGAACATGTGGTTCATGCACGATGGAGCTCCTGCACATCTCAGTCGCAGTATTCGTACGCTTCTCAACAACAGATTCGGTGACCGATGGATTGGTAAAGGCGGACCAGTTCCATGGCCTCCACGCTCTCCTAACCTCAACCCTCTTGACTTTCATTTATGGGGGCATTTGAAAGCTCTTGTCTACGCAACCCCGGTACCAAATGTAGAGACTCTTCGTGCTCGTATTGTGGACGGCTGTGATACAATACGCCATTCTCCAGGGCTGCATCAGCACATCAGGGATGCGACGGAGGGTGGATGCATGTATCCTCGCTAACGGAGGACATTTTGAACATTTCCTGTAACAAAGTGTTTGAAGTCACGCTGGTACGTTCTGTTGCTGTGTGTTTCCATTCCATGATTAATGTGATTTGAAGAGAAGTAATAAAATGAGCTCTAAAATGGAGAGGAAGCGTTTCTGGACACATGTCCACATAACATATTTTCTTTCTTTGTGTGTGAGGAATGTTTCCTGAAAGTTTGGCCATAACTTTTTGTAACACCCTGTATATATATAATGACTTTTGAACCCTATTAAGGTAAAAACATTGTTTGTTCTCTATCAAAATCTTTCATTTGCTAACTATACCTATCAGTAGTTAGTGACTTCAATAGTTAGGATCTTTTATTTAGCTGGCAGTATTGGCGCTCGCTGTATTGCAGTAGTTCGAGTAACGAAGATTTTTGTGAAGTAAGTGATTCATGAAAAGTATAGGTTATTGTTAGTCAGGGCCATTCTTTTGTAGGGATTATTGAAAGTAAGATTGCGTTGTGCTAAAAATATTGTGTGTAAGTTTAGTGTTGATCAGAATAAGTGAAGAGAGAAATGTCTGAGTAAGTTCAGTTTTGCTCAGCTGTTTGAAAATCAAATAACGTAAGAGGTTTATCAGCACAGTCATTCATAAATTGTTCTAAGGGGACGTTTCACATACAGTGAGAGCACTTATTGACTTTCAACAAGCTTGTAGCATTAGTTCAAACCTTTCCTAAATATTTTCTAGCTTTCTTGCATAAAATTAGACACGTAACGCATTAAATCATTTCCAGTGTTCAGACATTTGAAGCTGTTTTGTAAATGAGAGTACGATTTGTTTAATAATCGATGGTTTACTGGTGTGAACTGATGGTTTTACCTCCTTAATATTTTTTATTACACTAAAAGATATCTATAGAGAATGATAGTACCAAAACCGAACTCCATTACGTTTGTACAACTACATTTATTTACATCTATACTTGGAAATGAATTAACTTTTATCTTGCTTCCTGTAACTAGACCGAACGGTCCTGGGTTATAACATGAGGTAACTTCGCGTCCGATACTTCGTGGACGTGACTTAAATAACACCTCACACACATTAGTATTCAGCTGCATACCCTCATTTTCCCATAAATCTGTCGAAATAGCAATAAATGTCATCGAATCACTTGCGCATTCTCTGCTGCTGCGGGGACGAATATTTTCTCTGGAAGAGTAGCGGTATTTTAGTTTGTGAAATAATACAAAATTACATTTACGTTGGCGTGTGGGGAGAAAATTATGTCTGACAGGGAAGTTCCGATTCGAGAATGCTAAAGCTACGCCGCCCGGTTGTGCTGTTCCCATCAGCTGTCGATAGGCAGTGTGTAATTTTATCAACATAGCACCTTGATTAATCATTCATTCAGCGTACGCAGCTGAAGCTTGGCTCGCGGCGTTGCGACTGGCATGCAAATTTTTTATGCTTCTGATTCACGGGATCTCTTAACACAGAAGCGATTGTAACTGTACATATATTTTCTCAGTCAGAAATACGCAGTTCCCCCTTCAATTAGTAATTGTAAATACCCATTTATGTTTATTTAACCGTAATTCATGTAGTTGAACGTTGTGACTGTTACTTTTTAGGTGCTGAATAATACTCGCTTCCAATCATAATACAGTTTGATTTTACCTAACACTGATGTTAGAGTTCACCGTTTAAATAAAAAGCAAATAAAGTGGTGATGACTAGACGCAGCTGAAACAACAGGAGGTGAATAAGCGACGTGTGTTGAAAATATGAATGTACTTACTTATAGATAGAGTATCCTTATATTTACCATATTTTTTACAAGATTAAAGACGAAATATATTTGTTAAACCACTGAGCATTTTTTTTACAAAAGTAAAATTGCAGTATGTTTGTAGAAAATATGGTAAATACAATATGGAATTTTGATATGGGTACTCCAGCTATTTATAAGTTCAATAATACAGCATTTTCAACACGTCTCTTAGCCACTTCCAGCTGCTTGATTTATGTCTATTTAGTCGTTGTCGCATTATTTTCTTTTCATTTAAACAGTGAACTCCCGCATGCCATGGAATTGAATGTCTAACCACCTGAAAATGGACCCAAGTACGAAACCGAACGTGTGTTGTACTGTGTTGGCAGTTTGATCTATGTGGAGCAGCGTGGCCAGAACGGAATCTAATCCATATATTGATAAGAGTCCTGTCTTCAAGACTAGACACATCTCGTTCCAGTATAGATATAAATCGTGAAGTCTTAGTCCAAGATGTTTAACTGTGTGAATGTAATAGGCACTGTACAAAAACTACGTATCCCAGAGGTACGTAGGTTACATGGCCCTATTACACCGTAAACACTTTATCAATACTACACTCGTCAATACTATTTCCTTGCGTTGAAGTGGTTAATGGTCAACACATTTTAGTATTGGTACAACTCATTATATTAATTGGGATTAAATTAAATTTTGTTTACACTGCACATTAGCTGAAATATAAATTCGGTCGTTCAGTGAGCCGTAACAAGAGTTGCTATTTACAACAACAATTCAACAACTCCCGGTAAAATTGCGTACGTTATAACCCGTACCTTGTGCCATCTATGGCGTTAATATTCACAGTTTATATGATTGAAACCCTTTAATGACTGCAAACAATTTTATAACCCGAAATAACTGTTAACTATCGCTGGTTAATTATGTTATTCACGCTAACGATAGGTAGTTTATACGCGAAAATCTTTGACTGACCACTATGAAATAAAATCACCTAAAAACTCATAATAAATATTTACCGTGACCAAAGTTGCATTTACTTATGGTAAACCTCAATTTCGTACATCTTTGGTCATCTCAACTGAAAAGACCGTTTGTTATTACGTTAGTTCGAACGTAGCAACAAAAGTTATGATTTCACTGCAAACCATAGTGTAGCGACAGCTACGTCTGCGATACTACTAACTCTCTTACGATCAGTAAACGTCATTTCTTATTGTCCCTTTTCCTTATTTCTTTTTCTTCGCATCCTTTAAAGAACCATTAAGTGAATAAAGAAGTTAATACCTCCTACATTTTCTTCAATAACATCTAATTATATCCTTTTTCTCTGCTTATTGATTTTAAGTCGTGATAAAATCTCAGTGAGACATTGATTCTTTGAGTCTAGGTCTTTGAAACCTGGAATAGCTGACTTGTCTATGTTAGACTTACTTTCAGTTGCTTTGCATCAATGCAGCTCTTTATTATTTACGGCACTTGCATATCTTTCAGTGAGGATGCAATTATTTCCATTGTAAAATTAGACTCCAAACTCAGCATTAAATTCGACTTTTCCTTATTGCAAACAAATTAGTAACTGACAACTTTCATAGGAACGATTAACATTCATAAAATGAAAACCGCACACAAATCGGGATAGGACAAACAAAAACGCAAAAAAGAAAACAAAAATCCTACATGCCACAACCACTTTTGTAAAAACGTTAATGTAGCAATCAATGCTCATACACTTCAAGGGTTGGCAATAGCGTTCCCTCTAACAGTCCCTAAGTTAAATTTACCACTCGTCACCGTACCAAGCAATGGAATTCAATATCGTCGAATAACATTAATTGGATCAGCTAGGATACGAAGTCTGTCTTCAAAGGTTATTGTCACAAAATTTACGGGCCACAGTAACTGTGTCCTCTTTAAATAAGTCGTGCAGCTCCTGGTTCCTGGCTTTATAAAACACCATTTGAGACAAACTCAGTGGTACACAATTGAGGTGTGTGATGGACTATGGACGTAATTTGCTTTATGCCGTTTTTCAGTCAAAGTGCTGAATAGATACCTCCACATTTAAATTATCTGCCCTGAAAATTTCAGCTCGATATCTTTCGTATAGGCTAATCAGTCATCTTAAGAAGTCAGTGGATGACAGGTAGGTGTCACCCTGTTTACCGCTAGTGAGTTGTGTGTCGACTGTGAGTTGTGTTTTGTCCTAAGTTATGTGATATAATGAGTGAAGTTAGTGCTAATGAGTGGAAAAATGACTTTACATACAAGAAGAAGAGAATAAACTGTGGGGGAAGTTATAGAAACAAGAAAGGAATGGAACTTCATGGCAGATTAAAATTGCGTGCCGGACCGAGACTCGAACTCGGGACCTTTGCCTTCGCGGGCAAGTGCTCTACTCCGCTGCAGAGTGAAAATCTCATTCTGGAAACATCCCCCAGGCTGTGGCTGAGCCATGTCTCCGCAATATCCTTTCTTTCAGGAGTGCTAGCTCTGCAAGGTTCGCAGAAGAGCTTCTGTTAAGTTTGGAAAGTAGCAGACGAGGTACTGGCAGAAGTAAAGCTGTGAGGCCGGGGCATGAGTCGTGCTTGGGTAGCTCAGTTGGTAGAGCACTGGCCCGCGAATGGCAAAGGTCCCGAGTTCGAGTCTCGGTCCGGCACACAGTTTTAATCTGCCAGGAAGTTTCATATCACTCCACTGCAGAGTGAAAATCTCATTCTGGAAGAAAGGAATGGTCTTGGGCACCAAAAAATTTAGGGCTGTATATTGATGTCCAAAAGAGTGTAGTGCAATAGTGACAGGCAAGAGCCAAGGAACAATATCCGATCTCTTTTATTGTTGTGGTGATAAATTTTTCTCAGGATGTGTGGAGGGAAAGGATGTTAAAGAAATAAAGAAGATGCCCGAAATTAAGAATAGAAAAACATGTAAAGGTGTATTCATTTTCTGTCTCCAGAAATTTGCTCCTTCGTCTGCTGAAAATTTCTGAAAAGGGTTTAAGAACTGTAGAGACGAAGGCTCTCCAAGATGATAGCCTTGAAGAAAGAAGAGGGAAGCATGAAAATAGCCCTCATGAAATAGGCAAGGCGATTTGTGAGTGCGTTAAGGAGAATTTTGTAACCTTTCCTCACCAAAATACACTTTTTGCAGCATCAAAATCAAGCAAGTTGTATTCTGAGAACCCAAATTTAAATATCAGGATATTATTCATCTTCTTCAAAGAGTACTACTGGGAAAAATATGCTAGTTAAGTTAATATGAAGTATCATGCATACTATAAGTTATTGAAATCTTTGGAAGTTGCATTGCGACAACCTATGTCAGACATTTGTGACTTTTGGTCTGAAAGTACCACAAAACTTAAATGTGAAGAAAACAAGGAGCTCGACCGTAGGTTAGAGTTGCAGAAAAAAGTCTTACGCAGGAAATAAGCACCGTACTGCACATTGTAAATCAGATGGCAGTATACTGTGCTTAGAATTCGACTGTGCACAGAACCTTCCATTACCAAAACTGGTGGTGAATGCACAGTTTTATAAACGGCTCCTCTGGATGTAAGGTCTTAATGTACAGTGCCATAATGATGGTTCAAGTGCTTTTTACTGTTTTATGGAGTCCGAAGGTAAGAAGGATGCACACTCTGTTTGCTCATTCCTCCGTGACTTTATATACAAGAAGCCTGAAGACCTCAAGACTATTAGGAAAATATCTATTTTTTTCTGATACTGCAGGAGGGAAGACAAAAATTTTAATATAGAAACTAACTGTAGCAGCGACAAAGTTGAGGGACATTCAAGACCTGTTGCCCTTTCTTCCTGATACAGTAAAAACTGGTATGAAGAACTTCTAGAGAGAGTAAACAGTGAAGAAGCTACTGATCCTGAACAGCAACATAAGCCATAATGGTCAAGAGCATATATTTTCTGTTAACGTACAGTTTAACTGGATAATGAAATAGTAAAAGCAATATTACAACGCAATTTTCATGATTTTTGTGGAAGTATCATGGTTTCATGGAAAAAGTGCGCAAACTGATCATAGTATTTTGGATAATATATCACAAAAAGAAGAAATATCTTCAGTATTAAGGAATGATTCTGTATGTTAAAAGTATGGTCTAGGACAGAATTGTTACACTGAAATATCATTGTTCATCAATAAGATATAAATACGCAGATCTTCAGATAACGTTTACCAGAAGTGCATATTTCGGAGTTACGGCCATAGTCCATCAAACCCCTCAATTATTATGCCACTGACCCTGCAGTGCATAATCAAAATATACACCAACATTAATCTCTCAGCACTCATCTACCTTGGACTGTGCCTCCAAAATCACAGCCGCGCCGTGTAGCCGCGCAGTCTGGGGTGCCTTGCCGCGGTTCGCGCTGTTCTCCCCGTCGGATTTTCGAGTCCTCCCTCGGGCATTGGTCTGTGTGTTGTCCTTAGCGTAAGTTAGTTTGGTCCTATAGGAACTCACCATAAATTTCCAAACTTCCAAAATCACACCAACACCGCAACCGCTCCGTTACCTTAGAGCGTGCGTGAATACAACGTCCACGAACTTAAACAACGACTTCTAGAGTCTTGTGAGCACCTGGAATACAACGAAACGCACTCTAAGTCCAGCCCGATGACTGACTATCGCTTTCAAACATAAACTAATTCAAATATTGGAACACAGTTTCACCGTAATCAGAGCGTAACTTCGCACCAGCACGCGAATCCGTTACTTCCTACACAGCATGTTCACTAATAAACTTTATTCACACTATTGTAGCGTCAATTAACCTATTCCTCCACATATACGATCGTAGCAAAAGTCTCTCCAGCGCTCAAATCAATTACTCTAACGTATCCAACTTTCTCTCGCGGAACAATATACTGTAAATTGAAACAGATACACTGTTAAACACGTCTAACACATCGGTCACACCACGTTCTGATCAATTGCGCCGACCGAGTACTAGCTCAATAATTCAATGAAACTTCTTGACGATATTCTCACCAGATTCATTAGTCTCGATCCCACCTATATCCGCAATTTACTGTCTTTCACATTGACTTTTAGACTCGATAATTAATTAGAGTTTGAACCCACCAGCTCTTGCGTAGGCTTACCTAGCAAGTCTCTGAATTGAACATCTAAATCGCAAAAACGATAGCGGAACCAATTTAAACCATCACCTTACAATTCCAATGCTTTTAAGATTTAAATGTAAGGTCTTCAAAGGACTTCGTCTCGTTGAAAAGCGGCCAGATCGATGTGAATGATACCTCTGCCTCTGACGGCTGATGTCTGTCTACTGCCGGCCTGAGGGGACTCTTTGCCGCAACTTACTCGTTCTGTCAGGGGCGGTCAGAAGCTCCCTTTTCTACGACGGTTGCCCACAAGGAGACTTTAGTTACAGAACGTACATACATTTACACTCCTGGAAATTGAAATAAGAACACCGTGAATTCATTGTCCCAGGAAGGGGAAACTTTGTTGACACATTCCTGGGGTCAGATACATCACATGATCACACTGACAGATCCACAGGCACATAGACACAGGCAACAGAGCATGCACAATGTCGGCACTAGTACAGTGTATATCCACCTTTCGCAGCAATGCAGGCTGCTATTCTCCCATGGAGACGATCGTAGAGATGCTGGATGTAGTCCTGTGGAACGGCTTGCCATGCCATTTCCACCTGGCGCCTCAGTTGGACCAGCGTTCGTGCTGGACGTGCAGACCGCGTGAGACGACGCTTCATCCAGTCCCAAACATGCTCAATGGGGGACAGATCGGGAGATCTTGCTGGCCAGGGTAGTTGACTTACACCTTCTAGAGCACGTTGGGTGGCACGGGATACATGCGGACGTGCATTGTCCTGTTGGAACAGCAAGTTCCCTTGCCGGTCTAGGAATGGTAGAACGATGGGTTCGATGACGGTTTGGATATACCGTGCACTATTCAGTGTCCCCTCGACGATCACCAGTGGTGTACGGCCACTGTAGGAGATCGCTCCCCACACCATGATGCCGGGTGTTGGCCCTGTGTGCCTCGGTCGTATGCAGTCCTGATTGTGGCGCTCACCTGCACGGCGCCAAACACGCATACGACCATCAATGGCACCAAGGCAGAAGCGACTCTCATCGCTGAAGACGACACGTCTCCATTCGTCCCTCCATTCACGCCTGTCGCGACACCACTGGAGGCGGGCTGCACGATGTTGGGGCGTGAGCGGAAGACGGCCTAACGGTGTGCGGGACCGTAGCCCAGCTTCATGGAGACGGTTGCGAATGGTCCTCGCCGATACCCCAGGAGCAACAGTGTCCCTAATTTGCTGGGAAGTGGCGGTGCGGTCCCCTACGGCACTGCGTAGGATCCTACGGTCTTGGCGTGCATACGTGCGTCGCTGCGGTCCGGTCCCAGGTCGACGGGCACGTGCACCTTCCGCCGACCACTGGCGACAACATCGATGTACTGTGGAGACCTCACGCCCCACGTGTTGAGCAATTCGGCGGTACGTCCACCCGGCCTCCCGCATGCCCACTATACGCCCTCGCTCAAAGTCCGTCAACTGCACATACGGTTCACGTCCACGCTGTCGCGGCATGCTACCAGTGTTAAAGACTGCGATGGAGGTCCGTATGCCACGGCAAACTGGCTGACACTGACGGCGGCGGTGCACAAATGCTGCGCAGCTAGCGCCATTCGACGGCCAACACCGCGGTTCCTGGTGTGTCCACTGTTCCGTGCGTGTGATCATTGCTTGTACAGCCCTCTCGCAGTGTCCGGAGGAAGTATGGTGGGTCTGACACACCGGTGTCAATGTGTTCTTTTTTCCATTTCCAGGAGTGTATGTTGTAGCGGATCAAAGTCTGTGAAGGCACCCAAAAGCTTTTTTTCCGTCACAGTGTGAAACACAATCACCTTCTTTGGTAACTGATGGCCAGTTGCCACTTTACGATATTCGTGTCGATGTCATTTATTTTGTTGCTCAGTGGACACGACTGTCTACAACGCTTAGTATCACTTTTCCAATACAATTCCCTGAGTATCTATTACACTCCATTGCCGACGTTCCATTTGTATTTATATTCATTTTAGCAACGTATTTCAAAACTTCAACCTTTAAACTAATCTTCAAAGTCATTTTCCTTCTTTTTTGGCAGGTTGGTTGGTTGGCTGCTCGATTTGGTGGAGGGGACCAAACAGCGAGGTCATCGGCCCCATCGGGTTAGTGAATGATGCGAAAGGAAGTCGGTCGTGGCTTTTCAAAGGAACCATTCCGACATTTGCCTGAAGCGATTTAGGGAAATCACGGCAAACCTAAATCAGGATGGCCAGGTGCGAGTGTGAACTTCTTCCTTACGAATGCCATCTCGCTCTGTCGTCCTAGCCAGAATTATGACGTCGTCATCAAACCTTAAAGTTTTTATTTCTGTTTCCTTAAATTCATTTCTCTTTCCGCTTTCGGTCATATGGGAGATGGCTACGACGTATCTCATCCTCTTTTCAGTTAGTGCCTCTCTTGTATGTTCTTCTTCTGTCAGAACTGTAGTCTAGTTTTGTACAAGTTTTAGAAAACATTTCTCTCCCTGTATTTTATCCCGTATTACTTCAGAGTTCCAAATCGTGTATTCTAGTCAGCTTAGACAATAACTTTATCTGTAGCTAAAAGTCCTATAAAGTCCAAGTTCAACCTGTCTACTAAGATGTATGGCCAATAGTAGCTCGTGTGTTCTACATTTCTCTCCAACCCAAGAGCACCTTCTTCCAGATTGGTTTCTAGCATTCCTTCCACAATCCGGTGGATAATTCGTTCAAGTGATCTACAAGAACGACACACTAAACCCAAAATTCAGTAGTATTCAGATCTTTTAGGGCCTGCCTTCTTTGCTATTAAGAATCTACGTCCTTCTTCAAGCTCGAGGGTATCAAACCTATCTCAGTGCGTTTGTACACCAAATCGATTACTTTCTTCATTGATGATTCTCTAGGAGATCTTAATAATTCTGCGGAAATGTTGGATTATTGCATTAGCCACCTCATATTCATTTACTTGCTACTCTCTTTCCACAATATTGTCGTCAAATAACTTTTTTATAGCCCGTGTACATGTTCAGTGTTTTTTCGCCTTATATTTTTGCCTAGGTCCTAGGTTGCCATCTATGATCTTTACTCTTCGTACATCCATATTTAAATTCGAAGATGGTGGGACAACAGATAGTATAATTTTTTATTGAAAATAAAACTCCTCCAGCTGTACTTAAGGTTTCATATTTATTTGGCTACTAGTTTCCACGTTGCGTTAACGTCATCTTCAGGCCCGTACACTTTGATAATATCAGTTGCGTGTGGCTGAGTACTAGATGTCCGCGGTGAGACCAATACGTGATCCATGTGGAGCACTTATTGGTCTCTCCGCGGACTTCTGGTAGTCAGCCACACACAGTTTATATCATGAGTGTACTGGTCTGAAGATGACGTTGAAGCAATGTCGAATCTAGTAGGCAAATAAATATGAAATCATAAGTACAGCTGGAGGAGTTTCATTTTCAATAAAATACTATGATCTTTATGTTTATACAGATGTTTATCGTTCCTCCTAGGTATTAAATTAATTTTCCTACAAGGAAATTTTAGGCATCTATATTTCATATCGTTTGTTTCACTCATTAAATAATTATGTTCCCCTGTTATCAATAAATATCAACCAAATACAATGCGCTCTTAGACAAAAAAGACGTACCAAGAAGGAATTATCAGAATGAGATGGAAACCGGTAGATGTGATGTACAAGAACAGGCAAACAAATTACTACAATTTAAGAAAAATTTGATGATTTCTTCAAGAGAAAGAGCTTCACAAATTGAGCGTTGGTCCACGCCTGGCTCATATCCAAGCAGTTATTCAGCTTGGCATTCATCGATAGAGTAGCTCGGTGCCCTCCTGGTCCTAAGATGTTTCGAGGACTGAGACTGCAGTTCACGTGGGACGTTGCTGCTGTGTTTGGGGGTAGTACATAGTTGGGGTAATCATGCAGAGTACGGTGGCCTTGAAGCTTTCCCTGACGCAAATATTGTAGCGTGGAAGACAAGGAATATAACAGAGACTTCAGGTATACTTGTTAAGTTGCCGTATGGTACTTTGGTTCCAGATAAACCCTTGGTACTGCCAACAAGCAGGAAGAAGAAGTTGGCCGCTGACGAGTACATGTTCATTTGGGCCAAAGTAGGCCATGAAAATCGTAAAAGAAAAGTAGTTGGTGACTTGATGTTGTGTTATAGACATTTATGGCCAACTGGGCAGTAGGTAGTCATATTGTCGAGATGGTCGGATGGTCCTGCTTATAATGCTCCAGACTTTGGGAGACATCAGGCCACCTTGCTGGCTAAGGTAAGATTTGGCAAGGGAGAAGAGAAGTAGGAACTCTCGCCGTGTGGGAGCTGGAGGAATGTACCTGAAACGTAACCCCAGGATGGCATGCCATGAAGAGCAACAAATTGGAGAATAGTGTAATCTCGGCGTATCGCTGTGCTGTAAGGGTGCCTCGGATGAGAACCCAAGGGGTTCTGGCACCCCAGACCTTCATTCCTGGTTCTCTGGCCGTATGGCGGCCGACAGTCAGGCTGGTATCCGAAGGCTGCTGGGGACGTCTTCAGACATATATTCGCCAGTCATCAGTGCTCAGTTCGACGCGGGACTTATCACTGAAGACAATTCTACTTCAGTCAGTGATACTCCATGCCGAAGCCTAGCTATTTCTAAGAAGTGAAGACACCGGTCTCCGGGCTAACGCAATCACGCACACATAACCTCCTTCGATTGGAGGTCACATAGTCCGTCCCTAGCGTAAACCTCTAAAGAAGGTGACCGATTTCGCCTGATACAAAATGGCTCTGAGCACTATGGGACTCAACTGCTGAGGTCATTAGTTCCCTAGAACTTAGAACTAGTTAAACCTAACTAACCTAAGGACATCACAAACATCCATGCCCGAGGCAGGATTCGAACCTGCGACCGTAGCGGTCTTGCGGTTCCAGACTGCAGCGCCTTTAACCGCACGGCCACTTCGGCCGGCTCGCCTGATACATAAAACTCACTACAGTCCACAACCACCTACGGGTCTCTAGGTACAGAAGCGCCCTTGGCTTCTTCTACTAAATACGAAATACGTACGAACACTCTCCTACTTTCAACGACCCCAGGAAAGCGAATCAACCCGACATACTTTGACGCCACGTATGCAGGAGAGCTTCTGTAAAGTTTGGAAAATAGGAGACGAGGTACTGGCAGAAGTAAAGTCGTGTTTGGGTAGCTCAGTTGGTAGAGTACTTGCCCGCGAAAGGCAAAGGTCCCGAGTTCGAGTCTCGGTCCGGAACACAGTTTTAATCTGCCAGGAAGTTTCATATCGGCGCACACTCTGCTGCTGAGTGAAAATCTCATTCTGGCACAATATTGGCTGCTAATGGCAACAGGTGGCGGGACTGGAGGTATCAAATGGTGAGCACAGTATGAGGCTACGGAGCGTAATTGAACTGCTTAGTCGACGAGTAAGTCACAACAGTGCTACCGCGCTGGTGGTGTTGATACAAAGCAGATCAGTGGCAAGTAAAGAAAAAGAAAAAATTGCATTGTATCTACAACAACAGTTACCGAAGTCGACATTTCGTCAGAGAGAAGCCGAAGGAATTTAACAGACTGAGAAATAAGACGCAAATGAAATATTAACGTTTCTGCAAGATGAGTTCGTGGAATGTGTGGTGTCCTGTACGCTTGAATGTGCGGACAATATACATGAGCATGAGGAGGACAATCATAGCGATACGTGCTTAACAAATGAAAGTGATATTGAAACAAATGTAGAACCGTGTAGTTCATCATCCTTGTCGGACAGGGAGTTAGAAATCCCGTCTCCAGTGAAACGGGTGCAAAACATAATTAAGTAGTGGGAAGATCACACACAACCTAGAGGAAAAAAGTTATGAACAGATTTCGATTAAGTCCGCGGCAATATCACCGTGCAGTGCACAAGCAGAACTAGGGATATTCAAGTGGGGACAACACTCACTTGGTACAAAAACTGATCTGCGCTTTTCAAGGATGCTCGATACTACTTACAGGATGTGCGTGACAATGATATACTACGTTATGCACAACAAATTGCCCGACATAGATTGCAGTGATTTCAGGGGAAACAGTGGAATGTTGCATAACTTCAAACAGTGCTGCAGAATTGGAAGACGTAAGGTAACAAAGTTTCAAGCAAAGATTGAACTTGAGGATGCACAGCGAACTGCAGAACTGGCCCGAAGATTTGTAGATGAGATAAGGAATCTTATCCAATCCTTCAGCTCGAATGTTTTCAACTCCGACCAACCGGGATTTGAAGAGGAAAGAAGAGGTACCAAGAGAGCCGCATCAACATCAACTAACATCGATACCTTAACGCATTATTATACAGTTATGCCGACTGTCAATCTGGATGATAAATTGGCTGGAAACTTCTTTATTGCGCTGCAGGAGTTGGAGGCTCTCTGTTCCCTACGATTCTCTCTCGTGTGTGTGATCTTACAGGGGCAGCAGGTAAAATGATAAGAGAAGTGCTTTTGGCCAATAGCTGGTCAAAATAACTTGGTTTTACTTGATTCCCGGTATACTTATACTCCTGTACAGCAAAGGACCCCTCCTGAGAAGTGTGTGACATTGCAGGTCATGCTGTCCGGAACCACTGAACAAATTCGACCTAGGGATGTTTGTTTTTTCAGTGAGTGTAAGACATATTATAGCAATATTTAAAGCTGGGCTTAAAAGATAGCCGGTTTCACGATTACCTCCACGACAGACTGTTTCGCATTCAGTTCTATGCCATCGTATTCCATCAGTTCTCATCACCCCCCTTACATCCACACAATTATGTACCCATTTTTTTTAAAGAGAGGATACGTAGGTGAACCTTCTGCATAGTTTGTAGCTCCCAAGGAGTTCCTCTTCGATCTTGGTGTTGCCAACCTTTGTGATCACTGTGGGGAGCAATTTTTCATTCGATATTCATGGTGCAACCTAATGCTTTGTTTCGAACATTTCTTGAATGTCGACGATCTCCATTTTGTAAAATGTAATACCCACATACCATAGAAGTTTGATCTCTTCACCACCAGGACACTCATTTTCAGTCGTCCTCCTGATGCACATGGTGAGTGATTAGCAGCTAATACTTTTGCTGTCGTAATTGTTAACAAGATACTTTGAAATGAACCACACTAAAGTTTAAACTCGCTAGCAAGGTGTACTTTGTGAGACCAAGCATTGAGGAGAGTGGTTGTAAAAGATCGCATGAAATTAGCGGATGACATTGGGTAGTTCCAGACGAGAAACCCAGCAACTACAATGACTTACTGTAGAGACTTATAGAGGATGCAGTACAACGTTGGAGAATCTCCTCAAAAGACACACATTTCTATAGTCAATGTTAAGAGAGGCTCGAGGTGGCATGCCACAGAACAACGGATGACTGGGAACGAATAATTTGGAGTGGTGAGTTACGCTATACCCTGTGGCAAGCCAATTAAAGTGCCTGGATTTGACGAATGCCTGGAGAACTTCAACTGTCATTATGTGCAGTGCCAACAGTGAGGTATGGAAGACGGTAAGGGGGGTGTTTTTCTTGGCTTTAGGGGAGATTTCCTTATGGGGCTTCAAAAAAGAGTAATGGCGAAAGGATATTAACACTTACGACAGCACTGTACACTGCGTGCAGCAGAGGAACAGTTCAGAGGTGATGATTGTTTCCATCAGCATGACAATGCTCCCTTTCGTAAAGCAGCACCTGTGAGGCACAGTTTTGTTGACTTTAAAATCCGTGAAATTGACTGATGTGCCCACAATCCGGACTTCAACCCAATGGAACAACTGTGAGTGAGTTTGTAACTCAAATTCGCTCCAGATCCCACCGTCCAACATCCATCCCTCCTCTGGTTTCGACTCCTGAGGAAAAATGCGCTGCCGTTTCTCTACAGATTATCAGTCACCTAACTGAAGGTGTCCCCAGCAGAGATCAAGCCGTGGGACATGCAAAGGGTCGATATGCACCATATTAATGTCCACTAATAGATTTCAGGTAGCTTTGATTAGATAAAGTATGTAGCCAAAGAACAACTCACAAAGTAGTACCGAACTGCAGGAAAAACTACAGACACCATACAAAGTCTATCAGTGGCAACACTGATGAATATAGTGTACTGCTCATAAACATTGCCACAGATCTACCTCGTTCGATTACACGATTGTTACATTACATTAATACCTGTTCCATAGATCATGAATAAGACATTTCGTAAATACGTGAAACATTTCAGTTTAACAAAAGTTTTCATTACACAACATATACATAGTTACTACTTAACACCTAAGAATTTGTCTATTGAGTGGAAGCAGTTGTCATTCAGAAATTCTTGTAACTTGTTTTTAAATGTAGGTTAACTGTCTATCAGACTTTTAACGTTATTTGGCAAATGAACGTAGATTTTTGTGGCAGCATAAATCACCCCTTTCAGTGCCAAAGTCAGATTTACTCCAGAATAGCGAAGATCATCTTTCCTTCTAGTGCTGCAGGTATGCACTTCATCATTATTTTTTAATTGGGATGGTTTATCAATAACAAATTTCATAAGTGAATACATCTTGCGAAGGTACTGTGAGTGTCCCAAGTTTCTTAAATAAATGTCTGCAAGGCGATCTTGGGTGGGCTCCATCTATTATTATGATTGCACACTTTTGTGCAATGAATACATTTTCTCTTAATGATGAATTACCTCAAAATATGATGCCATGTGAAAGCAGCGAATGAAAATAGGAATAGCTGGCTAATTTACTGATATGTTTATCACCAAAATTCGCAGTAAACCTCATAGCATAAGGAGCTGAACCTAACTGTTTCAGCAGATCGTCAATTCAATTTCTCATCAATGCTTACGCCCAGAAACTTTCAATATTCTGCCTTAGCCACAGACTTGTGTTTAAATATATTTATCAATAGTGTTATGCCATTTACTGTACAGAACTGTACGTACTGTGTTTTCTCAAAATTAAGTCAGGCTCCATTTCCAAAGAACCACATAATAATTTTCTGAAAGACATTATTTCGAATATCCTCAGCTAATTCTTGCCTGTTAGGTGTGGTTACTACACTTGTACCATCAGGAAAAAGAAGTAGTTCTGCATCTTCATGAATACAGAGTGGCAAGTCTTCAATAAGGGACCCAAGATTAAACCCTGTGGGACACCATTCTTTAGACCTCCCCTGTTAGAGGAATCTGCTGATGTGTGCAGACTATCTGTACTGTTAATTTCTACCTTCTGTATTCTTCCAGTTAAATATGACTGTCAATCAATCAACTGAAACCAAAACGAATTACTCAATATCTCGGAGTATGTGCCTGTAGCGACCTATACTGGAACGACTCCATGAAAGTATGTTCAGGATACGGGGATATCCGACTGATATTCATTAGTAGGATGCAAAGGACATTTAATGCTTCCGAAAAACAAGTAACTTTCGCTAGACTGGCGATTACTTTACATCAGTGTCGGTTTCTTAGCAGATAGGACCATTGGAAGACAGAGAGATATCCAAAGACTTAACGGCGTGATTCGTCTTGGTAATAATCATCAATAAAGTGATAATACTTTGGAGATACTCATCAAACGAAGTGGCAGACCGTATAAACGTGATTCCGTGCCATATAGAGAGCTTTAATAATCAGCACGCTGTTCAGAACTAACTAAGGTGTGTGTTACTTCACAGTATTTATATCGTGCCAAAAGGTCATGAAAGGAAACTTTAAAGAAATTCGATCTCGTATGGATTACCGGACGTTGTTCCTTCAGCGTGTTATTCACGAACTGAACTATAAAATGTAGGCGGAGACAGAGGGTGGGGTAGCTTTGTAATGATATTCGCTTCAAAGATATCTTCCGCACTACAGTATTTTATGTGTAGATGCACCCAAACCCTTTTAATTCTGGCGAAATGGACGCAGATTTCCCAAGCATTGTTTACAAATTCAATGTGAAAGAACACAGATTGATAGAATGAGGAAAGATTCTATTTGGATTTACTTTTTTTTGTTGTTGTTGTTGTAGTCTTCAGTCCAGAGACTAGTTTGATGCAGCTCTCCAAGCTACTCTATCCTGTGCAAGCTTATTCATCTACTGCAACCTAGACATTTCTGAATCTGATAAATGTATTCATCTCTTGGTCTCCCTCTACGATTTTTATCCACGCTGCCCCCCAATACTAAATTGATGATGCCTCAGAAAATGCCCTACCAACCGATCCCTTCTCATAGTCAAGTTGTGCCATAAATTCCTTTTCTGCCCAATTTGATTCAGTACCTCCTCATTATTTACGTTATTTAGCCATCTAATCTTCGACATTCTGCTGTAGCACCACATTTTGAAGGCTTCTACTCTCTTCTGGTCTAATGTTTCACTTCCATACATGGCTACACCCCATACAAATACTTTCAGAAAAGACTTCCTGTCGTTTTAATCTCTACTCGATGTCTACAAACTTCTCTTCTTCAGAAACGCTTTCTTTGCCATCACCAGTCTACATTTTATATCCTCTCGACATCGACCATCATCTGCTATTTTGCTCCCCAGATAGCAAAACTCATCTACTACTTTAAGTGTCGCATTTCCTAATATAATTCCCTCAACTTGACTTACCATGCACGAAAACAGTACAGCAACAGGTACGGATAGAGATGTATTGCATTGAACTGTTTCAGACCGTGCCTTTAACGCATCCGTTACTGGCAATTGTCGCAGCCTATATGTAGGACTGTGATTGTTCACAGTAGGACTGTATCGTATAGAATAACAGGCTTTTTCCCTAGATTTTACTTCCAAAAGCACTGTAAAACACTGTGCACTAGCTTGGGAGCTGTTAACATTATGTTCGCATACACAAAGCAGCTACGCACACAACGTTTGTGGACATTATTGAGTGCTTGTAATAACTTCAGCGGTGCCGTAAAATGGTGAACCATCTCTGGCGCCACAGACAGTTGAATGGTAGAGCCTACAACATACTGCCGGCATTTGATTTCCAGGTGGGCGGCTGAGATGAAATACTGCGGCCTACAGGTTTACGGTGTATCCATCATATTCTGACAAAGTCAAATGATGAGTCTGACAACTGTCGAAGTGTATTTGTCTTTCAACGCCGGAAACACGAGAGATTTTTCCACCTCTGAAGTGAAATGAACTGCATGTCTCAACATAGGAAGCCAATATTGCAAAACTATTAACAGCACATTTTTCGTTGGGTTCTTGTTTCATATCACGTTACCTATTGTAACCATGCAGCTTAAGTTCATGTGAATATTTATAAAATAGTGGCTCATTCTCTCAGAGATGAATAAAAAACTGATACAAATCCTTAACCAAGCAGTATTCAATTGCTACTGGTTGGTAGAATGCTCAGTTTAGATAATTCTACAGATTTATAGATGTGTGATTATATTTTACCAATAACGGTTTTTTGTTCTAGGTGGGTCACACAGTTAAAACTAATATTGAACGTGACATTCGCTGCAGATACAATGCACGTAAATTCAGTTACTTTTAGCGATAGCAATTTCCAAGACGTAAAAACAAAAAATGAACTTTTCATTGTCATAACCACAGAGTTAACATCATACAGCAGTTACAGATGTTAACTTACACGGAATAATAGCTGTGTCAGGGAGCTACTTTGAAGAAAGTTATAAAAATTTCGGTAAAAACGACACAAAAAATGCAATACTTGTCCCAGTGTCCACAAAAATAAAGGTCAAAGCGTTAATGTAACGCAGGGAGTAGTGTAAAACACGTAGTTGGCCAGCCTTGTTGCTTTTCACTGTCAATCAAATCCATTTCAGGTGTCAGCGATACCTGAAGGGGTCATGTTTTACTGTGGGATGTAGTTCATATAATGTTTTCTGTTATAACGTATTCAGCTGATTCTGGGGCGATTCATAAAGAAACGGTGGCTTCTAAGGGCTTTATCCACACCACATATGTAGCAGTTTTGAATTCACAGGTATAACACTATTCAGGATTACAGTTGCATGCTGT
Source organism: Schistocerca nitens (assembly GCF_023898315.1). NCBI lineage: Eukaryota > Metazoa > Arthropoda > Insecta > Orthoptera > Acrididae > Schistocerca > Schistocerca nitens. The sequence continues at coordinate 34,812,099 of NC_064620.1, read as the reverse complement.
TTAATGCACTGTAAAATAACACATCTATGACATAAAATTAGGTTTGAAGACGACGTTCGACAAAACTGTGTTTTATTAATTCACAGTTTTCGTATGCTAAATGATACAGATGTTTTACTTACATATTCTCTTCCGTTAAAGACTGCTGTGCATTGTTACTAACTTCCGCCACAATAGTATTGACAAAAGTTATTTGCTTTACGCTGTTAGTAAACCTCGCTGTGAAACCGTTTGTTTATGGATCCTCGTATCAAAATTCGTACACCTCTGTGAAAAAGCGTTTTCATGTTGAGTAAAGTTTTCATGTATTCTCGTACATTAGCCATTTCAGAAACGGTAGCGTACTCAGTCCTACTTATCAGATATTACGGTACCGGGTTCCTGCTTCCAATACAAAGCTCAACGAAGGACATTTTCTTGTACTATAGGTCTTAACCTGGTAAGTTTATAATAAAATGCGTTTTACTTTTCAACGCGAGCTACAATAATTGGTTATCAAATTCGAAGCTGTTTGCGTAAGTCAGAACTTGCGACGATGGGAAGCTGACAGTTCTATTTTCCAGTATTTCTCTCACGGGTAAGCACCTGGAACACTGATTAACCTACTCTTCCATTGTTAGTGAAGGGAGGAGTATGAACATTTTGGTCACGGTCTCAGTTTCGGTATATACATGGCTCAAGTAGGTAGTGATCCGAAAATATTGTTTGTACACAGTGATTTTTTTCTTCTCTGTGTCAATAACATAAACTCAGTAGCGGCAGATGATTTTAGTGTCTTCAGTAATGCTCCTTGTAATCAACAAGGGAGCTCAGCTTTTTGTGTGTGGAGATTTTGGAAAGGAGGGAGGGAGGGAGGGAGGGAGGGAAGGCGGGAGGAGCAGCGTGGTACGTCCTCACTTGTGTATGCCAGTTAAGATACACTGCGTAAAAGAATTAAATGATCACTTCTTCGGAACCCTGTAATTTCAAGCCATTGCGAGACTGAAGTTTGATATTTGGGTAATAGGTGCCTACAACCTCCTCCTGTAAAGATGAGAAAGCGTAGCAGACCGGCCGGGGTGACCGAGCGGTTCTAGGCGCTACAGTCTGGAACCGCGCGACGAAGGAAAGCTGACAGTTCTATTTTCCAGTATTTCTCTCACGGGTAAGCACCTGGAACACTGATTAATTTACTCTTCCCTTGTTAGTGAAAGGAGGAGTATGAACATTTTGGTCACGGGATCAGTTTCGTTATATACGTGGCTCAAGTAGGTAGTGATCCGAAAATATTTTTTGTACACAGTGATTTTTCTTTTCATTGTGAATAATATAAACTCAGTGGTGGCAGATCATATTAGTGTCTTGAGTAACGCTCCTTGTAATGGAGGTTTTGGAAAGGAGGGAGGGAGGGACGGAGGGAGAAGCAAGGTGATAAGTCCTCACTTGATATGCCAGTTAAGAGACGCTGCGTAAAAGAATTAGAAAGTTCACTTTTCTGGAACCCCGTAATGTCCAGCCATTGCGACACTTAAGTTTGATATTTGGGTAACATGTGCATACAACGTCCTCCTGTAATGATGAGAAAGCGTAGCACCTTATGACGTCACCCTCGGGTTGGACGACACTTCTAGCGGCGAGGTTACGACACTCGCGAAAAATGGTCCCAGCTGAGAAGTTGACGTCACTTGTGGGGTGGGTATAAAGACGTCACGTCGACACTAAACGTCATCACAGTTCTGCCCAATGTCTTCACATCCTTTAACACTGCTGATGCCCTCTGGTGCTACGACCCTTCTCTAAGGATATTGTGCGACTACATCGCCACCAAACGTGATTTCATTCGTTTGGAGAGCAGTTAAACCTTAATTTTTCCTCTCCTGTACTGCTTGGAACCACTAGGGACCGTTCAAAACCATCCTGAACGTGACCCGAAGCACCTACTGTTGTTTATTCTATTACAGCGCTTCTGTTTTGTGTTATTCTGTGGCGTGACCAAGGAGAGATCCGACATTGACACATTTGCGAATAAAACGGCAAATTGTCCCTCTGAGACCCCACAGTTCGGCAGAACTCTCGGTGACTCCTGCTCGTCTTTACTGAGAATTTAAAAAATGCATCTCTGCAGACAGAAACTGTGACGAGAGTTACAGGAATCTACAAAGACAGACTTTGCTGCTGCTCTTTCACCACTACAAAGCTGCTCTTGCGCCTGACAGTAGGCTGTCCAAAATCGGGGGGTGTCAAAGTGGTTGCCGGCCTCTGACTGTACAGGTGCACCTTCTTTTTTTTAATTCGCTGCTTTCGAGGATTTCACTGAGCTGAGCGGTTTTAGAGTGACCCTTCGTCGATATATTTATGCATGTATCCATGTCGCATCCGCTTGTGGTCACGCACAGGGGACACAAAGTAGAAGCTTTGAAAAAGCATTAGCGGCCTTAACTCGTTTGGATCACATTCCAGTTTCGTTTGATGGTTTTCAAAGATCGCTTGTGGTTTCAACCAGTACACGTGCAGTCACGATGCTCTCGAAACGGATGTGGTCACGTTCGAAAGAGATGCAGCCCCACAGTGTCCTTAGAGAAGGGTTTCAGCAGCGTTGAAGGTTGTCAAGAATGTCTTTGTGTTGCTCATCGCACTGCGGGGTGTCGTTTCAGACTGCAAAATATGGGGAATGAACGCTCCAGGGATTCGGGAGGTTTTATTTACGCCCCATATGGTACATTGCGAGGCCTTTCCGTACCGCTTCTGAGCGGGTGAGTGTCTGAAATCTATTCCGCGGCGAATCATAAGACAATTGCGTGATTTCAGTGCTGGGCGTCGTGGCTCTGAGCTCTATCACAAAGACGTCAAACGAGTGGGGTGCATTGTGGGTAAGAGGGGTTGTGCTGACCTTCCGATTGTGTGATACATTCGCGGTGACACTGTACAGAATTGTGGTGAAATTCGGTGCCAATATGGCATATTTAACCCACATTACAAGTCATATGAACTTTTGAGGAGTGACCTTTTCTTCGTATTGTGGCTTCGCAACTAGTGCGCGATCACCCATTTGTCTATTAAAAGCTTTACTTCAGAAGGTATGTGGGCTGCAATGTAAGCCGGTAGAGTATTATACGGTCAGTAACGGACGAGTTGTGTCCTGCAGACTGACGTCACGACCATCTGTTGCAGCTGCGCCTGTGAAACCAGTGGAGTAGCGCTGGCAGGCCACTTACATTATACGAAACTAAAAATATTAATAACTAATAAAGGAATAACCCGAGGAACGTCATATTTGGTGTACAACCTTCTGTTGTGAAAACAAACAATATGTCAAAGTTTGAGATCAAAAATTGTTGTATTTTGGAAGTTAGTAAAATACAAAAAAAATCGTAATTTTCCGACAGTCAAGAATTCAAATAAATACAGCGATGTAATAGTTCACCTTCAGTGACTATGTACGATGATCTGATAACACTTTCAGTGTTCATATATAAATTTGGAAAGTTTTTAGTTTCAGAAAACCTCTGTGACTTTTCTATTATAATAATTTCAAGAATTCTAAGTAAATATGTGTATTGTGTGTTAGGGTGCGTGTGAATGAGGATGCATGCGTGAGAGTATGTTGGACGTTCGGCATTATTAAAAATCATTCATGTAATTCTCTACAGGAACTGGCAAGTGTTCCAACTCTGTAACGTGGGAACGAATCCACTAGTGGTTCCCTACTAGTGAATGTCGGATGTCCAAGTATGTATGCTTTATGTATAAGACAGCCAGAACATTCGCGACTACATAATCAATTTCCAGATACAGAGTAAAGCTTATAGTTCATTTTGTTTTGTTTATTTAATTAGAGAGTTTTGTGTTACTTAATTTGATGAGGTCAATGAGCCTAGAGAAGTGGTTGGTGCTTGCTAGATTTTGGCGCGAGCCGCACCCTAGAAGTGAGTTCTCATTGGTCGTAAGTGCTGACAGCCAATGGCCGCCTAGCGAGATGTAGTTTTGAGTGTGGGAGAGTGTTAGGAGAGTCGCGAGATAGCTTGGATTGGAGGCGGTTATGCTGGATGTGACTTTTCGCATAATGTGTAAGATGAAGTCTTGGGATGACTTCCGCGTTATGGTCCAGTGTTAATGGTATCTGGTAGTGACCAGAAACTATTTATGAAAACTTTAGAGTGTTGTGATAATTCGTTCCGAAAGTCGCGAGTGAACTTTGAATTCTTACTGAGTATTTTATAGCGAGCATAAACTTTTACTAAAGACAACCACTGAATATCGTGTGCAGAAGTAGTTGGCCGATGATTGACTGTGTTACAAGGAATTTGGGAAGGTAAAAGTTCTGGCTGTTTTAGGTACGGTGATAACTGTGAGCAGAAAATTTAGTAATTTTCGTAAATGTGAGCTGATGATATTGCCTAACGGCAATAAAGATCTATTGGTTTAAATTTGAACTTCATGTTTAAAATACAAGTGACAGCCCCTTTCCGAATCCATAGAAAATTTTCAGCAAATTTTACTTATAGCTATGAGGTTACAGTTTCCTCAACACTGCTTTTCTGTGATTTCGTAAGTAGCTGCAGTCAGGAGTTTACGTGTGAATATCTACCGCTGTAAAGAGGTAGGTGAACAAAAATTATAAAAGAAATTGCATTGCAGCAGCAACGTATAATTCGTCGCAATTAGTGCATCGCATCGCACGCACGTAAAAAATCCGTCGCAGTATGTGTCGGCACCTTGCAGGTTAAAGCACCGCCATGCTTGTGCACCATGATGAAGGAAGATTGTACGCACCTTCGAGCGAAATTTGAAAATAAAGCATCACAATCGGTTGGAATTACGAAGTTTCAAAGAACTGATCCTTTAGTTGTATTTCGCAATGTATATTGACCTGCTTTCCCCATCCCCCCACCTCCCCCTCTCCTTCTCCACTCTCCAAATATGTACAGTAAATGAAAAGCTTGTAAGAGTGCTTGAGGTTGCTGTGAGGTGTAAAGTGTGTGCCTCTGCTGTGATGAATGGCTGCACTGTGCAGTGTCCGGTCTGTGTTGTTAGGTGTGAACGGATGGGAGAGGCAGGCCCTGTGCCGGCACATAACCTACACGTGACGAAACGGAGCCAGCGTCCCTATCCATCAGGCTGACCACCATGAACACTGTCATAGGCCCTTTCTTCAAGAGACACTGTTAAGTGGTTTCCCATTTAATCCAGGACATAGGCGCAGGGTCTTTACTCCGTCATATCTTCACCTCTTTGCCAAAAAGGTAAAGTGAAAACTGCCAATAGGATATGACGTAATAGGGCGGTCACCTCTCAAAATGCCGGCCAAACACTACGTCGGTGATCTGATGACACCCATAAAAATGCACAGTGGAATAACATATGCTGCTGCAGTTTGTGACGGTACGTCACATAAATATTGACATTTTTAGCGGTTGTAAATCGTAGTTTACGTATTTTATGAATATAATTAGTGTAAAAGATATAGTTAATGTTCTTGAAACAACTGATATGCAGAATCTTTACTTAATGTGTATGAAAATAAAAAAGGATCGAGAGAGGCGCGATTGTACGGCCGAGGAGAAAGGACGTATTTTGTGGTACTCACACTGTTTTGTTTCGCTATACGGAAGGCAGCCATTGAGCGGCTACACATATTTTATGTAAGTTATTTGTATTTATTGCTAAAATAAACTTGTTATTATTATTACAAAATTTCTTTGTAATAGTTGTCACCTCGAATGCTCGCAGTGGCTAATTATTTTTAATAAGCATTTTTTCAGTAATTTGCGCTGCGAGAAGCTCATCTTCCTATGCAGCCTCTGGTCGGACATTACGCGCCGAAGTATTAATTTATTTTTCAGTGTTAACGGTAATTGTAAATGCGAGAGATTTCGTTATAAGAACGTTTCTAAATTGCAACAGATAATTAATTTACGTTAAAGTTCATGTTTTTAAATTATACAGATTCCATGAGTTCAGTTTTATCTTGGCCGCTCCACGGCAACAATCGAAATTCTCTCAAGCCTTGCTTTGCAACCAATAAATAGAAATTAACAAAATTACATTCAATTCAGTTAACGGCAACTATATTTTAGTCATCACGTTCAAAATCTAAAGTTGGTAAATGAATAAGTGAAGCCTTTCAAGAACCCGTTTCATATTTACTTATGCACGTAAGTAAAAGTGATAAGAGATGACAATATCCCTGAGAGAAAGAATTATGCTGATAAATTAAAAAATAAAAATATATGAAATATATATATGTAATAATTTTTTTGTATACGACGTCACGAATCGCCACCCGACGTCGCAAGTTCACAAAGAAAGAGAGTTAGTAATTCGTGCGATCGCAAAAAATCACGAAGTACGTGAGGTGAGTGGATAAGTACAATTACGCAAACAAGAAAATATTGTGTATAACAGCAGTGCAGTGTGTTAAGATCCTTGCGCCTCTGTGTAGAGGATGGTACGGAAATAATGAAGAGGCCAAGAAACGTGAGTAATAAAAAATGGCTATAACTTCTTAATGATCTTGTTTAACCGATTTCTATACAAAGCAAAAATGGTTGTAGTGATCACTGAAGATGCTTTAAATAAAATGAAATTCGGGTGTTCCAAATAAGGCTTTAGACAGTTGCAAAATACAGAATGACTCCGACTTTACCTGTAAAACTGCAACTGTGAAATGTGGAGCTCACATAGAAAAGAAAAACTTCTAGCAATATACTTTTTAAGAGAGAAATTAGTCCAACATAGTACTCTTTTCTTCGACTGCCGGTCAAGATTGACACATTGTTGTTTAAAACCTTCATGTTCCTTCTTTCGATATATTTGTTTTTCCAGGTACTAGCAGATATAAGTACGTGAACAGGAATTAACACTAATACAAAGTAAATAACAGACTATAGTGAACTTGTGGAGAAACTTCAGAACGTACTATGTTTTCAAGGCACTTTAAACTTGACGTTGTTGACATGGTTACGCACATACGCTTTCTTGCTCACTGAAGTTATAGGTTTTTGATTATAAACAGTTGAATTTTTTTCAACAATGTGAGTAAAACTGTTCTTTTTGGAAAAAATATGTAAAAAAGGAAGCACCGTATTTTTGTACAAAGTCGAATACTGATCTCTTGCTAGATTTTTATAGGTCTCCAAATTTCTTTGAAAAAATCTTAGGCCTTTTTCTCTAACACAAAAGCCTTACTATTGGACTAAATGAAAATTCCTTAAACAGAATATTTCGTTACAGTATTGATTAATTACCTGCGAAATTTAATTGATATAAAGTCAGCGGTTTGTGAGGGGAAATTACATAACTTTACGGAAATGTAAGGTATGGGAAACCTGAACCAAAGATATGACAGTGCTTATATTAGACCTTCCTTATCTGGGTGAACTTTTGCAAACCATAAGCATTCTCCTCTTCATTCTTAAGCTGTCTTTTCGTTGCTTGTCCTCTTACGTTAACGTGATTTTCAAATTGAGTAACAGTAATGCCAGCTGCACCAATTCTCTCATGGATTTACTTCCATATCGACAGTTCGAAAGTTCCTGGATCAAATCCTAGCCTCTGAAGAGTCCATAGTTTCCGAAGATTAGCACTGTTAATAACTAACAAGCATCATACGCTGGTACTTCGGCTTTAGTTGTGGAAAATAGTGTTGTCTTGGAGCACAATTTTCCGATCGGAGAGTTTAACTTTTATTAGAATTTTGAATTTTTACGCGGGCACACTTCAGTAGAATTTCTGGATCTGCTAAACAGCGAAATATCCTCCGCATTGTGACTGCATAAAACTGGAAGAAAACGCCATGAGAATGAATAATATGAGGAAACGCAGAACAATAAAGGGATGTGACCTTGTGCAAACTTTTGTTACTTATTGTTTTATAACACTTATGAGTGGATTGAAACGATATGTTCAGAAGTTGAAATTTCACAAGCATGTAGTAAATTGAGATCCAATAAAAGAAATTACAATTTTGATCGCTTTGACGTACGTTCCCCTCAAAACTAGCATAAATAATTGATTAAAATCATATACCATTGTCTTTTGACGTCTGGTTCTCCCATTATATCATCCCGTCATTTGCGCGTTGTGGTTCGGTGGACTCCCGTTCCTCTATTAGAGTGTTTAAGGCGTGCTGTCGGTCCCAGGAGAGCAGGAGGTGAGAAGTGGCCCAGCTGACGAAGACAAATGACTGCACCCCTCCCGCTGACCGCGAGTCTGCCCTGAGGCCCCGAGGACAATTACTGGCTATTCCAGAAAGTGCCGCGCAGTCAACACAGGCCATTCTTCATCTGTAGACAGAGTTATATCCATCAATAATACAAACGGTTCACAGCTAATATCTGAGTCTATTTCGAGGAGTAGTTTCAATCTGACAAAGTCATCTGGGAACACGTTGTGATCGCATCATTTAAAAAAAAAATCACTGCAAAGGTGAACCGAATGAGTAATAGTCCAGTGTATTAATGCTGTTTACTGTAAATTGTTTCTGTATTATTTGTATGGTTTTACTTTGTAACAAATGGTTTCCGACAATGAATTAGATGCCACGATAGTGTGGCGTTTCTTGTCACTTGATGTGTATAAGCAATAAAACTCTGGTCCCCTATAAAATAAATCACAGCAGAAATCTATAAGACGGATTACCTCTATAACAATCACAAAATGAAATGGCCGCAGTCAGTTCCAGGAGAATGATCTCTGAGTTCACTCGTGGTAAGGGTGCTATATTCCACGTATCAACAAAAAAGTCGAATCATTCAATGTAGGTGGTTTAATAGTAAACACAGTCCACAGAAATCATTATTATCATATCCACAGTAACAACCTTCCGCCATGTTTTTTTTTTTTTTTTCACTGTTGCAATCATGACATTAGTTGGCAATCACAAAAATACACGTAATGCTGACCACACAACCTGCCCCAACGTCAGTCTCTGTTACAACTGCCAGTGGCATCCTTTAAAATCTATAAATAAACATGCCTCTAGCCAACACTTTAGGGGTTATGAGGTCACAGAAACAAAGTAAAAGTATGCACTTCATAACAGATCTGCCTGGTGGAAAACACTTTTTTAATTTGCAAATGAGATTGTCACTTGCTTATTAAATCAGTCAGAGTGTACGTAAATGTGATAGCAACAACCATTTAATCACTTATCCTTTCCATGTGTCCCTCTGCTACCTACATCTACATCTACATCTATACTCCGCGAGCCACCTTACGGTGTGTGGCGGAGGGTACTTATTGTACCACTATCTGATCCCCCCTTCCCTGTTCCATTCACGAATTGTGCGTGGGAAGAACGACTGCTTGTAAGTCTCCGTATTTGCTCTAATTTCTCGGATCTTTTCGTTGTGATCATTACGCGAGATATATGTGGGCGGTAGTAATATGTTGCCCATCTCTTCCCGGAATGTGCTCTCTCGTAATTTCGATAATAAACCTCTCCGTATTGCGTAACGCCTTTCTTGAAGTGTCCGCCACTGGAGCTTGTTCAGCATCTCCGTAACGCTCTCGCGCTGACTAAATGTCCCCATGAAGAATCGCGCTGCTTTTCGCTGGATCATGTCTATCTCTTCTATTAATCCAACCTGGTAAGGGTCCCATACGGATGAGCAATACTCAAGAATCGGACGAACAAGCGTTTTGTAAGCTACTTCTTTCGTCGATGAGTCACATTTTCTTAGAATTCTTCCTATGAATCTCAACCTGGCGCCTGCTTTTCCCACTATTTGTTTTATGTGATCATTCCACTTAAGATCGCTCCGGATAGTAACTCCTAAGTATTTTACGGTCGTTACCGCTTCCAATGATTTACCACCTATGGCATAATCGTACTGGAATGGATTTCTGCCCCTATGTATGCGCATTATATTACATTTATCTACGTTTAGGGAAAGCTGCCAGCTGTCGCACCATTCATTAATCCTCTGCAGGTCTTCCTGGAGTACATACGAGTCTTCTGGTGTTGCTACTTTCTTGTAGACAACCGTGTCATCTGCAAATAGCCTCACGGAGCTACCGATGTTGTCAACTAAGTCATTTATGTATATTGTAAACAATAAAGGTCCTATCACGCTTCCTTGCGGTACTCCCGAAATTACCTCTACATCTGCAGATTTTGAACCGTTAAGAATGACATGTTGTGTTCTTTCTTCTAGGAAATCCTGAATCCAATCACAACCTTGGGAAAATAAAATAATTGTAATTATTTTACAAATTTTAGAAAGACAGGAAATGAAATTTAAACTGCCTCATCTTAAAGCATTTGTTGGGCTTATTCTAAAACTGGTCTTCGATTTGGTGTATTCACTAAATTATAGAGAAATTAATATTATGTTTAATATTTTATTAATATTAATTCATCTGTTGTGTTTGGGGCCCAATTATATGCGTGAAATATTATGTATTGTTATTTAACATTAGTTGGATGAAGATTCCTATTGAAAACATAGTAGTTTAATTGAATTATGGTGTTGTAGAGAAGATTCCTTTGTCAGTACATGCTAACCCCCCCCCCCCCCCCCCCATGAGGCTTTAATGCTATCATCATCTTTAGTTATCTAAGACCCTACTTCAAGGTGACTATATGTAGGAGAGCTTCTGTAAAATTTGGAAGTCAGGAGACGAGATACTGGCAGAAGTAAAGCTGTGAGTACCGGGCGTGAGTCGTGCTTCAGTAGCTCAGATGGTAGAGCACTTGCCCGCGAAAGGCAAAGGTTCCGAGTTCGAGTCTTGGTCGGGCACACAGTTTTAATCTGCCAGGAAGTTTTATATGTAGGGTGATTGATTTATCTACTTCCAACAATAGAAATATTGATTTCTTAAAGGGATTAGAAAATACAATTTCAGAAGCTTTGTTTGGTATTTACGGAATCAGCAAACAACTGAAATCTTATGCTGGTGGTAAAGGAACGTGGGTTACAGTATTAAAATGTACATAATATTATGTTAGGTTAGTTATGGTCAAAAATTCTGTAATTCTGTTGAAAAGTGTTGGAATCGACTTTGCAATATCTGATAATCGATTGCTTGAATTTTATCTCACAGTGGATCACTTTTCTGTTAAGAGCCGTTCGAAAAGCGTTGGACGCCGTTGAATATTAATGTAGTAGCTAAGAGCAGCGTAAAATCAGTCACAGCGCAGTATAGAACACCTCTAGCAACTGGGTGAAGAAAAGAATCCACAGGCTTGCTCAGGAACGTCACATATAGTTGAAGCATCTCACTGATACATAGATCCTGTACAGGAACCGAATTGTGTGGAAGTTGCTTGCTACATCTACATCTACATCTAAATTTACATTTATACTCCACAAGCCACCCAACGGTGTGTGGCGGAGGGCACTTTACTTGCCACTGTCATTACCTCCCTTTCCTGTTCCAGTCGCGTATGGTTCGCGGGAAGAACGACTGCCGGAATGCTTTCGTGCGCGCTCGAATCTCTCTGATTTTATATTCGTGATCTCCTCGGGAGGTATAAGTATGGGGAAGCAATGTATTCGATACCTCATCCAGAAACACACCCTCTAGAAACCTAGACAGCAAGCCACACCGCGATACAGAGCGCCTCTCTTGCAGAGTCTGCCACTTGAGTTTGCTAAACATCTCCGTAACGCTATCACGCTTACCAAATAACCCTGTGACGAAACGTGCCACTTTTCTTTGGATCTTTTCTATCTCCTCTGTCAACCCGATCTGGTACGGATCCCACACTGATGAGCAATACTCAAATATAGGTCGAACGAGTGTTTTGTAAGCCACCTCCTTTGTTGATTGACTACATTTTCTAAGCACTCTCCCAATGAATCTCAACCTGGTACCCGCCTTGCCAACAATTAATTTTATATGATCATGCCACTTCAAATCGTTCGGTACGCTTACTCCCAGATATTTTATTGAAGTAACTGCTCCTAGTGTTTGTTCCGCTACCATATAATCATACAATAAAGGATCCTTCTTTCTATGTATTCGCAATACATTACATTTGTCTATGTTAAGGGTCAGTTGCCACTCCCTGCACCAATTTGTGATGTCAAGATCTGGTGATTTATCGGATCAGCCGACGTATATAGGGTGGTCTAAGCGTCCGTTAAATTTGGAACGTAAGTGTCAAGCCTGTGAGTAGGTCGAAAGTCTCTTGTCCAACATCTAGAAGAAAGGACAATGATGGTCACCGAGGATGCTGAACTAAGCATCGCGGCCTATGTCCAGGCCGAATAAATCGACGACCATCGATATATCCAAGCGCTGTTGGTCTTTTCTGCAATTCTGGCCCGTCTCCTCCCATCTTGCTGCACTGATTGCATAAACCGTCATTCATACTCACCTCTTCAGTGGCAGACTTAGGTCAGTTGTAGAGAATCCCATTACAACATGGTACCACCTCTACACAATTTACACATCTCCAAAGCGCTCAGTCTGATAATTTAAGAATGAGACTAATACGCTCTCGGATGAAACTACATTACATGTCACATGAGCAGTGTATGTCAAACAGCAAACTGCAGTCCACATGTTGGCAAGGTTTTTCTGGGTACGCTGCAAAAGATTCGCTGGAAAGCGCTTACACATCCGCTACACAGCCCAGATCAGTCCCGACGAAACTTCCTCATTTTTAGAATCCTAAAGAAACACGTTCGTGGGTGTCGGTTTGCTTCGGACGAAGAGGTGCACGTCTGAGTACAATAGCTGCTACGTAGGAAAACACATTTTCCCATGAAGGCACTTACCGTCTTATCTCACAGTAGTGTAAATGTAATAAAGTGACAATGATAGAGAAATTTGAACTAATACCGAGGCTTACCGGTAATCATTCTTTGCATGCGCCATCCGCGACTGGAACAGAGAAAGGGTACAAATTAGTGGCACCACCCCCCCTCCTCCCCCAGCCAAACACCGTTAGCTGGCTTGCGGCGTATGATACAAATGTACATTACTTGTGGAGTAATAAATAGTTTACATTTTTGCCGTCTCGTTTTCATTTGACTGACTTTTATAACAATAATCTTCGACGTTGAATACAAATTGGATCGATCTTACCAGATTGCATATACATAGCAATGTCTGTTCAACAGCATGGATTTCTGCCAGACAAAGGTGACTTCCTTTTCAACACTGTGTAGCTTCAAATAGACTCCTTGAAGTAACTCTTTTCAAACAAAGAATCCCAAAGATTTCCCAACCACGAACGATTTGCCGTTAGACGAGAGCAAACCTGCTCGCCAAAGATTAAATACTGACACATTGACTAAGGAAAGTGGTTGCGAAAAGAGCTTGTAACGATAGAGAGAGTGTCCCGGAAATGTGGAGACAAACTTCGAGGGGTTGTAGAGGATGTCGTGATGAAGAAATCGAGGATAAGAAGCTACAGCCGGACACGTCATCCAACGACGCTGAAAGACTGGCGTAGTTGTACGCGCTAGCGCCTGCCATTAGGCCACCCGTTCGTCGGCATACGCGGCTTTTTACGCTGACCGACCATAGTCGGAACGTCCCTCAATGTCATTTGTTATTCAGCGATCGCTAGTGTGAAGATGGAGCCAACTGCTGCGTAGACAGGTCTTGTCTGCTATGAATACGATGCTCTGTTGCATTGGTGGATAACGCTTCCAGACACTGGCTTACATCTGCAGTTTATTTTTCTTCCCTATACCGAAGAACATTGGAGATTGTAGAGGGTTCCGCAAGCGTCATATACTGGGGAAACTGAGCATCGCGTTCGTCCAAAACAATACCTCTCTACGCAGCAGCTGGCTCCATCTTCTCCACTGGCGATCAGTCGAGATCACTGAATGACAAAGAACACTGCGAGGCGTTCAGCCGACAGTCAGCGTGCAAAGTCACGTTTGTTGCCGAAGGTGTTGACTGTTAGCAGGCCCCAGCACATCTAACTTCCACGCTGTGTTGCGTCTGGACAAGGATTCCTACCCTCGATTTGTTCCTTAACACAGCCTCTACAACCCCTCGAAGCTAGTCGCAACATTTCTGGACAACCTGGATTGAAACTGGTTACTGTCAGCTCTCAGAGATTAAGTCAAAGTAAGTATCACTATTAGCAAAAAAGGTAGAATTACACCTTTAAGCCTCGTTCCCCTGCGATTCTATTATGTTTTCGTTGGTTATTTACCTATCTAATTTTTATAACCCTTTTAATCTTTATCACACTTTTTCGCTTTCGTACGAAGGTAAACATCAGAAAAATATTTCCGGGAAAGACTTCCTAAAACGGAAATTTCATTTCAGTTTTGATGTTCGCTGCGAGACAAAATATCAGGCACGCAAATGGAGAGCAGTAAAAGAAATGAAATTACACGTGTTGAGATGGTATGTAATGTTCTTTTCCTGTTGCAGAATCAGTTCATTTTAAAAAGAATTGGGCAGTATGAACCAATTTATGAGTATGTTGTACATTATATCCGGCCTGGATGAATGCATTGGGTTTATTTGGGAGGTGTTTGTAAGGCTTCTGTATCCTCTCCTGAAGGTAAGAAGGCTCATAATTGTTGAAACTCGTCCTGGATAGTAGCACTGGGAGGGAGTTGACATCTAAACTGGTGCTACAGATGTTCTGTCTGAGATTCTTGCTAGCTAAGGGTATACTTTAACGTCAAGCAGTTACCTCATACAGACAACTGTCATGTGTGGAATACCATTGTCCTGACGAAAAATGGCACCACAGAACTCTCACAAGAGAAATAACACATGATGTCACAGGATGTCGGTGGTGTACGGTTAAAGCATCAGACTTCCCTCCATCACCACCAGCTGTGACCTGAAATGATATCCGACGGCTTCCCACACAAAGACTCTGTGAGTAATACTGTTGTGTCTGTCCAAAACATTGGAAGAACCAGACTTCTTTCCAGATCATCGTCATAATCACTGACGGTGGACAAAATGGTTCAAATGGCTCTGAGCACTATGGGACTCAACATCTTAGGTCATAAGTCCCCTAGAACTTAGAACTACTTAAACCTAACTAACCTAAGGACAGCACACATACCCATGCCCGAGGCAGGATTCTAACCTGCGACCGTAACAGTCCAGCGGTTCCGGACTGCAGCGCCAGAACCGCTAGACCACCGCGGCCGGCGACGGTGGACAGCCATCATGGTGCTAGAACCACGCTTCATGGTGAACACACTGTGACACCATTCACTGTCCGACCATGCTTCCCCTGTCACGAGACGCAGCCGTCAATGTTGTGGTGTTAACGGCAACCTACGCCAGGGGCGGTAATCCCCTGGTGCGGTTTCTGATAGTATCCGACCAGTGGTCAGACGAGGTAGACAGAAACCTTAACGACGATATTTCAGCCGTGTAGACATCCGGTCTTAACGTGTAGACCGTCATTAGGCTACTGTCACATTCGAATGTATCACAAATCCGGATACTGCACGATCCTGCCAGCCAGCCAAATTGTGACCACCGGTAAGGCCCCCTTAAGACTCTGTCAGGTGCTCGCAACACTGTTTCACATGAGAATGCGGTATCTGTGTCTCTGTTTGATTACCTAACATCCGACGCAGTCTACGACCGCTTATACGCTTCTTGGCCTGGTAGGAGGACTGTGATGTGCAGTCTGAGTGGGGTACAGTGAACTGGGGGGTACCCCAGGGATCAGTATTGGGGCCACTCCTGTTCCTTATTTCTATAAGTGATATGTCCTCTAGTATTATAGGTAGCTCTAAAATATTTCTGTTTGCCGACGACACTAGCTCGTTAGTAAAGGATGTTGTGTCCAACATTGGCCCAGTTTCAAATAGTGCAGTTCATGAGCTAAGTTCTTGGCTTGTTGAAAATAAACCAACGTTACATCACAGTAAGTCTCCGGTTTTACAGTTTCTAACACACAACAAAACCTGTCGCTTTAATTTCACAGAATGGGCATATGATTAGTGACACTGAACAGTTCAAATTTCTAGGTGTTCACATAGATAGTAAACTGTCATCGAAAGCCCACGTTAAGGATCTCGTTCAAAGATACAATGCTGCCATTTTTACTATTCGAACGGTATCTGAACTGAGTGTTCGTTTGACACGAAAATCAGTCTACGTTGCTTATTTTGATTCACTTATGTCGTATGGCATTATATTTTGGGGTATCTCTCCCCATTCTAAAAGGATACTTTTGGCTCAGAAACGGGCAGTTCGGACAATAAGTGGTGGGAGTTCACGAACCTCTTGTCGACCCCTGTTCACGAGTCTGGGTATTTTGACATTGGCTTCCCAATATATATATTATTTACTGTCATTTCTTGTTAACAATATTAGCTTATTCCCAGAATAAGCAGCTTTCACTCAGTTAGTAATCGGTAGAAATCAAACTTGCATTTGGATCGGACTTCCTTGTCTCTTGTGCAGAAAGGTGTGCAGTATACTGCTGCATCCGTTTTCAATAAGCTACCACTCAAATTCAAAAATCTTGGAAGTATTCCACGCCCTTTCAGATCTTAACTGAAGAATTTCCTCATGGCTCACTCCATCTATTCTGTCGAGGATTTCCTTGAAAACTTACGCTGATTCTTCTTGTATTGTTGACTGCATTTATTTATCGATTGACTTTTTTCGGATTCATAAACATTTTATATTTATCTGTTAATATTTTTATGTTGTAATTTCATGTACTGACATGTTCCATGATCTTGGAGATTTGGTTTTCAATTTGGCCCTAAGGAACTTGACGTCTAAATAAAATAAACATTATGGAATTGTGGTGGCTGTTCTCCTGGTTACAGAGAATTGCGGTTCTAGTAATTTACATGGCCGAATGGTGTGTACGAGTAGGAAGTTACATTGACATCTGAACGTGACTTCTGAGAGCTTCACTGTATCAGGAAATCAGTCCTTGGTATTGCCTGTTTGCACTTTCTCACATTTAATTCAGACGTCATTACTTACTTTGTTTCCAAAATAGTAAAATTAGCATACTATATTCAGCGACTGATTTCCTAATCTGCATCCACGGCATCACTGCACTTTGTTCTACTGCAGTCTCTTATTGATCTTTTGTAATTAGTTATGAAGACGCTAGCGATGCTGTTGCATCAATATTTTATTTTCTCTCTCTTCTTTATTTTAATAGGAAATAAAACCCATAGCCTGTTTTGCTGCGTTGGGTCACAGATTTAGCTTTGTCTTGGTTAAGATAATCCGTTCGTTAGCCTGTTCATAATTATTCACAGTCCCTTATTGCGTTTTCTTATGACACCTAGATTAATCGATTTGATTTCGTTTTTAAATTCCTGCATTCCACCGATCAGAAATATTTATCTTCTTACAATTCTCTAATTTTCATTACATCGAAATTCAAATCATTCAGTTTCTCTATTGAAGTTCACTAACTACCTACTTTTTTGGAATTCTCGTAGTGACTGTTATACATCCTTTAGTCTTCAAGATACTTGTGAACAAGTAACTGAAGGATTTAGTGGATAACGTGGGAAGTTCCGTGAAACTGTTCGTGGACGATGCTGTGGCTAATGTGGAGGCTGAAACTCCAGGAAGCTGCTACAGTACGCACGGTCACCTGCAGGAGATTGAAGTTCGGTACATGGTCTGGATATCGACGCAGAAAGTAAATAATTGTAACGTATTGAGCAGAAGTGCGACAATCTTCACGGGGAAGATATAACGTAGATCTTCAGTCTCTACGAGAGAGTCAGCAGTGAAGAAGTGTTCTGCGAACGTATATCTGACAGTCTTTTCATACTTAATTAAAGAGGGGACTCTTGTTTCAGCTCTGGTAATAGCAAAATTGTTGTAGTTAAAGTTATAAATCATAATCTGAATAAGTACTTTCCTAGTAGCCAATAAGCGACGAGTAAGTTCTACAATGGTTCATTTTTTTTGTTTTAACAGAGGTGGCGCCCCCCACGCCCGCACCGTCATGATGGCCAACACAAAAGGTCTACTGCCAACTCTGCATAAGGGTTAGTATTCACTAAAGTGAGGTGTCGCAGGATGTGGGTGCTGCGATGTTTGCGTACGTCTGGTTAGGATTAACCATTAATACGCGCTCATCTGGAGATAGATTGGTCGAAATTTGACGAAGGGTAGCGGTTTGAAGGGCGGAGGAAAAAAAGTGCCAAGGCAAGAGCTAAGGGGAAAAAAACCTCTGCGAAAGTTAGGTCGGGCGGCAAGAGCAGTAGCGGTTATCTTGCTGCCTGCGATAGGTTGTGCAAGGACAGGCTTTGTTAGTAGTGGGTATCACGCATGTCGATACCTTGACGTTGTGCGTTTGTGCTGCTCGGCGGCTGGCGCTGGGTGCTGGTGCAGGGTCCTCGTTCAGCGTCAGCAACCTGCAACAGTTAGGTTTGTTATCGGTCTTGTGTCCGATAGGTCATATACCGGAGGCACAGTGTGAGGGAGTGTTGACAGATTGTTCGTGCGTCTGTGGGCGAGCTCGTCGGTGTCCCTGCTGTGGCCTGTTGGTCGGCTCTAATAGCAGGTGGTAGTTGCCAGTCAGTGTTGCTCATATGCAGGGGCTTACCGACGTTTGTCGCTGTTTGCGTATGTTAGTTTACCATAGGTGGTTATGCCCTAGCTAGCAGTGTCTTTGGCCGCTTGTGTTTCCACCTGTGGTTGTGATCGTAGTTTCCCAGAGTGAGGATGAAAGGGTTGTTCGAGTGTCTCGAGTTCCTGTATAGTCGTGTGGCGTGTTTTTTGAATACTTCCTTGAGGGTATCAAGGCGGTATTCATGGTGAAGATCCACGGTGCGTGTGTAGCGTGGAGCATTGCTAATGATTCGTAGCACCTTGTTCTGTGGGAGCTGCAGTCGTGTGGGAGCTGCATATCCCCAGACGGGAGCTGCGTACGTCATCAGAGGTCTAATCAGTGTCGTGTATAAGGACCTCGACACCCTCCTATTCAGTGTGCTTTCCCTGTTGAGCATTGGGAAGAGGTGCTTGAGCCTCGCGTGCGCTCGGTTGGAAACGTATTCGATGTGGTCCCCCCATGTAAGTTTCCGGTCCAGCCAGACACCAAGGTATCTGACTTTCTCTCGGAAACGTATTGGGCGTGTATGTAGTGTTATCGGTCTACAGTGTTGGTGTTTGCGCAGTAGTTTCGGTCTGCGTGTGAACAGAACTGCTTCGCCCTTGTCGACGTTTACTTTAATACGCCATCGCTCCAGCCAAGGCTCAGCTGTTCTGAGTGCTGTCTGTATTCGTGAGTTGATGTTCGACGGTTTCCAGTCTTGCGCGAGGATGGCTGTGTCATCCGCGTAGACGGCTAACGTCGTGTTTCGTGTCGCTGGGAAGTCATTAATGTACAGGTTAAACAAGATGGGCCCTAGGATGCTTCCTTGGGGTACTCCAGCTTGGATACCGTGTTGTGTTGATTGTTTATCCTGCACGTTAGTGTTGAAACATCTGTTCGCGAGATATGAGTGTATGAGACGTACGAGTCCGTCCGGGAAACCAGCTTCGCTTAGTTTGCGTATGAGTCCGTTGTGCCAGAGACGATCGAAAGCCTTTTCGATGTCTAGGAACACGGCCCCTGTGGCTTTGTTCATGTTGTAGCCGTGTGTTATATGTTCGACTACGCGGAGGAGTTGTTGTGTTGACGAGTGGTGATTCCTAAAGCCGAATTGCTCCGGTCTTAGGGTGTCGTTGGCGATGCAATGGTTCAGGGGTAATACTGGTATATGTAGAACGTTGCTAGAACAGGGACCACAACATTCTAGCTAAGAAAGAGATGGCAAGGAGACTGTTGATAAAATTTTGCGTACCTGTAACAAGGGCCAGGTGTGAAGCCTACAATAATTTCGACAGTCGTATCGTGGAGAAGTTCAAATGGGTTCAAATGGCTCTGAGCACTATGGGACTTAGCTTCAGAGGTCATCAGTCCCCTAGAACTTAGAACTACTTAAACCTGGGGACATCACACACATCCATGCCCGAGACAGGATTCGAACATGCGACCGTAGCGGTCGCGCGGTTCCAGACTGTAGCGACTAGAAACGCTCGGCCACTCCGGCCGGCGGATAAGTATCTATTAGAAAATCGTAGGAGGTTCTCGTCATATGTAAATTGAATGAAATCAACATTGAAAAGTTTCTTCATGGTCACTCCTATTCTGTAGAGTTCCTTTAAAAGTTAAACTGATTCCTGTGTTTTATTGTTGACTGCGTTGCATAAATTTATGGATTGTGTTTTCTTGGGTTCATAAACATTTTATCTGTTATTGCTTTTGTGTTGTAATTTCATATACTGACACTTTCCAGGGCCATGGAGATTTCCTCCTCAATTTGGTCCTAGGGAACAAGATGTGTACAATTAAAAATAAATAAAAAACCGTATCCATGACATCCATTCAGTCCGTTTTGGATCCATCTTGGATCAAAACTAAATAAAGCAGACAGAAAGCAGACATTTTAAGTTCCACATTTAAAAATTTATTCAAACAAGAGAATACTAACGTGCTAATGTCTGACGGCAACACAAATGGGAGATTCTGAATTAGCACATCCGGTGTCGAAAGACAGTTAAGGCTACTGAAAGAGAACGAGACGTCCCACTGAGGAAATTACAGTTCCATTTTACATTGGAAGCTCTTTTCATTTAGTTCCTTTCCTATGTCGTATTAATCGATAGTTACATATTTGCACAGTGAATAGCCCTGTGTGACTGGAAAAGAGCGCAGATCACTCCCGTTCACAAGAGGGTAAAAGATCGGATGGACAGAATTACACAGGGTGAGACAGCTAAGACCGGCGACCCCAAACATATCCAGAACGAATGAATATAAAGAGCTGCAGTTTTCGCCAAGTTATAGCGGACAATATGGCGAATTTCTTGACCTTCTGAAGTGATGTTTTCCGTTCATAGTCACCGAAATATAGCACTAACTTCGTTTCCTTCTGATGGAACTACATACTTTTTCTGTGGTATTTGATAGAAGCATCGAAGAGAACTTCAGAGACATAATAGCTATGGGACTGAATTAAATATTTACAGAAAACTGCGCCGCAAACCATTGTCATGCCGTCAGGAGAACAGGTTTCACAAACGTCTGCGCTATTATACCAAATGTGAGTTTCGTGTGTTTATAATTACAGCTGGCATACATGTTTACATTCATTACTGCTTCGCGCAATAAAGTGATTCTGAAGAAATAACACTGCACTCTGAATGTCATATGGAGTTAACGGCAGCACAGGCACGTGCTACGAGGCATTTCATGCCTTCAGAACATGTAAGTGTTTCCTAATAGACTTCTTGTTTTAAATTTCGCCACAGATGAAAGTGTAGAAGTGTTAAGTTTGGTGAATGTACAGACCTCTTGAGTTTTCCCAGTGACCGTTCCAGTTCTCTCCAGAAGTTCTCTTAAGAGGGTCTGACATTCAATGTGCGGAATGGGAGGCACATCCGTCTCTTTTGTACCGCACTGGCTTCCTATGTCCAGTTGAATGTCTTCCTATAACTGGAGCAGCAGAATATCATAGGAACTCGAGATACTTCAGTACACGATAAAATGTTGATAGACCAAGGGCGATCTTTTTATCCACTTGTTTGAGCGAGCGTGGATTTTGAGTGTTAATGAGTATTGCGAATAATGACTTTCCCATGGTTTATAAACAACGCTTCTTCCTTAAAGAAAATTTGGCATAGATAGGTCGCATGACTTTGCACTTTTTGTAGATAACATTCGGAGTAAACTAACGAATTTCGAAAGTCATTACCATGAAGCTGTTGATGCGGCGAAATGTGAAGTGGATTAAATGCGATGGGATTAAGTGTTCGCAGAACACTTGTTTCGTTGACCCATACACGTCTCTTAGAGATTTTTGCATTGTGTGTTGATGCTACAAAAATGTTAATTTCGTTTGTTTCATCAGTTGATCTTCTTTCTCTTTGGCATATTTTACTCTCCACACTTGCAGTTTCAACAAGTTTGGTGTACAATGTTGGCAAAGACAGATCGTGAGTACCAAGCACCACCTGGATACTCTTCGCACGTCTGATCTAATAGTTTGGTGACATTCAGCATAAACAATTTTTACTTTTTCGACTGTCATAACACTGCGAATGTCTCAACAGCTTTACGAGCAAGTTATCTCATTGCCGTAACAGCAGAACACAGGCTGATGTGCTTCAAGCTCACAGCTAAATGCCGTGTGGTTGTAATTCATGTGCAACTACTCGCGGAAGTCCAATTTGGGCTGTAATTATCTAATAGTAGTCAAACTTGGTAGATATGTTAATGCGGAACCGCTTTACACACACACAAAAAAAGTTGGCCGCCAGGTGCGAATCTGGCGTTGTGCGTTGTCTGCACCACGGTTGGACACCGTCACAGTCATTTGACAAGTCTCCAACGTGAGTGAACAGTATCGTTATTGAGAAGAGAGACTGTGTTTCGTTACTGAAACTGTTTTATGTGAACTGCAGCCATTACTGTGATGTACTGAGGCAGCATCGCCTACTTAGGAGATGTCCGATGCCATTAAGTGGTTTAAAGAAGATGTTAACGAAATTGAGAAACTCGGGTGAGCTTTGAGTGGCACGTGGAAGAGGAAGGCGTCCTATCCCTGTGGAACTTATTTGCGAAGTTGCTGTTCCTGCAGCTGACCATGCAGCACTTGCTCCAGTTAGAGCTTGTGTTGCCGGCCGGAGTGGCCGTGCGGTTCTAGGCGCTGCAGTCTGGAACCGAGCAACCGCTACGGTCGCAGGTTCGAATCCTGCCTCGGGCATGGATGTGTGTCATGTCCTTAGGTTAGTTAGGTTTAAGTAGTTCTAAGTTCTAGGCGACTGATGACCTCAGAAGCTAAGTCGCATAGTGCTCAGAGCCATTTGAAGTGCTTGTGTTGGTGTTCTTACAGTGCCACGAGAGTTGTCAGTAGCAATGCCAACAATACTGAAAGTTTTGTGGTATGTATTACATTGGTACACGTACAAGATCCAGATCCTGCACCAACTGAAAGTTCACGAATGACAGTAATGTTCTGAATTTATTCTTGAGTCCTTGGCACGGGACGAAGTTGATGACGTATTGCCGGGCAATATTCAGTGGATTGAGCGGTACATTTTATTTTACAGCGTGCAGTGAATAGCTAGTGGTCGTGCGGTAGCGTTCTCGCTTCTCGCACCCGGGTTCCCGGTTTCGATTCCCGGCGGGGTCAGGGATTTTCTCTGCCTCGTGATGACTGGGTGTTGCGTGATGTCCTTAGGTTAGTTAGGTTTAAGTAGTTCTAAGTTCTAGGGGACTGATGACCTCAGGAGTTAAGTCCCATAGTGCTCAGAGCCAATTGAACCCCTTTGAGCCAGTACATTGCACTGGATGACGATGTTCCGTGAGAAACGAAAGTAACAACGAAATAGCTCCATTGACGCGTAATAATTCCTCTAATATTTCCATCGCACGTAAGTCATTTATTAGAGTGGATTAGCAGCACTATACCACTCATAGCTGACAGTGGAATTGTGTACAGCAGTATATCGTCCTTGGGAGATCGTAAGGATTTTAAGGAAGTCTGAGACAAAATCCCAACTGGTGTAATGAACGGTAGTTCTCTATACGTTACGATAGTGCCTGTAGCATAAACAGAGAACCCTATGGTATCTGATCACAAGTGCAATGATAAACGTCCTGAGCGTGTCACATTGTGTAATTATTTAGAAGAAATGCTAAGATGTGGTATGAAACAGATCTTCTCTTGGAGCAAAACAGGCAACGCCTTGATTGCGAGACAGAAAGTTGAGCCAGAGTAGTATAGAATGTACGTGGCTGATTGAAGACCATGGGCCGGTACGCCAGCCAGCCTGAGAGCGGCTGCCCACACGCGTTTAGGCAAATGCTGGGCTGGTCCACCACCTCCACTACAGAAAATACGATCCTCACATAGTTATAAAACGTTAATACGGAAGACTTCCTACTCAAGCCCCAGAACAAGTGCTGTTACATCCTTGTATTTTCTCTACAGACCTGTTACGACCATAGCAGCGCGTCTCTGAATTCATTCGATGTTTGCTGCCTTACCTGCTCGAAATGGACTCCGAACACTGCAACAACATTCTAAAATTTGTCAAACTCACATCTTGTATGCCATCTTCTTTAGAAATGCACGCCACATTCCCTTGTGTATAGGGTCAGCACAAAGTCTTGCCCTGATTATAAGAATTTATTACAGAATAACCGTTTGACATAATAATTTACAGTTGATGCCGTTACATATGTTAGTGTTCTAGTTTTTTTAAGACCACTTACGTTAGTAAACCTCAACGTGTGCTCCCTTGGTAGCTCGGTGAATGTCGAGGCGGTATTCCAGTTCCCACCAGGTGTTTCGTGACATGTGTCCTGTCACAGTACCCACAGCAGCGTGTAGCCTAGCCTTCAGTTCGTCGACATCAGCAACTGGTGTGACGAAGACTATGTCCTTGATAGAGCCCAGAAAAAATAGTCAAGGGGCTTAATGTCTGGAGAGCGGGGTGGCAAGGGTGTTGGACCATTACTTCCAGTCCACCGATCCGGTAATGTTTCAACCAGGAAATCACGCACTATCAAAGCCCAGTGGGGGTGTGCTCCATCTTGCTGGAAACGTAAATGTTAGCGGTAATGGATTTTTTCGAGAAGAAAAAGGTCCAAAACCCTTGTTATGCATGAGGCCGCACCAAACATTCACTATTTCGCTGTTTCGCCGTAACTGTACACTGGAAAGTGAAGACTCTGAACCCCATATACGGGCATTTTGGATATTTACCATTCCACTGACATGAAAGGTGGATTCATCGGTAAAGCATATGTCATTTAAGTAATCGTTAGCGCCATCAATCCTGTTGAGAATCTCAGTTGCTAATTCATCACGTGGCACCAAATCATTTGGTTGCAAGGCCTGCACAATTTGCACTTTGTAAGCATGCAACCTAAGCCTTCCACTAAGAATTTTCACCACGCTAGCAGTATTTGAAGTTCATGTATTGCTAGACGAGTTGATTTAGACGGACTCCATTGAAATGATTGCCGAACACGATCAACGGTTTCATCACTCACACGAGGCCTGCCACTTCGAGGACGATCTTCTATGCCGCCTGTTTCGTTAAAGTTGGCATATCATCACTTTATTGATTTAACGTCAGGAGGGCTGCGTCCATAAGAAGCCCGAAATTTACCCTGAACACTGGTGGCTGATTTCGTTTCGTGTAACCAAAGCACACATTGCGCTTTGTCCTGCTTCGACGCCATTTCGCCAGCAACTAACGTGACCTCATAGACCGCATCGGTGTTGTGGAGCACTGGCGCCATCTATTGGTCACAACAACTACTAACACTAATCAAAATATCCACGGGTGTGCTGCCGGTCTATAGTGTCCAACGGGCACAATATTTCGGCGATCATACATGTCGCCATCATCAGGTGAACTGACGGACTGAGCTCCTGTGAACGTGCCGGCACGGAGATCCGTACGCTATGGCTGCTCAGAGGGAACTGGGTTCGGTCGCGGCGGCGGCCGATTTAAATACCCTCCGCCCGCGGCGCACTCCCTCCGCTGTCTGCGCCCCGCGCCACGGTCGCGCGGTGGAACAGATTGCGACGGCGTCTGAGATGACGTCAGTGTGATGGCTCTGTCCGCCGTGGTCGTCACAACTATACGTTTGCTCGATTTATTCTTGATTAACCCAATCGATAGTTCCCAAGCCTTGCTAAGATTATAGCCACAGTCACGGTTTATGAGGTCGTCATTGGTACGAATTTCGATGGCCTCTCTAACAACACTGTCCCAGTATCTCGACGTCTGTACCAGAGTCCTCGTGCGGTCATACTCCATAGCGTGATTTTTCGACAAACAATGTTCAGCGACCGCCGACTTGATCGGATACATCAGTCGAGTGTGCATCTGGTGTTCACGGCATCGATCCTCGACGGTACGCATCGTCTGACCAATATAGGACTTGCCACATTGACACGGAATCTGGTACACGCCGGCCTTCCTCAAACCGAGGTCATCATTGGCGCTCCCCGCCAGTGCACGAGTTTTATTCGGAGGATAAAACACAGTTCTGACCCGGTGTTTCTTCAAAATGCGGGCGATTTTCCCCGAGAGTGCGCCAGTATATGGAATAAACGCAGTGCCTACCTCCTCCCTGGTGATTTCATTAATCTCCACAGGTTGTGCTGTAGTGGTTGGGCGGAGAGCACGTTGAATCTGCCACTCTGAGTACCCATTTTTTCGAAGTACAGTTCTCAAATATTCCAATTCCTGGGGTAGACTCTCTGCGTCAGAGATAGTGCGCGCCCTATGTACCAGAGGTTTAAGTACCCCATTCCTCTGTGAAGGGTGGTGGCAGCTGTCTGCGTGCAAATACAGATCAGTGTGCGTTGTCTTCCGATACACCCCATGACCTAGGGTGCCGTCAGCCCTTCTATTGACCAAGACGTCAAGGATGGTAATTTACCCTCCGCTTCAGTCTCGATAGTGAATTTGATGTTGGGGTGTATGGAGTTTAGATGTATAAGGAAGTCAAGGAGTTTATCCTTACCATGTGGCCAGATGACGAACGTGTCGTCCACGTAACGGAAAAAAGAAGTAGGTTTCCATTCGGATGACGACAGGGCTTCCACCTTCAAGTTCTTCATGTACAAATTCGCTACCACCGGTGAGAGTGGGCTACCCATGGCGACTCCCTCCATTTGTTCGTAGTATTCTCCATTAAAAAGAAAATACGTGGAAGTCAAGACATGCCTAAAACGTTCAGTGGTCTTCTCGCCAAACTTCTGACTAATCAATTCTAGTGACTCTCGCAGGGGTACCCTCGTAAACAAGGAAACGACGTCAAAACTCACCATGATATCTGACTCATCCAACCTGAAGCTATCAAAGCGTTTAACAAAATCCACGGAATTACGGATGTGATGAGGGCATTTACCTACATAAGGACTTAACATTCCCGTCAGGTATTTGGCCAACAAAAGAGTAAATCGAGCAAACGTATAGTTGTGACGGCCACGGCGGACAGAGCTATCACACCGACGTCATCTCAGACGCCATCGCAATCTGTTCCACCGCGCGACCGTGGCGCGGGGCGCCGACAGCGGAGGGAGCGCGCCGCGGGCGGAGGGTATTTAAATCGGCCGCCGCCGCGACCGAACCCAGTTGCCTCTGAGCAGCCATAGCGTACGGATCTCCGTGCAGGCACGTTCACAGGAGCTCAGTCCGTCCGTTCACCTGATGATGGCGACATGTATGATCGCCGAAAGATTATGCCCGTTGGAAACTGTAGACCGGCAGTACACCCGTGCATATTTTGATTATCAATTACGCCTGGAGAAACTCAAGAATCACAACTAGTAACACTAACCTATGTAACGGCATCTAATGCAACTTATTATGTCAAACGGTTATTCTGTTATAAATCTTTATAATCGGGGCAAGACTTTGTGCTGACCCTGCATATATAACACAGAGTATGTATGTGTGTACATCTGAGATCTCCTCCCAAAACTCTGGGTCTGTTGGGTTTGGACATGGGAACAGCAGGCATCATGAGTATTAGCGCTGTCAGGTTTTAGGAGCGGAGATATAGGTAGAAGGGGGTTTTTTCTCAGCCCCTGGCATATAGATTGCCCTAGACAATAGGTGTGTTGTGTGGGCACTGTACCAGCCAAATCAACGTAGTTTGCAGGGCAGCCTACATGTCAGGGGCAAGAAGCAGTTTCCCAGACCGCAACATGTAGACATCCGTAAATACAAATGTATTATGTAGCAGTAGCATCAGCCTGCTTTATCGACCTGCTGTGGATGGGAGCCTATACATCAGCGCCAAATAAATGACTTTCAACTCCCTAATGTGTAGCTGGCCCTGCATGGCGGACATACTCTAAATGTGCTTCAGCCTGCTTTATTGAACTATACTGCATGGACTACATGTGCCAGTGAGCATCTCCGAGAAAGTTTGAGATGGAAAGATGAGATGGACAGAGAGAGGGGGAGGAATAAATGGACAGAGATAGAGGAGGGGGTGAAGAAGGGGGTGGTCGAAGATATATAGGGGTAATTAGCAGTTGAGAAATTACTAACGGAAAGAGAGAGTGGAAGGATATGGTCAGTGGGTCTGGCAGACGTTATGATAAGAAAGATGGTCAGAGGAAATGGCGAATTAGAGAGGAAAGAAGGTATGAAGAGACAGAGACTATGGAGAGAAGAAATAAGACAGGTCGAAGTGGAGGGAAAAGATGGACAGGTGGAGGAAGATAAGAAAATAGAGAGTGGGAAGAGGATGTGTGTTCATTATATGCTTTAACCACATACGCAGGAGAAGCTACAGAAAAAGGCATGTAATACAGTAAAATCTGAGAAATACTGATAGAGCGAACCATGTACTTAGAGGAAGACACACTAGGCAAAAGAAAGAAATAAAGAGAGATAGATTAGAAGTGATATGAAATGGGACGTCTATATAATAGAATTAGTGAAGCCGAATTAAAGACCTGGATTTGTTGCACGGTTTCAGGGAATGTGCCTAGCATCTCTAAAGATGACTCCATACAAGATGTGAGTTCGACAAATTGTAGAATGTCCCGTTGTTTGGGGTCCATTTCGAGCAGGTACGACAACAAACATCGAAGGAATTCAGACACGCGCTGCTATGATCGAAACAGGTCTGTAGAGATCATAGAAGGGTGTAACAGAACTTGCTCTGCCTGCCGTTGTGGCCGAGCAGCTTCAGTATGGAACCGCGCGACCGCTACGGTAGCTGGTTCGAATCCTGCCTCGGGCATGGATGTGTGTGTGATGTCCTTAGGTTAGTTAGGTTTAAGTAGTTCTAATTTATAGGGGACTGATGACCTCAGAAGTTAAGTCCCATAGTGCTCGAAGCCATTTGAACCATACACATACACATCTTATCTCCATAAGGAACATCACACAAATAATCGTTTGGCCCTTTCTTGCAGGAAATAAAGATACACACAACTAGTAAGTTGGCCAACTAGAAAATGTGGTCATATTGGTGAAACTATTGGTTTCCGGTCCCATGTTTATCAGAATTATTTGCTCCTTTTGTTTTCCTCTACCCCATTTTTTATTTTAGCTTTAGTACCTAGCTATTAGAAAAATTATGAGAAAATTCCATTTGTAGAGGAAAAATACTATTTCCATCACAAAAAATTGAAGAAATATTCTATAACGCTGAAAGTGTGAAGCTGACAAAAACCAAGCAGTACAATACACATACTGAAGCTGTCTACTCAGGGAGATATGTTCTTTCAGGAAATAATTTTTTTTTGTTAATGGGTTTTCTATCGAATTCTTCTGTAGATGTGATGAAAACTATATCAAGTAGGTTTCCTAAACAATAGAAGCAGTATCCAGCACAACAAAATTTAAGGGTCTCCCATCTCCAAACCCAGTCACCTAGTCCACTGCGATGCAAAACTCCTGTACTTTGATCGAAGGTGCCTACAACGTTCTTCTGTAACGATTGTAACAATGCAAAAGCGTGATGCCCTCTGACGTCACCTATCAATACGTAGGAGAAAAGGAGAAATCCCGAGCTCAGAGCTGATGTTCGATATAACTTGGGTTAATGACGGCACCGTATTTCTCCATAATTATGCGCAGCACCATCGTGGACGTTTCAGACCGTGGGAAGAACATCACATTTCCCTCTGTCCATATATCACCGCTTCTCTTCACCCTCCAGGTGTAGGTCAGCCTTAGAGAATATCGCGTAATTTGGAAGCTTATCATTTTCATTATAAACTCATGGAACTGGGTACCGGCCTGTCAGAGTCCTTTCATTCAGACGTTGATAAACATCACAAACCTTCCAAAGACCTTTTGGCTTCATAAAAAGCTCAAGGCGACTAGTCAAGTGTGATTATAACTGGCGTATAATACCTTTATACGAGACTTGGAACTTAAATAGTGGCAACTATTCACAACTGATTCAAAAGAGTTAAATGTTTGCATCTGTTACTATCCTTCAAAGTCACCAGGGTTGTGTAGAACCCGTTGCCAGCGATGTGGATGGCGTAGTATGCCGTTAGTAAAGCCTGTTCTGTTAATGGTGCGAATGGAGCGGTCTACTGCCTGTCGAATTTCTGGAACAAATCTGAAGTGAATGCCACGAAGTGGTTCCTTCATCTTCGGAATCAAATCAAGGACGTAAGTCCGGGTAGTATGGTGGATGGTACAGTACTTCCTAGTCCCATCGACCGAACAGAGCAGCCACAGCTTGCGTTGTATGCCCCCGCGCATTATCGTGCAAAATTTTGGGTGGGTTGCGCAGAAAGTGTCGCCACTTCTTTCGCAAAGATGGTTTCAGGTCATGCTCCATAAACGAACAGTTATACTGTGCATTGACGGTGACGGTGACTTTCGCTTCAGAGCTGTTTCAGAGATTCGACAGGCAGTAGTCCGCTCCATTCGTACCATCAACAGAACAGGCTCTGCTGGCATCGCTGCCAACTGGTTCTACACAACGCTGGTGACTACTTTGAAGGACAGTAACAGGTGAAAACATGTAACTGTTTTGAATCGGTTGTGAATGAATAGTTGCCACTATTTAAGTTCCAACCCTCTTATAACAGAAACTGACATTCTTCTTTAGGGTACTTAACTAATCATTGTGATGTTCACCTTTACATTTTGTTGTAACATTCAGCAGTAATAAATTCCGCAATACTCTTATTTTCATACAGATTATGTTTCTCTCCTAAAGTGAGAAGTCGCTGCACAGCATATGGGTTTAAAACATTTAGAATATACAGGGTGATTCAAAAAGAATACCACAACTTTGAAAATGTGTATTTAATGAAAGAAACATAATATAACCTTCTATTATACATCATTACAAAGAGTACATAAAAAGGTTTTTTTTCACTCAAAAACAAGTTCAGAGATGTTCAATGTGGCCCCCTCCAGACACACGAGCAATATCAACCCGATACTCCAACTCGTTCCACACTCTCTGTAGCATATCAGGCGTAACAGTTTGGATAGCTGCTGTTATTTCTCGTTTCAAATCATCAATGGTGGCTGGGAGAGGTGGCCGAAACACCATATCTTTAACATACCCCCATAAGAAAAAATCGCAGGGGGTAAGATCAGGGCTTCTTGGAGGCCATGTGATGAAGTGCTCTGTCACGGGCTGCCTGGCGGCCGATCCATCTCCTCGGGTAGTTGACGTTCAGGTAGTTACGGACAGATAAGTGCCAATGTGGTGGCGCTCCATCCTGCTGAAACATGAATTGTTGTGCTTCTTGTTCGAGCTGAGGGAACAGCCAATTCTCTAACATCTCCAGATACTTTAGTCCAGTTACAGTAGCACCTTCGAAGAAAATGGGACCAAAAACTTTATTGGCTGAAATGGCACAGAAAACGTTCGCCTTAGGCGAGTCACGTTCATACTGAGTTGTTTCCCGCGGATTCTCAGTGCCCCACACAGACATTGTGACGGTTGACTTTCCCGTTAGTGTGGAAAGTTGCTTCATCACTAAACACAATCTTTGAATCGAAAGATTCATCTGTTTCCATTTGAGCAAAGATAAAATCACAGAAATCGATTCTTTTAATCTTATCAGTTGCAGACAGTGCTTGAACCAATTTCAGACGATAAGGTTTCATAACTAACCTTTTTCGTAGGACTCTCCGTACAGTTGATTGTGGAATTTGCAGCTCTCTGCTAGCTCTGCGAGTCGATTTTCCTGGGCTGCGAACAAATGCTTGCTGGATGCGTGCTACATTTTCATCACTCGTTCTCGGCGGTCCAGAACTTTTCCCTTTGCACAAACACCCATTCCCTGTAAACTGTTTATACCAACGTTTAATACACCACCTATCAGGAGGTTTAACACCATACTTCGTTCGAAATGCACGCTGAACAACTGTCGTCGATTCACTTCTGCCGTACTCAATAACACAAAAAGCTTTCTGTTGAGCGGTCGCCATCTTAGCATCAACTGACGCTGACGCCTAGTCAACAGCGCCTCAAGCGAACAAATGTACAACTAAATGAAACTTTATAGCTCCCTTAATTCGCCGACAGATAGTGCTTAGCTCTGCCTTTTGTGGTTGCAGAGTTTTAAATTCGTAAAGTTGTGGTATTCTTTTTGAATCACCCTGTATTTTACGTTTCGCCTATCAAAATTTCATGCGCAGAGACATCTCATACCCAAGCCATAGGTGTACTTAATGACAGGTTTTCTTTCCATGGCTTGGAGCTTCATCAAGGCAGAAAATGAAGGGACTTGCAGTACCAAACCTCTATCTGTGTTTCCAAAATTAGGATATCACAGCACCTGCTGTGAATTTTTCTTGTTGGCTCAGTTGTTCCTATTGCCTTTCAACAGGTGTAAAGCGTCAACGATAAAAAATAATGGTGAACAGAAATCTCTAGGACTGCAGTGGCACCATTAAATGTTGTCCATAGACTATCAGCTCCCTTATAATCCGTATGATTTCCTCTATTTTTAAATAACTAAACATCTGTTTACCTAAATAAGAAAGTTATGAGGGCTTTCACCTAACTTCAAACACTCCTTCTGAAGTGTACGTGGATGAGGCAAAACCCTGCAGTGAGACATTGTAATAAATCTATAATCATATGGAGAAACAGAAAATAATATGGAATAGAATACTTACTATAAATTCAGCAGAACACCTCAACTGTTCTTGAGCTACAGTCGGTAGCAAATCATATTTTCTTATAAATTTTACATTCCCTTCGCTTGCTTCTGAAGCTTTCACTGTGTTCTGCAAGACACCATAAATTACGTTTATTTTGCATATTGATACGTTTGGGTAGGAACAGTTTTAAAATGTTACTCAGTTGACCAACATCCTGAACCTTTTAGATGGAAACGTGATTACTGGCAGGTTTTAGAGATGTTTGTTCTTTAAAACATTTATCCCTAAAAACAAATAATACAGTTTCTTTCCTCATTATGGTCATGTTGTTGTTTTTGTGGTCTTCAGCCCGATAACTAGTCTGATGCAACTCTCAATGCTACTCTCTCCTGTGGAAATCTCCTCATCTACTACTATGCAACTGTAACTTATTTGCCGGCCGCGGTGGCCGTGCGGTTCTGGCGCTGCAGTCCGGAACCGCGGGGCTGCTACGGTCGCAGGTTCGAATCCTGCCTCGTGCATGGGTGTGTGTGATGTCCTTAGGTTAGTTAGGTTTAAGTAGTTCTAAGTTCTAGGGGACTTATGATCTAAGATGTTGAGTACCATAGTGCTCAGAGCCATTTTTTTGTAACTTATTTGCTTCTGAAACTGTTTAATGTGTTCATACCTTGGTCACTCTCTTCAATTGCTGCACTTCCTCCAATACTAAACTGATAATCTCTTGATGTCTCACAATGTGTCCTATGGCGGATGCTTTCTTCGGATCGGGTTGTCCACAAACTTACTTTCTTCCCAGTTCTGTTCAGTACCTCTTCATTAGTTAAGTGATCTACCCATCTGATCTTCGGAATTCTTCTGTAACACCATATTTCAAAAGCTTCTATTCCATTCTTGTCTAAACTTTTATCGTCCATGTTTCACTTCCATATTTCGTTACACCCCGCACAAAATTTTTCAGAAAAGACTTTCTAACACCGAAGTCTACATTCGATGTTAAAAATTTTTCTTCAGAAACGCTTTTCTTGCGGCCTCCAGTCTACATTTTGTACTCTCTCTACTTTGGTAATCATCAGTTATTTTGCTGCCCAAATAGCATAACTCATCTATTAGTCTCATCTATTAGTCTTTGACTAATTCATAAGTAGCATAGGAAACTCGGTCGCATCTATTCATCGGTGAAATACAACAAGCGGAGCTTTCCGGTCAAAATTCCTTTACAAAGTAAGGCTACTGAATTTTTTTTGTCATGGTCACCTCCTCCTTCTCAGCTGCCTACCGGAGATCCGAAAGAGGGACTAGCCCGGAATCTTTTGGCAATGAAGAGAACATCAGACGCTTTTTCATTTACAGACCACATGTAATGTGGACACACATTATGTGTCTTTCCTGAAATGGTTTCGTTTGCCTTTTGCAATCACATGCTGATTCTTCCACCTGTTAGGGGCAGTTTCCCACCTCAAGGGCAAGAGAGTGCCCT
Source organism: Schistocerca nitens (assembly GCF_023898315.1). Classification (NCBI taxonomy): domain Eukaryota; kingdom Metazoa; phylum Arthropoda; class Insecta; order Orthoptera; family Acrididae; genus Schistocerca; species Schistocerca nitens. Next base: position 34,778,075 of record NC_064620.1, on the reverse strand, counting down.
AAACTTCTGTCCGCTCCTCCGCCCTGCTTGTCAAGGCCATTGGCTGAATGAGGGTGACTTCTTATGTCGGAAGTCCTCGGCACCGATTCTGATTTATTCAAATTTTAATCTGTGGCGGGGTTCGAACCCCGTAACGGGGAGTGTTTGACTACTTACCAAAGACGCTACACCGAGACCACGGGTGCACGGTGCTGGATTAAAAAGAACGTGAAGAAATTGAGAAAGGAATAATCGTCGGAAGAACTGACTCAGCTTATAGAAACGTCAAAACAACCTCCGGAGAAATTAAAACCTAGGGTGACCACATTAAGCGAGCAAAGCGAAATTCACTCTTAAACAGTGACAGAGCAGATAGGTGTAAAGAGGACACTGACTGCCTCTGTGAGGGAGAAGAGTTACCTGATGATGTGATGGAGGAAGAAACAGGAGCCGTTATAGAAGGGACAGGGACCCGGTATTAGAGTCATAATTTGAAAGAGCTTTGGAAGATCTAAGAAGACAGAATCAATTTACACACTGAAGAAGCAACGACGGATATCAAAATTCGGGGTGAAAATATATCAATGATAAGATTTGCTGATGACATTGCCATCCTTAGGGGAAGTCAGAAAGAATTACAGAACGTGTTGAATGAAAATAACAGTCTAATGAGTACAGAATATGGACTGAGAGTACGAGAATTATATTATTATTGTTATTATTATTTATTGTTATTATTTTCGTGTCCAGGACGGTACAGTACAGTTACTTACAAATTTGAAATAATACGATGCAATGTATACATTACACTTTGTAGACGTCGAATTACTTTTGAGGACCAAAAGTAGGCAGTCTAGGTTTCTGGGACATTTGCTGAAATTAGGTCTTCCACCGTGCAGGCTTCAGCCAAATTCGGGCTCTCCACCTTCGCAGCCTATTCAAAGTCTTCCACGTGTGGTAGGATGGTAGGAAACCAGCAGATGTTTCTTACTTTAGGTTCTGGTTGTTACTTACAGTTGCCTCGTTTCACCAGATATTCAGCGAGCGGAAGGCGCTGATAGTTTTAGTTGTTCCAAAAAAACTCTTTCTCTACTTAAGCCTAGGTCATAATGCTTCCCTTCGAAGTATGGAATGCACGGTATCAATTTCCTGTTTCTTCTACTCAATATCTGTCGCCAACTGCAGTTGGTCGTAGCCAACCAGTTGTAATGCGGCCTTCCTGGTTAAGAGTGGTGTCAACGTGCCCGGTGTGTGCGAAGTTCTGCCAGACTGATGCAGCATATTCTGCGTCATAAAAGCATAGAGCAAACGTACGTAGAACATTTGGTTGAGCCCCCACCCCAAGTGTTGTTCGTGTTGTTAGTGAGAATGCCTGTGATATCATTTCTGCTGTAGACTTTGAAAGTCATGTTCTCGTAATGGTGTTTGAGAGTAAGTGTGTAGTCGAGCGCCGGCCGCGGTGGTCTCGCGGTTCTAGGCGCGCAGTCCGGAACCGTGCGACTGCTACGGTCGCAGGTTCGAATCCTGCCTCGGGCATGGATGTGTGTGATGTCCTTAGGTTAGTTAGGTTTAAGTAGTTCTAAGTTCTAGGGGACTAATGACCACAGCAGTTGAGTCCCATAGTGCTCAGAGCCATTTGAACCATTTGTAGTCGAGCTGTATTCTAGTGTACGTAGTGATGTCCTAGTGTAGTAGTTGCTTTCCCTTCCAAGCTACTGACAGTTTTCTAGTAGCTTTTCTACTCCTCAGGTGAAACGCAAAGACATTTGTTCTGAATGGATTAGGCTTTATGTGGGTTTTGTCATCGTCTTCTGATATATCTTAGAAATCTGCAGTTACTTTCATTTCTACCTCCTCAAATGTTGTTCCTTGGGCTGCAACCGTTGTGTTGTCTGCATAAATGAAAGATCTTGTGTATGTTCTAGCAGGTTGGTAATTGCTGTAGATATTAAACAGCAGCAATGCCAGTCCACTGCCTTCTGGATTCTGCATCGGCTTGTAACGCCGTACATGCATATCTTCCTGTTTCCATCTATTGTACTACAAATTTTTTCCTTATTTTGTTACCTAAAGATATGACATTTCTGTGTCTTTATATATTGTAATTGTTTTACTATTTGCATATATATATTTATGCATTTATGTCGTTGTATAATTGGTTTGTTTTGTTAATATTATTTGTATTTTTACGCTGGGTCTTGCCTAGGGAAAACTGCTATCGAACGATTACATCGATAGGTCGTGTGAAGAATCAAAGTGTGTAGGATCTTTGGTAGTGTTAACTCTGCCGCGTGGAGCGCGGGCAGAGAGAGTCTGGCTGGAGTAGCGAGTGGAGCAGGTGTGTTGAGTGACGCTCCCGCGAGTTGCCGCGCTTTCGGGTTTGGCAGCATGTAATTGCGCTCGACTTGCTATGATAGTTTGTGACATGGTGTCGCGGACGGGAAGCGTTAGCTGGCACACATCAAGAGCCCGTTTCGGCTGGAGACCCTGTCGAGAAGAAGGTGCGCCAACATCCAGCTTCTGCAACAGCGACGGCCGACAATGAGTGACTGTCGCCACCTCCTCGATCGACGACTTCAAACCTTCAATCAACCAACAAGGAAGACTGGTAGCATGTAATGTTTTAGAACTGTATGGCAGACCTCAGCTTTTCAAACTGTTAAATTTTTGTCACTAAATTACAGCAACGTAGCATGAACCTTTGTTGCTCATTGTCCCAATTGCATTACCAAGCAGGGTCCCTTCCTTTTACGAAATGAACCCGAGTGTCGTTGAAATTCAGACGCCAGCGTTGACGTAATATCATTCGATTTCACTGCTTTATTTTCAAAGTTCAGTTAATATATTCATAGCTCGCTACAGTATTTAGATTACGCAAGCACAAATTGAGAGTGCGAGTTTTGTTACCATATTTTAGCTTACCTGTGACTGCAGTTCGGCTTGGTAGGTACTAAATGTTACTATTGTTAATTGTTCAGAAACATTTAATTCAAGTTCAAAGTTAAATCTCTTATTTCTAAATTGCGTAGATTCAAGTAGCTTTTGAAATGATTGTTGAGGTAGCCCAAGACTAACCTTATTTTACTGAATTTCGTAGTGCTTCAGAAACAAATCTCACTATTAATTTCAATTACTAAATTAACTTTCAATTTTCCGGTTTTATTAATTCTTTTGCTAAATTAAGTCAGAGTGTAGCGAAATTTATTACTTCTGACAAACATTCAGTTTTCACGCAACATGTGTCAACCTTCAGTTGCCACGCTTTTAGTGCTAATTATATGTGCGTTAATCTTTCTTTTTCAGTTATTATAGTAGTGGTCCATAGGACTGGCGACCGTAATTTTCCCCAAATCTCAAATATCTAATTAACGCCAGTTAACGTAACTACCGCACATTTACTTTCTTTATTAACTTTACCCTTTTTCAAAATTAATTTCCACCCATTTCATTTGCATTTTTCCTCTCATTTAGATGTAGCCCTTTCTCCCTCTTTACCGACAGACTAACTTTCGTGACGCTTGCTTTTCCCAAATTTACATTAAGTACACACGGATTAATTTTTCACCGTCCTTAAGGTCGATAAGTGACAGGGGAAGGTTACCGGCTTTTCTTGTTGTTCAGTGTGACAAAGAACCATCTGTTGGTGTAGTTGGGTTTGGATGAACTGCGTTAATCGGGAGTCCTTGGCGGTTTTATAAATCTTCCTTGCGAGTATGCGTCACACGCCGCTGTCAGGTCACCAATGCCATGTCTGTAATCTGCTCTCTCTCTCTTATCCGTTCTCTGTTACTGAATTAGTTTGAGGATCTGGCCACAACTCGATTTTCCTGGGAGGAATCTTGCCTGTTGTAAAAAGAGTCTGATCTACGTATCCAGATATGCGGTTCAGATTCATTCTTTCCAGCAAGTTCTGTAGATGACAGAAGTGAGACTGGTCGAGAATCCTTGGAATCCGTCGGAAAGTCCCAGGTTTCAATATGGCTACCACTTTACGACAGATTTTGGGTACCTATAACTTCGATATGCAGTTGTTAATGAAATTTAAAGTTCACTTTTTATTATCTGTTCCTTATTTCTTCAACTCGTAGGTCATCTGGGCTTGGAGCTTTCTTATGCTTCATACAACGTATGGCGTCCTCTAGTTATTCTAAAGCAAAAGGCAAGAACCGCAGTCATCATCTTCAGCATATCTTTGCAACTTTGTCCTCTTAGATCGTCTTTTGTTTTGCAATTGTTATAGCAGATGAGTTGTTTGAACAGACGTTACATTTTTCCTTCTAGAGGCAGATATTCTAGACGTCAGTTGTTCACCTGCTTGAATTGTTTCTTCAGAGAAAGAGTCCTCACTGAAAAGTCTTTCGTATTTCTCCCGCAGTGTTTTTGAGACTTTGTCAAATCATCAAGAAGTATGTTCCTGTGTAACAGTTTTCACTAGGTTGATGAAATGTCACACTTTCCTGTAACATGTTCCACGTTTCCCACTTTCCTCTCTAGGTCCGCATTCGGAAGGGACGACGGTTCAATCCCGCGTCCGGCCATCCTGATTTAGGTTCTCCGTGATTTCCCTAAATCGCTCCAGGCCAATGCCGGGATGGTTCCTTCGAAAGGGCATGTCCGACTTCCTTCCCCATTCTTCTCTAATCCGATGAGAACGATGACCTCGCTGTTTGATCTCTTCCCCCAAACAACCCAACCCAACCCAACCCAATCCTCCTCTCCAGGACTTCGGCGGAATTAGTCCACTGTGCTCTCTTAAAATTAAATCGTCTTTTCAATGGGACTTTCTTTGTCACCGGAGCTGCTTCAACAACACAGATAATCGGTCGGTGCTGAGAGTGTCGGAGTGGTTACAAAACATAATTTTCCGACTGGTATGCTATAGTTTACTTACAAAGATGCTATCAGGATCTTATCCAGAGCGCCACCTACCACTGTTCAAAGAAGGTACTTGCTTCAGGTCGTGTATGAGCTTCGGTTTTATGCTTTTGGCCCAGTCTGTAAGGTCTTTCCTGTAGCCCCATGAGGAGCTGCTGAAACTGAACTCACTCACTAGTTTCGTTGGATTGAAGCAGAAGTTATTTGGTTCCTTGAAACTGAAGTCGGTCTTCTGTCGTTTATACACAGATGTTACTTTGCATGAGTTAACTTCAACAGCCATGATGTCTTCTTCTGCCGTTAGTTCCGTGGATAGGATAAGAACGTCAGGTTTGGCAATTTTTGCTCTTTCATACTGAGCGTCTGGTCTTTTAGTGATCGATTTCTTGACGTTTACCTTTGGCCTCCGAGCATAGGGACCTCTGTGTATCTTTTGTGTCATAAAAAAGTCATAGTGTGTTTACATACATCTGACAGAAGAGCTTCTTTCTGATATGATATCTCCTGACTATTATTGTAGTTTGGCGTTAGAGCTGGATTCGATTAAGCCTTTTGGTCTCATTGTTGTTGTTGTCCTGGTGGTGGAAGTCTCTGCTGGTAGGAAAACTCCTGGCGTTACGCAGAGTATACCTCATCGTCTGTGGTGATATACACTCCTGGAAATTGAAATAAGAACACCGTGAATTCATTGTCCCAGGAAGGGGAAACTTTATTGACACATTCCTGGGGTCAGATACATCACATGATCACACTGACAGAACCACAGGCACATAGACACAGGCAACAGAGCATGCACAATGTCGGCACTAGTACAGTGTATATCCACCTTTCGCAGCAATACAGGCTGCTATTCTCCCATGGAGACGATCGTAGAGATGCTGGATGTAGTCCTGTGGAACGGCTTGCCATGCCATTTCCACCTGGCGCCTCAGTTGGACCAGCGTTCGTGCTGGACGTGCAGACCGCGTGAGACGACGCTTCATCCAGTCCCAAACATGCTCAATGGGGGACAGATCCGGAGATCTTGCTGGCCAGGGTAGTTGACTTACACCTTCTAGAGCACGTTGGGTGGCACGAGATACATGCATTGTCCTGTTGGAACAGCAAGTTCCCTTGCCGGTCTAGGAATGTTAGAACGATGGGTTCGATGACGGTTTGGATGTACCGTGCACTATTCAGTGTCCCCTCGACGATCACCAGTGGTGTACGGCCAGTGTAGGAGATCGCTCCCCACACCATGATGCCGGGTGTTGGCCCTGTGAGCCTCGGTCGTATGCAGTCCTGATTGTGGCGCTCACCTGCACGGCGCCAAACACGCATACGACCATCATTGGCACCATGGCAGAAGCGACTCTCGTCGCTGAAGACGACACGTCTCCATTCGTCCCTCCATTCACGCCTGTCGCGACACCACTGGAGGCGGGCTGCACGATGTTGGGGCGTGAGCGGAAGACGGCCTAACGGTGTGCGGGACCGTAGCCCAGCTTCAGGGAGACGGTTGCGAATGGTCCTCGCCGATACCCCAGGAGCAACAGTGTCCCTAATTTGCTGGGAAGTGGCGGTGCGGTCCCCTACGGCACTGCGTAGGATCCTACGGTCTTGGCGTGCATCCGTGCGTCGCTGCGGTCCGGTCCCAGGTCGACGGGCACGTGCACCTTCCGCCGACCACTGGCGATAACATCGATTTACTGTGGAGACCGCACGCCCCACGTGTTGAGCAATTCGGCGGTACGTCCACCCGGCCTCCCGCATGCCCACTATACGCCCTCGCTCAAAGTCCGTCAACTGCACATACGGTTCACGTCCACGCTGTCGCGGCATGCTACCAGTGTTAAAGACTGCGATGGAGCTCCGTATGCCACGGCAAACTGGCTGACACTGACGGCGGCGGTGCACAAATGCTGCGCAGCTAGCGCCATTCGACGGCCAACACCGCGGTTCCTGGTGTGTCCGCTGAGCCGTGCGTGTGATCATTGCTTGTACAGCCCTCTCGCAGTGTCCGGAGCAAGTATGGTGGGTCTGACACACCGGTGTCAATGTGTTCTTTTTTCCATTTCCAGGAGTGTATTATTAAAGGAGTGATCTTCGTGGAGGCCCTTCCTTGTGCTCCACTGAGAAATAGCAGTATGAAATCAGTGAAAAACTGTGCGTACGGATTCTTGATCACGAATTAGATGAAGTTTAGGAATTCTGCTACCGAAGCAGTAAAATAATCCATGACTGACGGAGCAAGGAGGGCATCAAAATCGGACTAGCACTGACGAAAAAGGCATTCCAGGCCTAGAGAAGTCTACTAGTATCAAAAAGGCTTTAATTTGAGGAAGAAATTTTTGCGAATGTACGTTCGTATCAGAGCATTTTATGATTGTGTAATATGAACCGTGGGAAAACCAGAAAAGAAGAAAATCGATGCTTTTTAGGTGTGTGCTACAGAAGAAGTTTGAGAATTAGGTGGACTGGTAACATAAGGAATGAGGAGGTTCTCCGCAGAATTGGTGATAAATGGAAGATGTGGAAAACATTGACAAGAACAAGGGGCAGAATAATAGGACATCTGTTAAGACATCAGGGGACAACTTTTATGGTAGTAGAGGGTGGTGTTAAGGGTAAAAACTATAAAGGAAGTCAGAGAATGGAATACATGCAGCACATAATTGAAAACATAGCTTACAATTCCTGTACCGGAGGAGAATTCGTGGCGGGCAACATCAAAACCGTCAGAAGATAACTCAATGAAAAGTGTGACTAACGAAAGAAAATCAGGACTGGTGCCTGGTTACAATGTCTTACAGAACTGCGAGAGAAATAAATAAACCACGAATACCTATGAGAAGCTGTTAAAAGAAGCAGGAGTAACGCGTTTACTTGCATTGGAATACTTGTTTGGTGAAAACGCAAACTCATAAATGACGGCAACCCAATTAGGACGAAGGTTTTCGTCTTTAGGAAATCAAAACACAGGGTCCGTAGATACATTTGTATAATTTCCCTTGCAGTGAGGAACACAACACCCTTAACCACTGTGAAATCTCTTTCTAACAATGGCGTAGTCGCAAAACCACAATAAGTAACACATAACTACCAGCACTGTTTGTTCAGCACTCACGACCTAGCGGCAGGTCCTTTTGTAAAATCTGTGTTGCCCGGATTGAAATGTCAGGTTCTTAAATGTACAGTTGTCGTTAAGTATAAATGCTTTTCGATTTTTCAGTACAATGTATATTTCATTTCTCGCACGGTTAAAAATATTCCCACTTTTCAGTACTCTTTGCGTTATTTACGAGGTTCAGGTGCGACCTTTATTTAATGTGTATCATTTTAACGATGCTACAATAGTCAAATGTCTTGGTATTATAATTAGTTATGGACGTAATAACGACATGATATGTCATTCGAAATACAATCCCTAAAATTTTTCTTTATATCTTTTTCGATTTATTATGGATTCCTTAATTGTAATCTCAGATTTTGTTTGTAGTGATAATAAAGATATATCCGTGGCAATATGTGTTATCAAGCAATGAATCATTGTGTCAAAAAAAAAAAGATAACCGTTTCAGTTGGATGCCGCTTCGGCAACATGCGTGTCTCTGTCCCGCTTATCGAATCAGGGGTTGGGACCAACAGTTTATGGTGGAATCCGAAACCCTGATCGTTCCTAGCGATTCCCCATATTGTTGAGAGGTGAATTCTAGATTAAAGGCAGGTAGAAAATTTCCGTGTGTCGGCCGGGATTGGATACCATTCTTTGGCCTTAGTACTAGACTACCAGAGCCGACAGTCCTCAGGTAAAATTGTAAGATTAAATATGAATACCTCTGCCAAATATGTCTGCTTTGTAACAACTGTGTTTTAACGACAGGTAACGGATATTGTATTAAAGTTTGTGACTTTTGGGAGAACAAAAATCTCCGCTATAAAAATCAACATCGATTCCGCAAACAAAGATCTTTTGAAGCTCAGCTCACACCCTTCCTCCACGAGATCTATAGCGCAGTAGGAAGTTATCAGTAATCATAAGGCTGTGATGTCCGCCCGATAGCTGACTGGTCAGTGTGACGGATTGCCGCCCTACGGGGCCGGGTTCGATCCCCGGCTGGGTCGGGGATTTTCTCCGCTCAGCGACTGAGTGTTGTTCTGTCTCCATCATCGTTTCATCTCCATCCGGCCTGCAGGCCGCCCAATGTGGCGTCGAATGCAATAAGACCCGCACCAAGGCGGCCGGACCTGCCCCGCAAGGGGTCTCCCGGCCAATGACGCCAAACGCTCATTTCCATTTCCATAAGGCTGTGATAGCAACTATACCACAGGTTTTATAAGGAATGTTAAGAAAGGTAGGAAAATATTTTTCCGTAGCTAGAGTTGCAGGATACAAATTGCAGAGTATGTGAGTGGCCAACATGGGAGCATATATGGAAAAAATTCAAAATCATCGTTCAGTATGACTCAGAAAAGTATGTACCAAGCAAGGTCCTACGGAAAGGGAAAGACCCACTGTGCTTTAAGGGGCTCCGGAAAGGCTCAAAACCATGACAAGTTCAATTTTTACTTTTTTGCGTTTTCTGAATCTGCAGACTATTACCTTTTAATAGATATATAATTTATTCAATTCCGAAGACTACAACTATTTTTAAATTTTTTTTGAAATGTGTTCTACATGGGCGTGACCCACTGTGGCGCTGTTAAACTGCTGTCAAATGGTGTTATTATTAACGTCCGTGTTCATCAGGTACATTTTAGTGATGTGAGATAAAGTATGTGTGGTGGCTAACCTGTGATGGTTCAATATATATCGCTGGTGTGATTGTCGATTGTTTCATGTTTATTTACTCTGTCGTTATCTCGAAAATATTCGTAATTAATTCTGTTTCTTGAGTCTCTGTTTTGTTGAAGTATAATAATGAGTAAAAGTAAAGTTATTAGAAATCCTCTGAAGGCTTTTAAGAAAAGGAGAAATGTTGGAAAGCCAAAGGTATGTGTTATTACTGTAAACAATAAAGACGATGAAAATCCCCAACATAGCTTGTGTCCCAATGAAGAATACAGTTGGTGTAAATATAACAAAGGATTGCTAACTGGTGAAGTGTACACTCATAAGCATAGTCTGCCTCATGCAGTAATGGAGGTGATAAAACCTATTTTCAGAGACTTAGCAGCATCTGAACTGTTAAAAAAGTGTATTCACGGAAAAACTCAAAACCCCAATGAAAGTGTAAATAGTGTTATATGGTCGAGAATCCCCAAGATTGTATTTGTTGGAATAGAAACACTTCACTTTGGTGTGTATGATGCTGTTGCGACTTTCAATGATGGCAACATTGTAAGATGCAAGGTATTTAGAAATATGGGAATGAAGATAGGTTCTAACATGGTACGAGCGATGCTTGCTCTAGACAAGGAACGCCTTCGGGCTGCAGACAGGGCTGTAAAGAGTCTAGAAATACAAGCAAGAGTAAACAGGAGGAGGAACAAGAGGAAGCTGGAGGAGGAGTTTGCAGAGGATGAAGATAATCCATCATATGGACCTGGAATGCACTAAAAAGTTAATCCAATCTTTGTCGCTCGATTCCCAAAACTTATATTTTCTCGTACTAATTACATGTTTTCTAAGGATCTTCCAAACATATTTGTTTCAAACTTTAAGTAAATGTTACACAGTACCTTCTGCATAATTTAACACAGCCTTTTTCCAAAAAACTGTATATTTTTGAATATACAAATAAAAAGTTGCAAAAAAATGTTGTGAATTTTCATTACAATTGAAAAAAAAATCATCTTTAATAACTGAACTCAAAATTTGTAAAATCCCTGTGTTAAGTTGTAGCCCATATTCCAATAAATAATCTGTAAAAAGTTCAACTTCCTACCTCAAATACTTTGTGAGGAAAGATGTAATTTATAAGCGTTATTTTAACATTGCAAGTATAGGGCGTTCCGGAGCCACTTAACAACCATTAGAAAACAGCTACGTAAACAAACAGAGCTTCACCACAGTTTCAAGTAAGTGAAAATCTAGCTGAAAAACGAAAACTGAACTAAGCGAAAATGAGCGTAAGGAGAGCAATGAGACATGCGTTCTGTGACTTTTTAAGTAAAATTTTTTTAACCTCTCTGAGTAAAAACCCTATGGGTTTTTGGTCTTAAGTAAAATGAGCAAGTTGTCCGAAATCCACTATTAATTCAGTCAGGGACCATACTGGCACCGATAATGAATACTGAATTCGATCTTCCGAAACTGTAGCATAGTCAATGATGGTAAACAGTTGCTCCTTTCAATCATAGTACGAATTTCGATATGACAGACGTTGAGATAACATATCGCTGACTAGGAAAGTAACTGCAATTCCTTGGTAGCGGAAAGGCATCAGTACCAGATGAGATAGCTATAACGCTCTACAAATATTATGCGATAGAATTAGCTCCCCTTCTAGCAGCAGTTCATGGTAGGCCGCTGGAGGAATAAAGGGTACCTAGAGGACGGAAAGAAAGGGAGCTCATTCACTTTCCAAGAAGGGTCGTAAGAGAGTTGTACAGAATTACCGGCCAATATCGTTGACGTCAGTCTGTTGTACAAATACGGTACATCTTTTATGCTCAAGGTTTGTGACTTTTGGGAGAACAAAAATCTCTGCTATAAAAATCAACATCGATTCCGCAAACAAAGATCTTTTGAAGCTCAGCTCACACCCTTCCTCCACGAGATCCATAGCGCAGTAGACATCATCGTCCAGATTAATACAGTGTTCCTCGACTTTAGGAATGCATCTAATACCATCCCTCAGTGCAGTTCGGAGACAAAAAAGTATTAACCTACCTAGTATGGGACGAGATTTGCGACTGAACCGAACAATTTCTTGCAGATAGAACGCAACACGTCGCTCTTAATGCGGGAAAGTCAACAAATTTAAAGGTAATTCCGGAGTGTCCCAAGAAAGCTCGAAAGTAGCGTTGCAGTTTACAGCATGTTTGAATAACCTACTAGAAAGCGTTGGAAGTCGTTTAGGACTATTCGCATATGATGCGGTTGTCTATAAGTAGCAACGCCTGCAGAATTGCAGAATGACTTGATGAACGGTGCAGGCCCTGAACGTAAATAAATGCAATCTACTGCGCATACATAGGAAAGGAAATCAACTACTCAACAATTACGCTATTGGTGACAAATTACTGGAAACAGTATCTGATGTAAAATATCTACGAGTAACTATCCAGATTGACGGAAAGTGGAATGGCCACGTAAGAAAAACAGTAGGAATAGCAGATGTGAGACTGATATTCATAGGAAGAATCTCACCCACGAAGTAAGTGGCTTACAAGGCGTTTTGTCGACCGATTCTTGAGTAATGATCATCAGTCTGGGATTCTTACCAATTAGGATTGATAGAGGAGATAGAGAAGATCCAATGAAGATTTGCGTGTTTCATCACGGGATCGTTTAGTCGACGCGAGAGCTTTACAGAGACTCCAGTGGCAGATGATGAAAGAAAAGTGCTGTGCATCAAATGGTTCAAATGGCTCTGAGCACTATGGAACTTAACATCTGTGGTCATCGGTCCCCTAAAACTTAGAACTACTTAAACCTAACTAACCTAAGGACATCACACACATCCATGCCCGAGGCAGGATTCGAACCTGCGACCGCAGCAGTCACGCGGTTCCGGACTGAGCGCCTAGAACCGCTAGACAACCGCGGCCGGCTGGTGTGCATCACAGTAAGGTTTACTGCTGAAATTTCCAATGAGCCCTTTCTTGGAAGAGCCGGGCAACATATTTTTTTTGAAATTTGAGGTAAGTTCCTATGAGACCAAACTGCTGAGGTCATCGGTCCCTGGGGTTACACACTGCTTATCACTAGAACGGCGGAAGGGATCAAATTGACCCGTGTCATCCTTTTTTCGTTCATTGTCATATCCACTTTATTTACTTCGATAATGAAAATATATGACTTTTTCTAATTTTTTCTCGTCTTTCTAAGGATGTTTTAGTATTTACAAAATATTTTAATTTTCTTCGCCATTTCATTTAGTATATCTAGAACGGCGGAAGGAGTTAATTCGACCCCACTGTAATTTCTCTTCTGAATATAAGTAGATTATACAAAAATGCAGTGGCAACAGTGAGCAGTAACGCAGAGCAGTTGCTCCTCACTGGTGCAACTTGGGACGTGTACATTCCAGTCTGCCACAGCTTATGTTGTGTCACTAAGGCAGACTTTGTCCGTGACACACGTTTTCGAACTTGTATCGTCAGCGCGGACTTTCTGATAAAGAAGTGTTACATCTCTTAGAGAATTCCGAAGCTGAATCGGAATTGACTTCACTGATAGAGATGATGATTATGTACCTGACACAAGTGAAGATGCAGACATGGGGGATTAGTGGAAGAGGATTCCGATGCTGATGTACGTCAATCATCACCTCTTTCACCACAGCAGGTACAGTTGGAAGCGTCTACAAAGATGACTGCTAGGGATGGAACAGTGTGGAAGATCTGAAATTATTCATCTTCTGGAAGGCGGTCAGCTGTGAATGTTCTGAAGGAGAGAGGAGTTCTCACTGCTTATGCTTGCCAAAGAGTAGCAGTTCTATCGTTAGTACCTACCGTCTTATATTTGATGAAGCCAATCCTACGTCTCATGAAGAAATACGCAGAATCAAATGCTCGAAAAATACTGAAAAAACAATGAGTGGACTGTGTCACTTGAGGAACTGGAGAAACTGAGAGACATCATGTATGTTCAGGGTGTATTGTGCACAAAAGCTATGTCTGTGGATGATGTTTGGTCGCACTCTTTGGGGCCTGCTTTTATCAAGGACATTATGCTTAGGGACAGATTTCAAGAGCTTCTCAGATTTCTCCGTTTTGATGAAAAATCGACCCTGGCTAAACGCCTGGCAGCCAACAAATTCGCTCTTGTATCTGAAATTTGGGGAACGTCCATTGAATGCAGTATTCGCGATTACCGCCCTGGAGAAAATATAACCATTGACGAGCAACTCTTACCAAGAAATGCAAGATGCTGGTTTACTCAGTTCATGTCCAACAAACCAGACAAATATGGTCTCAAATTCTGGTAGGCTGTTAATGTAACAATGAAGTACACTGCTGGCCACCGTAAATGCAACACCAAGAAAGACAAGAGGTAGCACAACAAAATTTATTTTGTAGATAACATGTTGACCAAGTATCAAATGATTACGTTTACAGACGTCTGTGACATGTGGTTCCTGCCAGAATCAGTAGCCAGAGTAGCCGCCATTGTTGGAGATCACCGCTGCCACACGTCTCGGCATTGAGTCAAAGAGACGTTGGATGTGTTCCGGGGGTACAGCAGCCCAAGCAGCTTCCACACGTTGCCAAAGATCATCTGGTGTGGCAGCTGGGGATGTAATCTGGGTCACTCGTTGAGCAACCATAGACCACATGTTTTCTATCGGCGAAAGATCCGGAGAGCGAGCTGGCCAGGGAAGCAATTCAATCTGGTTATTGACGAAGAACCTTTGGACAATGCGTGCCACGTGTGGTCGCGCATTATCCTGTTGAAATATGGCTGTCGCCGAGCCCTGAAGGTAAGGAAGGACAACTGGCTCCATCACCTCGGATATGTAGCGCCGGCTATTTACAGTACCGGCAATGCGTACTAGAGGCGTGCGAGAGTAATATCCAATACCGCCCCATACCATAATACCCGCTGCAAGACCAGTGTGGCGGTGCATAATGCAGCTGTCCAGCATCCTCTCTCCACGGTGTCTCCACACTCGAATCCGACCATCGTGGTGCTGCAGACAGAAGCGTGCCTCGTCAGTAAAGACAACGTCATTCCATTCTGCCGTCCACATCCGTCTGTCATCACACCACTGGCGACGGAGACGTCTGTGGTTTTGCGTCAACGGTAGACGAAGCAATGGACGTCTTGCGGACAGACCACTCTGCTGTAAACGGCGTCGAATGGTACGCGCAGACACTGGATGATGCGTTACAGACGCAATGTGCTGTGCTATGGTTCGGGATGTCACTGAACGATCCGTCACTGCCATGCGCACAATTTTCCTATCAGCACGTGCAGTGGTGCACCGAGGTGAATGCGATCGACCACGTCGGTCCGTCGTACCCTCCTGCATCCAACGGTCACATATCCGCATTACAGTTGTTTGGTTTCGTCCAACACGACTAGCGATTTCTCTGTATGATAATCCACAATCTCGGTAAGCCACTATCCTTCGTCTGTCGAACTCGGATAGTTGATCAAACGATGTTCGCTGTTGTCTACGAGGCATAACTGATCGTCTTGTGAAACAACCATAAGGTAAACACACGTGCCGAACGTACACTCGTCGAAATCGCCAAGCCTTAAATGGCGCTATGAGGTGGCGCCACAGGCGCTCGTGATGTGCGTCTGCGCTGAAATTCTAATCAGTTGCATATCTCATCGCTGCAAACCCATGGTGTAAATTTCACTTGATTCGGATGCTTCCTTCAGGGTGTTGCATTTACGGTGGCCAGCAGTGTATATATGTAGTGCTTTCGTATACCTCGGCGAAGAGGACACGCATAGGGAGAAACAACCACTTGGAGAGTACGTCGTTCTGCGTCTCATGGAGCCATTTGTAAATCAAGGAAATGTGACCACAGACCACTTCTTTACGTCTCTTCACCTTGCTAAAATACTCAAAGAGAAGAAAACTCCATTAGTTGGTAGAGTGAACAAGATCCGTAGTGAAATCCGCGATGAAGTAAGGAAGCCGAATGCTTACATACAGTCCACCACAATACTGCACAATAGTGGCAGCACAGACTGCAACTTGACTGCATACCAAGGCAAGAAGAATATAAATGTCATTGTTCTGAGTACGCTGCATGCTGAAGTAGCAATAAGCAAGGAGGCAAAGAAAAAAACTGAAACTGTAACGTTCTACAATGCAACAAGGTACGTGATACACGTGATTGATCAAAATACCCGTAAATACACTACGAAGATTGCATGCAGGAGATGCCAATTAATGTCTTCTACAACATACTGCACATGGTGGAAATAAATGCATGGGTCATCTATAACATAGTAACGAACAAGGAAATGGAAAGGAAAAAGTTCATAATTCAACTGGCAAATAAACTCATGGGACCAAGAACATGAGGCAAAGATGTGGGACTAAAATCGCCTAGAAAGCCGAGGAAGTGCCAAATCAGTCTCTGCGAAAGCAACAAGACCAGCGAAAACTGTGTAAAGTGCCACAAAGCCGTGTGCGGAAAATGTGCGCGTAAAACAAATATCACCTCTGCTATGAGCGTGAAGCAGCTTCAAACGACTTGAGTGAAAAGTAATACAGAGCTGTTTGTAAAACACATGTGAGAGTAGAATGGACAAAATATAACTAAATGAGTCTAGAAGGTCGTATGAGTAGTTAATAAATTAAAATCTATAGTTGAGAAACAACATCGAGTATAGATTTAAGTGTCAGGAAGTCGTTTATGAAAGTATTTGTATGGAGTGTAGCCATGTATGCAAGTGAAACATGGACGACAAATAGTTTGGACAAGAAGAGAATAGAAACTTTCGAAATGTGGTGCTACAGAAGAATGCTGATGATTAGGTTGGTTGATCACAAAACTAATGAGGAGATATTGAATATAATTGGGGAGAAGAGGAATTTGTGGCACAAATTCACCAGAAGAAGGGATCGGTTGGTAGGACATATTCTGAGGCATCAAGGGATCTCCAATTTAGTATTGGAGGGCAGCTTGGAGGGTAAAAATCGTAGAGGGAGACCAAGAGATGAATACACTAAGCAGATTCAGAGGGATGTAGGTTGCAGTAGGTACTGGGAGATGAAGAAGCTTGCACAGGATAGAGTAGCATGGAGAGCTGTAACAAACCAGTCTCAGGACTGAAGACCACAACAACAACAGTTGAGAAACTAGGTAGCAGTAGCAAAAATAAATTTCTATGATACATTATTGTTCAAATAAATTAGTAATTATTATTTATAACTGTAAATTGTTGTGATTTACTAAAAAAGCTACTTTTTATAGTCAAATATGAAAATATTGTAAGTGGAGCCAAAATGACCCCATTCCGCGGGTTTAGGAATGTCAGGAACTCCGTCGTTCTAGTGTTAATCTAAGTTAAACTAACTTGTGCTATGGACAACACACACTCCCACGCCCGCGGGAGGACTCGACGCTCCGAAGGGGGGAGCCGCGCGAACCGCGGCAAGGCGACCAAGACAGCACGGATACCCCGCGCGGCTGGCAACGTATTACTTCATCTATTTATTTATTTATGCATTTATTTTACCTGGCAAGATTAGGGCCTTCAGGCCCTCTCTTACACCTAACCAGGCATACTCAGATTGAACAAATTTCAGTTTCTACAGAACATCAAGGACATATAACATGTTATACAGTATTAATGTTAAAGAAAAAAATAGAGATTATAACAGTAGTACAATGATAATTATAACAATCAAAAAATAATTATAACAATCAAGAATAATAATAATAATAATAATAATAGTAATGACTATGTATATGAAAGTAAACATATTTTTCTTTTATGAATGTCAGTCCTATTGCTAGTTGGGAATTTTCTCGTTATATTCTTGCAGCTTGTGAGTTATTCTCATCGAGCAGAGATATAAGATGATAGAATGGGGTGAAAAAGATATAGAAGAGGTAGATAGGTTAGAGAAAGAGAAATAGAATGGTAAAATTCGAAGCTATGATGGAGAGGAGATAGAAAGGGATGAGAGGAGCACAACAATGGTGGCTATACCGTCCCTAATATGTAAGTTTTGAGTTCCCTCTTGAATGTTGAGTGTTTCTGGATAAGACGCAGATCACAGGGAAGCGCGTTCCATAGTCGTATGGCTGTGATGGAGAATGACACGGAGAAAGAGGTACAGCCAAGATGCTAGACGTATCCGATTTGGTATTGTGGTTGTGGAATGATGTTAGGTGTTTAATGTGAGAAGATAAGTACTGGGGGCACCAGTGGCTAAGAAATCGATGAAGTAAGCACATCGTGTGGAGATCGCGTGCCTTATGTGGGCGTATCCAACCTAGCTGGGAGTATGAAAGACTGAAATGATCATACAACCGTATATTGCACACGCAGGCATTCATCACTAGCTCGAGGCATCTCGAATTTTCGCTATTTGTGCCGTGTTGAACTACATCACAGTAGTAAAAATTAGGCAAGACTAGTGTTTGGACTAATTTTTGTTTAACATGGGTTGGGAATATTTTTCTAAATTTTTGAATTGCATGTAGGGAGGAGAGCGATTTCCGGCAAGCTGTGACTGTTTGTTCTTCCCAGTTTAGGTGCTCATCCAAGGTTATTCCACGGTCTTTTACTGTTTTTTAGTATGTTAGTTGGGTACCATTGAGGAGTATTTGAGGGACTGTTTCGCGAAAGTACCGGCTGATTAACTTTGCATGAGGTATAAGTATGACCTGGGATTTCTTTGGGTTTAGTTTCAGACGTAGGTTCTGTGCCCATCGAGAAACAGAGCTAAGATCTGCGTTCATATTCGCTACTGCGTCAGCAATGTTCTTGGGGCTTGCACTTATGTACAGTTGGATGTCATCGGCATATAGATGGTAGTTGCAGGAGTGAATCACTGAAGAAATATCATTAATGTACAGTGAGGAGAGTAATGGACCAAGGACGGAGCCTTGGGGAACTCCAGAGCGCACGTTTTTCCTTGATGACTTTTCCGACCCACAAATGACTTGTTGATTTCTGTTTTTGAGGTAGCTGTCGAACCAGTGCATTGCGCTGTTTGAGAAATTCAGCTGTTTCATTTTAATTAGTAATATATCAAAGTCAAATGTATCAAAAGCCTTGCTAAAGTCAAGCAGTGTTAGGATGGTAGCTTCACGTCTGTCCATAGCATGTTTAATGTCATCAGTTACTTTGATTAATGCAGTTGTACTATGGTGCTTTCGAAAGCCTAACTGATGTTTGTCATGGATTTTATGAGTTTTGAGGTAATCCGTCAGCTGTTCATGGACGATGTATTCTAGGGCTTAAGATATTGCAGGTAGTATGCTGATCGGCCTGTAGTCACCTGGCGACTTAGGGTTATCAGTCTTGGGTATAGGTTGAATTAAACTTTGCTTCCACTCAGTAGGATATGTACCACTGACAAGAGACAGGTTGCAGATGTCTGTGATAACTGGAGTAATAGTGTCTACGACGTTCTTAATCATGCCAATGCTCACTCCATCATTTCCTACTGCCTCGGAAAAGATTCTCATAATTGCCTTGTGTACTGTGCCGGTAGTGGCTACATCTCAAATACGTCTCGAAAAATGAGCAGAACGACAGGCATACCGACAATCACTCTTCCAACGTCCCAAACGCGAGTGTAATATGGAAGGGGAGATACGTTAGTGTACCAAAAGTATCCTCCGCCACACACTGTTATATGGCTTGCAGAGTATGGCGTACATCATGGGAATTTTATTTGCATTTTAGTGTAGCTTTTTAAGTCTAGCATTACAAACTCATTTTTCTTCTTTACCTTTAAACTATTCCGATACAATAATTTTACGACGGCGCATTTCTGATGTGGTTCAAGTGCCTCGTAACAGCAATGTGAGGATTCAAAACATTTTCATGCAACTGCTCTCGGTAATACAGCGTTACTAATCTACGCAAAACGAAGAATTATATCCGTGTAGTGCGCAATTTTCCACTTATGCGCTCATCTGTTGACCCGCCGCGGTAAGCAAGATTAATGGCGGTAGGGGAAGCAAACGCGCGGTCCTCGGAGCTTTCCGCAGTTACTCAGGCGCAGTCAGGTGCGGAGAATGCTGCTTTGTACAAATTCGCCGGACAAAATGTTTTAATTTTTTAGTGCATGGGGCGTAGAGCCCGCTTAATTACAGGCAGTGTATTTTCCAGGATCATTTATCTCAACATTCTCTCCCACCCTCCCTCCCTCTCTCTCTCTCTCTCTCTCTCTCTCTCTCTCTCTCTCTCTCTCGCTGTCTCTTTTCTATTACTGGGAAAAAAATTTCTTGGCAGCTATGGAGCTAGCAGCTGTACAGGAAATAGTAAACAACGTAGCTGTGCGTTTAATTTAAAAACATTTGGTGAGCTAACGTTGCAGTTAAACAGTGGAGAAGTTCTTAGTGGGAAGCAACTTAATACGTCTAGCTGTCTTGAACGGTTCATTCACAATAGTCACCTGCCTCATCTGTCCCACCATCATTATGCTTTGTCCTCAGAACCTGGAAGCTAGGTGCCGGTTTAACCTTCGTCCAGCCTCCTTTAAGAAGAACGACAACTTAAGTTAGGAATTTGCCCTGCTCAACAGGACATCAGATCCTACATGTTACACGTACCATGTTAACATCTCCGCTGACTAGTGATGCCCAGTGTCAGAGAATTCTTTCGGTGAATCCTCGAAGGCATCAAACTCTAGTCTGTTTGCAGGCATTAACCCATTGGCTTATACAACTAGCTCAGAGCCAGCCGTACGTTTCAAGTTCATTGTTACACTGCCGGCTTTGAGGCGCTGCCGAGCAGCTATAGTTCCTTCTTAGGTCTTTCTTTTTCTCTTTTAGCTAATGTTAAACACCACTGGAAAACTGAGAAATGGATCTAACTAGTGGTGTACAACACACTCGATTTATTTCGATATTTTGCTTGTTACAAGGAATCAATTTCAGTTTTTGTTAGGTTTATCCCCCCTCAATCCAATCAAGAAAACACCCACCATAAATTGTGTAATGGGGAAAGCAAGGAGGAAGAAAAGTGATGGACAATATACGTGTGAAGAATGTCACGTGCCGCGCGGGGTAGCCGTGCGTTCAGGGGCGCCTTGTCACGGTGCGTGTGGCTCCAAATGGTTCAAATGCATTAATGTGGTATTTACAAGTAATCACGCTGTAACAGCATGTGTTCTCAGAAATGATAAGTTCACAAAGGTACATGTATCACATTGGAACAGCAGAAATAAAATGTTCAAACGTACCAAAAATGGCTCTGAGCGCTATAGGACTTAACTTCTGAGGTCATCAGTCACCTAAAACTTAGAACTACTTAAATCTAACTAACCTAAGAACATCACACACATCCATGCCCGAGGCACGAATCGAACCTGCGACCGTAGCGGTCGTGCGGTTCCAGATTGTAGCGCCTAGAACCCCTCGGCCACCCCGGCCGGCCGCGTGGCTCGCCCCGTCGGAGGTTCGAGTGCTCCCTCGGGCATGGGTGTGTGTGTGTTGTCCATAGCGTTAGCTAGTTTAAGTTAGATTAAGTAGTGTGTAGGCTTAGGGACCGATGACCTCAGCAGTTTCGTCCCATAAGATCTTACCACAAATTTCCAATTTCCAATGTGTCGTGGCATTGTACGTGTCTGTATTTTGTCGGGTATACCACACCAGCAAAAACATCTAAAACCCTATTATCGTCACTCGTTATCACTTCAGTGAATAGTGAGGACAGATTTATAAAGATTTCCTAGCAAAAAATAAAAAAAAGAAATTATCTAATTTTGATAAATGTGTCTAAGACAAACTACACTGACTCTCGTAAATTTAAATACTAAATACTGGGTCGGCTATGGGGAAAAGTATTAGTAAGTCAATGGGGATGAACAGTCAATCATTTTGACCGATCAATGTTAACCACAGGGTACTGGAGAACAGAAATGGCCATACCACAATCATTACATCGAAAGAGGAACATGGATAACTGCAATATATTTCACAAGAAAATGTTCCCATTCACTTGAAAAGGTGAAGTCTGTGGCGGGCTATTGGTCTGACTCAAAATAGACCACAGCCTATTTTCGGAGCAGCACTAGGAGGGAGACCCTCCGCCCCTACCAGGTTTTACTCTCGGGAAAAGGTATGGATATTCATTTGATAGCATATTTAGTGGATCTGGGGCCATTTTGGAGTGACTGCAACGAGGAAACAGCCACACTTCTACCCAGGAACCTCCAGAGCCAAAGTCTGCCGCTCCAACCCCTTTTTTTATATTTTACTGAAATGAGTGCGCTCTGTTTCAATTACCCCACAAGAAAAAATCGTTGGTATAACCGGGAATCGAACCCGGGTCCCCCACATGGCAGTCACCCGCTCTGACTACTTTTTCCTTACGTTAAATTGAAAATGTGTCAAAAAACTGCTAAAGGACAAAATACGTCTCTAAATGTGTTTTATCCCCTCTCTGCAGCAGAGAGCACAATTGCCGAAACAACTTACTACGTACGGAAAACGAAATATGATATGGGTTATATACCCCAATAGAACGCCTCGACATCTCTTTCAGCTAAGGGCAACACCCGCTGACTGCATTGACCAATACTCTCTCTGGTAAACGTGAGATGCAGCATGTTAGTAAAATCGTCCCGATAACGGAGCTATTGCGAGGCGTGCCTTCGCCACACCAGCAACAACAACATGTACAAAATGAGCAATTAACAACGGATTTAGTCATCAACTTCGGAAACAATGTGGTATCTGGCCACAAGACAACGTCGCTAGTGTAAGCAGTGTCAGAATACTCCTAGGTAAGCAAATTGATTCCGCAGCCAGAGCCAGTTCGTCAGTGACCACTGTAGATGAATCTGTGCAGAAACAAGTTCAATTCGTTTTAGACGTTTATTCGTTGGTAATATGTTATTAAGGACTCTGTACCAAGAGAAAGCCACTTCCACCGTGTGAATCGGGAGAGTGACAGTGGTCCATACAATCGTCCGACAAATGAGGGGTGAGAACATTGCAGTGAGATTGGGACAGACCACCCCGTCACCGCGAGCAAGCAGGAATTGTGTCGTTACCGTTTGCCGAGTCAAGACGTCGTCGTCCCAATAGCTCACCCCTATATAAAATTCTACAAAGTGACTCTATTTGAAATGAATACGATATACATCCTCAGGAGAAGCAAGTCTCACTCACTGGCTTCAAGAGAACGAAGAACCGTGCGATAGCGTTCTCGCTTCCCACGCCCGGGTTCCCGGGTCCGATTCCCGGCGGGGTCAGGGATTTTCTCTGCCTCGTGATGACTGGGTGTTGTGTGCTGTCCTTAGGTTAGTTAGGTTTAAGTAGTTCTACGTTCTAGGGGACTGATGACCATAGATGTTAAGTCCCATAGTGCTCAGAGCCATTCAAACGAAGAACCGTGACGTGCTAGAATGCAGTGCACGGGTAACAAACAGCGGCATGCGACTCGCATATAATACAGTCGACCTTGCGCTTGATATCTGAGAGAGACAAGCATCCTCGTGTAGGCGGCTTCGTTAGAATCTCGTAACGTAGTTTAAATACACTGACGGAAAAAAAGGCAACACCAAGAAGGAGTTGTGCGACATAAACGAAAGTTGGTAGGTGTGTACATGATTGATGACAGTGGTGGTCCTGGGAACTTACGGTCGCAAGGCGACCGGGATCTTTGCAGCCGAGTGGCACTGTCGAGAGGGAACTTCATCGTATTCGGCGAATGGCTCTGGCGCACCGTACTACATCTGCATCATAAATATGAACGGCAACTGGCATCACGGAGGCACAACGGACAGCTAAAAGTCGTAACTTCAAAGACAGCTCCGATCTAGACACACTGTAGTGTACATTCCACGATCCCAAACCACTGCCCTTTGCGATTTCATTGATGTCAAGCGGGAAGTACACTGCTGGCCACCGTAAATGCGACACCCTGAAGG
Source organism: Schistocerca nitens (assembly GCF_023898315.1). Taxonomy (NCBI): domain Eukaryota; kingdom Metazoa; phylum Arthropoda; class Insecta; order Orthoptera; family Acrididae; genus Schistocerca; species Schistocerca nitens. The sequence goes on along the minus strand of NC_064620.1, from coordinate 34,754,544 downwards.
AAGCATCCGAATCAAGTGAAAATTACACCATGAGTTTGCAGCGATGAGATATGCAATTATTAGAATTTCAGCACAGACGCACATCACGCGCGCCTGTGGCGCCACCTCATAGCGCCATTTAAGGCTTGGCGATTTCGACGAGTGTACGTTCGGCACGTGTGTTTACCTTGTGGTTGTTTCACAAGACGATCAGTTATGCCTCGTAGACAACAGCGAACATCTTTTGATCAACTATCCGAGTTCGACAGAGGAAGGATAGTGGCTTGCCGAGATTGTGGATTATCATACAGAGAAATCGCTAGTCGTGTTGGACGAAACCAAACAACTGTAATGCGGATATGTGACCGTTGGATGCAGGAGGGTACGACGGACCGACGTGGTCGATCGCATTCACCTCGGTGCACCACTGCACGTGCTGATAGGAAAATTGTGTGCATGGCAGTGACGGATCGCTCGGTGACATCCCGAACCATAGCACAGCACATTGCGTCTGGAACGCATCATCCAGTGTCTGCGCGTACCGTTCGACGCCGTTTACAGCAGAGTGGTCTGTCCGCAAGACGTCCATTGCTTCGTCTACCGTTGACGCAGAACCACAGACGTCTCCGTCGCCAATGGTGTGATGACAGACGGATGTGGACGGCAGAATGGAATGACGTTGTCTTTACTGACGAGGCACGCTTCTGTCTGCAGCACCACGATGGTCGGATTCGAGTGTGGAGACACCGTGGAGAGAGGATACTGGACAGCTGCATTATGCACCGCCACAATGGTCTTGCACCGGGTGTTATGGTATGGGGCGGTATTGGATATTACTCTCGCACGCCTCTAGTACGCATTGCCGGTACTTTAAATAGCCGGCGCTACATATCCGAGGTGCTGGAGCCAGTTGTCCTTCCTTACCTTCAGGGCTCGGCCACAGCCATATTTCAACATGATAATGTGCGACCACACGTGGCACGCATTGTCCAAAGGTTCTTCGTCAATAACCAGATTGAATTGCTTCCCTGGCCAGCTCGCTCTCCGGATCTTTCGCTGATAGAAAACATGTGGTCCATGGTTGCTCAACGAGTGACCCAGATTACATCCCCAGCTGCCACACCAGATGATCTTTGGCAACGTGTGGAAGCTGCTTGGGCTGCTGTACCCCAGGAACACATCCAACGTCTCTTTGACTCAATGCCGAGACGTGTGGCAGCGGTGATCTCCAACAATGGCGGCTACTCTGGCTACTGATTCTGGCAGGAACCACATGTCACAGACTTCTGTAAACGTAATCATTTGATACTTTGTCAACATGGTATCTACAAAATAAATTTTGTTGAGCTACCTCTTGTCTTTCTTGGTGTTGCATTTACGGTGGCCAGCAGTGTAACTGGAAGTCAGTGTAGTGGTGTCGAGTGTTTTATGAAAAATCTGGCTCTGCCTCGGTTCCAGTGATGGTCATGTATTGATTAGACGGAAGTCAGCTATAGTCCTGCAACAAATACAGTTCTAGACACACTGGACCTACACCTGCAGCTATGTGCTGGCATACGATTTCGTATCACAGTAGGAGCACTCCCGTGGTTATCTCACCTTCCCTGGCTGTAAATTTGATCGTCAGTCTGATAATTCGACCTGTCATGCTGTCATTCATTAGCAGCAGTCTGGGGGTGTTTTCCAACAGGATAACGCTCGCCAACTTACCGCTCTTGTAACACGACAAGCTATACGGAGTGTCGTTACATTGCCTGCTCGATCACCAGATATTTCCCCAATGGAGCACGTATGGAACGTCATCAGACGACAACTGCAGCATCATCCACAGACAGCATTAACAGTCCCTAAATTGCCCGACCGAGTGCAACAGACACGGAACCCCATTCCACAACCTGATTCCGGGACCTGTACAACACAACGCATGCAGGTTCGCACACTTGCATGCAACGTTGTCTTGGTCACACCTGTTATTAATATACTAGCATTTCAAAGTTGCGTTGGTTTATCTAGCGCTAACATTAACCTGTGCCGCGCGGGATTAGCCGAGCGGTCTAGGGTGCTGCAGTCATGCACTGTGCGGCTTGTCCCGGCGGAGGTTCGCGTCCTCCCTCGGGCATGGGTGTGTGTGTTTGTACTTAGGATAACTTAGGTTAAATAGTGTGTAAGCTTAGGGACTGAAGACATTATCATTTAAGGCCCATAAGATTTCACACACATTTGAACATTTTTTTGAACTTTAACCAGTGATCTTACAATATTAATCACTTAAATATGGCCGCGTTGAGTGGCCACGCGGTTATAGGCACCATTTCCCGGATTGCGATGCCCCTCTCACCGGAGAATCGAGTCCTCCCTCGGGCACAGGTGAGTGTGTTGTCCTTGCATAAGTTAGTTTAAGTAGAGCGTAAGTGTAAGAACCGATGACCTCAGCATTTCAGTCCCTTAGGAATTCACACATTTGAATATTTTGAACTTAAATATGTTATCTACAGTTTTTGATGACGGCCTTTCCAAATAAATCGGTTAGACTCTTGCGCAATGTTTTCGTTACCATTTTGTGAATAGGAAAGACCTGCGAGATATAATATGCCTTACACAAAATAAAGGTCTGCAGTACTCGTTCTTTCTGCGAAGTGGTAAGCAAGCGTCGTTCATGTTCCAATACGGCAGCCCGAATTTTATCGGTAACGGATTTCCAATTCACAGCCACCATATTCAGTGGGAAACGAGAACCTCCAAAGATGTATGTCGAACCACGAAAGGTGGCCAAGGTTCAAATGGCTCCAAGCGCTATGGGACTTTACATCTGAGGTCATCAGTCCCCTAGACTTAGAACTACTTAAACCTAACTAACGTAAGGACATCTCACACATCCATGCCCGATGTAGGACTCGAACTAGCGACTGCAGACTGCAGCAGCGGACTGAAGTGCCTAGAACAGCCGGCCACTGTGGCCGGCTCGTGACCTAGGAAGAACATGTTCCTCGAAATCGCGTAGGTTGAGGAATCTGCATTTGCCTTCATTAGTGCGCACCCGAAGAACGATAGAAACATTGACTATCTTAACAAGGGGACCTCCTCATCGGCATAAGCCCTAAATCCTAACTGTGATGTCCCCCCCCCCCCCCCCCGTCGCCTAAAGATTTAGCCCATCATCAGCAAGTGGCTGCAACAAACGGCTCAAGAGGCAGTACAGACAGTGACGTAGAGAGCGGACTGCCCTGAGGCACTCCCCAACAGAGAAAAACCGGAAGCGCCAGCCGTCCGTTGACTAATACTGACGCTTAAAGGTTGTTGTACAAGTTAGAAAGGACGAGAAATGCAGGGATGGTAAAGCCAATAGTCTTCAATAGGCGATCGGTATCGTGATCCACGTGACTAACGCTATCAAAAGCATTCGAAAAATCTAAGAATGCAAAATCACAATGAACGGATGTAACAGCAGCCACAGAAAACACATATCTGTATTCTGCCACCAGAGTCAATATTGTAAGACCAGGGGGGGGGGGGGCAACATTCATGTTTACCAATTACACAAGCAAGCAATAAGGACAATCTGCGATTCACATCCTGAGCAACAGTGATGTAGTCAAAACTCTTCTTCTGTATCTGTGTCAGAGGCACACTAAAATGAACACATATACAATACACACAAAGAAAACTATAGAGTATTCACCCAGAATTGGGAAACTTTGGTAACATCGGGTGCTGCAGACGTTAAGGCCTTCATGCTACAGCTGGTTGGGCATGAGTTACATTTGAAGAGATGCCGCGTTGTCTGCAATTCATCGCATTCGCGCAGTGTTGTGTTGGCAGTTGGTAGTTCCATTTAAGGAGATTGTCCCTCGATCTTGGGACTTCGGTCCCTAGTCTGTTCAAAGACTTCCAGATGACCCACTTCTCCATGTTTCCAGGCGGCAGGGATTCTTGTGTTGTCATCCAGTTGGACAGGTGTTGGCATCATTGATTCCACGTGGTGAGTCGGGTATCCGCAGCTGATCCTTCTAGAGGCTTTGAAGTTGTTAGGAAACTCTTCCTGGACTGATGTCCAAAAAGTGGATGTGAGGTCACTGTATTTGATTTGTGCCTCTCGATGTTAGCGGCGACCTCTCTTCTGATGTCACATGGAGCAATCCCAGCGAGACATTGAACTTTGTCCATGGGGGTTTTCCTTAGGCAGCCTGTAACAATCCTACATCTGTCATTTATGGCTACATCGACCTGATTTGCATCTACTGACTTGTACCACACTGCGATAGCGTACTCTCCTGCAGAATAGCATAAGGCAAGAGCTGTTTTTCTTAATGTTTGTGGATGTGTGCCCCAGTTCGATCCCGCCAGTTTCCGAAGAAGGCAGTTTCTGGAGGATACTTCCTGCTTCAGCTTCAGACAATGTTCCTCGTAGGTCAGTGTACGGTCGAGAGTGACACCCAAATATCTGAGGTGGGAAAAATATTCTAGTGCAACTCCAATCCAGAATATTTCAAACTTCCTGTCAGCTCATATATCTTTCAGATGGAGTGAACACACTTGCGTTTTCTTAGGAATGGGTGCGATTTGATTCTTTTCATAGTAAGTACCAAGCTGTTGTAGACCGTGTGTAACCATTATCTCTACATCTTCAAACCGATTGCCCTGGGCGGCAACAACAAGGTCATCAGCATATATGAAGCTTTTGCATCCTTGAGGCTGTGGTTGGCCGTTAGTGTACACAATAAATAAAATAGGTGACAGTACACTTCCTTGAGGAGGACCGCTCTTTTGAGTTCTCCAACGGCTGTGTTTTCCTTGGAAGCCCCCGAAAAAACGTAGTGTAGTCTAAACTGAGTAGCATGAGGAGACGAAAATCAGCCGCTGTTAAACGGCCACGATTGAGAACCGATTTCCCCACGTTAAAGCCCGCCGGCACTCCCCCCTACAAAATCTCTTCCAAAACGGACATAAAAGTAGAACCAAAGAGTTACCAAAAGTGTAAATAAAATTCCTTTGGAAGGCCGTCCAAGCAGAATATTTTATCTGAGGGGTAAATAGCGATAAAATGAAACAGTTCATCCTCGTCCACTGAGCATTCAACATTTCGTTCATCGCTTTGAGGGTCGCAAATATAGCGTCGGAAGGGAGGATCTCAGCGTCATCCGCTGCATACAGACGTGCATTGTGCCGATGTAAGGCTTGCGTCACCTTACCTTGAATGGTCAATTAACGGTCATCATGTGCGGTGAGGAAGGTAATACGAGAGGACGATGACGTGATGGCGGAGAAGATGGTACAATGATGCTAGTTCGATGTTAACGAGAGAAAGTAGCTCAGACTTCATCCTCCACCCTTCCATCTGTTTCTTCTTAATTAGCAGCAACTTAGCCTTGTTCCACCGAACGTCAACGAGCCTCAGAGGGGCATCACTTGCTCGTGCGTGTAATTCACGAAGAACACTATAATAGAATTCATACGTGTTGCGGAAGTCTCTCACCCTTGTAGTACAATAACATACACTCCTGGAAATTGAAATAAGAACACCGTGAATTCATTGTCCCAGGAAGGGGAAACTTTATTGACACATTCCTGGGGTCAGATACATCACATGATCACACTGACAGAACCACAGGCACATAGACACAGGCATAAGAGCATGCACAATGTCGGCACTAGTACAGTGTATATCCACCTTTCGCAGCAATGCAGGCTGCTATTCTCCCATGGAGACGATCGTAGAGATGCTGGATGTAGTCCTGTGGAACGGCTTGCCATGCCATTTCCACCTGGCGCCTCAGTTGGACCAGCGTTCGTGCTGGACGTGCAGACCGCGTGAGACGACGCTTCATCCAGTCCCAAACATGCTCAATGGGGGACAGATCCGGAGATCTTGCTGGCCAGTGTAGTTGACTTACACCTTCTAGAGCACGTTGGGTGGCACGGGATACATGCGGACGTGCATTGTCCTGTTGGAACAGCAAGTTCCCTTGCCGGTCTAGGAATGGTAGAACGATGGGTTCGATGACGGTTTGGATGTACCGTGCACTATTCAGTGTCCCCTCGACGATCACCAGTGGTGTACGGCCAGTGTAGGAGATCGCTCCCCACACCATGATGCCGGGTGTTGGCCCTGTGTGCCTCGGTCGTATGCAGTCCTGATTGTGGCGCTCACCTGCACGGCGCCAAACACGCATACGACCATCATTGGCACCAAGGCAGAAGCGACTCTCATCGCTGAAGACGACACGTCTCCATTCGTCCCTCCATTCACGCCTGTCGCGACACCACTGGAGGCGGGCTGCACGATGTTGGGGCGTGAGCGGAAGACGGCCTAACGGTGTGCGGGACCATAGCCCAGCTTCATGGAGACGGTTGCGAATGGTCCTCGCCGATACCCCAGGAGCAACAGTGTCCCTAATTTGCTGGCAAGTGGCGGTGCGGTCCCCTACGGCACTGCGTAGGATCCTACGGTCTTGGCGTGCATCCGTGCGTCGCTGCGGTCCGGTCCCAGGTCGACGGGCACGTGCACCTTCCGCCGACCACTGGCGACAACATCGATGTACTGTGGAGACCTCACGCCCCACGTGTTGAGCAATTCGGCGGTACGTCCACCCGGCCTCCCGCATGCCCACTATACGCCCTCGCTCAAAGTCCGTCAACTGCACATACGGTTCACGTCCACGCTGTCGTGGCATGCTACCAGTGTTAAAGACTGCGATGGAGCTCCGTATGCCACGGCAAACTGGCTGACACTGACGGCGGCGGTGCACAAATGCTGCGCAGCTAGCGCCATTCGACGGCCAACACCGCGGTTCCTGGTGTGTCCGCTGTGCCGTGCTTGTACAGCCCTCTCGCAGTGTCCGGAGCAAGTATGGTGGGTCTGACACACCGGTGTCAATGTGTTCTTTTTTCCATTTCCAGGAGTGTATAAGCGATTTACGGATTTGCAACTGTGCCTACTCGGACCACCATCATAATACAGATGGATTACGCTCTACCGAGTGGAGGCAAAATTCCAGCTGAGCTTCAATCAAGGCATCAACGTGTAACAACAACAACTGTACATATAATAATTTTTTCTTCTGATTTTCGATAAATTAGTGTAAGCAATGTTTTGATTTCATTTCTTTTTCTTTTCGTGTCATTATGTTAAAGAAACTGTAAGCAACTTTCGATGTGAATATTAATATTTATGTCAAATTTCAAGCAATACTATAACAGAATTGAAGTGTAACCCATGTTGAATCTATTGTAACATGTTTAAAATTGTAACTGTGCGCCTGGTCCATACGTAGGCAATGTATTAGGATATGTGGAATGCAAAAACTTTGGTGAATACCCTGTCTGTAGGGGAGCGGTAAAAGGTGGATGGCAGGCGAGCGCGGGAAAATGCACACGGGCGCGGCACGGCATAACGGGCTCAGCAATATAGTCGGAGTTGGGCATCGGTCTGAGAAACACGCTCTGGATCGAGGAGGCTCTCCTGGGAAACGTGATCTCATTGAGCCTCGGATGTGCCGTTTCCGACGACTATACAGCATGGCTATATTCTATGGGCACTAAATTGAAAAGGATTGCGACGCTAAGAAGAAGCAAAGTGCCGATACACCAAGAGCCATGGCTGTGATTGTATGTGTGCTGTGCGCCTCGCCATCTCGCCGCCCGCCAACCGCCGCATCGACACGAACAGGTTGAATCTTCAGAATTGTATTCGTGTGGACCAGTGTTAATTTTGTTCCTGACTGTTCAATAATAACTTTTACCAGATTTGTCCTATCAATTAATGATCCTCATCACTAACCTAGACAGGGTCCTTCCCACATGTTGTGCAATCCGAGTGTCCCGAAATGAAGATTTAAAGTTTATGTTAATAAGAATTACCTGCAGACCTATCTATGCTAGAAAGATGTTTAAGGAACTTTATTGTTAATGAAAATATAAGCAAAGAACAAAGGTCTGACAAAGTTGGAAGATAATTTTTGGAATTGGTTTAGTAATGAAGCTTAATTAATTTGAGACAAAAATAATGGTAGTTGAATGAGGAAGTAATAAGACAAAAAGAGTAGTAACTCATATATTGTAAATCTTGAGTGCTTAATGCTTCCAATAGTTAATAGTTTCAACACAGTGATCATAACAGTTTCAGGGTCCCCCCTCCACTCTTTTCTTTTCTATTCATTTAAATTCTGAAGTGTACTGAACTGATTTGACCAGCAAAGTTGAAGTCAATATAAAACCTAAATTTATCAGTGTTTTACACTTATTAAAATTGACATTGTATGTGTGTTTCAAAAGTTCTATTTCTAGGGTAACCTATGCCCGATTCCAGTCGGATCAATAGACAAAACGCAGTTTGTACTAATCATTATAGTGCAATGTTGTGTATTTATAGCTTGTCCAAATTAGTACAGAAAGGGAAAATATTAGTTCAGTAGATTTTTCTGGTTCTAAAGTTTTCCATATAATAATGGTAGAAAAAAATAATGGTACTTAAATGAGGAAGTAATAAGCCAAAAAAGAGTAGTAACTCATACATTGTAAATCTTGAGTGCTTAATGCTTCCAATAGTTAATAGTTTCAACACAGTGATCATAACAGTTTCAGGGTCCCCCCTCCACTCTTTTCTTTTCTATTCATTTAAATTCTGAAGTGTACTGAACTGATTTGACCAGGAAAGTTAAAGTCAATATAAAACCTAAATTTATCAGTGTTTTACCCTTATTAAAATTGACATTGTATGTGTGTTTCAAAAGTGCTATTTCTAGGGTAACCTATGCCCGATTCCAGTCGGATCAATAGACAAAACGCAGTTTGTAGTAATCATTATAGTGCAATGTTGTGTATTTATAGCTTGTCCAAATTAGTACAGAAAGGGAAAATATTAGTTCAGTAGATTTTTCTGGTTCTAAAGTTTTCCATATAATGCAGTATTACTACGTGTTGTTACGCTTGTACGTACACCCACTTGTACAAGGAAAAAACTTACTTAATGCCTAATTAGGCTGGCGACCGTATTATTAACAATTGGTAGCATCTGCTGTGTATGTTTCTTGCCCGTCCTAACGTGTAGTTGCACTTTAGACTTGCTTGACGTATCATTGTGGTTACTGAGGGGGTGAAAGTCTGATTTTGCCTCCATTCAGGTACACGCGGTCAACATATTTACTAAAATCCTTTCTTATAAGGTGAAGCCCGTTAACTTACCACAGTACAGGCTTTAAAGAGTTAACGTAGGCCCGAGCGTAGACGTTACAAACGGACCCGTCAGCTAGATGAGAAACTTTAAACATCCACTGAGTACGACAGTATTTCACTGGTTGCCGGGCGAAGCTGATAGTCGCTCCAACAGCACAGTGGTCAGTGAGAGGCGCAGGAGTTGCGTCGACTGCAAGAATCTGAAGACGTAAAAGTCTGACAAGTAAAACCTGTCAAGTTTGATGCTAGACGTCGAAGGAAAAACGAGAATTTCACCAACATGGGAAGTTTATGTTCCCCTATATCCTTCAAACGCATCGTACAAATCAATTGAAGAAGATAACGACTAAAATTAAAATGAGGGGACTGGCCAACGTGAGGCAATACGAAGTTTAAGTCACATCACAGCAGAAGTTTCCGAGGATTCTTATGCAAAAGATAAGGGAGCTGCTCTGTGTAAAATTTCGAGTGCACCACGGTTTGACCAATGGCAGACGGTGCATAAAGTACAACCAGCATAAGCACGAAAAGACAAGCAATCTTGCGACCGGAATCGAGAACTTCAACGTCAGTGAGGAGAAAAACTTAACATCACCCGTTGTATATTCACATTAAAACAAAACCCGGTAATAGAAAAAGTTGGGAACAATACTTCCTGCAAGAATAAAATATCTGCACTAGAATCATAAAGGAACTCACGGAGAGCAGCGAGAGGAAAAGTGGATTCAGTGCGGTTGACGTTCAAACAAACGATGGTGTATACCTGAGTCGTCTACCAAAATGGGACTAAAAGTAAAGTTCATTTATGCCACTTTCAGACCATCAACCCACTGCCGTGTTCACAGACGAGCCCGACGGCGGAGGACTTTTCCCAATCCCTGCAGAACACTTACGCTGTACTTTCTTGCGCGAGACAGCGCGATCCTGTTGAAAACAGGTACTCCGGCTTTGCGGCCAAATCGCCTCAGGAGCCGGAAGAATGAGGGAATCGAGCACGAGATCTGAATCTGCCGGTGCTGGACCAGGAAAAGTAATCTGCTTCGCAATAAGGTAATTCAGCATTACAGATAAGGATGGAACAACAGGGTTAGCAGATGACAAGACAAACAACTAGGGGCGAGTCCTACACAATAAGATTCAGCGGCGGAAGTTCCGAGGGTTGCGTGACCGAGGCGCCGTCGATTGTGGTCGATACGGTCACATGGAGGCGTCGCTGTTCGCCAGACTGCAATATCCGGAGGAGGAACGGATCACACAAACCCGATTACTGAGCGATTCCTTAAAATCCACTCCAGAGGGCGAACGAACCCCGAAACCGCGGCCCCACAGACCCGACTGGAGGACGGCAGACTACTGCACAGTTAGTCTCATTTAGAGACAACCCCCTCTGCATGCTGGATACGATGCCTGTTATGCTGCAGTATCAGAGCATCGGCACGAGGACGAAACGGGGCCAAGTCCGGCTTCGGTTTTAATGGCGGAAAATTTGACTCGGATAAACTAAAGTCTAGCTGTGGACTGCCACTACAATTAGGGCAAAGCGGAACGAGAGCAGTTACCGTCAATTTGTGTCGCAGTCCAAGAAAATTTTTGAGAACACAAATCCGGTTCGGACAGCTGAGACATTGCTAACCACTCTCATTACTTAAGAAGCATGTCCCCACAATAAGTAACTTGGATCCAATAACCACCTATCTGAAGATGTGACCACGTGTCCTGTTTAATACACATCGCGGCGGAACGTAGACTACTAGAGCATTAAAGAAGATGTTGATTCGATCAGTTTTCCCACTAAATGCCCTTAATGTCATAACATATGATATTTTTATTCTCTAACTATATGTTTGCGACCCGGTTTTCCAAATGAATCTCATTTTTCTACTGTATCCCCAAATTGTGACTCAATGTTCCACTCTAGAAGGCGTTTCCACTGCTCCTCACCTTATCAGATAGCATAAACTATTCGGTTAATACTTTTTAAGAAATTAATACTGTATATCGTGTACTTCTCGCATAAAATCTCGACGTTTCGTTAGTTGTTTTATTCTGAAGCTCCTTTATGTGGAACTTACTTCAAATGTTGTATTAACAAAGTTGCAATGTTCTTTGGGTTTATGGGAACATCCATTCATTAACTGCATGCGACACGCACAATAATTTATTTGTGTCTGCTCGTAGCAGATCTCGCGAAAGATTTCACGCAGATGCTGCAGCTCGGTTGTCAAACAATTATTATCGCACATTGCTCGAGCTCTGTATACCAGGGTGGTGTGGACTGATTTGGACTGCTCTCGATGGCGGTATCTGCTGGCGTTTAGCTACAAGTCCCTGTGTGTCTTTTTCCTGAAGACGAAATTTTCCAGTGTAATACCAGGGTTCTTCTTTATAGGAATATCTAGGAACTATAGGCATCCGTTTTATTCTACCTCCATGGTCAACCCGACATTATCATGTGTCCTCATAAGGCGGTTCAGGAATTCATTTAGATTTTCTCCACCATATCTCCTAACCACCTATGTGTAGTCTACATTTCTGTAAAACGCCTTTGGTGTCAGGCACGCGGCTTCGAGAGCTGTTTTCTCGAACTGTTCCATAAATAGATTATCGGTGCCTGACGCTAGAGGTGATCCTATGGCGACCCCTTCTGTTCGTTATTTTCTACGACGCTGGGAGCAGGTGATGGTGAGTGAATGACTAAACAGTTGCATCATGTCGCTGTCGAAATGACTGTTTATTAGTAGTACTGAATCTTTAACTGAGACTCGAGCGAAGAGATACATGACATCGAACATTACTAGGAGATCGCCCTTGTACAGAGATATACGGGTATCTCTCGACTGAGTGACCCACGAGTGGTTTTACCAGCTGCACCAGGTGTTTCTTTATGGCACACGCTATTGGCTGTAGTGGAATTCACGGTGTGTGTTTTACCGGGAGATCATATAGATGTGGCGGTGATGCTGGAGAGCTCCTGAACATATCTTTGTTCGAGTATAATAAATTTCTTCAGACGGAAACGCTTCTGTCAACAAATCAGCATGGATTTAGTAAGCATTGCTCGTGTGAAACTTTGCTTGCCCTTTTCTCGCATGACATCCTTCAAACCACGGACAGAGGACAACAGGTAGATTTCATATTCCTAGATATCTGGAAAGAACTTGCCACTGTACCCCACTGCAGATTGGTAACGAAGGACCGAACGCAAGGAATAAGTTTCCAGATTCGTGAGTGGCTCCAAATCTTTTAAAGTAACTGAACCCAGCACGTTTTCCTGGACGGCGAGAGCCCTCAAAGACAGAGTCACCGTCAGGAGTACCCCAGGATAGGACCGCTGTTGTTCTTTATATACATAAATGTTTTGGCGGACAGGTTGAGCAGTAATCTGAGGCTGCTTGTTCAGGATGCTGTGATAAACGGGAAGGTGTCGTTGCTAAGTGACTGTATGATGATACAAGTTGACGTACATATAATTTTCCTTTTTTTGGTGTGACGAATGGTAACTTACTCTAAATGTAGAAAAATTTAAGTTAATGCAGATGAATAGGATAAAGCATACTCTAAAATTCGAATACAGCATTAGCGGTTTGCTGCTTGACAGAGTTATGTCTATTAAATATCGAGATCTAAGGTTGCAAAGCGATACGAACGATCAGGTAAGGACGCCGGTAGCGAACACGAATGGTCGGCTTCCGACTATTGGGAGAATTTTGGGAAAGTGTAACTCATCCATATAGAAGACAGCTTATTTAACAATAATGCGACCCATTCTTGAGTACTGCTCGAGCGTTTGGGATCCTCGACAGCTCAGATTGAAGGATGACGTCTATGCAGTTCAGAGGCATGCTTCTGTGTTTCTTACGGCAGGTTCCATCAATAAGGAAGTATTACGGAGATATTTCGTAAGCTCAAATCTAAATCTCAGGAGGGAGGACGAATTTCTTTTCGAAAGGCGCTATTGCGGAAATTTAGAGATCTGGCATTTGATGCCATCTACACAACGATTCTACTGCCTTCAGTGCACAATTCAAGAGAGGACCACAAAGATGGCTGGTAAAGAGGCATGTAGACAGTCGTTTCCCCTCACTCCATTTGCAAGTGCAAGAGGGAAGGAAATAACTGGTGGTGGTGCACCATGCTGTGGCTTGCTGAGTTTTTAGTAGCTGCAGATGTCGATGTAGATGTAGATATTTATGTCGGTGACTGTATCCTATCAATTTATTACTTATCAACAAGATTACGCGAGGCTGTACAGTGCCTGTGCTGAGCTGATTTGCCTCGATACAGAAGCTGTTTGACTTTTACCAACGACAGCACCTTCTAGAAAATTCTCAGCCATGGGAAACGTATGGTCATGGATTGCGGAGAGACTGGAAAGCCTTCTACCGTCAGCTAGTACGACTGATGAACTTCGGCGTAGCTTTAATCAGCATTTGTCATCGAAGCTAAATTAGACTCAATGCCCAGACGGTTTAGAGCCATAGTTGCTGCTAGAGAAGGCAGCTCTTCTTACTGAAGTTTGAATTCTGTATATGATCGAATTAATTTAAAATTTAAACATGTACTTCGCTAATTTTTGTACGCATAATATAAGGGGCAGCCAAATGAAAACGTGCCATACGAAATACAGTACGTAAAGTCAGGTTACCCTCCATTCACAGGCTGTTGCACGCAGCGACCATTATTTTGATTTGTAAATAATAGATTTCAGCTATCAGTCGTCATTTGGAATTTTTTATTGGCAGATCTAGATTTCAGCTACAAACTAGCCATTCTCAATGCACTATCCTCTTTGGTCAATGCATATAATGCCTGTTGCATTGATAATGGCTAGTTTGTAGCTGAAATCTAGATCTGCCAATAAAAAATTCCAAAGGGCCATGAGACAAGACGATCAATGCTTCCATCTTTTTGGTTGCCTAATAAATTTTTCCGCAATGTTTCACTAACATTCAGTAACAACAATCGTAATGAAAAAGCATCCTACATACTAGCGAATCATCGCATTTTTGCAAGATAAAAATAGTCCAATGAAAAGTAGTTATATACGATACCGATCTCCAATTATATTTTTGTTAGATGCCGTCATTAGTCCAGAGGCTGTAAATCATTTATCAAAACATTTTAGATATTGGTCCGGGCTTTGATCTGTAAACGACTCAACATTACTTATTTTACTGTTTCAGACATATTTTACCGTCTTTCGTGTCTAGAAACATAATACTTACTACAATTTTCTCTACAGGGTTCTTCAAATTAGATTCACATCTTTGATACAAAACAAACTTCACAAAAGAGAGGCGAAACGTAACTGAATGGAGGGATAATCGTAATGGAACACTGACGCTACATATGGTATCAACCTACCGCCTACGATTGTGATACACCAGATACAGTTTTCAAAGAAGTGATACTGATCTATACTGTGACATTAATTTTGTACAACTGAAAAATAGAGATTCATGCGTTTTTGTGAAATATTGTTTCTATTAACATCAATAATTTCTTTTGTCCAAATTTTGTTAAAGATAAATGCGGAAAATACGTGAATGGTTTTTTACCTTATTGAATTTTTAATAAAAGGCATACCGAAAATTTTCTTAGCTTTCCACAGATTATAAAAATACAAATAATGGATAACTGCGACAGAAAATAGCTCCACAGAAAAACTCAACGATTACGGAAATATCGACAAAAAGTGGTATCGAGATTTACTAACTGTGAGATCGCCATGGATAGAGTCAATTCGACGAAAGAAAATTACCCGTGGGTTGTGACACTATGCAACCATGATTTTACCCAGGCGTGTGCCTCTTCGTCCTAAGCAAATTGACGGCCACTCTTTCCTTAGAACTGCAGAAATACGGAAATCGCATGGGTATATGTGAACAGTATAGATGGTGTGTAACAGCTTCCCAATGAAACTTCTGCAGCGTAATCATAACATCGTTTCCAGCATTTAGGCGGACGTATTGTTTGCTGCTTATTTCGACTATTCTCTAGCAGTTTCGTTATGAACCCCTTACGAATCCTGCGTACTATCTCGACCTCTCCCAAAGCGATTTACCCATTAGTGGAGACCTGAAGAAAGACTTTATGGTCGATTTGTTTCGGGCGAAGAGATGCATGTCTGGGTTCAAGCATTGTTCCGTAGCCAACTGCAAAAATTTTTCCATGAAGAGATTTCTCGTCTTTTCTAATGTGGGATAAATGTCTCAACAGTGATGGCAGTTACTTTTGAAATAACAAACGGGTTACTTTATTTTTTCCCGTTTGCCCGATAAACATATAAAATTTCGTTATTTGCTACCGTCCGTGGAGTTGCAGTTTTGATGCCGAGCAGTGTAAATTCACTCCCTACGTGAATAACGTGGTGTCAAAGCTTCTCATTGGTGAAATTAAATTTGGTGCCAATATACTGACTCTACTGTCGACTGTAATATTTTAAAGGAGAACCTACTGTAATACTTCTCCATGAAAGGAAAGAAGAGGCTATAAGAGGCGTATGGCCGTGGGCGCCCACGAAGAGAATCGATTACAGAGCACAGGAACCAGACGGCGCTCTCTGCGACTCCCGGCTTTCGCTCTTCCCTTTCGCCCTTCAGAGTTCGCTACCGTTCGTCTCTGGTATTGGACCGCTGAGTGCACCCGCTCTGTGAATCGGCGAGCACATATTCCATCAACAGTGACAGACCTTTTGAGATACTCTCTCCCTCAGACCGTGTCCTCTGGTAATTTCACAGGCGGAGCTGCATCGACCTCGTAGATCCAGTTTCCTAGCTCTGGCTAGCAAAAGCGAAAATGTGCTCTCACGTGTTACTACGGTAAGCTTACGACACTGTGGCTTCAATTACAGTATACAAACACACATGAGCTCTGTATAATACTCACTGCTGTTGCTTACTGCACGCTAAACAAACACATGTTACTGCTTTTTAATGGATTAATTGACCGTGGTCGTGAGTCAAAGGGTTGAAGCAGTCGGGTTATTAACTTCATTTCTGATGCAGCCTTATATTAAAAGGATAAGATAAACCAGTTACGGGATTCGAACGTAAGTTCCTCAAGAAATACTGAAAGTACGAAGTAAAATGAACGGAAATGACCGCCAGCCCAAACCAAACAAAAATGTGAGAATAAGAATAACAAATTTCAAACTTTAAAGTGCAATCCTACCTTTTAGCTTTCGTTTGAGAATGCAAAAATAAGAATGGAAAAGCCGGCCGGAATGGCCGAGCGGTTCTAGGCGCTTCAATCAGGAACAGCGCGACCGCTACTGTCGCAGGTTCGAATCCTGCCTCGAGCGTGGACGTGTGTGATGTCCTTAGGTTAGTTAGGTTTAAGTAGTTGTAAGTTCTAGGGGACTGATGACCTCAGATGTTAAGTAACATAGTGCTCAGAGCCATTTGAACCATTAAAGAATGGAAACAGGCAAGAACATAGGTGCAACTTCAATCACGTACTACCGCCGTGAAGTTGCCTGTCACTGAACATGTATAAGGCAACGAACCGTCGCAAACTAACGTGTGCTAGCAGAGCACTTTGATAACCACCATGCCCTTTAATACGAATCGACTGGTGACAACCACAGTATCAAGTATGTGTGTATCCTAAAACTGTTATGGAGACCCGTGATATCTTAAGGAAAACTTTTTCTGTACCCACACATACAGGATATGAACACAGTACTCTTGAACGAACGTTGATTAATTTCTGGCCTACACAGAATCCAGAAAATGGGGTGGGGGTTCCTTAAGCTTTCACGGCATACAACACACTTTTTAAAGCACTAATCATACACAAACTTGGAGTAGTGGAAGACCGCATTTTCTCTCAGACCTGAAAACTAATTTCACAATCTTAATTTCACTAGAGACGGCAAACACTTAAGCAATTAATTTAACTAGCTATTTAAACAGATGTTAACACTTTTGTGAACACTCGGAAATGTTCATGGATTAGGAAACAGTACCCTAACACAGTTGACGTGACGTAAGTCGGTGATATACATGTACGAGGTGCATTCAAGTTCTAAGGTCTCCGATTTTTTTTCTAATTAACTACTCACCCGAAATCGATGAAACTTGCGTTATTTCTCGACGTAATCGCCCTGCAGACGGACACATTTTTCATAACGCTGACGCTATGATTCCATGGCAGCGGCGAAGGCTTCTTTAGGAGTCTGTTTTGACCACTGGAAAATCGCTGAGGCAATAGCAGCACGGCTGGTGAATGTGCGGCCATGGAGAGTGTCTTTCATTGTTGGAAAAAGCCAAAAGTCACTAGGAGTCAGGTCAGGTGAGTAGGGAGCATGAGGAATCACTTCAAAGTTGTTATCACGAAGAAACTGTTGCGTAACGTTAGCTCGATGTGCGGATGCGTTGTATTGGTGAAACAGCACACGCGCAGCCCTTCCCGGACGTTTTTGTTGCAGTGCAGGAAAGAATTTGTTCTTCAAAACATTTTCGTAGGATGCACCTGTTACCGTAGTGCCCTTTGGAACGCAATGGGTAAGGATTACGCCCTCGCTGTCCCAGAACACGGACACCATCATTTTTTCAGCACTGACGGTTACCCGCAATTTTTTTGGTGGCGGTGAATCTGTGTGCTTCCATTGAGCTGACTGGCGCTTTTTTTCTGGATTGAAAAATGGCAACCACCTCTCATCCATTGTCACAACTGACGAAAAGAAAGTCCCATTCATGCTGTCGTTGCGCGTCAACATTGCTTGGCAACATGCCACACGGGCAGCCATTTGGTCGTCCGTCAGCATTCGTGGCACCCCCCTGGATGACACTTTTCCCATTTTCAGGTCGTCCAGCAGGATTGTGTTCACAGAACCCACAGAAATGCCAACTCTGGAGGCGATCTGTTCAACAGTCATTCGGCGATCCCCCAAAACAATTCTCTCCACTTTCTCGATCATGTCGTCAGACCGGCTTGTGCGAGCCCGAGGTTGTTTCGGTTTGTTGTCACTCGATGTTCTGCCTTCATTAAACTGTCGCACCCATGAACGCACTTTCGACACATCCATAACTACATCACCACATGTCTCCTTCAACTGTCGATGAATTTCAATAGGTTTCCCACCACACAAATTCAGAAAACGAATGATTGCACGCTGTTCAAGTAAGGAAAACGTCGCCATTTTATGTATTTAAAACAGTTCTCATTCTCGCCGCTGGCGGTAAAATTCCATCTGCCGTACGGTGCTGACATCTCTGGGACGTATTGACAATGAACGCGGCCTCATTTTAAAACAATGTGCTTGTTTCTATCTCTTTCCAGTCCGGAGAAAAAAAATCGGAGGCCTTAGAACTTGAATGCACCTCGTAATACACATAACTTAACTTCACACTTTTGTGAAACAAGTGCAGTGAATCCTCTGATCCATCCAGTAGTATACTTATAACAAGTAATCTTTTTATTGCGAGAAGAACACCACGCACATGTGGATGATAATGTTTAATGGGACATGACATGTTTCGTGTCATATATCCACATTCTCAGATCTACATAAAAGTGTAAGTCACTAAACACACCGATGTAGGAAAGAAGGGAGATCCAACCTCGACTGGTAAAACGGCATTACCCGCCAAATGACGGTAGTTCAGTTAAAAAAGGAGACGAATGGTGCGTACATCATCCTCCCTAAAATGAAGGAACAGATTATCCAGGACATCCTAGTGGCAGCTGTACCGGTCGTGTACCATTAAAGATTATCGTAGAGCAATGTTCTTTCTGCGCTGTGTATTAACACAGCTGTGGATGCCGGGCGCACAAGGTTGTTTCTAAATTTTGTATTGTCTGTAGGTGTTGAAGAGCTGAGCTGCTGTGGTGGTGTCGCAGGACTTTAATGGACAGCTTTATGTCTTCATGCATTTTTCTCTGTAAAATCTCCTCTTGGCAAGGTCAAAACAATTTAGACCATTGCACGGCAAGTAATTTCCGCTTGTGTCTCATTTAGTAAATAACTTACCCCTAGCGCCCGCTCCAGGATGTGAATATTTCAAAGGCTGGCCAAGGACTTGTTACCGTCGTACTGTTGGCTTACTTAGCTAGCCAGTCCACCTTTCTTTCGTGGGTTTTTAACGACGCCGACAGTAGGGACTTGTCGCCACCTTTCCCTCGATTACAATTCTAATATTCTCTATGGATGAACCTTTGTGGTCAAGTCAAACGTAAATCTCGTCGTAAGTTTCAGTAAAATAGTAACGCAAATACTATGAAAGCATAAAAAATACACAGGCATTCCAACTATTAACGATATGAAAGACACTTAAATTAGATACAAACTAGTAATGCACATAATTTATTCAAAATGTGAACGTCACTACAGATATTCAGATTTAGATTACAACAAGTTCGATATGCCATTGGCGATGATGTGGTGCAGACGAATAGCGAAATTCTGCACAAAGCGCTGATAGATGTTGTCGAAGCTTCTGAATGACTGTTTCCAGCTCCGGTTATTGCTGTACCCCTTGTCTTTCATATAGCCCACAAAACTGAGTCGCCTCTGTTCAGATCCGGAGAAAATGACGGCAATCGAGATCCATGCCATTGGCCTCTGTGTACTCCAGAACCAGAAAGCGATCGCCAAAGTACTCCTCCAGGACATCAAACACTCTCGTGCTTCGACGGGGTCTTGCATAGGCCACATCTTGTCAAGATCAGGGTCGCTTTGGATAATGGGGATGAAATCATCTTCCCAAATGCACCAATTTTGTTTATTGACGAAACTGTCCCAATGAAAGTGGGCTTCGTCGCTAAACTAAACCACATCCACATCAAAGTCCTTTTCGTCAGTTCTGTGGACAATAGGGCTGGCGAAGCACAGCCGCTGTTCCATGGCCCCGGGACTTAATGGCTGACGGGTTTGAACTTTTTATGGGAAGAGATGCAGGTCTTCAACAACAATTTGTCGCATTGTCTCCCGGTCTGTTATACAGTTCATCTGATCGATATCTTGAGGATGATTTGACTCACAGTGTGTGTCTTCTCGATGTTTTCTGGCGTTTTCACCCATTTTGGACGACCGACATTGCCAAAACTGTCATCACAAACACTACCTGTTCTCTCAAACTTGCGAATCAAATTTTTGATTGTTAGCACACTTGGACCGGTTGTCTTCAGCATGAAATCGGTCGCAAACTTCCTCTGAGCCGCAGTTGGGCTGCTCACATAGTAGGCCTTCACAAGCGCTATATGCTCGGGCACGCTGTACCGTGACACTTTCACGTGAAAATGGCTGACAACACCAGGGCCAGTGCGCATGTGCGCACGAATTACCATCACATCAAATGAATTCGCAATTGCGAATAAGGACTACCATTGTGCCGGACCGGGACTCGAGACCCAAACTTCCATTTGTCGTCTACCTTTTTTTATTGCTCATCCAATTTTTTATAAATTTTTGCTGTAAAGTTTTCGCACATTGATACTATATCCAATACCATGTAAACTGTTTATTACTGTAAGGGGGTTGTTTGTGTAGTTGCCCCGGGTGATAATTAGACGAAATATTTGTCAGGATTTGTAAGCGGTGGGTCCTTGACGTATGGCAATACACGAACACGAGAACTAAGTTTAAACAGTTTTATTAACAAAGGCTGATTATAAAATATGCACGATAAGCGCACCCATCATCACAGTGTCTGACGTCCTAAGTACAGTCGTATCGAAAGGTGAGCTAAGAAAAAGAGACATATTCGCGACCGAGACCGCGCTAGTTACAACGGCACGCTGCGGAATGCGGCTAGCCGCTTACGCTGTGCGTCGCACTGCGGGCGGACGCACGTGTACTGACCAAGCAAATTGTCAGCATTCCAGCCAGGTCGGCTAGCAAGCGCGTGTTGTGTACTGTACGGCTACGTGCAAACCCGTACCCTTACATCACTCTCCCCAGAGAAAAAGAGCAACCATATGTTGCTCAAAACGACCTCCTCGGCGTTATTAATCTATTTCGCCTTTTTTGTGGCATCGGAAGGCATTGCAACATATATTTCATTTGCAGACACAGTAACATTCGGTACAGCGAAGCGTGTCTTCAGGATCACAATTTTATACATGACAAATGCTGTTGACAAAAGACAAATTAATAAAGCAATAAAAACACAATACTGACAATCAAGTATGCATTAACTTTACTGGATGAATGGAAGGACTTAATTCTATATGCTGCTTCAATGAAGTTTAACTCATTATTGGAAGAAATTAAATTTTCAGGGATGTCCTTGATTAAATTATTGTCTTCAGAAAAAGTTGCTAAGGAATGCTTACCATATGTTTATATGTATGAATCGTTGTAATAAATGATAACATTCTCGTTAATGGCAAAGGTCCAGTTGCATATAATGCAGTTGACAATACACTAGCCATATCAAATAGTTCACCTGATAAATCACAATGTGTGACATCCAACATTAATCCACTATTATTCAATTTGAGTCTAAAGGGTAGCTCAGGTGTATCATAATTTTTACATGTAATTGTGACATCAAGGGTGGAGTTAAATGAGCAAATTATACCTTCAGAACATCGTTTAAGATATGGATGACAAAGACGTGTTTAAATTCTAGGGCAATCATCTCTTGGGGGATGATTCATAAACAATTCTTTCTCACACCTGTACACTCTACTATCTAAGAATACTACTGATTCAGGGCAAATTAACTTATGACTACGTCAGTAGGTAATCATTCGGTACGTACTTTTCATAAACACCTGCTTCTTCCATTTTACAGGGTAAGTATAAAACTTACACATTTCAAAATTATGCTTTGATCTAGCAATAGGTATAGAAACAATAACAATTAATTCATCTTCAATCATTATGGACTGTGTGGTGGTTAACTTGTAGTAAGCATATAGAATGTAAGACTTAACAGGGTAAACCGTAGTGTAGGTTGCATCTAGCTTTTTCTCAATTGATCGTAGAATCTGTAAAATTTCTTCTGGGTGTAGTAATACACAGCTCAAACAATCATTCGAACTACTTTCTAAGGCTGTTCTTAAGTTAAGGGCATCAATTCTAGCATTTGATAAACTACCAGTAATCCTTAACGAAAGAGTGTTTAAATCTAAGTGTGCACTCACAGCATTTAGTCCTTGCAATAGTTCTTGGATATGCGTTCGTTTCATTATGAATTACGTGCAAGTGTGAGATAAATTGCTTTACAATCTGTTCAATGAAAACTGTGTGGTTCGGAATGGTTCTTTGCATATTCTTTAATAAGATAATTTCATTAGGGAGGTTAGTTGAATCTGTCCTGGACTGTTGTTCAAGAGCTAATGCCTTTAACTTCCAGTAGATCTCAACTAGTTAAAGTACCAAATACAGTACGAAGGATACACCCTCCAAAATCAAACCAGGCTCGTTTATGCCTAATTAACGTTTTGTGTGCAAAAGCTTTAAAAAACAGTAAATCTCTTGTTCATAATTAGTAAACGTAGACTCTACCTGTATTTTGGCTGTGATCCAGTTATTATACCAAGATGTACCAATTTCCAAAATTGTATCATTGCCCTTAACGGAACGAATTAGATCAATTTGCTTCTTTAGAGAACTGAACTGTTGCTGGATTTCACTCAAATTGTACTTGAGGACAAGTTTTGCATTACTTGTAGAAACTTCCATATCTGACCGTGGTTCAAACAAAACACCTGTACTCTGTAGTACTATTACCGCAGCATTAGTAGAATACGCTATCATAGCAAACATTAGAATAAAAATGAACATTGTTAATTAGTTCTAAATACTAAAGTTAACAATGAACATAAGATAAATGAGTTTCTTTTGGTAACCTGTGGAATGAAAGGTTTAGTTTCACTTGTGCACTCGTGCAATAGCTTCAATACTAAATTTTCACAACACATTCACATAAGCACATGGCTGAAATAAATACACGCAGTGGACTCCCACACACTACACACGTTTATGCAGATTGTAGGGGTGTCTGGAACAGAATCGCTCGGAACGTGGCGATGCCTCGGCGTCGAAGTTTAGACTGCGACCTCGCGATTCTCGCTCCCTGCCTCTCGGTCGGTCCTCGTCGTCTTGTGATATTACAGGAACTCTACCCAGAAATGGCTTTACACGATCAACATCAACGACAATCGGACGAAAGGGCAGTTGGAACTTAAGAGTGGCTCGTGACAACACCTACAAGTTGGATATGCTCCTTTCCTAAACTTCTTAAACTTTTTGATTTGACTCTTCTTTAACACCACGTTGCTCAGATACTCAAGATCTCCCACTCGATACTGTGGCACTGCTGCTTGTCGGTCGTGTTGCCTTGCTTGCTGAAGAAAGGATTGATGGCTTCGCTGTTTCACTCCCTTCCATGCTTCCTTTAGCTTGCGTGCTAGATCCCTTACGTGTTCATTACTGATTCCGGTAGTCGATCGTGCAAAGTCCAAGGGTGAACGCATTCTTCTTCAGTAGGCGATCTCATACCGACTTTGAGCTGTGCATTTTGGCGTTGTAACAACTTACCAAGTACGGTAAGCAGACATCCCAATTGTCATGTTTGCTGCTCACATAATGGCTAACCATATTAATATTTCTTCTGGGGACTCACTCGACTCTTCCATTTCCTTCAGGATATGCTGGTGTAGTCCTTAACTGAGTTATTTGCATAAGCGTACAGTCTATTTAAGTAATTCACTCATAAAATTCGTTCCTTGATCACTAATCATACTTAATGGTGATCCAAACTTAAGAATCCAATCTTTTACAAAAACTTTAGCTATAGTCTCAGCACTCTGATCAGGTATTGGTATCATGAAAAGGTATCTAGAGATATGATCTAACATTGTCAGTATGTATTGGTTTCCATCTTTAATCTTAGACAACGGTCCTACGACATCTAGTACTACTCGTTCAAATGGTTCACTTGTCTCTGGCAGTTCTTGCAATGGTGCTCCACTTTTTCCTACATTATTCCGTGTGTTACAGGAATCACATTGTGAAACAAACTCGAAAACGTCAGCTTTGTGGCTCAGCCACCAAAACATTTGAGCTATTTTAATGTTTGTTGCTTTTTTACCGCAATGTCCTGATAATAAAGAATAGTGTTGTTCTCTTATGATTTGATATTTCATGGTTTCTGGAATAACTAGGCGGTTTCCTTTATTAGTGGTTTTGTACAATAATTCATCTATTTCGACAAAACGTTGAGCATTTTTCCATAATTTGCGTTGTGGATCTTCTTCTTGAGCTGTCTTTAACTCTTCTTCTCGACTTTTTGTAACACAAACATTGACTTTTCGACTCTACATCAGCTTTCACATGTTGTTTACCATGTCAGTGAATAACCTTAAATTGGCACTCAGTCTTAATGCCCGTCTTGTTAATCTGGAACTTCGATCATTTAAGCTCAATAACCATTTAAGTGCGGCATGATCTGTAATACCTGTAAATTCTCTTCCTGTTCAAAAACATCTGTCATGTGTTATACCATGAACCAAAGCACAAAGCTCCTTCTCAGTAGTAGTACAATTACATTCTCCTTTGTTTAATTGTCTGGAAGCAAATGGGATTGTATGTTCATGACCATCAACTTCCTGAGACAAGATTGCACCTATGGCAAAATTGGATGCATCTGTTGAGAGAATAAAAGGTTTACTGAAATGCAGACAGGCTAACACTGGGGCTGTGGTTAGAGCAGTTTTAACTTGTTCCATAGCCTTTTGCACTCTGTTGACCAATTAAATGTGGCTCCTTTCTTCAGTAGCTGTGTCACTGGACGTGCTATATTCCCATAACCGGCTATAAATCGTATGTAGAAATTTGACAATCCCAAGAGTGATTGTAGTTCTTTCAAATTTTGTGGTTCAGGAAAATTCTTCACATCTTCAATTAATTTTGGATCAGGCCGAACACCTTCACTGGCTATAACATGACCAAGATAGTTAACTTTACAGGTTTGCGCTTCTTATACGTTCAAAAAGAGCTTGTAGTCTCTCAGTATGCTGCTTCACGTTTTCAGCAAAAATTATTACATCGTCAAGGTAAACAAGTGCTTGTGTTGGGGTGAGACATAAAACTGAATCCATCAGGCGTTGAAATGTAGCTGGAGCATTATGAAGTCCAAATGGCATACGAAAATACTTGTATACTCCTGTTGCTGTTACAAATGAAGTATTTGCTTGATTTATGTGGGTGCACTGTTAACTGGTGATAACCACTTGTTAAATCACGTACTGAAAAAATTCGACATCTGCCCAAGTAATCCGAGGTTTCCAATAAATTTGGTAAGGGGTAAATGTCGGGTGTGATCACAGTATTCAATGATCGGTAATCAACAAAAAAACGGAACTGTGGTTCTCCTGAAATTGATTTCTTCTTTACAGTTACAACAGGCGAACACCACGGTGGGTCTGAAGAATCTCTTGGTTTTATAATTCCGGCTTCTAATGGTTCTTCAACAATGTCCTCTACCAACTCTCTTCGACTAAATGATATTTGGTAAGGTTTCTGTGTGATTGGGGCCGCATTCCCTGTATGAATACGATGCTGAACTAAATGAGTGACAGGTAAATTTCCACATTCTCGGAATAAATCTGCATTTTCCACAAAACAGGCGCTTAAATCTTCTGTTCATCAACTGTCAAATGTTCTATCTTCTTCCAAATCTTGCGCTTCTGTTGATTATTAACTTCGTCTACTCTTTATACTTTTGTGGTACTGCTACAAAAATCTATGTTTATAACTACAGCATTTGTTACCTCATCTGGAATCTGTATTGCGTCGCTTTTATTTATGCTCGACACTTCAGCAACTTTCGTTCGTCGTGGCAAAACAACATCCTCATTGCTCATATTCGTTATTGTCACCGCGATTTTTGCGACATTCTGTCTCACCATTGTAGTGACACCTATACTTCTAGCAACACAACAATGCATAGTATCCAGAAACTCACTTTTCTCGGATTGCTCAATTAATAACAAAGTTCCATCCTTGCATCGGGGTGACTTAACTTCAAGGTAGATTGTCTTTCCTCCTCCCGTGGGAATTTTATGAGGGTGATCAATTTGAACATCGACTCGGACGGTTTGAACTGATGCATCGTTTGGGCGGTCCATTCTCGCGATGTCAGTATTGCTGCTCCTTTGAGTACGATCTGTAGAACGATATTCTAGGTCGTAGTTACTACGGCCTAGTCTGATATTTCTGCCTCGTTAGCGGAAAAGAAATCAAATCCAAGTACACCGTCATAACGCGTTTCGTTATTTGAATCTACTTGCACCCTTGCTGTGTATTGATCTTTATCTTTACTTTCACCTTCATCTTGGATTTGGCTAAGAATTAATTCTGCGTCAGCTTCTCCATAGTTACGTAGCTTTCCTCCGTTTAACACTCACACTTTTAATAGCGACCGTTTCTATTTATCCCGTTTATCTACGCCACACCACATTAATGAGGTCTCTGATCCTGTGTCAATAAGTGTGTCAATATGCAGCACCAATCACGAATTCATTTTCAGTCTGATTTTCACTGGAATTAACAGGAGTCACTGTCTCTGGCAAGGGGCGGATGGAGTGGTGGCCGGTACGGCCCCGTACTCGTTAAAGATCTGGCAAATTGTCTGTTGTTCGTATTACCTTTCTTCTTGTTGCGACAATCTCTCGAAACAGGACCCTGCAACCGACAATGATAGCAGATACGATTCTCTTTACAATTTTTACGCTTGTGACCCAGCTTATTGCATCTGTAGCATTGTACTGTTGTGTTGAAACCTCTGCGTTCTTGTTTCTGCATCTCATTCGGTCGTCTTAGTGCTTCAACGAAACCAACAGCTGCTTCCTGAAACGTTTTATATCGTCTGTATGGAACAGATTTGCTTACTTCCTCTTCGTGCAACCAACGAATGAAAGTGTCCAAGGCTATCTGGTCAGCTTAGAACAACTGAATGCGACTTTCATTTTTATCTTCTACTACCTTCCTTTTGAGCGTTGATGTTCCGAATTCTGTCGGCAAACTGGTCGATAGATTCGTCTCGCCGCATTCTCAAACTGTAAAGCTGCTCTCTGTAATATGTGATTGCGTCATTATGTTTAAATCTCTGAACAACGACCGTTCTAAAGTCATTCCAATCTTCTGTCTTCACGTAAGTAGGCTCCGCTCTAATGAAAGCTTGTGCTGCTCCCTGAATTCTTCATTTGACAACCACTAGTTTATTGGAATCTTTCCAGCATCGTAACAGAGCGGCAACTTCAAGTTTATGAAGAAAACGCTTTCACATCATCTTCGGGTTTACCTCTAAACACTGGTACTAATGGCGATAATGCAAAATTATTTATTTTAATTGTACCTTTACTGCATGGACTATCATTTGACTGATGTTTTGGATAGTTACGCTCGCTTCTTTCTACTTTTAACTACTGAATCTCATCTTGCAGTTCATTAATAACAGTTTGTAGATCGACAACGTTAGTCTGATTGGATTGCGACATTTCGTCTAATTTAACGGCAGTCAGTCACTAAAATTTAAAACAAAAATCCATCATTGCCTTTCGTATTCTAGTCAAACCGGAGTAGACCGCCGGCCGCGGTGGTCTAGCGGTTCTAGGCGCTCAGTCCGGAACCGCGCGACTGCTACGGTCGCAGGTTCGAATCCTGCCTCGAGCATGGATGTGTGTGATGTCCTTAGGTTAGTTAGGTTTAACTAGTTCTAAGTTCTAGGGGACTAATGACCTAAGAAGTTGAGTTCCATAGTGCTCAGAGCCATTTGAACCGTTTTTGAACCGGAGTAGACCAACCTGAATTCCAGCGTTGGATGTCGCCGCGTAGTCGGAAGATGTTTGTGCTGCTGCTCCTGCTCGAAGTTCACGTTGTGCTGCACCTCTTCAGGACTGTAGATTTTCCATAATAATCGCAGTGCTGACACCACTTCTATGAGGGGGTTATTGTGTTGTTCCCCGGATGATAATTAGACGAAATATTGGTCAGGATTTGTAAGCGGTGGGTCCTTGAGGTAGCGCAATACGCTACCACGAGAAGTATGTTTTAAACGGTTTTATTAAGAAAGGCTGATTATAAATCACGCACGCTACGCGCACCCATCATCACTGTCTCTTAAATCCTAATTACGGTCGTATCAAAAGGATCCATGACGATTTAAGAAAAGAGACATATTCGCGCCCGAGCCCACACTTCGAGATGCATTCAAATTCTAAGGCCTCCGATTTTTTTTCTCCGGACTGGAAAGAGATAGAAACATGCACATTGTTTTAAAATGAGGCAGTGTTCATTTTCAATGCGTCCCTGAGATGGCAGCACCGTACGGCAGATGGAATTTCACCGCCAGCGGCGAGAGTGAGAACTGTTTTAAATACATAAAATGGCGACGTTTCCCTTACTTGAACAGCGTGCAATCATACGTTTTCTGAATTTGTGTCGTGGGAAACCAACTGAAATTCATCGACAGTTGAAGGAGACATGTGGTGATGGAGTTATGGATGTGTCGAAAGTGCGTTAGTGGGTGCGACAGTTTAATGAAGGCAGACCATCGTGTGACAACAAACCGAAACAACCTCGGGCTTACACAAGCCGGTCTGACGAAATGATCGAGAAAGTGGAGAGAATTGTTTTGGGGGATCGCCGAATGACTGTTGAACAGGTCGCCTCCAGAGTTGGCATTTCTGTGGGTTCTGTGCACACAATCCTGAATGACGACCTGCAAATGCGAAAAGTGTCATCCAGGTGGGTGCCACAAATGCTGACGGATGACCACATGGTTGCCCGTGTGGCACGTTGCCAAGCAATGTTGACGCGCAACGACAGCATGAATGGGACTTTCTTTTCGTCGGTTGTGACAATGGAGGAGACGTGGATGCCATTTTTCAATCCAGAAACAAGGCGCCAATCAGCTCAATGGAAGCACACAGATTCACCGCCACCAAAAAAATTTCGGGTAACCGCCAGTGATGAAAAAATGATGGTGTCCATGTTCTGGGACAGCGAGGGCGTAATCCTTACCCATTGCGTTCCAAAGGGCACTACGGTAACAGGTGCATCCTACGAAAATGTTTTGAAGAACAAATTCCTTCCTGCACTGCAACAAAAACGTCCGGGAAGGGCTGCGCGTGTGCTATTTCACCAAGACAACGCACCCGCACATCGAGCAAACGTTACGCAACAGTTTCTTCGTGATAACAACTTTGAAGTGATTCCTCATGCTCCCTACTCACCTGACCTGGCTCCTAGTGACTTTTGGCTTTTTCCAACAATGAAAGACACTCTCCGTGGCCGCACATTCAACAGCCGTGCTGCTATTGCCTCAGCGACTTTCCAGTGGTCAAAACAGACTCCTAAAGAAGCCTTCGCCGCTGCCAT
Organism: Schistocerca nitens; assembly: GCF_023898315.1. Lineage (NCBI taxonomy): Eukaryota > Metazoa > Arthropoda > Insecta > Orthoptera > Acrididae > Schistocerca > Schistocerca nitens. The sequence continues at coordinate 34,725,056 of NC_064620.1, read as the reverse complement.
GGAATCATGGCGTCAGCGTTGTGAAAAATGTGTACGTCTGCAGGGCGATGACGTCGAGTAGTAGGCCAGTTTCATCGATTTCGGGTGAGTAGTTAATTAGAAAAAAAATCGGCGGCCTTAGAACTTGAATGCACCTCGTAGGTACAACGGCGCACTGCGTACGGCGGCCAGTCGCTTACTCCCTGCATCACACTGTGGCAGGATGTACGAGTACTGACCAAGCAAACTGTCAGTATTCCAGACAGGCCGGCTGGCGAGCGCATGTCGCGTACCGTGTGGCAGCTTGCAACACGTAGACCCTTACATTATGTTGAATAAATTTCTGATGACATTTTGTATTTAAAAATATTGATGTGTATAAACTGTTCATGTTGATGTAAATTTGACAATTGTAAGAAATGGTCACGCTCAGGAACAATTTAAGAAATAGGTGTTATGTAAAAGCCAATGTCTTTTTTTTTTTTTTTTTTTTTTGATACGAAAGTGGCTCTGAGGAGTGGTAAATGTGGCAAGGTTGACTTGGCACGCTACCTAGGTGCAAAAAGTAAGTCACACAGTCTGTAGGCAGCGGTGATTGTGGAAACAACTTTGTGGAGCAAGAGGAGCTCTGCCTGAAAATTTGTACAATAATGCCTCAGATGGAGACTGCAAATTGCTTATGGTATAGCTGCGAGTTGTTGGGCTACTGTATCTAAAATTAAACTGTATGTAAAATTAAACGACGCCAAGAAGATAAATTGAGCCTATACAGCAAGATACTTGCAGGCCGTACTGTGGGTAGTGTAGCCTTCATAATTTTTCGTCACACCCAAGCCTACTGCCAGCAGATAAGGTTTTTCTGTATTTTACGTTTGTACACCACGAACCATCGTTCTAAACTGCGTTTTAATAATCATTCTTGAACATTAAAGAAACTGATTCAGCCTGTTATTTCTTCCTAATCACATACCTATATAGGGTTCCTCCCTGGTGTTTGATTAAACCGAGTATCCCGTTTTACAGACTTATGCTGTCCCAAGTTAATGTAAAGAGGCTTCATTCAGTTTTTTTTTGTTTGTAAACAATGAGAAAGTTTTCTTAACTATTGCAAAGTGTTATAGTAAAAATTTGCTTACGAAAAATTCAAGCAGAGTAAAGCCAAGTTACTAGAACCTGCTAAATGACAATACAGAGTTAGTTCAAAGAATAATAGCTTTTTAAAATAAATTCCACTAAGAAAGAGGTTTCCAAAAAGTGAAATGTTCAGTATAAAATGTGTATGCTTTAGCATCTAAGTATTTCAGTATTTAAGTTAGTTAATTAAGGAAAGTGCTTTTCTAAAGGTCCCCCCTGGCCAAATTTTAATTCCTTCCTTGAAATTATCTACTAGCCCTTTTCCTTTCTATAATCGTAATGTACAAGGGTGTAGTACAACATTGTTTACGTTGAGTAATAATTATTTGAAGAAGCAACTTTAACAGTTGCAAGAAAATATGCAAAATTCATACTTCTGCTTTTCCAATACTTCACTGTTGCATTGCCTGAATAGGCTGGCAACCGTAGTACATATTTTAAACCACTGCATGAACTTGGGGCTGAGTTGTCCTAGCTTCAATATAATACTACTCATACTGCGTTTCTTTCTAACCGCTGTGTAAGATCTTTCGAAAAGAATTTAATAGTCTGATTTACTTTCCCATTATACACAACATACGTTCAATTCTTGTAAAAAGGGGGCCAGCCGCAGTGGCCGAGCGGTTCTAGGCGCTACAGTCAGAAATCGCGTGACCGCTACGGTCGCAGGTTCGAATCATGCCTCTGGCATGGATGTGTGTGATGTCCTTTTGTTAGTTAGGTTTAAGTAGTTCTACGTTCTAGGGGACTGATGACCTTAGAAGTTAAGTCCCATAGTGCTCAGAGCCATTTGAACCATTTTTGTAAAAAGGGTAACTCTATTGATTAGCTTTTCCTATTAACAGGACTATCCTCCCATAGTGTACTTTATTCGGAAAGTAAATCGAATTTAGTAAGAAGTTTATACGTGGCAACATAGAGACAGGGTTATCTGTTATTTAGATAAAAGCATACTAAAGTACAATAGCAGTGGTAGGGTTATAAGCCGTTTCGTCTACGAGTTGAACTCGTACATACATTATGTACGTTCCCAGACAGATCAGACGCTTGCCCGGTATCGGCAGATACATACGATATGTTATTATTCTGATTTTGACACAAAGTTTCTTTGCCCGGGCAGTTGGAAAGTCCTAACGCAAACAGTTCAAAAGTTATGACTACTTTATTTCACCTTGTTGAGTAATTGTTCCCCTGAAAGTAATCTGGTCACTTAGTACGGAAATTGTTACAATGGCAAATACAGACTTCATATTGTAAGCAGGAGTTGACCGCACTGTTGGTGCCTATTAAGTTAATTGCTTCAGCAAAATCTACATTATACATGTACTGATGAGCCAAAACGCTATGACCACCTATTTAAAAGTGAGTTGATCCACGTCCGGAAAGCAATTCAGCTGTGATTCTACGTGCCAGGGATTCGACAAGTAGTTGATAGGTTTCCAGAGGTTGTGGCACCAGACCCCCGCGCACAGGTCACACACTCCCCGTAATTTACGGGCGGTTGGTTTGTTGGTGTGGAGCTGGCGCCCGATAGCGTCCCAGATGGGTTTCATAGGAGTCAGATAAGCCGAAATTGATGACCAAAATAACAAGGTCAGTTCACTATGGTGCTCCTCAAACCACTGCAGCACGATTCTGCCCTTGTGACCGGTACAGTTATCCTGCTGAAAGATGCCAAATCTGAAACTTCCTGGCAGATTAAAACCGTGTGCCGGACCGAGACTCGAACTCGGGACCTTTGCCTTTCGCGGGCAAGTGCTCTACCAACTGAGCTACCAAAGCACGACTCACGACCCGTCCTCACAGCTTTACTTCTGCCAGTACCTGTAAAGCTGTGAGGACGGGTCGTGAGTAGTGCTTGGGTAGCTCAGTTGGTAGAGCACTTGCCCGCGAAAGGCAAAGGTGCCGAGTTCGAGTCTCGGTCCGGCACACTGTTTTAATCTGCCAGGAAGATTCATATCAGCGCACACTCAACTGCAGAGTGGATATCTCATTCTGATGCCAACGCTGTTGGGAAAGACATCAAGCGAAAGGGGTTACAGGTGTCCGTAATTATGTTCACATAGTCCACAACTGCCTAGGTGCCTTCCATTACCACCGCAGATGCCATGGAAGCCCAGGTGAATGTGCCCCAAAACATAATACTGCTCCCACCGGCCTATGTGCATGGCGCGCTGCGTGTTTCGTGCATCCGTTCACCTGGATGATTACGTACCTGGACTCGACACCCGATCTTGTTGAACAATGACAGCGATTCATTTGACCAGGTGACAGGATTCCATTGATCCGCGGTGTAGTCTTGACGATCCCATGCCCATTGTAACCACAACTGACGAGGTTGCTGGGTCAACATGGCTAACGTAGGGGGTCCTCTGCTGCGGGACACCATGTTCAACATTCTGCGCTGCACAGTGTGGTCCAAGACACTTGTGCCGACGGCACCATTGTACTCTGTCCTCGCATCTGCCACACATCGCGGCCTGTCCTACTTTAGAGAGCGGGAAAGCCTCCGATATGTAGCCGGCCGAGGTGGCCGTGCGGTTCTAGGCGCTGCAGTCTGGAACCGCGAGACCGCTACGGTCGCAGGTTCGAATCCTGCTCTCGGGCATGGATGTGTGTGATGTCCTTAGGTTAGTTAGGTTTAACTAGTTCTAAGTTGTAGGGAACTAATGGCCTCATAAGTTGAGTCCCATAGTGCTCAGAGCCATTTGAACCATTTGAACCTCCTATCTGTATGTTCTGTGATGAGGTATGGACGTCGAACTTCTCGTCTCATTCTCGTGGTTTCAGCAATCTTCAACCACTTTCCACAGATGCTCATGAAAGTAGCACGCGAACAAGGGACCAGCTTGTACATTGAAACACACCACGTGATAATTGTTGATGAAGTCAATGTCTTTGATATATTAGCAGTATTAGCAGTTTAACGTGTCCAGATAATGGAAATTCGTTATATTTTCCAACAGCTTATAACGGGGCATCCTCCTCTAGCATTACATTTTCTCAACAGTAGTTGTCGATACAGTTTCGAATTTTGGACAGATCAGTATTATTTCAGAACCTTTTCTAAAAACTTTCATATAAATTTATACACAATGTGTCACATTTCAATCTAAAATTTATGAAATGGAATTTCTTTATATTGGATTTTATAATCGATAAGTACTAGTTCAGAACGTAAAGTCAAATTTTTTTTACAAACATTTGAAATTACGAATAATTTGGCACACTTAATTATCTATTTTTAATTACGCAATATATTATTTTTTTATGTTTATTTCGGGATTGATTTATGAAATAATAATCGAAACTAATAGCAATTCATTTTTCAAGAAAAAATGTAAATCCTTTGCAATATCGTTATTTCCTCTGAGTGAGTCAGTAGTAAGCTTGCCTCTGATGTGATCGGCCGTAATTTTGTATTTTCTCGAAGGTGTTATTTCGACTTTGTTAACGTGAAAAATCAAAAACGTATATGATATCCGAAAATGGGACAAAATATATGAAAGTAACAACAAAAACTCTGCAACAACCATCTTGAAATTTATTTAGATCAGTTCAACCATGAGGACGTAAAATGTGAAAATTTCAGCTTTAAGTATCAGATCCCTAGGCAAGAAGAACTCTAGGTAAAAAGATAAGTCTTCATCTACATCTATATCTATATCTGCAAATCACATTTATGTGCCTGGCAGAGGGGACATCTAACCACCTTCACCATTCTCTTTTATTCTAATATCGTATAGCGCGCGGAAAGAACGAACACCTATATCTTTCCGTACGACCTCTGATTTCCTTTATTTTATGGTGGTGATCGTTTCTCCCTACGTAGGACAGCCTCAATAAAATATTTTCGCATTCTGAGGAGAATGTTTGTGATTGGAATTTCGTGAGATGATTCCGTCGCAACGAAAAACGCCTTTCTTTTAGTGATGTCCAGTCGAAATCCTGTATCATTTCTCTGACACTCTCTCCCATATTTCGCGACAATACAAAACGTGCTGCCCTTCTTTGAATGTTTTCGATGTATATTAGAAAGTTTACTGAAATCTTCGCCCCTCTCAAACCTTCATAAAAGACTAATGTACACAATAGCTACAAGTAGGAAGGAGGGGGTAGATTACAAGTTTCTGTTTCAAAATATTTTTATCTTCAAATCTGTTTTTGGTAATACTTCTACTTAATTTGATTTTGTTTACAGATTGCTGGTGTGTGGAAGAGTTGTATTGTAACTGTTAGGCAACTAACTATGATACATACAAGATTTTCTCAACTGCAATAACTTTAAATTTCAATGGAATACTTTTTCCTAGCTACATGACCATACGATAACTTGAAATATTTTTCCACGTTTGGAAAACCTTAGTGTCAGGGGTAGTTTTTGTTACTTCAGAAAAAGTTTGCAGCACACAAAAATTTAATGCTAGAGTTAAAAAAACTGAATGAGAAAAAATGTTTAACTTCTGTTGCTGGGCTGGATGGAGGTGAAAATAAGGAAATATAGTGTTGTCTCGGAAGTTCGTTCGTTTTGGTCGCGCGTTTCATTTAGCGCCTGAAAACCCTGCACCCGCGTGTCCCCCAGGGTAGCATAGTTGCCTAACCGCCACTGCGTCGTAGTGACCGAAAACGCGGCGCACCATTAGATATGTCAGTGTGTGTTTGATCCTGGCGTTGGATGCAAGATATGGAATACAAAAAGGAACATTTCTGACATTTTATGCTGTTTCACTATCGTAACGACAAAACCGCGTCGCAGTGCCGGCAGAAGACTTGTGCTGGACGCGGGGACGACGCAACAAAGGGTCGAGCATGTCAAAGTTGTTTAGTCGATGACAAGATGGAAATTTCATGAAATCTAGATTTCGTCGGCCAATGGTTACGACGTGGAACAGGTTAATGACGTGATAGTCAACAATCCACGAATGGCAATGCGGGTGTTGGCTTTGGAGCTCAATGTCGCTCGTGCTACTGTAGTCAGGAACTTGAAGAAACTGCCTAACTGCCTTACGGAAACATTCTCGATGTATTGCTTCCTCATGAACTGAGTGAAGCGAATTTGATTCAGTGCTTGTCCATCAGTGACTCATTACTGAGACGCAATCAGAAAGCTCCTTTTCTGGAACGACTGGTAACTGGACGTGAGAAGTGGATCGTGTACACCAACGTCCGGAAGAGTGAATCGTAGCGCAGGACAAGCCAGCCACCACTCTCAGGTCCTGAATTAGAGCTGCATCCGACAAAGTTCCTACTATGCGTCTGGTGGGATTGTAAAGGTGTCCTGTATTAGGAATTCTACCGAATCATATTATCACTTCCGAGAGATATTGTTCGCAGTTGGATGGTCTCAAGACAGCCACTGAAGAGAAACGACCGGATTTGGGACACGATATCGTCTTTCACCAAGACAACGCCAGACCACATGCCTCTATGGTGACCACCAAAAGCTGAAGTATTTTGAGTGGGACGTGTTACCAAATCAAATGTGTGTGAAATCTTATGGGACTTAACTGCTAAGGTCATCATTCCCCGAGCTTACACACTACTTAACCTAAATTATCCTAAGGACAAACACACACACTCATGCCCGAGGGCGGACTCGAACCTCCGCCGGGACCAGCCGCAGAGTCCATGACCGCAGCGCCTAAGACCGCTCGGCTCATCCCGCGCGGTGACGTGTTACCGCAACCGCCGTATTCGCTAGACATTTTCCCTTCCGACTTTCATCGATTCCGATCCCTGTAGAATTTCCTGAACAGCAAACACCTCACGTCCTTGGAGGACTGCAGACTGGACATCGAAGAGTTCATCAACCTGAACACCACCACATTTTGGAAGAATGACATGTATAACCTTTCAGACGAACGGCAATATATTGTCTACAATAATCGTGTATACTACAGGAAATAAATGGTTTGTTTACAAAACCGATACACCTTATTTACTTATATCGCGCACGGCATTGTGCGCGAAGTGTGTAAGCAGACAGGCTGGCAACCATTCTGTCGCAGCTGTGCTGCGATGCGGTTTGTTCTCAGTCGCTCTTTGTGGGTGAACGGTATCGCAAAGTGAATGAATTTATGACACAACACAACACATTAAACTTCTATTACAGGGCTGGATGGAGACCGAAGTAGGAAACGTTTTCCAAGGTACAATACTCTCCAATATCTTGCACTTCAACATCATAAGTTACTAAGGAATCAGTAACTCACAATTATACATATTGTAGCAAATATCAGTACTGACAAGGGGAAGGCCTCAGACACGACCAACCGATCCGGCTCAAATTTGGCGGGTCGCTTGTGTACAACCTAAAACGTTTTGTATTATCACGTAGTAGGGGAGAGAGTGTGGCAGATATGATACGCGAATTGGGATGGAAGTCATTAATGCAAAGACGTTTTTCGTCGCGGCCAGATCTACTTACGAAATTTCAGTCACCAACTTTCTCTTCCGAATGCGAAAATATTTTGTTGAGCCCAACCTACATAGGTAGGAATTATCATCAAAATAAAATAAGAGAAATCAGAGCTCGAACAGAAAGGTTTATGTTTTCGTTTTTCCCGCGCGCTGTTCGGGAGTGGAATGGTAGAGAGATAGTATGATTGTGGTTCGACGAACCCTCTGCCAAGCACTTAAATGTGAATTGCAGAGTAGTCACGTAAGATATTTTGGGTCCACACCCCGCCGTCTTTAAGAAAATCACCGCTAAAGGTTATGACGAGCAATCAACTCAAAATTGGAGGGATCGATAGATAATTGTAAATAGAGCACTTTTCTTCATCAGATATGTGTTCCGCTTATTGTGCAAAAATAACAAAAAAAAAATAAAAAGAATGTCGGTTCCGCAAACGCTAACTTTTCCAGATATCGAGGTAAGAAACTTTTACAACTGGCGCTTCTGTACCCACATGGTAAACGCTTATCGCCGACAGCGACGATAGCGCAACGGCCAAGGTAACCGGCTGGGAATCGGAAATATCGGGTACGAATCTTGAAGAAACCTAGCCGATGTTATTTTTTTCGTTTGTATTTTTCCATGTCTCATTTGATAGGGATAGGAGGGTTAATAAGATAAGTAAATCAATAACGAATGATAATAATAAGGTAGGCAAACTAATTCCAAATCGGAGCATAAAATTCGTCAACGAGACGTCACTAAATACTTGTCTCAAAAGGATGTACAAAATATAGAAGATATACAAAAAGTGGCTGCTCTTTTCGGCACGTAAACGGCGTCACTTTTGACCGGTTTTAATCGTGATTACGTGATAAACACCGATCAAACAGGATGCGAGTATCGGGTGAACATTCGACGCACGTTATCCTATAAGGGAGAAAAACGAACCCTTGTCGTAGCTGGTAGTAAAAACAAAGTAACACATTCGTAAACGGCGCAATATGCCATCACAGCCTCTGGAAAAGTGTTACAGAACATTTCTTGAGAATGTTGTAAAACCATACGTTTCTGATAACAAGTTTTGTCTAATATTCGATTCATGGAGTGGACAAATTAATACTACAACCTATGACACAATGTTTATAGACGGCGAGGGTCAAACTACGTGCACAGTAAAAGTAATACCCCGAAACTGCACACCAGTGTGCCAGCCGTGTGATGTTTATTTCTATGGTCAGGTTAAAAATTTCATTTCCAGGCTTCAGAATTGCAATGTGTTTCTGGAATCCTAGCGAGAATTCCACGTTCCCACGGATGCAATAACTATTCTCAGCATAATTCATAACCAACTTTCAGCACCGAGTTTTCAGGCAATGATGTTGTATGCGTGGTACGCATCAAAATTAATTCCCGAAAAAGACATATTTTTAAATGTAAACCAAGTTTGTTTTCCGCCTACTCTTCGGAAGGAGCAGTGTGGCTGTCGAAAGATCTCATTCATTAGATGTTCTTGGTACCGTGAGTACATTTGTTTCGAATGTTTATATGGCAAGTACCATCCATCTATTTGTTCGAAGAAAAGTGAGGGCACGAAGCAGTGACTGGAAGAGCCATTGTAAGGTGATCTGGAGTAACATTTTAGTTGTTTACTATCCCAAGAGGTTTGAGAAATTTATTTGCCCACCTTATTACTATCATTCCTTGTTGATTTACTTACCTTATTATCACTCCTATCCCTATCAATTGAGATACGGAAAAATACAAAAGAAAAGAAGAACATCCGCTAGGTTTCTTCGAGATTCGAACACAGGTTCCCCGATTCCCAGCCAGTTACCTTAGCCGTTGCGGTATCGGTGCTGTCGGCGAAAAGCGTTTACCATGTGGATACAGAAGCGGCAGTTGTAAAAGTTACTTACCTCGATTTCTGGAAAAGTATGTGTTTTCGGACCCCATACCTGATGATGAAAAATGCTCTATTTACAATTATCTATCGATCCCGCCAATTTTGACTCGATTGCTCGTCATAATCTTTAGGGGTGATTTTCTCAAAAACGGGGGGTTGTTGACCCAAAATATCTTAGATTCCTTCGTTTTAGGTGGTACACAAGTGACCTGCAAATTTGAGCCGAATCGGTTGGTCGTGTCTGTGGCCTTCCCCTTGGGAGTAATGATTAGGCATAAGCACAGAGGAATAAGCTCATATCGTAATCAATTGAATCAAATATCGGATGGTCACTGCATGCTCAAGATGAGAAGAGAATTATCTTTGCATCGAGCCTGTGCATACACTATAATGAGTGAAAGTGAACGGACAACGGAAGATCAAATTACCTCACAATCAATGGTACGTGCTAGTCAGTCTCGTGTACACACTTTGGTGCAGTGCTCAGAGAATCACGAATCCACTTTCTAAGGTTGATAGACACAAATAAGCAGGCCGAGCGGCCACTGAGCCGTGTTCGTTAGGGGGTCTCACGCCACTTTCTTTTGATGAAAAACTGCCAGAAGCTCCCTCAGCTTAAAGGTCGTTTTGGCAACCCCCTCGCATTCCCAAGAGAGACGAAGCTTTTTATACGAACTGTCCTCTTCGCAGTTTATCTCTGAAAACTTGAAACTGAGATGACAACTGTACATAAGCCAGTAAGAAAGTTCTACGCTTTCTAAGGAGCGTACTAATATGGTTTGTCGGCGTTTAAACCCTTGCAACAGTGGCGAAATTACCCTAATAATTCATACGAATTGATTATTTCACATTTAATCAAAGTATTAAAACAAGTGATCTCTATCGCATTCTTTCCTCAATCACTCCTTACATTTGTTAGTTTATGCCTCGCTCTCCAATTTCTCCGAGAAATGACGCTTCACAACTTTCACTGAAAATGTGAGGAAAAACCAAACTTATGTTTGTCCAAGGGTTAGTTTTGCCTTTCTAAATGGCGTTTATTACGTCTTTGTTGCGCACGTTTGGCGTATTCCACCGCTTTTTACAGTTCGTTAACTCTGAATCTACATTAGCATGTATCATTTTACTCATTCTTGCAATAGAAATATCGCAGACAATGTAATTTATCTACTGACTCTTTATTTTCTGCAACCCAATTTTCGCGAACTTCTGGTTCCACTATTGTTTACATCCTTTCCCTATTACAGTCACGGATCTTGCTCTTGAAGAATGACTGCCGGGAAGATTATGTTTGAGCTCTGATCTCTCTGACCTTCCTGCTATAGACGTTTCGTGAGATAAAAATAAAAGGAAATATTGTTGCCTGACGTTTGTTCCAACCTACACTCACTGAATGTTAACAACTTTCCCAAAATGAATAAAGTCTCTCTTCTAACGACTGCCATACAACTCTCTTACTAAACAAACTGTTGACGGAACAGGCGGCTCTTATTTTGGTCTTCTCTGTTTCTTCTATTAATCGCACCTGCTTACTGAAATTTTTCATTAAATACATACATCATTTTCAAACCAAAAGTTCATTTCAGCTGGAATCAACACGAAATGAAGCTAACCTTCGCGAAGATTTAAACACACTTACTTCGATCCAAGAGAAAAGTGCCCATTTCTCGGGAATACACATTTTAAATAGCTTACCAGCATCCATGAAAAATTTGACTACTATTGAAGTACAGTCTAACAGGACCATAACGGACTTATTGGTGGCCACCTTCTAGTCCACTGACGAATTTCTTAGTAGATTCAACTGATACGTGTGTATTACTTGTAATATCAAATAATGCAAATATTGGTACTCCGTGATTTCTGTATAAATTCAGTGCAGTAATGCTGTCATTGTTAATATGTGTTGTAAAATGAATTTTCTGTTTGATGACGCATGGCTACAATACGCTAAGAATTATCATATTAAGCACAGTATGTTGAACATTTACGTCTTCTGTGACAAGTTGTTCATTACCTTTTAAATAAAAGTGTGTTTAAAATGTGTTTTGACTTATTGCACATTCATGAGGACCATTTCACCTGGGAAATGTGGAAAGAAGACGTTTATTGTGCATTCTTTTTCTATGTGTTCTACATCCTGGAGGATCTCCTCACTATTGATCTATTGGAACGTAACAAACATCTTCTAATCCAAGGGTGGAAAACCGTTGTTACTATCTGTCCGGTAGCACGTAATCTCAGTATGACTACACAAGTGTAGTGTCTGAACCAGTTACACAAACAAATAACCCAAAACCCATAAGTATTTATTAGAACTTTCAAACGAAATATAGGACTCTGATATAGAACTATGATACAAGTGAACACAAATGACTACCTACGAGAGGTAACTTCCAATACATGAGTCCACAACTCAGCAGTGAAATAAAAGTCTGACTTTCCTCTTAGAAGTCTGTATCTGCCAGTTTTATTGCGAGAGGGCTTCCTCGAGGTCCTCTGTACTGGCGGCGGTACCGTTCACTGAAGACCGCCGCAGGACCTAGCAGGCTGGTTTCCTGGTGTGGACTCCAACCACGGCTTCCGGGAACTAGCTTTACTCGCTGTGGGCTGAGCATGCCCTATCACGTGGATAAATACACTCGATCCACATGACTGAGAGTCACCGGCCATGATGACAGGCTGCTTGCTCATTGTCTCTACGAAACGTAATGTTCTCTCGCATCTGACTGCTATCTTTGGAAGACGTGATAGAGTAATTTCGTCACCTGGGTGTCGTCTTGAGGCAGCGGTCGCTATCAGCCGCTCCGAACGACTGCACCTGCTTGCCATGCAACCGGTGACACAGTGCCGTACCACGGGATGTCAACCGGCAAGCGCCGGAGGTCGTAAAAAAATGAGGACAGCTCTCAATAATCGACCGAACTTCTTGTTTGCAATGTCTCACTTTTGTGCATTGGTTAATTTCTTTATGCTTGTTATTGTATCTCAGCCTGCTGTTTTCTTTCCCTACAACTACTTTTGTGTTGTCGTCCACTTTACACTTCAGTTATACGATTCCTCAACGCCTCTCTGTATTCTACATGCAATGGAGGCCCCACTACAAGACACAGTCTATTAGGTACTACTGTAACTCACTGAGGTTTCAACACGTGATGAGCTCTTCTAGACTTCCATCATAACTTACACAAATAACCACACGAAGGACCTTTTTTTTTTTTAATTCATACCGACTCCCAAAAGTTTCATTATACTCAGTATATGTAACTAATATTTCTGTTCAGACCAACATTATAGTCAGTGGCCATTTACTCGATGACAATTTCATTATTCCTTATTTTTGTCTTATCTCGTTTGTTTATTCAAATTGGTAATGATTCCACGAGGACGTGCTAAAAATTAATGCCACTGAATATTTTATGTGAAAACTCCCAAAGCTTTTTAAGTAATGCGAAACTTATTACTATTCTACATCTTTATTCTTCACTGCACATGTTAATTTTTCAAAAAAGTAATTTACTGTCTAGTAAAAACATCAGGTGATCAATTCCAATTACAAAATGATCTAGAGAGAATTTCTGTATGGTGCGAAAAGTGGTAATTGGCACTAAACAAAGGAAAGTGCGAGGTCATCCACATGAGTACTAAAAGAAATCCAATAAATTTAGGGTATACGATAAGTCGCACAAATCTAAGGACTGTCATTCGACTAAATACCTAGGAATTACAACTACGAGCAACTTAAATTGGAAAGACCACATTGATAACATTGTGGGGAAGCGAAACAAAGACTGCGCTTTGTTGACAGAACACTTAGAAGATGCGATAAAGTAACTAATGGGACATCCTACATTACACTTGTCCGTCCTCTGCTGGAATACTGCTGCGCGGTGTGGGGATCCTTACCAGGTAGGACTGCAAAGAAGGGCAGCTCTTTTCGTGTTATCGTGCGATAGGGTTGACAGTGTCACTGAGATGATACGCAAGTTGGGGTGGCAGTCACTGAAAGGAAGGCAATTTTCTTTGCGGTTAGATCTATTTACGAAATTTCTATCATCAACTTTCTCTTCCGAATGCGAAAATATTTTGGTGACACCCACCTACGTAGGGTGAAATGATCGTCACAATAAAATAAGAGAAATCAGAGCTCGAACGGAAAGATTTAGGTGTTCCTTTTTCCCATGCCCCATTCGAGAGTGGAATAGTAGAGAAGTAGTATGAAAATGGTTCGATGAACCCCCTGCCAGGCACTTGAGTGTGCATTGCAGAGTAACCATGAAGATGTAGATGACAGTCACGAATACATTTCTCCCAACGAGAGACCAGTTTGTTGATATTGTCACTGTAGAAAGTTTTACCTAGTTGACGGAGCCACAACCTCACCCCTGAATTCACCACCTCATCACTATCAAAATGAAGTCCTCGAACGTACTCTTTAAGTTCTGGAAACAGCTGAATATTGGGGTGAAGATGGGAGTGTATGATCGATGATAGTGGACCCAATATTGGAGACGTTTCAGCGCTCGTGTGGGGTCTGTCATTGCTAGGATGAAGGAGAGGGTGCTCTATGTGTGGCCGAACCCTTCAAATTCGAAACTCAATTACAGCATGCATGCACCGACGTATTTACGTTACATATCTATGTGTTACACATTCAAAGTCTTCTAAAAGCAGAGTGATGGAACTAGCGTCAGCGAAGCGGGAAAGCTGGCAGAGTACGCGAAATACCTCAGCGGTTATTGAAAATAGAACAAAAAATAGGGAGGCATTACTTTTCAGCACGCCCTCGTAGAATGACAATACCTAAAAAACTCTTCGAGTGAGGGGTTTGTTAGCGACCTTGTGTTAATTACCCTTCTTATTTAAGACTTTTCATATTTATTGACAGGAGGAAGTAAATATTTATACCATTATAAAATTGAATATGCTTCTCCATGTTTGACCGTAGCATTGACTCTTGGAGTAATTCCAATTCCATCTAGTATACTTACTCTGCTGAGCGAAAACATCATGACTAACTGTTCAGTAACTTGTTGGTCCACCTTTGCAACGCCTTACAGCTGCAGTTCTGAGTGACATCGATTCGTCAAGCCTTTGTCAGATTTCTGGAGTTGTCTTGCACCAAATGTCTACGAGCAGGTAACGTAATTCCTGTAAATTATAGCTCAGTGATTTGGGGCGCGTAGGTGAATGCGTCCCATAAGACATTTTAGTAGGGGTAGACATCAAGCATAAAGGGATGCAGATGGCCCACAATAATGTAAACGTGGTCCACAGCTGTCACGATGCCTTTGATTACTAACACAGGTCCCATACAACCCAAGTGAATGTCCCCCATAGCATAATACCGTCCCCACCGATCAGTGTCCGTTGGGCGCGGTACGTTTCTAGTAGAAGTTTGCCCGTGTGACGGCACGTCCCGACAAGATCACCTCGTGTAGCAATGAACGCTACTCATCAGACCAGCTAAGACTTTTGTATTTGGTCCCTGGTCGTATCTCGGTGCCTCCGGTGTCCACTGCAATATTATTTCAAGGTGCCCCTTGGTCAACATGGCAACATGTAGTGGTCGTCTCTGTGAAGCCCCATTTTCAACAATGCACTGTGAAGAGTGTACTCTGAAACATATGTGTTTGCGACAACGCTGTAGGCTGTCATCAAATGTGCCACAGACCACCCACCCTGCTCTACCCAGCGTACTACACCTTGTCGCCCGCTAGTTGTTTAACCGCCCTTCAATCACTTTCCACAGATGCTCACAACAGTAGCAGTTCTACAGCCGACCAGCTTCGTCGTTTCCGAGATTCTTGTTCCCAGCAGCCTGACAATAACATTCGCTCTTTATCAACGTCAACGGGTCTCCCTATTTGCGGCCCGTATCGTCCCCAGAACGATTCCGCAGATCCATAAGTCGGGATCGAAACTCGTGATGGGCAGTGTTCAAAGTGTTTCGTCTCAGCAGTGTGTGTGTGTGTGTGTGTGTGTGTGTGTGTGTGTGTGTGTCTTAGTACCATGTGACTCCATATGACTACTACCATTGGGCTAAGATGCTCTTAGATCCTCTGTTTGTAGGGAAAGTTGTTATATATAACCACAACTCTCAAAGACTTTGACAGTTTCAACTTAATTTGGCACATACAATCTAAGACACAAAAAAATAAAATAAAATGAAAAGATCGACGCACCACGAAGGAATTATCCGATAGGGACGGAAATCAGTTGATGAAATCTATATATACCCACAAACAAATGTTCACCATTTTCAGAAAAAACAAATTGAGAAAGTCAATAACGCATTAGTCCACATCTGTGTCTTATGCAAGTAGCTACTGGTATCCATCGCTGTCTGGGTCATCTCCAGACTCGTCTTCGCCGGTCGTCTGGGCTCATTCCGAAGCGGGACTCATCACTGAAGGCAATTCTACTCCGTCAATGAAATATCATGCTGGAGACGCCCCAGACGGCAGTGGAAATACCAGCCTGACGTCACCCGCCATACGGTCCGATAAACACAACTGGTGGTCTAATGTGTCATTTCTTTTCACAGCAGGACCCCTTGGTTGTCATCCACGACACCCTTACAGCATAGCGATAAGTCGGTGGTATTCTACGTATTGTTGCCCTTGATTGTAAACCCTGCTGCGCTTACATTTCAGCAAGACAATGCTCGTCGTCACACAACGAGTGTGTCTACTGTTTTTCATCGTGTTTGCCAAACGCAACCTAGCTCACAAAGATCGCTTCATTTCGCCGCAGTTGGGAACATTTGCAGCATTACAAGCACGGCCCCCAAACCAGTTCTGGATTTTTAAGATCTGACATGGCAATTGGAAAGAATTTGCACGGTATCCCTCAGGAGGACCTACAACAACTCTATCAACCAATGGCAAGCCGAATAATTGCTGTTATCTACTTGCTCACTTTTTAAAGCTCTTTCGTTTCAATAAATCATTCAATTTTTCTGAAATTTTATCGTTTGTTTGCCTGTACATGTACATCACATCCATCTATTTCCATCCCACTCCGATAATTCCTTCGTTGTACTTCGTTATTTTGTCTTACAGTGTATATGGCATACTATCTAGTAAAGCATACGGTTGCTGCAAGACACATGAAGCACCCATAGGAGTGTGGCGGAACTGAGAATTGCGCGACATCAATACCTAAAGTTGTTAATGTCAGATCCATAGTTTTCTGGATTGATAGTCTGATTGGTTACACTCCTACCTTTAGTAACACGAGCGACGACTCCGAAGTGTGGCACGTAATTTATGGCTCAGTTCAACCCAAAACTGATGCACAAGGGTTACTGTCTGATAACGAAAATAACGAATATCCGAGAGGCCACGTCACGTCCTATCACTGTTAGGGATGGGAGTATGGACAAGGGAATTAAGGGATTGTCACATAAGTGCAATGATGGAAATCATGAAGAATTTAATCAGACTTAGACAGAAATGGTCTACATTGTGGGAAAAGATACTGTGGGTGTAAAGCGGTAGCGGGAGTGGTGCCGGGGGGGGGGGGGGGGGACGAATGAGGTGAGAAGCATTATCTACAGCGACCTATATTATTGAATAGTTCTTATTCTCTGTTACTTAAGACTGGGAGAATTAAGTGCAATCAACATTCCGTCATCATTTTAAATAAGTTCTCAAAGTTGTAGCATTTGATTTGTTCAACTGTTTGTTTGAAAATTTGCTTAATTTAATTAAATTCCCTGTCGTGTACGGGTAAGTTGACACTGCGGCGGATTTCCAAGAAACAAGTTTTACACGAAGATACACTGCACGTAAAGGAAAGATGGAGAATAACTGTTTGCATTTCATGTACTTGTACACCCAGACAGTTATTGAGCAAACCGTATGAAGGTAATAAAATAATCGTTTTTGACAGTGAAAGTGTGCAGTAGCTGACTCACAAACAACGTGTATTTCCGCTTCTTAAGAAGCGACAAACTTCCTTAAATTAGCATAGCTTTATTCTCTGAGTTACAGCTGTCTCATAGAACAACTTTCCTGTCAGTTGTTATTATAGAGTAAATAACTTCTCCAAATCATTCCGTTAGCGTCGCTTGGTTCTAGAAATAGCGTATGTTGTCCCTACTAGGTATTTACGAAAGAATCACTCTATCACTCTACCGTCATATAATGCTATATGACAGCATTAACCCGTACCACATATGTGCACAATTCACAGAGAGGTTGACGTTTAATCCATTACACCGGTGTGTGGAGGGAAACGGTACATTTTCTTTTAGTCCTTCACGTTACGTACTGGTTCATTTCGCTGCGCGCTGTGCGTCTCATCTGCTGGCGACGTCACCTCAGTCTGTTTTGTAGGACTGGTCGCAGGTGCGCTGGCGCCAGTGCCGCTCCATTAGGACTGCACATCCGCCAGGGAAATGAGGACTTTACCCGTTCGAACAAGTAAGAGCGGCACGAAACGAAAACACGCGTTCCTCTTCCGGCGGACTCTGGCACCTGCGACCAGATACGGTATTGCTTGCTCCAGTGCCACACGCTTTTGGATAGCATTGCTTCCCTTCGCTTCCCAGCATAACATAGACAGTGCAGTGCTGTAATTATTGTTCTCGTCAGCCGGCCGGTGTGGCCGAGCGGTTCTAGGCGCTTCAGTCAGGAACCGCGAGACCGCAACGGTCGCAGGTTCGAATCCTGCCTCGGGCATGGATGTGTGTGTTGTCCTTAGGTTAGTTAGGTTTAAGTAGTTCTAAGTTCTAGGGGAATGATGAACTCAGATGTTAAGTCCCATAGTGCTCAGAGCCATTTGAACCATTTTTTTTGTTCTCGTCAGGCTTTCGATTGGTTTTGATGCCATCATAAACTATTTCATATTCTTACTACATATCTTTCCAGTTGTATGTGAATGCTACACCGAACGATCTTTGCGATCCTTATTACATTTATGTCACCCTACCGCAATACCCTTTGCAAAGCCCCCACTCTTTCTTTTTGTATTAACCTGAGTACTTCAGTGACATATTCTGAATATGTGCCTCTTTTAGGCAAAGTTTTAGCCCAAGAAATGATTTATAACGCATTCTGACACCATAAACAAATTCAGAGGTAGGGAGCAAAAGGGGGCATTAATGAATATTTGAGTGAATTTGACATCACTGTTGCTTCTACGAATTTCATTAACTGATTCAGTGAGCAAATAATTGACCTTTCTCGCAGGTAAACCAAGTCCTGTGAGGATGCGTGCCTCAGTCCAGTAAGCTAACACCTATTCACACAAAACCTGAAGTATATATCGGGCGATCAAAAAGTCAGAATAAATTTGAAAACTTAATAAATCACGGAATAATGTAGAGAGAGAGAGGTACAAATTGACACACATGCTTGGAATTACATGGGGTTTTATGAGAACCAAAAAAAAAAAATACAATAGTTCAGAAAATGTCCGACAGATGGCGCTTCATCTGATGAGAATAGCAATAATTATCATAACA
Organism: Schistocerca nitens; assembly: GCF_023898315.1. Taxonomy (NCBI): domain Eukaryota; kingdom Metazoa; phylum Arthropoda; class Insecta; order Orthoptera; family Acrididae; genus Schistocerca; species Schistocerca nitens. The sequence goes on along the minus strand of NC_064620.1, from coordinate 34,706,168 downwards.
AAGTAAGACAAAGCACAGATGATGTTCTTCGCAGGAAATGCTCAATATGTCCACCATCATTCCTCAACAATAGCTGTAGTCGAAGAATAATGTTGTGAACAGCACTGTAAAGCATGTCCGGAGTTATGGTGAGGCATTGGTGTTGGATGTTGTGTTTCAGCATCCCTAGAGATGTGTGCTCCCTGCCGCAGTTGGATAAGCAGCTGCAGCAGCAAGTCGCATACCCCTAGCTTACTTATTTGTTACATAGTTTAATTCTTAATTTCTTTGCGTGTTTTTGGGTACTTGCATTGTTTAATTCATAAATTTCCGGCGTATTATAGTATTTGAGAGTTGTAGCATCGCGCTTTAGTGTTTACTTCGTAGATTCTTACTTAAATTGCGTGTGAGTTTCGTATAGGAGGTGTAATTTCGAGTTTTAGTTACTGTAATCATAAATTCAGGCAGATTGTAGCGCAGTCGTTAGGCATTTGTACAGGTTAGTTAATACATTCTTTGCGTGTTTCCCTTGCGTTATCTAGGCACTGACTCGTGTTTCATAGGGACTGTGATTGCCGTGTTCGGATGAGGGCTGAGTTGGCATCCCTTCGCTCACAGCTGCAAGCGGCGCTGACTTCGGTCGCGCAGCTTGAGGCTGTTGCCAATGGGCACCACTGTGGGGAGCCGGACTTGGGTATCACGGGGATGTCAACCTCGTCCCGTCTGTCCCCAGATCGGTCTGCCGCTGTGGTTGCCCCAGTTGCTGCCCGCAATGGGGCTGAGCCCTCGCCTGTGGTTGATTGGGAGGTCGTTCCAAGGCGTGGCAGGCAGCGAAAGACGTCCCCAGAGGCTGATCAGAAAGCCTCCCCGTGCGTCTGACAAACAGGTTTCAGGCACTGTCTCTGGCTGAGCCAGATGCAGCTGCCTGCCCTGTTTCAGAGGATGATTCTCAGCCTTCAAGGTCCTGGCAACCACAGAGGGTGGGCTTATTGGTAGTTGGGAGCTCCAATGTTAGGCGCGTAATGGGGCCCTTTAGGGATATGGCGGCTAAGGAGGGGAAGAAATCCAGTGTGCACTCCGTGTGCATTCCGGGTGGAGTCATTCCTGATGTGGAAAGGGTCCTTCCGGATGCCATGAAGAGCACAGGGTGCAGCCAGCTGCAGGTGGTGGCACATGTCGGCACTAATGACGTGTGTCGCTTTGGATCTGAGGAAATTCTCTCTGGATTCCAGCGGCTATCTGTTTTGGTGAAGGCTGCCGGTCTTGCTTACGAGATGAAGGCAGAGCTCACCATCTGCAGCATCGTTGACAGAACCGACTGCGGACCTTTGGTGCAGAGCCGGGTGGGGGGGTCTGAATCAGAGGCTCAGACGGTTTTGCGACCGTGTTGGCTGCAGATTCCTTGACTTACGCCATTGGGTGGAGGGGTTTCGGGTTCCGCTGAATAGGTCAGGAGTTCACTACACTCAGCTGGCGGCTACACGGGTAGCGGAGGCTGTGTGGCGTGGACTGGGCGGTTTTTTAGGTTAGAAGGCCTCGGGAAAGTACGGGGTGGGCTGCAATCTCAAAGGGTACATGGCAAATACAGGACGTGCTTGGATCAAGGAACAGTCGGAATTGTAGTTGTAAATTGTTGTAGTTGTGCTGAGAAAGTCCCTGAGCTTCAAGCGCTAATAGAAAGCACAGAAGCTGATATCGTAATAGGTACATAAAGCTGGCTAAAGCCTGAAATAAGTAATGCAGAAATTCTTACGAAGTATCAGACGGTGTTCAGGAAAGATAGATTAGGCAGAATTGGTTCAAATGGCTCTGAGCACTATAGGACTCAACTGCTGTGGTCATTAGTTCCCTAGAACTTAGAACTACTTAAACCTAACTAACCTAAGGTCATCACACACACCCATGCCCGAGGCAGGATTCGAACCTGCGACCGTAGCAGCAGCGCGGCTCCGGACTGGAGCGCCTAGAACCGCACGGCCACCGCGGCCGGCGGCAGAATTGGTGGTGGAGTGTTTGTATCTGTCAGTAGTGGTTTATCTTGTAGTGAAGTCGAAGTAGATACTCCGTGCGAATTGGTATGGGTTGAGGTTATACTTAACAGCCGAACTAAGTTAATAATTGGCTCCATCTACCGACCCCCAGACTCCGATGATATAGTTGGTGAACAGTTCAGAGAAAATTTGAGTCTCGTAACAAATAAATACCCCACTCATACGGTTATAGTTGGTGGGGACTTCAACCTTCCCTCGATATGTTGGCAAAAATACTTGTTCAAAACCGGTGGTAGGCAGAAAACATCTTCCGAGATTGTCCTAAATGCTTTCTCCGAAAATTATTTCAAGCAGTTAGTCCACGAACCCACGCGAATCGTAAATGGTTGCGAAAACACACTTGACCTCTTAGCCACAAACAATCCAGAGCTGATAGAGAGCATCATGACTGATACAGGGATTAGTGATCACAAGGTCGTTGTAGCTAGGCTCAATACCGATTCTTCGAAATCCACCAGAAACAAACGCAAAATAATTTTATTTAAAAAAGCGGATAAAGTGTCACTAGAAGCCTTCCTAAGAGACAATCTCCATTCCTTCCGATCTGACTATGCAAATGTAGACGAGATGTGGCTCAAATTCAAAGATATAGTAGCAACAGCAATTGAGAGATTCATACCTCATAAATTGGTAAGAGATGGAACTGATCCCCCGTGGTACACAAAACAGGTCCGAACTCTGTTGCAGAGGCAACGGAAAAAGCATGCGAAGTTCAGAAGAACGCGAAATCCCGAAGATTGGCTAAAATTTACAGACAGGCGAAATTTGGCACGGACTTCAATGCGAGATGCCTTTAATAGGTTCTACAACGAAACATTGTCTCGAAATTTGGTAGAAATTCCAAAGAAATTCTGGTCGTATATAAAGTACACAAGCTGCAAGACGCAGTCAATACCTTCGCTGCGCAGTGCCGATGGTACTGTTACCGACGACTGTGCTGCTAAAGCGGAGTTATTGAACGCAGTTTTCCGAAATTCCTTCACCAGTGAAGACGAATGGAATATTCCAGAATTTGAAACACGAACAGCTGCTAGCATGAGTTTCTTAGAAGTAGATACCTTAGGGGTTGCGAAGCAACTCAAATCGCTTGATACGGGCAAGTCTTCAGGTCCAGATTGTATACCGATTAGGTTCGTTTCAGATTACGCTGATACAATAGCTCCCTACTTAGCAATCATATACAACCGCTCGCTCACCGATAGATCTTTACCTACAGATTGGAAAATTGCGCAGGTCGCACCAGTGTTTATGAAGTGTATTAGGAGTAATCCATCGAACTACAGACCTATATCATTGACGTCGGATTGCAGTAGGGTTTTGGAGCATATACTGTATTCAAACATTATGAATCACCTCGAAGGGAACGATCTATTGATACGTAATCAGCATGGTTTCAGAAAACATCGTTCTTGTGCAACGCACCTAGCTCTTTATTCACACGAATTCGTCGCAGCTGCCGTCGCAGCGGAAGGAGCTGTCAGCCGGTGATGGCCCGCATCTGGTGGTCGTGCGGTAGCGTTCTCGCTTCCCACGCCCGGGTTCCCGGGTTCGATTCCCGGCGGGGTCAGGGATTTTCTCTGCCTCGTGATGGCTGGGTGTTGTGTGCTGTCCTTAGGTTAGTTAGGTTTAAGTAGTTCTAAGTTCTAGGGGACTGATGACCATAGATGTTAAGTCCCATAGTGCTCAGAGCCATTTGAACCATTCAGCCGGTGATGGCCGGTGCAACGGTAGCTACTGGGGTTTAGGCCTCGCTGACCGCTCTGCTCTACAGAGAGTTCCCTTTCGAAGCGCCAGTAGCGCTCGGTGGATCGGCGGAAGGTTGAGCTTGCTCCCTTTCGTTGAAAAGCCGCGTAGCTCGCGGAGATGCTCAATTGTCGTAAGAGTCACTGACTCACAGTAACCCGTAACTTTGGTTACTAACTTACTGAGACTGTCTCGTTCTGTGTTACGGTTGACCAGTGCCAGGGGCCCGTTCACGTTTGACCACCCCGCGTACTGTAGGCCACTTCTCTTCCTCTGCACCTCCTTTAGGTGCCGCGCCACTGCACCAACGGCGCACGCTAGGCCGTAGGGCATTCCCCCTCTTCTGTAGGACCTACTTGTTAGCCTTTTCTTTTCAGAAAAAGCATAATTGTCGTGCCCACCCACACCAAATAAAGCTCCTGTAAACACTAAGATGGCAGATTTCGCCGTGTTTCCCCCGCCCTAACCCGCAGCAAGGCTGTAGCTAAAGAGGCGCGAGAGTCGGCTGTTCCCGTCGACGTCAGCGTCCCGCTTGCCGCCGTTGAGGAGGTGTTGGCCGACAAGGACCGGCAGATCGCTGCGCAAGCGCAGGAACTGCTGAGCCAGCGCTGATTGGTAACCGACCTCTGCGGCCCAAGAGAGTCCCCCACGCGGACAAGTACCCTCCATATCACGCTAGATTCACCTGCAACTGGTGACTCGTGCACTACCGTCCCACTGCGGCAGCTGACTCCAACGGCGGAACCAGCAGCCGCAGATGCGGACACAGAACAACACTACACTGGGCCCTGGCAGGTGGAGGGCGCACGACGCAAACAGAGAAACACCACGCAAACAAGCGAGCAACCACACTCGCAAGGTAGCCGAAAGGCCCTGCTACCTACACCAAAACCCGCACTTCCGGTTAGGAACACCAACACAACAACAAACACGACCCGACCTGCTGTCAGCAACACCACACAAGCACCAACCGCAGCTACGCCCGGACAACAGAAGAAGCGATACAAACCAAGATGCGTGTTTACCACCAAGACGCGCTGGGATTCTTCGTCCACCGGTATTTGCAAGTACGCATCTGCTAGGTCCAACTTTGAAAAATATGTTCCCGGGCACAGTTTGTCAAAAAGATCTTCCAGGCGGGGCAAAGGAAAAGTTGCAGTCACAAGTTGCGGATTCACAGTTGCCTTGAAGTCCACACAAAGTCTCAATTTTCCGGAAGGTTTTGGCAAAATTACTAAGGGTGAGGCCCAGAGAGAAGCCTCCACACGTTCAATTACACCTTGAGATTCTAAATCTTGTAATGTTCTTGCGACCTCATCACGCAATGCGTGGGGAACATTGCGCGCTCTGAAAAACTTCGGTTGCACGTTTGCTTTCAGTTCCAAATGTGCTTCATAGTTCTTAGCGCAACCAAGGCCCGGTGCAAAAATGTCCGCAAATTCTTCACATAGACTAGAAACACTGGCGGAAGGCACAGTCTGAATCACTGAGAGGACCTGATTTACTATAGACAAGTTAAACAACAGAAATAAATCTAAACCAAACAAGTTCACTGCAGTAGAAGAACGAAGAACGTAAAATGACACAAGTTTTGTTTGTCCCTTGTATGTTGCAAGAAGGCTGCACTGTCCTAACACTGGTATTTTCTGGCCTGAGTAACTATTGAGCTGAACATTTGCGGCACGCAACGGAGGTTTGCCCAGTTGGTTGTACGTGTCGTGATTGAGCAATGAAACTGCAGCTCCGGTATCGAGCTGGAATGGTATCACTTTGCCTGCAAAGTCTAAGTCGACAAAAAGTTTATTGTCCTGCTGACGACAAAAGCGACTGTGTTGTGCAACTGGAACAGACACTGGGACAGAATCACGTGCGACGTGACGGGACTTCCGTCGACGTCGACGCACACTTTTTGTGGAATGAACACTGTCACCGGACGGTGTGGAATGAACTACATGAATATCCATGGGCGAAGGTTCACGAGCCTGAGTTTCCTTGGTTCGATTCCGGCGCGAAGCAAAGGGCCTGGAATTGGTGTGAGTGTCTGATCTGAGCTTTTTCTAGCAAACACTTTGGACATGTCCTTTCTTATGACAGTAAAAGCAAATAGCTTGGCGTGACGGGCAATTTTCACGCGAATGTCGAGTTGCACACCGCGGGCATGATTTCACTGCATTAGCTTGCTTACGCGGCGCACGTGTTTGCGAGCTAGGCGGCCGCTGCGCTGACGGGCGCGAGGGCCGCTGAGCGTCCCGTGCAGCGGGCCCGGCGGGCCGGTTAATGTGACACACTGCCGGTGAAGTTGCAAATGAGTCCTGAGCAAAGCAAGTGTGTCTTGCCTATCCAATATGTCTATCACTTGTTGAAGGGAGGGATTAACTAGTTTCAAAATCTGTTCCCGTATGCGAACATCAGAAACGTTCTGTGCTATTGCATCACGCACCATAGTATCTGAATAAGGAAGTCCACATTCGCATTCAAACGCACACTCCCTAGTAAGTCCTTGCAATGTCGCAACCCACTCCCTATTAGTCTGACCGGCCGTACGTTTTGTACGAAAGAACGTATACCTTTTTGCAACGACATTTACTGTTTCCTTGAAATAGGCATCTAAAGCTGACAAAAGTTCTTCGTAGGACAGAGTTGCTACATCGCGCCGGGGAAACAACTTCACTATCACACGGTAGGTGGACACACCGACACAAGAAAGCAAAAACGGCTGCAGCTCATTACCTTGTATTCTGTAGGCGGCGAGGTGGAAGGCGAATTGACGGGACCACTCTTGCCAGGACTCGTGGGTTGCATCAAAGGGTCTGAATTGAGGTGCAACAGCATGTTGTGGCTGCGGTAGCGATGAAGCGGCGGCGGCCGCATCGGTGTGCAGCGCACGTTGACCCTGGACGAGCTGTCCAAGAGCATCCAATAACGCCTGCGTCTGCTGATTCTGCAAGCGATAAAATTCGGACAGTACATCTGGAGATTGTGGCGAAGCCATGACACAAAGAAATTAGGGCAAAGTAAAACACAAGATCCTTTGTAGACTCGTCGCCATGTGATGTGTCGGCAGCTGGGCCAACACCTTGTAGATAGAGGTGGCTTAAAAGGCACGCTAGACTAACGCAGACGGGCGTGAAGTACTGGAACAGGATACGTAATTAATGCTATAAAGAAAAGTACGTAGCTGGTATAATACTTATCTTTAATCAATCATTGTGGTACATCGCACAAAGGAGCCTTTAATTACAATCACTGTAAGGCCAATGGCGCCTCGCTAGTTCGTAGCCATTAACTTAGCTGAAGGCTATTCTGTCTCTCAGCTAATGAGAGAGAAAGGCTTCGTACGTCTAGTCGCTAGCTCTGTCGTCCGTACAACTGGGCTGAGTTCGAGTCAGTCTCTCGAGACCTGCCTTGTGGTGGCGCTAGGTTTGCGATCACACAGTGGCGACACGCGGGTCCGACATGTACTACAGGACCGTGGCCGATTTAAGCTACCACCTAGCACGTGTGGTGTCTGGCTGTGACACCACATTCATAGTGTTTCGTCTCAGCAGTGTGTGTGTGTGTGTGTGCGTGTGTGTGTGTCTGTGTGTGTGTCTTAGTGCCATGTGACTCCATATGACTACTACCATTGGGCTAAGATGCTCTTAGATCCTCTGTTTGTAGGGAAAGTTGTTATATATAACCACAACTCTCAAAGACTTTGACAGTTTCAACTTAGTTTGGCACATACAATCTAAGACACAAAAAAATAAAATAAAATACAAAGATCGACGCACCACGAAGGAATTATCGGATTGGGACGGAAATCAGTTTATGAAATCTATATGTACCCACAAACAAATGTTCACCATTTTCAGAAAAAACAAATTGAGAAAGTCAATAACGCATTAGTCCACATCTGTGTCTTATGCAAGTAGCTACTGGTATCCATCGCTGTCTGGGTCATCTCCAGACTCGTCTTCGCCGGTCGTCTGGGCTCATTCCGAAGCGGGACTCATCACTGAAGGCAATTCTACTCCGTCAATGAAATATCATGCTGGAGACGCCCCAGACGGCAGTGGAAATACCAGCCTGACGTCACCCGCCATACGGTCCGATAAACACAACTGGTGGTCTAATGTGTCATTTCTTTTCACAGCAGGACCCCTTGGTTGTCATCCACGACACCCTTACAGCATAGCGATAAGTCGGTGGTATTCTACGTATTGTTGCCCTTGATTGTAAACCCTGCTGCGCTTACATTTCAGCAAGACAATGCTCGTCGTCACACAACGAGTGTGTCTACTGTTTTTCATCGTGTTTGCCAAACGCAACCTAGCTCACAAAGATCGCTTCATTTCGCCGCAGTTGGGAACATTTGCAGCATTACAAGCACGGCCCCCAAACCAGTTCTGGATTTTTAAGATCTGACATGGCAATTGGAAAGAATTTGCACGGTATCCCTCAGGAGGACCTACAACAACTCTATCAACCAATGGCAAGCCGAATAATTGCTGTTATCTACTTGCTCACTTTGTAAAGCTCTTTAGTTTGAATAAATAATTCAATGTTTCTGAACTTTTATCGTTTGTTTGCCTGTACATGTACATCACATCCATCTATTTCCATCCCACTCCGATAATTCTTTCGTTGTACTTCGTTATTTTGTCTTACAGTGTATATGGCATACTATCTAGTAAAGCATACGGTTGCTGCATGACACATGAAGCACCCGTAGGAGTGTGGCGGAACTGAGAATTGCGCATCAATACCTAAAGTTGTTAATGTCAGATTACCTCAGCGTCCTCAACACAACATTCGCGGAAAGGCACTCACCTTGCACGCTACACATGAAGTACTCTGGGGATAGGGCCTCACTGTACGTATCAACTAACAGTGAATATAAAGATCTCCCTATCTTCCTCAAAGAAAAGGGGATCGAACACTATACGTACAGGGCCGCCAAAGAACGGACACAGCAGTACGTGGTAAAGGGAGTGGACCCCAGTACCCCCAAGAGCACAGTACAAGCGACGCTCAACTTCCTTGGATTCGACTGCAAAAGTGCTTCCAGGATGACAGGCTTCCGCTCCCACCACCGTCTACCACACTACCTGGTCGAGATGCCGGCACGGCCGCCTCCCGCGGCCTTCTGCAGATAAAAAGCCTTCTGCGGATGGACGTAAGGGTAGAGATATACGAACCGCCACAGGTCCCCCAACAATGTAACAACTGCCAGCGGTTCGGTCATTCGGCCCGCCGCTGCGGCCTGGCACCCCGTTGCCGCGGATGCGCTGGCAAACACGCATCCAACGCATGTACACTAATACACGAAAAGATACGCCGTTGCGCCAACTGTGGCCAAGGCCATGGGGCCAACTACAGGGGCGGCAACGTATACAGAGAGGCGCAGAGGCGCAAAAATCAACAGTCGAAGCCACCCAACGTCATAACACGTCCAAGGCCCGCACCAAACCCTGTCAGGAACGGAGTGTCGTTCGCCATGGCTAAACGCCCTGGAGGAGCGGAGCAGGCCGCGGAACCTCTGCGCCCAGCACACGCACCTAACACAACCGCTGCGACAACAACACAGTCGTCTCAGCCAACACACGACACTGCAACCACACCGGTACCAACACCAGCCCCCAAAAACAGCACGACCCCGCCCCCTGAAGCCACTGCCTGCGAACCTACACACGACACACAGGAAAACATACACAAGGAACCACAGAACCAAAAACCCAGAGAAGGCGTAGGCGAACACTCGGAAACAGGACCGGGAACACACGTGCGCCACAACAAAGTACCCAGCGACAACAAAACACTGACACACAGGCACACAGTCAGCAAGCCAGCGACACCAGCACACACACTTCTCCACCCCGCACCACGTCTGACACACAGGCACCTCAAAATGTTCCACATAACAACAACACAAGCGCCAGCCCACACATAACGCCAACACCCGCACCAGCGGCCGCCAACACCTACACAACATTTGAGGGTTTATTGGAAATAATGTTCCCCCATCACACGACCGCTCAGATCTTTAACAAGATCATGGCGGCACTAGGACGAAACTACATCTCACTAGCGCCGACCGAACCGACGCACATTCCCTACCGGAGTGGACACAGGCCAGACGTGTTAGATATGGCCCTCATCAAGGGCATAACAACGACACTCAACGTTGCCGTTGAAAACGATCTGCCCTCAAATCACCAACCCGTTATACTGTACATTGAAGAAACACTGCAGCACATAGAACAACGCAGGATGTTAGACTACAGGCGCGCAAATTGGACCCAGTTCAAGGAAACGCTTGACAGTCGCATCCCACCCACCCACTCTATTAACGAGACAGCCCAAATTGACGAGGCAGTTGAAACCCTCACCGGCGCCGTCCAGGACGCAATAGCCGACACCGTACCAATCCGCACGCCACAATGACACAGTGCTGCCCTGCCCCAGGAAATCCTGGGCCTAATCTCAATGAGGAACCGCCTCAGGAGACACTGGCAGCGTACCAGACGCCAGCACTTCAAACAGCACATGAACAGGATCCAGGGTATAATCCGGGAAAAAATACAAACATTCAAGACACAACAGTGGGACCAGAAACTCGAAGGGCTTGACACCACGCGACCTGGCGTGTGGCAGCTAGCCCGACACTTCACCAAGGAGAAACTGTACAACCCCACGTTACAAGGGCCCGACGGACCAGCATATTCTGCGGAAGAAAAAGCGGAACTGATGGCCCTCACACACGCAGCGTCATTCACACCGAACCTGGATCTCTCAGACCCAGCGTTCACACTTGCTACGGACCAGGAGGTCACACGCATCTTGGCCCAGCCAGCGCGCAACAACATCCGACAAGCTAGTACAGCAGAAGCCAAATGGGCCATCATGCATACCACAACTAGGAAGGCCCCTGGTCACGATGGCATTCAAAACCGTGTCCTCCAGGAGTTCACGGACAAAGCTGTAGACTACCTAACACACATCACGAATGCCATACTCAAGCACCAACACTTCCCCGCCTTTTGGAAGACGGCCAAGGTCCTGATGAAGATCGTTGAGAAGGTAATATTAAAACGACTCACCAGGCACTGCATCACAACCGACACGCTGAGACCGGAGCAATTCGGTTTCAGGAATCACCACTCAACAACACAACACCTCCTCCGCGTCGTTGAATACATAACACACGGATACAACACAAACAAGGCAACTGGGGCGGTGTTCCTGGACATCGAAAAGGCTTTCGATCGTCTATGGCACAACGGCCTAATACGCAAACTTAGCGACGTAGGGTTCCCCGACGGGCTCGTACGTCTCATACACTCATATCTCAAGGACAGGAGTTTCAACACCGACGCGCGGGGCAAACAATCGACACGACATGGTATACAGGCAGGAGTACCCCAAGGAAGTATCCTAGGCCCCTACTGTTTAACCTCTACATAAACGATCTCCCAACCACACACAACACAATGATGGCAATCTACGCGGATGACACAGCCATCCTTGCGCAAGATTGGAAACCATCAAACATTACGTCACGCCTAGCGACTGCACTCAGAGTGGCCGAGCCTTGGTTGGAGAAATGGCGTGTTAGAGTAAACGTCGACAAGTGCGAGGCCGTTCTGTTCACTAGAAGACCGAAGCAACTGCGCAAACATCAGCACTGCAACCCAATAACACTACACACACGCCCCAATACGTTTCCGCGAGAAGGTCAAATACCTCGGTGTCTGGCTGGACAGGAAACTACTCTGGGGGGACCACATTCAACACGTGACCAACAAAGCTAACGTGAGGCTGAAACAACTCTACCCTATGCTTAACAGGCGTAGCACACTGAACAGGAGGGTGTCTAGGTCCATGTACATGACACTTATTAGACCCCTGATGACGTACGCAGCCCCTGTCTGGGGATACGCTGCGCCAACTCGCCTGCGCCGTCTGCAGCTCATACAGAACAAAGTACTCAAAATCATAAGCAACGCTCGGCGCTACACACGCATCGCGGACCTTCGCCGGGAATACCGGCTAGATACTATCTTGCAGGTATTCCAAAAACTCTCCACACGACTGTACAATAACACGAGACACTCGCGCAACCCGTTTATCCTTTCTCTGGGTAACTACGACCACAACCATAGATGGAAGCATAACAGACCAAAGACATTACTGGCTAGGAACTAAACATCTATGGTCCATAGAACGCTAACACGATAGTACTGGCGAGCCCCTGCAACACAGTTATTACTGGAAACCCAGATGTGCGACTAGCCGAAAAACAGGCAACCGCAGGGAAACCGTACTGTACACAGCACGCAAACCAGCCACACACACGCCCTACACCGTCTGTGAGCCGATCTATGACCGATCGCCCACTAATCTACAACGACCTTGAACTGTTGCAGGGACGCAGCAATTGCAGCAAGCGCCGCAACAAGCTCCAACAACGACAAAGGTAACGATGCACGATACCTCGAACTAACACAACCACACGTTGCATGCACTGTCGCAGATAGCAAGCCGCTACTGCCCTTACTACCCGTCCTACTGTCGCAGTGGTTTTTTTCCCTTGGCTCTTGCCTTGGCACTTTTTTTCCTCTGCCCTTACAACCGCTACCCTTCGATCGTTTTCGACCACTTCTATCTCCTGATGGACCGTGTTAATGAGTAATCTTACCCAGACGCATGGACAACATCACAGCCCGCATCCTGTGACGCCTGATTCAAAAACTAACATGTTTACGGAGGTGACAGTAGAACTTTTGGTTTGGTCACCACGTTGGTGTGGGTGTGGAGGGGCCCCATCCTTTGTGAAAAAAAAACGAAGTAATGGCCGCTATCGACAGGGGATCTCAAGTTGATTCCGTATTTCTAGATTTCCGGAAAGCTTTTAACACCGTTCCTCACAAGCGACTTCTAATCAAGCTGCGGGCCTATGGGGTATCGTCTCAGTTGTGCGACTGGATTCGTGATTTCCTGCCAGGAAGGTCGCAGTTCGTAGTAATAGACGACAAATCATCGAGTAAAACTGAAGTGATATCAGGTGTTCCCCAGGGAAGCGTCCTGGGACCTCTGCTGTTCCTGATCTATATAAATGACCTGGGTGACAATCTCAGCAGTTCTCTTACTATGGGGTATGGGGTATCGTCTCAGTTGTGCGACTGGATTCGTGATTTCCTGTCAGGAAGGTCACAGTTCGTAGTAATAGACGGCAAATCATCGAGTAAAACTGAAGTGATATCAGGTGTTCCCCAGGGAAGCGTCCTGGGACCTCTGCTGTTCCTGATCTATATAAATGACCTGGGTGACAATCTCAGCAGTTCTCTTACGTTGTTCGCAGATGATGCTGTAATTTAGCGTCTAGTAAGGTCATCCGAAGACCAATATCAGTTGCAAAGCGATTTAGAAAAGATTGCTGTATGGTGTGGCAGGTGACAGTTGACGCTAAATAACGAAAAGTGTGAGGTGATCCACATGAGTTCCAAAAGAAATCCGTTAGAATTAGATTACTCGATAAATAGTACAATTCTCAAGGCTGTCAATTCAACTAAGTACCTGGGTGTTAAAATTACGAACAACTTCAGTTGGAAAGACTACATAGATAATATTGTGGGGAAGGCGAGCCAAAGGTTGCGTTTCATCGGCAGGACACTTAGAAGCTGTAACAAGTCCAGTAAAGAGACAGCTTACACTACACTCGTTCGTCCTCTGTTAGAATATTGCTGTGCGGTGTGGGATCCTTACCAGGTGTGGCTGACGGAAGACATCGAAAGAGTGCAAAAAAGGGCAGCTCGTTTTGTATTATCACGTAATAGGGGAGAGAGTGTGGCAGATATGATACGCGAATTGGGATGGAAGTCATTAAAGCAAAGACGTTTTTCGTCGCGGTGAGATCTATTTAAGAAATTTCAGTCGCCAACTTTCTCTTCCGAATGCGAAAATATCTTGTTTAGCCCAACCTACATAGGTAGGAATGATCATCAAAATAAAATAAGAGAAATCAGAGCTGGAACAGAGAGGTTTAGGTGTTCGTTTATCCCGCGCGCTGTTCGGGAGTGGAATGGTAGAGAGATAGTATGGTTCAAATGGCTCTGAGCACTATGGGACTCAACTGCTGTGGTCATAAGTCCCCTAGAACTTAGAACTACTTAAACCTAACCAACCTAAGGACAGCACACAACACCCAGCCATCACGAGGCAGAGAAAATTCCTGACCTCGCCGGGAATCGAACCCGGGAACCCGGGCGTGGAAAGCGAGAACGCTGCCGCACGACCACGAGATGCGGGCAGAGATAGTATGATTGTGGGTCGATGAACCCTCTGCCAAGCACTTAAATGTGAATTGCAGAGTTGTCATGTAGATGTAGATGTAGATGTCGGCCGATAAACTTGCGACTTCATGTAACCCCAAAGCCAATAATCGCACGGATTGAGGTCTGGGGACCTGGGAAGCAAAACATGACGAAAGTTGCGGCTGAACACATGATCATCACCAAACGACGCGCGCAAGAAATCTTTCACGCGTCTAGCAATATGGGGTGGAGCGCCATCCTGCATAAACATCGTACGTTCCAGTAGGTGTTTATCAGCCAGGCTGGGGATGATGCCATTCTGTAACATATCGGCGTACCTCTCACCCGTCACGGTAGCAGTTTTGCTATCCAGCGACATGTGTCGAACGTTTGGTGTTTTTTTTGTTCTAATAAAACCCCATGTCATTCCAAGCATATGTGTCAATTGTTACCACTCTATCCACAGTATTCCGTGGTTTATTATATATATATATATATATATATATATATATATATATATATATATATATATATAAATAAATCTTGAATGCATGTCAGTTGATGAAATCAGTGCACTGACTTAACAGATGAACGAGTGAAAACTGATACTGCGCCATTATCTACCTCTCTGAACGACAGAAGTGAAATCTGAACATAAGTGGAGAAGCATTTAGAAAATCTGAACATGCAGCAGATAAAATTACGCCGAGGTTGTTTAATACATGCTGCAACCTCGCCATACATCTTGTAACTCATTCGATAAAAATGATCATCATGAAGCAATTAAGATCAAGCTACCAAGCCAGTCGTTGGAAGCAAAATGAAAGGAAATGCGAGGCCTGTCAACAAAGTCCGACACAAAACCAGCAAGGAGAATGCCGAACGGAAGAGCACAGAATACTTTTGTCTTCCTGTTCAAAGGGGCTCACAGATTCGCTACTCGGCCCCTGAAGGCCTGTGATGTGTTAGCACGCGATGCATCCAAAGCATTTCCTGACAGATATGTTACTCAACTAGACAAATACTCTAATACACTAAGTAATACCTGTAGACCACCTGGTACAGAATGTCTTTGCAATCTACACTCAACTGACGATAGTCATGGAATAGCGACATGCACATATACAGATGACTGCAATACAGCCCACAACAGGTATAAAAGGGCAGTGGATATGCGGATCTGTCGTCTGTACTAACGTGATTCATGTGAAATGGTTTCCTATGTGATTATGGCCGCGCGACGGGAATTAGCAGACTTTGAACCTAGAATTGTCGGTGGACGTGGATGCATGGGACATTCCATTTCGGAAATCGTTAGAGAATTCAGTATTCCAAGATCCACGGTGCCACGTGTGCGCCGATAATACCGAATATCAGGCATTAATTCTCATCGTGGACAACGCAGTGGCCGACGGCTTTCACTTAACGACCGAGAGCAGCGGCGTTTGCGTAGGGTTGTCAGTGCTAACAGACAAGCATTACTGCCTGAAATAGCCGTTAGGACAGTGCGGCGAAATTTGGAGCTAACATCACGAATCGCCTGCAGCACTTCTCCTGCGCCCGTAATCATATCATTTGGATACCAGACTTCTACATCTACAGCTACATACATACTCCGCAATCCACCATACGGTGCGTAGGGGAGGGTACCTCGTACACACAACTAGCATCTTCTCTCCCTGTTCAATTCCCAAACAGAACGAGGGAAAAATGACTGCCTATATGCCTCCGTACGAGCCTTAATCTCATCTTATCTTTGTGGACTTTCCGCGAAATATAAGTTGGTGGCAGTAAAATTGTACTGCAGAAAGCCTCAAATGCTGGTTCTCTAAATTTCCTCAGTAGCGATTCACAAAAAGAACGCCTCCTATCCTCCAGAGACTCCCACCCGATTTCCTGAAGCATTTCCGTAACACTCACGTGATGATCAAACCTACCAGTAACAAATCTAGCAGCCCGCCTCTGAATTACTTCTATGTCCTCCCTCAATCCGACCTGATAGGGATCCCAAACGCCCGAACAGTACTCAAGAATAGGTCGTATTAGTGTTTTATAAGCGGTCTCCTTTACAGATGAACCACATCTTCCCAAAATTCTACCAATGAACCGAAGACTACTATCCGCCTTCCCCACAACTGCCCACTTCATATCGCTCTGCAGTGTTACGCCAAAATATTTAATCGACGTGACTGTGTCAAGCGCTACACTGCTAATGGAGTATTCAAACATTACAGGATTATTTTTCAAAATGGTTCAAATGGCTCTGAGCACTATGGGACTCAACTGCTGTGGTCATAAGTCCCCTAGAACGTAGAACTACTTAAACCTAACTAACCTAAGGACAGCACATAACACCCAGCCATCACGAGGCAGAGAAAATCCCTGACCCCGCCGGGAATCGAACCCGGGCGTGGGAAGCGAGAACGCTACCGCACGACCACGAGCTGCGGGCGATTCTTTTTCCTATTCATCTGCATTAATTTACATTTATCTATATTTAGAGTTAGCTGCCATTCTTTACACCAATCACAAATCCTGTCCAAGACATATGGTATCCTCCTACAGTCACTCAACGACGACACCTTCCCGTACACCACAGCATCATCAGCAAACAGCCGCACATTGCTATCCACCCTATCCAAAAGATCAATTGTGTAAATATAAAACAACAGTGGACCTACCACACTTCCCTGGGGCACTCCAGATGATACCCTCACCTCCGATGAACTCTCACCATCGAGGACAACGTACTGGGTTCTATTACTTAAGAGGTCTTCGAGCCACTCACATATTTGGGAACCATTCCCATATGCTCGTACCTTAGTTAGGAGTCTGCAGTGGGGCACAGCAGTCAAACGCTTTCTGCAAGTTAAGGAATGTGGCATCCGTCTGATACCCTTCATCCATGGTTCGCAAGATATCATGTGAAAAAAGGGCGAGTTGCGTTTCGCAGGAAACTTCTGTAAACCCGTGGTAAGGGGTGATGATGGGGTTAGAGAGTGGCGCAGACCTCACGAAGTCTTGGATTCAAATTATCAACAAGGCACTGTGCAAACTGGTGGTGGCTCGATAATGGTGTGTGCTGTGTTCACAGGCAATGGGCTGTTTCCTCCGGTCCAGCTGAACCGATTATTGATTAGAAACCATTTTCAACCACTCATGGACTTCATTTAGCCAAAAGACGCTGGAATTTTTATGGATGACAGTGCGGCATGTCACTGGACCCAATTTTTCGAGATTGGTTCGAAGAACATTCTCGACAGTTCGAGCTAACGATTGGGCCATCTGTCAAACATTTCTGAGACATAAGAGTGAGGTCAGTTGGTTCACAAAATCTTCCACTGCCAACACATTCGCAATTGCGTACGGCTATAGGGGCAGCATGGCTCCGTATTTCCGCAGGGGATTCCAACAACTTGTTGAGTCAATGCCACGTCCAGATGCTACTCTACGCCGGGAAAAAGGGAGTCCGACACGACTTTTGTCACCTCGGTGTACCTGCGACTCAGAACTCATTTAAGAGGTGAATAATCTGAAAGTTGACATTTTCATGAACGACATTCACCCTCTATTCTTTCTTCCAGAGCAACATTAGCTATTCTAAAAACATTAAAAAACATTAGCTATTCTCTTTTTTTGTGTCAAGGATATCCCAAAGACTTCCTTGTACTTCTGATTTGTTAATGACGTTCTCATTTCGAGCATTATCTGCCTCTGTTAGGTAGCATCACATTTCAAATGCTGCCAGATTTCTCTTCTCTAGTTTTCCGATGGTTCACGACTCGCTTCGATACAAAGCTTTGCTCCTGATGTACTCTACTACTATTTCCTCGTGCCCGTCTTAATACGTGATACCAGTAGAAAAAGGTTCAAATGGCTCTGAGCACTATGCGACTTAACTTCTGAGGTCATCAGTCGCCTAGAACTTAGAACTAATTAAACCTAACTAACTTAAGGACATCACACACATCCATGCCCGAGGCAGGATTCGAACCTGCGACCGTAGCGGTCACGCGGTTCCAGACTGAAGCGCCTTTAACCGCACGGCCACACCGGCCGGCAATACCAGTAGAACTGAAAGGGTAGAAGCTACCATGACTGTGGCAAAGACAGACGTCTAGTATAAAGAAACTAGAGACGCATTTGGAGAAGAGAGTAAGTCCTCGATGATCATCAGGCGAGACGTATAGTACTGCGAAAAGTATTCTAAATCAGAACGACGCTTCTGAAGTTAGCGACTTTCCCTCATCTCTACAAAGATCCTTGGAGAGGAATCCATGAGAATACTATTTCACCATGAGTGAAAGATGTATGAAACATGCGTACTCAGAATTCAAGAAGGATGTATTAATCCTAGTCCAGAAGAAGAGGTGAATATTATCGAATCACCACTTTGACCCTGTAACTACCATGAGGCCTCAGTGGCCCGTCTGTGGTATTTCTTTTTCTTCACTATCAGTAACTATACATTTAATTTAAATGAAAATTTAAGACGTTTACTAATTTACCTTGTTAGTCATAATTTTGGAAAACAAATATAAAAATTAACCTACTGCTTTGAGTTGAACTGTTGGTCCATGATTCCTCGTGTATGGTCCTTGCAACCCTGAGCGATTAGAAGCAATTTTTAAACAATGAGAGGTCTGTCTACGCACTGTCGGTCATGTAATTTGCTACTGTTTACTCGTGTTGCTATTCTTTCAGTATTCCAAGGTTTTCCCTGTCATAAGCACATGTTTATATTGGTCCATTATTTCACAATTGTCGTATGTTCTAAGAACAGCGAACGCTAACGGAGGAGATGCCAATGAGATGAGGTGACAAGTTATTTGTTTGAACAGTCTTTTGATTCTGAAAACACAACTTGTGAATGTGTGTTTTCCAGCGGCGATGATAATCGGGTGGGTATCTCTGAAAACTCATAACCACACGAAGAGGGGGGGAAAGGAAGAAGACCTCTTAAGCGTATTCTCTTTTCCAAGTACTTAGGCAACAGAACTGCATCTGTAACACATTTTGATGTGATATCGAGGTATCAAGGCATCCTAACCGA
Source organism: Schistocerca nitens (assembly GCF_023898315.1). NCBI lineage: Eukaryota > Metazoa > Arthropoda > Insecta > Orthoptera > Acrididae > Schistocerca > Schistocerca nitens. The sequence goes on along the minus strand of NC_064620.1, from coordinate 34,687,047 downwards.
CCGTTTACTGTGTTTCTGCTTCCGTACCCAAAAGCCGGCAAAGTCCATGTTAGGCCAATATTTTGGAGTGGCCGATCGTTTCTAGGCGCTTCAGTCTGGAACCGCGCGACCGTTACGGTCGCAGGTTCTAATCCTGCCTCGGGCATGGATGTGTGTGATGTCCTTAGGTTAGTTAGGTCTAAGTAGTTCTAAGTTCTGGGGAACTAATCACCTCAGATGTTAAGTCCCATAGTGCTCAGATCCATTTTATTTCATACCCAAAACACTTTATTCACCTCGTCTCCTTTTATATCATCAATTACCCACCTAGTGGTCAGTACGGCATTGCATAGTGATGGCCGAATGAATTTGATCGGATATGCAGCAGTTGTATATGATCCGCACTAGAGGCGTTAGTTGGCAAACAGTCTTCCAACCATTCCCCTGCTCCGAAAGACTGTGACAAGAAAGCCGTATGGCACCAAAATTATTGAACATCTGTTTAGCTGGAGGAAAACGATCTGCAGAATCAGAGTACCCCCAAGAGATAAAATCTTTTGTACCCTTCTCTGAAGATCAGAATATAGTAGCTCGAGATAAGGACAACTAAAAGACAAAAAACTGAATATTTAGCAGTAGGGATGTGCTTTATGGGTGCTGAACGGTGATGTTACAAGTGAGAAGCAGGAGAAGTAAATGAAGAACCTCTAGACATTAAACTACATTAATCAAAGGATTTGGCTCTTACTGTTATTTTTGGAATACCGCTGTCATCAAGCACAGCTGATGAAGCATCACAATAGGCCAAGAGAAAACAGCAAAAACACAAGTCTTTCGGTTCTCTGCAGTAGCATTGTAAGAAAGAGGCGGAAACAAATTATATCGAAATACATCACTGACATTATTGCTACATATGGTCCAGTGACATTGAAGCCCAATAAAAGGCTGCTAGTGCTTTAAAGGGCATTTTATTGAAGGAGTTGTAGTATTTCGATGATGGACCATGTAGGCTGTAATACAATAAGAGAGATTGTGAGAAAGTTGATCATCGATGCAGTATGGACAAACAGTTATATTGAGTACAGCAGAAAGTCGTGCATGAGGCTTGTGACATGTTGAAATTAGCGACCTACCAGCATTGGTTACAGTTTTCATCTATAAAGGACGGTTGACGACCGGCGGGAAAAAAGAAACAGGAAATAGGCGCCACACTGGAGAACGACTATCAAGAGTATAAAAAGTGTCTATGAGGTAATGAGGGCCGGAGGCCTCAGGGACTAGTTGAACAGAAAGATGCGGAAATGGGAGGCGAGAAACGGTTACAGCCGTAACTAACAATCGCGATATAATGACAGTAATTCCAAGAAATATAATTATGGCAACAATTGCTAACATCTGCTGTCACTGACTCAACCAAGTGGAACGAAATGCCAGTCGGTAAATGTAATAAGGCGCACGTGCAGTGAACGGAAAGAACTATCAGACTCCGATGTACGGAGTTCAGCTTAGAGCAAATGAACTACTGTCCCTTTTTCCATATGTGTGTAAATTTGAATTTCGTGCTAATTTTATATAGGACAATAATTTCCTTTCAGGTAGGCCGGTTTCTTTAAAAAGTGCAATTTGCTTATTCGATTTTGCTACTCCCAGTAAATTCAGAATTTCTTGCTAAATGGTTTGTGAAAGGATGGGGACAGAATGAGCTACTTAATCCCGTCAATTACTGGTTGCATATTCCCCGTGTCTAAGTGTCTATATCGATATTCACAGTGCCATTGGAACAAAGAAACTTATAAGATACATGATAGCTGTCGATGATGTAGCATGCAACAATTATACTGAAACGACGGCAATAGCTGGCAATGATACGAATTGAGAACTGCAGCAAGCCAACTATTAGGCCGATGGTCAAACACACAAACAGTCTCAGACTATGCCATGTAAGACCCGTCCCTCAGCACTCCAAACGGGGAAAAGTGACACTTTTTTTCACATCATATAAGGTTTCTCTTTTCTGAAATTGACTGTTTATTCGAACGTTTCGGAGTAACTCAGGTTTTTATACAGTACCGGCAGCAAAACGAATAATCAGAAGCGTATCTGCAACGAGAAAATACATCGAAGTGCTGTTATCGCTATGTTAAAGCAGACAATGTGTCACATTTATTGGTGTTCGCAATTTATCTCGGATGTTTATGGGCTGTGGAATTATGACAAATTTTTCGTTTCCGTTTATAGAACTGCGTAGTTTTTGTGTTGGCTTTGAAAAAAGCCTTCGACCCGTCACCAGGATAACTTGTCAAAGAAGCGTCTTTCCTATTGCCTCAAAAGTACGTTAATCTGTAACTCTGGTAGTGTACGTATGTTCGTTATTATGACTGTTATGTGAAATGCTCACAATGTTTACCTTGATCACGGTACACTCTATAAAGGAATTCCGAACACACATTACTGTATGCTGAATTTCCTCCGAATTTTTCGCAACACCGGCCCGTATTAAGTGGTGTTTCACGTCCTCGGGAGCCGTCGGTGTTTCCTTGGAGACCATTTATTGTAAATCTGCCCACAGGTGAAAGTCGTCAGGATTTAAATCAGGTGGGCACCAGGGTATTCTGAGTTTCCAAGGTATCGGTCTAACGATCAAGAGATATTTTGTTAACAACGTCTATAATCATCTGGGTGGAGTTGGGCTTCACATCCGTTTTGTTGGTACCACATGAATTACATTAGGTCTTGTGTGCTGCCTTCTCTGAAAGCCGTTGCTGCTATTACCAACTACCCTATTAGTTACATTACTTGTATTACACTCCAGGTCTCTTACAATAACACTTGCATCATCTGCAAGGAGAACAATTTTTGTGTTCATTCGTAATATTATGAGGTAAATCATTAATATATACCAAGAAAAGTCATGGACCCAAAATAGGCCGCTGTGGCACCCCTCCCCTCCACTTCTTCTCCTTACAAGACTTCAGTCAAATTGAAACCTTTTGATTTTTTCTTTTGATTGTATGTTGACAGTGGCAAAACCCATATGCTTCCTACTTTTGAGATACGAAGTGAACGACTGTTGGGCTTTTTCCCTACTCCCATAACGTTCAAACAAATGAATGGGTATTGTATGTCCCACAGAACCAAATACTTTTGTTAGCCAAAGAAAATATCTACTGTTCTCATCACATCGTCTTTTATGTGGATAATCTCCGTCTGAAGTAAACTGAGAGTGTCAAATCCAATCATGTGTTCTAATATATGCCATTGCTGTCTTATACGTTGACTACGGTTTGCAAACGAGGGTTAATCCGGAAACAAAATCATTCATAGGAACGCGGCATCACTTTCTGTAAACAACATTTGGAGAACTGCAACAGATTTTTAAAGTCATTACCATAAAGCTGTTGATGGAGTGAAGTGCAGAAGGAATGTAATACATTCGAATGTATTAGTCGTAATACATCCTTTTGGCACTCGTAAACTCAAGCTGTGCCACAACGAGATGGGGCCTGTGTGTTACCGCTGATAACATGTTAGTTGCACTTCACTCAACAGTTGCTGTTCTTTTCAGCTGCCGTATTTTGAACGCTACAGTTTCTCGAAACATTTTTGTAATGCTTAAAATACCGTTCGCAAGTGGATAGAACCATATAACTTAAAGTGTACGATGACGAACTGTCAGCTAGGTTAAGTTGCTGAAATCATGGTTCTGAACGTATTGGTTCGGCTGAGGGGTCAAGACGAGGCTGCAGTAACCCGATACTGCCTAGGCGGCCGCAACCGCAGTGAGCGGTCTAGGGGACTGAAAGCTGTGTTCTACAAGGGTCCGATGGAGTGAGGTAAAGGCGGTTAGCTTGAGAACCAAAAAACAGAGGAATGTGAAGGCAATAAGAATGGTGGCCTGAGCAATGTGTCAGGCAACAAGTACTATGACATACTTTGAATTTAAGTAGTGTTTCACAGATTCCTCACAACGCAAAACAAATATCAGCGTAATCGCAGCACTGAGAAGCATATACCTGCATTTTAATATGAAATGTATTATGCAACACATAGAAATTACGTCATCACAGTAAAAGATAATCTTACGAAAACTGCCCAAAAAGTAATAACTGTTGAACGCTTCATGAGAACTTAAGATACGAGGTATTTTATGATAGCAGAGGACACTAGCTAGATATCATAGCTGAAAATCACACACACACATATATATATATATATATATATATATATATATATATATATATATATATATATATATATATATACTCCTGGAAATGGAAAAAAGAACACATTGACACCGGTGTGTCAGACCCACCATACTTGCTCCGGACACTGCGAGAGGGCTGTACAAGCAATGATCACACGCACGGCACAGCGGACACACCAGGAACCGCGGTGTTGGCCGTCGAATGGCGCTAGCTACGCAGCATTTGTGCACCGCCGCCGTCAGTGTCAGCCAGTTTGCCGTGGCATACGGAGCTCCATCGCAGTCTTTAACACTGGTAGCATGCCGCAACAGCGTGGACGTGAACCGTATGTGCAGTTGACGGACTTTGAGCGAGGGCGTATAGTGGGCATGCGGGAGGCCGAGTGGACGTACCGCCGAATTGCTCAACACGTGGGGCGTGAGGTCTCCACAGTACATCGATGTTGTCGCCAGTGGTCGGCGGAAGGTGCACGTGCCCGTCGACCTGGGACCGGACCGCAGCGACGCACGGATGCACGCCAAGACCGTAGGATCCTACGCAGTGCCGTAGGGGACCGCACCGCCACTTCCCAGCAAATTAGGGACACTGTTGCTCCTGGGGTATCGGCGAGGACCATTCGCAACCGTCTCCATGAAGCTGGGCTACGGTCCCGCACACCGTTAGGCCGTCTTCAGCTCACGCCCCAACATCGTGCAGCCCGCCTCCAGTGGTGTCGCGACAGGCGTGAATGGAGGGACGAATGGAGACGTGTCGTCTTCAGCGATGAGAGTCGCTTCTGCCTTGGTGCCAATGATGGTCGTATGCGTGTTTGGCGCCGTGCAGGTGAGCACCACAATCAGGACTGCATACGACCGAGGCACACAGGGCCAACACCCGGCATCGTGGTGTGGGGAGCGATCTCCTACACTGGCCGTACTCCACTGGTGATCGTCGAGGGGACACTGAATAGTGCACGGTACATCCAAACCGTCATCGAACCCATCGTTCTACCATTCCTAGACCGGCAAGGGAACTTGCTGTTCCAACAGGACAATGCACGTCCGCATGTATCCCGTGCCACCCAACGTGCTCTAGAAGGTGTAAGTCAACTACCCTGGCCAGCAAGATCTCCGGATCTGTCCCCCATTGAGCATGTTTGGGACTGGATGAAGCGTCGTCTCACGCGGTCTGCACGTCCAGCACGAACGCTGGTCCAACTGAGGCGCCAGGTGGAAATGGCATGGCAAGCCGTTCCACAGGACTACATCCAGCATCTCTACGATCGTCTCCATGGGAGAATAGCAGCCTGCATTGCTGCGAAAGGTGGATATACACTGTACTAGTGCCGACATTGTGCATGCTCTGTTGCCTGTGTCTATGTGCCTGTGGTTCTGTCGGTGTGATCATGTGATGTATCTGACCCCAGGAATGTGTCAATAAAGTTTCCCCTTCCTGGGACAATGAATTCACGGTGTTCTTATTTCAATTTCCAGGAGTGTATATATATTATTTATTGGACTGTTACGTGTTTTATATCTTTTTAATCGTGTAAATGTGTCAGAGCATCGTATTGTGCACACTTATACAGAAAACACAGCGTGCAACGACATTCTGTGTACCTTATTCTGTCTAAAGACTTCTATCAATTATTGATTTCTTGTTTATTTAATTAAATGTCAGTTTGGCCTATGTTAAAGACACTTGTCAATGGAAAGTGGCACCTTTAGTGTAATAGTTGACACCAACACTGAATAGGCCGCAGCGTGCAGCTTTCCACTTTGATTTATTTCGGCAGCATTGTTGAATTATTAATAATTATCCTTTGGGAAACTACGGATGACTTTGCAGGCTTTGATATGTTCATCTCGATATCGAACCTCATTTATTTGCAAGCTGGCGAATAACTTATGAATAGAATGATATTTTCACTCTGCAGCGGAGTGTGCGCTGATATGAAACTTCCTAGCAGATTAAAACTGTGTGCCGGACTGAGACCTGAACTCGGGACCTTTGCCTTTCGCGGGCAAGTGGTCTACCATCTAAACTACCCAAGCACGACTCACGACACCGTCCTCACAGGTTTAATTCCCCCAGTACCTCGTCTCCTACCTTCCAAACTTCACAGAAGCTCTCCTGCGGATCTTGCTTAGGTAGCTTAGCTAGTAGAGCACTTCGCCCGCGAAGGCAAATGTCCCGAGTTCGAGTTTCGTCCGGCACACACTTTTAATTTGCCTGGAAGTTTCAACTTGCGAATAGTTCAACATAATGGGATTCTGTATTACTTGAATAACTGGTTTTTAATTACTAATTGGGGAATCTGCTACCACGTTGAAAACGCAACCAATTTTTATTGCAGTTTATTATTATTATTTTATTTCATGCTTAAATACAGGTTCGCAGGACGACCACTTTAATTCTCAGTGTGTTTTAAGTGATTCAACAAATTACCAGTTCATGCAATACAAATCCACTGAAGCTGGCTACAACAATTACTTAAAATATTGCACCCCTATTTATCACATTTATTTAAACTTTATGTTTTTTCAATTCGTATTACATTTAAATAAGTGTAATTTGCTGAGGCTTACATGAATTAGGCTAGAGAATCACAAGTCAAAATTATTTTCTGTGGCTAGTTTAGCTGCTGGGCATGCAAGCAGACTATGCACGGCTGGACACTGCTCGAGTCCACATCGAAACCGAGCCACTATTTCAAACAGAGGGGAGCATTACCCATGTTTTTGTGAGTGACATGTATCATCACTCTTATACGTTTCAATTAGGTTTCTACTGATGATAATCATTGGAGAGGCAAGGAAACAGCATACACCATTAAGATCACAAATGCTAATTTCGTCAGGGATTTACAAGGCGATTAGAGCTAGCTAAGTCGCAGTCGTCAAAATATCATTCAGCATACGCCCACATCATTGCTCTATTACTTTGGCGAGAATCACAAAAAAAAATCGTTATCACTTGTATATTCATTGTGAAATTTTAAATAGATTTACGAGAACTTTATCTGTTCACTGCAAAAGCAGAGTACAGATTAAAATCGTATCTGAAGTTTGTGTTCACTTACGTTTCGCATAGTAGGACAGAAGTTTGTAGGACATATTATGTCACTGAAGTCCTCTTTGAAAGGTCTTTGTGTTGCACAGAAAGAAGGCACATGCCTCCACAAAAAGACCGAGTACGACTCCCTCTTTGAAGGTTGCATACAAACTTAATTATATATAAAGATAATGATAATAATAATAACAGTAGGAACAAAAACAATTTCGTGTGGTTCGATTGCCTAATTCAAGCCTTTGCATTGGACGCCACTTCGGCGACTTGCGTAACCCTAAACTACTCTAGACATCCAACCGAGAAAAGAGCACCAACAGTTTAACGTGGAACCCGAACTACGTGCTGTTTCTGGCGACTGCTCATCATTCGGAGGTGAAGGCAAGGTTAAAATGATCATTGAAAAATCCGAGGTCGGACGGACATTTCATCCCGCGACCTTTCCATTCCCAGGCATGCGCTTTAACGCTAGGCCCGACATGTATATAGATAGTCCATCTACAGGTTTTACATGAGTGTGTTATTGACCTATATGGCCGCATCTTTTGACTTACAGGCTTACATTTCTCACGCTGCCAAGGGACACTAGACCTTAGTAAGAGGAAAGATCGGAAAGTGACGCACAATAATTTTATTACCAAAAAGTTTAATAGGTAACAAGACGAAAGAAATCGTAAATACAATTTTATCATTTATCCAATTTTCTACATAGTCACCAACGTTTTCAACACATTTCTCCCACCGTGGTATCAGTTTCAGTAAGCCCTGTTCGCAGAAGTCCGTTTGGTTGGAGTAATGATCCATGCTTCGAACTGCTGATTTCACCTCCTCATCTGTCGGAAAGCATTGGCGGGTCAGGAATTTCTTCATGGGACCAGCCAGATGAGAGTCCGACGGTGCTAGGTCCGGAATGTACGGTGGATGCTGGAGCGCCTCCCACCGAAATTAGACAATTGCCGCACGAACAGGAGCAGTAACATCGGGGCGAGCATTGTCATGAAGAAATTTGACACTGTCAGCATTAAAGTTGTGGCGTTTGTCACGAACGGCACGATGCAACTTAACCAAAGTTGCAATGTAGGCTGCAGCATTCACAGTATTTAGCAAAGCCCACCAGTAACACACGAAACATATCCCAGAACAACGCACAAGCACTTTCCTAGTAGACTGAGTCACTTTGAATGCTTTTCGTACTGAGGATCCAGCGTGTTTCCACTCCAGGTGAGGCCTGTTTGGTTTCTGGCTTGTGGCGGTGCGCTACGACGATTCCTTTCAGAAAGCCGTGAACTTCTGCGGCGTAGGGCGTTAAGTGATCCACGCTTCTCATCATTCCCTCGTCCTAGTGGTTGTCTGCCAGGTGCTTAGGCACCCAGCGAGCTCTAATATTAGGAAATTTCAACGTGCCATCAACAATATCGGACACTGCACCATAGGAAATGTTGAACTACTGCGATAACGATCACAGTTGTTCACGCCGACCGTTCAAAACTGCTGCCTCAGTGACTCCGAAGTTCTGTGGCGCTGCAGATGTTTTACAGGCCACCCGGAGCGTTGCGAGCGACTAACGTTCACAATGCACTCTTGTGAGAATGCACACCACCTCGAGAGATTACTACGATCCATGCAGTCGTCCTCATGCACGAGAGTTACAGAAACCCTAACAAAGAACCCTTTGTTGTAAAAGAAGTAGGAAATTTAGTCATCCTGACACTGACGGCAGCTGCTGACGACAAAAGTTACACTTGTGATAATTTGATCAAAAGGAATGTCATGTGAACAATTATATTTATCATGAAATAGAGACTGAATGAAAGAATATGATAGGATACGCAAAAAACATCAAAATATATTATACGAGAACTGACATGTGATTACATTTTCACGATATTTGAGTGCGTAGATCCTGAGAAAGTAGTACCTGGAACAACGACCTCTGGCCGTAATAACGGCATTGATACGCCTGGGCACTGAGTTGAACAGAGCTTGGATGGCGTGTACAGGTACAGCAGCCCATGCAGCTTCAACACGATACCACAGTTCATCGAGAGTAGTGACTGGCGTATTGTGACGAGCCAGTTGTTTGGCCACCATTGACCAGGCGTTAGCAGTTGGTGAGAGATCTGGAGAATGTTCTGGCCAGGGTAGCAGTCGTAAGTTTTCTGTATCCAGAAAGGCCCGTACAGGACCTGGAACATGTGGTCGTGCATTATCCTGCTGAAATGGGATCGACTGAGGGTAGAGCCACGGGTCGTAACACACCTGAAATGTTACGTCCACTGTTCAAAGTGCCGTCAGTGCGAACAAGAGGTGACCGAGACGTGTAACCAATGGCACCCCACACCATCACGCCGGGTGATACGCCAGTATGGCGATGACGAATACACGCTTCCAATGTGCGTTCACCGCGATGTCGCCAAACACGGATGCGACCAGCGTGATGCTGTAAACAGAACCTTGATTAATCCGAAAAAAATGACTTTTTGCCATTCGTGCACCCAGGTTCGTTGTTGAGTACACCATCGCAGGGGCTCCTGTCTGTGACGCAGCGTCAAGGGTAACCACAGCCATGGTCTCCGAGCTGATAGTCCATGCTGCTGCAAACGTCATCCAACTGTTCGTGCAGATGGTTGTTGTCTTGCAAACGTCCCCATCTGTTGACTCCGGGATCGAGACGTGGCTGCACGATCCGTTACATCCATGTGGATAAGATTCCTGTCATCTCGACTGCTAGTGATACGAGACCGTTGGGATCCAGCACGGCGTTCCGTGTTGCCCTCCTGAACCCACCTATTCCATATCCTGCTAACAGTCATTGGATCTCGACCAACGCGAGCAACAATGTCGTGATACGATTAAACGCAACCGCGATAGGCTACAATCCGACTTTTATCAAAGTCGAAAACGTGATGGTACGCGTTTCTCCGAGGCATCACAACAACGTTTCACCAGGCAACGCCGGTCAACTGCTGTTTGTGTATGAGAAATCGGTTGGAAACTTTCCTCATGCCAGCACATTGTAGGTGTCGCCACCGGCGACAACCTTGTTTGAATGCTCTGAAAAGCTGATCATTTGCATATCACAGCATCTCCTTCCATCCGGTTAAATTTCGCGTCAGTAGCGCGTCATCTTCGTGGTGTAGCAATTTTAATGGTCAGTAGTGTAGTTACAGGATAGTGTTGTGGTGAGGGACGGACACCGTTTCACGTCATGCCGACTGGGACAACCATCACAACGGAATCGCGTCAACTCTAAGGAGACCCAACGTCACAAGTCCCCTTGAATTTCACTCGGCTTATGTCTTTCGGCCAACAAATATCGAACTACACTTCGCTGCTGCTCACAAGTCGACAACAGTAACACACGCGCCGTATTTGCTTCTCTCGATAGAGCAGCACATGGAAACAAAATACACTCTGTAGTGCAAACTTCAAGCTACATCGTCGTGAGATTACAGCATTCCACCTGCAATAGCGGGGAAGAAAAGATGAATTACTGTGTGTTACTTTCCCACGTAACTGACATAAATTTCAACTTGGTACGCATACCCGTTCTTGAGAAAAAGAGGTCTTAAAAGTGGGACAGGCAGGGGCTTAAAAGTTGACGGACGGACAACAAAGGGATTCTACAACGGTTCCGTTTCTAATGACTAAGGTACGGAACACTAATAAAAGAAGTCGGTGTGTTAATTAGTTAGCCGTAAACGTGTGTAATAAACTTGGGTATATACACCTTATTGGCTACGACGCAGCGAAAAGCGGACGTGGATCTATTTGTTGGTTTTTTATTCTTATGAAGTGGTCTGTCTTAACGTCCTCACGTAATATAAATCATATACACCGACTGATATCGCAGAACTGAGACCTTATTTAAATTCTAAACACGTCGAACGGTTGATTACACTGTCAGACGCAACACTGCAATGTAGGAGCTATACATTCTAACAGGCGTTCCACAGGATTTCCGGAATGTATTGTCCCAATAAATACGCAGGATGTCAAAACGATCAGTTGTCACCCTTCGATTACTGCATGTCACTCGAAAGTCGACAGAGAGATAACTAGGAGCGCTGCGATATTGGCGCTTAGGGTGATGACATCGACACCGGATCAGCGGAGCGGCAGATAGCTGTCAGTACAGACCGGGGACAGGAATTACTGTTTACGCTGCGTAGAATGGCCGACTGAATGCCGTCGTGGTGACAGGCGTTGCGGAGAATCACCCACGTCTGTCAGGAACCTTTCGGGGGATACTCCACGCACGCCGATATTTACTTACCGAGATACCATTTGGCACACGCAGTTCAAACCACTGAAGTACTGTTGGTAGAGCACTTGCCCGCGAAAGACAAAGGTCCCGAGTTCGAGTCTCGGTCCGGCACACAGTTTTAATCTGCCTGGAAGTTTCACTGAAGTACAGTCAGATGGTTAAGAAAAAGTAAAGGTCACAGAAAGATACAATTGTTACACAATACGTTACGTAGTGGAGCAAAATAATCTGAAATTTGTTCACAGAACAAGTGATCGACTTTGAAAGATGTGGAGATCGGTAGTAGGGAAGACGAATGGTCGACTTCAGTTTATTGGGAAAATTGTAGAAAAGTGTAGCTCATCTATACAGAAGATCGCATGCAGTGTGACCTACTCTTGAGTACTGCTCGAGTATTGGCCATCCACATCACGTCGCACGAAAGGAAGACGTCGGAGTCTGGAACCGCACGACCGCTACGGTCGCAGGTTCGAATCCTGCCTCGGGCATGGATGTGTGTGATGTCCTTAGGTTAGTTAGGTTTAAGTAGTTCTAAGTTCTAGGGGACTTATGACCACAGTAGTTGAGTCCCATAGTGCTCAGCGCCATTTGAACCATTTTTGAAGACGTCGAACCAATTCACAGGCGTCCTGCTAGATCTGTTACCGGTGGGTTCGATCAACACGCTCGTATTAGGAAATGACTCGTATCGGAAGTGGGAATCCCTGGAGTGAAGAATCTCTTCACGAAACAGTATTGACAAAATTTAAAGAACTTGCATTTGCAGCTTACTGTAGAACAATTGTACTGCCGCCCACGTAGATTTCACGAGACGACCGCGAAAATAAGAAGGGAGAAAGCGAGGCTACTGGGATGGCGTATAGGTCCTCGTTTTCACGTCGCTCCACTTGCGAGCTCAAAGGTAAAGGGAGTGACTAGTAGCGGTACAAGGTACCCTCCTCTATGCATCGTACTTTGGTTTCCTGAACTTGTAGAATTGGAAGATACGTTGATTTCTAACACGAGGAACAGTATTCGTGATACATACTGGGTGCTCCATTGATCGTCACCGGGCCAAATATCTCATGAAATAAGCGTCAAATGAAAAAACTACAAAGAACGAAACGTGTCTAACTTGAAGGGGGAAACGAGATGGCGCTATGGTTGGCCCGCTAGATGCCGCTGCCATAGGTCAAACTGATATCAACTGCGTTTTTTTAAATAGGAACCCCCATTTTTTAATAGATATTCGTGTAGTACGTAAAGAAATATGAATGTTTCAGTTGGACCACTTTTTTCGCTTTGTGATAGATGGCGCTGTAATAGTCACAAACGTATAAGTACGTGATATCACGTAACATGCCGCCAGTGCGAACGGTATTTGCTTCGTGATACATTACCCATGTTAAAATGGACCGTTTACCAATTGCGGGAAAGGTCGATATCGTGTTGATGTATGGCTATTGTGATCAAAATGCCCAACGGGCGTGTGCTATGTATGTTTCTCGGTGTCCTGGACGACATCATCCAAGTGTCCGGACCGTTCGCCGGATAGTTACGTTGTTTAAGGAAACAGGAAGTGTTCAGCCACATGTGAAATTTCAGCCACGACCTGCAACAAATGATGATACCGAACTAGGTGTTTTAGTCGCTGTAACGGCTAATCCGCACATCAGTAGCAGACAAATTGCGCGAGAATCGGGAATCTCAAAAACGTCGGTGTTGAGAATGCTACATCAAGATCGATTACACCCGTACTATATTTATATGCATTGCATGGCGACGACTTTGAACGTCGTGTACAGTTTTTCACAAGAGAAATTACGGGACGATGACAGATTTTTTGCACGCGTTCTATTTAGCTACGAAGAGTCATTCAACAACAGCGGTAACGTAAACCAGCATAATATGCACTATTGGACAACGGAAAATCCACGATGGCTGCGACAAGTGGAACATCAGCGAACTTGGCGGGTTCATGTATGGTGCGGTATTATGGGGGGGAAAGATATTTGGCCCCCATTTTATCTATGGCAATCTAAATGGTGCAATGTATGCTGATTTTCTACGTAATGTTCTAGCGATGTTACTACAATATCTTTCACTGCATGACAGAAAGGCAATGTACTTCCAACGTGATGGATGTCCGGCACATAGCTTGTCTGCGGTTGAAACGGTATTGAGTAGCATATTTCATGACAGGTGGATTGGTCATCGAAGCACCATACTGTGGTGTCACTGCCAGACACCACACTTGCTAGGTGGTAGCTTAAATCGGCCGCGGTCCATTAGTACATGTCGGACCCGCGTGTCGCCACTGTGTGGTCGCAGACCGAGCGCCACCACACGGCAGGTCTCGAGAGACGTACGAGAACTCGCCCCAGTTGTACGAACGACGTTGCTAGCGACTATACTGACGAAGCCTTTGCTCTCATTTGCCGAGAGACAGTTAGAATAGCCTTCAGCTAAGTTAATGGCTACGACTTAGCAAGGCGCCAATTGTCACAGTGCATGTATCTTACGAGTCTCATTTGTATAGTCAAGAGAGATGTATCACAAGGATTGATTAAAAGTTAAGTATATTCCAAAGATACGTATTTTCTTTATAGTATTCAATACGTATCCTGCTCCAGACTTGACGCCAGTCGGCGTGTGTGTACGCGTGCCTTTCGGCTTCCTCCTCAGTGTGGCGTGACTAGCTTGTTACGCCACAACACATACCATGTCCCGCACGTTCACCGGATCTGACGTCCCAGGATTTCTTTCTGTGGGGAAACATGAAGGATATTTGCTACCGTGATCCACAGACAACGCCTGACAACATGCGTCAGTGCATTGTCATTGCATGTGCGAACATTACGGAAGGTGAACTACTCGCTGTTGAGACTAATGTCATTACACGTACTGCCAAATGCATTCAGGTTGACGGACATCATTTTGAGCATTTATTGCGTTAATGTGGTACTTACAGGTAATCACGCTGTAACAGCATGCGTTCTCAGAAATGATAAGTTCACAAAGGTACATGTATCACATTGGAACTACCGAAATAAAATGTTCAAAATGTCCCTACGTTCTGTATTTTAATTTAAAAAACGTACCTGTTACTAACTGTTCCTCTAAAATTGTGAGCCATTTGTTTGTGACTATTACAGTGCCATCTATCACAAAGCGAAAAAGGTGGTCCAACTAAAAAAAAAATGGTTAAAATGGCTCTGAGGACTATGGGACTCAACTGCTGTGGTCATCAGTCCCCTAGAACTGAGAACTACTTAAACCTAACTAACCTAAGGACATCACACACATCCATGCCCGAGGCAGGATTCGAACCTGCGACAGTAGCAGTCGCACGTTTCTGGACTGCGCGCCTAGAACCGCGAGACCACCGCGGCCGGCCAACTAAAACATTCATATTTCTTTCCGTACTACACGAATATGTAATAAAAAAATGTGAGTTCCTATTTTTTAAAAAGGCAGTTGATATCCATTTGACCTATGGCAGCGGCATCGAGCGGGCCAACCATAGCGCCATCTGGTTTCCCCCTTCAAGCTATACAAGTTTCGTTCTTTGTAGTTTTTTCGTTTGACGTTTATTTCGTGAGATATTTGGCCCAGTTACGATCAATGGACCACCCTGTAGGCCCTCGTTTTCACCTCTCTCCATTTGCGAGCTCAAACGTAAAGTGAGTTACTAGTAGCGGTACAAGGTACCCTCCACTATGCATGGTACAATGGTTTGCTGAACTTGTACACGCAGAAGATACGTTGATTTCTAACACGAGGAACAGTATACGTGATTCATATAATCCGTTGAAAAAATTAGCGTTCCCATTTCGTGCCCTATTCTGGTTTACTTATTTGTTCAAACGCTAATTTTCAAGGGTAAACCTTATGAAGAATTCACTGACAAGTCGTATTATTGGTAAGTACCGGTATTGTGTCTAAAATTAAAAGCAACAACATACAAGTTTGATACACAAAAACTTTCTAAGATACAAGGCCGTTGTTCATATTGGTGGGCGGTCGGAGTGGCCGAGCGGCTCTAGGCGCTACAGTCTGGAACCGTGCGACCGCTGCGGTCACAGGTTCGAATCCTGCCTCGGGCATGGATGTGTGTGATGTCCCTAGGTTAGTTAGGTTTAAGTAGTTCTAAGTCCTAGGTTACTGATGACCTCAGGAGTTAAGTCCCATAGAGCTCAGACCCATTTTTCACATTGGTGTTCATCGGTAAGCCGGCCGCGGTGGCCGTGCGGTTCTAGGCGCTGCAGTCCGGAACCGCTGGACTGCTCCGGTCGCAGGTGCGAATCCTGCCTCGGACATGGATGTGTGTGATGTCCTTAGGTTAGTTAGGTTTAAGTAGTTCTAAGTTCTAGGGGACTGATGACCTAAGATGTTAAGTCCCATAGTGCTCAGAGCCATTTGAACCATTTTTTTGTTCATCGGTATTACAATTAGTAAAATGTTCCGGGCTAGTATGCCGTGGTTGAATGGGGTGTACATTTAAAACCAAAGTATCCTCCGCATCTGAGGAGGACATTTTCAAGTTTCTCTGAGTGTCCGATTCACACTCTGACTCGCTACTGGCTACAGCAAAATATCGTTGCCACCTGACAGCAAGCAGTGGCATGACGTTACATGTTTTGAATACTCGAGCACAGTTGGCCGTTTTCGACTGCCGCCGTCCGCTGTTGCTCTCACCTGTGGTGGAAGACTGGTACACATCTTAGTCGTCACCAGCATCCGGACATCATTCAATTTCACGGCCTGACCTTTCACACTGAAATTCCAGGGGTGTTTCGCAAAGGCAGAGAGGAACTATGTCGTTTTCACAAACATCTCAACGGGATTTATCTGAAGATTTAGTTTTCCCTGCAGGAGTAAGAAGGCGGAGGATTAGACCACGCGAATAGTAACTTGACGTCTTAGCAACAGATAATCCTGAGTTTATAACGAGCATCCAAACCGATATAGGGATTAGTGAACACAGGGTTATCGTAGCGAGACTGAATATTGTAATCCACAAATCCTCGAAAAATAAGCCAAAAATATACCTATTCAAAAAAGCAGACAAACATTCGCTTGACGCCTTCCTGAGAGACAATCTCCACTCATTCCAAATTAATAATATAAGTGTAGACTAGATATGGCTTAAATTCAAAGAAATAGTATCGGCAGCAATTGAGAGGTTTATACCAAATAAACGAACAAACGACGGAGCTGATCCTCCTTGGTACACAAAGCGGGTTAGAACACTGTTGCAGAAACAACGAAACAAACATGCTAGATTTAAACAGACGAAAAATCCCCAAGATTGGCGATCCCTTACAGAAGCTCGAATCTTAGCGCGGACTTCAATGCGAGATGCTTATAACAGTTTTCATAACGAAACTTTGACTCGAAACCTGGCAGAGAATCCAAAGAGATTCTGGTCGTATGTGAAGTATGTTAGCGGCAAGAAACAATAAATGCCTTCTCTGCGCGATAACAATGGAGATACTATCAAAGACAGTGTTGCCAAAGTAGATTTACTGAACACAGCCTTCCGAAATGACTTCACAAAAGAATATGAAGTAAACATTCAAGAATTCGAATCGAGAACAGCTGCCAACATGAGTAACGTAGAAGTAAATATCCTCGGAGTAGTGAAGCAACTCAAATCACTTAATAAAAGCAAGTCTTCTGGTCCAAACTGTATACCAATTAGGTTCCTTTCGGAGTATGCTGATGAATTAGCTCCATACTAAACAATCATATACAACCGTTCGCTCGAAGAAAGATCCGTACCCAAAGACTGGAAGTTGCACAGGTCACAACAGTATTCAAGAAAGGTAGTAAGAGTAATCCACTAAATTACAGACCCATATCGTTAACGTCGATATGCAGCAGGGTTTTAGAATATATGTTGTGTTCGAACATTATGAATTACCTCGAAGGAAACGGTCTATTGACACACAGCCAACATGGGTTTAGAAAACATCGTTCCTGTGAAACACAACTAGCTTTTTATTCACATCAAGTTGAAAGGTGGCTACACTGAGCCACAGCGCCAGAGATCGCTAGAGAGCATTGTTCCGCCGCCTCCACTGGCAGTGATTATTGAGATGTCGTGTGGGCAGTGCTTGTCGAGGACTCGTAGTAGTCAGTTCGTGTTCAGATGTGCTAGTAGGGAGTGCTTGCTGAGATGTGATACTGAAAAGTTCTTGTTGAGATGTGGTAATAGCGAGTCGGTGTGGAGATATATTGTAATGATTAGAGTGATTTTGGTCAATATATGAAGGTAACGAAACTTGATTTATTTTTCATTATTTCCATGTTTTAAATAATGCGTCATTACAGGTTCAGTCAACAAAGCATCTGGCTTGTGTTCTTGGATTAGAGTGAAATTCTGGTTCTCTTGAGTAATTATGGTATTTTTATTTTCTTTAATTAATTCACTACAAATGATATTTAAAATTTCTTGTGTTGTTGAAGAAGAACCGTGCAAGATGCGTACGTTGAGTCATACTTCCACACACAGAACAGTTACACTTGTGCTTTGGTTTCGTAGGTTTTATAGTTGCTGGGGGCTTATTTAAAATAGAATGCAAATAATTTTAATTTTTTGTTTCAGTAACTGTCTGTTCGGTTACGAAGTCTCGTAACGGTTGGCCCTGACTAGTATTATTACGCAATCTGACTGCTAGAACAACAACAAAGAATGAAATGGAAATTTTCATTAACACAATTAATTAATTAAGTCCCCAGCAACTATAAAACCTACGAAACCAAAGCACAAGTGTAACTGTTCTGTGTGTGGAAGTATGACTCAACGTACGCATCTGGCACGGTTCTTCTTCAACAACACAAGAAATTTTAAATATCATTGAATTAAATATAGTGAATTAATTAAAGAAAATAAAAACACCATAATTACTCAAGAGAACCAGAATTTCACTCTAATCCAAGAACACAAGCCAGATGCTTTGTTGACTGAACCTGTAATGACGCATTATTTAAAACATGGAAATAATGAAAAATAAATCAAGTTTCGTTACCTTCATGTATTGACCAAAATCACTCTAATCATTACAATATATCTCCACACCGACTCGCTATTACCACATCTCAACAAGAACTTTTCAGTATCACATCTCAGCAAGCACTCCCTACTAGCACATCTGAACACGAACTGACTACTACGAGTCCTCGACAAGCACTGCCCACACGACATCTCAATAATCACTGCCAGTGGAGGCGGCGGAACAATGCTCTCTAGCGATCTCTGGCGCTGTGGCTCAGTGTAGCCACCTTTCATACGATCTATCAGGGCTGCCTTCCGATGGTCAAAGTTTTCCCGTTTCTGTTTAGCGACTGTTTACCACAATGATGCTTCCTGTTATACCTCTGCTGTCATTCAGATACTCGGTAGCCCACTTACCCACATGAGTAACGCTCTAGTTGCTTACACTATTTCGCCGGCCATTGTGGCCGAGCGGTTATAGCGGTTCAAGTCCGGAACCGCGCTGCTGCTACGGTCGCAGGTTTGAATCCTCCCTCGGACTTGGATGTGTGTGATATCCTTAGGTTATTTAGGTTTAAGTAGTTCTAAGTCTAGGGGACTGATGACCTCAGTAGTTAAGTCCCATAGTGGTTAGAGCAATTTGAACCATTTTTCCACTATTTCTGTGTATGGCACTTGCACCCACACCTGTAACACCTCACGTCAGAAGGGAAAAAACAGTGAGCTACCCATTGATTCATGACAAAATATATTTCCTCAAACTGCGCCACAGTCCTAAGAGCTGCAGCCTCCTGCGATAACACTTTGTTGGCCTCTGCTTTGTGGAACGCATATATGTTGAGCATTAACTTCGCAAATCCTCAATGAAAATATTTCCAATGACTTATCACAGTTCAAATTGTAAGTATTTAGCTCCTCGCGAAAATTTGCTAAGGTACTTTGTTTTTGGTAACAATGGCGTAGTCCAGCAGCCAACTGCTGAAACGACTGTGCTTTACTTTGGATCTCATGGTATACCACATACGAATTGGCCTCTCATGTTAAACGCAGATTCAGTCACAATAAGTATTTCTTCGTCTGATTGACCCCTCAGTGCTTCAGTAGCTGTAACATCATTAACCCTTGCAACACCGAGAATGAGAGGGCCGGGGTAAGGGGGGGGGGGCAGAGAGGAGCGGTACTATATGCCCACCTTTTGAAAATATTGAAATCTGCTCAGTTACTTCATATTTTAAAATTTTATAAGAAAATATTTATTGTCTTTAATGCAGGCTTCTTCCTGATTCTCTGATTGTTTTATGTTTTCTCGTTAAAGCTTAATCGGAAAATTTAAGTTTAAGGGAGGTGGTCACAATGTCTCCCCGACGTGGTAGCAGATGCTACTTCCCATAACGGTCGTCTTACTCCACAAATAATAGCATTACGTGACCTTAGAACACATGGACATTATTTTTTTCCGGGTGGACAGCAACAACTATCTCAACAATGATTCATATCCCTTTGGTTCTTTATTGTTTCCCGTTCAGTGGAACTTAGTCCAGTGTTAGATAAAGCTATGATTGAAATTGTATTCACAGTCACATACTGAAGAAGAAATACCACAGATTTTGGAAGAATCTACAGATTCACAAATTGAATTTGCCGCTCGGTCTGGGGCACTCTGGGGCACTTTGTCACGGACCGTACGGCATGTCCGAAAGAACAGATACCATCTTAGTATATATATAGTTAAGTCTCACTAGCCACTTGAGCATCTTCTTCTTCTGCGCGGATGCACAAATAGTACCCGAACTCTTACGGGAACCGGCAACGCTCCACGAGTAATGAGTATAACGGGTGGGGGCACTACGAATGTAGTGCGGGACAATACGTTGAGAATGTGGGTTTCTCGGGAGGCGTGCCAGAGATAAATCCCTGCATTCGCCCTATCCTCTGCGTCCTCGGTGGCCCAGATAGACAGTCTACCTTCGGCAGTGACACAGTGCGGACCGTGTTGCCTGCCGGCCGCGCTGTGGTGCGCGTGGCTGTTTGTTTACGCCGGAGCAGCTTCGCGTTTGCGGTGTTGTGAGTCTAGAACGAGATGGCACACTCGTACAGAAAAACGACTTTGAACTTCAGTTTTGCGAACGACTATACACGACCAAAGGCACACGAGACTGAACGTTTTTTAAGAGAAGAGGTAAAAATCGATTCAGAGGAAATCGTGGGAATCCATTTATCGATCGTTTCAAGCGTCCTCTATGTAAAGCTTATTGACGAGGCTGCTTGCGAAAGACTTCTACAACGATCACCGAACGGGTATCGTTTCTGTCATGCCGACGGGAATGTTGGTGCTGTTACGGTCGATCACGCGGGAATGGGGATTCGTAAAATACGGGTCTTCGAACTTCCGTTTGAGGTCCCGTCTGAACTTGTGACCGACGCCTTTCAACCATACGGTACAGTTCTATCCCATGTGGCCGAAAAATGGACGAGTTTTACCACATACCCCGTCCTAAATGGGGTGAGACAAATACGAATAGAACTGCGAAAGCACGTCCCCTCTTATTTGCACATAGGAGGTTATCGTGCGATTATAATCTATGATGGACAACCTTGCACTTGCTCGGGGTGCGGGAAAGAAGGTCACGTCCGCTCGGAATGCCTCCAGCGACGTATAGTGCAAACCCCATGGGATGACGTTCAGGTGCCACAACAGATGACTGTCTTACTGATGACCTTTGTGGAAGCCCTGAGAGGAGACATGAGGGAGATTTCCGATGGGCATCAGCAGCTGGACACCATCGGACTGGAACTCCGACCATTGGTTCCACCACAGCAGATACAGGACAACATACAAGAGACGCAGCTGACGGTCGCTCCAGGCTCATCCGTGGTGGCTTCCAGTTCTTCCACCGAGAGCGTGATAGGCCAGGCCCAAGACGGAGGATACGCGACCCAAACAGCCGATGCGGAATCAAGGCAACAGAAACAGCGTCCGCCGAAGAGAAGAAAGAAACGTCGACTGACCTCTGCTGACGACAGCCATAGTCGCGAGGGGACAGTGGACGACAACGGCAGTATCGACCTGAGACCAGTGGATTCAACAGATACCGAGATGACGGTGCAGGAATTGCACAGCGACGATAACTTGACTTCTCCGTCTGGTGACCGGAAGGCAGAAGTGGAGATGACGTCCAACATCAGAGCGGCGACAACGTTGCCTACCATCCTTCGGCCAGTTCCGGAAATATGCTGGGGGACTGGCTGCAAGAAATGGACCAACAGGAACAGATTGAAGATACGAACGCGAGGATTGAAGATAGTCCTGGCCAGAGGTCGGGTGGGGCTGGGGAATGTTTGTAACGCCGGAAATGCATATCCTCCTATTTCCATCTAATGTACTATGAATTTTTTCCTTATTTTGTTACCTGAAGATATGACATTTCTGTGTCTTTATATATTGCAATTGTTTTACTATATATATATATATATATATATATATATATATATATATATATATATATATATATGCATTTATGTCGATGTATAATTGGTTTGTTTTGTAAATATTATTTGTATATTTACGCTGGGTCTTGCCTAGGGAAAACTATGCTATCGAACCATTACATCGATAGGTCTCTTTGAGAATGTTAACTCTGCCGCGCGGAGCGCAAGCAGTGGGGAGTCTGGTTGGAGGGGGGCAGTGGAGCAGGTGTGTTGTGTGACACTCCCGCGAGTTGCCGCGCGTTCGGGGTTTGGCAGCATGTAATTGCGCTCGACTTGCTATGTTAGTTTCTGACACGGTGTCGCGGACGGGAAGCATTAGCTGGCGCACATCAAGAGCCCGTTTCGCCTCGAGACCGTGTCGAGAAGAAGGCGCGCCAACATCCAGCTTCTGCAACAGCGACGGCCGACAATGAGTGACTGTCACCACCTCCTCGATCGACGACTTCAAACCTTCAATCAACCAACAAGGAAGACTGGTAGCACGTAAAGTCTTAGAACTGTATGGCAGACCTCAGCTTTTCAAACTGTTAAATTTTTCTCACTAAATTACAGCAACGTAGCATGAACCTTTGTTGCTCGTTGTCCCAATTGCATTACCAAGCAGGGTCCCTTCCTTTTCCGGAATGAACCCGAGTGTCGTTGAAATTCAAACGCCAGCATTAAAGTAATATCATTCGATTTCACTGCTTTAATTTCAAAGTTCAGTTAAGGTATTCATAGCTGGCTACAATATTTAGATTACAAAAGCACAAATTAAGAGTGCGAGTTTTGTTACCGTATTTTAGTTTACCTGTGACTGCAGCTCAGCTTGGTACGTACTAAAGTTTACTATTGTTAATTGTTCAGAATCATTTAATTCAAGTTCAAAGTTAAATCTCTTATTTATAAATTGCGTGGATTCAAGTAGCTTTTGAAATGATTGTTGAGGTAGCCGAAGACTAACCGTATTTTACTGAATTTCGATGTGCTTCAGAAGCAAAGCTCACTATTAATTTCAGTCACTAAATTAACTTTCAATTTTCCGGTTTTATTAATTATTTTGCTAAATTAAGTCAGAGTGTAGCGAAATTTATTACTTCTGACAAACTTTCAGTGTTCACACTACACGTGTCAACCTTCAGTTGCCACGCTTCTAGTGCTAATTATATGTGTAATAACCTTTCTTTTTCAGTTACTGTAGTAATTGTCCATAGGACTGGGGACCGTAATTTCCCCCAAATCTCAAATATCTAATTACCGCTAGTTAATTGTTAACGTAACGGCCGCACATTTACTTTCTTTATTAACTTTACCCCTTTTCAAAATTAATTTCCACCAGTTTCATTTGCATTTTTCCTTTAATTTAGATGTAACCCTTTCCTCCCTCTTTACCGACAGATTAACTTCGGTGACGATTGCTTTTCCAAAATTTCCATTAGGTACACGCGGTTTAATTTTTCGCTGTCATTAAGGTCGATAAGTGAGGAGGAGGTTACATGTTGAACAATTTAGTGTGGTGAGGAACGCTGAGGGTGCCGATAGATGACAGCGGTCCGGTTTTCAACACATTCGCTTGATGACACCCCCCTCCAACTGATGAATACACACCAGGCGTACCGCATTGCAACGATAAACATTAATGGCATTCGCACACCACTTAAAATTCAAATGCTGCAAGATATGTTACACGCTACGAACGTAGATATTGTACTCCTACAAGAAGTGCGTTTCACATCGCCGCCGGAGTTCTACGTCTACGAAACACATTATTCAGTGCACGATGAGAGTGGATGCGGTGTGGCGATCCTCACCAGGGAAGGAATAGGATTGGAGGAAGTCATGTCTCTCCCTTTGGCACTTGGTATAGCGATCACTGTCGACGGCGTTCGTTTCATCAATTTATACGCGCCATCTGGCTCCACACAACGAAGAGAAAGGGCGACCTTTTACACCGAGGAGATAGCACCGTTGTTCCCTGAACGCTATGATAACTATGTAGTGGGCGGCGACTTAAACTGAGTCGTAGACCAAAAGGCCCAAGTACCTCATTATGTGCCATGCATAGAACTGCGTGCTTTTATTACCGAAATGGCGCTTCTGGATACCTGGGAACTGCAGCATGGCGACAGACCGGGTTATACGTATGTAACGGGACACTCGGTGAGTAGACATGATAGAGTGTATGTGACACGAGCTCTACGGACGGCGATACTGGATTCCGAAATCTGGCCAGCGGCTTTTACGGATCATATGGCGTACGTCTGTACGATTTCACTAACGCGTCAGAAGATATGACGGAGTAAGGGTCACTGGAAAATGAATTGTCCACTTTTACGTGACACTGCATGTCGCCGGTCGATAGAGGCGGTCTGGGAGATCTGCGTTCGCCGCCAACGAGCATACACCTCGATTCTCCAGTGGTGGATCAAATGCGCAAAACCAACGTTACGGAGAACGGTAATACGATACAGGCAGGACAAATCGCAGTGGAACCGCACGCGGATTTTTATTGTACAGCCCTGAGGGAGCTGATGACCCAACAACCATCGCCGGAAAGGCACACGGCCATGCGCAGGATAAAAGCCGAGTTATTGCAGCTGACGAGACTAAGAATGGAAGGGATAATGGTCTGAGCGAGATTGGCGGACACAGTTGCTGCCGGAACCCCCTCCATGCACCACGTAGTACATGAACGTCAACGACCACGAAGGACATTGAACAGGGAACTAATCTCTGAACTGGCCAGCAAGTTGTGAACCAGCGTGATATTGCGCATGTGTTTACTGACTATTTCCGTCAGTTACATGGACCTGTACAAGTGAACCACGAAACACTACATGATGTCATCTCAGAAATGCCAGCTAGAGGACTACCACTGGATTCAGAGACTTTCCTCACAGCGATATCGGAGGACGAGCTCGCAGACGCAATTTCCAGGGGAGCTCCGAACAAGTCCCCAGGACAGGACGGCTTCCCAATTGAATTCTATCGCGCCTTCGCACACCTCATGGAACGGACCTGGATTCAGATGTACAACGAACTCCTCTTACCGCAGACTGAGATACCTGCCGAATTCACGGAGGGTATCATCATCCCAATACCCAAACCACGCGGTGGCAGAAGGCCAGGAGATTATAGACCACTCACTCTCTCGAACTGCGACTATAAGATTTTCGCGCGCATCCTTGGGCCCGCCTACGGTCTTCAATTTCTGATAGACTCCTCATAGATCAAACTTCCCTCGGCGGTAAGAGTAACGTACATACGGAGCTCGGTGACTACCGAGATATCATCGCATTAGCAGCGGCATGCTGAGTGCATGGGGCACTAGTCGCTATTGACTTCGGTCATGCGTTCGACAGAGTGGATCATACCTATTTGCATGCGGTGATGGGCAGATTGTGAATCCCACAGGCCTTCATTCTAGTGATCATGCGACTGTTACACGGCGTGCGATCAAAGGTCTCGGTGAATGGACGGGGCACTGACTACATTGTTATTTCAAGGTCAGTTCGTCAAGGTTGCCCCCTTTCGATATTTTTGTATGCAATGGCTTTGGAACCCTGTCTATATAGTCTCCGAAGACGGCTGGAGGGAGTTCCGTTGCCACAACTGACCTTTCATTATCACGCTTATGCTGACGATGTGATGCTGGTGGCAAGGACAGGCGACGAAGTACGTACGGTGTTGGCATGGATACAGCGATACGGGATGGCGGCAGGAAGCGTGCTTAGTCTACAGAAGTCACGCTGCATGAATGTCGGTCGAGGACTACACTCGGGGGAGAAAGGCCCGCTCATGTTAGTTAAGACCATAAAATGTCTAGGTGTTACGTTCCACGCGGATGTGCGCCGGACAGCAGCGGGTAACTACCGACGCGTATTGAAGCTGATACGGACAATGGTGCTGTTACAGAAATTAAGAGAGTTGGATATGATTCAGAGGGTGACCTATGTTTACGTATACCTAGCACCGAGACTGACTCACGCAGCGCATGTCCTGCCTTTAACGCGCACATTGGCATCACGGATACAAGCAGCTTCCGGAAACTACGTGAGTGTGGGACACCTGTTTCAGATCCAATACACAACGCTTACGCTACCACCTGGAGAGGGTGGACTTGGTCTAGTCAACGTATATGAAAAGGCAAGGGCGTTATTTCGCAATATCTCAGGTGCGTTGGCCGATCTACTAGCGCCCACTTCAGTGCTGCCTCCAGTCAATGTGGGTCATATTTCACCGAAGGTGTCACATCACTTTTTTTTTTTTGAGCTTAGCTGTGTCAGAGAATCCTTTCCAACAACACGACTACCCACGACGCGAGATGTATAGCAACTCTTACTGCGCCGGTGCCCAGGAATACCCTGGAAAAGAAGTACCCAGACAAGAAATGGCGACAGATATGACACGTTACTTTGGTTTCGTAGGTTTTATAGTTGCTGGGGGCTTATTTAAAATAGAATGCAAATAATTTTAATTTTTTGTTTCAGTAACTGTCTGTTCGGTTACGAAGTCTCGTAACGGTTGGCCCTGACTAGTATTATTACGCAATCTGACTGCTAGAACAACAACAAAGAATGAAATGGAAATTTTCATTAACACAGTTAATTAATTAAGTCCCCAGCAACTATAAAACCTACGAAACCAAAGCACAAGTGTAACTGTTCTGTGTGTGGAAGTATGACTCAACGTACGCATCTGGCACGGTTCTTCTTCAACAACACAAGAAATTTTAAATATCATTTATAGTGAATTAATTAAAGAAAATAAGAATACCATAATTACTCAAGAGAACCAGAATTTCACTCTAATCCAAGAACACAAGCCAGATGCTTTGTTGACTGAACCTGTAATGACGCATTATTTAAAACATGGAAATAATGAAAAATAAATCAAGTTTCGTTACCTTCATATATTGACCAAAATCACTCTAATCATTACAATATATCTCCACACCGACTCGCTATTACCACATCTCAACAAGAACTTTTCAGTATCACATCTCAGCAAGCACTCCCTACTAGCACATCTGAACACGAACTGACTACTACGAGTCCTGGACAAGCACTGCCCACACGACATCTCAATAATCACTGCCAGTGGAGGCGGCGGAACAATGCTCTCTAGCGATCTCTGGCGCTGTGGCTCAGTGTAGCCACCTTTCAAAGTCCAGAAAATGCGCCCCTGTTAACCTATGTTCTAGGGAACTGATGACCTCAGATGTTAAGTCCCATAGTGCTCAGAGCCATTTGAACCATTTTGAACCATCCGGTCTGAGATTGTAGTGTTGTAGTAAGAGAGCGTTGGCGCTCAGCACAGTAGTATGCATCAGTCTGTGACTGGAAAAGGATGCAGTAGGCAGCTTTTGTGGTGTGCTCTGTAAAGCCACCAAGTGTAGATTATAATGTAGGAATTTTCCCATATCAGTATTTAATGTTAAACCGCACGTAAAATAAGTAGTTAAAATGGTGAGCGATTTTATGATGAAATGTAAATTTAATTGTAACAAGAAGGATTAATGGACTGATATTACAAAGATGCTTTACGAGTACATGTGTTGTTGGAAATATAAATGTGGAAGCAGAAGTCTTCTTGAAGTTAAGGTAAGGAACTTAATTTTTTGTTACTTTCCATTTTCCAGCACGTTAGTGCGAATGAGTTGGCTGATAATTGGTAAGAGTGAGTTCTGTGCTGAGTAACACCAGAAAGTACGTAAACAGATTTGATGTATAGGCTAGTTAGATACTGTGAATTTTAAAATCCGAAGTTTCGAGAAGCTACTTGGTAAAACAGCGAAGCTTTTAAGTTCTTTAACCTTTTTATGGAGATGTCGGGACCATGGCATTATACCAAAATATGCTAGAGTGACTCATGTCATTAGGACCGTTGCTGCACTGAAGATTACTGAGAAGGCTAGTCATGCTATTGTCAAAGAGAGGATTTGCTATAGAAGACGAAGGTTAGATGCTATTTCAGCAGAATTTTACTAGTTACATCTGAAGGTTGCAAGGTTTCTTTCTCCTGTATCATGGGACTGTGTTGATGGAGTGACTTCAGCCAAGTTCGAGTGGATCCACAAGGATGCTAATCGCCGGCAGATATCAAAATTTGATCGTCTGTTGCACAGAAGCCGTCGCCAGAAGGGATAATGGTACAACTTTCCGTTGTCAATCTCACGGAGAAGAAATTGGAAGACGCGACGCTGTCTGTATTAAGCAAGGGACTCAATTTGGCACCCACACCTACAGCACTGCCATTAATAAGTACTTTGAGTGGTGTTGAAAAAGCTGTACGACGTCTTCCTTTGGATGCTGCAGACGAAATAAGAAGGGAAGCTTGCCGTGCACTGTTGATGGCTCCTAATCAACGCAGTGATTTAACCTCTGCAGAAAGGGCTGCATTACGAAATCTGAGAGAGGACCCTGACGTAGTGCTATTGAAGGCTGACAAAGGTAATGCAACTGTTTTGTTACCTCGTGGTGTGTATAAAGATAAGATGTATGGTCTGCTAAGTGACTCTACCTATAGGAGGATCGATTACGATCCTACAGGACGTGTGCAACGGAAAACTTCAGCACTATTAAATTCCTCCTCCTTACCGCAAGAGACCATCAAGAGGTTAAGACCACATGGTTGTGTACCTCCAAGACTGTATGGCCTTCCAAAGATTCATAAAGAGGGTCTTCCTCTGCGTCCAATAGTGAGCAACATTGGAGCTCCTACATATGATTTAGCTAAACATCTCGCTTCCTTACTGAGACCTTTCGTAGGAAAGTGCTCACATCACATACGTAACTCAGCTGGTTTTATCAATAGACTGGGGGCTCTTCGTCTTAGCAGTGTAGACCTTCTAGTAAGTTTTGATGTGGTCTCACTTTTTACAAAAGTTGCTCTTGCAGATTCTTTGACGCTGATTGGTAACATGTTTCCTGATGATATCACTGCTTTGTTCAGGCACGCTGTTTCCTCAACTTATTTTATGTTTACTCAAGAATATTTTGAACAGACTGACGGTGTCGCCATGGGTAGCCCCCTGTCTCTATTGGTGGCCAACCTTTTTATGGAGGATTTTAAAAAGAGAGCGCTTGAATCAGCTGCTCTGAAACCAACAGTTTTTTGGCGGTATGTGGATGACACTTTCATAGTGTGGCCTCATGGAGAAGATAAATTAATGGAGTTTCTACATCACCTCAACTCCATTCATAGCAACATCCGGTTCACCATGGAAATATAGAAAGATGGTTTTTTGACTGTCTTGGATGTCTTGGTTCGAAGGAAGAATGATGGTTCTCTAGGGCATTCAGTTTACCGGAAACCCACTCATACTGATTTGTACCTGCAAGCATCAAGTTGCCATCACCCATCGCAAACCATGAGTTTGCTTAAAACACTTGTTCATAGAGCTCATACTGTCTCAGATTAGATAGCTTACCTCAAGAACTCGCCCATCTAAGTACAGCATTCAGCGAAAATGGGTATTCCATCCGGCAGATTAACAGGGCACTAACAGTTAAAACTAAGAAGCAGGAAGTGAATAAAGACGAGAACATGCCGGAACAATCTTTAGCTTTTCTTCCTTTCGTTGGCAACACTTCGTTTAAAACAGCAAGAATCCTCCGAAAATTTCAGATAAAAGTGGTTTTCCGTCGACCATCGAAGATTGCGGACCTTGTGGGATCAGTTAAGGACAATCTGTTACTACGAAAGGCCTCAATTTACAAGATACCGTGCCAATGTGGTATGGCTTACATAGGTCAAACCACACACATCGTGAAAGAACGCTGCACTGAACATCAACGTTACACCCGCCTTTTGCAGCCAAGCAAGTCCGCTATTACTGAACATTGTATTTCTACTGGACATTCAATGGAGTATGAAAAAACAATGATTTTGTCCACAGCAACGTCTTTCTGGGACTCCATTATTAAGGAATCCGTAGAAATACGACTGGCGGAAAATCTGTTAAACCGTGACAGCGGCTACCAGCTGGACAGTGCATGGAATCCCATCATCTCCACGATTTGCTCAAATCTAAGACGACAGAGTGCGTCGACGGCCGTGGCAAACAACAACGCAGAGGGCGACTGAGTTCCGCTATTCCACCAGCGAGGAGGCTGCCGGCGGGCAGTGTGGTTCATCTATCAAGTTTTCGACGCTTGCACAGAATAGTTACAGTACGCTATATGTTTTGGAACGGAGGACGTTTTTGCCAGTCTGCGACGGATCACCTGAAGATGACTGGCAGGTGCCCAGTTTAAATATCGTGCGAAGTATTGAACGACGACCGGCTGCAAGCCCGAAATTTGTTTGAACTGTTAGATATTTCTCTTTTGTAATGTTTCTAAGGTTTGTTAACACAAGTATATGTAATTTGATGATTTGTCTTTATGCTTTTTAGTGATTCTGGATAGTACTTGCTGTACAAATCTCATTGTTAGTGACTAAGTCAGCAAAGAAAAGTTTTCATTTTGTAAAAAGGATGTCATTTTTCCGAATAATTTAATTTCGATTGTCAGATGATTTGAAAAGCCAAACTTAACTTCGAATACAATTTAATTAATGAAAACGTCAGTGTTAGTAATTCACCCAAATCACTACCGCTTCCCTCTCCCAGTCATATGTTTTTAAAGACATTAAATTATTCGTAAGTGTTTTCATTTATCAGCCAAAAGAAATTCATGTGTATTTCACAGTACTGCGGCCAGCATTGCACACCACTGAGCCTGTAGCTAGTAAATTTTATCCTTCGTCATTAGAGAGCAGAATCCACCGTTGCTGCTTTAGAGGTAAGACAGTTATATTTATTTGTTATACGCACAGGGACCACAGTTATCAGTTTCCAACAGGGCCCGAGGATACAGTAACAAAGGGGCTGAATGTATTTTGTAGTGACTGTATTTCTGTATTGGTACTGGGAGTTGCATTGCCCAATCAGTGAATATAAAGTTTTAATAACACTAAGACAGAGTAACCACACCACTTGCAGTTACAACACGCTGTACGATAACTCCAATTTTGTATGCATTCGCAGCTCAGGCAAACATTTAAGCATTTCTGTAATTTTTAAACAACGTTACACTACAATAAATTTTGAAAGAAGATTACAGTATCGATACGCTCTGTCCTCAATTGCTTGGGAATTTACAACTGCACATACATGCTGGTTACGGAAATTCACAACATCATATCTTGTGATTCCTGCCACATCGGTAAATAAAGTCTTATGTGAAGGGTGGATCTGCGGCGCACTTCTGCAATAGCGATTGACAGAACCGTCGTCTGCCATTATGATCATGTGGCTTTAGGGCGTGAAAGCGCTGTTGATGATTTGGGTACAGCAACTGTGCAGCAAGTACCCCCGCAGGTAGGAGAGTGAGATATGCCTCTGCTGCTGCTAATTGTCGTACCCCTGGAGGGATTTCTTCCAACGAACGTAACACATGCTCATCCATGTCAGGAGTGCGGACTGTGGGGAGCCTTCCACTCTGAGTCTTCCTAGGTGCAAGGGTACATGTGTCCCTCAGACACTGGAAAAGTCTGCCAAGTAGCTTATCAGAGTGCACTCTGTGCTGTGAATATTTTTCAGCGTGAGGCACGGACTCGCAGGCTACGTCCGTTTGACAAACCATAGCAGAATATCATATCCGCCATTTCACTTATCGAGTAGTAGGCATGCTAGAAGATAGAAATTTATACATACAAACAGCAGAATAACAATAAACACTGGAGGGAATCCTCGTCTGGAAGATGGTACAATACCATGATATGTATCCAGGGGTGACAGTACTGTACAATAAAGCACACAAGTACGACAAAAAATAACATAGCCTACAGCGCGACTCGAATCACACAACTAACTGCAGACATCCAATGGCAGGTAGAGTACTGAGAGCCAGATATCATAACACCCTGCCGACACATTTGACAGAGCGCCAGTGCGAGCGTCGCGAATTGTTTCCTATAAACACTTGTTTATCTCGGAAAGTATGCGTTTCCGGACCCATTTTTACTCGATTTATTTTTCTTGTTTCCATGAGTACTACCACCTCACAAAGGACCCGAAGCTCTTTTTCTTTGAACGTCCTGTATATAAAGAGAAGATGGGCTTGGAGGCAAAAATGAGAGTGATTACTCACTGTCTTTATTCGAAACGTATACAAGAATCACAAGACGTGTAAGAGAGAGTAAATGAATTAATAATCTTTAACAAGTAATTGATAGGTGTGTGACACATGAAAGTTTGGGTCAGCCTGGGGAGTGTCATCGGATGACTAAATAGTAAGGCGACCGCTCGCAATAAACGGAAAATTCGAATCCTAGTCTCGGCCCCGTCTAACCCAAATTATCACATGTTTCTTTAGCTAGTACATCTACAGGATGATTTAGGAGGAATCTCACATAATTTCTGAGCTGATTCGACTAGTGAAAATAAACTGAAAAAGTCCAATGAACATGTGACCGATTTTCGATAGTTATGGAAGACAGCACACACCCATGACTGGATACAAAGATAAATGTGAATATAACTAACCGAAATACTGTGAAAGCGCTGTGGTGGACAGAATAATGATGGGACAGATGACTGATCCATCCAAAAAGAAGTGTGGGGGTTCTCCAACAGATAGCAGCACTGTGACGTCGCATCTAGGGAATAACTGCAAGCGTACCCAGCGTACAATCGTGGGTTAGGTCAGTGATCAGTCGTGAGTCCGTGTGTGGGGACAGATGACTGATCCATCCAAAAAGAAGTGTGGGGGTTCTCCAACAGATAGCAGCACTGTGACGTCGCATCTAGGGAATAACTGCAAGCGTACCCAGCGTCCAATCGTGGGTTAGGTCAGTGATCAGTCGTGAGTCCGTGTGTGGGGACAGATGACTGATCCATCCAAAAAGAAGTGTGGGGGTTCTCCAACAGATAGCAGCACTGTGACGTCGCATCTAGGGAATAACTGCAAGCGTACCCAGCGTCCAATCGTGGGTTAGGTCAGTGATCAGTCGTGAGTCCGTGTGTGGGGACAGATGACTGATCCATCCAAAAAGAAGTGTGGGGGTTCTCCAACAGATAGCAGCACTGTGACGTCGCATCTAGGGAATAACTGCAAGCGTACCGAGCGTCCAATCGTGGGTTAGGTCAGTGATCAGTCGTGAGTCCGTGTGTGTCTGTGTGTGTGTGTGTGTCGTGCTTGAGTATTGTTTAATCAAGCAAGTCATTGTGTCCGTGAATACCAACACGCCGAATGCGTTCACCCATGCCGAATATGCAGACGTGTTGTTTGTGTACGGGTGCTGTACTGGCTGTGCCTGTGCAGCTGTGACAGAATACCAGGAATGTTACCCTGATCAATGAAGCCCCTTTGCTAGAGTATTTCCGAAGGTTTTTCAAACATTACGTGAATCCAGAACATTACCAAGTGTGCAAACGGAATGTGAGGCTGTCCAGTCTGCTGAAGAGCGGAACGACATTACTTCAATGACACAACGGAATCCCACCACCTTCACAGGGCACATTAGTAGTCAGTTCGATATTCCACATACGCGAACGACATTACTGCAGCGGCGAAAACGGAATCCCACCGATAGCACGCGGCATATTAGTCGTCAGTTCGATATTCCACAAACGCGAGTGCAGCGTACGTTACATTCCGAGGGCTTGTACCCATTCCATGTGCAGCCCATGCACATCTGCATACAGGTGACCCAGTGAACAGACAAAAATTTTATGAATGGTTAGCTGTACACAGAGACATCGTGCAATATATTTTATTTACATATGGGAATACATATACATTTAATGCTACCTTGAAGACCCGCAGTTCTCATACATGGCCGATGGATAATGCACTTGACACTAAGGAAACAAGATTCAAGTTAGGTTCTCAGTGACGTTTGGTGTGATATGATTGGTGACCTTGCGATAGAGCCTGTGTTCCTGCTAAATTGCGTGACAGTCGCCGCATACGCACATTTCCTGAGAGAAGACTTATCCGCACTTCTGGATGACGTGATATTAGAGCAACAACGATAAATGTACCTGCAACATGATGCATCATCGATTCACTGTACCAGACAAGTATCTCAGTGTCTGAATGAAAAAATTCCTCAACGGTACATTGCCCATGTCGGACCCGTTAACTGGTCTTCTAGATTACCCGACGTAACGCTATTAGACTTCTGTTTATTGGACTGATTACAGGGGATGAATATGCTACGAAGGTGGATGCATGTGAAGATCTTGTCGCTAGCCTTATCGATGCTGTTACCTGCACTGAATCTCGCTGAGATGATGTTCGATGTGCAGCACAACACACCCTCTAAAGTGTTGATGAGTGCATTGAGATGGGTGGGGGACTTTTGGAACATCTCTTGTACGATGGATCAGTCATTTGTCCCATCATTATTCTGTCTATCACAGTGCCTACATAGCATTTTGGTAAGTAATATTCACACTTGTCTTCATAATCTTGCATGGCTGTGTGTAGTGTTCAAGCGTCTCCAGTTCCGCAACGGTCGAAATTCGGACACAGATTGATAGCACTTTTTCGGTTTATTTTCACATGTAGAATCACATCTCAAATCACCATGTTAAGATGAACTTCGGGAATAAATTTCAATTCTTGGCTCATGTATAAGATGTTGAAATGAATTGACAGAGCACAGAATCACATAAGTTGAAACAAAGTATTTGGAGTAGACTAAATCCTCGTGAGAAAATACCATGGCTAAACTATTCGATCGGTATCCCACAGTGGTTAGCACACTGGGCTTGCATTTGGAAGGTCGACGGCTCAAACCGGCATCTGGCCATCCTGATTTACGTTTTCCGTGATTTCCCTTCAGGCAAATGCCGGGATGGTTCCTATGAAAGGGCACGGCCGACATCCCTCCACATCCTTCTATACTCTGAGCGTGTGCTCCGTCTCTAATGACCTCGTTGTCGACGGACGTTAAATACTAATCTCCTCCTCGCATTCCTGTATGCTACGTGTATGATGTAGGAGAAATTTGGATGGTTGATTTAGGGGAAGGGAACAAACAGCGAGGTCATCGGTCCCCTCGGATTAGGGAAGAATAGGAAAGGAAATCGGCAATGCCCTTTCAAAGGAACCATCCCGGCATTCGTCCGAAGAGATTTAGGGAAATCACGGAAAACCTGAATCTGGATGGCCGGAAGCGAGTTTAAACCGTCGTCCTCTCGAATACAAGTCATGTAGGAGAAAGAAGAACGTGATAATTTCAGCACCAAAGAAAGAAGTTGCTGACAGATGAGAATATTCCCCAAGTATCGTTCTAATTAGTTATATCTGCTAAATAATGACATGAATTATTTACGCAAGTGTCGAAAAACTAGTAACAGCCGGGATCAGGGAAGATAATTTGGATTCAGTAGAAATTTAAGAACACATGAGCGTCTACTGGCACTATCTTAGAAAATATGTTGAAGAGTGGAAAACTTACGTTTCTAGCAGTTTTCAATTTTAAGAAAACATTTGACAATGTTGACGAGAAGACACACTGAAATGCTAAGATAGCAGGTTTAAAGTACAGGGAGGGAAAGGTTATTAACAGCTTGCATAAGAAGCAGACTGTAGTCGAACGACTTGAAGGGTTGCAGTTGTTGAGAAGCCAGTGAGAAAGTGTTGTAGCCTGTTATGCGATCAGTGCATTGAACAACATATATCAAGAAGAAATTCTGAAAGGAAATTGAAGTTCAGAGAGAAAAAAATAAAAGCTTTGAGCTCTGCCGATGATATTGCAACTCTGTTAGTAGCATCAAAAGACTTGGAAGAGCAGTTGAACGAAATGAATAGATTCATGACAAGGGGTGATACGATACACATCAACTTAAGAGCAAATATAATGAGATGTAATCGATAAGGGAATTACACTAGTAAATGGGAGAGTAAAAGTAATCGATGAGTTTTGTTATTTAAGTGGTAAAATAAGTGAAGAAAGCTGAAGTAGACAGGACAGAAAAAGCAGGGTGCAATTGTTTGAAAAGCATTTACGAAAAACAGAAACTACACCTCGTAACAGAGTTAATGAATCACTTTTTCGAAAACCCGTAAGTGTCTTCCATTGCTTCGTGTATCTTTGATATTTGGCTCAAAGGTGCCTACGAACTTCGTCTGTAAAAGGGCACAAAGTGACTCCCTGCCATGTCACCCTCAGGCTTGGCGACGCTTCAAACTGCAAGGCACTGACATATGCGAAAAAAAGGCCACAGCTCTAGTGTACAGGCTAGAATCACTAAGAACAGCTCAAAACAATTCGAAAAAATCTGAATGTGATCCGAAGCAGCAAAGGCTACTTATTCCTTTTGAACCATCCTGTGTTCTACCCTCCTGTGACACGATCACGCAGGAGTGTAACATTAACAAGTTCGTGTATGAAACGGCAAAGTGTCCCTCTGAATCCCTGCCCCCCCCCCCCCCCCCCTCCACCACCCCCTCGGCCGTTCGGTAACAACCAACGTGTCTTTATTGAGCACGTTACAGATGTATCTCACAAATTGCGACACCAAATCAGCCTGGGACTGCTACAGCGCCCGAAGATTAGGCAACCCCTTCGACACCAGCTGGGTGCGGGTTGCCTAATTTCAGATGCTAGAGCAAACGACGGGCTGAAGAAGTGTCAAAGTTTCTGATAGGTACATTTTTAACGTGTTCAACAAAGATGTGTGGGTGGCACCTACGGTGTTGGGAAAGTGAAGGGTGTAGACGGACCCTTTGCCGTTTTATTTACTCTCATGTTAATGTGCTCCCGCGTGATGATGCCACAGGAGGACAGAAAACAAGAGGGT
This sequence comes from Schistocerca nitens, assembly GCF_023898315.1. Lineage (NCBI taxonomy): Eukaryota > Metazoa > Arthropoda > Insecta > Orthoptera > Acrididae > Schistocerca > Schistocerca nitens. The sequence goes on along the minus strand of NC_064620.1, from coordinate 34,650,301 downwards.
TCAGAAAGCATAAGTACCCTTTGCTGCTACGGATCATGTACACATTTTTCAGTGTCAATATAGTTCACCAACAGCCGTATACTGTAAGATATTTTATTTTATTTTGGAAACAACGAGTTTCGGCAATTCATTTTGCCATCTTCATGCCCCATATGCTTTTATCGAAATAAACGAACTTATCGTATAGCGCCATAAAACACTGGATATCGTGAATTGCAATCGTTATTCACCATATCCGGTGCTTTATGGCGCTACACGATAAGTTCGTTTATTTGGATAAAAGCGTATGGGGCCTGAAGATGCCAAAATGTATTGCTAAAACTGGTTGCTTTCAGAATAAAATAAACTATATTACAGCATACGGCTGTTGGTGAAGCTTATTGACATTGAAAAAAACTTACCAGGCGATATCCTCTGGCCGTGATGGACCAACAGAGATGTTTATATTCCGTCGAATGATTTTGAACTGCCCATAGTGGTTCCTACATGTACACGAGAGCAAAAATTGTGCTCGCGCTGCACTCCAAAGGGGTGCGATCACGTTCAACGGGGATACAGTCCCACAATGTCCTTAGAGAAGGGCTGCAAAATCCGTGTGTATTAGCAGTGTCGAAGGTTTTCAAGAACATCTTCAAGTCGCTCATCACAGTGCGAACTGTCGTTTTCGACAGCGAAATGTGTGGGACTCGTCGTCCCAGGGAACGGGCCGGTTTCATTGATGCTCTTTCTGTCACCCCCCGAGACCTTTTCGTGTCACTTTTGAGCGACGGTGTGCCTGAAATGCTTTCCCGATTTATTTCAACGCTGGGTGTCGCGGTTCTGACCTCTGTCGCAGAGAAGGCAAATGAAGGGGAGAAATGTGAGTAAGAGGAGCTGTGACGACCTTCTCACGGCATGAAAAGTTTACGTTGGCGTTGGGCAGAATTGTGGTTTAACTTGGTGGCAGTGTGACATCATTCACCCACCTTATAGCTCAGGTGAACTTCTGATTTGTGGCCGTTCTTTCGCTTGTGTAGACATTTTGCAGTTTGAAGCGTCGCCGAGTCCGAGAGTGAGATGGTAGGCCGTCTGGCTTTTCCACCATTCCAGAGGAAGTTTTTAGGAATCTTCGAACCGAATGTCAAACTTACGCGTGGCAATGGGAGACACTTACGGGTTTTCGAAAAAGTGATTGTTGCGCAGTGTAGATTACATCCAACATTTAAGACGTGGAATGTCGTTTCGGAAGGTATTGTCAGGAATGTAACCTTGAACGCAACTGAAACGTGGGCTACAAACTGATGAGACCAGAAGAAACAGAAGCTTTAGAAATGCGTTTCTCACAGGAAAAGCTCCCCAACAGCGAGTCACCGAAACGAACGACACAACATGAACGGGTCGGTGAGCTACGAAGCTCGTAGCGATCGGACAGATCCCCACACGCTCCAACACTGCACAGGGACTGCCAGCAGACCCAGTCGACTGCACCGCACGGAGATCCTCCCTGGTCCGCACCAACTGACCGACTCCCCCAGACTCTCTAGCCGGAAACTATATGCATAAGACCAAAGATGGTACACAGTGCAAATATAGATACACATCGCTGCTGCCACACGTAGAAGGAGGAAGAACCATGACATAACCACAACAACGACAAGAAACCAAACACAGATAGACATCCAAATTCAAGAAAACACATAGTTCGGAGGGAGCACGGCTCCCCCCCCCCCCCCCCTCAAACTTAACCCAGGAAGGGGTTAATTCAAACCCCGAGCTACTTGAACTTAACTTGACTAAGGTGAACCTGATATTGCTTGCCTGAGCTCCTTAACTAAGAGATTTACCGGGGCTAATATACGCATAATAGTGCAAGGCCCCAGAAAACGAGGAGTAAATTTACTAAGGTTACCGCCGCGCACCTGGCTCCATTGGAAATTGCAGACATAAACTTGGTCCCCCGGCCTACCCCTAAAGGTTTCCCAATTACGATTATAACGCTCGGCTTGCTTATTATGAGCTCTGAGTATACTACGCCTGGCCCGGTTCCAGTTTTCCTTATTGACCCGCGGATTAACGTCAGGTAGAATAAGATCTTGAATTTCCCACAAGTTGGAAAGAGGGGAATGAGCTGGGTAGGAAAAGATCAAGGATGCAGGCGTAACTCGCGAGGCTTCATGGATGGCGGTATTAAAGGCAAAACTGAGCCAGGGAAGACTGGAGTCCCATTTTCTGGGTGTTTTCTGATGATAAATAATCAAAGCAGACTTCAGATTCCGATTAACCCTTTCCGCAAAGGACCCCTGGAGATAATACGGGGTGGTGCTGACATGCGTAACACCATTCTGAAAGCAGATGGCCTTAAAGGGACCCAAAAGAAAGGCAGGAGCGTTATCACTAACCAGCTGCTTAGGTGGCCCGAAAACACTAAAACCACTAGTCAGGTGATTAATCGTGCTGGTAGCGGTAACGTTATGGCACGGAAGGAGCCAAGTAAACCTAGAAAATGCATCAATCACAACGAGTACATATCGATGGCCCCTTTTAGTCCGAGGTAAAGGCCCCAAATAATAAGTATAGAGCTTGTGCACGGGAGAGGACTCTCGTTCAGAACTGAACCAGCCTTGTTGAAGGGCATTGTTGGGTTTGGCTACGTTACACAAGCGACATTGAGCTGTCATTTGCCTAACATCCTGGTCCATAGAGGGCCAAGTTAAATGCTCCTTGATCTTTTAGAGCATCTTATAAGTCCCTAAATGGTCATCCACCAACGAATCATGAAAATAGCGGAAGACCGAACGCACCAAGGTAGCAGGCAAACAGATCTTAGACTAAAATGAAATTTTCACTCTACAGCGGAGTGTGCGCTAATATGAAACTTCCTGGCAGATTAAAACTGTTTCCCGGACCGAGACTCGAACTCGGGACCTTTGCCTTTCGCGGGCAAGTGCTCTGCCAACTGAGCTACCCAAACACGACTCACGCCCTGTCCTCACAGCTTTAATTCCGCCAGTACCTCGTCTCCTACCTTCCAAACTTCGCAGAAGTTCTCCTGCGAATCTGCCAGGAAGTTTCATATCAGCACACACTCCGCTGTAGAGTGAAAATTTCATTCTAGAAACATCCCCCAGGCTATGGCTAGGCCAGGTCTCGGCAATATCCTTTCTTCCAGGAGTGCTGGTTCTGCAAGGTTTGCAGGAGAGTTTCTATGAAGTTTGGAAGGTAGGAGACGAGGTACTGCCGGAATTAAAGCTGTGAAGACGCGGCGTGAGTCGTGCTTGGGTAGCTCAGTTGGTAGAGCACTTGCCCGCGAAAGGCAAACGTCCCGTGTTCGAGTCTCGGTCCGGCACACAGTTTTAATCTGCCAGGAAGTTTCAGATCTTAGGCAGCTTAGTATTGCCCACCTTCCTGCAAAGAAGTCCCCCACTTAATCTCATATTCTTCCGAGAGCTCTCCCGCCAACACACGTTGCTTAATCCCAGCCCACACAGGGTCCTGATCCTGATGGTGCGCAATGTCTTCAAACAAAAGGCGATTTTTATCTAACACCATACAATTAAGATTGTCGCCGTCTACCTGCTCTCTTCCCAGACTAGACACGTCTTCGGTAAACACCCGGCTGAGAACTGCCGCCGAGACATTTTCAGAAGATTTCACATGTTTAACTTCGAACTGAAATGCCGAAATACGTACTGCCCACCGGGCAATACGGCCTCGCCAGTACCCAGCTCAATGCTTGATTGTCGGGTTCCAATTGCAAAACCTGATGCTCAAGTTAGAACCGATACTTCCCTAATGAAACGTAACGGCCAAGGCCGTCTCATCTGTTAACCGCCGAGATGCTTAAGCTAATGGTTGTCTCTGCCCCTCAAATTCCTCGAGGAGAACACCTCAAATACTCGCATTAGAAGCATCAGTCTGCACGATAAACCTTTTTCTAAAATCGGGTATCTTAAGAACCGGCGAGTTGGCTATCGCTGTCTTAATATGCTCAAAGGCGGCCTCCTGGGCAGGTCCCCAATCTAAACGCGCGCCTTTACGGCGTAACTGATGTAAGGGTGCCTCCAAGTGAGCAAAATTGGGCACAAAACGCCTAAAGTAATTTGACATGCCTATAAATGTGGCGATTCCGCGCTTATCAACAGGAGGAGGTAATGCCCGCAGGGCTTTCGTCCGCTCTTGGTCAATGTGAAATTCTGACCCGAGACTATATGGCCTAAGCAAGATACCTCCCGCCTAGCTAGCGTAATGTTACTAGGCTTAACAGTTAGACCAGCTCGCTGTAACCTCAAAAGAACTTGCCGGATATGATCCAAATGATTCTCAAACGAACGACTGTAGATAACCAAGTCGTCCAAGTAATTATAGACACAGACTAACTTCAAGTCCCCAAGAATGTTATCCAATAAAAGAACAAGCACTGTCGCTCCGGTAGCTGAACCAAAGGGGACTCTGTTAAACTCGAACAAGTTCCAATCAGGTGTGACATGTTTACATTCTTCAGCCAACAGAATTTGATAACAGGCCTGATTCAAATCAAGAACAGTAAACCAATTAGCACCGGCAAACCAACAAAAGAATTATGCAAGTCCGGCAAGAGTACTGATTGGAGTACAACCTTGGCGTTCAAACGACGGTAGTCAATGACAGGTCTGAAATCCCGCCCCTGATCCTTAGGTACAAGAAAAATTGGAGAAGCATAATCAGAAGTAGAGGGTCTGATGACGCCTTGTTCCAGCATCTGAGATATCTTAGTCCTGAGTATCTTAACCTTCTGTGGTGAGAGGCGGTGTGGAGGTTGCCTAACGGGGTTGTCATCGGACAAACGGATATGATATTCAAGAACGTTGGTGACACCGAGGTTATCGCTAAGCAGTTGAGAAAAACTGTGCAACATATCGCATAGCTGAGACGACTGACTGGGCAAGAGATGATCCAGATCAAATTCATTAGCTGCAACCTCTACGCCGAAGGTCCCGGCAGTTCGTCATACACCAGGTTTAGCGCACTCGCAAAGCCCAAACTTCTCATCAGGAGAGAAGTTAAAGGAAAAGGTGCGCCTGGAACAATCCAAGATGAGCCCGGTTTTATAAATGAAATCACACCCCAATATTAGAATAACAGGCAGTCCCTTAACCAAGGCTAAAGATAAAGGCCAGGAAAAATCGGCAACCGATACGCTCCCCCGGACCCAATCCTGCCATTCTGTCTGTGTCTTGAACCGGAGAGTGGCGGACTCCTGAGATTCACAGAAACCACGGTCTGCCCTTGGCGACGGAAATCGTTTGGAAAACCTGCCACTGATTAACTCATCATGTTCTGGTACGAGGCGGCTATCCCTGTGGCATGGAGACCGCGTGACTTAGGGGAAGTTTCACTGATGCAGGGAGCTGGGGTCCGACCAGCATCCACCTTCTTAGCGATAACGGCCGTTGGACTGCAATCCTGGTCTACTCCTGTGTGTGCGTGTGTGTGTGTGGGGGGGGGGGGGGGGTAACTACAACATCGCTGCTTGGAATCGAGACATCTGAAGTCGGCTAACATTCCGAAGCGCACAACAGGAGATGAGTACGCACGGAAGTGCTTACCCGATTACGCTCCGGAGTGCATGGGTGGCACTTTCTTGCCTTAACCGATGATGGCGCACGGGGGCCGCGGCGGTAGCAACCGCGACCGAAGACAACTGACGTCACCGGGCGTGAATGGGGCGTCAACACAATCCGCGTTAGGCTGCGATCGCACACACAGAGTGCGGCCCTGAGGCCAGCGGGAGTGCTGTATAAGACTGGTTGAATAAACATCTGTCAATGCAATCACTTTACCGGCCGCTGTGATCGAGCGGTTCTAGGCGCTTCAGTCTGGAACCGCGCGACCGCTACGGTCACAGTTTCGAATCCTGCCTCGGCCATGGATGTGTGTGATGTCCTTAAGTTAGTTAGGTTTAAGTAGTTCTAAGTTCTAGGGGAGTTCTCAGATGTCAAGTCCCATAGTGCTCAGAGCCATTTGAACCATTTTGCATTCAATTTTTCACTGCACTTCCCAGCATGTATCTGCCCACTCCCTCACCATTTCTCTCACCCATCTTGACGGATAGAGGCCTGGAATAGACCAATTCGTTAGAGTTGATGTCACCTCCCAGCACTCGCACGCTTCGAGGAAGTTACATATGACGGAACTTAAGTACTAAAAACTGAAAAGGAAATGTTAGGGTCATATACAATATTAAATACACTGAAGTGCCAAAGAAATTGGTATAGGCATGCGTATTCAAATACAGAGATATGTAAACAGTGTTAAGTGGTACATAAGATAGGTAAATAAATTAATGAAACCAATGTGAAGTGAAGTAGAAATTAGAAAATAAATGGAAAACTTAGTTCAGTTTAGAAGAATAACACACTGGCAAACAGCAGACAGAGCAGCAGTGACAGAAGAGGCAATGACCATGAAGTCGTTCACCTCCAGTGAACTGAAGTGAATAAATACGCGAGACGGAGTAGGTCCGACAAGAGGAGTAGTTGCAGCTCAGTTTTGGAGCTGAAGACCGTCATGCAGGAAGAGACTACATCGTACACAGAAGCACCAAGTCCGCCGCTGTAATGGAATAGCAAGCCGCAGCCTCGCCGCCAGAAAACAGAAGTAAAAGATATTTGAAGACTGATTTTTACGTACCCGGGTGACTCGTGAGGACGGGAAGGAGACGGCCTCACATCAGCAGTCACCTGTGAGCTGGGATGAAGTTCTGACAGCCGAAGACTGGCAAGCGGGAGTCCGTTGTTCGAGTCCGGGACACTAGCCTTCCCTCGCCGCGCCCCTCTGCTGGCCGACGCATAACACACGCGGCCGCTTAGAGAAGAGAAACACTGGGACGTCACATCCAAGGTATCACCATCCGATTCACGACTTCGTTCACAATAATTAAACGGGCCACATCACGAGGCGCGTCTCCAGTCAACTGGGCGAGACAGCGACACGAGATACACACCGCCACGCGTAATCAGACGCCGCCGCTGCCGTAGCAGAGGCTTCGCAAACGGCACAGCTGCCGGTCTCCCAGCCAGAACAATCGAGTAAGGAAACAGTTGTACAAAATTTTCAATAAAAGTTATCTTTTGTAAAAATGCTGTTTCATTCTACCTCATACCCGAGCCAAGGAAAAACCCACCCTGCCCACATGTTGTTAAGAGAGAGAAAGTAATTTATTTCGCGTTTTTCATCCTGACATAGTGCTTTAGAATCAAATGCCCTTTGCAATAATGCTCATCCTGACAAATGACTAGCATCAAAAGAGAAGACCCAGTTACAACAGGCAGAATACGGCGCTGTGGTCGGCAACACATTTGTGAGACAACAAGTGTCTGAAGCAGTTGTTAGATCTGTTACTGCTGCTACAATGGCAGGTTATCAATATTTAAGTGAGTCTGAAGGTGGTTTTATAGTTGGCACCCGCGACAATGATGAAGTCGGGTTTTCTCGTGCGACCATTTCACGAGCGTACCGTGAATATCAGGAATCCGGTAAAAAATCTTCCACATCGCTCAGCCGGAGAATGAGCCTGCAAGAATGGATGAACGGGACCAACGACGACTGAAGAGAATCTTTCAACGTGACAGAAGTGCAAACCTTCCTGAAATTGTCGCAGATTTCAATGCTGTGCCATCAACATGTGTCAGCATGCGAACCGTTCAACGAAAAATCATCGATATGGGCTTTCGGAGCCGAAGGTCCACACGTGTACCTTTGATGACTGCACGACATATAGCTTTAGGCCTCGCGTGGGCCCGTCAACATCGACATTGGACGGTTGATGACTGAAAACATCTTGCCTGGTCGGACGGGTCTCGTTTCAAATGGAGGGTATGAAGACAGCCTCATGAATCCATGGACCCTGCATGTCAACAGAGGACTGTTCAAACTGATGGAGGCTCTGTAATGATGAGCTGGAGTGGTATGGCTCGCTTTATATGTCTAGGTATGACTCTGACTGGTGACAAGTACGTAAGAATGGTGTCTGGTCACCTGCGTTTTTTTGTGCCCAATGTGGATTCCGACGGACTTGGGCAATTACAGCAGAACAGTGGGACACCCCACACGTCCAGAATTGCTACAGGGTGGTTCCAGGAACAGTCTTCTTGGTTTAAACGCTTCCGCTTGCCACCAAACTGCCCAGAGATGAACATTATTGAGTATATCTGGGATGCTGGGCAACGTGTTGTTCAGAAGAGATCTCGATACCCTCGTACTGAGTCCATGCCACGTCGTGTCCTGCAGTTATGCGAGCTCGCGGGGGCTCTACACGAAATTAGGCAGGTGTACCGTCTTCTTTGGCTCTTCACTGAAGTTTAGGTGTTTCTTTAATATTTGAAGATTTAAAGATGTGACTGATCATGTGTCATTGAAATGGCTGGTTGGTATAAAAGACCCTTTTAGTCGTCTAACTCGTTGGGTCCTCAAGTATAATGAACTTGATTACGAGTTCGTTCATAGGGCCGGTAGAAAACACACAGACGTGGACACAGTATCCCGCAAAGTGGCCATTTTCAGTAGAATGGGCAAGAGTTTGTTAGAATGGCAGCAGGCGCCAGGATTTTAAATCACAGCCACTCTTTATCACGCATGAATATTTGTTGAACATTGTCACGAAATGCGGACCACTTAATGTGATCCTGAAAATTTTCCAAAACGAAATGTTATAACAGGCTAATGACCCTGTGTTGTCAGGGCATTGTGGCCGACGAGCTACAGATAGGCGTGTTGCGAAACGGTTTTGCTGAAGGAGTAGGAAGCGCGATATGGAGCAGTATGTCAGAGACTGTGTACTACGCGCACAGAGAGCGGATACATCGCAACGGAAAATACCTTTGTAGAGGTTACCAGCGGCGTTGAAGACATTTTAAATGCTTGGGTTTGACATTTGCGGACCATATAACGGAACGTTGCAGGTAAAAGATATATGCTTACTTCCATAGATCGTTTTTTTACCATTTCTAGTAATAATACTCGTAGTAATTCCATTCCAATAGGCCAGTGCCGCAACGAAAATTAACAGTTGGTTATTGAAGTCTGGTGTACCTGACACCGTAGTCACGGATCAGAGAACAAACCTTGATTCAGAACTTATAAAAAAGTTATGACATGTTTTACAAATTCGGAAGTTACGAACAAGCCCGTTCCACCCTCAAAGCAAAAGGTAGGACTGAGCGCATTCGTAGGACTATTTCGCAATTATGTGAGTGTTAGACACGATGACTGGGATATCTATCTTCCACATATGGTTTCTGCATATTACTCAAAGCTTCATAGATGAATAGGCACGTCACCATTTGAGGTAGTGTATGGGGCACAGACGCAGTCCCACTTCGGCGTTTTAAATCCTACACTAGGACCGCATTGCGAATCAGTGAAAAAGTTTGCGAGAAGAATAGGGAAGGTGTGGAGAAACGTACAAGAAGCCAACGCAAAGACACTGGAGTGCCGGAAACAGCCGAATAGACACATGAGCAAACTACCACAGTAACATATACGCAGTGGGTATTGATCACTAATCCATGTACATTGAAGGGAAAGAGGAAAAACTTCTCCAGCAAATATCAAGGATCGTATCTGGCTGTGAAAATGGCCTCACCTGTTAACGTAAAGGTACACTTTCCTACTAAAACGTCTGTTGTTCACGTAAGTCGGGTAAAACCGTTTAGGGGTAGGTTGGATGTGATACCACAATTAGCTGCGATTGGCAGGAAGAAGGAACCTCTAACATTTAGACAGCGCAACGCTCAAGACTTGACTTACGCTCTGAAGTCACGTAATTAACTGTGTTGATAGTGTATTTTTAATGTTTTGTTTGTATTAGGTTTCTTCTTGATATTTGTACTATGGGTCTGTTCTGTATTGTGTTGTATTTGGGTGGATTTAGTGTTTTCATGTCATTGCCACGTGTATTTTTCTTTTATTATTGTAATGTTACTGTCATGTTTTTGTTGGTGTTGTTTCTGTTTCTATTTGTCGCTATTTACTTGTTTCAGAAGGAGGGAGGGAATGATGGACTGTTTCTTTTTTCAGGTGGCGACCTTGTGAGGACATCCTTGATGATGGGACTGGTTCTGGGTTGGCCGTACTGCATCGGGAGTGCAGCAAAACGCTTAACTGTGGTTCAACTTTTGGAATCAGATGTGCTGTTGCCTAAGAAATCGGATGTCTTGCTTTCGTGTCATCAGTGGACTTTAAAAGCAACTGTAGGGATCTGGAGAATGGTCGGGAACTAAATTATACACTTTATCAAGTCCAGTTAATGGTACGTTCAATGCAGGGCGTCGCAGAATGGCATGCAACTCGATTGTCTTGTTTAGAATAGGGAGAATCAAACAATACGAGTTTAGTATGTGAGTTAACTATGGAGATAACTCGCTATATCAGTGACTTTAAGAGAGTGTTGAATAACGATCTGGGGAAGATACAGAGACAATTAAGTCTGTTGCCATTGCAAGTTTGCCAGTGCACTAGCAGATCAGCTGGGTGACGCACGGAGCGAGGTAACTATTCCAGGAAGCTATGTATCATGCGGTGTTTGGAGGGTTCAATCCGGTGTTGATTCCAGCCCGGGAGTTTATATTGGGATTACGCCTAGCAAAGAAGCAGTTCCCAATTGAATTAACACGTAAAGCAGAAGTAACGGAAAGTAATTTGGCACTATTTTTTTCATATGGCTAGGTTAAGGGTGTGGGGTCCTGCCCACTCGTCTCGTACAGGGTGCCTAAGGGATGCTGCGTTCTTGGAATGCTATACAACAATTCAAGCACATAATATTAATAGTTTTATTTCAATAAATCAGATTCACAAACTCAACTTTGAAATAAAAATGGTGTCGCAAGCGATGGACGTCCTGCAACATAAATCCGAATCCTGTGCTATATATATTGTTCATGCAAGTTGGCCAGACAGTTTTTGGATCACTAATAACTGCTATCCTCGTACATTCTGCTAGGCCGTGCGAATACTCCGTGAATACTGGCAGGAGAGGCGCTTATATTCACTTCGGCTAGACGCCGCTCCTATCGTGGTGACGTCATGGTCAGCGCGCTATTGGCAGATGTCGTTTCACCGCCTTCTCTTCTCTTGATTTCTTCATCTTCGTTCTGGCGCTTGTGCGTACGCCAGAATATCCCCCCCCCCCCCAAAGCGATAGACCGTCGACGTGTAGGTGGTACGACCACGGCGGGGAAGGCAGGAGTGTGAGCACAACGTCGGGTCGGAAGCTGTGGCTGCAGGGCACGTACCGCACCATCCGGCGTGCGCTCTTGCGGGGACGTCCTCCGGAAAACGACCTGAAGGGTACGCTTCCACCTTCTGCTACCATGACCCAGATGAAGGTGGCGACTGCTGCAGTGTGGGCGTGTCCAGCTCCATCGGTAGGACGAGAAGAGACAAAGGCTCCGTCCCCATGGAGTCGTCCCGCGGTGTCGTGATGACACCCTCTGGCGGCTGCTGTGGCCGCGCTGTCAGTTGGGTCCGTGAGTCTGGGGGAAGAGAAAGATCATCGTGTACATGACAGAGGCGAAGTTGATTTTGATGGCGGTGCTGCAATCCATCGGGACCTGAAAGAAGATACATGCAAACGCCAAGTCGACGGACAATCTCACCTCGCGCCCATCGTCTGCTGCCGCTAAAAACCCTGTAAAAGACAATACCACGAGGCGCGAAGTGATGCTTCCGGCCTTCGTTTGGCGCCGGTTGCTGTGGAGGGTGGAACAGGTACAGCAGTGTCCGATGGCGGCGGCAATGAAGCAATTCCGCCAGCAATGGTGCATCTCGGGGTGCGAACGATATGAGGCCAGAAACAGTTGCAATGTTTGATCCCTGGTGTATGCGGAGCGACGTTTGGCCATCTGCTACTCGAATGTTGTGACAAGTCGTTCCGCCTCGCCGTTTGACTGTGGATGGAACGGTGCCCTCGTTACACGGCGTATGCCATTGCGCTCACAGAGTGTTTGAAATTCATTTGACGTGAACTGAGGGCCGTTGTCCAACACAATTAATTCGGGTAAACTTTCTGGGCAAAAAGTCGATGACAACACCTGAATTGTGCTAGGTGACGTTCTCGAGTTCATTGGCACAGCAAAAGGAAACTTGCTATACGAGTCAACCACAATAGACCGACGCGTGTTCGAAAAAGGTCCCGCAAAGTCTATGTGCACACGTTGCCATGGTGATTGCTACTGAGGCCAAGCAGGGATTGTTTGTGGGGGAGCGGACTGATCTTCCTCGCATGCGTGATACTGTGACGTCATCTGTTCTATTTGGGTGTCCATACCCTGCCAAGTACAGTGTCGACGCGCTAACTGTTTCGTACTAACAGTCCCGCAGTGTCCTTGGCGAAGTAACTGTAAAACTTCTTTTTGCAAAGCTTTAGGGATCAACGCACGTCACTGTCCACTGTCATTTTGAAGAAGAATCACGCCTTTCTGTACAACGAGGCTATGCCGACGTGCAAAGTATCGGTGCAACACAGAGTTCTTTATGCAGTGCAAGGAACGAAGCCAAGATGTGCGAATGTAGTTGAGCAAAATGTTCAAAACTGGATCAGCTTCCGTTGGCCTGTGCAGTTTTCTTATAGTTCAGAGGAAAAGACTGAAGCAATTCGAAATCCTGAGCATCGAAGTGACAACAAGATGCAGATGTAGCGTCAAAGTCAGTATCAGGACCAATCGGGAGACGTGAAAGCGCGCCCGCATTACCACGTTGAGCTGTCGGACGATACACAATCTCGTACTGGTACTGAGACAACAACAAAGCCGATCTTTGCAATTTTTGCGCAGTTCGTACAGGAACCGGTTTCGTCGGATGAAACAAGGACTGCAAAGACTTGTGGTGCGTTAGGAAGTAGAATTTTCTGCCATGAAATTTGGTGACACCACACACAATAGCCAAAGCCTCTTTCTCAATTTGTGAACAGGTACACTGAGCTTTGGAAACACTTTTGATACGAAAGCCATAGGCCTGTCTTTATCACCATTTCTGTGCGATAGCACTGCACCGATTCCGTAAGAGGAAGCTCAGCTTGCAATACGACTGGTTTGTCCGGATCGAAGTGAAGTAAGCATCTATCAGCGAGCAATGCATCTTTAAGTTTTTGAAACGTTATGTGGCACTCATCTGCCCAAACAAAGGAGACATTCTTGAGAAGCAAGCGATGCAATGGAGCTGCGATTTGTGCAGCATTTGGTATGAACCGAATATAATAGTTCGTTTCAGTTATGACTGGCTGCAATTTTGTGATATTGAGAGGAACTGGCAAATCGCATATGGCTAAGATATGTGACTGAAGGGGATGTACACCTTGACTGTTTATGACATGACCAAGATACTGTAACTCAGGTTTAAACAAATCACGCTTGTCCAGTCTACATTTAAGTCCTGCCTCAGATAACACACGAAAAAAAGCACGTAAATTTGCAATACGTTGTTCAGGTGTACGACCTGCTACTAAAATATCGTCCAAATAGTTGAAACGGTTTGGTACTTGCGCAGTCAGCTGTTCCAAATACCGCCGGAAAATGACGGGTGCGGAAGCACTGCCAAAAGGCAAACGCAAATATTTAAACAAACCCATATGAGTATTCACTACTCACATTGTTTGAGATTCTTCATCAAGCGGTATTTGAAGATACGCGTCGCGCAAATCAATTTTTGACAAGTAGCGTCTAGCGCCTAATTTGTCCATGAGATCCTCTGGGCGTGGCAGTGGATAAGTATTAAAGACAGTTTGTGGGTTGACTGTGGGCAAAGGCAACACACAGGCGAATGCGACCTGAAGGTTTGGGGAGCAAAACTAGTGGACTTGCCCATTGACTAGCTGATATGAGTGCAATAACTCCGTCATCTTGCAGTTGCTTAAATTCAGCAGCGACTTTGTCCCGTAATGCAATGGGAACAGTTCTGGCCCGGCAAAATTTTGGCTGAGTAATATGTGCAAAGAAAATTGTTAGCTTTGCCTAATCCTTCATTTCCGGGAATTCGTTTAGCAATCTACACTGTTTTTTGTGTTGAACGCAGACATAGACAACACATCGTTCTGAATGTTAAAGCCAAACAAATCGAAAGAATCAAGGCCAAATATTTTCTCACAATCGAGTGCTGGTAGCACTGTAAAAGTTACTGTTCGCGTATGCGAGCGATATATAGCAGGTAAAGTACATGTTCCAAGAACGGGAATGTCTTGTCTATAATAAGCCGTCAGTTGCGTGCTAGCTTAAGACTGATGTGGGGAGCGTAACAGTCCATATGTGTGACGATTTAGTAATGTGACAGAGGCAGCAATGTCCAACTGAAATTTCATACGTTTTCCACAAATAAGGAAATGAACAGAGAGTTTATATGACTGACGTATCACTGACGAAACAACACGCTTGCTAGTTGCAGGCTTGGAATATACTGCATTAATGACATACGCCTTGTGACTAGATTCATGTGAGTAAGCCGAATTGTTATATTTATTCCGTTGCAAACATACTGATTGGACGCGTGGTCTTGGGGGTCTTGTCACAGTTCGTGCGGTTCTCTCCGTCGGAGGTTCGAATCCTCCCTCAGGCATGAGTGTCTGTGTTGTCCCTTAAGTTAGTTTAAAACACATTTATTAGTGTGTAAGCCAGGGACCGATGACCTCAGCAGTTTAATCCCATAGAACCTTACCACAAATTTCCATACGGATTGTACATGTCCTTTCCTACCACAATTGTAAACTGAGCTTGTTAGGAGGGGCAGTCTTGGCGTTTGTGTCATGAATAACACCTAGGGCAAGACTTAAGTCTGTGCGCCTGTGTATCCGCCTGTGTCGCGAGCTGCTTACGCGGAAAAGGGGTTTTTTACTCGGCTTGGCCAGCGCAAGTCGCCGATGCGGAATGGGGCGATAGCAAGCAAGGGACTCAACCTGGCAAATAGCTGGCTGCTGAAATTTATTAACCAACAAGGGACAGGAATCGTATTGATCTAGTATTTGCACAACCTGCTGAAATGATGGATCGGACTGTTTCAAAATCTGTTGGCTTTAAGCACTATGGGACTTAACAGCTGAGGTCATTAGTCCCCTAGAACTTAGAACTACTTAAACCTAAGGACATCACACATATCCATGCCCGAGGCAGGATTCGAACCTGCGACCGTAGCGGTCGCGCGGTTCCAGACTGAAGCGCCTAGAACCGCTCGGCTATACCGGCCGGCCTCAAAATCTGTTCTCTGAGTTTGTGACATCAGGCAAGTTGTACACAATCGCTTCAAGCAACATAACATCTGAATAATGCACAACAAGCACATTTGAATTTGCATTTCCTTGTCACACCCTGTAAGTCTGTTACCCACTCGGGATAAGTTTGATTGTTTTTTGGAATGAAAGAATTGATACCTATCTGCTACCACATTCAATTGTTGGTCGGAATAGTTAGTCAGCGAAGAGATAGTATTGCCATACGCAAGTTCACTCAGAGTGGCGTTAGGAAGGAGTTTTTGAACTAATCTGAACACTGCACTTACTACCGTGGATAATAGATGTGGAAGTTTCACAGTACCTGGTACATTGTGAGTTAGTAAATGTGCCTCAGACTGTGACAACACTAGTGTTTCTTGGTCACGAAACTGCCATAAAGGTGGTACAGCAGCTGTAGTAGTTGGTGCTGCGTGCCCGACGGATCAGGCACACAGCGTTGGCGAGTAGCTGCTGCACCGTGTTGAGTAGTGCAGAAATCTGCTGCGTCTAGAACTGAAACATCTGCATTTGTTGTGTGGCATCTAACGTTTGCAGCTGCGGCGCTTGAGCAGGGGGCGGGACAGATGGCGTCGGCATGTTGGAAGTGACAAATGCAAAAAACAGACAAGGCAAGCAATCTGAGTAACTACAAAATCAAAGAAATTTTCTGCAATGCCCACCTGAAAACACTAATTAGCAAAAACGACCAGACACTGTTAAAGCAATAAGCCCCTGCAAGGTAAAGACAAGAGAAAATTAAGGCACCAGCAGAAAACGCAACAACGCTCGTGGTCGTGAGGCACTGGGTTCGGCTTATACTCGTCTCCAAATGTGGGGTCTTGCCCACTCGTCTCGTACAAGGTCAAACTAGCGTCCCGGCTAACCGACCGCTTTCCACGAAGTGGAGTCAAGGCTGTTCCTCAGTTAAGTAACGTAATTTGACATGGTAAAACGGTACTTTAGCTTTTATATTTGACCGTGCCTTATTCTGGCATGTATTAGTTTATGTTATCCCTCTGAAGCAGGCTAGATTACTCTAGCTGAAACCTGGGTAAAGACCAGTAACATTACGCAACTGAGGCGGATTTTTGACATATTAGTAATTTTATTTTAATAAATCAGATTGACAATACTTGACTTTGAAATAACAATGGCGTTGCAAGCGATGGGCGACATGCAACACAAATCCGAGTTCTTTGCTATATACAGGGTGTTACAAAAAGGTACGGCCAAACTTTCAGGAAACATTCCTCACACACAAATAAAGAAAAGATGTTATGTGGACATGTATCCGGAAACGCTTAATTTCCATGTTAGAGCTCATTTTAGTTTCGTCAGTATGTACTGTAATTCCTCGATTCACCGCCAGTTGGCCCAATTGAAGGAAGGTAATGTTGACTTCGGTGCTTGTGTTGACATGCGACTCATTGCTCTACAGTACTAGCATCAAGCACATCAGTACGTAGTATCAACAGGTTAGTGCTCATCACGAACGTGGTTTTGCAGTCAGTGCAATGTTTACAAATGCGGAGTTGGCAGATGCCCATTTGATGTATGGATTAGCACGGGGCAATAGCCGTGGCGCGGTACGTTTGTATCGAGACAGATTTCCAGAACGAAGGTGTCGCGACAGGAAGACGTTGGAAGCAATTGATCGGCGTCTTAGGGAGCACGGAACATTCCAGCCCATGACTCGCGACTGGGGAAGAACTAGAACGACGAGGACACTTGCAATGGACGAGGCAGTTCTTCGTGCAGTTGACGATAACCCTAATGTCAGCGTCAGAGAAGTTACTGCTGTACAAGGTAACGTTGACCACGTCACTGTATGGAGAGTGCTACGGGAGAACCAGTTGTTTCCGTACCATATACAGCGCGTGCAGGCACTATCAGCAGCTGATTGGCCTCCACGGGTACACTTCTGCGAATGGTTCATCCAACAATGTGTCAATCCTCATTTCAGTGCAAATGTTCTCTTTACGGATGAGGCTTCATTCCAGCATGATCAAATTGTAAATTTTCACAATCAACATGTGTGGGCTGACGAGAATCCGCATACAATTGTGCAATCACGTCATCAACACAGATTTTCTGTGAACGTTTGGGCAGGCATTGTAGGTGATGTCTTGATTGGGCCCCATGTTCTTCCACCTACTCTCAATGGAGCACGTTATCATGATTTCATACGGGATACTCTACCTGTGCTGCTAGAACATGTGCCTTTACAAGTACGACACAACATGTGGTTCATGCACGATGGAGCTCGTGCACATTTCAGTCGAAGTGTTCGTACGCTTCTCAACAACAGGTTCGGTGACCGATGGATTGGTAGAGGCGGACCAATTCCATGGCGTCCACGCTCTCCTGACCTCAACCCTCTTGACTTTCATTTATGGGGGCATTTGAATGCTCTTATCTACGCAACCCCGGTACCAAATGTAGAGAGTCTTCGTGCTCGTATTGAGGACGGCTGTGATACAATACGCCATTCCCCAGGGATGCAACAGCGCATCAGGGATTCCATGCGACGGAGGGTGGATGCATGTATCCTCGCTAACGGAGGACATTTTGAACATTTCTCGTAACAAAGTGTTTGAAGTCACGCCGGTACGTTCTGTTGCTGTGTGATTTCATTCCATGATTAATGTGATTTGAAGAGAAGTAATAAACATGGAAAGTAAGCGTTTCCGGACACATGTTCACATAAAATATTTTCTTTCTTTGTGTGTGAAGAATGTTTCCTGAAAGTTTGGCCGTACCTTTTTGTAACACCCTTTATATGCAAGTTTGACACACAGTTTGTGGATCACTAATAACTGCTCTCCTAGTACACTCTGCCAGGCCGTGCTAATACTCCGCAAATACTGTCCACTAATGTCCATCCTAGTGTATCTGGAGCGGCGCTTGTATTCACGTCGGCCTACCGTGGTGATGTCCTGGTCATCGCAGTATTGGCCGACGTCGTTTCACCGCCTTCTCTTCTCTTCCTTTCTTCATCTTCGTTCCGGCGCTTGTAGAACAAAGGGTAAGAACGAATGAAGCGGGGGTAAGTACAGCAGCTCACTTATTTATAGCACGGACTGGTTAGAAATTACAGTTTTACATCATTCACCGTATCCAGTGAAATGGGGGGGGGGATAGGGAAATGGATATGAATAAGGATGCAGGAGGTGCTGTTGATTTCAGATAGTTCATAAGTGTACGCAGTTAGTGGAGTTGGGGAAGTGCACTCAAGGGAGTATTGTTGTCTGCCGAGACAGGCCGCTACAGACTGATATGCAGACATGAAGCAAGTGTTTTTAGGAGAAAAAAGGAAATCTTTCCCATACTGTCTTACTTTCAGCAGGTAGGGAAGCATAAGCTGTAGTCACCAGAAACTGTGTTAGCAAATTGCTAGGCGGAAGGGAAACCAGAGGGGTTGAGAAAATTAGAGTTGCACGGAAGCGGTATTATCATTAACGATACGACTTGTGATGTAGTTGGCAAAGAGATCTGCCTTCTTCACTCACTAGTACGACTGTCATGACATTGACACAGATTACATTGTTTTGCACGGAAGGGTCTCTCAGGGTATTACCCACCCAGAATTTAACTTACATTAATGACGCTCTAAACCCTGAACTTATGCAGTCATTAGACAGATTTTTCGAACCACAGCAGGAGAAAATTTCAATGGAGCATATGTCATAACATGTGTTCAAAATTAGCAAGAAAATTGACAGCACAAGATTATAGTGATAAGCATTTCAGATACCAGTTCTGGTTTGTTTCTAGAAGGGATTTGCGTATTTTATTTCCGTAATAAACGCAGACGCGCACAGTTACAGATCCACTGACACATGAGTTGCCATTAGCGTGGTTATCCGGCATAGGCCGAGGGAACAGTCGATGAAAGTAAAACATTTGTGTTATGTAATATGAGCATTAGATTAAAGATTATATTGTAATCATTTCCTGGAGACTGCACTTTAAAATGAACTCCTGTTAGTAGTGGATAAGGTAGAAACCCATGTGGGACAGCTCATTGTTGAACCTGGGTGTTGCCATCACCACGCTCTGAAGACTTTTTGGGTTCAGTCTAATTCCAATTAAATACTCGTCTTGGAACGTTTGGGACGGATATTTGGAAAAAATGGGAGGTGTTCTGTGCCCCGGAAAAATTAGATGAGAGAACTGTGAATTCTTAACGTTTTATTTCTAATGCGGGCAGGCAGTAGAGACCAGCACGAGCAGTGTGCTAATTAAGTCAGTGGACGGTATTGTTGATCTCACAAAAAAACACTCCAGACAGAAGGGAATTTGCGACACTGGTCAGAGGTCGAGCGCATCGGATAGCTAACACAGTGTGACCAAAAGCGAAGTAATGCTTTGCAATTCGGGCATTTGCATGTTACTGAGAAACTAACACTTCGGAAATTTAACCAGGCCTAGCAAGCTGTGCTCGGCACAGAGTGAGCTACGAAAAGTTGACAGGACGAGTAACATAAAAGAAATTTAATCCATTAAATTTCAGGCACGCAGCCGTGCAAACACTATTACTTCAACTTATATTCCGATCGCATATCGTCCGGACATCCTCAGAGCGAGTCGTAACACTGACGACAGTGTATTTTATTTATTTGTTAGTATTTCATCCTCCCCTATTCTTTGTCGGCGGGTGTCGGAGTGGACTGGCTGTGGTACAAATAAGATGATTTCCAACAACCAGAACTTCAATGCTAGCTTATATACTAAGAAGAGAGAAAAGGAGACATATGTTTACAACTTTAATTTTTTTTTTGAAAATTTGACGTGAATAAGAAATATAAATAATATAATGGTGTATAATACTGTCTGCATGAATTGATTAATGCACTTGAAATAATGAACACGACAGAAGGTACACTGACCATTAAAGAGGGTGGACTCAGAGAGGGTAGGAGGATATACGTAAGGGGGAGTCCATGGTCTGGGCAAGGGAGACCGTTGAAATTTCTTTGGGAGAGGATGTGGAGAATGTGTAGTTGAAGGGTTTGTGAAATGTGTCGATAGAGGCACAGCAGTACACTAGGATTGAAAAGGAGATGGGACATATTAGAATTATTGGAGTCGAATTTACGGATGATGTAGGTTATTTGGAGGTGTTCGATGTGAGTGAGGAGAGGTGGGAATTTGAAGAGTTGGTAAAGAATCATTGTGGGGGAAGGTAAGCAGGTGTAGAAAGCAAGGCAGAGAGCATGGCCTACAAGGATTTGAAGAGGTCTATAGAACTTAGGAGGGGCACAGATTCATGCAACATTTGCATAGCAAAGGACAGGGCAGAATGGGGATTTGTATCTATGAAGGACAGAGGAGGGTCATATTCTCGATGCTCGTCTGGTTAGTAGTTTCAGTCTATTGTGGGCTTTCTGTGTGATTATTAGTAGGTTAGGTTTCCATGTTAGTTGCTTGTCGAAGACTGGTCCAAAGTTTTTGTGTATTACTGAGCTGGATGGGACAGCCTTAAATGGTGACATAGAAGTCATGGAGATGGAAGGTGCAAGTGGTGTGTCCTGTAATTATTGCTTGGATTTTGGAGGGGCTTAATCTTAAGGAGCTCTTGTTAGCACCAGGAGGTAAACTGATTGAGGTGAAGTTGGAGGGCTCATTGGGATATTCAGAGTGTAGGATATGAGGCGAGGAAAGTGGTGTCATGAGCTCACTGAAGGAGGTGAATGAGGGGAAAGTGGTTTGAGCATATTGGCAGCGTATAAGAGGTAAAGGAGAGGGAAGGGTACAGAACGTGAGGGCACAACTGCAGTAGGGTGGAAGGTATGGGAATTTGTTGTTGTTAACAATGAAATACGATGGGCGATTACAAAGAAGGATGCAATAAGGCGAATATAGTTATTTTGAATAGCAAAAGTCTGGGGTTTTAAAAGGAGACTGGATGGTCATATGCAGTAATATATTTTCTCTTCATAATCTGAGACGAAGATTGCGGATTTATCGTTCTTGAACTGTTGGGAGAGGAGCTGGGTGATGTTCAGTTGATCATCATCACAGAAGAAGGAAAATAATCCACATTGGGTAACAGGCAGCAGATGATGTTTGGTGCATATGCTGGTGGATGTATCGGTAGAGGACAGATCCAAAGACCTTGCTTAACACTGAGGTGAGGTAGATTGGGAAGTAGGACAAGGTATCAGTGGGGGGGGGGGGTTTGTGTCGGTTGATGAAAAGTAGGAATCTGGAGGTTTTCTACGTGTAAAGATAGTAGCCTGTGGAGAGGATAGAGGTATACAGGATTGCGAGGGTAATGAGAAAGGAGACAGGGTATTATTCGAGATAGCGATTGGTAATATGGCCATGACCAATGGATGTGTTGCGTTTTTTGTGAAGTATTTGTTTTATGTGCTGTGCTGTGACGGTGGCGTTTATCTTGTCTTTTGTATGTTACGAGACGCTGGGAGCCCGGTGTGGGACAATGGTATAAGTGAATTCATGGACAGTAGGGAATTGGGAGTAGTTAAGATGACAGTCATCAGGGATAAGGAAGATGTGGGAGAGATGTGATGCAAAGTGATTGGCTACACTCAGGTCGTTGGGAAAGGGTTGCTGTGAAGGACTGTGTAGTAAGTGATGGGATGGGTGACAGTAAGTCAGAGGAATGCTCTCCGGTACTTGTAAAAGTTAACTGGGAGTGTAGCATTGAATCTGGTGCATGTATGGCACCAGCTCCTGCCTTTATTGACAGCGAAAAAATTTCTGATGTATTTCTATATTTTCCAGTGGCATGTGATTGTATTACAGTCACAAGTCCAAAAGAAGAAGCGATATAAACGAAGGGATTCATGGAGGATTACAGCTTATGGTGGAGGAGTGGAGCAATGAGACTTATAGTTTTAGTAGGGATTTGGTTGGAGATATCTTTTGACAAGGTCTGTTGCAGGGAGGCTGTGGCATGGGGTATATCATCAGATTTCCAGAAGGTTATGGGGTGGCTTCCAATCTAGGTATCTATAGATTTCTGGTAGGCATTCCAGTTACCAAAGGAGTAGTCATGGACAACATTTGGATGGAGATTGGGATGGGGACTTGGGGATGGGGTAGTGTGTAGGATATGTTGAGGAGGAGAGGTAAGTGTTCACTTCCAATTGGATCAAGGACTCCTGCAGTGAGGTGTCCAAGGAGGTTGGGAGGTATTTGGATGACATCGCAGGTGGTGTTGCTTTCAGTTCATGAGGCCTGCAGGATGGGGACAATGTCACCTTGGAGGGATTCGGTAAACTGACACTGTCAGCAGAGTTCTGCAGCGGATCTACTATGGCTGCTGAGGTAAGTAGCAATAATATAGATGGGAAAGGTATGGTTGATATTGTTAAGGAAATCATAGGGCATGGGATTGTTAGGTCACATGCAGATTTCAGCACAGATATCAGTGAGGGTTTTGGAGAAGGGGCTAAGGATACGGTGTTTGGTGGCATTGTTGAGTAAGGATTGTAACTGAGTGTGGACTGGTATGTCAGGAGCTGTGAAGGAATGGTAAGGTGCGAGGCTAACATTGAATAAAACTTCCAGTGTTTCTCAAGGCTAGTAACACTCAAACTGAATTATAGTATCAGTTAACATTCGTTTACCATATGGGGAAAAACGAAATCGCTACACTTAGCAACCAGTAAGTAGCGTACTCTATACTGGGCTTATCTGAACATCTAGATGGGAAAATAGTTACACACACTCCGTAGTTTACTCTATTAGTGTTGAAATACACAGAAATACAAAATAAAGGTGTTTCACATAAGTAACAGCACTGCAGTAAGTGGTGAAATTTATTTATCGTATGTAGCTGAATTACTAAAAACACAAGAAATACAAGCAAATTATTTACAAAGAAGAACATTTATATCATGTGACATAAGTTTTAAATACTGTGTAACAGTCATAAACTTGTAGGTACAGTTGGTGTGAGAGTTCGTGAGACCCAATAACGCTACCGGCTACTATTAAAATAGTGATATACTGACAGTGTTACTCCTCTGAAAGGATTTTTATTTTGTGAGCGTGACGGTGTGTAGTGTCGAGATATCGCACTAATTTTGTTTCCCTAAACGTTTCTATTTGAAAGAAAGCAGTACGAGGGTAAATGAGAACCGAACCAAGGTTCTATTAGTTATCTTACAAACTGTAATTCCGTGAAAGAAACAGTCGCCAGCCTAATTAGGCAAAGTTCCACCGAGTAATCTCATGGTTCATAAAGAAAGTTAACTACTAGGGTTGACTTTACTTCCTGCTTTGCTGATAAGATACTAGACAGTAGCACAATTCATCAATTAATACACCAGTGATTTGACTTTAATCACGCAGGAGGAGTATTAATACGTTTAGGCACACAACTGGCTCTCAATAACATTTACTATCTTTACATAATAATATGAAGATAATGATAATTATAGGTAAATGATTACTAATGGTGGAGCACTACCGACTTGACAAGAGGTTCTTTTGTCAGTTTAATTATAGCAAATTCCTACTATTAAATTAATTGTGAAATTATTGCCTCTTTTGAACTGATTATTATTTGTTTTCTCAAGCAACATTCACTTCTTTATATTATTTAGCTCAAGTGGAGCATGTGTTACCTGAATCTAGTATAGTTCGCGTATTTGCAGCGAGTTGCTTATTCTTGATTGTTGTTATTGTACTGTATTATGACATTGAAATCTGGCTCAACTATTAGCATGGGAACCCAGAAACTAATCTATCTATAAGATCAGATCGAGGCTGAACACTTCAGTCACAGTACAATAAAGGAAACATTGTTAAGTACGAAACACTTGAAATGGTAAACACTGTCGTTTCAATATGAAAAATCTTTGAACTGAATACTTTAACTGTCCAGTCATCAAAACTACGTGGAGTATTTTTAAACTTATACTCACCAGTTGAATATGCGCTTTACAGCTCCACAAAGTTTATTAAGTTTTGTTAAGGAAGATAATTGCTTTTCAGTTCAGTAAAATAGGATATTCAGATTCACCTTAGCACCTGGGATGGGACGGTGTCTAAGTAAACGATTAAGGGAAATACGGTGGCTCAGCACAAACTTATTATTAAAAAGAAAGCTCATAAGTGACTCATGAAATTATACAGTATTCAACTGATAATTTAAGATGAAGGTGGTGGCAGCTTCGATCTTTTGCGCTCTTAAAAACAGGCGGTAAGGTGTACATGGCTCGTCCTGTGTAATAGGCTCTGAAAATTCTCACCTTAGCGTCGTATTTTCATAGTACAGGTATGCCATGAATAATAATCCACATTACTTATGCATTTGGGACTATATTATGTAATCTTGCAGTTCTTTGCGCCTCTTTCAGATCTCAAGCTGAGCACCCATTACCTGCTAGCCACCGACTGACTCATGCCACAAAGGAATTTTGCAGTTCTACCGCCTAGCTAGTTCCATTTTAAATGATTGCAACTTATTTTCCCTAAGCTTGAACCAATAAAATATAGCATTTTAGTTCTCTTACAGCACATTAGTTTTGAAATTACATCCATAGGTTAATTACAATTACATAAATTATCACAAAAATGAATAAAACCTTTACATGGATGTTACAACAAAGAGCATGTTTATACATAAGTCAAATGAAGTAAACACAAAGAAGATAAGACCATTATAGGTAATATCGATAATGATGCTACAACCCCTTGTCTTATTGTTATGCTCACCTACACAGCTTCACTGTTTCCCCACAGTGTTGATTTGATTTGATTTGATTAATACAGGGAGACAAAAACAACAGTGGTCTTAGCCGACTGTTGTTCACACGGAAACTGAGTTTACAGTGCTATTTCTCCACCTGCTATTCTATTGAAGCTAACCGGTATCCTTAAGAAGTAGTGGGAGACCTTTAACTAGTTCCTTACTACACCCGATTTCTTCAGGATCTACCGACCCGAATATCCTGTGTCTTTTGCCTGCCAGAGCTTTGCATTCATAGATTAGATGTGGTGCTTTTGAAACCTCTTCATTAGACAGTCTACACTTTGGGGCTTCTCGCTCTATAGCCATCGTGTGTTGATTTATCTTAAAGTTCCCCTGGCCAGTCATGAGTCCTACCATAAGTTTAATCTATTTCCTGTTCAAGTTCAGTATTAAAGGACTTATCTCGAAACGTGGATTCGGCAACGTTTGTTTGTCTTGTCTTTACTTTTGGAACTTAGTCGAATATTCTACGTCCTACCTCCTGATCCAGCTACGTAGATTTGATTTCGGCATCGCCTTAGTGATAGTTAGGACAGACTGCGATCCAATAAACTGAGTTATCGCCCCTGTCCTGGCCAGTCTAGCAGCTTGATCATTGACACTAATTCTTAAGTGACCAGGGACCCACGAAAGGTTCACCCTGTTGCTTTTCCATAGTCTTTCATGGGCTACATGGCATTGTGCAGCGATATTTCACCTTGTTGGAAATGCAACGATCCTTGCAACACCGTCGTAAATGCCTCTCCATGCACACTCTGACACCGGATTTTTCCGCTGAATACCATAGCCAGCTTCCCTACATAGGCAGCTCTCTCTCTCTGTTCTAGACTGTACTCCGTATACTCTGGCCGCAGCGACTTCATCTGTTTTGGATCAGTCAGTAAACCACAGTGTTTGCCTGGACGGTGTCATGGTTCGTTCCTCCAATGTAAAACCTCCAGTTGTTACACTGAAAGATTTGTGATGCAAAAAGACAGCTAGTGCTGCGAATAAGACAGACGTTTATTTAATAGGTGACCTGTTTTGGTCTAGGACCCATTTTCGTATCAACCTCTATATAAAAGAGCAAAATTACGACGTATCAGAACGTATGTTTACATTAAGTACGAGTGCCAAGCATAAATCAGTGATATCATGTCGCAAGTGGTACTTTCCAACAGTTGTAGAGTTAAACGTGTGTCCAAAATAACATTAAATGATGCCAATGCATTGTGGTCCGGTCCCAAGTTAACATCACTGATGTTAGTTAACGCATGATACAGGTCAAGTTAAAACCTTAAAAGAGGAGATTCTTTCATAGGTCCGTGATTCTTTTATTTCTGGAAGGTTGTTTCCAAAGTAAGTCAGAATTTTAAAAACAAGCAAAGCACAAAAAAATGTATACGCACCATAAGTGGCACATACACACATTTTGTATGTGCGTTAATCTACGTAACTGAAATGTAATAAAACACTAAGACCAAAAATATAAATCCATAGAGGGTACTACCTGAAACATATTAGTACTTTGTCAAAGAAGGGAAATACACAACATTGCTACACTATAGCATAGACAGTGTAGCATAACTGTGACAAACAGACACCCAAAAAGACAATAAACAAATTTTTTTTAAAATAGTATAAAAATAAAAGACGTCCACAAATCTAAACATTTTTACAATTTAATTGAAATTAAAATAGAGCAATATGCATCCTCATAAAATCATATATAACATTAAGATTGCATACAGCAGCATATAAACCAATAAAATAAACCATAATTATGTTAACAATAGCATTTCGACAAGTAGTGCAGTTACAAGGAAAAGGCCATGGAAAGGGTGTGAAGATGGAGGGGGGAAGGGGAGGACACATAGGGGGGGGGGAGGTAAGGGAAAGGATGAGGGGAAGATGAAAGCGGTGAGGAAAGGAAGTTGGATAACGTAGATGGGATGAGAGGGCTCAAAGGAAGGGGAAGAATCTGATCAGAGGGAGAGTGGGATAGATTAGGTACATGGGAGATAGTGGGAGTCTGAACAGAAGATTATATAAAGTAACATGCAATAGTTATTTACAAACATACAAAACACTAATAAGCAAACAATAGAAAATCTGTTTTACAATAGATAGGCTCAGTAATTATACACAAAATTTTTGCAGTAATCTGTCTACCATAAAATAAAATGACAACGCACATTGAATGGGATTCAACTCTGGGATTCAACACTATCAAGTGCAAGCTGTTCTCAAGGCCCTTAGGACAAATTTTTCAAACCATTTTGTAAACACCCACACATACAGTTTGCATAAAAATGAGGTAAACTAATGTTTTTAGAGAGGATGCATTCATGTCGAAAGTAGCCTGAGTAAGCAGCACCCACAGATATCTAACTGTTAATTGAAGTAAATAATAAACCACAAATAAGAAAGCATTTGGCGATGATGCGGTGGTGGGCAGTAAACTGCAAGTGAAGTCTAGGATGATCATAGCCAATTAAGGTACAATAAATGTTTAATATGTGTGTGATATAAATGAGCATACATTACAACATTTGTTTTACAAAAAACACATCAAATAATCACAAATTAACTAATATTTTTAAATAATCTTTGTGTAAGGTGTCAAACAAATAACACACCTTACATTGAATTTCTGAAACTATTCCGGTTAACTCGAATTTCACACGACATAGAAACGTGAAAATGTATGAATTTTATTGATGGACAAAGCAAATAAACAAACTGACATTTTGTGAATATAAACCAACACTACTCACACTAGTACTTGTACATAAGTAACTTCCCCAAGCCAAGCTACAAGATGCAGTTCTGAGGGAAGGAGCATTTTTAGGACAGAATGCCTGTCCTGCATTCAGCTGAAACTTTGACAGCGGCACACCTAATGGACACAATGAGATGCTGGAGCCACTGCGTAGGCCGCCGGCAAAAGCAACCCTTGTCCCTGCTTTTAACGATGGCCCTTCGGAAAATCTTTCTTCAAGAACATGCAATGAGATGCCAAGTAAACGTTCAGAGAAACCCAACTCGAAACATTGGTGACTCACTGTAGCCACCTATGTTAAAACTCACATGAAAGAAAACGCTGTTTATCTCAGTATTATGTAGCAGAAGCTAAATTCTGCCCTACGAAAGAAACGACGCCTGTGATAGGCTACGAAAGCTCTTGTGGGAGGAGTTATAACATGTACGAACGCTCTGATTGGACAGAAAGAAAACATGTGGCCACCAGCTTTAACACAGGCGAATTGCAGACAGAGTAATTCGCTGCTTCCCTTGCAGGAAATCGTCGAGTGTTTGAGCAAGGCAACTCACCCCACACTGAGATGATTGCGAGATTCATTATGTTCACGGGCTTGTCTTAACTCGCAAGGAGTTAAACTGAAAAGTCTCCTAGTGCAGAGAATCACACCGAGCACTGATAGCTAATGCTTGTGTGCGATTTGAGGGCAACGGCGTACGCAATATTCCAGCCAAATAGCGTGTACCATGCCAATTAACTTAGCTAGGGAATAACTAGGTGCCTCAGTCTCACCGAAGACGATATAAATGTATCTGACTTGTGTTTAACAGTCGAGAGAGAATTAGAATAGATTCTCAGGTTCACAGTTCCCACCGATAGCAGCCACTGCCGCCGTCAACGGAAGGTAAACACGCGCGCTTTCGCTGTGCTAGCATTGGTATTCAATTGACATTCAGGACTGTGGTCGTCTCCGTCTCTCCTAATTTTTGTACATTCAAACATGACCTTTAGTTATACATATTCATGATTGTCAGGCTTAACTGAAACAGAAACCTGAGATATCCGATTAAACGAAAAGAACTGATCAGTTATGGAGTTGTTTTAACTGTGTACTTCTTTTCTTTCCGATTGCGCTTTACCGACCCCCATTCAATTTTGGGTATTTTCCGTGTTCATTTTAGCGTGATTGATATCTCTGGTCCCAATTGTATTTAATTTGTATTTCTATCAATCCACATACATGATCATCAACCATTTTACCATTAAAGAACCTTATAATAGTTAGGAATTTCGCTTCACATTTATGAACACCCAATATCAATATTTTCCCATCCTGCACGTAAATGTGCTTACATTGCTATGACATGAAGTCATACTTAGGGTAAAAATAAACCTTAATAATGAAAATCTAAGATTTTTGTTTTTGCTAACATATAGTTACGCCTGAACCTGTACACTATTCTCTATTAGCGATAACGTTTCATTTACAGAGAGTGTAGTGGAACTGACACTGAGGTCAATGTCTCATTACATCACTGTCCATACTGTTGCGCTCTTATGGACTCTGCATGCGTGAGATGGTGTCTTCCTACCTTGCAGGCCATAGGTCCAACACCAAATTCCTAAAAGACTCACAGAGCGTCCTTACGTGATAGGAAGATAGATCAGAACAGTCTCACACATTATACATATGTATCACAAAAAATATATATAAAACAGTTCACATATTAACTGTTATACAACCATAACAAGCCTGAACAGTCTCAAGGACAAATAAATATCAAGACACTTGGGAAAAGCTTTCAGACCATTTCATAAATATAGTTAAATGCATTTTATTTTTAGAGAAGACGACATATCGTCAAAAATATATTCAACAAGCAGCACACAAGATAATTATCAGTTAATAAAACTAATTATTGTATAAAAATTAAAGAAAAGGCATGGAAGAAGGAGAGAGGTATGAGAAATTAAAAAGGGGGAGGAAGGCTGATGGGAGGGGGAGGACGTGTGTGGTGGGGCTATAAGGATCAGGAAGTAAAAGAGAAGAGAGGGAAAAGGGAAAATGCAAGGAATAGGGAAACGTGGGGTTGCAGTTGGGGAGGGGTTGGGTGGTTGGAAAGAAAATTTTTGTTGGGGGGAAAAGGGAAAAAGGGAAGGCAGGGATAAAAGGGGGATGGAAACATTCCAAACAAATTCCAGAAAATATGTATTACGTCACGCTCCTGAAGAAAGCAAAGAATCTGTTAAACCAGAAATCTAGCTGCTCATTCAGAATGCTACCAGATTCTTTTATTTTGTTTTTGAAAATCTCCATTTCTTTGAAGATGTCAAACTGCAACTCCCTTGTTGCATAATGCAGAACTTCTAAAGTACAATTACCATCTATATTACCGACAGAATGGCATGCCTTTTGAAGATGCTGACAGAATTCTGGCTTATTGTTCGGATTAATATATCCTTTACAATGGGTGATAAAATTTCTAACTGTCTGGCCTATGTAGAAGGACTCAAAAGAGCCACAGTGTATAGCCTAAGTACCCACGAAGAATCAAATTAATCCCCATCAGACCCCCTTACCTAAGCAACCAACCTACATCGTAACTTGAATTGAAATTGGTAGCTTGTACGAAACGATGCCTTAAGTAATTTTGGAAAAGCACTAGCCAATGAATCTGACGTAGGTTCCTTATACTGTGTATAAAGATATTTCGTGGCTTCACTATCCCGTGACGGTGTTCCCTGCCTATTTTTATTATAAAGTCTAGTGACCAGGGATTAAATCCTAAGTACTGTATTAATATTCTCATTCAATGGCAACCTCAACAGAGCACTTTCACTGAGTGAAAGTGAGCAATTGTATGCCCAACTGGAAGACTCGAATCTTTACATATCATAGCGTCTGACATCGTTGGGTTTCGGAAAATAGAAGAACCAAGGCTCTTGTATCTGCTAACAATAACCAGATACAGGAAATGGTATTACAATCCTTTTCTAGTCCTAGCGTAAATATTGTTTTTGGAAGCTGCTCTTTGGAAATACAGATATTATCTGTGAAGCGGTCTCGGTTACCTTTTATGACAGTAAAACGTTGTAGACGTCCCACTGGAGAAGACTGTGTTACTAAGAGGTTCCGAATACAAACCTAAAACTCTTTTCTCCAAATGGTTTATGAAAATATTTGCGAGCAATCCTGAGAGAGAGTTAGCCACAGTCAGACCGTCTGGCTGCTGATAAACAAAGCCATCATAGCTAAAGTAATTGCAAGATAAGCTAAAGCAGAGGGTCTCTAGAAATTCCTTAAGCTCATCATTGTTCATGGTGCCACTATGTAAAACGTAACTCTTAATAACGCTAAGGGTCTCATGAGTCGGGATGTTGGAGTACGAATTTGCAACCACAAAAGGAGTCAAAGCCATATCTTTAGTTACCACTAATTTTTGACACCCATTGTCAAAAACGACACTTTTCGGAATACCGCAATCGCTTGGAAGTTTATAGCTTTCTTATGCTTAAGATGAAAGAACGTATATAGGGGCTATAACGGCGAAGATCTACAGTTGATAATCACACACATGCTTTTCTCTATTTCAGTGTAACATTTGCAAATTTTGTGGGGTCTCTTTCAACCAGACTTATACCACTTCGCATCAAAAAAATCCGTGATACTTTCTGCATAAATCACCTCAAAGGGGACAACAAGTCTGCTGCCCTTCTCCGATTTTATAACAAGTGCCTACTCAATTTTTAACCTTCTATTAATACCTGCTAACACTTTATACTTATTGTCTCCTGAACAAAATTTATTTTTTGGTAACAGTTCCTACATTTTGAGCGCCACTTTCGCTTCCTCAAGACGTGATAATCCACCCTATGTACACAACGTTTTCGCAACTGCAATTATGCTGGTTATGCAATTTTCTTTTATTCATGATTGAATGCAAAAGTTCAGCTCCTTATAAAGAATTGACATCTTTTTCATATTGAAAGCAAATATCTGTAAGATATACTACCACACTTGTAACTTTATGAAAGTTCGAAACGAAGCAACTTTTCCTCCTGTATGGACGATGACACTGCAATTTGCTAGATTGTACAGAATTTATAGATTACTATTCACTACCCATACATGCATCAACTTTACCTCTGAAAATTTCTGGCTGTCAGTACCCAGTTAAGGCTACTAATTTCAAGTGTAACAAGTATAATTCCTTAGTGGGACAGTATTCAGTCCTATGTACAGTTCTGATTTCCCTTTTAACCCTAATACTTTGTGCTCGTTTCTTAGCCCGAGCGACACTTTTGAGCTGTTACCAGTCCTAATTCCTGCATATTTTGGAGTAACATCACTTCGCTAACAATTTTGGTTGAACTGCCCCTTCCCACAGTCTCTAACTAGTTCTAACCTTTTGTTGATGAATGCATGTGCGTCCCTCTTGGGCTGGCGCAGCATGTATTTGGAAGCAATGCAAACTGAAAGTTTTATTCAATCATTTGGAAGTTATTGTATGGTCATACGGCATTTTCCTGACAATACCTATATCTATCATTCTCATTATAATGGTGTGAGGTTCTTGATATGCTAAAGGAATCCAGTTATTTTTAGTTTTTAACCTGAATGGTTCTGCTGCTGCCTCCATTGCAACCAGAAGATCTAATGAGGCCATGTACAGCATGGTCTTCATTCCAGCAGTATGTGTGGTGCTAATTCCTCCTGTTACAGTTAGGCACATCATCTTTGTATCTTACAAACCGTCTTCTACTTAATTCCATCACACCGTAGATACATCAATTCTCATACGCCTTATTACATAGGTGAATATCCAGTATATACTCCTAGGGGTTAGACCCCAGTTTTTACCACAGGCTCTTCTAGTGGTCATAGGAGTGCTTTTTGCCTTGTAAAACAAATATTCTTAATGTGAGCGGTACATGGCAGTTTTGCGTCCAGGGTTTCCTCTAGGTACTTCACTACCCACTTTACTGGCAGAGTTTCATCGAGAAGCTTGAGACTGCAATGTATGTGCTGGATTTGCTTTCTCATAAATGGTACTACAACTGTTTTCTTGGGACTGATCGTTAGATCCTGTTTTCTGCACCACGTATTCCACAATGTGTAGTATACTTTGAGCCATTGTTTTAAGATTGCTAGTAGATTTGCCAAGTATTACTACGACTAAATCGTCTTCGTATCCTTGGTAAATGTAGTCACTAGTATTTAAATCTTCAGTAACTGCATTGACCACTAGGTTCCACGGTAGTGGCGCCAAACGCCCTACTCGTGAGCATCCCCTGTTTCTGTTAATCGCCATTTTCTCATTCACCATGGTGGTTTCTATCTTTCTTCTGTTTAGCATGGTCTTAATACACCTATACATGATGGTCTCAATGCCGTGCGCTTCTGCAACTCTAACAATTGATAAGAGAGTCGTGTCGCTAAAAGCCCGCTTGAAATCCGTGAAGATGAAGAGATCTATTTCGTGAAAATGTTGAGCTTTTTCCCCTTCCCACCAAGTTGGTGAAATGCTATTTTACATTATTTACCTGGTGTTGGGTTGCTTGTAGAAGAACCTCAGTCAACCTATTTTCCCTAATGGTTGCAGTAACCAAATTTAGTAACGTTTTTAGAAGAAAGGACAGACTAATCGATCTCTTTTTCTTAGCCTTGGTATGATAATTCTTCCTGGATTTAGAATGAGAACAATACTTATTTTCCTCCAAGCGTTAGGAATGACCCCCACTGATAGGCTTATCCTAAACAGTCTAGACAGCCTTCTATTCAAATCATCTTCTGTTTGTTGCAGGATAGCTGGGAAGATACAGTCTGAGCCTGTTGACTTGGATGGTTGAAACGTTCCCATTACTCACTGGATTTTTTTTTTAAATTAATACATTTCTCTTTGATTACCTGTAAAACAATACCTCTCAGGGACTGACACCTGGTCTGATTTATCTGCACTGAGGGAAGTAAGTCTTGAGAAGGGCATCCAGCGTCTCACTGCTATCCTTCAACACCCACCACCCTTTTTCCTTAAAGTTCCTCCTCGATTAGTTGATATCCTAGTGAGGATATTATGCAGTCAGGCGCATGAAGCAGTACCTATCACTTCGTCACAGAATTCCCTTCCAGCAAGACAGCTTTGTTTGCTTGATCATAAGGTAGTAGTTGACAAGTACCTCACGATGTTCTTTCCATTGTCCTTTCTCTTCTGCAAGATTGAACAGTCTTCCTACCAGGTTCCTTTGCAATTCGAGATTGTTCTTCTACCAAAATACATTTCTGCCTGTGCGCTTCTTGATGGTTAGACAGATGGTAGATATCACTGCATCTGCCATTTCTTCAACGTCTACTGGGATCCTTAACTAAGTTTTGACTTCAGAAAAGCTTGAGTTTTGGTCTTTTCTCCATCAGTCTCAGTCTGTTTCCCTGTTAATCCTACTTGTTATGGTCTGTTTAGTATCTATTTCAACCTCAAACCTAATATACATGTGACCAGATAAAGATAGCTCCATCGCTGCATGTCATTATTTGACATTACTACCCACACAAATGGACCTAATAGTTATGTCAGTTACATCTCTCCCTCCTCTACTACTGCTGGTAGATTTCCTATCCCTATTCAAGATTTATAGATTATTCTCTAGTAGAAATTCGGGTAGGTGCTCACGGGTCTTGAAGAGCTCAGCCTTGTCTTGACCTGTAGTTTCGCCTACTCCCAGAGAGATAACTTGGGCACCATCTCCTTGAGCCACTCCACTGTTCCCATCTCTCTGCAGACAAAAATAAGACCATATTTGTCCAGATAGACCCTACTGAATATGGGTAATCGACTTGTGCCCCTCCCCACAGCTGTGTGAACAAGCTCCATTTGCTGCAAAGTGGTGTTGAATAGTGGTTGTGCCTTTTGGAAATCACCGTTCAATTTTCTGTCTAAGCTTTTCCAGGCCAATTTATCCTGAGAAATGTGGGTATTAGTCTCCTTCCTTGTTCTCTTGTTCCCTTAGAAATAGTAAATCTCTGAATATCCACTTTACTGTGAGACAGCCCTGGTTTGGAGGTGTTAGGTTAAAGATCTTTTAGTTCCCTCCATTTATGTTTAAGAAGCCATTCTTTCACTTTCTTTTTTTTCTTTGAGAAGATTTCTGCTCTGAGCTGCAGGATTCGACCTTCACCTGGCCCAACTTTTGAGTAAACTGAGTTAAGTTTCTTCTTTTTCGGCCTGGCATTGATTGCTAGAAAAGTTAGATGTCCTCATGAGGAATGTCGTGCCAAATTCAGACCAAATGGAGCGTTAGATCGTCAAAATGCCGAACTGGTTAGAGGACCTGCGCATAATGCTCCAAACGTTCTCAGTTTGGGAAAGATCCAGAGACCTTGCTGGCCAATGTATGGTATGGAAAGCACTAAGACAAGCAGTAGAAACTGTTGCCTGGTGCGAGTGGGCATTATCTTACTGAAATGTAAGTCATGGACGGCGTGCTGCGAAGGGCAGAAAATGAGATGTGGAATATCGTGGACATGCCGCTGTGCTGTAAAGTTGCCGTACATGACAATCAAAGGAGTCCTAGTATGAAAAGAAGAGGCATCCCACATCATTACTCCTGTTTGTCGAGCCTCTTGAAATCTTATTGTCTTCAGTGATGAGTCCCACTTTGTACTGAGCCTCGTTGAGCAGCAAAGGCATGGCTGGAGATGTCGCGGTATGCGATGAGATCCAACAAAAATGTTACCCGCCATACAGGCCAGCAACCAAAAGTGGCGGTCTAGTATGCCATTTCATTTCAGAGCAGGACTCAATTGGTTACCATACGCGGCACCCTTACAGCAAAGTGGTACGTCGATGATATCCTGCGCCCCGTATTGTTGCTCTCATGGCAAGCCATCTTGGGCTTATATTTCGACAACATAACCCCTGATCAGACTCAGTGAGAGTTTCTACTGTTTTTCTTCGTGCTTGCCAAACCATAACTTGGCCAGCAATGTCACTAAATCTCTCCCCCTTTCAGTTATCGAACAGACACAAGGATGGCTGACATAGTGTTTAGTTGTAGAACGAAGGCTTTCACGACCGGGTGACATGGCTGTTGATATACTTTCCGGGATGTGAGGTCGTGGTCCAAGAACTTTTCTGCTCCTTACGTTTCGTCCATCACTGCGCTGGACTTCCTCAGAGGCGCTGCTCCGCTGAGTCTTGCCGACTCGGAGCAGCGCCTCTGAGGAAGTCCAGCGCAGTCCTGGACGAAACGTAAGGAGCAGAAAAGTTCTTGGACCACGACCTCACATCCATAGTGTTTAGTGTTCAAAATGGTTCAAATGGCTCTGAGCACTATGCGACTTAACTTCTGAGGTCATCAGTCGCCTAGAACTTACAACTAATTAAACCTAACTAACCTAAGGACATCACACACATCCATGCCCGAGGCAGGATTCGAACCTGCGACCGTAGCGGTCGCTAGGTTCCAGACTGTAGCGCCTAGAACCGCACGGTCACTCCGGCCGGCGTGTTTAGTGTATCTGGGACTGTAAAACAGTTAAGATCCTTAGACGCCAGGAAGGCATCTCTCCCAGACGGTATCCCTGTAGGATTATTTGTTGACTATGCTACAAATATAGCACCATTGTTATACATCATCTATGATAATTGGAACAGCGGAAAGTTCCACGGGACTGGAAGAAGGTCCAGGTCATAGCAATCTATAAAAAGAATAGAAAATCCGATGCACGTAATTACCGGCCAATTTCACCGACATCGATTTGTTGTAGAATCATGAAACATATTTTGTATTCACACATAATGACCTTTCTAGACTCTGAGAAGCTCATCTGCAGAAACCAGCACGGTTTTAGGAAACAGCGGTCATACGAGACACAGCTGGCCATCTTTGTGCATGATATACATCAGGCTCTAGATACCGGCTATCAGGTTGATGCCATATTTCTCGACTTTCGAAAGGCGTTGGACTCAGTTCCGCACTGTCGCTTGCTTACGGTCTATCCTATGACATATGCTGTTGAATAGAAAGTTTTATAACAGACAGGGAGCGGTATGTTGTCCTCAACGGGGTGACTTCAACAGAAACAAGCGTGAATTCAGGTGTGCCCCAAGGCAGCGTAGTAGGTCCGCTGCTTTTTACGATTTACATAAACGATCTGGTTGATGGTATTGACAGCGGCATTAGACCGTTTGCCGATGATGCTGTAGTCTACAGGAAAGTAGAATCACACGAAAGTTGCGAACAAAGGCAAACTCTAGATTGCGGCTTATTGCTATAATCCTGAAGCGATGCAGTCCTTCAACAGAGGAAATAGCTTACAGTACGTTAGTTCGTCCAGGTTTAGAGTACTGTTCGTCTGTATGGGACCCTTACCAGTTGGGTGTGATTCAAGAGATTGAGAAGGTCCAAAGGAGAAGGGCAAGATTCGTGACTGGTACATTTAGCCATCGCGAGAGCGATACAAATCTCATAGAAAGTTTGAAGTGGGACACACTTTCAGATAGACGGCGCTCTAAACGGAAGGGGCTGCACAATAAATTCCGAAATCCGATCTTCACCGAGGATGTAGAGCATATACGTATTATTACCACCAAATTTCAAATCGCGCAATGATCACTATTCAAAGATAAGGGAAATTAGAGCTCGTACTGAGGCGTTCAGACAGTCGCTTTTCCCTCGCGCGATCCGCCAGTGGAACAGAGGGGAGGAAATATGACTTTGGCGCGAATTGTGCCCTCCGCCACACACCACTTGGTGGCTAGCGGAGTATATATGTAGATGTAGAATTGAGAAAGTTTCGAGCATTATTCCAGGGCCCTGGAACGAGTTCCGGATTTTGATGACCTAACACGCCAATTCGACAGAATCTGGCACGATATCGTTCAGGAAAGTATCAACAACTTTATCAATCAAATCAAAGTCGAATAAGTGTTTCATGAGTGTCAGAGGTGGGCCAACATGTTATTGACCGGCTCAATTTGTGAAACTCTTTCTCTTGAGCAAGTTATCCAATTTTTCTCAAATTGTGATCATTTGTTTGTCTGTACATGTACGTCATATCTACTGATTTGCGTCGTATTCGGGTAAGTTCTTCGTGATGTGTCGTATATTTGTCTTGGAGTGTAATATACATTTAACAGACTTAGTGCCAAACCCACGGCCTTTGCTTTTAAGTATGGCTAGCCATACCACAGACGTGGTCAGCAAGTTACTCCGGCATTGCAGGGCCACGCCCTTGGGAGATCTCGATGGCTACAGTACTGCGAGCACGGCTTGTTCATCAGAATAAGCTAGAATGTGTCCAAAACTCACCGGGGTATTTTGAAGCGGAGTCCCAGCCGGTATCTCAGAAACATGCAGCGCTAGTTCAGAATGTTCAAATTTGTGTGAAATCTTATGGGACTTAACTCCTAAGGTCATCTGTCCCTAAGCTTACACACTACTAACCACCGGCCGAAGTGACCGAGCGGTTGTAGGCGCTAGAGTCTGGAACCGCGTGACCGCTGCGGTCGCAGATTCGAATCCTGCCTCGGGCGTGGATGTGTTGTGTTGTCCTTAGGTTAGTTAGGTTTAAGTAGTACTTTGTTCTAGGGGACTGATGACCTCAGAAGTTGAGTCCCAGAGTACTCAGAGCCATTTGAACCATTTGAACTACTTAACCTAAATTATCCTAAGGACAAACACACACACCTATGCCCGAGGGAGGACTCGAACCTCCGCCGGGACTAGCCACACAGTCCAGCGCTAGTCAATAACATTTTTCTGGATCTGTGGCTGCACTGTCAATATGTGAAACTACAGACGTTCCCCAGAGACTGTCGCCGGCCGTGGTGGCCAAGCGGTTAAAGGCGCTACAGTCTGGAACCGCGCGACCGCTACGGTCGCAGGTTCGAATCCTGCCTCGGGCATGGATGTGTGTGATGTCCTTAGGTTAGTTAGGTTTAAGTAGTTCTAAGTTCTAGGGGACTGATGACCTTAGAAGTTAAGTCCCATAGTGCTCAGAGCCATTTTTTTTGAACCAGAGACTGTTGCGAGTGATCTTCAGGGTGGTTTTTGTTTACTACTGAAGCAAAAAACTTTGTTTCTTATATACCTGCCGATTTCCACCAATCACAAGCAGTGATGTAAACAGTAATCAAAACGTCGGGTTTCCACCAATGAAAAGAAATAATAAAAACACCAATAAAGAAATTCTAACATCCCTCTCCTTCATCTGTAACAGTCTATCA
The DNA here is from genome assembly GCF_023898315.1 of Schistocerca nitens. Lineage (NCBI taxonomy): Eukaryota > Metazoa > Arthropoda > Insecta > Orthoptera > Acrididae > Schistocerca > Schistocerca nitens. The sequence goes on along the minus strand of NC_064620.1, from coordinate 34,611,395 downwards.
GAATTATATAACAGCCGCGTCTGAAGAAGTTCACCTGCAACACTGACCGAAACGTCGGTAGTTTTACATATTGACAATGCCAGAAAATTTTTATTGACTGTGACAATGGCCACGGAAGCCTGCGTTTATATGAAGCGCTAGTTTCACCATGAGGGGTACGAGGCCAGAGAACAGGTAACACTTATCCCACGCGATAGTGTGACAGTCATTAACACATATTTGCTCCGCTAGTCACGTGCTGTCCATGCATCACGCAGACATCATTTCAGCAAGTGTGTGTTTAGGGTGTCACCCGGCCGCTCTCAGCCAAGTCAGTTTGCCGTGCCACTGCAAGCATTTCCGGTGCAGAGCGAGTTCCAGGATCAACACCATGTGATTCCAGCAGCAGCTCAAGAATGAGGACACTGCACTTCAATTACAACTAGCAGCCAGGCGTCCGACAATGAACTTCGTCTGTTCCGACCTGGCGCCCCATGGGACCGGTGCTCGGAGATTTATATTCCTGCATGGAACTTAGACTGCTAACTGTGATCTGTGATCACTGTCATTATACGACCAACAGACTTTGCTTATCATCATCAAGCACCAGTGGTAATGGGACTTAGGAATTATTATCCTGATCACAACTAAATCGATGACTGTGGTCTACATGATCCCTTTTGTTGAACTTATCAGCTTTCATGTGTTTGTACTTAGAGACTAAATAATATACTGGGTAATCAATCATTAGTTCGTGGTAAACTTCATGTGCACTGAACTTACACCACAGTTTAGGAACAGCAATTTAGTTGTTTTGCATATTTGTGGTGAAGTCACAAATAAATTTTAACTCTACTGAAATGGACAAAATTATGTCCTGAGGAATTTTTATGAAAACACACACGTTGAACAACTTGATCCCAAGTTGATAAACAGCATTCACCGTATAATTTCAAGCAAAAATACATATTTATCATAACTATTCAGAGAAAAGCAATATAATTAATCAATTAAATGAAGGCTATTTTAAAACATGAATTAATTCTGAATTTGCTTTGCCAATCTCACAACTATGTAATGCGACTCAAACAACATGAAAGCAGAAATTCACATCTTGGTTAATGTTTAGAATAAAACTGTAGACTAATTATTTTTTTTACAAGGACCAAGTCAAATCCATTTACCACTCGGAACCAGCCACTTATGCACAACTAGCTGAATAAAAAGTAGCACTCCTTAAGAAATTTTTACTGGATCAAAGTTACAAGAATAACTAACATTTCATCAACAATATTGCCCTACAAAAATAAGAGTAAGAACAACATATGATTAAGGGAGACTAGGTCCATATAAAACTGTTGATCAACACAATAAAAAAAAATGTTCAGATGTGTGTGAAATCTTATGGGACTTAACTGCTAAGGTCATCAGTCCCTAAGATTACACACTACTTAACCTAAATCATCCTAAGGACAAACACACACACCAATGCCCGAGGGAGGACTCGAACCTCCGCCGTGGCAAGCCACACAGTCCATGACTGCCGTGCCCTAGACCGATCGGCTAATCCCGCACGGCTCAACACAATAACTGACCAAATGCAAGAACATCAAACAGTATAGTAAGCAACTTCTTGGAACATGAAAAACAAAGTTTCAGTTATTAAATAAAATATCTAAGGTCAGTTGCTATCCACAATGAGCAACAACTTAACTTTGCTACTTAGTTGCTTGGACTAGTTACAACAGGCATGCAATACAGACGGAGCCATTCTGGAACGCTCATACGCAACAAGGATGTCTAGGAATGACTTCCAGATCACAGATATGCGGACTGGAGAGCGCGACCCTCTCAGCGACCCAAGTGTGGACGAATAACGCAAGCACGTACACTCTTTGACATAAAACTTGACCGGCGGCCGGCCGCCTCAGAGGCTAAGTCCGCGCCGATCGCGACATGGGACAAAAAAACTGGCCAACTCGCTAATTCTCTAAGTCCGGTTATCTGCACAATCTGGCAACACTGTAGACTGCGGCACTTCCTGGAGGAAAACTTGTCCCATGATAGAGAAACTCTAGGCCGATTACGCCTGTGGTCTAGCGGTAGCGTGCGTTGTTTCTGTTCATAATGTCAGTGGATCGAGAGCAGCTGGCATAAAATATTTTTATAGCCTCTTCTGTCTGAATGCTGAAGACGTGAATGTAATGGTAGCGCAGATTCAATCTATTCCGCTTTGTGACACACCGATATCAAAATTTTATCCAGTAACGATTTTGCGGCAGATTTCCTGCAGACTGTCCTCCTCTGGACGCCGTATGCGGCAAAGCTCCGGGATACATTTGCTGGCTACTGGCAGCGGCCGTGGCGACAGCAGCGGCGCTGCACTCCCCCGTTCTTTATCGCAAGCGCCTGCTACCGCTCATCGCTTTTGATGATTTAAAACGCTTTATTATTAAATGTTGCTCCACAGAAAATTTCTACAATTTCCATTCACGCTCAAAAGCAACGGAGACAGACGCCCTGATTAGTAGGCGGGTATTATATTACATTAATCGGCAAGAGCTGAGTATGGCCCGAAATTAATTTTATAGACTGGGACGAAATTAAACCACCTCACTGCATTCGATGAATTTATAAATGCTTCATACCTCGTTTCTTTTTCTTTCAAACTCAATTATTTGTGCAACTTTTGGTCAATGTTCGGATGTTTTCGTCAAGCCAGAGTGAGCGTCTGTGGTGTAAAGTGTATTACAGTTCTTGTTTCATTCCTTATGGTAAGTCTATGCGATAAACTGTGTGAATACCTTGCAATGCATGCTCTGTAGCAGTGCAGGAACACTGCACATTTGGAGTTCCATGTATGGGTTCATGAAGTATTTATTGTTGATCGGAAGTGATAGTTACGGTCATCAGATTTAAACCAGAAAAATTTGTCGTTTTGAAGGTTTCAGAGAACGGAAAGGAATTGCTAACGCCGGTGTTAGAAAACGTCTACAGTTAAATGCTATTGCAAAAATTTAGAAGAAGGGAACTATATTAATGAACATGTGCACTTCATAAACAACCTTCTGACATGTTAGACCTATATGACGAACAAAGCTCAAATTTATATCGTTGACAGTCGGTTTGAATCTTTTCAGGGTCTATTTTACAGTGAAGCACCTTGGAATTTGCAAAGCAGAAATCCATGATATTAACTTAATTTACTAAGTCGAAATCGGACGAAGATTGATGTTTAAAGGCATTCTTCAGATTTCGCATAAGAAATTTTTACTAGCAGTTTGCAACTCCATTAATTAAAATGGAAAATAAAAGGTTGTAGTCAGCGGCTTCTACCGTAATTCGAAGTGCTATGTCTTATAGTACAAGCACTGCAACGCACAAGGGAACCTCTGAGCTAACGACACACTGGCGGCCAGAGGCGGAATATAGTCACTGCGATGTTGCCTGAGCCTCAAAACGCAACCTTAAACACACGAACAGAGGAGGTGGAGATTACTGTTTTAACGTCCCGTCGACTACGATGTCATTAGAGACGGAGCACAAGCTCGGATTAGGGAAGGATGGGGAAGGAAATCGGCCGTGCCCTTCCTAAGGAACCATCCCGGCATTTGCCTGAAGCGATTTAGGGAAATCATTGAAAACCTAAATCAGGATGGCCGGGCGCGGGATTGCACCGTCGTCCTCCCGAATGCACACACAAACAGGTGTTACTTATGTGAAGAACGCCGTTCTTGGAGTCCAGAAATTAAATATACTTTCTAATTGTGTCATCTTGCAGTGGATTATATCGTACGAGTCTTCGATGTGGAAAACGAATGTCAAGTGAATTTAGCGAGGTAACGCCGACCTACACCCGGAAGTAAATGCACTATCAGAGTGTTGACAAATACTTGCTACGACGCTGCCATTTCTAGGCTCTCTGACGAGGCAGCTCTTCAGCGAAATGCTTGCCGTGATTCTCCGATACGGTTCTTCAGAGTGGAGACGCGCGCGCACGTTTGGTTTTTATGCGGCGTTCTCCCCTGATGGTTTCTGACGTCGCCTTGTGGGCTATGTATACATATGAGACATTCAATTATCATTAATCCAGAATCATACAAGTTTCAGCTTCCGGCGTGGAAGAAGGCTGTTGACGCCGACATTATATCATTTCAACGTAGGGAAAGCAAAACGGATCATTCAATGTTTCTCATTCAACATAAAGCATGTGAGATAATTTTCCGTAACGTTCATAATCATCTAAAAATACAAACGAAGTAAAAATACACCGGAAGCTTATTCGAATTGAATATAGCGCTTTGCACCTCGATGTAGAATTTGTCCACTTGCAATCTTTTGCAGCATACACATAGAATGTCATGATTACCACGAGAATGAAGAAATATGTTGGTAAGGATGGAAGCAAGAAGAGACGCAGTCATCAAATATTCTATTCCTCATGGCATTCATTTCATTTGACACGTAAGAAGAGGAAAAGCGGGAATTTACTTTCGTTAACACGAAAGATATGCCGCACATATTGATAACGAGGAAGTCTGCGTCTTCATACGTTTCCTCCTTGAAATCTGTATGCTCTATTATATACTAAGTAGCCCGATCATTGTTTCAGTAATGTTACCCTCTTGTTTGACCCCGTAACGATGAACAGATTCCAAATGCATGTCTCCCTTCCTGGGTTGTTTTTTGTGTTTTATTGCTTGGAATTCCTGAAGCAGACCACTGTGCCTTCCCCCCTCGTGGGTTAGGTCTCAAAACTAAACCGCTTTGTATCCAATGGCATAATTTATTCAGACAGCATCAGCATAAGACTATCAAACAAAGCCTTCCATTTACAGTTGCAGCACTCTAACCAGCACTGACCAAAGTGTAATCCACGGTCATGGTCCTAAATTACCAGCTGTCTGCTACTGTGGCAAAGTCCGTACTACACTTTCGATTCCGCAGCACCATTTTATCTGGTAACACTGTGTAGTTGCACAGTTGTGCTACCAGGTCTGTCCTCACACTGTCAACTTTATGTATCTCACTTCTCATGTAGCGTAGATCACGAGGAGCCGAAGTAAATGAGTGTATTCTGCATGACGTAACATTCAGTATTCCCTTCTTTCATAGCCACTCTTCATGTGCATCGATACCAAATAGGAATGCGAAAACTCTTGCGAGTGAGAGAATGACAATAACAATCGTAACAAGAACAAGCAAATAATGAATGATGTTTATTCCAACGCCGAACGAGAATGGCTTTAAATATAAAAATCTGTATCTATATCTATATCCATATCTATTGATCTTTGAGTTGGCACAATGCAAATATATTCTTAGCATTTAGTTACTGAATTTAGTTCTGGATGTGTGCAGAGAAAAGGAAAAGTCGGTACTTCTCGCTAGTGTAATATAATGTGAACCAGCAACTACCCTTTCCTTAGAACACGACTCAAGCAGGTCCTCAAGTAGGTAGCAAGGCACTGCTGCATTCTGTTCCCTGACATTGCTCTGATGACGGTTAATGCAGATAGTTCCGATTATGAAATACAAAACGTATTGCAGGTTAGTTCCTAGGATAGTAACATTAAATTTGCGTTGTAGACGGCACATGAACGTGACGACTATCCATATTACTCATCAATATAAAAAGACAATATTTTGGGAAATTAGCAGGATTACTCAAAATGAATTCTGAAATTGGGTGACTGACTGCACAGGTGCTAAACGTCGTCAAGAGTATACGATGTCCTAATCGCATTAGGAATATGAAGATCGTCTTCGACAGCTCGCAACTTTCACATTGCTATCTCCACCCTACTCCAGACAGCCCTCGGTGGAGTTGCACTACGTTGCCGATGTTATGGAAGGCCTTCAAACCGACAACAGACCACATATTGAAAAATACAAGCGAATTCCCTTGCAGCGTAAGCTTATTGTAACTAATCTAAAAATTATTGGAGAGGAACATTGTCCTATTCAAAAAAAGTAAAATGTTACACACTGTTGACGTCAAACGGACATTATCTATGTCCTGTCTTGTGTCCTACTCATCTATAATATCAAGTGTACTATGAAAATGATTATATATAATGGATGATAGGGTAATGCATTGATACCAGATGGTGGGGGCCGGCCGGTGTGGCCGTGCGGTTCTAGGCGCTTCAGTCTGGAACCGCGTGACCGCTACGGTCGCAGGTTCGAATCCTGCCTCGGGCATGGATGTGAGTGATGTCCTTAGGTTAGTTAGGTTTAAGTAGTTCTAAGTTCTAGGGGACTGATGACCTTAGAAGTTAAGTCCCATAGTGCTCAGAGCCATTTGAACCATTTGAACTATTTAACACAAAATGACATTAAAAATTAAAGTTATTCACGAGCAGCTAGTTGAGAATATGTATGAACATTAAATGACACGACGAACTGAAATAATATGACGAAGAGTTCAGCGCTCACTGGGAATAGAGCCCCACACATATCGTTGTTGACTACACACAAAGAGACGTCAGCTACCGAATTTTTATCCACCAGCTGCTCAGAATTGCATCTTGAACTTACAGTCATCTCGCAAATAGTTCTGTGTCTCACTGGGAGTTAAAAACGTCAGATATCGATAGTGTTGACAACGAATGAAAATATATTAAAAATCAAAATTATTATCCACCAGCAGATAGGTGTTCTCATGATAGAGCTTGATAATACATAATTAAATCTTTAGTGCCGGGCCAGGATTCGATCCCATTCACGCGTAATATGTGAAGGTGTTGAGGAATCTGCAGTTTTGAACAAACAACAAATTGTAGCCGAGCTGTATTGCCACGAAGGGATCAAATTCCGCGTTAAGGGCGGTCTGAGTTGCATTCCCAGTTTAGAACCAATTTTATCGACATACAGAAGCTCAAATAAAAGATGGAATAAGTGTCCTGTGACCATACATAGCGTTTGTGTCGTCACTTGAAATAAATAACTAGTATAAGAAAGGTTACTGGTGATAGAGTTTCTACATGTCGCCACTCCAGACTTTATTGTGGTTCAACCTACCGTCTACTTGGTAAAGAAGGAATATCATCTTGAATGTGAATTTTCAGACCACGCAGCCATTATATCTCCTTCACTTGGTGTAGCCAGGAGAGAATGGAATCTGTTTCTCCCCATCTAAAGTCATTGACGGAAGTGGGAATCGAACCCAGACCATAGGTATAACAACCTACCATTCGTACAACAGACCACGAAATCCTCTTCTCTGCGAGTCATTTTTCTATCGTAACGCAGTTGCGCCACACGGGATGAGAATTCTGACACACAGGCTCCCTGTAGTAATTTGCAGCATGTTCAGTAAATTCATTTACTTGGTTGACCGAATCACCATGAACTAGCTGCCTCGGCTACCCAGTGCATACATTCGACTATTTTGTAATCACAGAAATAAAATCACGTAACTGCCACCTACACACAACTGCCAACAGTGTAGGATGCAGAAGTTTAAATAGGAAGTGTTCCTTTCCACTTGAGCTATTCTATTGCGCTATCTGTTACTAGAAAACGTCGTTCAGTCCAAAAGAAAAGCTGTAACTGTTTGTCTCTCAGAAGTCAAGACCTGGCCATATGCATAATCTCACAGTGCTGTGGAATCCAAAAGTTCTGGAGGAATAGTTGCCGAGCTCTGGAGCTGCTGTAGCTACGTGTCAGCTTGTAGCATAGATAAGATGTCGCGAGTTCGAATACATTCAGTGCTACATTTTTTAAAACGCAATTCTGCTCTCTGCTGAAGGTATCAATCTAATGGAACTTTGAACATAATTCCCTTCACTTCTCAACCCAAAGTAGTCGCATGTGGAAAAAGGGCTAACTACTGTGACATTTTGTTCTATTCAGGTTTAATAGACAGCAGGCAGCAGATGCATCTCGAAGATGTGCAGGGAGAGCGCATCGTGCCATAATATGTCAGAAAAGTATTTTCTACATTAGCCGTCGTGTGGTAGTGATATTTTATTCTTCTTCAAACTTTGTTTGACAGCTTTAACTCAGAACAAGTTTTCTACATGCATGTAATCAATAAACCGCATGTGCATTGTCAGACTGTCATAGGTAACATCAGAGAATTCGCATATATCGTTGATGATTAATTTCTCTCTCATGTTTACTATTGTTTTAACAACACTAAAGGAAACCTTACGAAAATTGTGCACTGTATTATAAGAAATGAAATAAAACTTACCATGATAACCTTACGACGAAAGTATCTGTACACAAGCATGCCTCTATCGACACGAATTAGTAAAATACTACTCACTTAGATTTTGATTGGGTCTGTGTTTAATTGGTATGCTGTGTCATACTCAAGAGGTATGCAAATGTGGCATTTCATAAATATAGTTACGTATTCCTAGAAACCCAAAATTCGCTTGGCAGCAGCGGAAAGAGGCCTTACCTGTTGTGCAGCATTGTAAGTTTTTCAACATTGCACTATGAGCTGAAAGCATTTTCTTGCGATTTCCTTATTGATGTTTGATCTGACTGCTTGTAGCTCTTTCACAGAAGGGATAAAAACGTTACAGCCAGTGAGACTGGAACTGCGAACCGTAACAGACGCTTTTTCACAGGTCAGCACGTTACCACAGAGCTGGCGAGGAGGTATGGGTCTTAGCTTCCTATTACGAGGGCAATAGTAACTAGAACTCGTAAACCGCTATTTGAAGGTCGAGATTAGTTGCGGTTTCCACCTGCAACGACTTTCCTGGGCTGAAAACCGTAAATTTTCAATCTTTTGTTACCCTTCAAGCGATAATAACTCAGATTATTCAATGGAAATGACAGGTAAAATCAAGTGAACTTTGAGGCTTAATTCCGTGCACACCAGGAAGTAACTCGTCGATCACAGAGTTGCCAAACATACGTTGCCTTGTTGCCAAATCTCAGTTACAGTACCAGCAGGAAGAAGACGAACCGATGTGATCCTACAGCGGTCTGGGAAGTGACCATAGCTGGTGTCTCCAAGTCGCGGCTGCTACGGCCTGGAATACGTAATGCGTCTGATTCGCTTTCTGTAACTAGGTTTAGGGACTGGAGCGTAGTTACTAATAATACTCAGAACTGACTGCAAACTGAGCATCATAAATCAGTAACTCTCATTGTTGTTTTTATATTTCTTTCGTAAGTGTACTCAAAACTAAGAAAGTCATTCACAGGCGTTTTCGTGCCTCGCCGATAGTCGAGCACAACATACAAATAAAAATAAAAAAGAATGTGTGTGTGTTTGTGTTTGTGAGAGAGAGAGAGAGAGATAAATAAAAAGAAATGAGAGAGAGTGTAAAAAATTGTTGTAAAGAAATTGAATCATGGTATTTAAAGAAATCCTTCATTAAAAGGACACGTTCCACATCATTACGAAATGTCGTATTCATGATCTATGGAACAAGAGTTAATCTAATGTAATCTAATCTAATCTAATCACATCATATTGATGATTAGCCATGAAGGGTCATGAATTACCGAAATTTTGGCCAATACCAGTAACCAAATCTAAACTTGAAAATAAAAGACGACAATTTTTGTAATAAACCGTGACTCCTATCAAGACCCTTTCGTCCCTGTTATCTAACCGCGAAAGATGTCTGATATACCTCCATTCTGAAGTAACAAAGTGTGCATGCATTTAAAGATGAAGTGCATGATGTGAAGTTCTGTGACGGAGATACGAACCCAACACGTAATCCGATTGTTAACTAAGAAAAATCAAATGTTACGTATCGGTTTTTCTTACGAGCCGCTAGGTGTCTGAATCTAAAATAAGGATACACACTTTTGTGCCTAAGCGACAATCGAACTGCACACCTACCGTGCATCCACGAATATAGCTTAAGTATCAGTTGCTTACTCATGAACAGTAAGATGTGTGCGTGTTTGACCAGAAATAACGACACCTGTTGCGATTGTTGGAAACACATGAACAGACATTGAAATTGCGCGTTAATTTTCACTAGCAGGTGGGTGTGCACTTGATAAAGCTAGAAATGAAATCATGAATATTTTTGTACTGGATCAGGTTTCAGACCCACATACTTACCTTTGGAGGAGACCTAGAGAAGATTGCAGTCTTGGGAAAAGGAACGAAATGACTGAACTATACTGTTCCGAGAGATTCAGATCCTCGAAAGAGGAGATACGAATTCGAATCACAGTCCAGCACCAAATTTTTAAACATCTGTAGTTTAATCAAGTACAAGTAAAATAAGAGCCCTGTCCCTTTAAATGGCTGTCGGTTCATCAAATAAAATAAAATTTCCTAATGTAAGTAAGCTTACTGGCGACTGTATTTCTGTTTACCATGACTTCCGCTGTGTCATTTCCCAACGTAAACCGGCTCTGCCCAGTTGGTAATGAAGGAACGTGATGTTTAATGCGGATTCTGGATTATAACGTCTTTCTCTTGAGGTTACCAGAGGTAAAATAAATCTGTTTGTGCCTCTTAAAAGTAAATGCCTGAACCCACGCATTGCACCTGTGATAGCTCGTTCCACCATACCATTGTGGCCACATTACCCAGCCCCAAGAGTGTGCTGTAACGGATGATGTGCTTAGCTTACAAAATTAGTCACGGTGGAAAAAATGCGAGTCTATTAAATGGTCAAGCAGAAGCAAGCTTCTGACGCAGAGATTATGCTATTCTCATGTCAGCAGGATGTAAAGACTCTTCTAGGCATCATAGGCTGGATGTGAAGCCATTTTGATTTTTCACAAATTCAGCAAATTTCTTTGTTCGAGAAAATCCACTGTGAAGTGTGAAGTTGCCGGATAATTCGATTATTACTGTTATTATTACTATCATTTTATTCATACCGCTGCTGGAACACGACCGTAGTCTTCAGGTAAAACGCGAGACCAGCTAATATGACGTCTGGCGACCGAAAGCACATATCGACAAAATTTGTATCGCCCCTTTGCTCTCGTTGCTGAAGCTATGAGTGTAATTCATGCGAATCTACAATATCATATTAGCTGGTCTCGCGTTTTACCTCAAGACTACGGTCGCAGTCAAGAGTAATGTACTAAGACTGGAGTCAAGACTTCCTCTGGGAAGTGCCGCAGTCTACATGTTGCTAGATCGAGCATATTGCCAGACATAGAATTCTGAGAGGAGCACGACTGTATTGTCCACCTTACGTGAACGACTCGGCGGTCAATTTTTTGGTCTGAGACTGTATCTACAACACATATTGCACGCTGAAGACCCAGAAGAATTTAAAAAAAAAAGTAGTTCATGAGAGCAACGTTAACCATAGCGTTCGAAGTATTCATAGTATTGTATACGTGTGTGTAAACGCCTTCCAATGACCACTCAAGAAAGACAAGGATACACAGTCTAGCTCCAATATTATAAATACGCCTCAGTTTGTTGATGAACTCAGACTTAGGTTGATAATAATTGTGAAAATTTAGCAGCACTGTACCCATTGGTGTTAAACTCTTTTTCAACCAATGATTACTACAGCTACAGGGATACTACCTGTGATACCTCTTAGACAAAATACTTAAGCAGTGCTATCAGACGAAAAGATCAACCTGACACAAACTGTGGGAAGTTTGTTTTACAACCTTCGTACCTGGATATTCAGCTTTTTCCTATTTGAGATATCTGTCAACGTTGCTGCTTAAGACGATTTAAGCAGAAACTAAATTCCCTCAGCTTCGACAATGTTTAAAGAAATCGTCTTATTGGCACTAAATCGTGGTTTGTGAATTGTTTACCGGCCGTACTCTGCCGTATTTTGCCGGTTGGAAGGCAAAAGCTTACTGACAAATTTCACACAGAAATTACTGTTATAGTGTACTTATGGAGCCAAATGAGTGAATTGCGTATTTTCCGGTGAGAAAGAGCACTGGCAAACAGTCTTCGCTACATTAGGTTATTTAAACTGGTGTCACTCTGAGCTAGAATGTATGGTCAGCGACTAAGTGTAAGGTCAACGTTTCGGATGCGAGTTTTGCGACTGTGAAATACTTTCCTACATTATAGAAGCGAATATTAAATTTGAACTAATATTGCGAAAATTTTGTACTTGGACAGCTTAGAATGAAAATACTTCTGTTTATTTCAAAGGGAAACAATAGATTTTCTAAAACACTGTCTGTCATACACAACTTGAAACAGGTCATGTCGACCAAATCATGTGGAAGAATTAACAGCAACGTATATCGGAAGGCAGTAAGATCTCTTGCCTTTTGGTTTGTCAGTACTCGATAGCCATTTCTAGGCGAAAGTAAATGAAGAAAGGCAGTGCGTTTTTGTTTCCAAGTAACGTCTTCGTCAATTACTTTAGTTTTAAAGTAATGTACGAGTAATTGCTGGTGTTTGATATTAACATGAAAAGGATTCCGTAGACAGGGAAAGAACCTGTTCTTGGGAAACTACATCTATAGTGACCAAAAGGCATTAAATGATGTTCAAGCACTTGTGTTACAGCAGCGGTATGAATAGAATGATATTAATAATAACAGTAATAACCGAATTATCCGGCAACTTCACACTTCACAGTGGATTTTCTCGAACAAAGAAATTTGCTGAATTTGTGAAAAATCAAAATGGCTTCACATCCAGCCTATGATGCCTAGAAGAGTCTTTACATCCTGCTGACATGAGAATAGCATATTCTCTGCGTCAGAAGCTTGCTTCTGCTTGACCATTTAATAGACTCGCATTTTTTCCACCGTGACTAATTTTGTAAGCTAAGCACATCATCCGTTACAGCACACTCTTGGGGCTGGGTAATGTGGCCACAATGGTATGGTGGAACGAGCTATCACAGGTGCAATGCGTGGGTTCAGGCATTTACTTTTAAGAGGCACAAACAGATTTATTTTACCTCTGGTAACCTCAAGAGAAAGACGTTATAATCCAGAATCCGCATTAAACATCACGTTCCTTCATTACCAACTGGGCAGAGCCGGTTTACGTTGGGAAATGACACAGCGGAAGTCATGGTAAACAGAAATACAGTCGCCAGTAAGCTTACTTACATTAGGAAATTTTATTTTATTTGATGAACCGACAGCCATTTAAAGGGACAGGGCTCTTATTTTACTTGTACTTGATTGAACTACAGATGTTTAAAAATTTGGTGCTGGACTGTGATTCGAATTCGTATCTCCTCTTTCGAGGATCTGAATCTCTCGGAACAGTATAGTTCAGTCATTTCGTTCCTTTTCCCAAGACTGCAATCTTCTCTAGGTCTCCTCCAAAGGTAAGTATGTGGGTCTGAAACCTGATCCAGTACAAAAATATTCATGATTTCATTTCTAGCTTTATCAAGTGCACACCCACCTGCTAGTGAAAATTAACGCGCAATTTCAATGTCTGTTCATGTGTTTCCAACAATCGCAACAGGTGTCGTTATTTCTGGTCAAACACGCACACATCTTACTGTTCATGAGTAAGCAACTGATACTTAAGCTATATTCGTGGATGCACGGTAGGTGTGCAGTTCGATTGTCGCTTAGGCACAAAAGTGTGTATCCTTATTTTAGATTCAGACACCTAGCGGCTCGTAAGAAAAACCGATACGTAACATTTGATTTTTCTTAGTTAACAATCGGTTCAAATGGTTCAAATGGCTCTGAGCACTATGGGACTCAACTGCTGAGGTTATTAGTCCCCTAGAACTTAGAACTAGTTAAACCTAACTAACCTAAGGACATCACAAACATCCATGCCCGAGGCAGGATTCGAACCTGCGACCGTAGCGGTCTTGCGGTTCCAGACTGCAGCGCCTTTAACCGCACGGCCACTTCGGCCGGCAGTTAACAATCGGATTACGTGTTGGGTTCGTATCTCCGTCACAGAACTTCACATCATGCACTTCATCTTTAAATGCATGCACACTTTGTTACTTCAGAATGGAGGTATATCAGACATCTTTCGCGGTTAGATAACAGGGACGAAAGGGTCTTGATAGGAGTCACGGTTTATTACAAAAATTGTCGTCTTTTATTTTCAAGTTTAGATTTGGTTACTGGTATTGGCCAAAATTTCGGTAATTCATGACCCTTCATGGCTAATCATCAATATGATGTGATTAGATTAGATTAGATTACATTAGATTAACTCTTGTTCCATAGATCATGAATACGACATTTCGTAATGATGTGGAACGTGTCCTTTTAATGAAGGATTTCTTTAAATACCATGATTCAATTTCTTTACAACAATTTTTTACACTCTCTCTCATTTCTTTTTATTTATCTCTCTCTCTCTCTCTCACAAACACAAACACACACACATTCTTTTTTATTTTTATTTGTATGTTGTGCTCGACTATCGGCGAGGCACGAAAACGCCTGTGAATGACTTTCTTAGTTTTGAGTACACTTACGAAAGAAATATAAAAACAACAATGAGAGTTACTGATTTATGATGCTCAGTTTGCAGTCAGTTCTGAGTATTATTAGTAACTACGCTCCAGTCCCTAAACCTAGTTACAGAAAGCGAATCAGACGCATTACGTATTCCAGGCCGTAGCAGCCGCGACTTGGAGACACCAGCTATGGTCACTTCCCAGACCGCTGTAGGATCACATCGGTTCGTCTTCTTCCTGCTGGTACTGTAACTGAGATTTGGCAACAAGGCAACGTATGTTTGGCAACTCTGTGATCGACGAGTTACTTCCTGGTGTGCACGGAATTAAGCCTCAAAGTTCACTTGATTTTACCTGTCATTTCCATTGAATAATCTGAGTTATTATCGCTTGAAGGGTAACAAAAGATTGAAAATTTACGGTTTTCAGCCCAGGAAAGTCGTTGCAGGTGGAAACCGCAACTAATCTCGACCTTCAAATAGCGGTTTACGAGTTCTAGTTACTATTGCCCTCGTAATAGGAAGCTAAGACCCATACCTCCTCGCCAGCTCTGTGGTAACGTGCTGACCTGTGAAAAAGCGTCTGTTACGGTTCGCAGTTCCAGTCTCACTGGCTGTAACGTTTTTATCCCTTCTGTGAAAGAGCTACAAGCAGTCAGATCAAACATCAATAAGGAAATCGCAAGAAAATGCTTTCAGCTCATAGTGCAATGTTGAAAAACTTACAATGCTGCACAACAGGTAAGGCCTCTTTCCGCTGCTGCCAAGCGAATTTTGGGTTTCTAGGAATACGTAACTATATTTATGAAATGCCACATTTGCATACCTCTTGAGTATGACACAGCATACCAATTAAACACAGACCCAATCAAAATCTAAGTGAGTAGTATTTTACTAATTCGTGTCGATAGAGGCATGCTTGTGTACAGATACTTTCGTCGTAAGGTTATCATGGTTAGTTTTATTTCATTTCTTATAATACAGTGCACAATTTTCGTAAGGTTTCCTTTAGTGTTGTTAAAACAATAGTAAACATGAGAGAGAAATTAATCATCAACGATATATGCGAATTCTCTGATGTTACCTATGACAGTCTGACAATGCACATGCGGTTTATTGATTACATGCATGTAGAAAACTTGTTCTGAGTTAAAGCTGTCAAACAAAGTTTGAAGAAGAATAAAATATCACTACCACACGACGGCTAATGTAGAAAATACTTTTCTGACATATTATGGCACGATGCGCTCTCCCTGCACATCTTCGAGATGCATCTGCTGCCTGCTGTCTATTAAACCTGAATAGAACAAAATGTCACAGTAGTTAGCCCTTTTTCCACATGCGACTACTTTGGGTTGAGAAGTGAAGGGAATTATGTTCAAAGTTCCATTAGATTGATACCTTCAGCAGAGAGCAGAATTGCGTTTTAAAAAATGTAGCACTGAATGTATTCGAACTCGCGACATCTTATCTATGCTACAAGCTGACACGTAGCTACAGCAGCTCCAGAGCTCGGCAACTATTCCTCCAGAACTTTTGGATTCCACAGCACTGTGAGATTATGCATATGGCCAGGTCTTGACTTCTGAGAGACAAACAGTTACAGCTTTTCTTTTGGACTGAACGACGTTTTCTAGTAACAGATAGCGCAATAGAATAGCTCAAGTGGAAAGGAACACTTCCTATTTAAACTTCTGCATCCTACACTGTTGGCAGTTGTGTGTAGGTGGCAGTTACGTGATTTTATTTCTGTGATTACAAAATAGTCGAATGTATGCACTGGGTAGCCGAGGCAGCTAGTTCATGGTGATTCGGTCAACCAAGTAAATGAATTTACTGAACATGCTGCAAATTACTACAGGGAGCCTGTGTGTCAGAATTCTCATCCCGTGTGGCGCAACTGCGTTACGATAGAAAAATGACTCGCAGAGAAGAGGATTTCGTGGTCTGTTGTACGAATGGTAGGTTGTTATACCTATGGTCTGGGTTCGATTCCCACTTCCGTCAATGACTTTAGATGGGGAGAAACAGATTCCATTCTCTCCTGGCTACACCAAGTGAAGGAGATATAATGGCTGCGTGGTCTGAAAATTCACATTCAAGATGATATTCCTTCTTTACCAAGTAGACGGTAGGTTGAACCACAATAAAGTCTGGAGTGGCGACATGTAGAAACTCTATCACCAGTAACCTTTCTTATACTAGTTATTTATTTCAAGTGACGACACAAACGCTATGTATGGTCACAGGACACTTATTCCATCTTTTATTTGAGCTTCTGTATGTCGATAAAATTGGTTCTAAACTGGGAATGCAACTCAGACCGCCCTTAACGCGGAATTTGATCCCTTCGTGGCAATACAGCTCGGCTACAATTTGTTGTTTGTTCAAAACTGCAGATTCCTCAACACCTTCACATATTACGCGTGAATGGGATCGAATCCTGGCCCGGCACTAAAGATTTAATTATGTATTATCAAGCTCTATCATGAGAACACCTATCTGCTGGTGGATAATAATTTTGATTTTTAATATATTTTCATTCGTTGTCAACACTATCGATATCTGACGTTTTTAACTCCCAGTGAGACACAGAACTATTTGCGAGATGACTGTAAGTTCAAGATGCAATTCTGAGCAGCTGGTGGATAAAAATTCGGTAGCTGACGTCTCTTTGTGTGTAGTCAACAACGATATGTGTGGGGCTCTATTCCCAGTGAGCGCTGAACTCTTCGTCATATTATTTCAGTTCGTCGTGTCATTTAATGTTCATACATATTCTCAACTAGCTGCTCGTGAATAACTTTAATTTTTAATGTCATTTTGTGTTAAATAGTTCAAATGGTTCAAATGGCTCTGAGCACTATGGGACTTAACTTCTAAGGTCATCAGTCCCCTAGAACTTAGAACTACTTAAACCTAACTAACCTAAGGACATCACTCACATCCATGCCCGAGGCAGGATTCGAACCTGCGACCGTAGCGGTCACGCGGTTCCAGACTGAAGCGCCTAGAACCGCACGGCCACACCGGCCGGCCCCCACCATCTGGTATCAATGCATTACCCTATCATCCATTATATATAATCATTTTCATAGTACACTTGATATTATAGATGAGTAGGACACAAGACAGGACATAGATAATGTCCGTTTGACGTCAACAGTGTGTAACATTTTACTTTTTTTGAATAGGACAATGTTCCTCTCCAATAATTTTTAGATTAGTTACAATAAGCTTACGCTGCAAGGGAATTCGCTTGTATTTTTCAATATGTGGTCTGTTGTCGGTTTGAAGGCCTTCCATAACATCGGCAACGTAGTGCAACTCCACCGAGGGCTGTCTGGAGTAGGGTGGAGATAGCAATGTGAAAGTTGCGAGCTGTCGAAGACGATCTTCATATTCCTAATGCGATTAGGACATCGTATACTCTTGACGACGTTTAGCACCTGTGCAGTCAGTCACCCAATTTCAGAATTCATTTTGAGTAATCCTGCTAATTTCCCAAAATATTGTCTTTTTATATTGATGAGTAATATGGATAGTCGTCACGTTCATGTGCCGTCTACAACGCAAATTTAATGTTACTATCCTAGGAACTAACCTGCAATACGTTTTGTATTTCATAATCGGAACTATCTGCATTAACCGTCATCAGAGCAATGTCAGGGAACAGAATGCAGCAGTGCCTTGCTACCTACTTGAGGACCTGCTTGAGTCGTGTTCTAAGGAAAGGGTAGTTGCTGGTTCACATTATATTACACTAGCGAGAAGTACCGACTTTTCCTTTTCTCTGCACACATCCAGAACTAAATTCAGTAACTAAATGCTAAGAATATATTTGCATTGTGCCAACTCAAAGATCAATAGATATGGATATAGATATAGATACAGATTTTTATATTTAAAGCCATTCTCGTTCGGCGTTGGAATAAACATCATTCATTATTTGCTTGTTCTTGTTACGATTGTTATTGTCATTCTCTCACTCGCAAGAGTTTTCGCATTCCTATTTGGTATCGATGCACATGAAGAGTGGCTATGAAAGGAGGGAATACTGAATGTTACGTCATGCAGAATACACTCATTTACTTCGGCTCCTCGTGATCTACGCTACATGAGAAGTGAGATACATAAAGTTGACAGTGTGAGGACAGACCTGGTAGCACAACTGTGCAACTACACAGTGTTACCAGATAAAATGGTGCTGCGGAATCGAAAGTGTAGTACGGACTTTGCCACAGTAGCAGACAGCTGGTAATTTAGGACCATGACCGTGGATTACACTTTGGTCAGTGCTGGTTAGAGTGCTGCAACTGTAAATGGAAGGCTTTGTTTGATAGTCTTATGCTGATGCTGTCTGAATAAATTATGCCATTGGATACAAAGCGGTTTAGTTTTGAGACATAACCCACGAGGGGGGAAGGCACAGTGGTCTGCTTCAGGAATTCCAAGCAATAAAACACAAAAAACAACCCAGGAAGGGAGACATGCATTTGGAATCTGTTCATCGTTACGGGGTCAAACAAGAGGGTAACATTACTGAAACAATGATCGGGCTACTTAGTATATAATAGAGCATACAGATTTCAAGGAGGAAACGTATGAAGACGCAGACTTCCTCGTTATCAATATGTGCGGCATATCTTTCGTGTTAACGAAAGTAAATTCCCGCTTTTCCTCTTCTTACGTGTCAAATGAAATGAATGCCATGAGGAATAGAATATTTGATGACTGCGTCTCTTCTTGCTTCCATCCTTACCAACATATTTCTTCATTCTCGTGGTAATCATGACATTCTATGTGTATGCTGCAAAAGATTGCAAGTGGACAAATTCTACATCGAGGTGCAAAGCGCTATATTCAATTCGAATAAGCTTCCGGTGTATTTTTACTTCGTTTGTATTTTTAGATGATTATGAACGTTACGGAAAATTATCTCACATGCTTTATGTTGAATGAGAAACATTGAATGATCCGTTTTGCTTTCCCTACGTTGAAATGATATAATGTCGGCGTCAACAGCCTTCTTCCACGCCGGAAGCTGAAACTTGTATGATTCTGGATTAATGATAATTGAATGTCTCATATGTATACATAGCCCACAAGGCGACGTCAGAAACCATCAGGGGAGAACGCCGCATAAAAACCAAACGTGCGCGCGCGTCTCCACTCTGAAGAACCGTATCGGAGAATCACGGCAAGCAT
The DNA here is from genome assembly GCF_023898315.1 of Schistocerca nitens. NCBI lineage: Eukaryota > Metazoa > Arthropoda > Insecta > Orthoptera > Acrididae > Schistocerca > Schistocerca nitens. The sequence goes on along the minus strand of NC_064620.1, from coordinate 34,591,876 downwards.
TTCGCTGAAGAGCTGCCTCGTCAGAGAGCCTAGAAATGGCAGCGTCGTAGCAAGTATTTGTCAACACTCTGATAGTGCATTTACTTCCGGGTGTAGGTCGGCGTTACCTCGCTAAATTCACTTGACATTCGTTTTCCACATCGAAGACTCGTACGATATAATCCACTGCAAGATGACACAATTAGAAAGTATATTTAATTTCTGGACTCCAAGAACGGCGTTCTTCACATAAGTAACACCTGTTTGTGTGTGCATTCGGGAGGACGACGGTGCAATCCCGCGCCCGGCCATCCTGATTTAGGTTTTCAATGATTTCCCTAAATCGCTTCAGGCAAATGCCGGGATGGTTCCTTAGGAAGGGCACGGCCGATTTCCTTCCCCATCCTTCCCTAATCCGAGCTTGTGCTCCGTCTCTAATGACATCGTAGTCGACGGGACGTTAAAACAGTAATCTCCACCTCCTCTGTTCGTGTGTTTAAGGTTGCGTTTTGAGGCTCAGGCAACATCGCAGTGACTATATTCCGCCTCTGGCCGCCAGTGTGTCGTTAGCTCAGAGGTTCCCTTGTGCGTTGCAGTGCTTGTACTATAAGACATAGCACTTCGAATTACGGTAGAAGCCGCTGACTACAACCTTTTATTTTCCATTTTAATTAATGGAGTTGCAAACTGCTAGTAAAAATTTCTTATGCGAAATCTGAAGAATGCCTTTAAACATCAATCTTCGTCCGATTTCGACTTAGTAAATTAAGTTAATATCATGGATTTCTGCTTTGCAAATTCCAAGGTGCTTCACTGTAAAATAGACCCTGAAAAGATTCAAACCGACTGTCAACGATATAAATTTGAGCTTTGTTCGTCATATAGGTCTAACATGTCAGAAGGTTGTTTATGAAGTGCACATGTTCATTAATATAGTTCCCTTCTTCTAAATTTTTGCAATAGCATTTAACTGTAGACGTTTTCTAACACCGGCGTTAGCAATTCCTTTCCGTTCTCTGAAACCTTCAAAACGACAAATTTTTCTGGTTTAAATCTGATGACCGTAACTATCACTTCCGATCAACAATAAATACTTCATGAACCCATACATGGAACTCCAAATGTGCAGTGTTCCTGCACTGCTACAGAGCATGCATTGCAAGGTATTCACACAGTTTATCGCATAGACCTACCATAAGGAATGAAACAAGAACTGTAATACACTTTACACCACAGACGCTCACTCTGGCTCGACGAAAACATCCAAACATTGACCAGAAGTTGCACAAATAATTGAGTTTGAAAGGAAAAGAAACGAGGTATGAAGCATTTATAAATTCATCGAATGTAGTGAGGTGGTTTAATTTCGTCCCAGTCTATAAAATTAATTTCGGGCCATACTCAGCTCTTGTCGATTAATGTAATATAATACCCGCCTACTAATCAGGGCGTCTGTCTCCGTTGCTTTTGAGCGTGAATGGAAATTGTAGAAATTTTCTGTGGAGCAACATTTAATAATAAAGCGTTTTAAATCATCAAAAGCGATGAGCGGTAGCAGGCGCTTTCGATAAAGAACGGGGGAGAGCAGCGCCGCTGCTGTCGCCACGGCCGCTGCCAGTAGCCAGCAAATGTATCCCGGAGCTTTGCCGCATACGGCGTCCAGAGGAGGACAGTCTGCAGGAAATCTGCCGCAAAATCGTTACTGGATAAAATTTTGATATCGGTGTGTCACAAAGCGGAATAGATTGAATCTGCGCTACCATTACATTCACGTCTTCAGCATTCAGACAGAAGAGGCTATAAAAATATTTTATGCCAGCTGCTCTCGATCCACTGACATTATGAACAGAAACAACGCACGCTACCGCTAGACCACAGGCGTAATCAGCCTAGAGTTTCTCTATCATGGGACAAGTTTTCCTCCAGGAAGTGCCGCAGTCTACAGTGTTGCCAGATTGTGCAGATAACCGGACTTAGAGAATTAGCGAGTTGGCCAGTTTTTTTGTCCCATGTCGCGATCGGCGCGGACTTAGCCTCTGAAGCGGCCGGCCGCCGGTCAAGTTTTATGTCAAAGAGTGTACATTAACAACCAGACTGGAAGGCAGAGCTAGGATACATAACTTCTTAGTCAAGATACAAGAGGGAAAATTCGTGTTAACTATGCAGAAGGATATGTCAAATATGAACTACTTACGACTATTACATTTTCTTTAGCAAACCCATGCACCAAGTCACCAAGCTGTGTACTGACACAAATTTAAATAGTCGCCCGAAATACGAGGTTTTACTACTTTGAAATCTCAATAAAGTGATAAAGCATACTAAAACTATGAAATGCAATTAATCTGTTGACTAGCCAGGACAAGAAATTTACAGAAATCTTAAATATATAATTTGCAGTAAAATATTACCTAGGTCACGAATTTACATCATCAAAACTTGCAACGCTACGCAACATGCTACACGTAAAATTCCAGAACTTAAAACAAGGGAAATTAAGCTTCAATAGCTTACTCTTCACCACAGTTCCAGCAGTGAGCCCATGAGTAAATAACACATCATGTACACTCAGCGGAACAACCTACCAATGATATAACAGTAAATTATACTTAGAAATCCAGGTGGTCAGTCCTAGAACACACCAACCAAAATACGGCACGACCACTAGGATGTCGACCACTGAAAAATGCTGCCAGCATCCACAGCCCGCAGAGCTACCTCCGGCGTGTAGCACGCACAATAGCGCACAGCTCCTCGACAAACGGTCTTGCCAAGCTCGGTGCACTCGCCCCACTGCCGCTACGCCATCTCTCCCTCGCTTAGCTTACCTCCCGGCTCCGGAGCAACACCTAGCCACACGACGCAGCATCGAACCAAAGATACGCAAGTAGGGATGGATCGACTCGAAACGAGCCGTCACGGTTCACATACTTCCTGGAACAATTTGCTATCGACAGGCTTTACAATGTAGGACACATCATTCGGCGAAGAGGTATTTGTGTGCTGAACTCAGTTTTTCAGGTATATGCTGCTCCCACAGTAGATATTTTGTTTCATACCACTTCCAAGTTTTGAATGACCTGACTATTAATTTCCATTCCGGTTTGTCTGATACTGGCGCAACGGGCACAAACGTGTTCCAAGCAGCAGATTTTTCTTTCATATGTTGTCTGCTCAACACGTTTTGCATCGTTGCTCGAGAAGCGTAGTATAGCTGTTGACCGTGTCTAATGTTTCGTCCCATTAGTTGGCAATGTATATTATATTTAGTATCCACGTTCGTCCCTTTCGTCTACGGTGATTTCATTTGACGTATTATTTGCATTCGCTGTGTCGACACTGCATCCATAGACACTTTGAAATCCACACTGGCATTTCGCCCCACAAGTTTAAGTGTACTAAGCTAATTTTCTCCTTTCAGCATTGCAACGCAGAAACAAGACTTGTTGACGCAGTTGCTGCGCGCCTTACAGTGACGTCAGCAAGAACAGAAGACCCTTCTACAAAGTGTGGCCCATCCCGACGCTGCCCAAGTCCTTCCAGCGACTTCAGCACCAAAAGGAGCTTTTGCTACGGTCGTGGCCACACATGAGGACGATCGTGGACCACCATTTCAAAATTTCGATTGGAAGATGGAGCCATGGCCCGCCTTCATGACGAAATTGGAGAGACTTTTCATGGCCTCCGCAGTTCAAGGTGACACTTGCCAATGAGTGACACATGCCAATGACTTTTTCTTTCAGCCAGCTCTGCTGTTCACATCCATGGAGCTCTTCAACGTTTCAACTCTGGTGTACATCTTTTTTTTTCGTTTATTGAGATTCGATTCTCCCTGAATGGGGCGGGCTGGCAGCAGCTTAGTACGCCGCTCTTCAGCCTGCAGAATTTTTTTTTAAAATGAAGATAATAAATAATAAAAGCAGGCGATAAAATCGGTGACTTAAATGGTAAAATGGCGGAAAATTGTGGAACTTAAAATATAAAAGATAGGGTTGGCGATGCTAATAATATACACAGGAAGCAGACAGGTAAAATAATAGACAGACAATTAAAAAATACGGCGACAGTCTAGTTTCCGTTCGCAACACTTTGGAAAAGACCCACAAACCTGAACACTTACTTAAAACACTGCACTAAAATGTTGGCACAAATATGACACACCACAGCCGAGGGCGGAAGGGGGGGAACCTGGACAGATGATGGGAAACAAAAGGGGGAAGGAGAGGGAAAACGAAGTGGGTGGGAGGGGGGGAAGGAGCCGGCAGAAGACGAGGACTGTTAAGAGGGGGGGGGCTGGGCAGACGCGAGAAGGAGTGGGGAAAGCAGAGGAGGGGAATGCAAAAGGACTCCAGGGGGTGGAGGAGGGAAGGGTGGCAGAGAGAGGGTAGGTGGGGAAAAACAGGATGGAAAGGGGTGGAAGAGGGAGCCCAGGGAAAGGACAGAGGAAAGAAGGGGGGAGGTGAGGATCAAAGTTGATAGGAGGAATAAATGGAGAGCGAGAGGGCATCATCCGGCAGAGGGAGCTGTTGTACATCCTCATACGTTACCATATAACCATCTCAAATCCCAACTTACTGCTGTAATATTCTGGCTCCTGAGGCTTGTTGCATAATACGTTTTATTTAATGTCTGTCGATCAGCAGATAGATTCAGTGAACTCTCTATCGTTTTAACGATAAATTCTGAAATATGGCTAAGTACCGCGGAAGTCTAATAAACAACGTCGCGACACTCTCTGTTGCGAAAGTTGTTACCATTTGACAGCTGAAGCGACACTAGCGCTCCAAGCGGTAAGAAAGTAAACAGGGACCTGGGTCTTAAGGACAAAGTTTTTTTAAAATTATTTTTATACTTAACTTACGAAACAGTTTTTCAGTTTCACGTTCCATGCAATAATAAATTATCAAGACACATAAATTACCGCGAAAGAAATGCAAAAACAGCCATATCTCACCAGTTTAATGACAAACTACAATTTACCCTAGTAGAAATACTTTCGAATAACCGTATAATTGCAGCCTATATAACTAAATGCAACCGCCTTCTCCAGTACGCTGATGACACCGCCTTCCTTGACCTTGCCCCCACCCTGCAGCGCTCCCAACACCTTTTCCAATCCCATCTTCACCGGTTCACCGCTTGGTGCAACCAGTGGTTGATTAAGGTCAATCCTTCCAAAACCCAGGCTATCATTATGGGCAAAACCATCCCTTCCTTCCGTCTCCTCGATTTCTAAATCACCATCTATGGCCATCCTATCGCCCTCACCCCAACGTTTAAGTACCTTGGTGTCACCCTCGACCGTCGCCTCTCCTGGACCCCCCACCTCCGGACGATCCAAGCCAAGGCACGCTCCCGCCTCTGTCTCCTCAAGCTCCTTTCCGGCCGTACTTGGGGTCTGGACCCCTCCACCATCCTCCATACCTATAAATCCCTCATTCGCCCTATCCTTTGCTACGCCCACCCTGCCTGGATCTCCGCTCCCCCTACCTTTTACAAATCCCTTCAGATCCTAGAACGCCATGCTCTTCGCCTCACCTATCGCATCCATCTCCCCTCCCCCACGCGGATCCTGTACGACCTAATTCCCTTCCCCCACCTCCTCCTTTTCCTCAAACAGGTACGGATCCTCTACACCTCCCGTAAACTCGATCCTCCTCACCCGCTGGTCTCTCCCATCCTCTCCCGCCTCCGTCCGCTGCCGTGCCTGTACTTCCACGTCCCACCTGCTCTCCATCTCTCCACTCTCCACACCCTCTCCCAAGGTGGCTTCCGCCAGCTCCCCCTCCCTGATGATGCCCTCCTCCCCTCCATCTACCTCTCCTACCAACTTTGAGCCTCCCTCCCTCTTCCTGTGTTTGTTCCTTTGGGCACCCTCTCTCCCTTCTCTCCCCCTTCCCTCCCTCCTCCCTTTCTCCCCACTCCTCCCCCAGGCTTCCCCTACCTCCTCCCTCTACTCCTCCTCCCATTTCCTCTGCCATTGGCATCTTTGCTCTCCCCTCCCCTCTCCCTCCCCCTTACCCTTCTTCCCCCCCTTGGCAGGTCCCAGGACTCGCACACGTTATGTGGACATTCGCGCGCCAGAGATCATTGCCATCCATTTCTCGTGTGTGCCGTCGTGTTTTGTGTTCAGTGTTCACCGTCACGCTCCATCGTTCACATGTGCCATCGCAGTCCTCAGTGTTTGTGCGTAGTGTCGACAGTTTTTAGTGTGGATTATCGTCGAGTGTGAACGGCTGCATGTTTTGTATTATATGTCTACTGTTTCTTTACCCACCATTATGTCCCTTATGAGTATTCTTTCTGTTTTTATCATTGTCTCCTCTAAGGCTGAAGAGCGGCGTAGAATGCTGTTGCCAGCCTACCTGTTGTATGTGCAGTTCTAAAATTACAATAAAGGAAAAAAAGCTAAAAGCAAGAGCATGTAAACACATATTTCATGCTTGAGAAGCTCATATTTCCTTGACAAGAAAAACTATTTCTGGAGTCCAATGATTCGCCACTTTTTACACTTAACCCGACTTTCTAATTCATGAAAATTTTTGAAAATGTAATTAATTTTGCTTCAATAGCTAATATGTTGAAATTTTTGCCGGTTGTGGTTGAGATGTAGCAGCTACTGTGGGACTGGTTTCTTTGGCGTTGGGAAACAGTCTCATTTCCTCTGACGTTTTACTATCACGTCTGTGTGGGTTTTGATTCAGGTATGGGCATGGTGGATTACTTTTTATGTTAAATAATGAAGGTATTACATTCTGTACAGGTTTCCTGGTTTCCGTATACATTAATCTTCATGAAAATTTAAAGAACAAACTGCGCGATGTTGAGTGGATATACGATGTCTTTGTGGTAAAGGTCAGGTCTTCTGGTGTTTACTAGCAGTTTTTTTCATATTAAAGGAGTGCGAAAATTCATTGTTTTACTAGGTCGTTTCCTGGCTCTCTTTTTTTTCTCTCTCTCTCTCTCTCTCATACACGTACACACATTTCGTTGCAGAATGAAAACTTTACTCTCGGTCTTACACTTTTTCCCACTGTCGGTAATACATCAAGGCGTCTATTCAGCTAATAAGGGTCTTGTCGCCAAACTGGGTTCGAATACGTCAGCAGTGCACAGCCTTAAAACTTTGTGCTTCATTTTACATTTACATAGTCCTTGAAAGTCTAGCATATCATAGAAGTTCCGATAATGTGGACGATCCTTTAAAGGATCTATCTGTGTGTCTAGATTATTGGCCCTCTTTTGTGTGCAAGTACAGTTACGATGTACCAATCTCTTTCGTTGCGCTGTGAAGTTGCTAACTGAGTAGTTAATGATGCGAAGCGAAGACGACCAAACATGGGTCCGACGTCGGTAGCCTTCTAGCTACGAGCAACGGAAACGAAAACGAAAAAAATTGCAACCTTTACAATGCAACGTAAAAAGAGCAGGAGTGGATGGAAAGAAATCCTACTGCTAACAAATCACTCCTAAGTAAAATAACGTTCAGTGTTTGTTCGCGCACATCACGTTTTGTTCCTGAGGAATCCGGGCATAAAAACGTGTTCCTGTTATAGAAGTTTTTGGCCATTTTCAAACAATCAGGATTTTCCTATCTGTCATGTTTGCAGGAAACTGCGGAAAATATTATATGGATAATTTGTTTCAGAATGTTTTTTAGGACGTGCTTCCTGAGGTCATCAGTCCCTTAGAACTTAGAATTACTTAAACCTAACTAACCTAAGGACATCACACACATCCATGTTCGAGGCAGGATTCGAACCTGCGACCGTAGCGGTCGCGCGGTTCCAGACTGAAGCGCCAAGAACCGGTCGGCCAGGTGTGTTTTCGTTAAAGTTTGCAGATATGTAACGGAATTAACTTATGTGTCTACTATTCATCTGTTGCGTTGCAGTGGAAAATAGTTATAATTTACTGCTTCTTACCTCTAAACACGTGTTATTGGATTCTGAATGTCGATAATTACAATATTTGGGTACTATTGTATAGCTAATATCTTGTGATACCGCGTACATAGGTTTTTTAGGTTTTCTGACATTATATTCAAAAGTGTGCTCCATTTAGACATCATGTCTTACATTTGCTTGCAGGAATAGTACTCGAAATTTCCATTAATTTGGATCGAATATCTTCCTGGTGTTGTTAATAGATTTACCCACTCTGTCTCCGTTTTCAGAATATTTCAGAATGTAACTGACCGAGGAACTGTGTGGAAAGTCTCACGTCTGTAACACTTCCGTATCATCACACAATATTTCGTGTTCTAAGTGTTCGAACATGTGTCTGCGTGTTTTGTAACAAGGCTCTTAATTTTCTTAGGGGACGAAGTACTTACTGCCGCGTACGTATTTAGATTCTATTTCAAAATAAAGCTTCACCGTCTCCATGAATTCCTTCTAAGTTAATTCACCATCGTATTTAATGTGACGTCTTTGCGAACTACGTGACTCCTTGAAACCATCGCATCTGTTTCGTAGATTCTTTCGACTCTTGCTCAATTCGCACTCCATCTTAATTTTATTGAAAATCTAAAATGAGATATCAGCTCAATCCAACGACTCCCAGACCCACTCAGTGCGTCAGTTCATAAACCACAAAATTCTTGGGGAATATCATATGCAAAGATATTTCGTACAACTAAAAGTTCAGCGTTATTTAAACCTCGCAAGACTTGTCAGTTTCGAATCTGTTCATATTAATAAGTAGTCACCATCTTCACTTCATAGCATATTACAAAATGATCTAAGGTATCGCTCTATCAAAGAGAAATGTCGTAGTCTCTTTCCGTAGGCATCTGTGTGTAGCTATCCAGAAATACAGCGACTCCTCTCAGCACATTAGGACCACTTTGGGACATTTTCAAATGTACATTATTCCTTTTTCTTGGTGAATAGGCAAATAATGAATGTAATGCGGAAATTTTTAATTCGATACTAACTTGTCCATTGATGAAAGTTACAAATTTCCTTGTTTGTGGTACTTTTACATTTGTATTGCAGTTATTCTGGGAAATTATGATTGTGACAGATCAGTCACGTATTACATACAGTTGGTAAAAGCGCTGTGGTGCAGTCGGCAGCTATCGTTGTTCTTTAGTTTGGGTCCCAGGCGATTTTGTCAACAATGAAATATCGTACAACATGAGAAGGCAGTTGAGCAGCACCTTTGCGATTGCGAATCGTGTTGCGTAAACATATTGTCTGTGCTTGCGTGATTTTCGTAGTGCTATTCTTTGTGCTCTAGTGCCCCTTCTTGGTGAGACCAGCTCATTAACTGAATACATGAACTGCTTTTTGAGAACCGGCTTCAGACAGAAGAACGTAGAAAGCCAACGTTGGGTGGGAAGCTATGCGGAACAGTAAGAGACCAGCCAACATCTTGCTTCCGTCACCTCTTATCCACACTAACATCATTTGCTGTTGAGATGGAATATAAACTACTGCTGGTGATCGCTGTGGCCTCACATTTGATATCGTTCGTATCCAGCTTTATTTAGATGTTTAGTATGTCAGCTACGTTTACCGAAGGAAGCTATCCTTTCCAGTGATACGAGTTGATGTTCATCCTACAAGAGTAGTTTTAGAAAATCGTGGGGAATAATTTCGGTAATTGATGTGCCCCGCTGAATTTTTTGCGTTTTATAAATTCCGATAGTTTTTTGTTTCCATTATCAAGTGGGTTTAGTGGCTACCCGGTGACGTTGTTCTACGTCATGTTAGCATACGGTATCGTGTAGATCATGAAGGTGCTTTATTTTGTTCTGCGTGATTGACCAGCGGTAGATACATGTACATAATTTATTTTTGCTGGTCTGGTACATGGACGAATCCAGCGAGTACGAAATTGGTGTCCTGTACTGTATCGCCAGCCAGACACAAGTAAAAATCCAGGACCAGTTTGAAGAAAGGCAGAACAGTTATTGGGCGCTGTGTAGTGATATGTGTCGTGAAGTCTCTGTGTCATTCCACACTTCACAGGAGAGCTAATATGAGTTGCTTAAATCCCTTGCACCGTCGCCTTAATTTTACCACACATTCTAGATACACATCTGTTGGGTAGCGTAAATAAACGTTATTTAATCGTTGTGTACGTGTTATGTAACAACAACAAATGAAGAAACCAAAATGTTGCTCATACACTGGTGACTTTCGCGACCAGTCTGCTTAGCTGCTAGAAATCTTGCGGCTTATATGTTCGAGGCCCATGAAACGTGTTTGTCCTGCCTCTTCGTCCAGACGCAGCATTGGAAATTAGAGGTGCTCCTGATTCTGCTGAGCCGTGCAGACACAAGAGGTCAGTTGGGAAACGTGGCGGAATCACGAACCACTTAATAGTTGTTCATCGCAGATTTGGAAGAAACGGCAGGATCAAAAGAGTTTCGTGTGCCGCGACCCACAAGAGGGAAGGTTCACCAATAGCTATTTAATAATTTATTCAACAGTGACATTTTATCCATGCGCTTTTTTGCTTTAGAAGAGAACGACCCTGCAATGTCAGTATACTTTAGAAAAATACACGTTACAGAAGAGGAAAGAACTTAAGCTAGCGATGCAATAATGTTTGTAGATTAGGAAAACGTTTTTGAGAAAGGCAGTAGAGGTGTACTGTGTCAGATTATGCAAGCTTTCCCGATGTATCTAATTAGCTCTGTTGAAGGTCTTACAAAGAGCCAAAAATTATAATCGAAAACTGAAGAACTTTCGTAAATAAGTAGGAATAAAACATATAGTTAGACAAGTAAATAGCCTGTGTCCAGCACCTTTCAACTTCTACGTTGGTGACTTAGCCAGTGCTTGGAAACACAGTATCACCTACGGCATAAAGATCAACACAGAGAAATTTTTTAATACTCTGCTGTATGCAGATGATCAGATGACGAGATTTCTACAACGAAATTAATAACAGCATGCTAAAATAAAACGTAGTCTGAGGAACAATTCTGAAGAACAATTAGAAATACGCTACAAAAACAAATGACGAAAGAGACACAGATGAAGTCGACAGAGTCATCGCAGTATTTACTACGCTCCATGTGTCTTAAGCCTGGTTTCCCATTCAAAAGGATACGAGCGTGATAAAAGCTACAGCTATAAGATTTGTCAGTAGTGTTATAGCGTGCGCCAGAAAATATCGCTTCACTAAAGCAGACATTAAGAATGAATTGCAATTTGATTCAGATCGCAAGAAAGCGGACCCTAACAGGGAAAGATGGCGGGAGTATGTTTCAGTGCCGTTTATTTCAGTCTGCTGTAGTATGTTGACTGCAATCCAATTCCGAGTGAAGTAGAAGTCGTGTGTCAAGCGCTGACTGGTAGGCTCAGCTTTGACTTTCGGGGGCAACCCTGCAATCATTTGAACCACCGACCACGTCTCTCAGCACAGTTCAAGGCTTCTTCAGTCTGTATCTTTCTCTCCCTCCCTCCCTCCCTCCTTCCAACCTTCTCTCTCTCTCTCCCTCTCTCTCTATCTCATACACTTACAAACATTTCGTTGCAGGAAGAAAACTTCACTCTCGGTGGCACATTTACTTAGCAGGGACTGCAACACAACAAGATTTTTATCTAGCTAATAAGAGCCACTTCGCCCACAGGCATACATCTGGACTCCAATATGTCACCAGTGCATAGTTGTCATACCTTTGGCAGTTTCAGACTCCTATATTTGACTTTAGGGGTGTTTATCAACTTAGCCGGCCGAGGTGGCTGGGCGGTTCTAGGCGCTACAGTCTGGAACCGCACGACCGCTACGGTCGCAGGTTCGAATCCTACCTCGGGCATGGATGTGTATGATGTCCTTACGTTAGTTAGGTTTAAGTAGTTGTAAGTTCTAGGGGACTGATGACCTTAGAAGTTAAGTCCCTTAGTGCTCAGAGCCATTTGAACCATTTATCAACTTACCTGAATGTTTACGTATGCTTGATTCACGGTTTATAAGGATTTTTGAATTTTCTCTAGCATCACATCGCCAGAAAAGCCCCACTTTCCAGCAACTTCCTGTTAGGTCGCTTCCTTGTCTGTCTGTTTCTTCGGTACAGATTTCGTGATGATCCAAAAGTAACTTAACGATGGGCTAGAGTCTTGAATCTTCCAGCATAGCTCAGATATGTCCGACAATGCAGTATTAACTCACTATCTTGTCTGGTGTGTGGCGGAGTGTTCTTTAGGTACCACTTTCATATCCCCCTATTCCTGATCTGGTCGCGAATGGTCCGTGGGAGGAACGGCTGCTGGAAAGCCTCCGTGTGAGGTCAGATCTCTAATTTTTTCCTTCACGGTCATACCATGAGATACACGTTGGAGAAAGCAACAAATCGTTCGAGCCAAGTGAAGAGAAACTAAAATAATTCTGATATATACCACATGAGTCAGTTGTAATCTCATCAAAATGTTTGAAATCGATTGACAAAATTTCACGATGGAAGAGCAAGAAACAGAAAATAACTATTGTTGTTTGTTGTTGTTGTGGTCTTCAGTCCTGAGACTGGTTTGATGCAGCTCTCCATGCTACTCTATCCTGTGCAAGCTTCTTCATCTCCCAGTACCTACTGCAACCTACATCCTTCTGAATCTGCTTAGTGTATTCATCTCTTGGTCTCCCTCTACGATTTTTACCCTCCACGCTGCCCTCCAATGCTAAATTTGTGATCCCTTGATGCCTCAAAACATGTCCTACCAACCGATCCCTTCTTCTAGTCAAGTTGTGCCACAAACTTCTCTTCTCCCCAATCCTATTCAATACCTCCTCATTAGTTACGTGATCTACCCACCTTATCTTCAGCATTCTTCTGTAGCACCACATTTTGAAAGGATCTATTCTCTTCTTGTCCAAACTGGTTATCGTCCATGTTTCACTTCCATACATGGCTACACTCCATACAAATACTTTCAGAAAAGACTTCCTGACACTTAAATCTATACTCGATGTTAACAAATTTCTCTTCTTCAGAAACGATTTCCTTGCTATTGCCAGTCTACATTTTATATCCTCTCTACTTCGACATCATCAGTTATTTTACTCCCTAAATAGCAAAACTCCTTTACTACTTTAAGTGTCTCATTTCCTAATCTAATCCCCTCAGCATCACCCGATTTAATTTGACTACATTCCATTATCCTCGTTTTGCTTTTGTTGATGTTCATCTTATATCCTCCTTTCAAGACACTGCCCATTCCGTTCAACTGCTCTTCCAAGTCCTTTGCTGTCTCTGACAGAATTACAATGTCATCGGCGAACCTCAAAGTTTTTACTTCTTCTCCATGAATTTTAATACCTACTCCGAATTTTTCTTTTGTTTCCTTTACTGCTTGCTCAATATACAGATTGAATAACATCGGGGAGAGGCTACAACCCTCTCACTCCTTTCCCAACCACTGCTTCCCTTTCATGCCCCTCGACTCTTATAACTGCCATCTGGTTTCTGTACAAATTGTAAATACCCTTTCGCTCCTTGTATTTTACCCCTGCCACCTTCAGAATTTGAAAGAGAGTATTCCAGTTAACGTTGTCAAAAGCTTTCTCTAAGTCTACAAATGCTAGAAACGTAGGTTTGCCGTTTCTTAATCTTTCTTCTAAGATAAGTCGTAAGGTTAGTATTGCCTCACGTGTTCCAACATTTCTACGGAATCCAAACTGATCTTCCCCGAGGTCCCATTCTACCAGTTTTTCTATTCGTCTGTAAAGAATTCGCGTTAGTATTTTGCAGCTGTGACTTATTAAACTGATAGTTCGGTAATTTTCACATCTGTCAACACTTGCTTTCTTTGGGATTGGAATTATTATATTATTCTTGAAGTCTGAGGGTATTTCGCCTGTCTCATACATCTTGCTCACCAGATGGTAGAGTTTTGTCATGACTGGCTCTCCCAAGGCCATCAGTAGTTCTAATGGAATGTTGTCTACTCCCGGGGCCTTGTTTCGACTCAGGTCTTTCAGTGCTCTGTCAAACTCTTCACGCAGTATCTTATCTCCCATTTCGTCTTCATCTACATCCTCTTCCATTTCCATAATATTGTCCTCAAGTACATCGCCCTTGTATAAACCCTCTATATACTCCTTCCACCTTTCTGCCTTCCCTTCTTTGCTTAGAACTGGGTTTCCATCTGAGCTCTTGATATTCATACAAGTGGTTCTCTTCTCTCCAAAGGTCTCTTTAATTTTCCTGTAGGCAGTATCTATCTTACCCCTAGTGAGACAAGCCTCTACATCCTTACATTTGTCCTCTAGCCATCCCTGCTTAGCCATTTTGCACTACCTGTCGATCTCATTTTTGAGACGTTTGTATTCCTTTTTGCCTGCTTCATTTACTGCATTTTTATATTTTCTCCTTTCATCAATTAAATTCAATATTTCATCTGTTACCCAAGGATTTCTATTAGCCCTCGTCTTTTTACCTACTTGATCCTCTGCTGCCTTCACTACTTCATCCCTCAGAGCTACCCATTCTTCTTCTACTGTATTTCTTTCCCCCATTCCTGTCAATTGTTCCCTTATGCTCTCCCTGAAACTCTACAACGTCTGGTTCTTTCAGTTTATCCAGGTCCCATCTCCTTAAATTCCCACCTTTTGGCAGTTTCTTCAGTTTCAATCTGCAGTTCATAACCAATAGATTGTGGTCAGAATCCACATCTGCCCCTGGAAATGTCTTACAATTTAAAACCTGGTTCCTAAATCTCTGTCTCACCATTATATAATCTATCTGATACCTATTAGTATCTCCAGGATTCTTCCAGGTATACAACCTTCTTTTATGATTCTTGAACCAAGTGTTAGCTATGATTAAGTTGTGCTCTGTGCAAAATTCTACAAGGCGGCTTCCTCTTTCATTTCTTCCCCCCAATCCATATTCACCTACTATGTTTCCTTCTCTCCCTTTTCCTACTGACGAATTCCAGTCACCCATGACTATTAAATTTTCGTCTCCCTTCACTACCTGAATAATTTCTTTTATCTCGTCATACATTTCATCAATTTCTTCATCATCTGCAGAGCTAGTTGGCATATAAACTTGTACTACTGTAGTAGGCATGGGCTTTGTGTCTATCTTGGCCACAATAATGCGTTCACTATGCTGTTTGTAGTAGCTAACCCGCACTCCTATTTTTTTTATTCATTATGAAACCTACTCCTGCATTACCCTTATTTGATTTTGTATTTATAACCCTGTAATCACCTGACCAAAAGTCTTGTTCCTCCTGCCACCGAACTTCACTAATTCCCACTATATCTAACTTTAACCTATCCATTTCCCTTTTTAAATTTTCTAACCTACCTGACCGATTAAGGGATCTGACATTCCACGCTCCGATCCGTAGAATGCCAGTTTTCTTTCTCCTGATAACGACGTCCTCTTGAGTAGTCCCCGCCCGGAGATCCGAATGGGGGACTATTTTACCTCCGGAATATTTTACCCAAGAGGACGCCATCATCATTTAATCATACAGTAAAGCATAACTATTAAAAGAGAAAAAAAACAGTTTTCAGCATATCTCGTTTTTAAATCTGACTAAAAGGGATAAAATGATTTCTTATAGCTTCATACAAATTACGAACAGCATGTACAGAGTCTTGGAAATTTGTGATTGTGTATTTTTAATGTCTATGAAAATACTTGAAAGATGTAAAACGAAAAACTTTGGGCACACTGAATACAGAATTGATGCATGAATTATTCACCTGCTGACTAACGTAAAGTTGTACTGCACGCGCTCCACGTTTCCCGTTTTCAGTCTTACAAGCACTATCATGGACACTAAAAATTCACCATCACAAATTTTCAACAGTATCTGTATGAGGTACGACTATGTATGAGACTGTGAGAAATTATTCTACACTTTTTAGTCCGATTTAATAATGTGGTATATTAAAAATTGAGTTTTATTTAAATAATTATTGTTTGCTTCTATCTCTTGTGAGTGTGTCAAATTTTTCAATCGATCATAACAGAGACTGTCGTATATTTCAGGTTCATTTCCGGCGTCAACCAATTTATTCAATTCCCCTTGATATTTCTTGCGAAAACTATGTGCTTACACTGAGAACTTTAGACGTCCTATTGCACTTCCTTGGGATATATTGGATGATAATGCTTTTTATGTGGAATATTCAATGTGCAGTATAACGTGCTGTGTTCTATAATTCAGTACAAGCGTTAGGTAAAGGTCAGTGCAAGATATGGAATTTTGCTCTGGGAGTGTCCTTTCCCAATAGAGGTAGCTAAGCCGGCCTGACTGGCCGAGCGGTTCTAGGCGCTACAGTTCGGAAACGCGTGGCCGCTACGGTCGCAGGATCGAATCCTGCCTCGGGCATGGATGTGTGTGATGTTCTTAGGTTAGTTAGGTTTAAGTAGTTCTAAGTTCTAGGGGACTGATGACCTCCGAAGTTAAGTCCCATAGTGCTGAGAGCCATTTTGAGGTAGCTAATTTTCAGTTTGTAGGAAATAAAGGTGGACCATTTCCTCTATGACTCTTTCCATTTTCTTCTTTTCTTGTCGTGCTCGACTTTTAAGCACTATTGCGAGTTAGGTGTACATCAGCACCGCATATTTCGTTGCACTTGCGCCTGCGTTCCAATGAGCATGAGTGTTACTTGCGTCTGAGAGCTTATTCGTGGCCTTAGCTGTGAATCACGTACCATTCAATGGAAGCTCCGTAGTAGACAAACAGTTACAAACGAGATACGCTTAGAAGCAGTTCAAGAAAAGCATGATGAGTTCCACCTCGCTGCCAATGTGAGCAACGCATGCTCTTTGCAGCATTTCACGTGAAACTAACTTAACCAGGCCTCAGTGAAGATGGAGTAATCGAAAGACGCTTGCTACTAAACCTAAATTTCTCATTCCGTCTCAAGTGATCCAATGACTGTATGAGACCTTAACATTATTGGTCTGTCTCCTACTACATCTCCAAATGACAAGAACAGTGGTTTTGCTAGCTTCAGAAGGGAACGAAAGTTAAACAACTCAGCTAGTAATACGCATACAACAGTTACAGTTCAGACACTTACCATCTGGTTAACAGAATTTTTAGAGTTTGTTGGAACTCAATCTACATGTTTAAGTATTGGATAACAGAAAGGGAAACAGGGTATACAATCTCGTCAGCGGCCGAACTGGACAACGAAATGGCAGCAAGTCAACATTTCTTTTTCAGGTGAGCTGTTCGATCTTTCTCCTGAGGAAGTGGCTATAGAGCAATTTAAAAAAAACCAATGGACTTGGCTGAACGATCATTAGAACTCATCTACAGCCAAGATTAGCGCAAATAACCACCGCTACCTCACTCAACTATTCCTTCTCGTCCATAACACAAGATATCTGCTAAGGTGCCCACCGTAATTCATTAAGTAGAAGGGAACTGGTTGCTGGACATTTAGCCATTTGCCACAAGTATCTCGTATTATTTTGGCGCCATTTATGGAGAAATTGCTGGTAGCTCACTTATAAGTCGAAGTGGCTTTAAAATGGCACGACAAAGAATTTGTGGGAATTTGTATACAGGGCACAAATCCGTGAGGCAACACACACTAGTGTGAACCGTAGTTTGCTCTTGTGGGATCAGTTGACGTGAAGAACAGAAAAAGAAATGGGAAAGAAAAAGAAAAACTTACCATTCGGGTAACCTATAACTCTGTATTCTGTCCCATGACATAATGTCTACTGTTCGTACATCCTTCCGAAATGCACAATGAAACCCCTCAGTCTTTACATTACGTATCATAACACTTGCTCGAAAACTGTTTGCCACTTTTAATCGGCGTTGTAAGTCCCCCAACCAGACTGAGGTTGATCATCGATTTGATTCTTAGAATACGCTGAACCTACATATATCATTGTACTACCGAAAACCGTTACTTTGGTCAGAATTTGCAAATTATTCATGAACTGATATTTTAATTTCTTAAAACTCCCACAGTATCAGAGATTTCGACGTTTATGGTGGTATCGTCTACATATGTGCGTACTCATTAGTAAGAAATCTTCTTAGGACACTTGCCCTGTTTCCATTCCAATCTTTCTGACTGTCCAGCAGTCCATAATGGACACGCTGTAATTCTGTCTGGTTAGTACTTAACGTGATATTAGTTTTTTTCTGCGCAGATGTTCCGAAGGCTTTTGGGCGTGTTCTGCCTCCGATCTGGGAGGGAGGCAGAGGAAGACTTTTACGAAGACCTCATAGACACCGATTTAATTGGAAAGCCAGAGGTGAGGAACACCGAACAACAACAAGCCGGAGGTGCACTCATTTTTACTAAGGTAATTGACCTTAATTATCACAGGTTACTGTGAGGCCTTCTCGATTTAGTGGTTCTTAGTTACTCGTAGTTGCCGGTCGCGGTGGTCTAGCGGTTCTAGGCGCCCAGTCCGGAACCGCGCGACTGCTAGGGTCGCAGGTTCGAATCCTGCCTCGGGCATGGATGTGTGTGATGTCCTTAGGTTAGTTAGGTTTAAGTAGTTCTAAGTTCTAGGGGACTGATGACCACAGCTGTTAAGTCCCATAGTACTCAGAGCCATTTGAACCATTTTTTTACTCGTAGTTATAAATAAGCCATTATAGAATAACAACTTTTCTTTTGTGTCTTCGTATCAACGTGCTTGTAGCAGAATTAAAAGGAAAGGTTGATCGGCTGGCTCTACGAATACATCCTTTTAATAGGACCTCTGTAGCCACTGGCCCGATCAAAATTGTGCTTTGTACAGGAAGAATGTACCACAAATAAAAAGGAAGGTTACGCAGAACATTAACAGTCAGAAGTAACTTAACTTTCTGACTTTTAGTGTTGTAATGAATTTTCGAAAATCACGACAGCTACACAAGAATTTACAGAATGTGGAGAAATGTTCCTAAAACTGGTTGATATTGGTTCCAAAATTGGCAACAACATAGTTTACAATACACGTAACACCTGCTAATACAGCGTTTAATCACCACTGAAGATTCCCTCAAAATTCTGATGAAATTAATGCATGAATTGAGCCAGGTCTCACTTATGCACGATGATGATTTGTTAGCTGATATTTGGACAAACTGACTAGGCGATGATTTTAGGACCGGCTTCGCCACTTGCTGGTTTTCACTGTTGCAACTGAATGGGCGTACACGTGCTCGGTATTTAGAGGTCCCAAAGCAGTGAGTGGATCCATAAGCATATTCTGTTTTGCTTACGGGGAACATTATGGTTCAATGGCTCTGAGCACTATGGGAGTTAACATCTATGGTCATCAGTCCCCTAGAACTTAGAACTACTTAAACCTAACTAACCTAAGGACATCACACAACAGCCAGCCATCACGAGGCAGAGAAAATTCCTGACCACGCCGGGAATCGAACCTGGGAACCCGGGGAACATTATGGGTGTGAGGTGTTAGATACCAGTTGGAGGTAGTTTAATGACTATTTTCACTGCTCCTTCTTGATTCTTGTGGTCAGATGTGAGAAGTTCTGAAGCTAGTTGGATTTGCTAGAGACCATTCATGAGGGACTTTCTAACTGTGTCTCGCCGTCACAGTAGGGTTTCAGTAGGGACCACGTTCAACGACATAAACGTGGCGACCCGCGATTTAGTTATGTTACCAAGAGTTGGGACCACGTCATTTCAACTTGTTGACTAATTTATACCAAGATTGCTTGAATCTCCATTCTGCCGGCCGGTGTGGCCGTGCGGTTCTGGGCGCTTCAGTCTCAAACCGCGTGACTGCTACGGTCGCAGGTTCGAATCCTGCCTCGGGCATGGATGTGTGTGATGTCCTTAGGTTAGTTACGTTTAAGTAGTTCTAAGTTATAGGGGACTGATGACCACAGATGTTAAGTCCCATAGTGCTCAGAACCATTTTTGAATCTCTATTCTAAAAACAAAATACTTTCGATCCAGATATACGGTAAAATACTGTCGATGTTGTTATATTATCACCGCCTGGAAAACAATCCAACTATTTGCTGCCAAAACTCAGACATTCTGGCGCGTTTACTGAAAGTTTCAATGCTTCTGATTTTGATAGACCAATATAAGAATAATTTTTTCTATGCTGTGAATAAACACCTACAAAATATTAGATGTTACATAAAAGTTAGAAAAATAAAACTGAAAATCAACAAATGAATGAATTGTGACGGTGGAATCAAATCTCCCACAGAGGATGAGCGCCGCTCGTTGCGGCTGCGCTCAGACGTGGACGAGTTGGTGCTGCTGGCAGCGCAGGCGGAGAAGTCCCGGCCACTGCCTGCTGCCATTGTTGTAGCCTGCGGCAAAGTCATCGAGAAGGTAAGGCGGCACTAAAGACACAACTTCATTGATAACTCGCTACTAAGGGATGAGTTCGATTACATGCAACATACCCTTTTCACAGACCATTATAAAGTGGCACAAGTTTAGTTAATACTGGAAGATAATAATGATGATCCTTGTCACCGTTAACGATTTCGTTTTAAAACTCTTCCCTTTCTTTCGATCACACACAAAAACAGAAAGTTGTTCTCTTTTAATGTACGCTCTGTCCATACGAGTCACCGTATAAAATTATTGCTACTGATGCTGCATTAAGAAAGTCTTATGCATTTTAAAGTGAAGAATTGCTTTTCTGTGCAGGTGAACGATGGCTGGATGATCGTGACGACTGCCGAGATCCACGAGCCGCCTGTGGTGGAGTGTGACGAGGACATCCCGTCGATCCCTCGCCGCCGGAGAGGGTGTCGGAGGTGCTGGGCGGAGAGAGTCGGGGAGAAGACCGTTGTGCGCCCACACGGTGGTCGGGCACACCGCCTCACTACCCACTAAACGTATTCATGACGAGGACATCCCACCAGTTCCTCGTCG
Organism: Schistocerca nitens; assembly: GCF_023898315.1. Lineage (NCBI taxonomy): Eukaryota > Metazoa > Arthropoda > Insecta > Orthoptera > Acrididae > Schistocerca > Schistocerca nitens. The sequence continues at coordinate 34,571,089 of NC_064620.1, read as the reverse complement.
TCAGAGAGGGTGTTGAAGGTGCTGGATGAAAAAAGTCAGTGCAAAGACTGTTTTGCGTGTACTAAGTGCACAGGGACAATGACTCACTAACCAATAGACATGTTCGTGGTGAACTGAGTACAGTGGATATTAAGGACATCCAACCAATTCCTCAACGGTGGGGAGCGTGTTAGAGATACTGGCCAGAGAATGTCATGGCTACTACTCTTATGTTGCTGCAAAGTAGGTGGGCCCACCGGCTTAGTAACCAATAAATATATTCGCGTGGAACCAAGAACAGTGGACGAGGAGGATATCCCTGCAATGTCTCGTTGCTGGAGAGGGTGCTGCAGGTGCTGGACTGAGAAAGTCGGGGCTAAATCTGTTATATGTGTCTGTGTGTGCAAAGTGGACAGGGACACGAGCTCACTACCGAATAAACTTATTCATGAAGAAGTGAACAAAGTGGATGGGGAAAACATACCACCAATGCCACATCGTTGGAGAGGGTGCTGGAGGTGCTTGATAGAGTAAGTCAGGGCTGAGACTGTTGTCTATCTGCAAAATGGATGGGCTTTTTACTAGCCAATGAGCATGTTCTTGAGGAACTTGGGACAGTGGACGAGGAGGACATACCACCGATGTCTCATTATTGGAGAGAGTGTTCGAAGTGCTGGGTGGAGAAAGTCAGGACTGTGACTCTTTGTCTGCCTGCAAAGTGGATGGTGATACTGGCTCACTGGCCAATGAACATATTCGTGTGGAACCACGTACAGTGACTCAGAAGGACATGTCACTGATAAGTCGTCTTCAGAGACAGTGCTGGAGGTGCTGGCAGAGAAAAAAATCAGGACTAAATCTGTTGTTTTTCTGAGAAGTGAAGGGAACACAGACTCACAAATATTTAAACTGAATAAATTATTAAATGATTAAGTAAAATATTTTCGTACTTCTGACGTTAAATGTACCTTTGTAAAATAATCTTAATGACGCTTTAATATCATTCAAATCCATTTAAACAAATAATGAAATAAAATTTACTACTTTCATGAAAGATGTACGAGTATCTTTTTCTCCTTCTCTGTTTTTACATGTGTGATTGCATAGAGGCAAATATATAAGAATGTTATCTTTTTAAATGTCCATCTCCGACAGAAATATTATACACAGACCGTCACAACTATCAGTACACAGGATATCCTTATTCATCATGACAAATGACCAGTAATCGTGAGTTCATTTAATTCACGAGCAACGACCAAACAAATTAAACACATAGTCGATTTTATCTGTCTCCACTGATGCTGTGTGCAGTTGCACTTTTACATAAATGCTTGTATTATGACCTAATATAAATTAAATAGCCATGTAACATTAAGACACATTTATGGACGAAGTATACATTGGAACTAAAGCCCGGCAACGATTCGCTCAAAAGTCCATTGCTCTCCTCTGAACTTCACTGATTTCATTCTGCACGTAAATAAAATTAATATTCCATACAAGTAACTAGTGCTGTTGCAGTGTGCCTAAGGGTTACAAGAGACACATTTTTTAATTAATAATTAGTAAATGTAGTTTCATGGAACTTCAGGAATTACTCAAGATTTCCTGAACACTACAAGTGTTAACGTACATGGAAATGGTCCGACAGACACATAAGTAACAGCACTGCACTAAGTAGTGAAATTTACTTATTGTGACTAGCAGAATACTATATATACAAAAAGTATAAGCAAAGTATGTACAAACATAAATATTTATATATAATGAGTATCCAGAGACCACCGGCCTTATCATTATGCTCAACTGCACAGCTTTACTCTTTGCACAGCATCGATATTGCGATGTCTTGCACACGCTTTAACTAGCCTAAAACGCTGTTGAATGTATACGACTGGGCCAGAAAACAAGGAAGAGCATTCACCGTTGACAACACCCACGCTGCTTTATGCAACAGAACATTAACAAAAATTATTTCACCCCTATTTTTTCAAAAATTTTACCAAACTCTTAACAAGAAAATTTTTTCCATATTACCTGAACCTGTCGTTTGGTTATAAAATTTCGGCAATGACTGAAAATTCCCTTTTTTTGTAGACTTCAAAATATATTAAATTGACTTCGGATGTAAAATTTAAAAAATGTCATTAAAATTCACCACAAACTGGTTTTAAACACACAACGAATGCCTTACGCCCTTTGTTGACGTAAGTTTAGAATAAAGTGAAGTTATATGAATAGAATTCAGATCCCGCTCAGGCGGTGATAATCCAAGAGACAGGATCGGTGGTGCAGAATTGCAATCCACGGGCAAAGGAAGGACACATTCTGGTACATAACAACTGGCAACACCGGCATAAATTGGTGAAAACATCTCCCAATGACTACACTATACATGATAATAAGCAAACTATCTGTAGACGCAACTCAGAATGGCAATGGGCTATACAATCCTCAATAACTGTAAAGTAAAACGCGACAGGACCAGTTTTCAATACTCCAAAATAATTTTTCTAAATGATAGTCCGTAACAACTGCTCTGAAAATAATAGCTCTTATAAAAGTAAATTTCCCTATTTTTGCTGGCAGACCAGAGAAACTTTAAATGCCCAGAAATGTTGTAGTAATGCTTGCCCAAAACTGTTGCAGGGAAGAGGGTGGCTCCTATTAAAACAATCTTCACTGCTTTTAAATAACAGATATGACAAAATTTCATTCTCCAGAATTGTTTCACCCGTAGTTGTCCATTATAATTGAAATGAAAAGTGCTGCTCGTATTACAAAAAAGCTTCACCAATGAAACAAGCTTCAGTTATTTTGGAATGAACAGCTACAGGTAAAAAATACAGCAATACAGTTGAGGGGAAACTGGCTGGAGTACCACGATGCTAAGGCGACAAGCACACAGTTCACAGTAACAAGGTCACCGAAATCATCAAACTAGGCTTAGGCAAATTTATGGAGTTTACTATGACCCCAAAATTGGCCAAAACGACGTCCTCGTACAGAACAGGTCCCCAGACGCAGAGATAGAGTTTAATACACTACTGGCCATAAAAATTGCTACACGAAGAAGAAATGCAAATGATAAACGGGTATTCATTGGACAAATATATTATACTAGAACTGACATGTGATTTTATTTTCACGCAGTTTGGGTGCATAGATCCTGAGAAATCAGTTCCTAGAACAACCACCTCTGGCCGTAATAACGGCCTTGACACGCCTGGGTATTGAGTCAAACAGAGCTTGGATGGAGTATACAGGTACAGCTGCCCATGAAGCTTCAACACGATACCACAGTTCATCAAGAGTAGTGACTGGCGTATTGTGACGAGCCATTTGCTCGGCCACCATTGACCAGACGTTTTCAATTGCTGAGAGATATGGAGAATGTGCTGGCCAGGGCAGCAGTCGAACATTTTCTGTATCCAGAAAGGCCCGTACAGGACCTGCAACATGCGGTCGTGCATTATCCTCCTGAAATGTAGGGTTTCGCAGGGATCGAATGAAGGGTAGAGCCACGGGTCGTAACGCATCTGAAATGTAACGTCCACTGTTCAAAGTGTCGTCAATGCGAACAAGAGGTGACCGAGACGTGTAACCAATGGCAGCCCATACCATCACGCCGGGTGATACGCCAGTATGGCGATGACGAATATACGCTTCCATGTGCGTTCACCGTGATGTCGCCAAACACGGATGCCACCATCATGATGCTGTAAACAGAACCTAGATACATCCGAAAAAATGACGTTTTGCCATTCATGCACCCAGGTTCATCGTTGTGTACACCATCGCAGGCGCTCCTGTCTGTGATGCAGCGTCAAGGGTAACAGCAGCCATGGTCTCCGAGCTGATAGTCCATGCTGATGCAAACGTCGTCGAACTGTTTGTACAGATGATTGTTGTCTTGCAAACGTCCCCATCTGTTGACTCAGGGATCGAGACGTGGCTGCACGATCCGTTACAGCCATGCGGATAAGATGCCTGTCATCTCAACTGCTAGTGGTACGTGGCATTTGGGATCCAGCTCGGCGTTCCGTATTACCCTCCTGAGCCCACCGATTCCATATTCTGCTAACAGTCATTGGATCTCGACCAACGCGAGCAGCAATGTCGCGATACGATAAACCGCAATCGCGATAAGCTACAATCCGACCTTTATCAAAGTCGGAAACGTGATGGTACGCATTTCTCCTCCTCACACGTGGCATCACAACAACGTTTCACCAGGCAACGCCGGTCAACTGCTGTTTGTGTGTGAGAAATCGGTTGGAAACTTTCCTCATGTCAGCACGTTGTAGGTGTCGCCACCGGCGCCAACCTTGTGTGAATGCTGTGAAATGCTAATCATTTGCATATCACATATTATCTTCTTCCTGTCGGTTAAATTTCGCTTCTGTAGCACGTCATCTAAGTGGTGTAGCACTTTTAATGGCCAGTAGTGTATGTCGGGGCTGAAAGGCGGTAGCTGGATTACCACAAACGGTAGAAGTTTTGTGGTTATTGAAACGTTCTGACGAACTTGCGAATGCATTAACGTTCCACATCAGGTGATCCTTCAGTTAACGTATCTGGTGATGAGGGGTTTGGAGACTAGAGACAACCCGTAGGCTTTGACCATTGACGTCAGAATTTGCCAGAGAGCATTGCATGGGGGCTTAATTAAAATAAAATGCAATTAATTTTAAATTTTTGATTTAGTAGCTGTCTGTCCGATTACGAAGTCTCGTAAACGGTTGGCCCTGACTAGTATTATTACGCAATCTGACTGCATGAAACAACAAGGAATGAAATGAAAATCTCCGTTAACACAATTAATTAATTAAGTCCCCAGCAACTATAAAACCTACGAAACCAAAGCACAAGTATAACTGTTCTGTGTGTGGAAGTATGACCCAACGTACGCATCTGGCACGGTTCTTCTTCAATAACACAAGAATTTTTAAATATCATTTATACTGAATTAATTAAAGAAAATAGAAATACCATAATTACTCAAGAAAACTAGAATTACACTCTAATCCAAGAACACAAGCCAGATGCTTTGTTGACTGAACCTGTAATGACGCATTATTTAAGACACTGAAGTAATGAAAAAAAAACACGGAATATTTTACCTTCATATATATTGACGAAAAGCACTCTGATCACTACAATATTTCCATTCGAATAACATCTGCTGTCTAGCCCATCAAACAATTGCATAAAACATGGAACAAGCACTCCTTACTACAACATCTCGACAAGCACTGCCCACTAGCATATCTCAACACGAACTGACTACTACGAGTCCTCGACAGGCACTGCCCACTACGACATCTCAATAATCACTGCCAGTGGAGGCGGCGGAACAATACTCTCTAGCGCGATCTCTGGCGCTGTGGCTCAGTGTAGCCACCTTTCATATGCCCTTCCTCCACGGGCTAGAATTTGATGGTATTTTTGCCAGCATTGGTGGTGAAAATACCACCAAATTCGTCCAAAAAAAAATACAGACAAAAATAAAAGATAATATTAATGCGTAAATATCATATAACTAGATAAAATTTTGGCTTTGCACTGACCTTTCAATAACCTAATATATAAAATACAGTAAGCAATACAAATTCTTTCATACATGTGACTTTACATAACAGTTTACACAAGTATTATGTGGTTAAACAGTTCCATCAATAGCGTCAGCAATGACGAATATGTGCAGGTAAGAGTCTCATAACTTTTCACAACAGTAATACACAAAAAATCAGTTTATACAAATATTCACATAAACGCTTACCATAGCCCAAGAAACTAGTAGTTGACAGTTCCAGCAGTAGCACCCAGCAATGGTCAACAGGTGCAAATACCAACAAGTGACATCTTCACTAGAAGCAGTCCCATCAGTTGCACCCAGCTATGTTGAGCAGGTGCAGACAGCAACAAGTGACATCATCTCAGTAGAAGCAGTTCATCAGTGGCACCCAGCAATGTTGAGCAAGTGCAGACAGCAACAAGTGACATCATCTCAGTAGAAGCAGTCCATCAGTGGCACCCAGTAAAGTTGAACAGGTGCAGACACCAACAAGTGACATCATTTCAGTAGATGCAGTCCATCAGTGGCACCCAGCAATGTTGAGCAGGTGCAGACACCAACAAGTGACATCATTTCAGTAGAAGCAGTTCCAACAGTGGCACCCAGCAATGTTGAACAGATACACACAGGAACAAGTCACATTATTTCAGTAAAAGCAGTCCATCAGTGGCACCCAGCAATGTTGAGCAGGTGCACACAGCAACAGGTGACATCTTTTCAGTAGAAGCAGTCCATCAGTGGCACCCAGCAATGTTGAGCAGGTGCAGACATCAACAGATGTCATCTTTTCAGTAAAAGCAATCCATCAATGGCACCCAGCAATGTTGAGCAGGTGCAGACATCTACAGGTGACACCTTTTCAGTAGAAGCAGTCCATCAGTGGCACCCAGCAATGTTGAGCAGGTGCAGACATCAACAGGTGACATCTTTTCAGTAGAAGCAGTCCATCAGTGGCACCCAGCAATGTTGAGCAGGTGCAGACATCAACAAGTAACACCATTTCAGTATAAGCAGTTCCATCAGTGGCACCAGCAATGTTGAACAGGTGCAGATATCAACAGGTGACATCTTTTGAGTAGAAGCAGTCCATCAGTGGCACCCAGCAATGTTAAACAGGTGCTGACCGCAGTCCATAATATTCACTATCACTAATCACACTGTTCATCAGCAGAAATTAAACATGTCCTAGTGGCACCAATCATGTAGAAAAAGTGCAAGTAACAGTCCATAATATTCACTATCACTAAATAGACAGTTCATCAGCAGTAATTACACATTTCTAAGTGGCACCCATTATGTTGAACAAGTGCAGGTAACAGTTCATAATATTCACCATCACTAATCAAACAGTTCATCAGCAGTAATTAAACATTTCTAAGTGGCACCCATTATTTTGAACAAGTGCAGGTAACAGTCCATAATATTCACTATCACTAATGAGACAGTTCAGTCATGAACAATAGTTTGAGTGCACACACAAGTAACAAAATTATTATCAATGCTCTTACACTAAACATACAAATCATAATAAACGTACAAATGATATCAGGTAGTTGTCATATTAACTATTACAATACACAAATAGCAGTAAACCTATAATATTTATGGGTGACAGTGCAAGCCACAACAACAAGTAAAATAATATTTAGGAAATAGGTTGGTACCAATTTGGGATAGGGAAAGGAAAACACACTAAACACGCTCACTCATCTTTCATCCACATTAGTGCTACTGTGTAATTGAATAGTGTTAACTGTGTAAATGCAATTCTGTCAAAATTTTGTGTTCATCATGTGTATCAAGTAGTAGTGGCAGCAATGTATAACAGTCAATAATAGTTAGTCAACGTCATAGTCATCATGTCAAGACCAATGTTTGCCAAGCCAGATCAAATGTACGGTTGCTGAACAACTGTCAGTGTGCCAAGATATGCAAATACTTCCTCTCTCCAAAAAAAAGTATATACTGCTTATTGATTTAACAAAAATGTGTGTGTAGACAATCTTCCTTCTACTTGAGCGTTCTAGTCTGCCATCTTCATCCTCCTTGTTCCATATAGACCAACAAAAAAAAATATGCTCCTCACTTACTTTACCTCTTATCCACCAAAACTCCAATAATCATCAGCATCACATAATCTCAATACTTCAATAATACCTCTTACGTCTACATATAAACCTTATCATCAATATCATCAATAATACCTCTTGTCCACTAAAACTCCAATAATCATCACTTAATCTTAATACTTCAATAATACCTCTTCAATACGTCGATACATATAAACCTCAGCACCAATATCATTTCACTTCCATAACAACTCTTTCCTCTAGTCAGTCTCCTCGAACAAGTACAGACAAAATCCTAGTGCAACTTCAATTCAGCATCCCATACAATCCGAAGACACAGTGTCCACACACAACCTCTGTGTAATCCATCTGACCCAAATCTTCTACTTATTATAAATTATAAGATACATTTTGGTTCCTTGTCCATCATTAAATAAAAGAAATGCATACATGACCTCTAACAGCCTTTAGTTTGAATAACTTTCAGTAAGTAAGTACGATTACGAAGTGTTAATGAACGTAATATTTCAGTGTGTACACCACTTCAAAAATTATGGCAAACAGAAGCAAACATGTGGAGTATTTCTTGTGTCAAGTGTCACTTCCTATTTCAATTACTCACGAAAAATGCAGTGTAATAACTGTCAATGATCTAACCTAGTGTTGGTATGTCATGTCGTTAGCTTCCTTCCTATTAGCATAAATTTATACAGCTTCCATAAAACCTCCAGCTCATGTGACTTCTATGCAGTTTCTTGTACCAATGTCGTTCGTAGAATTATAGCAGTTCATTTTCTTATCTTAAAAATATAAGGCACTGAGCGTAAGCAAAACATGCAATAGCGAGTAAATATACCAGTAGAGAACAGAATGCCAACAAGTGGATGCAGCACATTCCCTATAACGAGGCTCTGCCAAACGAACAATCTATAATTAACACCATACTGTGGCCTTAACTCCATGTACGTACACCTCATATCAGCATTTCTATATATAGAAAATTAAAGAATAGTTATGACAACAAACAGAAATGTGTAAATATGCAATCCATACGCAAAGCAGCAAATATGTATCTTACATAATAAACAGGTCATTATCATCATATCAGCATAAGCAAATAAATGTTCATATGTGACCTTAATAAGTAAACATGAAGGCGCAAGCAGATAAATCACAAAGTATAACTTACATACATAACCACAGTCAGCACAATTAATCAGTTGACAATTACAATTTAAATAAATAAGCACAGCAGGCAAATAATTAAAAAATATGACATCAGTGAAAAGGCAGTGCAGCCAAGCGATGCATAATATACGCAAGTAATAACACTGTTCATTAATCAATAATTGTCAAAAATCAGCAAATGTACACAAGCACGTCGCTTCACGAGTAAATTCATAGAACCTGAAATTAGCACAAAGTATGAATCACGTAATCGCGAGCAGCAAATTACATCTAAAATACGTACCTAAGTGGAATTATGTTACCTGAAAAATAAACTCAATTAATCGTTACCTTTTTGGTTTTTTTACTTCTTTTCTTTTTTTTCGAGATTACATTCTTCCTGAAATTTTCTCCATAGCAAGTCCTCTTAACGTCGGACACACACAGAATTTACCTGAAGACCTTAAATACTTTATACAACCGTATCCTGAAAAATACTGAACGTTAATAACATAATTTATATAGTCACCATAGCTTTATACTGAATTTAATCCGAGAAATTAGACTGTGTATTTGTTTACGTCTGTCAGTGCATTCGCACTGAGCGCTCGATCAGCTGTAGACGCGTGACGTAGAAAGTGATTGTTTGCGGTCAACGACTGCCTTGTGCGGCGCGCAGACTTCACTGTTGCTTTGAGTATCTGCCGCCGCCGGTACACGGCGCGGTATCCTTGCATTCTCCGCATGTTTACGTATAACTGTTGGTTTCTCAAAAGTATGTCATTCCACAAAAATTTTTACGTTCGATATATGATGTATTCCCTTAGAGCGTCGAGATTTAAGAGTTTCTACGTCAACAGTGTTATCATGAATAATTTTGCGAATTCTATATGGACCGTTATAAAGCAGAAAAAATTTGCGACATAAGCGTTTTCCTTTATGAGACAAACGATGAGACTTAATTCAGACCTTTTGACCAACTGACAAAATTTTTAAACGACCAGGACGTTTAGCTGATTTCTCTCTTCTTGCAGCCGCAGACGCAATATTTCGTAGAGCCAGGTTGACAACTTCAGAATGCCGCAGTTTCCGTGAAGGCGGAAAAGGAACGATTTCAGAAATGCGATTTGTTGGTACTTTATTTTTTAATATCAATAGAGGTGGTAAAGAAGTTGAGTCATTAGGAAGTTCATTCAGAATGTTTTGAAAAATATGAAGATACTGATCCCAAGTTCTGTTATTCTGATGACAATAAAGACGGCACAATTTATTGATTTCCTTCATCCATCTCTCTGAAGCATTAGATTGAGGGTGAAAAAGTGAAATAAAAATTGGTTTAATATTACGACGCCGTAGAGTATGAAGCCAAATTTTAGAGCGAAACTGTGATCCATTATCTGATATAACCTTATCAACATGACCAACTTCTTTAAGAAAATGTTTGATGAAAGCATTAGATACTGAACGAGCTGTTGCTTTGCGTAAAGGTGTAAAACACACATATTATGATGTCAATTCCACTGCTACCAAAATGTACGCAAAACCATTAGTAGAACGAACCACTAGACCGAACAAATCGACTGCAGCCATGTCCTTTAATTTCGCTGGAATGATAGGAAACAACGGTGCTCTGTGAGAAACAGTTGGCGGCTTAGCCTTTTGACATAATTTGCATTTGGCAAGAACAGATCGAATACGTTTTTCCATATTATTGAAGTAACAATTTTCTCGTAATTTATGAAAGCATTTTCTGGGACCAAAGTGTGCATAACTGAAATGTGTAAACGAGGTGTGGCCAAATCATCCAATCTAACAAACGTCTAAGAAGATTACAGATACCAAGGAAACTACGAACATCACGTTTTGTGGAAGGAACAGCATAATTACGAATAGCGTCTAGTTTCTCTGGATCAGGAAGAATACCTTCTGTAGAAATAATGTGACCGAGAAATTTCACCTGAGAACGACCGAATTCAGATTTTTCCAAGTTCACCGTAATGCCAACTCTTGCAAAAATACGTAATAATGAATCCAAAATTTTGTTATGCTCACTCCAGGAACGTTTAGCAATAAGAATGTCGTCAACATATGAAGTAATATTGTCACGAAGATAAACAGGTAAAATTTCATTTAAGCTACGAATGAATGCTGCTGAAGATATAGTAAGTCCAAACTGTAATTTCCGAAATCTCTGGGTAAAATCGTCATATCCGGTTAATCTTTACCTACTGTCTAGATAGATTGATAGTAGAAGAGTTGTTTTTATAGATACAAAGAATAGTGAAAGAGTAGGCAGCGGTGCAGAAAACTAAAAGGGAAATAACACCACTACAGCTCGGGGCCCTGTGAGCGCTACGGCACATATTAACTTAGTGTAGTGAATCCCCTGAGGACCTTAATAGCTGCACATAAATTTCAGTTTGTGACTTAGTGCCCAATTCGGTGGAAGTGCGTACATAAATTGATCAAGCCATGAACATGGATGTATGTCATTCTTAGAATTGCGGAAGATCTTAAATTTCCGAACAGTCAAAAAGTGTTTATAGTCAAAGTTTTCGCCTCGTGGCGACAAAGACCTACCGCGACTGTTCCAGTCCGAATGTCGATTATTGTCAAGTTCGCGCGCCTGTCGCTCTCTTGTTGCATCCCGTAAATGAAACAAATGATTTTCTTCAAACCCCTCTGGTATCTGTGAGTCTAAATTTCTTTTGCTGTCTTTTCCTACGATTTCGCCTTCAATTTGTTTGACTTGTTTTCGTAATGCCTCAACTTCCCTTTTAACACGTTCATTAAATTTTCCCTGATTTTCAACATGCTTATTTATGTTCTGGTACTCTTCGGTTTCTGCAAATGGTAATGGAGCTGTATCATCCGACTCTCTGTCCCCATGTAAACTAAGATTTGTCAATTTATCTGAAATCTCCTCAACTCTTTCCGATAAGTCACCTATTTTTTCTTTCTGTTTATTTACGTCTTCCGTAAGTGTCGCGACTCGGGTTTCAGTATTAACACATTTGGTAGTTAACTGTTCATATTGTTGTGTTAGGTTATTTATTCTGTCATTTGGTACGGATTCCTCGATTCTCTCAAATATTTCTTCTTTATCGTGTGCACGTTGTAAATTTAACTCTGAAAATTTTTGTACTATCACTCGATCTCTTTCTTCCTGTTCTCTATCTTGTTCCCTTTGTCTAATCTCTACTGCAATTAATCTATTATTGTGAGAATTCAAAATCGGTTGTACTTCTTCTCTAATTTATTTCTTTAATTCATCTTTCATGTTTTTGAAACATGTCCCTATTCGTGAATCTAACTGTGTTTCCATTGTTTCCATCTCTGTTTTAATTGTTCCTATTTGTGATCCCAACTGTGATCCCAGTGAATCTAACCGTGTTTCCATTGTTCCCCTATCTGTTTCTAACCGTGTTGCCAAAGTTCCCATCTCTGTTTTAATTGTTCCCATCTCTGTTTTAATTGTTCCCATCTCAGTTTTTGATTCACATCCCAAATTTAATATTACACCCATCAACTGCTCCATATGAACTAGTTCCAAATTCCTTTCACCCCTAACATTTCCCACAAAACCAGCTTCCTTCGTCATAGCTGTAAGGCTATCTGTATTCAATACTATTCCAGAATCTTCTGTCGTTAATCTCGAATTCTAAAAATTATCTGATTGAGAAAAATTTTGAAATGGTTCCGGACTATTTTCCCGACTTATTAAATTGTTTTCCACTTCATTATTCATCATACTGTTCTCCTGTGTTGGCGAGTTCGCCATGTCATCAATTTCGTTATTCTGACTATTCATCATTTTTGCCTTTTTCATTGATCGCGTAATCATTTACAAAACATACAAAACTCGTCACTGTACGAAAATTACCCACAATGCCTCCTTATTTCCAACAATACCATTCACACGAAATGTTTCCCTCAAACACGATTAATCGAACAATTGAAATAATTGCACTAAATTGTCAAACCCATAGACAAGACAACAAAATTAAATTTTGGAAAAAAAAATACCATTAGAAGAATGACAATTACCAAATCTACACATGCAATATAGACTACAATTACTAAACTACAAATTACTACAACAATCCTACTGTCTACTATTTCTACAATCAGATGAATTCCAAGGGACGATCCGAAGCAGCGGTCGCCACGTGCATGGGGGCTTAATTAAAATAAAATGGAAATAATTTTAAATTTTTGATTTAGTAGCTGTCTGTCCGATTACGAAGTCTCGTAAACGGTTGGCCCTGACTAGTATTATTACGCAATCTGACTGCATGAAACAACAAGGAATGAAATGAAAATCTCCGTTAACACAATTAATTAATTAAGTCCCCAGCAACTATAAAACCTACGAAACCAAAGCACAAGTATAACTGTTCTGTGTGTGGAAGTATGACTCAACGTACGCATCTGGCACGGTTCTTCTTCAATAACACAAAAATTTTTAAATATCATTTATACTGAATTAATTAAAGAAAATAGAAATACCATAATTACTCAAGAAAACTAGAATTACACTCTAATCCAAGAACACAAGCCAGATGCTTTGTTGACTGAACCTGTAATGACGCATTATTTAAGACACTGAAGTAATGAAAAAAAAAAAAAACACGGAATATTTTACCTTCATATATATTGACGAAAAGCACTCTGATCACTACAATATTTCCATTCGAATAACATCTGCTGTCTAGCCCATCAAACAATTGCATAAAACATGGAACAAGCACTCCTTACTACAACATCTCGACAAGCACTGCCCACTAGCATATCTCAACACGAACTGACTACTACGAGTCCTCGACAGGCACTGCCCACTACAACATATCAATAATCACTGCTCGCGCGACTGCTACGGTCGCAGGTTCGAATCCTGCCTCGGGCATGGATGTGTGTGATGTCCTTAGGTTAGTTAGGTTTAAGTAGTTCTAAGTTCTAGGGGACTTATGACCACAGATGTTGAGTCTCATAGTGCTCAGAGCCATTTGAACCAATAATCACTGCCAGTGGAGGCGGCGGAACAATACTCTCTAGCGCGATCTCTGGCGCTGTGGCTGTGTAGCCACCTTTCAGCATTTATTACACACATGAAAGAGCTAGCGAGACTGTTCAGAAATAAAGGAATACGAGAGACGAAAAATATAGTTGACATTTATCAAGGCAAGTAGTATTTTCACCTTAAGGTTCAAAAATGGTTCAAATGGTTCTGAGCACTATGGGATTTAACTTCTGAGGTCATCAGTCCCCTAGAACTTAGAACTACTTAAACCTAACTAACCTAAGGACATCACACACATCCATGCACGAGGCAGGATTCGAACCTGCGACCTTAGCGGTCGCTCTGCTCCAGACTGTAGCGCCTAGAACCGCACGGCCACTCCGGCTGGGTCACCTTAAGGATATCGCGTGTTTGTATCGTATTATTTCTGTGGAAAATGAAGGAGAAAAAAAGGATGGAAATATTGGTTGCAGAATATACCTCTCGTCACATATATATGTGTTGTATCTCGAACCTCATTCGAACTGTATCGGTTAACTGCAGTACGGGATACAAATTTAGCGTACGTCGATTTCTTCGTTTTCGTTAGCATTAATATTCTGTTGTTCAGTTGAACTATATAGGTCAACTGAAGCGCGGGATACAAATTTTACATGTGTTGTTTCTTCCGCCTCCGCTACCGAAAATGTTCAAATGTGTGTGAATTCCTAAGGGACCAAACTGCTGTTATCATCGGTACCTAGACGCACACACTACTTAAACTAGCTGCAATTAACTTATTCTAAAAACAACACCCATGCCCGAAGGATGACTCGAATCTCTGGCGGGAGCGGCCGTGCAATTCGTGACATGGCACCTATAACCACGCGGCCACTCCGCGCGGCCCTCCGCTACCACTAATAGTCTGTTATTACGTAGACAGTAGTACTACCGATGGCAGAAGGAGATACGTACATAATATTTGTATCCCATATTTCCGTTGCCGGCCGGTGTGGCCGAGTGGTTCTAGGCGCTTCAGTCTGGACCGCTACGGTTCGAAACCTGTCTCGGGCATGGATGTGTGTGATGTCCTTAGGTTAATTAAGTTTAATTAGTTCTAAGTTATAGGCGACTGATGACCTCAGAAGTTAAGTCGCATAGTGCTCAGTGCCATTTGAACCATTTGTGAACCTTAAGGTGAATTTGAAATCTGCGCTGAGGATGTTTCATGCTGAATCACAGCACTAGTGAGATTTGTCTATTCCGTGGTAGAACTTAGCCTTTAATTCGGGCTATCACGAGATTCTTAAGGCAACACCCGTCTCATTGATGTGGAGTTACGCTCTCAATTCCACACTGGCTAATTTAAGGTCTGTGAACGATCCATCGCAGGACAAAGTCACCCCCGATGACATAAAACAAAAATGGAATATAGCCCGAAAGAACATCAGGCTTCCACGCTGGGGGCTGGCACAACTCTATAATGAGGACCGCCATGGGTGCAGACAGAGGGAGTCGGTGTTCACGTTTCTATTCAATATATTTGTGGCTTACGTTTCTAGCATTTGTAGACTTAGAGAAAGCTTTTGACAACGTTAACTGGAATACTCTCTTTCAAATTCTGAAGGTGGCAGGGGTAAAATACAAGGAGCGAAAGGCTATTTACAAATTGTACAGAAACCAGATGGCAGTTATAAGAGTCGAGGGGCATGAAAGGGAAGCAGTGGTTGGGAAAGGAGTGAGAGGGTTGTAGCCTCTCCCCGATGTTATTCAATCTGTATATTGAGCAAGCAGTAAAGGAAACAAAAGAAAAATTCGGAGTAGGTATTAAAATTCATGGAGAAGAAGTAAAAACTTTGAGGTTCGCCGATGACATTGTAATTCTGTCAGAGACAGCAAAGGACTTGGAAGAGCAGTTGAACGGAATGGACAGTGTCTTGAAAGGAGGATATAAGATGAACATCAACAAAAGCAAAACGAGGATAATGGAATGTAGTCAAATTAAATCGGGTGATGCTGAGGGGATTAGATTACGAAATGAGACACTTAAAGTAGTAAAGGAGTTTTGCTATTTAGGGAGTAAAATAACTGATGATGGTCGAAGTAGAGAGGATATAAAATGTAGACTGGCAATGGCAAGGAAATCGTCTCTGAAGAAGAGAAATTTGTTAACATCTAGTATAGACTTAAGTGTCAGGAAGTCGTTTCTGAAAGTATTTGTATGGAGTGTAGCCATGTATGGAAGTGAAACATGGACGATAACCAGTTTGGACAAGAAGAGAATAAAAGCTTTCGAAATGTGGTGCTACAGAAGAATGCTGAAGATAAGGTGGGTAGATCACGTAACTAATGAGGAGGTATTGAATAGGATTGGGGAGAAGAGAAGTTTGTGGCACAACTTGACTAGAAGAAGGGATCGGTTGGTAGGACATGTTTTGAGGCATCAAGGGATCACAAATTTAGCATTGGAGGGCAGTGTGGAAGGTAGAAATCGTAGAGGGAGACCAAGAGATGAATACACTAAGCAGATTCAGAAGGATGTATGTTGCAGTAGGTACTGGGAGATGAAGAAGCTTGCACAGGATAGAGTAGCATGGAGAGCTGCATCAAACCAGTCTCAGGACTGAAGACCACAACAACAACAACAACATATTTGTGGCTGTGGTCGGTGTGACGTAACCACATTTTCTAAGTTGGTCCCTCATTTAGCGGGAACGTGCAAGCTGACCCAGACGCTCAACCCGATCGTCCCCTTGGTACGCAATCTCATCGAGTGAAAATATTCCAGAGTGCGAGTTACACAAATTAAAAAGCAAGTGGGGGTGTTCAGTCAAACTTCAAGTTCAGCCGTGAGATATTAAACTCTATCCCGGAGGATGTAGACCTGGTCTGTAGAAGAAAGTTGTTTTGACCAAAATACCTACCTCGTACTGATCAGGTCTCCACTCTCCGAGACAAAGTTTAATATGTCAGGGCTGAAGGACGGTAGGCCGTCCTCGCGCCCTCGGCTGCTGTTTCCGCCTTCCCTGTCAATCTGTAACTACCACGTCACGTGATTGTTTAAGGATATGGCACGGCAAACCGTCAAAGATTCTGCAAGGCTATCGCGATCAGACGTGATTTTTAAGGGTATCTTTACTTGGTGAAACTGGTTGGGGATCGATGCTCGTGCTGAAAGTGTTCATAAAAATGAGGTAACTATTAACATGGAAGGTGGGATGACGGTATCTGAATATACGTTAAAGAAAAACATTTGACGTTTTAATAAATTGTGTTCCTGGATCTGCACATTTATGATAGTTGAAGAAATATTAAATAAATAACTTAGCCATATTTATCTGTCGTACAAGGGATAGCAGTAGGACGTAAAAATGGAAATTTGAGAGAGAATACGTAAGCATGTGCTCTGGTAAAGATATCACGTTTACTGAAGACAGAACTGACTAAACTAATAAACTAAACAACTAGTAAATGGCTGACTGTTGCTATTATTCATAACGCTCTCGGCTGAGTTACAAAATTACATTTACAGCTGCGTCTTGGAGACCACAGCACGATTTATCATTTAATATTAATTATGAAGGATTAGAGGAATCTTTAAATAGCGACATTCACGTACATATAAACATATAATAGAGATTCAGCACAAATATAAAAATAAAGAAAAACTTCACCAGTGTGTAAGTGATTGGCAAAACGGTTGTCCCTTGGCTTGAGTGCATGAAGCAAGTTAACAAGAATTCATCAGTAAGAATGAACTGTTAATACAGGGTGTTTTAAAAATGACCGGTATATTTGAAACGGCAATAAAAACTAAACGAGCAGCGATAGAAATACACCGTTTGTTGCAATATGCTTGGGACAACAGTACATTTTCAGGCAGACAAACTTTCGAAATTACAGTAGTTACAATTTTCAACAACAGATGGCGCTGCGGTCTGGGAAACTCTATAGTACGATATTTTCCACATATCCACCATGCGTAGCAATAATATGGCGTAGTCTCTGAATGAAATTACCCGAAACCTTTGACAACGTGTCTGGCGGAATGGCTTCACATGCAGATGGGATGTACTGCTACAGCTGTTCAATTGTTTCTGGATTCTGGCGGTACACCTGGTCTTTCAAGTGTCCCCACAGAAAGAAGTCACAGGGGTTCATGTCTGGCGAATAGGGAGGCCAATCCACGCCGCCTCCTGTATGTTTCGGATAGACCAAAGCAATCACACGATCATCGAAATATTCATTCAGGAAATTAAAGACGTCGGCCGTGCGATGTGGCCGAGCACCATCTTGCATAAACCACGAGGTGTTCGCAGTGTCGTCTAAGGCAGTTTGTACCGCCACAAATTCACGAAGAATGTCCAGATAGCGTGATGCAGTAATCGTTTCGGATCTGAAAAATGGGCCAATGATTCCTTTGGAAGAAATGGCGGCCCAGACCAGTACTTTTTGAGGATGCAGGGACGATGGGACTGCAACATGGGGCTTTTCGGTTCCCCATATGCGCCAGTTTTGTTTATTGACGAAGCCGTCCAGGTAAAAATAAGCTTCGTCAGTAAACCAAATGCTGTCCACATGCATATCGCCGTCATCAATCCTGTGCACTATATCGTTAGCGAATGTCTCTCGTGCAGCAATGGTAGCGGCGCTGAGGGTTTGCCGCGTTTGAATTTTGTATGGATAGAGGTGTAAACTCTGGCGCATGAGACGATACGTGGACGTTGGCGTCATTTGGACCGCAGCTGCAACACGGCGAACGGAAACCCGAGGCCGCTGTTGGATCACCTGCTGCACTAGCTGCGCGTTGCCCTCTGTGGTTGCCGTACGCGGTCGCCCTACCTTTCCAGCACGTTCATCCGTCACGTTCCCAGTCCGTTGAAATTTTTCAAACAGATCCTTTATTGTATCGCTTTTCGGTCCTTTGGTTACATTAAACCTCCGTTGAAAACTTCGTCTTGTTGCAACAACACTGTGTTCTAGGCGGTGGAATTCCAACACCAGAAAAATCCTCTGTTCTAAGGAATAAACTATGTTGTCTACAGCACACGTGCACGTTGTGAACAGCACACGCTTACAGCAGAAAGACGACGTACAGAATGGCGCACCCACAGACTGCGTTGTCTTCTATATCTTTCACATCACTTGCAGCGCCATCTGTTGTTGAAAATTGTAACTACTGTAATTTCGAAAGTTTGTCCGCCTGAAAATGTACTGTTGTCCCAAGCATATTGCAACAAACGGTGAATTTCTATCGCTGCTCGTTTCGGTTTTATTGCCGTTTCAAATATACCGGTCATTTTTGAAACACCCTGTAGTTGCACTACAGAAGAAGTTCTGAGGGTAATTTGGAACTTTAACCCCAAGAATCACTAACCATTCACGAACACGTTGTCGTCACGAAAAATAATTCTGCATAAAATAAGTGGTAAACCTCAGAATAGCTAAGGAAAGTGTACAGGATACATTACTGTGAGACACGATCTGCGAACGTATGGCTCTCAAATCCGTACTTAACACCTGTTGAGGCAACAAAGGCACTTGGGAACTAGATAACCAGCTGAAATCGAAATTAGCTCAGTTACCGAAATGTGTTCAATTATGCTCTATTAGTGAGATCAACAACGAACTAAATCCGACTGAGCTGAGGAGATACATCACACGTCCACATGTCTGGACAAGGGTGGAGCAGAACAATAGCTTGCATGCGTGGCTACGTACAATTGTTCATAATGTTTCAAAATTAGCAGCAAAAGTTCCATATACCACTCAAAGAGCAATGAGCGATGAGAGCAGGACGTTTATTTTGACTGCTGCTGAAGTCTACGAAACTAAGATAAGAATTAACTATGAATACTCAGACTCACACTTAGTGGCCTGTGTCACATCTCCCGGAACACTATTGAGCGAAATCTTTTGGAACGCACGTGTCTTGTGCCCTTGAAGTTCCCAGAGAGGTGCCTTTAGTGTGGTGCAAAACTGTACAAGACCTCTGTTCGAACAAAAGCCCCTTTGCTACCTGGTGCGTGATTTATAGATTTGACTATTCTGCCACAGTAGCAGACTACTTTTACTCCCACATATGTAGGTACTGAATTTTATCTTGTACACTCTCATTAATGCTTTTGATTGATCAGGTGAGAGCAGGAAGGACGTATATACTGACGTATTGCACATAGACGTATCGGATATGCGTGTGGGCCTCCGATAACTATAAAAAACTTAGTTAAAGGTGAAGTGAAATAAATATTATATGGCTTGTGGTCACTGTAGACACACCCTGCTGCTCAGTTTTTTTTTCATGTAGTTTACAGTTTGTACCTAGAATTGATGTGCGTGAGGAGAGTACATTAAGTAAAATTTTAAGCAAAACGATGCAGAGGCTCATGTAGAGACCCTTTATCACACACACACACCCCGGAGAAAATATTGTGCACTGGGTGGATTTGCAAGGACACACCTAAGTGAGACTTAACCATACCACCAACGCTGAATTTGAAAAATGTTTGCTGAAAAAGAACATCGACAGTGGTAAATATGATCGAAATTGAAAAAAAAGAATAATAAAGAATGGGGCAAACAACCGAGTAGGCAAACGGGCAAACAAGCAACCAACATTTGTAACTGAAGTCTAACAGTTTAGAAGTTAAGCATTTGTTTCTGTGACACAGGTCTCAATGTTTAAATGAATCTTGTTTTAAAACAGAAAACTGAATCTGACTGACAAGACAATAAGACATTACAAGAGGAACCACGTGTAAATGTGTCACAGAAAAAAAAAAAATAACACAGGAAAATTGCTTGATTATAATGGAAGAATATACATGACACGAGTAAACAACAAAATTGAACTTTATATCGGAGGTTTC
The DNA here is from genome assembly GCF_023898315.1 of Schistocerca nitens. NCBI lineage: Eukaryota > Metazoa > Arthropoda > Insecta > Orthoptera > Acrididae > Schistocerca > Schistocerca nitens. Next base: position 34,550,425 of record NC_064620.1, on the reverse strand, counting down.
ATAGCAAAAACGAAAAACACACATTACTGAATTGTGAATGTGCACTGGAGGGCAATTCACAGCAAAATTGACATTTGTCTTATTGATGTCAGTTAATTGAAGTCAAAATGAAACACACATTATTGAAGTATAATGTTTGGTGGCTCAACGACGTGGTGTTCCACTAAAAGAAAGCCTTGAATACTGGTTTCACGGCACACGAGATTGACATTTGTTGCAGCACGTACACAGCAGACGTTGGGGCAGCACTTTGTTGTGAATCCTACGTCGGGAGGAAGAAAGCGGCAGGAGGTGTTCATCATCGCAGCTGTTAGTACACCAGACCGTCTATGTACAAGACGCGACCCATCTCTGATCGAGTTCCGTAGTCCTCTCGAAGACGGCATGTGTGGACCCTGTTTTGTTGTTGCTAGGCATACCAAGTGATGTCCTTAATATAGTAATAATAAGTGTTCCGCGGGAGGTTCCCGTGCAAGGGTCGCACTTCATAAGCTCTTCTGCGTGCTATCCTTGGCAGTAGCGAACCTTGCCCAGCCTCCGCGACGCCCCGTGCTCCCCATACACAATAATTGCTGATTGCCGCATTTCAGCGCCGTCTACGCAGGACTACCGTCTGCAGCCTGGCCTTGTGATATCAGAGCTCGACTCATAAATGAGACACGAGATAGATTTGTACAGATATTTTCAATGGCAAACGACACATAGATCAAAATAAGCAAAAACTAAAAATAACCTATTGATTAATGAGAAAAGAATTGCAGTGCATTGTCCTAGAAATTCTACAACCTGTGCAGTAAAATAGTTGTAGTTTAATTACTGAGAAGCGGTGTAAGACAGTGACACAAATGCAGATACATTAAGTCGCCAAATAGCCATGCTGACCACACTGGACAAGAGTCTATTGGAATAGCAGCAAGCGCAGGCAAATAGTAAAGAGTGTCAGCTTTTAAGTCACAGCCGCACTTTATCATGAATGAGGATTTGCTCCACACAGCTAAAAAAGAAAGTGTTACAAAAGGCTCACGAGCATGTTTTTTCAGACCATGGTGACCTACGATCAACTGATAAGCGTATTGCGGAATGGTTTTGGTGGGGAAGAGGAAGAGTGGTGTAGTGACATATATCAAAGACTGTGTACCAAGGTCTCAGAGAGTGAATGCTTTGCACCAGAAATCCCTTCGCAGAGGTTACCAGAGGAGTCGAAGCCATTTTAAATGCTTGTTCTAGACATTTGCTAACGATAGAACTAACACCTGTAAAGAATACGTACGTGCTTACGATCATCAATGTTTCTCACGGTATCCAGTAACGATAGCAATTCCAGATCAAAAGGGCAGAACTGTATCACAAGTATAGGGTACGAACTTAGTTTCGGTACCTACAACCAGCTGTGCCGTGTGTTGCATACTTGGCAGTTACGAACGAGCCTGTACTACCCACAAACTAAAAGCAGGATGGAACGTGAGCATAAGACCATTTATAAACTGCTAAGCTTTTACGTGAATACCAGACACGACCACTGGGATACCTATCTTCCATATGTAGTTTGCGTGAACAAATCAAATGTTCATATGGGAACATTCATGTCACTCTTTGAGGTAGTGGACCGGATGAAAACGCCCCCTCATTTTGAATTTTGAGGTCCTAAATTACTAGCGAATTAGAACCAATGAATAATTTTGTGAGAAGAATATGGAAGGTGTGGAGAAACGTGCAAAACCCGTACACAGAGGCCCTCAAACGCCAGAACCTACGAAACAGGGCCACTGACAGGCCGCCGCAGTATCGTAGAGAGCACTGTATGTTAGGTACTGGCCCTATATACCAAAGAGAAAGACAAATAAATTCTTGACCAAATACCACGAGCCGTACCAGGTCGTGGATATGACCTCAACTGTTAACGGAAAGGTACCGTTTCCTACCAAAACGTCTATCCTGCACGACAGTCTGGTGAAACAGTTTAAGAGTACCTTGGATGCTTTGACCAACCCGGTACGATTACGTGTAGCTGGTGGAAAGAAGGATCCTCAGCGTTTAGACAACTTAAAGCACAAGTCATGCCTATGGTCTGAGGTCACTGTTGTTATATTATTTGAAATATTATGTTGGAGTTAGATTTATTTTTTATATTTGTGTTATAAGTAATTTTTGCATTGTGTTGTGATTAGGTGGATTCGTTGTTTTGATGTAACTGCCACATGTGTTTTTTATTATTGTAGGGTCATTGTCAGGTTTTTGTTACTGTTGCTCTTGTTGCTATTTGTCGTTAGTTACGCGTTTTGGAAGGAGGACGGGGGTGATAGATGGTACCTTTCCTCAGGCGGCGTCTTTGTTATGACATCCTGGATCATGGGAATGGTCCTGAGCTAGCCGTACTTCATCGGGAGTGGAGCAGAATGATTAGCTGTCGTTCAAACGTTTGTTTGAGATATGTTTTTCTCTAGGGAGTCGGATGTCTTCCTTATGAGACATCAGTGGACATTGAAATCAACAGCTCAGCGAAATGAAAATCGAAGACTGGAAGATTTTTTTTTCGGATTAATATAGAGAGGCATAGGGAAGTGACTATTTTAGGGAGGTGCTAAAGGAGTATCATAGTCGCAGTTTAACTACGGTGAATTAAGAACACACTTACCACAACTAGTATAGATTTTCCACAACCTGTTGTTTGTAGCATGAGAATTTGGTTAAATGCGGGAGATAAATTAATAAAAACGTTGTCGGGGAGAACAGATTATGAGAAGTACCGAAATTAAATGATGGACTTGGTCATTTTCAGAAATTGTTGATTTCTATGAAGAGTGCGGTTGGCATTCATTTTGGGAAGGGTTTCTGTCTTAGATGCACACTCACTTGTATGACAGTCATTCCACTAACGCGGAATTCACTGCATTGGCCAGAAGGGCCATTAAGTGTATTACAGTTTCAGAATTTAGAGTACCTTAATGCCACCCTCAACCCTGAACTTACACATTCATTAGACAGATTTATCCAATCACAGCAGGGGAAAATTTCAGTGGAGCCTATGTTACATCATGTCCAAACCATTCAAGAAAATCGTCAACACATGATTACATAGACGATTTTCATCTACCAATATGTCGTCTCTTTACCAGGTATTTGCATTTTTTATTTATGCAATAATCGCAGAAGGGTGCAGCCTACAGAACAACCGAGACACCAGTTGCCAAACGAGAGTTTAGTAAGCAATGGCCGTGGGAACGATTGATGGAAGTAGAACTTCTGTATTAGGTGGTATAAACATTTCATTCAGGATTGTATTGTAGTAAGGTCCCGGAGACCTCACATTAAGAGTAAGCTCATGCTGGAAGTGGATAAGGAAGGACCCATGTGGGACACCTCAGGGCTGGAAGGCTCGGTCCTGGAAGATTCTGGACGAATCTTTCGAGCGGAGGTGTGTTGCACCCCAAAAAAGTTAGGTGCGCGAGTTGCGAATATCTTAAACGTGTTACTCTCACACGCGGCTAGGCAGGAGATGCAAGCCTTCCCAAAGTGCTAATAGAGTAAGCCGTTGGACTGTACTTTTTACATTACGACATAAGATTCCGGCCGGACAGGGATGCTACAATAGGGTCGTGCGAGCCACGTAGAACTTCAATGCCGCATCACAGTATGACGAAGAGTGAGGTGATGTTTTATAACAGACACTTGCGCACTACCGAGATACTCACGCGTTGCAAATTTAACTGGGTGTAGGAACCCGTGCTCGGGGCACAGCGAGCTAGTAAAAGCTAAAAGTCAAGTAACATGAAATAAACATACTCGTTCCCCTATAATAATACTAAGTCTGACGCGTAGTTGTATGGTTATAAGTAATCGAGCGTAGGAACTCAAAGCATGAAGTAATGCCTGCATTCTATCTGCTTATTAAACTGGAGAGAATGATGTCATTTGTGTTTCAGAGAAACCACGACCCAGCCTTGGTGACGGAAATCTGCTGGCAAGCCCGCATCTCGTGGTCGTGCGGTAGCGTTCTCGCTTCCCACGCCCGGGTTCCCGGGTTCGATTCCCGGCGGGGTCAGGGATTTTCTCTGCCTCGTGATGGCTGGGTGTTGTGTGCTGTCGTTAGGTTTAAGTAGTTCTAAGTTCTAGGGGACTGATGACCATAGATGTTAAGTCCCATAGTGCTCAGAGCCATTTGAACCATTTTTTTCTGCTGGCAACCTGGCAAAGCGGCGGAACAAGTCTGTGGCGTGATGGCTGCGGGATTTGCGGGAAGTTTCGATGATGTGGGAAGCTTTGTCCCGGCCAGTCTCCACCCGCTGAGAAACTTCGGCCGACGGACTACCAGATATCTACAGTCAGGCTGAGAGAGATGCATGCGCACTCGCAGTATCCTAGAAAACTAGACGTCTTTCGCCACCGTCCTGGTCTACCTCTGGGAGGTGACAAGGGCATCGCTGGTCGTCATTAGGACATCTGCCCTCAGCTACCACACCCAAGCGCACGAGTGGGGACGACGAGTACGCTCGAGGCTGCTTAGCCGGAACACATCGGTTGGCCTGTGCAGCCAGCGCTCATCTTTGTCGCTGGCGGCCCACGGGCTTCGCGGCTGCAGCCACGACGGCCCAGGATAACAGGTGTCACTGGGCGTGATAGGCGCTACAGCACATTCCGACGTCGGCTGAGTTTTCACGCCGAAAGTGCGGCCCTGAAGCTAGACGGAGTGCTGTGAAAGGCTGCTTCCACAGACCTCTGTCAGTGCTATACCTGTTTCACTCCGAGATCGGGTGTGAATCTGGCTGCTCCCTCACCATTCCTCTCACCCATCCTGATACATAGCGACGCTGAATAGGCCGGGTCATTACAATACAGAGATCATTGTTTTCGTTGAATTTCTTGTGCTCATGAGGTGATTTTTCTTTTAACTTTTTGACATATGTTGCAGTATACAGGATAATGATTTTTCTTTTTGACATTTTTATTCTTGTGGCACATAACAATTCTTATTACTAATTCGTGTACACAATTGTCTGAGATCTACGTGTCATGATGTTTTTGCTTATTTATTAGAACAGGATCTGCTATATTGATTTGAGTTGTGGTTTTCCTACCTGCTTCATAGGAGCCAATAGTGCAGATCCAATTAGAGGGAATCATATCTGGAGTACATATGGTACTCTACAAGAAACGATTCATTATAGCTGGAAAAGTGACGTGAGTTTGCTTAGTAAGTTAGTGTTTGAAAAGTAAAGTTTTCTTCAAACTACCACCTCTACACTCACCTGTGTTTGAACAGAGGATATAGAGCAATTCATACTACTATTAGCATGTACCTGGACTTTGAAAAATTATATGTCTGGAGTTGGCATGAGATGGACTGTGCACATAGGCTGTAAGCTAGGACTGCTTGCGCTTCTGTGATCATCAACGTAGGTTTTCCAATGAATAATTCATGTTTGCGGAGCAATAACTTAGCTGTTAGTACATCATTCCTACCAAGGTTGAATGTTTACACTGTCGAGTTTAATTTGTTGCAATTTATGAATCTAGTAATATTTGTGATATTGTGGAAAATGATTCTATAGCTCCTGTTAGTGAGCAATAGAGAAGTAATTCAGTTTCAAAACACAATTAAAAAATGAATAATATGCAAATGTTCCAAACATTATGGGAGAAGTTGGCGTCTATTGTGAAGGGGCTTAATGAAAAGTTAGCCCCAATACCATTTGAGTGAAATTACAGTCTAGTACCAATTAGTTTACTAAAAGCTTGCTGGCTGTTCCCAGTGAACAACGAGGTAGTGCTATTCCATTACAAAGGCGAATTCACTATTTAGGGCAGAAGTTTGAATTCACTCGAAAAGACATTTCGAGGATATTCAGTGCACTTACCACTCGGTTAAGGTAAGAGTTGCTTTCTGAATTTGGTGAGAGGCTCTCTGCTGTGAAAAAAAAGGATGACAGAGTTGTTTTTGTAGAAGAGAGTCCAGTAATCTTGCAGTGATGTGCAAGTGAACAGAACAAGCTGTTACACGAAAATTTACAGATTTCAAAGAATCGGTGCGAAAAAAAGACTGGATTGACAGAATGTTTGATTGCTCTATCCAGTTAAGAATAATTAGATCAAAAAATTTATTTCCATTCATACTACATTATTATAAGCTTTAGAAACAAATTTTATGGAATGAAACGTTATTTCAGAATCAATGTACGAGAATTAGAAAGAGGTACAGAAGACAAATAAAAAGGTGGCTCCTTACACTATTGTTGAACAATTAGCACTTAATGCTGATCAGAGTTCAAGTGATACTGTACCTTCTTGTGTAAATGATTCCAAAAAAGTTAGTTCTTTATTCAGATTCAGAGTTTTTAATAGTCATTGACCACATTTAGTGAAATGCGTTTTACATTAATGGCATGATCCAGTAGTAATCACTACAAAATTACTGTTCATATTGCACATACAAATGATTTATTCTATATTAGCCAGTTGTGTAGAATTGTAATCGTAATCCTAAAAAACAATTTCTACGCTACTACTCTCGAAAAATTCTCTTGATCTGTAGAATGTATTGTTTATTAACCAGTTATACAACTTACTTCTAAAATTGTTGAAAGATGTATTGATTGGAGAGTGTGGCAGTTTATTAAAAAAGATTCATCATCGTCATTATTTTGGTCATAGTGAACAAAGGAGTGCGTTGTTCCCTTGGACTAATTTTACAATTATTCGTAGCACCTATTTGTGAATCAGCACAACGTCACTAATATGACGTGAGCGACCACATAACAACTGCCCATACGTGTGTGAAGCTGAAAAAGTCCAAATTAAGCTGTGCTAAGATTTTTATTTCTCACTAGATCAGATAATTTCCGTATGCGGTAAGACAACCTCGATATCTTTCTAAGACATGATTAATGTGAGGTTCCCACTTTAGTTTGGAATCAATATAGATTTTCCAAGCAATTGTACAGACGTTTGGAGTTTCAGAGAAGATCAAATGGAGAGTAATAGGAGAAGCAAGAATTAGCCCTATACTTGAATGAGAGAGTTTCTAAAGTAGAAAAAAGTTCGGCGTTATTCTCATAGCAGAGGTCATGGGCCAGATAATAGTGATTTAGACTCTGTTCATGAAGATGAATGAGATCCTGTAGCTCGTTATGGAGGGAGGAGAATTCATCATAACCATGGTCATTATTATCACGATGCTGGAAACTGTGAAATGAGGCATGGTTTTCAGTAAAACCATTTCTTGACTGTACGGAAATTTGAAGTTTTTAGAATTTCATGAAATCCTCATACTTGGCTAGAGCAGTTTGATTTTTTATTTCCACATGGTCAGAGGTTCACAGAACTGAGTTTGTATGTGGCTGTTTGGTGGGTGACCTTAGAACGTGAACACTGACATTGCTAGAAACTTTGAGCCATATGATGAGTTTTATCAGATATTCCTATTAGCAGCCGACCGGAGTGGCCGAGCGGTTCTAGGCGCTACAGTCTGGAAACGCGCGACCGCTACGGTCGCAAGTTCGAATCCTGTCTCGGTATGGGTATGTGATGTCCTTAGGTTAGTTAGGTTTAAGTAAGTCTAAGTTCTAGGGGGCTGATGACCTCAGAATTTAAGTCCCATAGTGCTCAGAGCCATTTGAACCATTTCCTATTAGCAGATTGGTCTGAGGCAGCGCAAGACAGAATCTTTGGCATTCGTATTGATGAAAAATTATAATAATTCTCATTTTATATATCCTGCTTCATTCTTTGAATGCATGGTGTTGAAATCATAAGTTTTTATACAATACTTACAGTCCTACTGAATTGCATTATAATTGACTTGTAAAATGTACTCCCAAGTTGAGCGAGATTATTTTTCCTGGTCAGTTGAAAGAGTAGTTAGTGGGTTTTGAGATTTTGGTCCAAGAATTAGAGTATGACAAAGCTGAGGAGAATGGTTGTGGTAGAAGCAATAGTAAGTTATGTTATCCTAACCTGAGGCAACAGAGGAACTGGAATAATGGTCACCGCCAATGTGATACATATTGTGATAGATAGAAGAACGAAAAGTGGAGGCATCAGAGAAATCACGTGATTTTAGTGAAAGAAACAATTTTAGGAGTGGTAGAAGTGATTGGGTTAGAATACTGTTTCGTCATATCAAGGTGGTAAAGGGAATGGTAGTCCCTGACATTGACAAGATAGAAACTAAAATTCCTATTTTGTAGAGGTACGCTCAACTTATCCACAGACAAATGTGCAAGTGGATAGCCCAGAGCCGCATAGCCACATAATTGGCAATTGATGTGTGCACCTGATTTGAGTGCTGAAAGCAGGATGAACAATAGCTATGAGAAACTGAGTATATTTACGTTTGTAGGCTTGTGGTACCTACAGTTAAGAGATAATCAAGAAAATCTCAATTCTCTGAAGAGCTCAGAGTGTCAAATATGTGTGAATGAAATTATTTTACTTGTGTTCTGGGTGTGGGAAGCCACTCGTCTGAGTTGAGTGAGTCAGCGTTTCACAGATCTGAAGGTGTAGCTTTCTGAACTATTCTTTCTTTACAGTGGACTCAAGTGAAAGGGATGATTACCAGAAAAGGTGTAGAGTTGAAGAGACAAGTGAGTATTGATTTTCTTTGTCGAAGTTATAGCTTCTTCAGAATTTTGTAACTGAGTAGAATTTTTCTAGTGATACAATTTTCGGGTCTGATTTTTTGGTTGACATACCAAGCAGTGATGGCCTTGGCTCGTGGTGCAGTGAAATTTAAGTACAATGATGCTATGTTAAAGCTGGGTTTTGATGATTTTGCATTTATGGTGGACAGCGGAAGTGTTTAAACTCAGAAAAGTGCTTCTGGAGCCACTCTGTAGCAACCATGGAGTGTGGGGTATCACATTGTCCTGCTGGAGTTGCCCAAGTCCGTTGGAATGCACAATGGGCATGAACGGATTCAGGTTATCAGACAGGAAGCTTAGGCACATGTCATCTGTCACAGGCGTATCTAGCTGTATCAAGGTTTCCATATTAATCAAACTGCACACATCCCAAACCGTTACAGAGCTTCCACCAGCTTCAACAGTCCTCTGCTGACATGCAGCGCCATGGATTCATGAAGTTGTCTCCATACCTGTACACGTCTATGCGCTCTATACAATTTGAAACGAGACTCGTCCGACCAGGCAACATGTTTCCAGTGATCAGCAGTCCAATGGGTTGTTGACGGGCCTAGCCAAGGCATAAAGCTTTGTGTCCTGCAGTCATCAATAGTACAGGAGTGAGCCTTCGCCTCCGAAAGCCCATATCGATGATGTTTTGGTGAAAGGTTCACACGCTGACACATTTAAAAACATATCTTAGTTTTTAAGGAAATATTATACCAGATTCCATATAAGTGTGGTGCGAGAAAAGTAATGACGGAGACAGCACTGCGTGCGATCTGGCTGTGCTGTATACTGGTGTGATGATCCCTTTCAGACATTCTGAGTTTGCAGCTCTTTACATCAACCATGTGGTTTTGGAGGCCCCCATCAGTGAAGATGGGTTTTCGTTGTGTGTTTACAGTAATGGAACAGCGGAATTTAGAACGACGTTATTCAGTCACGTTTTTTGTAAACATCGGTAATCAGTGAGCGTGACGTTTGAAAAGTGGAAACGGGACTATGGGAGCACAAATTTTTCGCTTTCACAAATCATTTTTGAAAGGCTGAGAACATGGTGTAGATGAATCTCGCTCAAGGAGGCCTTCAAACTCAAAAACCGGTGAAAATGTCGAAGATGTGCATGGTCTTGTGAGATCAGACTGACGTTTAACAATAAGGATAATGGGTGACCTGTCAATCTTGAACACTTTCACCTTAAATCAAATTTTGACTGAAGATTTGCACATGTGGAACTTTCGTGCTCAGATCGTGCTGAGAAACCTCATAATTGAGCAGAACAACATTCGAAGAAACATATATGTTGGTCTTCTTGAGAAGACTGCCTTTAACTGCGAATGTTTCAGAAGTGTGACCACAGGTGATGCATCCAGGATTTTTGAATATGATCCTAAGACAAAGGGGCACAGTGAAGAGTGGCATACTGAGAAAACTCCTCCACCAAAAGAGGCTCGAATGAGCAAGTCAAAGATCAAAACAATTCTTATTTACTTTTTTGACTGTAGGAATACCATGCATAATGAATTTGTTCCTTCAGGAAAAACTGTCAACCTTGTGTTTTACAAGGATGTCCTTCAAACGCCCAGGAATAGAGTAAATCGAGTGAGACCGACTGGACACGCAGACAAGTGGATGCTGAATAATGAAAGCGTCCCATTTCACACAGCCACTTCCATCACCGATCTTTCCACCACAAAAGGCATTCCTGTTGTCTCACAAGCGCCATATTCACCTGATCTGAGTCCTTGTCAGGCTTTTTCTGTTCGCGAAACAAAATATTTCTTAAAAGTACGTCGTTTTTGGGCTCTGGAAACATTCGAAAGAATGCAACTGACATATTGAAGGCCCTACCACTCAAAGCCTTTCTGCGCTGCTGCCAAACCTGAGAACAACGATTCTACCGACGTAAAGTTGCGCAAAGAAACTGCTGTGTGGAGACCAATACTGTTGTTCGAAAAAAACTTTGGTAGATAAAAAGTCAGTAACATTACTTTTCTCATACACATAGTATATTTTAAACTTTTCATTTAATCTTAACCGAAAAAATTAAGTCTCAGTATTAGATGTCACTTCCTACAATGATCTTCTTTTTCAGTAATTCCAATTTGAGGGCCATAGTTAAACATCGCTATCTCTTTAAAAAGTATATTGAGAGAAAAAGTCAAAAACATTGACAGAAGTTGGCTTTTCTATACTTTTTGAGTCCAAAATCCTTCAGTATTGAAAGTGTGTCGTACTTGCTAAGACTGTGCTAAAAGGAACTTTCAATTTCTGTACCCTGATCGCATATCAGTTGCCCTTTAAAAAGCATGTTGTTAATATCGTACAATAACAATTAACGAATTTTTTTTACAAAAATTTTCAGGGTGTGCGCAATGTCGCCCCCCCCCCCTCCCTACCTTCCTCGTGGTAATGCATTTGATGTTAAATGTCTTGGCTTTAAGGGGGTTAAGCGGTCTTTTAACGTAAACTTTAATGTCTACATTCTGATATTGTAGCTTGAACAGTTCTGCATGTAACAGTTAAATAAAACCTTTTTCAATATTTATCTTCGAATAATTGTTTGTTTTGCAATATTGTAAAAGTCACTTTATTGTTATTGATGAACTAAAAAATTGGTACTCATCAATTTGGTTTATGTAATGTCAAGCATGGAGTGTTCACCATGTGTTACCATTAATCAAACTTAGCTTCAGCATTATCATGTTTGTTGTTGTTATGGTCTTCAGTCCTGAGACTGGGTTTATGCACCGCTCCATGCTACTGTATCCTGTGTAAGCTTCTTCATCTCGCAGTACCTACTGCAGCCTTCATCCTTCTGAATCTGCTTATTGTACTCATCTCTTGGTCTCCCTCTACGAGTTTTACCCTCCACGCAGCCCTCCAGTACTAAATTGGTGATCCCTTGATGCCTCAGAACATGTCCTACAAACCGATCCCTTCTTTTAGTCAAGTTGTGCCACAAAATCCGCTTCTCCCCAATTCTAGTCAATACCTCCTCATTAGTTATGTGATCTACCCATCTAATCTTCAGCATTCTTCTGTAGCACCACATTTCGAAAGCTTCTATTATCTTCTTGTCTAAACTACTTATCGTCCAAGGTTCACTTCCATACATGGGTACAGTCCATACAAATACTTTCAGAAACGACTTCCTAACACTTAAATCAATACTCGATGTTAACAAATCTCTCTTCTTCAGAAACGCTTCTTTGCCATTGCCAGTCTACATTTTATATCCTCTCTACTTCGACCATCATGAGTTATTTTGCTCCCCAAATAGCAAAACTCCTTTACTACTTTAAGTGTCTCATTTCCTAACCTAATTCCCTCAGCATCACCAGACTTAATTCGACTACATTCCAGTATCCTTGTTTTGCTTTTGTTGATGTTCATCTTATACCCTTCTTTCAAGACACTGCCATTCCGTTCAACTGCTCTTCCAAGTCCTTTGCTGTTTCTGGCAGAATTACAATGTCATCGGCGAACCTAAAAGTTTTTATTTCTTCTCCATGGATTTTAATACCTACTCCGAACTTTTCTTTTGTTTCCTTTACTGCTTGCTCAATATACAGATTGAATATCATCGAGGGGAGGCTACAACCCTGTCTCACTCCCTTCCCAACCACTGCTTCCCTTTCATGTCTTTCGACTCTTATAACTGCCATCTGATTTCTGTACAAATTGTAAATAGCCTTTCGCTCCCTGTATTTTACCCGTGCCACCTTCAGAATTCGAATGAGAGTATTCCAGTCAACATTGTCAAAAGCTTTCTCTAAGTCTACAAATGCTAGAAACGTTGGTTTCCCTTTCCTTAATCTTTCTTCTAAGATAAGTCTTAAGGTCAGTATTGCCTCACGTGTTCCAACATTTCTACGGAATCCAAACTGATCTTCCCCGAGGTCAGCTTCTACCAGTTTTTCCAGTCGTCTGTTAAGAATTCGCGTTAGTATTTTGCAACTGTGACTTATTAAACTGATAGTTCGGTAATTTTCACATCTGTCAACACCTGCTTTCTTTGGGATTGGAATTATTATATTCTTCTTGAAGTCTGAGGGTATTTCGCTTGTCTCATACATCTTGCTCATCAGATGGTAGAGAGTTTTGTCAGGACTGGCTCTCCCAATTCCGTCAGTAGTTCTAATGGAATGTTGTCTACTCCGGGGGCCTTGTTTCGACTCAGGTCTTTCAGTGCCCTGTCAAACTCTTCACGCAGTATCGTATCTCCCATTTCATCTTCATCTGCATCGTTTTCCGTTTCCATGATATTGTCCTCAAGAACATCGCCCCTGTATAGACCCTCTATATACTCCTTCCACCTTTCTACTTTCCCTTCTTTGCTTAGAACTGGCTTTCCATCTGAGCTCTTGATATTCATGCGAGTGGTTCTCTTTTCTCCAAAGGTCAGTATTATCATACAAACTTAAAATCCATTGCTAGGTCGCTTCCTTTCCTTATGTGAATGTATAGGATATTTTTTTTTGGTTTGCATCAGTTTATAACATCCTGAAGTGAATCTTTTCAGATCACATTACAGAATTGCCCCAGTTTATTAGGAGATGTCGATGAAAGTTGTACGTTAAACAGTACATTTATTTCGTCAGTTTTTTCTTCTTTAGACAGAGAAATAAATATAGCATGCATTTCAGAAAGATATTTTATAGTTGGTATCGATAGGTCACGAAGCTTTTGAGCAATGTATTTGCGAAACACTGGTGTAGATTAGTGACTCACCTACAGCTACAGAGAGTCACGTGTTATGTAGGTCACTCGTGTCATTTAGCCAATTCAGTTTAAATTCGTACTTGTGTCCTGAACGTGGTGGTCATGAGGTCTGAAACTGATCAGAAGATGATGTTGCAATTGGGGATTTGGTGAGACGGCTACAGTTGTTTTCAGTGCATAGTAATACACAATGCATTAGATATTTACATATTTATATGTTTATATATTTAAATTGCTATCGTTTTGTGTCTTGCAGTGATGATTAATTGCTGGCACGGTCTAGCATTCAGTGAAATGATAATGCAGAGCCTCAGAGATCGCTTATTTTTCACGTGTTGCAACATGACTATAGGGAAGTATTTTAATCGTTCTGTCTAATGTCTTATGCACTCCATTTCATCATTCTCTCATGCATTTCATGTTAGTTAATGCACTGCTGGAATATGTGTACAAGGACCTTATCCTTTTATGATTCCCAGAAATTCGGTACAGGTTCATGCGTAGTGTAGATCCAATGCGATTTATATCTATTGTTTGATTATTGTAAACCTTAGAGGATGCACTTACCACTGAAGTATTTATTTACATTGCGTAAGGGAATATGTGTTACAATTCTGTACGCTCCTGGTATCTAGAGGCAGTCTGCTGCACCAGCTGCAGTTTTAGTTTGTTGTGAAATATAGTCTTCAGGACTGCGAGAAGTATGTATCCCAACAAAAAGCGGTGTATTAATGGTTATTGGCAAGTATGGTTACCACTTGTTGCTTCTTTAAGGAGCTAGGGAAGTATACTTCTCGCAACATTAATCTGTCATTTGTGGTCCTTGGGAAGCATACATACCATAAAGTTAGGGGTATCCTAAAACTTTTGTGAATACGTTTTACCACCTCTGTCTATGCCTGACATTTTGTGGTAGTACATTGCACAAGGTGTACGGAAACTGCTACAAAAATAATTTTTTGTTTGTCGTGGGATTACTACGGTTTTCATAACATATTGCTTCCCTCCTGCAAGAAACGTTATTGCGACCTATATCAGCTAGTACCTTTATTCACTGATAATGTTTGAAGGATTGTTTTCTCATTGTGGTAAGAGAACATTAATACGGTTGACAAATATTTTCAAAATAAAGTAAAAGAAAATGTAATATAAAAACAGAAAACTCTGTTCATTTTTTTGTTTATGTGTGTTTGCAACAAATAATAGCAGTCAAAAGGGAAGTGGAAAATCCATTTACCACCAATTTCAATAACTCACAAAGACGGCGTGGTGATATGTGTACCACCCTATTTTTTGATCATATATCACAGAAATAAAATTATTAAAAAGTAAATACAATCAGCTGATGACATTTCTAATATCATAGCAAAAAATTTTCTTCGCTGAGTTGCTACAAAAAATGCACTCGCGAAAGAATTAACACAGAGTATCAGTTAAATTTTATGGCCTCTCATTTAAGCTCCCTTCATTTACTTAATTTTCTTTGAGCATATGTTATCTGACGCTATCTGCGGTACACATATTGCCAATATCCCCCTTAGTGAATTTAGTGATCATCCGTGATGCACATAATAAATTAATTCAGTTAAATACTTGGTCTTTGTTACCGTAATTTTTATCATAACGTGTTCATTACAGAAGATTGTACCGTGGGCAATGCAATATGCTGAAGATTTGATGCTTGCGGTCGATACAAGGAAGGCTCTTGAAACACTTAAGCAAGATGGACACATTCGTATATCTAGGTTCTCGACTATAGGTAAGAGGATGAGCGAGCAGGAACCATAGTAATCTGGATCGATTCAGACACATCACTGGTATTCTTTGTGAGAGCAAGAAGGCCATCCGCATAAAATCTAAGGAATACCGCACAACGTTGAAGACAGTTTCATTACGTGGTACTGAGCGTTGGTGCATACCCAAGAGTTCTGAACTTTCAGTATATATTATGGAAATTCGGATGTTGAGAAGACTATTAGCCATTTTTCTGCTGGACCACAGTAACAAGACAATGATCTGACAGCTAACTGGAGTTGCTCCAATCAACGAAAAGGTCCAAAAATGGAAAATTCAGTGTTATGGACACATCACATACCACCTACTTTAATCCTCAGCTTAGTCTATCGTCTCACTGTTGAAGGCCACAGAAAACGCAGAAGACCTTAACTGCATTGGATAGGTACTATAAACGCATATCTAATATCAAGAAACCTAAACCCACAGGTAGTGTTAGAATGTAAGAAAAGGTGTACATTGACCATAAAAGCAGACCACGCTCCAATGGGACTACACTAAGAAGGAGAAGAAGAAGAAGAAGAACAAGAAGAAGAAGACGATAATGATGAAAAGAGAGCTCAACAAGAGGGTTCCGGTATTAATGAGAACATCAGGGGCCTGAACTAACGAAATTAGGATTTTAGGGAAGTCCTTGAAAGACTAAGTAATTGCTACACAGAAAACAGTTAAACGAAATCACCACACAAAACAGTTTTTATGTAAGCCCTCTAAATTTCGTACATGCAGCCGCGCAAATGAAATTTCTTCCGCCGATATTTCAGGTGCGTATCGTCCGGCCGTCCTCAGAGCGTGCGGTAAGACTGACGACAAGGTGCCTAGTGCGACCTTATATGATCCACCGCGGCCGTGTTGCGTATGCGAATCAAAGATTACACAAGCGCCGCCTGTGGCGAAGCACTACAGATATTCGACTCGCTTATCGATGTATGTTCGGCGGCCGTGAAAGCATGACGACTTCTCTGCAGTTTAATTACCCCAAGATCAGGGTACCACACTTTGTCCAAATTGAAACCAATATCTTTGTTTATGAAATTGTTAGCTAATCTAGGGCGAGTAAAGCTGCAATCTTCGTGAGAGGCCGGAAGATAACGTTAACACTGTGTTTCTCCAGAATATGGCCTGTCTTGGAGGAGAGAGCACCCACATAGGTCAAAACAGTACTTGATCTAAAGGAATTACTATCTTCTTTCCCATCACACACCTGCATTCCAGGTTTTGCATTGAATGCTCTACGAATTTGTTGCGGAGAAAATCCATTCTCTTTACAAAGGTTCTTGAGGTATGTGAGCTCTTCTTGCAAATTATCTTTGGGAGCTCTTCTTGGAAATTATCTTTATCGAATATAAAGTGTGCCCTGTGCACTGGCGTGTAGGTATTGATTTGTATGTTTTGGTTTACGATATACGGCATGTCCTAATGTGCCATCATCTTTACGGTGAACGACAATATCCTAATAGTGGAGGCCGCGCCCTTTTTCTATTTCCATAGTAAATTTAATACTAGCATGGATAGAATTGAAATGCTCAAGAAAATCGATGTAATTAATTCGTTCCGTGAGGTCACACTAGAAATGTGTCACCCTCGTACCTTCAGAAGACCGGTGGTTTAAAACTTGCTGAGTCCAGTGCCTTGTCCTCGAAATCTTCCACGAATAAATCAGCCACCAGACGGGAAAGGAAGTTTCCCATAGCAACCCCATCAATCTGCTAATAACATTCATCGTTAAACTCAAAATGAGATGACTATAGCACATGATCAAACAAGGCCTTGATGTTCTTATCAAAATGTTGGCCAATAAGAGATAAAGAGTCCTTTAAGGGTATCTTGATATATAATGATACCACGTCAAAACAAACGAGCTCATCCGTACTATTTAGCATGACACTGCTAAGTCTTTGAATTTAACCCATAGCATGAAATCCATAGAATTAAATCCGTAGAATTACAAATGTGGTGTCTACCTTTTCCTACCAATGGTTTTAATAAGGATGCTAAATATTTGGCAGAAAAATACGTTGGTGAACCAATACTGCTCGTTATATGCCTCTTATTGTCATCTTGTTGGTAGGATCTTCGTTAATCTTCCGGTATGCACCAGAACTAAGTAGACCACAAATATTTTACTTGTGGACTTCCTGAACCAAAAGGACGGTGGCATTACCTTTATCAGCATGCGGCACGACTGTGTCAGTACCCTCACGCAGCCTGTATACCGTAAATATCTCTTCCCTGGAAACATTACTTCTTTGTGGACTGTTTCGTAATTGTCCGGCAGCTTTCACGTCTGATTTCTTCAGCTGAATCCTCTGATAGCGAAGGACAGCTTCTTCAACGGCACTGACGAAAGACTATATCAACAGGAAGAAGGGGCATCTTTGGACTAGGAAGACAGTTAAAATCGAGGGACCCCACAATCACAATAAATGACCAACCCGTGTAAAGAAAAGTACCTAGGTTTAAACATGGAAGAAACGCTTAATATTCATGCAGAGTTCCAGAACCTGTACAGAAAATTGGAATAGAAATCAACATAAACATCGTTTTCGCCATTTTTATTCCTCATGAAATAAAAAAAAAAGCAATGCATATTGTACCACTACACAGCGAGACGTTCCGAGGTGGTAGTCTGGACTTCTGTAAACACCGGTACCTCTATTACCCGGTCGCACTTCGTCTTGCATTCATGCATGCCTGTATTCGTCGTGTCACAATATCCACAAGTTCATCAAGGCACTGTTGGTTCAGATTGTCCCACTCCTCAACGGCGATTTGGCGTAGATCCGTCTGAGTGGTTGTGTGTCACGGCATCCATAAACAGCACTTTTCAGTCTACCTCAGGCATGTTCGGTACTGCCCATATCTGGAGAACATGCTGGCCACACTAGTCAAGCGATGTCGTTATCCCGAAAGATGTCATTCACAAGATGTGCACGATGGAGGCGCGAATTATTGTCCATGAAGACAAATGCCTCGCCTAAATGCTGCCGATAAGGTTGCACTGTCAGTCGGATGATGGGATTCACGAATCGTACAGCCGTTACGGCGCCTTCCATGAGCACCAGCGGCGTGCGTCAGCCCACATAATGCCACCCCAGAACAGCAGGTAACCTTCACGGTGCTGCACTCGCTGGACAGTGTGACTAAGACGTTCAGCCTGACCAGGTTAGTCTCCAAATATGTCTCCGACGATTGTCAGGTTGAAGGCATTTGCGACACTCATCGGTGAAGATAACGTGATGCAAATCCTAAGCGGTCCATTCGGCATGTTGTTGGGCCCATCTGTACCGCGCTGCATGGTGTCGTGGTTGCAAAGACGAACGTCGCGATTGACATCGGGAGTGTAATTGCGCTTCATGCAGCCTACTGCGCACAGTTTGAGTCGTAACACGACGTCCTGTGGCTGCATGAAATGCGTCATTTAACATGGTGGCGTTGTTGTCAGGGTTTCTCCGAGACATAATCCGTAGATAGCGGTCATCTACTGCAGTAGTAGCCATTGGGTGGTCTGAGTGAGGCATATCATCGACAGCTCCTGTCTCTCTATATCTCCTCCATGTCCGAACAACATCGTTTTGTTTCAGGCCGAGACGCCTGGACACTTCCCTTTTTGAGAGCCTTTCCAGGTTCAAAGTAACAATGAGGACGCGATCAAACCACGGTATTGACCGTCTAGGCATGGTTGAACTACAGACAACACGAGCCGTGTACCTCTTTTCTGATGGAATGACTGAAATTGATCAGCTGTTGGACCCCCTCCGTCTAATAGGCGCTGCTCATGCGCGGTTGTTACATCTTTGGGCGGGTTTAATGACATCTCGGAACAGTCAAAGGGACTGTGTCTGTGGTACAGAGTCTACAGTCAACGTCTGTCTTCAGGAGTTCTGAGAACCGGGGTGATGCAAAACTTGTTTGATGTGGGTATAGCATATGACATTCTCAATCCTAAGGGCCCGGATTCGATTCCCGGCTGGATCGGAGATTTTCTCCGCTCAGGGACTGGGGGTTCTGTTGTCCGAATCATCATCATTTCATCCCCATCGACGCGCAAGTCGCCGAAGTGGCGTCAAATAGAAAGACTTGCACCCGGCGAACGGTATACCCGATGGGAAGCCCTAGTTACACGACATTTATTTATATGACATGCAAGCCTACATGGCCTAGAGACAGCAAAGAAAAGGCCACACATAATGACGACGAGTTGCACAATGGCAGAACATCCACCTACAGCAACCTTTCACAAGTAGAGAGGAGACGAGCCTCGAGGACGAACAGGTAGGATTACGTGAGACCCTGACTGACGCCTCCCAATCCATACAACTTGGGTGGCAGTAGCAGGGTCCCTGTGAAACCAGACGTGTGCCTCAGTCCGCCAAAGTCAACTATCTTGACAAATGAGAAAATCGAATTTGGTTCTGTCACCGGATAGAATAGTCAAATGTAATGTGGTGTTAATGTGGTGTACTGCTGCGAAGTGTAGTGTTGTACAGTAATGTAGTCAAGAATCACAAATTACACAATTTTTGATGTCTCAAAGCAGCATAGTACAATAGGCCAGTAGCATTTGCCTCTTGATTCCAGACGAATATACGTTGTATATCCATGTGGCAAATTGCCAAATGGTAGCCGGCAACTGTGGCCGAGCGGTTCTAGTCGCTTCAGTCCGGAACCACGCTACTGCTATGGCCGCAAGTTCGAATCCTGCCTCGGGCATGGATATGTGTGATGTCCTTAGGTTAGTTAGGTGTAAGTATAGGGGACTGATGATCTCAGATGTTAAGTCCTATAGTGATTAGAGCCATTAGAACCATGTTTGAAGCCAAAGGTTACAACACAGACTTGGTTTCCATACTTATTGTTTACTGACTTACATATTTCATACAGACTTTCAATTAAAATTTTATGCAGATATTTAATGTAGATTTTTCCCACTTATAAACTACAGTGATAAGTTACACTAACACATCTGAAATTATGTTAAAATATTACGTGCTATGTTCATGTCAATTCATGTGCAACACATGGTGTACTGTTGTATTTAGATAAAAGACTAAAAGAAAATAGCAAATAAATAAATAAAATCAAATAAATAAAAGTCATGTTTGTACTGTATGAAGGTGAGAGGGTGGTATTCAGCGTTGGCACAGAGCCTACTCCTTCCGCATACCACCAACATGGCAGCAGTGGTTAACGTACACAACCCCCAGAGGGTGGTGACCACAGCGCCATACGCTCTCACTTCATACTACTACATAATGTTTCACTTTCTAAACCTTCAATCGTGTGTGTGTACATGGTCTTTACTATAGAGGGTAATCCGCATTCGGGACCCAGTATTTACTACCGCATACGCATTTTGAAACTGTTTTCAAACGCAACTTCACACCCTACTTGGATTCTAAGGAATCTTCTCCATCGTCCTGGAACTGTTGTCGCTGGGAACTACAGTGGCACTTTATACCATTACATCCTTTTCTTAGTCTCTTGACGCCCAAACAATTCGGACGTTATACCAAAAATGTTTTTCAAGATCTAAAAGAAGCATCGCCACACCGCAACGAACCACAGATGCACCAAGTGCGTCGGCCAACAAATCTAAAAAAAAATGTCATGGTAAATGTGTGCTGCAAACATATTTCGTCGAACTAGAAATTAAGTGTTACTGAAACTTCAAAAGAAATCAATGTTTCAAATTTGTGCATATTCATAAGTAGCCCTCACCATCACTACACAGCTCATTATAAAAAGCGAGGTAAGCCAAAACGACGTGTTGTAGTCAGCGAAAAATAGAATTATAGCGATAGTGGACTACGTGCCATTAAATAAAACTTATTACCCCAATTCTTCTCACATATGGTTGCAGCTGTTCTCGTTTATAATAGTTTATATCACCTCATCAGCATCATTTCGAGGCTTTTCAAAGAGAGATGATTAATAAATTTTACTTAAGAGGAAAATAATAATTCTGAGAATGAACATTCCAGTAACTTATTATGTATAGATAGTAAGGTACTACTGAACAGTCAGAAGCGTTCGTCGCCCTTTTGCTTGGGTACCAGCGGAATTTGTCAACAATGAAATATCCTACATCATCAGGCGGGCAGTTGCGTAGCAACATTGCGATTGCGAATCGTGTTGCGTAAACACATTGTCTGTGCTTGCGTGATTATCGTTGTGCTATTCTTTGTGCTCTAGAGAGTCTTCTTGGTGAGAAAAGCTCATTAACTGAATATCTGAACTGCTTTTCGAGAAGAGTCTTCCGACAGAAGAACTTCCGAAGCCAGCGTAGGGTGTGACGCAGTACGGAACCGTAAGTGAACATCGACATCTTCTCTCCGTCATCTCTTATGCACACTAACATCAGTTGCTGTTAATGTCACTGTAAACTACTGCTAATGAGCGCTTTAGCACACACATGAAATCACTTGTATTTGATTTTATTCGGATGTTTGATGGCACCATCTACATTTTAACGAAAAGGGGAAAAGAAAACCTTTCCAGTGATCCGACTTGAGCTTCAGCCTATGAGAGCGGTTTTTCTAAATTCTGGGCAAGAGTTAGGTAACTGATGTACCCATCTGAAGTCTTTATATCCTTCAAATTCTGGAAGGTGTATATATACACCATCAAGAGGGTTTGGGGGCTACTTGTAGGCTATATCCTGCGTCATATTACCATAATGTATCGCTTTTACGTCTTACATGTTCTGGAGATTGCCAAGGTACTTTATGTGGTGAGGACGAGGGGGGATTGTGTTGAAGATGAATTTTTTATTTATCTTAAATAAATCGAATTCGGTTGCTTCAAGCAAAAATGTATTCCAGTAATCAGTAAGCTACATTAAATTTGTCAGGAAAATTGTCCTATTCAGTTCTCTGTAGCAGGGTGGTGGTGGGTGTGTGGATGGCAAACACGTTAGGGAATTCAATTAGCTGGTATTTGATCAAACTCTTCCCTCTTTGTTAGTCTGCAAACAGAAGCGCTACGAGGCGATTCCCTCTCTCTCTACTCTACTATGTCACCAGAAGCTACACTAAAAACCGCCACTTTTGACCACGGTTTTATTTGGTCGCTTTCTGGCTCTCTCTCTCTCTCTCTCTATCAAACACTTAGAGACATTTCGTCTCAGAATGAGCGCGAGACATTTATTTAGCTAAAAGGGGCCTTGCCGCCAAAAGGCATACATCTAGTTTCGGATATGTCAGCAATGAACAGAATTAAAAATTTGACTTCATTTTTCATTTACACAGTGAATGCTGATCTAGCGTGTCACACAGGTTCCGATAAAGTGGATGAGGATGTTTTCTCTTTTAAAGGGTCTACGGCGTATCTTCACTACCTACCCTGTTTGGTACAAAAATACATTCACAGCGTAGGTACCTCTTACAATGCGTTGTGAAGTTGGTAACCGAGTACTGATTGACGCTAAGTGAAGGCGACCAAACATGGGTTAGACGTCGGCAGTTGACCACCTACGAAAACGAAAAGAAAAGCGAAACAAATTGCAAACTTCACAATGCAACATGGGGTCTGGACAAGGTAAAATGAATTCCACCTGCTACTAAGAAAAATAACTTTCTGTGTCTGTTCGCTCACATCACGTTTTGTTCGAGTATAGTCCATGAACAAAAAGCGTGTTTCTGTTATAGATATTTTGATAATTTTCAAGGAATCTGGGTTTCCGTGAAATCTTTTATGTTTGCAGGAAACTCTGGAAAATATTGTATGGATAATTTGTTTCAGAATGTGTTTCAGGACTGGGTTCGGTGAGCTCGATGTGTCTTCCTTTAAGTTTTATTACAAGGAAATGGTGCAGATACGTAAGGGAATTTATTTATCTGTTGTGTGGTAGCGGAAATGAGTTACGGTTCATTGCTTCTTACCTCATAATAGGTATTTTTGGGTTCTGAATGCTGTTAATTATATTATTTGTTTACTACTGTATAGCTAATATATTTAATTACGTGTTCACATATTTTTAGGTTTTCTGACGTTCTGTTCAGAAATATTCTCTATTTACTCATTATGTCTGGCTTCTGGATGCAGGAATAGTATTCGAAATTTTCATTAATATGGATAAAATATTTGCCTGGCGTTATTAATAAATTTATCCCACTCTGTCCCTGGTTTCCGAATATTTGGTATACGTAACTGACCTACGAAATGTGTGTAAAGTCTCACGTCGTTAACAATTTCGTATCATCACACAATATTTCACGTTCTAAACATTCAAACATGTGTGAACATGTTCTTAGGCGAGGATCTAAATGCTCTTAGGCAACGTAATATTTACTGCTGCACACGCATTTCGATTTTGTTTCGAAA
Organism: Schistocerca nitens; assembly: GCF_023898315.1. Lineage (NCBI taxonomy): Eukaryota > Metazoa > Arthropoda > Insecta > Orthoptera > Acrididae > Schistocerca > Schistocerca nitens. The sequence goes on along the minus strand of NC_064620.1, from coordinate 34,526,963 downwards.
CGCAGCTGCCCTTTCTGTACGTCTGTCACTGTATTAGATGTGTCGTCTTTGAGAATTATAGTTGCCTCTTGAAATCATCGCATCTTATTTCTTAGTTTCTTTCTACGCTCACCCTATTCGGACTCCATCTTAACTTTATTCAGGCTTTAAGAAAGGGTCATCGGCACATCGCAACGAACCACAGACGCACTCCTTTCGTCGGCTTATAAATGTCAAAATTTCGAGTTAAGTGTCTGATGCAAACATAATTCGCCCAACTGCCTTCCCAATATTATTCAAACTTGAAAATAAGTGAATTTTCGGATATGTTCGCATTCATAAGTAGTTGCCACTATAATTTCATAGTACATGAAGAAATGATTTCAGGTACATCTGCAGCCAAAGAGACACGCTGTAATAATCGCCGAAATATGTATATAACATGTGTTGGTCAACTGCGTGTTTTTAAAGCAATATTATTACACAGTTCTCCAGGCACCAAGGCGTAGCTGATCTGAGAAGTAGCGGCTTCTACCAGCGTATTAGCTCCATTTTGGTATATTATCAGTAGATGCTATTATTTTATCTCGCTTAATACGCAAAAAAGAATTTGAGGGTAGAAGTTTGAAGCCGATACTAACGTGGTCAGCAAGGAAAGTGACAAATTTCATAGTTTTTAGCACATGCATTTCTGAATTGTAGTTGATCTGGGAATTTGTTGGCCTGGCAGATCAGTCACGTATTATATGTATGGTTAGTAAACTGTCTGGATACAGTCGGAAGTAATCGTCGCTATTTGACTTGGGTTCCAGAGGAATTTGTCAACAATGAAATGTCGCACAACATTAGGTGGACAGTTGCGTAGCAACATCGCGATTGCGAATCGTGTTGCGTAAACATATTGACTGTGCTTACGTTATTTTCGTAGTGCTGCTCTTTGTGCTCTAGAGCTTCTTCTTACTGAGACAAGTTCACTAATTGAATATCTGAAGAGCTTGTCGAGAAGAGTCAACCGGTAGAAGAACTTACAAAGCCAGCGTTGGGTTGACGCAGTACGGAACCGTAAGTGATCAGTCAACATCTTCTCTCGATCATCTGTCATCCACGCTAACATCCTTTGCTGTTGATGTCACTGTAATCTACTGCTGCTGAACGCTGTAGCTCACGCATCACATCGCTTGTATTTGGTTTCATTTTGGATGTTTAATCACACCAGCTGTGTTTTAAGGAGAAAGACAAAAGAAATCCTTTCCAATGCAACTTGAGAGATTCAATCTACGAGAGTACCTTCACTAAATCGTGGGCATGATATCGGTAACCGATGTAGTCTGCTGAGTTCTTTACATTCTATAAACTACGGAAGTTTTTATTTTCATTTTAGAAATGATTTACCGGCTATACGCCGACTTTATTCGGCGTCGTATTAACATAGTGTATCATGTTATGTCTTACATCTTGTCTTTATTATCAAGGTTCTGTATATTGTTCATAGCCCAGCCAACGAAGAACAGATAGGTTGAATCAATAGTTATAGTTGATAATAGTTATAGTTGATGATTTTTGCTTAGTAGTATCAGGGACTGACATGAATATTATACTATAGTGCCCAGACAGGTGGAGTGCTTTGAGAAAATATGCAATCCAGTGTTCAGTTCCTAAGAAAACTGTCCTGTTCAGTTCTCTGGAGAACTAATTATTCTTAGCGTTGCAGTGGTTGGAAAAATCGTAGATTATTGAATATAATATTTGGCGTTGTGCAATTAATGTTTGTTGTTAAACGAAGTGGATAAAGTTACTTATTAAATGGATGTCCCACGTCTAAGTGCAATATAACGGTGTTAAGGGGTAAATTATGTTCTGGTACTGTAACAGGGTGGAGGAGTGTGGGCGGATGGTACACACGTGAGGGAACGGAGGCCGCTGGCATGTGGACAAACTCTTCCCTCTTCGTTAGTCTGCAAACTGAAGCGCGGCCAGCCGATTTCCCCTTTCTCTCTCTACCCTACTATGTCACGAGTCGTTACAGTAAAAGCCGCCACTTTTGACGATGGTTTTATTAGGTCGCTTTCTGGCTGTCTATCTGTATCTCTCTCTCTCTCTCTCAAACACATTTGGTAGCAGGATGAAAACTTGATCCTATTCTTACACTTTTTCCCATTGACGCTAATGCAGCTAAGCATTTATTCCACTAATGGGGGCCTTGTCGCCAAAAGGCATATATCTGGGTATGAATATGTCAGCAGTACACAGCTTTAAGACTTTTTTCTTCATTTTACATTTACATACTCCTTGCAAGTGTAGCATGTCGCTCAAGTTCCGATAAAGAGTCGAGGATGTGATCTCCTTGAAAGGGTCTGTCTGTGTATCTAGATTATTTGCCCTCTTTTGCCTCCTTTGTGTACAAATACAGCTACAGTGTAGCGAGCTCTTAGGGTGTGTCGTGAAGTTGGTAACTGAGTGGTGAATGAAGCAAAACGAAGACGACCAAACATCGGTCGGATGTCGGTAGCCAAGTGGTTACGAGCAACGGAAACAAAAACGAAAAACACTGCACCCTTCACAATGCAACGCAAGAGCAAGAGAGGATAAAAAATTTCCAGCAGCTACCAAATCACTTGCAAGTAAAATAATGTTCATTGCCTTTTCGCGCACATCACGTTTTGTTTCAGTAGAAATCGTGCATAAAAACCGCGTTTCTGTTATAGAAGTGTTGCCCATTTTCAAGAAACCAGGATTTACCTGATATCTTTCATGTTTGCTGTAAAATGTGGAACATGTTAATGGCTAATTTGTTTCAGAGTGTTTTTAGGACGTGCTTCGTTGACCTCAGTGTGTGTTCCTTAGGGTTTTGCTGCAAGAAAATGGTGCGGATTTGTAAGGGAATTACTTAAGGTGTCCACGACTTATATCTTGTGTTGCAGCGGAAAGGAGTTATGGTTTACTGATTCTTACCACTAAATACGTTTTTTTTTATTCTGGATGCTGATAATTACATTTTATATGGGTACTGTTGTATGGATAATATCTTGTCATTTGGCGTCCACAAATTTTTAGTTTTTCTGACATGATGTTCAAAAGTATGCACCATTTATTGGTTAAGTCTTACTCTTGGGGGCATGAATAGTATTCGATATTTCCGTTAATTTGTATCGAATATCTCCCTCGTGTTATTAATAACTCTGCACCCATTTTCAGCATATTTCATGTACGTAAATGACCTACGAACTGAGTGCACTTTTTTATGTCTGTAACAGTTTCGGACCATCACATAATGTTTCGACTTCTAAGTGTTCAAACATGTGTGTACATGTTTTTTAGTAAGCGTCTTAATTCTCTTAGGGGCCCAGTATTTACTACAGTATTCGCATTTTGATTCTGTTTCGAAATACAGCTTCACCTTCTGCAAATTTTCAAATATACATTATTCTTTTGTCTTGCTTAGTAGGCAAATAATGATTCCGATTGTGAAATGTGTAATTCCATACCAACATTATCATTGATGAAAGTTACAAAGGCAAATCAGCCACGTATTACCTATGGCTAGTAAAGCGCTGCGGTACAATCTTTGTTCTTTAGTTTGGGTCCCAGACGATCTTGTCAACAATGAGATATCGCACAACGTGACGCGGCAGTTGAGAAGAAACATTGCGATTGCGAATCGTGTTGCGTAAACATATTGTCTGTGCTTGTGTGATTTTCGTAGTGCTATTCTTCGTGCTGTAATGCTTCTTCTTAGTGAGAAAAGACCATTAACTGAATATTTGAAGTGCTTGTTGAGGACCGTCATCAGATAGAAAAACGTAAAAAGCGTTAGTTGCAGAGATTTTCTCTGCCTCGTGATGACTGGGTGTTGTGTGCTGTCCTTAGGTTAGCTAGGTTTAAGTAGTTCTAAGTTATAGGGGACTGCTGACCATAGATGTTAAGTCCCATAGTGCTCAGAGCCATTTGAACCATTTGAAAGCGTTGGTTGGGACGCTATACAAAACCGTAAGTGAGGCGCCAACAACTTGTCTCCGTCATCTCTTACTCACACTAACATCATTTGCTGTTGACGTCGAGTGTAAACTACTGCTGCTGATCGCTGTGGCCTTACATTTGAAACCGTTCGTATCCAGTTTCATTTAGATGTTTAGTCGACCAGATACGTTTTACCGAAGGAAACGATCCTTTCCAGCGATCAGATTTGATGTTGATTCATCGAGAAGATTTTTACAGCATTGTCCGATATGGTTTCGGTAACTGATGTACCCTGCTGAATTTTTTGCATTCTGTAAATTCAGATAGTTTTTTGTTTCCATTATCAAGCGAATTTACTGGCTACCCGCCGACGTTGACCTAGGACATATTAGAATACTATATCATGTTACGTACTGCATATAGTGTAGATCATAAAGGTGCTTTATTTTGTTCTGCGTGATTCACCAGCAGCAGATATAAGAACACAATTTTTGCTGGCCTGGAACATGGGCGTACCCTGCGAGATGAAGATGGGACAGCTTTCTACCTCAGAAAGAAATTGGTTTCCTGTATCGCTAGTGAGACAGCAATAAAAATTCAGAATGAGTTTGAAATAATGCATAACAGTTATTGGGTGCTCTGTAGTGGCATGTGTCGTGAAGTCTCTTCGTCATTCGACACTTCACAAGAGAGCTAATGTGAGCTGCCTGCGTCCCCTCCCCATCGAACTAGTTTTAGCAGGCATTCTAGATACACATCTGCTCTGTAGTATAACTAAATGCTATTTGATTGCTGTGTATGTGTTATGGAGCAGCAGTATATGAAGAAACAAAAATTTTGTTCATGTAATGGTTACTTTCGCGTCGAGTCGGTTTAGCTGCTCCTGAATCTTGTATGATCGCGGTACATGATACATATTTGTCCTGGCTCTTCGTCCACAGGCAGCGATGAACATCAGAGATGCTCCCAATTCCGCTGGGGCTTGCAGACACAAGAGGTCAGTCGCGAAACGTGGCGGAACCACGAACTGCTCAATAGTTGTCTAATACAGATTGGGAAGAATGGTCAGGAACAAAAGAGTTTCACGTGCCTCGACCTACAACACGGAAGGTTCACCAATAGCTATTTACTATTTTATTTAACAGCGAGTATTGAAGCATGCGCGTTTTTTGCTTTAAAAGAGAACTATCCCGTAATGACAGTATATTTTAGGGTAAGGCACCGGTTAAAGAAGAAGAATGAATTTATGTTACAGATGCTATAATATTTGTCGATTATGAAAATGCTTTTCAGAAGGGCAATAGACGTCTGAAGTGTCAGATAATGCAAAAAAATGGCTTCCCGATGCGTCGAATCAACTTGTTTGAAGCTGTTACAAAGCGACAAAAATTATGATCGAGACTAAAGCACTTCTGCAAGTAAGTAACAGAGAATTGACAAGTATGTAACCTGTCTCCAGCTCTTTTCAACATCTACGTGGGTGACCTAGTCAGTGCTTGGAAAAGCAGTATCAGCTACGGCATAAAGATCAACAGGGAGAAATGTTTTAATACTCTGCTATACCAGATGATCAGATAACGAGATTTCGGGAATGAAGTTAACAACAGCATCCTAAAACATAACGCAATCTGTGGAACAATTAGAAATACGCTACAAAAACAATCGACGAAACAGAGAAATATGAAATTGACAGTCATGTGCAGTACTTACTATGCTCCATGGATCTTATACTTGATTTCCCACACCAAATGATTTGAGCAGGTTAAATGAGATATGTCCGTCATCAGAAAATATCGCCTCAGAAATGTAGACATTAAGAGTGAATTACAAGCTCATTCAGCGCGTAAGAAAACAGACCTTAACAGCAAAAGATAGCGGGAGTATGTTTCAGTACTGTTTATCTCATCCTGAATTAGTATGTTGACAGCAATCCAGTTTCCAGTGATGCTGAAGTCGTCTGTTAAGCACTGACTAGTAATCTTAGGTTTGACTTTCGGGGGCAAACCTGCAATCATTTGAACCAACGACCACGTGTCTCAGCACAGTTCAAGGCTTCTCCTCCTTCCTCCTTATCTCCCTCTCTCACCCTCCCTACCTCTCTCTCTCTCTCTCTCTCTTTTTCTGTCACGGACACACACTTTCTGTTTGTCTCTCTATCCCATACACTAACAAACTTTTCGTTGCAGAAAGGAAACTTCATCCTTGGTGATACATTTTCTTCCCAGAGACCTCAATACAGCAAGACATTTATTTAGTTAATAAGAGCCACATTGTCGGCAGGCACACATCTGGACACCAACATGTCACCCATACATAGTTGTCATATCTTAGGCAGTTTCTGGCTCCTATACTTGCCAACAGCCTTGACACAGTGGTTAAACCGGTTCCCGTCAGATCCCCGAAGTGCTGTCGGGCTGGTCTAGCACTTGGATGGGTGACCATCCGGTCTGCCGAGCGCTGTTGGCAAGCGGGGTGCACTCAGGTTTTTTGTGAGGTAAACTGAGGAGATACTTGATTGAGAATAAGTGGCTCCGGTCTCTTAAACTGACATACGTCCGGGAGAGCGGTGTGCTGACCACATGCCCCTCCATATCCGCTTCAAGCGACGCCTGTCGGCTGAGGATGACATGGCGGCCGTTGGTAACTTGGGACTTCCTGGCCTGTTCGGATGGAGTTTAGTTTTAGACTCTTATACTTGAGTTGAGACGTGTTTATCAACTTACTGATTATCTGAATGATGAATTGTGCTCGATTCATTGTTTCTTGAGATTTATCTTTAACATCACTTCACCAGAAAAGCGCTACTTTCAAGCACGTTCCTGTTAGTTCGCTTCCTTGTCTGTCAGTCTCTTCAGACAGATTTCGCAATTTATTCTAAATTGACTTAAAAGTGACCTAGAGTCTTGAAACTTCCAGCACAGCTCAGACATGTCTGGCAATGCAATATTAACTCACTATCTTGTCTGGTGCGTGGCGGGGTGTACTTAATATACCACTGCCATCCCTCCATTTTTCTGATCCAGTCGCGAATGGCCGGCGGAATGAACTGTAGGTAGTAAGCCCCGGTGTGAGGTCAGATGTATCGACTTTTTTCCCACGCGGTCATATCCTAAGATAAACGTAGGGCGAAACGATAAAATACCTGACGGCTTACCAGAGAGAACATCAGCATCGTTGATAAAGAACGTCCGTCCTCAGAGACCAAAAACAGGAAAAGTTAACGTAATATTGGTAAACTGCAGGAGTATCCAGGGCAAGGTTCCTGAATTAGTATCGCTTATTGAAGGAAATAGTGCGCATATAGTATTAGGAACGGAAAGTTGGTTAAAACCGGAAGTGAACAGTAACGAAATCCTAGACACAGAATGGAATATATACCGCAAGGATAGGATAAACGCCAATGGTGGAGGAGTATTTATAGCAGTAAAGAATTCAATAATATCCAGTGAAGTTATTAGCGAATGCGAATGTGAAATAATCTGGGTTAAGTTAAGTATCAAAGGTGGGTCAGATATGATAGTCGGATGCTTCTATAGACCACCTGCATCAGCAACCGTAGTAGTTGAGCGCCTCAGAGAGAACCTGCAGAACGTCGTGAAGAAGTTTCGTGATCATACTATTGTAATAGGGGGAGACTTCAATCTACCAGGTATAGAATGGGATAGTCACACAATCAGAACTGGAGCCAGGGACAGAGACTCTTGTGACATTATCCTGACTGCCTTGTCCGAGAATTACTTCGAGCAGATAGTTAGAGAACCAACTCGTGAACCTAACGTTTTAGACCTCATAGCAACAAATAGACCGGAACTTTTCGACTCCGTGAATGTAGAAGAGGGTATCAGTGATCATAAGTCAGTGGTTGCATCAATGACTACAAGTGTAATAAGAAATGCCAAGAAAGGAAGGAAAATATATTTGCTTAACAAGAGTGATAGGGCACAAATCGCAGAATATCTGAGTGACCACCATCAAACGTTCATTTCTGAGGAAGAGGATGTGGAACAAAAATGGAAAAAATTCAGAAACATCGTCCAGTACGCCTTAGATAAGTTCGTACCGACTAAGGTCCAAAGCGAGGGGAAAGATCCACCGTGGTATAACAATCATGTACGAAAGGTACTACGGAAACAAAGAAAGCTTCATCATAGGTTTAAGAGTAGTCGAATCATAGCTGATAAGGAAAAGCTGAACGAAGCAAAAAAGAGCGTAAAGAGAGCAATGAGAGAAGCATTCAACGAATTCGAACATAAAACATTGGCAAACAATCTAAACAAGAACCCTAAAAAGTTTTGGTCATATGTAAAATCGGTAAGCGGATCTAAATCCCCTATTCAGTCACTCGTTGACCACGATGGTACCGAAACAGAGGACGACCGAAGAAAGGCAGAAATACTGAATTCAGTGTTCCGAAACTGTTTCACTGCGGAAAATCGTAACACGGTCCCTGACTTCAGCCGTCGCACGGACGCCAAAATGGAAAATATTGAAATAAACGATATCGGAATTGAAAAACAACTGCTATCACTTAGTAGCGGAAAAGCATCCGGACCAGACGAGATACCCGTAAGATTCTACAGTGATTATGCTAAAGAACTTGCCCCCTTTCTATCAGCAATTTATCGTAGATCTCTGGAAGAACGTAAAGTACCTAGCGACTGGAAGAAAGCGCAGGTCGTTCCCATTTTCAAGAAGGGTCCTAAATCAGATGCGAATAATTATAGGCCTATTTCGCTTACGTCAATCTGTTGTAGAATAATGGAACATGTTTTATGTTCTCGTATTATGACGTTCTTAGATAATACAAATCTCCTTCATCATAACCAACATGGATTCCGCAAACAGAGATCATGTGAAACTCAGCTCGCCCTATTTGTCCAAGAAATTCACAGTGCCGTAGACACTGGCGAGCAGATTGATGCCGTATTCCTGGACTTCAGGAAGGCATTTGATACGGTTCCGCACTTACGTTTAGTGAAAAAAATACGAGCTTACGGAATATCGGACCAGGTTTGTGATTGGATTCAGGATTTCCTAGAAGAAAGAACACAACATGTCATTCTTAACGGTTCAAAATCTGCAGATGTAGAGGTAATTTCGGGAGTACCGCAAGGAAGCGTGATAGGACCTTTATTGTTTACAATATACATAAATGACTTAGTTGACAACATCGGTAGCTCCGTGAGGCTATTTGCAGATGACACGGTTGTCTACAAGAAAGTAGCAACATCAGAAGACTCGTACGTACTCCAGGAAGACCTGCAGAGGATTAATGAATGGTGCGACAGCTGGCAGCTTTCCCTAAACGTAGATAAATGTAATATAATGCGCATACATAGGGGCAGAAATCCATTCCAGTACGATTATGCCATAGGTGGTAAATCATTGGAAGCGGTAACGACCGTAAAATACTTAGGAGTTACTATCCGGAGCGATCTGAAGTGGAATGATCACATAAAACAAATAGTGGGAAAAGCAGGCGCCAGGTTGAGATTCATAGGAAGAATTCTAAGAAAATGTGACTCATCGACGAAAGAAGTAGCTTACAAAACGCTTGTTCGTCCGATTCTTGAGTATTGCTCATCAGTATGGGACCCTTACCAGGTTGGATTAATAGAAGAGATAGACATGATCCAGCGAAAAGCAGCGCGATTCGTCATGGGGACATTTAGTCAGCGCGAGAGCGTTACGGAGATGCTGAACAAGCTCCAGTGGCGGACACTTCAAGAAAGGCGTTACGCAATACGGAGAGGTTTATTATCGAAATTACGAGAGAGCACATTCCGGGAAGAGATGGGCAACATATTACTACCGCCCACATATATCTCGCGTAATGATCACAACGAAAAGATCCGAGAAATTAGAGCAAATACGGAGACTTACAAGCAGTCGTTCTTCCCACGCACAATTCGTGAGTGGAACAGGGAAGGGGGGATCAGATAGTGGTACAATAAGTACCCTCCGCCACACACCGTAAGGTGGCTCGCGGAGTATAGATGTAGATGTAGAATCAACAGATTTTTCAAGTCAGGTGAACATAAACTAAAATAATCCTGAAATATATCACAGACTCTGTTGTAACCTCAATAAAAGGTGTGAAATCGATTGCTAAAATTTCACCCACCGAAGAGTAAGAAACAGAGATTAACTATTGAAAGGAAAAATCATTTATTAGTTTACCACGTTTTTAATATGACTAAATGGTATAAAATGATATCTCATACCACCATACGGATTACGAACACCATATAGAGAGTGTTGGAAAGTTGTGATTGTGAATTTTTAGTGTCTATGAAAATACTTGAAACATTTAAAATGAAAAACGTGGGGCACACGCAATTCATAACTGATGCATGAAAAATTGACCTACTAACTAACGTGAAGCTATATTGCATGTGGTCCATGTTTTTCGTTTTCCAATTTATAAGAACTCTCATGGATACCAAAAGTTCACAATCACAAATTTTCAGCAGTATCTTTATAAGAATAAGAATATGTATGGGACTGTGAGAAATTATTTTACACTTTTTAGTCCGATTTAATGATGTGGTGTATTTCACGTCTCTCTGAAAAAAAAAACTATTGCTGTTGCTGACTGCCCTTTCGTTAATTGTTGCTTTTATAAAAATTGTTTTTGCTCCTTCTGGTTTATTTAATTATTTTTAATTATTATTAACGTAACAACGCATATATGGAAAGAGTGACGTGAAATTCTTTTAACAATGCTGTGCTTTTAATTGCTTTATCATCGTTACCTTTTTTAGCAAAATAAAATGATGGAAGTATTATTGTTCTGAATCTGGCCTACAATTTAAAGAACGATTTTTTAGTAACTGCAACTCATGCTAAGTATCAATATATCTTTCCTACTTCGTAATTATTCAAAGTTGAAATTAATGTCCTATGATCACTGATGTTACAGTTCGTACGATCGTTCACAAATACAAGTCTGCAGTGGATTTTATTTCTTACTAAAATGCTATTTCATACCACGGCTAGCCCAAGAACATGAGACTCTCATTAAAGAAAATTACGTATTCACTATAAAATTTAGCCAGATCAGAACGGAGCACAGCAAGTTTCCTATCAGATTCTTTAGGTACATAAAATTATTTGCACTGAAAATTATATCCTATCAGCAGCCCGCGTCAACCTGCAACACATCATAAAATCTGCTGATCTTCACTGCCAACCTGGGAGCTAAAAGAAATAATATTATTTTTTACTATTATTTTACCGCTTCCTTGCGGTATACTCGACTATATTGTAAGTCGTTTAAATACGCCGCGGCAGCGGCTCTTCTTTCTCCACACAGCTCAGCTCCACAGATAATATTTTTATATGGCTGAAAAATATCTTAACAGGATGGGATAATAGGCAGGCACACTTTAACATTTAAGTAATACAAGTTTTCATTTAAACAACTCTATTTAAACATTTAGATATCTTAATAATTACAGACCTGTGTACATTCACGCGCAATGGCGTCCAATTCACAATCTCGACAAAAGAATGCTACCTTCGCGCTCTCTACGACAACAACAGGAGATCTTTATCTCGCAGCTTTCAGATTAAGAAGACAAAGACATTGCTTTACATCATGCCTTATATACAAATTCATTTGGTGATCTTTGTACAACATTTATCTTCTGTGTCGGTCTTATTACTCGCCGACACAGACGTTCTCAAAAATAAAAAATAAAGAAAATAATACATAATTTTACATAATGACACAATATGACACATCTAATATTTTAATTATTACATAATATATTGTCTTTGTTTATTACAAGACGTTACACTGCCCCCTGGCAGCATTTGACTAACGATGAAAATGTTCGGCAATATGCTGCCACTAACGTCTGTCTTGTTTATGGTTTATTACTTTGGTTGGAACATTCACTTTACACTACTCAGTTCTTTTACACTGTAGGTTTAATTACACTTCGTATACTGTTCTTACACTTGGCGAGGTGACCGTCAACCTAGTCCCAGGGTCATTACATTTATTTGGCTCCCCCATTCGGGCTACGTGCGATCAGAAAACCTGGGAAAACTGCGCCGGAGCCATGGTCATCTCACGAAAAGTTTAGACTCTATTCAATGTCCACATATAACAAAGGCTATTTGTGATAGCATGCTACACTTTTAGTCTCTTTGTTATCAATATACTACTTGTATTCTAGATTGTTATGAAAGTCACTTATTACACATTTTTACAATAGTATAATGAACCGTCTTTGCACTTACTCGCGACAGTTGGTTTAAAATGTCTAGCATTCGTGCGAGTATCTTTCATTAACATGACGCAAACATATTAGATCGATACATCACTAAATCCATGAATATTGTGAGTTCGTGTTGGATAACAACAAAAAAAAATGTTTATCACGTCATTGCGTGTCCATTAAACACCATTCATGTTAGCACATTATACATATAGTTAATAGTTCATTTGAATGACAACAATGTGGTATGGAGCTGGCGGCGCGAAGCAATTGTTGAGTAGCGTCGTCTGGAACGCCGCGTACCGACGGCCGCTGGGTTCGACGACCGGCTCTCAATAACAGTGAGGTCGTGCTAGCGTGGCGCCCAAGCAGTCGCGAACCGCGCTGAACCATTCGCTGTTGTCGGCGAGTGGCAGTGGTTTACCGCAACCGGCTGGATGGCGGCACGGCACTCGTCTCTGCTTCTCCGCATGGCTCCCCGTCGTGGCGCATGAAACAAACATTCCACAACGGTGTACTGTCTTTAAGGACACAGATTACTAGCTGTGGAAGAAGAGGCAACTTGTTAAAAGCGTTTATTGTTCAGTAAGCCGTCGCTTCACTGGTATGCACAGGATGTTTTGGCGTGATAACAGGTTTTTTGTGGCATCGTGACACTGGTATTCAGAGTTCGTCACACGCACATTGTACTACACGTTTTCATTCACTTCCACGGTTGATGCACTGCCAGAGCGTCTTTCAACACGCGAAAATGGTTCGTTACACTCATACTACATGTCTCCGTTGAGCGATGTTTGTGTAAATCGTCTCCGAACGGATCAATAACTACTGTTTTTATACACTGTCTATTGTTCGTTGAGCGCTGCACTAGGACAGTCTATCACTCAACACTAGATTTATCGACGTATATATTGGTGCAGATACAACAGTCATTTTCTGTCCCCACTACACACAATATTCCGTCCTGTCCTTAAGTGTTTATGCACACAGTTTATTTTTTAACACCTTTTAACTGTTCTTTGCATAGTCACTCTGATTTACATAGCATTTATTTGTTTTCACTTTATCACACCATACTCTTCATATTGTTGCTAGGCGTATTTGGCCCTTTGTAAATTTTTTTTTTTTTTTTTTTTTTTTTAATACATATTTTTTTTTTTCTTAGTGTAGCTTGCCTGATTATCACCCATCTATCAAACAGATTTTACCATGCGCATGACAGCTTGACTTGGGCATATTGTTCAATAAATACTTCGTTCAGCAATAACATTATTTTTAATGACTTTTCCTATATGACTACAGTGTAGGTTCTGCATTGTCTGACTTAACTCGCGTATCGCGTAATGAATATTCAAGGTCGTGTACCAAGTACACAGGCTTCAATTGAAGCATTGCTACATACAGAACGGAGTTTCCACGGAACGGGCTCGTTTTTAATTAGGTTCTGCTCCAGTGTCGTTCTCAAATCACTACTGGCAGCCAACATCACATTACATCATTGTTGCATATTGCAAAGTCAATGTCTGGCTAGTAAAGACTCTCTCTCTCAGGGTTTCTTATCCTAATACAATTACAGCAATTCCCTTACTCTATAAGATTGCCTCATTAATTGCACTTACACACTACACATAGAAAATGGTTCAAGAAATTAATCCTTTATACAACAAGAAAATTGTTCATTTTTTAATAAGCACATAATATCTTAATGACTAATTGTCTGTAAACAAAATCTGTCCTGTGTAAGCTATTGCTCACTTTCTGATTCCACTTCCTCCCAACTTCATTACACACAAATTTCTTTCTAAATACTAACACACTTATATTCTAAAACACAATTAAAATCTTTTTACACCTATTACTCTTTATATATTATGTGTCACTGAATAAATAACTTCACGTCTTTACGTGGATATAATCCTTTGATCTTCCCCGTATGGGGATGTGCTAACAAATAACTACATTCATGTGGCACGCCTATTACTTTAAAGGGTCCTGAATATAGCAATTGCCACTTACTATTCTGTTTTAAGGTGGCTGAGGATTTAGGGTGGTTACGAATGAGTACTAGGTCTCCTACATTATATTTCTGTTCGTTTGTTACTCCTCGGTCGTACTTGCTTTTCCTCTTTGCTGCACAGTTGGTTAGTCTGTTCCATATCTTTTTCATCTTTTCTTCCCTTGTTTCTGCCTTAGCTGGCAATCTCGGCAACGGCGTGAGCCATTCATTCGGTGTCTCCTTAAATCCATTCAATATCTCTACCGGTGGATAGCCTGTACTTGAATGGGGTGTTAAATTGTGTATTTCTACAAATTTCGGTACTAGCTCTGGCCATTTAGTATGTCGGTTTCCTATGTAGATTCTAAGGAACTTATTCAATTCTTTGAATATTCTTTCAACTAGGCTTGCTTCTGGATGGAATCGGGATACCAGAATGTGCTGTATATTTTGTTCCCGTAAGTAATTTTTCCAAGTTCGACCCGTGAAATAAGATGCATTATCAGTTGTTATGACTTCGGGTTTTCCCACTTTAGGCAAATATTCTTGACTGATCCGCCTGACCATGGTTTTGGCAGTAGCTGATTTTATGCAATAAATTGCCAAGTGTTTGGAAAAAATATCGTACATGGCCAGTATATATTTCATACCTCCTCTGGCCATGGGATAGGGACCTGCCACATCTACCGATACTATTTGAAGTGGCCTGAGAGGAACTATAGGGTGTAGTTCAAACTTAGTGGATCTATTGTAATGTTTCGCTTTTTGACATATCACGCAAGTTCTAACTGTTGTCTGAATATGGTGTTTCATACGGGGCAAGTAGCAGTATCTCGCCATGATCTCTGCACACTTTCCAATCCCTGCATGGCCCCATGCCAAGTGCGTGTGCCATATCATAACTTTTACTGACTGGCTGGGTATACATACTGCCCAGCAGTCTTCTTTCGTGCTAATTTTACGATACAAAATATGGTTCACTATTTTAAAATCTTGCTCACCTCTATTGTTAACCCCCTCTTCAATATCATTAATAATTTTTCTCCACATCGGATCTGATCTTTGTAACTCGAACATGTTTTTACATATATATAAAAAATCTTTCATGTAAGTGTTGTCACGCACTAACAACACTTTATATTCCGCGGATTGCTCTAACATTTCTGCTAACTCCGGTAATCCTGCCGGCAGTCGTGACAGAGCATCCGCTATTACGTTATCTTGGCCTTTAATGTACATGATCTTTATCCTATATTCTTGTAAGACAAGCATCCATCTCCTCAGTCTGGTATGGAACAGCTTGCATGACATTAAAAAACTTAACGCTTGGTGGTCACTATAGACTCTAATCTCCTTCCCTTGTAGATAATAATTGAACTTTTTGACAGCCCAGACTACTGCAAGTGCTTCGAGTTCAGTTGCCGAGTAGGCTCTCTCGCAGCTAGTTAACGTCCTACTGGCGAAGCCGATAACTTTTATTGTTGTTGGGTCGTTTCCTTCTTCCCACTGAAACAAGCACGCGCCCAAGCCATAAGAACATGAATCCGTCGCGAGACAAAAATCTTTGGACAGATCGGGGTGCTGCAAAATATTCGCATTCAGTAGGGCGGTTTTAATCGCTTCGAAAGCTTGTTGACATTTGTCATTCCAAACCCATTGCACATTTTTTCGTAATAGATTTAGTAGTGACGCGTCATTTAACAGCTGATTGGGCACGAACCTCCTGAAAAAAGACGTCAGCCCAAGGAACGCTTTCAATTGTCTCTTAGTGCAGGGGCTTGGAAATTGTCGGATCGCCTCTAATTTTTTGTTGTCCGGACTGATACCGAGTGGTGTAATAAGATGGCCTAAAAATTTAATTTTGTTTCTGCCAAATTTTGACTTTTCGAGGTTTGCTGTCACCCCTGCTTGCCTAAATCTCTCTAGTACTCTGTGCAACAATTCCATGTGTTCGTCCCAAGTAGCAGTCGCGATTACCAAATCATCTACATATACCGTAATTTTTTCCAATAGGTCTGGACCCAGTACGGTGTCTAGTGCAGTAATAAACACTCCAGCACTCACATTCAATCCGAAGGGAAGCACCTTGAATTGGTAACTTCGCCCCCCGAATATGAAAGCTGTGTACTTCCTGGATTCCGGTGTAAGGGGAATTTGCCAATATGAACTTTTCAGATCGATCGAGGTCAGGTACTGCACTCCATGAAATTTTTGTATTTGCTCGTCTAAATTCTCTGGACGAGTCCGGACAGGTATGATAATTTTGTTAATGTCCCTAGCATCTAACACTAGCCTGATTTTTCCATTGGCTTTCGCCACTGCTACAAGAGGACTACTGTATGGAGAGAAGGAGGGCTCTATGATATCCCACTCTAACATCTTTCGAATTTCTTTAGCTACTAATTCCCTCCTCGACCAAGGGATGGAGTAGGTTGCTCGACAGTATGTATTATGGGGTATCACCTCTATGTGATATTGGTACCCTTTGACTATTCCTGGACGGTCGGTAAATACCATAGTATATTCCGATAGCAGCTGCGTCAACTGTTGCTTTTGCGTATCATTTAAACCTTCCGATTCGTGCACTTTAGTCTGAAATGCCTCAACATTTGTTTCGAAATTTTGATCCTCTAAATTCGGGTAATAGAGGTCTGTTGCATGTGAAAAATCATCGATGTGTAGTACCCAAGGGTTCCTACCTTTGATATCGATTCGATTACAGCACGGCACAAGTACCTCCTTCGATTTCATCATAGATAATTCAATCCTTCTACCCCTATTAATTATGCTTAGTTTCCCCACGGAGAGGTCGATCAATGCGTCCCTCTCACGGAGAAAATCTACTCCCAGAATGCAGGCCACCTTCAATCCTTTAACCACGAGGAACGAGCTCACTATGGCTTCGCCCTCCTTATAAATCTCCACCTGCACCTGGTACTTAACTGATTGGCTCTGTGCACTAATGGCTCCAGACACCTTACAATTATTAACCGGGAAGGTCGGAATACTATGTCCCTTTCCCAGTGCTTTAAATAGCTCCATACTCATCACACTTACTGAGGCACCTGTGTCGATAATTATGTTTACTGCAACCTCATTGATTCTAGCTTCAATAATAGCTTGCACATTTTCGTTATTATCCTTCTTACATTCGTGCGGTTCGTTCAGCAGATCTTTATCCATACTGACACCTTCGTTGTATCGCAGCATGCGTATCCCAGGTCTATTACTGTTATTACTCGAGTTGCTCTCACTCCATCCCTCGGCCGTCGATGGAGAGCATATCGAGGCCGATTCTAGTTTGTTGGATTAGTTACTTGGGAGGTACTTGGACGGCTATTGTCCGCGACCTCCACTATATGTACGTTCTGATTTGTAGGCCGCCACGGCTGCGCAATAGGCGCGTTTTGCGGTGGTGGTCTATTGTTGTCATACCGGTCACTAGCCTGTCGCTCTGGGCTTCTACACTGATTCTGTTGCCAATTTCGATTACTATCATTATAATTACTCTGCCACTGACCTCGCGCATTTTTCCAGCGGTTGGTCCCTGACATTCCGGATTCGTATCTGTCGTCAAATCGACGCTTTTTGTTATAATTTGGTTGTCCATACCCGTTTTGGCCTCTACCGTTACTACCATTTTGCGATTGTTCTTGTCGCTTGCTACCACCCCCACCATTTCTATGGTTGTGGTTCTGTGCACTACTGTTTCTGTCGTGATTACATCCCGACCCATTATTCCGCAAATGGTCGCACGCCGATTTTACATCTTCCTGTATCAAATCTATGGAATCTAGGACCGACAGGAAGTTTTCCATGTCGCTTTCTGGTACATGTATTAACTTCTCCTTGATCTGAATTGGTAAATGGGATTTGAGTAGTCTTATTATGTCTCTCGGTGATATAGGCTCGTCCCAGTAGCGTGTTTTGTTTATATATTTTTCAAAGTACCGCCTCAAATTCCCAAGACGGGGTGAGTACGGTTCGGGATTATATACCTCTTTTCTTAGTCGCTCTTGTATACACGGCGACCAATATTTCGATAAAAATGCCCTTTCAAACTGTTCGTATGTCTTGCAGCTGTCTGCTACTTCTGTAGCCCACAGTGCTGCGTCACCCTGAATGTACGACATTACGTATTGTATTTTCTGTGTTTCGTTCCATACACTGGGTAAGATATTTTTAAAGCTTTTTATAAATACCACTGGGTGTACTGATTTCCTTTCAGTAGTAAATGTTTGAAATTGTCTATTTTTAATTAAACTTTCTTCCACTAATATTTTTGAACTACATGGGTTTGCTGCTGGGACATATGCTGTGTGCTCCGAACCGGAGCTACAGCTCTTCGCATTATCGACTACAGATTCCCCATTGTTGTATCGCATATAAGTTTGTGCGTTGCCAAAACCATGGGCTGTTGGCGACAGAGGTTCCTGTTCCACATGTTTCCTGCTTTGTACTAAACCTTTCTCCAGTTCGGATATCCGTTTGTAAACATTCACTTGCCACTGCGGAATATCTTCACTGAGTATTTGTTTAATGGTTTGCACATCGTTCTGTACCTGACTATTTACGGCGGTACTGAACGATTCTGAATCTCTATTCGCTATTGCTGCTTCTACTTTAGAATTAATATTCGTGTCAATCTCAGTCTCCTTCACTTCTATCCATGATTTAAATTCTGTTTCAATTTTATTTGCCTGTTCATTCCACTTCTGCTCTACAAGCTGTGTGGAATCTATTTCTAGCTTTTCTACTCTGTTGGCTAAGACACCTATTTCATCTACCATGTTAGTGTTTGCTACTTGCAGGTGGGTGACCTGTTCAGTCAGCTCCTGCACGGCCTTAGGTATTGACTCATAATTCTTTTTCATACCTGCTATCTCTTTTTTCATACTTTCTAGTGATTGCACAAGTTGCTGGTCTCGCTCAGCTAGCTGTTCAAGTAAATTTTCTCTTAATTGTCGATCTCGCTCAGCTTGCTGGCGATCTCGTTCAGCTTGCTGGGCAAGTAAATTTTCTTCTAGCCTGCGATCTCGCTCGGCTTGCTGTTGCGCAAATTTTGCCTGGTAATTTAGCACACGCTCTAATATAGCCTGAATTGAATACCCACCAGGCAGATTACCACTCTCTGGTTCCTGCTTTTCTGGTGGTGGTACAATTTCTTTATCTACATCGACTTGATGACTAGTGGGCGGTGGCACTACTTCCTGTGGCCCTGCCCCCACATTTTCGCCTGTTATATCTTCAAAGAGCGTACTAGTACTACTTGAGGCACCCGGTTCCACATTTCCTTCACTAGCTAATTGTTGTTCTTCAGTATCCATATTGCTTGGACGTTGACTACGCAACTTAACCATATTCCTAAATTGCTTACTAAAACACAAAATCTAACAGTTTTTCCCCTTGCACACAAAATACATCACTTTATATACACTACACTGCACACTAAAAATTACTATCTACATCAACTTTGTCCTGTCACAAATACTAACATCAAACTACGTACAATATGCACACCACTAGCGATATGAGATTACTTCACTGGAGCTCAACTTCTACAAACAGGACAACTACACTGTAGTCTTACCTTTAGTTTCTACTATCTCGGGGTCCGGCTGCCCCCGGATTACGTAGTCGTTAGAGCTTCTCAGTACAATCAGGATCGTCTTCTCAAACTCGCTTGCAGTAGTACGTTTTGTCATGAAAGAGTGTTTGAACCTTCATTAATACATAGCATAGATCATGATATACATACATTTAACACTAAATACATATACATATACACCTACATAACAATAGACACTGAAAGAAAATACATAAAATTTTATAATTGTGGCCACTGCAAATTCGGGCCCCGCGTTTTTGGGCGACAGTTTCACGTCTCTCTGAAAAAAAAAACTATTGCTGTTGCTGACTGCCCTTTCGTTAATTGTTGCTTTTATAAAAATTGTTTTTGCTCCTTCTGGTTTATTTAATTATTTTTAATTATTATTAACGTAACAACGCATATATGGAAAGAGTGACGTGAAATTCTTTTAACAATGCTGTGCTTTTAATTGCTTTATCATCGTTACCTTTTTTAGCAAAATAAAATGATGGAAGTATTATTGTTCTGAATCTGGCCTACAATTTAAAGAACGATTTTTTAGTAACTGCAACTCATGCTAAGTATCAATATATCTTTCCTACTTCGTAATTATTCAAAGTTGAAATTAATGTCCTATGATCACTGATGTTACAGTTCGTACGATCGTTCACAAATACAAGTCTGCAGTGGATTTTATTTCTTACTAAAATGCTATTTCATACCACGGCTAGCCCAAGAACATGAGACTCTCATTAAAGAAAATTACGTATTCACTATAAAATTTAGCCAGATCAGAACGGAGCACAGCAAGTTTCCTATCAGATTCTTTAGGTACATAAAATTATTTGCACTGAAAATTATATCCTATCAGCAGCCCGCGTCAACCTGCAACACATCATAAAATCTGCTGATCTTCACTGCCAACCTGGGAGCTAAAAGAAATAATATTATTTTTTACTATTATTTTACCGCTTCCTTGCGGTATACTCGACTATATTGTAAGTCGTTTAAATACGCCGCGGCAGCGGCTCTTCTTTCTCCACACAGCTCAGCTCCACAGATAATATTTTTATATGGCTGAAAAATATCTTAACAGGATGGGATAATAGGCAGGCACACTTTAACATTTAAGTAATACAAGTTTTCATTTAAACAACTCTATTTAAACATTTAGATATCTTAATAATTACAGACCTGTGTACATTCACGCGCAATGGCGTCCAATTCACAATCTCGACAAAAGAATGCTACCTTCGCGCTCTCTACGACAACAACAGGAGATCTTTATCTCGCAGCTTTCAGATTAAGAAGACAAAGACATTGCTTTACATCATGCCTTATATACAAATTCATTTGGTGATCTTTGTACAACATTTATCTTCTGTGTCGGTCTTATTACTCGCCGACACAGACGTTCTCAAAAATAAAAAATAAAGAAAATAATACATAATTTTACATAATGACACAATATGACACATCTAATATTTTAATTATTACATAATATATTGTCTTTGTTTATTACAAGACGTTACATGTATTAAATATTCAGTTTTATTGAAATAATTTTTTTTTGCTTCTTTCTCTTGTTAATGTGTTAAATTTTTCAATCGATTTAAAGAATTGGTAAGATCACGACATGTGATATATTTCAGGTTAATTTTCGGCGTCAACCAGTTTATTGCACTACCCTAGATATCTCGTGATAAATCACGCGTATACACAAAGATTATTAACGTCCCACTAAACTTTCTTCGGATATTGGGTGCTAATTTATTTTCTGTGGAATATTCTAAAGACAGTATATAGTGCTGCATTTTATTAGTCAGAACAAAGGGTCTAGTGTACGACTTGCAATTCTACTCTGGCAGTGTCCTTCCATAATAGAGGTAGCTACTTCTAAGTTTGTAGGAAATAAGGGTGGTTCATTTACTCTCTCTCTCTTCCCATTTTCTTCTTTTCTTGTGTTGCTCGACATTTAAGCACCACTGCAAGTTGTTTGCATCTGCGAGTGCGATCCTATGAGCCTGAGTGTTACGTTTGAGAGCTTCTTCGTAGCTGTGAATCACGTATCATTCAATGGAAGCTGAGAAGGACACAAACCGTTAAAAACGAGATATGCTTTGAAGTAATTTCAAGGAGAGCATGATGAGTCACCTCACTGCCAATGTGAGCAACGCATGCTGTCTAAGGCACTCCATGTGAAACTAATTTAACCCGGCCTCTCAGTGGAGATGGAGTGATCGACTGACTGCATGAGATGTTAATATTATTGCACTCTCTGCTACTCTACCTCAAAATGGAAGTGGTTTTGCTAGCTTCAGAAAGGAACAAATTTAAGCGACTCAGTTACTAGTGAGCATATGACGCATACAGTCTTAAAAAATTACCATCTGGTTAAGAATTTTTAGAGTTTGTTGGAACTCAAGTCTATATGTTTAAGTATTGACAACACAAAGGGAAACTGAGTATACAATCTCGTCAGCGGCCGAACTGGACAAAGACGTAGCAGCAAGTCGACGTTTTCTTTTCAGATGGTTTATTTCATCTTTCTCCTCAGCAAGTGGCTTTACAGCAACTTACAAAAATCACTGCATTTAGCTGAACGGTAATTTTAACTCTTTTACAGCCCTATCAAGCGCAAATAAATCATTGCTAAATCACTCAACTATTCATTCTTGTCCATAGTACAAGGTATCCGCTACATGCTGGACATTCGGACATTTGCCGCAAGTACCTCGTACTCTTTTGGCGCCATTTATGGGCAAATTGGTGGTAGCCATTATAATTGCCGAAGTGGCTTTAAAATGGTATGGCAGAGAATGTGTGGAGATATGTATAGAGAGCACAAATTATTTGGGCAACAGTAACTAGTGTGAACCGTTGTTTGTCCTTGTGGTATTAGGTGACGTGAAGAACAGGGAAAGATACGGAAAAGAAAAAGAAAAACGTACCACGCGGGTAACCTATAATGCTGTATTCTGTCCCATGATATCATGTGTACCTGTTATTACATTGTTCCGAAATGCACAGTGAAGCCCCTTGCACTTTACATCACGTATCATAACACTTTTTCGAAAACTGTGTGCGAGTTTTAATGTGCATTGTTAAGTCCCCACAACCAGTTTGAGCTTGAATCATTGATGTGGTTCTTAGAATATGTTGGGTACATCCATTATTGTAGTAACTGAAACCGTTACTTTGGTCAGAATTTGTAAATCATTCCTGAGCTAATATTTAAATTTCCTAAAAACCCTCCATTATCAGATATTTCGACGTTTCTGTAGCTTTCATCTACTTGAATACTGATTAGTAAAAAGTCTTCGTAGGAACCTCTCCCTGTTCTCATTACAAGCTTGCTGGTTGTCCAGCAGTTCACAATGGACATGCAGTAATTCTGTCTACTCAACACTTGACGTGATATCTATTTTTTTCTTCGCAGATGTTCCGAAGGCTTTTGGGCGTGTTCTGCCTCCGATCTCGGCGGGAGGCAGAGGAAGACTTCTACGAAGACCTGATAGACGTCGATTTAATTGGAAAGCCAGAGGTGAGGAACATCGAGATTTATTGTAAAAGCAATAATGATTCTTAGGTGCACACACTTTTACCAAGATAACTACTTTACATCACAGATTACTATAAAGCCTCCGGATTTAGTAATTCTATCTTAGCTACACGTTGTTATAAATAGGCCATCATAGAATAACAACATTTCTTTCGTGCCTTCGTGTAAACGTGCTTGTAGCGCTAATAAAACGAAATATCGTTCGGCTTTCTATACGAGTACATCCGTTTCGTAGGAGCTCTGTAGCCACTGGCCCGCTCAAAATTGTACTTTGTACAGGAAGAATGTACTTTAAATGAAAAAGGAGGTTGTGTAGGACATTAATAGTCAGAAATCACTTACGTTTCTAACATTTAATATTAGATGGAACTTTTCGAAATCACAAGAGCTGCACAAGAATTAACAGAATGTGGAGAAATGTCTTCGTAAACTGGTTGCTGTTGGTTCCAAAATCGGTAACAACGTAGTTTACATTACGTGCAACTCCTACTAGTACAGCATTTATCACTACTGAAGATTCTAAATTCAGATAAAATTAATGCAAGAACTGTATCAGATCTCACTTGTGCATGGTGTTGATTCGTTAGTTGATACTTGGACAAACTGACTAGGCGGTGATTTTAGGACCGTCTTAGCAACTTGCGTGTTTTCAATTCGACCGTTGTAACTAAATGGGCGTACACAAGCTCGGTATTTAGAGGTCCCAAAGCAGTGAGTGGATCCATTAGCTTATTCTGTTTTGCTTATGGAGGATGTTATGAGTGTGAGATGTTAGGTACCAGTTGGAGGTAGTTTATGTGACTATTTGTACTGCTCGTACTTGGCTGGTTCTTTTGGTCGGACGATAGAAGTTCTGTAACTAATTGGATTTTCTACAGACCATTTATGAGAGACTTTTACACTATGTGTCGCCGTAACAGGAGGGTTTCAGTAGGGGCCGCGTTCAACGACTTAAACGTCGTGACCCACGTTTTAGTTACTTTGTGGAGAGGAGGGAAAACATCGTTTTAGCTTGTTAAACTAATTTATTTGCATACAATGTAAGCTTTCACGGCCTGTATTGTCTTCACTTAAACCCACTGGTCTGGTAGGCCATGGTCGATTTATAAAACTCTCCCCTGACGTTTCGTCTCCGACTGCTAGAGACATCCTCGGAGGATATCTGTCGCAGTCAAAGACGAAACGTCAGTAGAGAGTTTTATACATCGACCACGGACTATCAGCCAGGAAGATTTAAGTGAAGATAATTTAAATGCAGATTGCTTGAATCCCTATTCTAAGTGCAACACATTAACGATCCAGACCCAAGGTAAAATACTGTCCTATTGTTAACTTATGACCGTCTGGAAATCAATCCAAGTATGCTCTGCCAAAACTAAGACCATTTTGTCTAATTGCTAAATGTTGCAAGGCTGCTGAATTTAATACACTACTATGAGATTAATTTAATTTATGCTGCGAGTAAACGTCCACAAAATATTAGATGTTACATAAAAGTTAGAAAATAAAACTGAAAATCAACAAATGAATGAATTGTGACGGTGGAAACAAATCTCCCACAGAGGATGAGCGCCGCGCGTTGGCGGCTGCGCTCAGACGTGGACGAGTTGGTTCTGCTGGCAGCGCAGGCGGAGAAGTCCCGGCCACCGCCTGCTGCTGTTGATGTAGCCTGCGGCAAAGTCATCGGGAAGGTAAGGCGGCACTAAAGATACAACTTCATTGATAACTCGCTACTAAGGGATGAGTTCGATTACTTGCAACATACCCTTTTCACAGACCATTATAAAGTGGCACAAGTTTAGTTAATACTGGAAGATAATAATGATGATCCTTGTCACCGTTAATGATTTCGTTTGAAAACTCTTCCCTTTCTTTCGATCACACACAAAAACAGAAAGTTGTTCTCTTTTAATGTACGCTCTGTCCATACGAGTCACCGTATAAAATTATTGTTACTGATGCTGCATTAAGAAAGTCTTATGCATTTTAAAGTGAAGAATTGCTTTTCTGTGCAGGTGAACGATGGCTGGATGATTGTGACGACTGCCGAGATCCACGAGCCGCCTGTGGTGGAGTGTGACGAGGACATCCCGCCGATCCCTCGCCGCCGGAGAGGGTGTCGGAGGTGCTGGGCGGAGAGAGTCGGGGAGAAGACCGTCGTGAGCCCACCTGGTGGCCGGGCACACCGCCTCGCTACCCACTAAACGTGTTCATGAGGAGGACTTCCCACCAGTTCCTCGTCGTCAGAGAGGGTGTTGGAGGTGCTGGGTGAAAAACATCAGTGCAAATCTGTTGTGCGTGTATGAAGTGGACAGGGATAATGACTCACTAACCAATAGACATGTTCGTGAGGAACTGATTACAGTGGATAGGAAGGGCATCCCACCAATGCCTCAACTTTGGGGAGCTTGTTAGAGATACTGTCCAGATAATGATACGGCTAAGACTCTTGGGTGATTGCAAATTGGATGGTGAATAGGAATTTTTTCCTAGCCAATGAACATATCCGTGAGGAATTAAGAACAGTGTATGAGGAGGACTTATCACCAGTGCGTCGTTATTGGAGAGGGTATTCGTGGTGCTGGATGGAGATTGTCAGGGCTGGGACTCTTGTCTGTCTGCATAGTGTATTGGGATACCGGCTCACTAGCCAGTGAACATATTCACGTGGAACCAAGTACAGTGGCTCAGAAGGACATCCCACTGATGCTTCGTCATCAGAGACAGTGCTGGTGGTTCGGGCAGAGATAATCGGGACTAAATCTCTTGTTTGTCTGAAAAGTGAATGGGGACACCGACTCACAGATATTTAAAGTGAATGAAGTATTAAATGAATTAATAAAATATCTTCGGCCTCTGACTTTAATAGTACCCTTGTAAAAGAATGTTAATTAAGCTTTAATATCACTGAACTCCATTTAAACAAATAATAAAATAAAATGAATAATCTCTATCAAAGATGTACGATTATTTCTCTCTCTTTACATGTGTGACTGCATTTAGACAAATGTTTTAGAATGTTATCTTTTTAGATATCCATGCCCCATAGCAATGTTATACACAGATTGCCACAACTATCAGTACATAGGATTTCCTTCTTCATGATGCACATGACAAATAATAGTGAGTTCATTTGGTTCACGACCAACTGTCAAACAAATTACACACCTAGCCCATTTTACCTGTCTGCATTTATGATCAGTGCAGTTGTATTACCTAACGGAAACTAAATAGCCAAATAACATTATAACACAGCAGTGAGTGAAAGCGTGTCATTCGCTTAAACGCCTACGACAGAAGAGAAGTGAAAACAGACGACGATCAAACTGAACATCGATTGAAGCGTGAGAGGAGCTAAACCCCGGCAACGATTCACTTAAAACTCCATTGCTCTCCTCTGAACTTCAGTGATTTGATTCTACACGTCAATAAAATTAATATTCCATACAAGTAACTAATGATAGTTTCTGATATTGCAGGATGCAAAAGGGTTACAAGAGTTACATTTTTTATTCAATCATTAGTAAATGTAGTTTCTGGTATAGAAGTGTCGAGCTTAGCTTCTAGTATTATTCGAGACTAGTGACACTGACACAAAGGCAAAAATGAATCCGTTATACGTAGTAACTAGGAATGCCGCAAGTGCCTACTGAACATTTAGGAAGGGTAATATTCACACATACCATATACTGAACACTGGAAGAGTTGACGTACACTGAAATGGTCCTACAGCCACATGAGTAACATCAATGCACTAAGTGGCGAAATTTAATCAGTATAAAGAGCTGAATTAATAAATACACAGAAAGTATAAGCAAATTATGTACAGACAAAAATATTAATATATTATGAGTATCCCGGGGCCACCTGCCTTATCATTATTCTCAACTGCACAACTTTACCGTTTGCATAGCATGGATATTACGATGTCTTGCAGACCCTTTAACCAGCCTAATACGCTGTTGAATGTTACGACTGGGCCAGGCAACTACGAAAAGCATTCGTCGTTGACAACACCAACGCCATTTTATTCAATAGAGCGTTAACACAAATTTATTTGCCCCTATTTTTTTCTAAAAAACAAAACTTTTACCAAGTTTTTAACAAGAAAAATTTCCCATATTACCTAAAACCGTCTTTTGATTATAAAACTTTGGCAATGACCGAAAATTCCTTTGTTTTAAGGGCTTCAAAATTCGTTAGACTGACTGTGGATATAAAATTTAAATAGTGCTATTAAAATTCAGCGCAAACTAGTAGTAAACACACAACAATTTTGTTACGAACGTTGGCGACTTAAGTTTAGCTCAAGACGAAGCCATATGAATACAGTTCAGACCTCGCTTAGGTGGTGACAATGCAACCCAGTATAAATTGGTAAAATCATCTGCCCAATGATTACACATGATGGTAAGCAAACTATCTGTAGGCGCAACTCAGAATTGCAATGGGCTGTACAGTCCTCTGTAACAGTAGAATTACAGTAACACCAGAATTACAGTAACAGGCGAGAAGAAAAGGCTTCAATATTCCAAAATTATTTTTCTGTATGATTGCCCTTAATGACCACCCTCGAAGTAATGGCTTTTATTTAAGTGAATCTCCACATTTTTTTGGCAGACCAGACAAACTTTAAATGCCCAGAAAGATGTACTAAAACTTGCCCGGAATAATTGCAATGAAAAGGGTAGCTCCCCTTAAGGTAAACTGCACTGCTTTTAAGTAGCAGACACGACAAAATATCAATCTTCAGAATTGTTTCATGAGTGGTTGGTCATAATTTAAATGAAATGTGAATCAGTTATTTTGAACAAGTACAGAGATACAGTTGAGGGGAACCTGGCTGGAGTACCGCGATGCTAAGGCGAGAAGCACGTAGTTTACTTCAACAAGCTCACCGAAATACTTCATGAATTAATAGCGATGGGCAACCAAGGTAACATAAAACTTGGATTAGGCAAATTTATGGAGTTTACTGTCACCGTAAAATTGGCCAAAACGACGTCCTCGTACTGACCAGGTGCCCAGCCGCCGATATAGAGTTTAATATGTCAGAGCTGAAAGGCGGTAGATGAATTACCACAAGTGGGAGAAGTTTTGTGACTGTTGGAACGTTTTGAGGAACTTGCGAATGGCTTAACGATCCACATCAGGTGATTCTTAAGTTGAATGTTAGATGACTTAGGGAGACAGATTTTGTGAGAAAGTTAGTGGTCGCGAGTTATGGGCGAACTGCTGTATAAATACATTCTACGCGTCGACACCCCTGGCGGAACTATCCTAGATTATTCTGTGGAGATCAGAATTGCGTTCGCTGCATTGATATTGCCTGTGACTGAGTGGGGATACGGTCGAGAAGGCAAGTCACGAATGAAATTTGTGTTTTGCAGAGGTTTACCACTTACATGAAACGTTGCAGAAACGTTAAAGAAACGTCGAACTGCCAACAGGCAAGTGTTGAATCTAGAAGGTTGGTTACAGGGAAGAGTTGCTTTATGGGATTTTCAGTGGCCAGTGCAAATAATATTAACAGAAGGATTGTCAGTTAATTTGTGATTGGGGTGTACTTTCATGCAGCGAAGGGGATTAATTCTTAATTATGCAGAAAAGAAGATTTCATTCTGTTTCAGTCTTGTTAGGGATTTTAAGCTGTATGCTTGCCAGTCTGTCCAAGAGGTAAATAACCTCGCGGTACATAACAGTTTCAGGTCAGTCATTTGCGGGAGTGTAAGGTTAAAGCTCCGTTGGGAGTACCTGGGCGGTTTTCTGACGTGATGACTAATAAACTCGGAGTCACCATCATGATTCAGTATAAGATCGGTTTGATAGATGATATTCTGCTTTGCCAACCTCCATAACGTTTACGCCACCCAAAATATTGTGACAGCTGATTGATGAGAGGCTTCGCGTCTGCGTGATACGGGTTTCCACCTCTCTGTATGCGTCACCCATGTTTCAGGTACCGATGGGACAAGCCGATATTTATCGAGCGGTTGTTAATTGCAGCATTCTTAACCAAAAAGTCGTCTTAAAATGTGTGCAACTACTGAACTTCCGTACCTGTTCCACATCCTTTCCAGGGCACAGTCCTGAATTTGAACAAGGTCGACCAGCAGATTCCTCTCACGGAGGACTGTAAACACGCCGCAGGATTTGACACCGTTTGGAAGCTGTACCAGTTCAGTTGCATTTCTTTCAACTTATCTAACGTCGCGGCTGTAGTATCACGTCTCTTACGCTCTGCTTTGTGTGACATGAAATTCAAATCAGTGTACAGCGAAGTCCTCATTGGCATACAGGAAGTGGGTTTGACCGTTAAACCGTCTATGGTAAATCTGGATCCAAGGGAGCTTCCTTTTTTAGGACCTTGGTCTCAACCAGTGTTGTTAAAATAGATCAGGAAAGGAGACGACACCTTCAGAGAAGAAGGAAGTAGCTCGCTTTATCAGTATATCACATTTTCATAAAAAGTTTGTTTCGAATTTTGTCCAATTAGCAGCCACAGTTAATGAATTGAGGAAGAAAGGGTTGAGTTTCCAGATGGTGAAACGCAGCAGGCGATCTTAGAAGCAATTAAAGTATCTCTGAGTACTGTGCCGGTTTTGGAGGTTCCGGATTTTGAACGAACCTTTGTTGTCCAAACGTGTACTTCTAATTCTGTGGTCGTTGCTGTCCTTTCACGAAAAAACGATGGCGAGCGTCATCGTTCAGCTTACGCTTCCAGAGCCATGTCTCACGCGGAATTGAAGTACTCCGTGTGAGTGGGAGGCCTTCTTGATTTTTGCCTTTCAAAATTTTTTAAGTTCTACTTGGAGCTTTGCCATTTTCTCCTCAAAACAGACAATCAGGCTTTGAGTCTAGAGCTCGCGAAATCCAGGAAGGCTGGACGAATCGCGAGGTGGGCTGCGTATGTTTGTACCTTTCGCTTATCTGTCAGAATCACATCCAGGGAGAAATCAGATAACTGATAGCCTTAGCCGTATGTTCCAGGAGCACGCAACGGAATAACAGCTGCGACAGGATTCAACAGGACTGTAAATAGGCTTCTATCTTGTTTTCTGAGGTACATGAGCTCTTTGGAAACTTGCTGGGCAAACAGAGACATGAACCATAGATTGGGGTGATGAGACAGAAGCTTGATATTGAGGAAAAGGAGCCAGGTTATAAACTGAGAAAAGGGAGTATATGTTGTAAGACTAAGAGCGACAAATCCTTTAAGATCTGTTTACCTGAGGAACTAGTACTGGCCATTTTTAAGTAGTTTGACAACCCCCTTACTGGCGGGCATTTGGAAGTGAATAAAACCATTACGAAAGTTAAAAAGTACCTGTTTCGCCCACAATGCGTAAAGATGTGCGTAAGTTTGTGGGCAAGTGTGAAGAATGCATTGTCGTCAAGGCCGAACCCAGTTTTACAGAAGGCTTACTTCAGTCCACGCGAGAAAGTGATACCATGGACAAAATGTTCATTGATTACATTGGAGCAGTCCGACGGCAAAGGGATGGGAACCTTTACGGTTTTGTGGTAGTGGACTACATTTTTATTTTTTGGGTCATGAGGTTTTTGACTTTTTTGATGCGGCCCGCAACGAATTCCTCCCCTTCGCCAACCTCTTCATCTGAGAGTAGCATTTGCAACCTTCGTCTTCAGTTATTTGCTGGATGTATTCGAATGTCTGTCTTCCTCTTAAGTTTTTGTCCTCTACAGCTCCATCTATTACCATGGAAGCAGTTCTTTGATATCATAACAGATGTCCTATCATCTTGTACCTTCCGCTTGTCAATGTTTTCCACATATTTCTTTCCTCACTGATTCTGCGCAGAACCTCCTCATTCCTTACCTTACCAGTCCATCTAATTTTCAACATTCGTTTGTAGTACCATATCTCAAATGCTTCGATTCTCTTGTGTTCCAGTTTTCCGCAGTCCATGTTTCACTACCATACAGTGCTGTGCTCCATACATATACACTCCTGGAAATGGAAAAAAGAACACATTGACACCGGTGTGTCAGACCCACCATACTTGCTCCGGACACTGCGAGAGGGCTGTACAAGCAATGATCACACGCACGGCACAGCGGACACACCAGGAACCGCGGTGTTGGTCGTCGAATGGCGCTAGCTGCGCAGCATTTGTGCACCGCCGCCGTCAGTGTCAGCCAGTTTGCCGTGGCATACGGAGCTCCATCGCAGTCTTTAACACTGGTAGCATGCCGCGACAGCGTGGACGTGAACCGTATGTGCAGTTGACGGACTTTGAGCGAGGGCGTATAGTGGGCATGCGGGAGGCCGGGTGGACGTACCGCCGAATTGCTCAACACGTGGGGCGTGAGGTCTCCACAGTACATCGATGTTGTCGCCAGTGGTCGGCGGAAGGTGCACGTGCCCGTCGACCTGGGACCGGACCGCACCGACGCACGGATGCACGCCAAGACCGTAGGATCCTACGCAGTGCCGTAGGGGACCGCACCGCCACTTCCCAGCAAATTAGGGACACTGTTGCTCCTGGGGTATCGGCGAGGACCATTCGCAACCGTCTCCATGAAGCTGGGCTACGGTCCCGCACACCGTTAGGCCGTCTTCCGCTCACGCCCCAACATCGTGCAGCCCGCCTCCAGTGGTGTCGCGACAGGCGTGAATGGAGGGACGAATGGAGACGTGTCGTCTTCAGCGATGAGAGTCGCTTCTGCCTTGGTGCCAATGATGGTCGTATGCGTGTTTGGCGCCGTGCAGGTGAGCGCCACAATCAGGACTGCATACGACCGAGGCACACAGGGCCAACACCCGGCATCATGGTGTGGGGAGCGATCTCCTACACTGGCCGTACACCACTGGTGATCGTCGAGGGGACACTGAATAGTGCACGGTACATCCAAACCGTCATCGAACCCATCGTTCTACCATTCCTAGACCGGCAAGGGAACTTGCTGTTCCAACAGGACAATGCACGTCCGCATGTATCCCGTGCCACCCAACGTGCTCTAGAAGGTGTAAGTCAACTACCCTGGCCAGCAAGATCTCCGGATCTGTCCCCCATTGAGCATGTTTGGGACTGGATGAAGCGTCGTCTCACGCGGTCTGCACGTCCAGCACGAACGCTGGTCCACCTGAGGCGCCAGGTGGAAATGGCATGGCAAGCCGTTCCACAGGACTACATCCAGCATCTCTACGATCGTCTCCATGGGAGAATAGCAGCCTGCATTGCTGCGAAAGGTGGATATACACTGTACTAGTGCCGACATTGTGCATGCTCTGTTGCCTGTGTGTATGTGCCTGTGGTTCTGTCAGTGTGATCATGTGATGTATCTGACCCCAGGAATGTGTCAATAAAGTTTCCCCTTCCTGGGACAATGAATTCACGGTGTTCTTATTTCAATTTCCAGGAGTGTATTATCAGAAATTTCTTCCTCAAATTAAGGCCTATGTTTGATACTAGTAGACATCTCTTGGCAAGGAATTCCCATTTTGTAGTGCCAGTCTGCTTTTGATGTCCTTGCTCCGTTCGTCGTAGGTTATTTTTCTGCCCAGATAGCAGAATTCCTTAACTTCATCTGCTTCCTGAGCATCATCGTTGATGTTAAGTTTCTCGCTGTTCTCATTTCTGAAAACGTCTCATCACTTTCGTCTTTCTTCGATTTACTCTCCATTCATATCCTGTACTCATTAGATAGTTGATACCGTACAGCATATCATATAATTCTTCTTCACATTCACTCAGGATAGGAAAGTCATCAGCGAATCTTATCACTGATATCCTTTCACCTTGAATTTTAATTCCACTACTGAACCTTTACTTTATTGCCGCCATTGCGTCTTCAATGTACTGATTGAACAGTATGGCGGAAGGACTACATCTCTGTCTTACTCCCCTTTTAATGCGAGTGCTTTGTTCTTAGTCACCCACTGTTATTATTCACTCTTGGCTTTTGTACATATGTTACCCTTGTCTCTCTATATCTTACTCTTATTGTCCTCTGGCTTTCGAACAACCAGCATTATTTTACATTGTCGAAGGCTTCTTCCAGCTCGAGAAATCCTATGAGTATGTCTTGGTTTTTCTTTAGTCTTGCTTCCATTATCAACAGCAGCCTCAGAACGCCTCTCTTCTTTTTTTAACTTTTCTAAAGGCAAACTGATCGTCATCTGGTACATCCCCAATTTTTTTCCGTTCTTCTGTATACTATTCTTGTATCAACATGGATGCATGAGCTGTTAAGCTGATTGTGCGATAATTCTCGCTCTTGTCAGCTCTTGCAGTCTTCGGAATTGTGTGGATGATATTTTTCCGAAAGTCAGATGGTATCTCGGCAGACTCTACAACACACAACGTGAACAGTTGTTTTGGTTCATATGGCTCTGAGTACTATGGGACTCAACTTCTGAGGTCATCAGTCCCCTAGAACTTAGAACTACTTAAACCTAACTAACCTAAGGACATCACACACATCCATGCCCGACGCAGGATTCGAACCTGCGACCGTAGCAGTCGCGCAGCTCCAGACTGCAGCGCCTAGAACCGCTTGGCCACTTAGGCCGGCAGTTGTTTTGGTGCCGCGTCCCCCAATGATATTGGAAATTCTAATGGAATGTGGTCTATCCCTTCTGCCTTATTTGATCTTCAGTCTTCCAAAGCTCTTTTAAATTCTGATTCTAGTACTGGATATCCTATCTCTTCTAAATCGACTCCCGTTTCTTCTTTTATCACATCAGAAAAATCTTCCCCTCATTGAGGCATTCAGTGTAGTCTTTCCACATAACTGCTCTCTTCTCTGCATTTAAAAATGGAATTTCCGGAGCACTCGTAATGTTACCACTCTTGCTTTTATTGTCAGCGATGGTTGTTTTGACTATCCCATGTGCTGAATCAGTCCTCCTGACAATCATTACTTTTTCGATTTCTTCACGTTTTTAATGCACCCGTTCTGTCTTAGCTTATCTGCACTTCCTATATAGTTCATTCCTCAGCCAATTGTATATTTGTATACCTGCCTTTCCATGAACACTTTTATAGTTTCTTCTTTCATCTATTTCCTGAAGTATATCTTTGTTATCCATCCTTTATTCGCAGTTACCGTTTCTGTACCTATGTTTTTCTTTAGAGTTTCTGTGATTGCCCTTTTTAGATATGTCAATTCCTCCTTAACTGTACTGCCTACTGAGCTATTATTTATTACTGCGTCTATAGTTTAGAGAACTTAATGTGTATCTCGTCATTCCTTAGTACCTCTTTATCCCATTTCTTTGAGTGTTGCTTCTTCCTGACAAATCTCTTGAACTTCAGCCTACTCTTCATCTCTACTACATTGTGATCAGAGTCTATATATGCTCCTGGGTACGCCTTAAAATGCAATATGTGATTTCGGAATCTTTGCAAACCATGATGTAATCTAACTGAAATCTTTCCGTATCATCCTAGCGTTTGCAATTGTACCTCCTTCTCTTGTGATTCTTGAACAGAGTATTCTCTATCACTAGCTGAAATTTGTTACAGAACTCTATTAGGATTTCTACATTCACATTCTTGTCCGAAACCCATATGATCCTGTAGCCTTTTCTTATACTCCTTTCCTAACAACCGCATTCCAGTCCCCATGAGTATTTCATTTTCATCTCCATTTATGTATTGTATTACTCTTTCAATATCCTCATACTCTTTCTCTATCTCCTCGTCTTCAGTTTGCGACGTTGGCATGTATATCCGAACCATCGTTCTCCATGTTGGTTTGCAGTCGATTCTGATAAGAGCTACTATATCACAGTAACAAACTCTCTGCTTTGCCTTCCTATTTATAACGAATCCTACACCCGCTATACCAGTTTCTGGTGTTATTGGTATTACCCTATACTCATTTGACCAGAAATCCATGTCTTCTTTCCATGTAACTCCACTAGCCCTTACTGTATCTAGATTGAGCTATTGCAATTCTTTTTTTAGACTTTCTTCCTTCCCTACTACGAACAATATTCTGACATTCCACGCACCGACTCGTAGTACGTTATCCTTTAGTTGAGTATGCAATCTTTCTCTCATGGTCACCTATCGTTGACAGTCCCCTCCTGGAGATCCGAGAGGGGGACTCTTCCGGAATCTTTTGCCAATGAAGATATCATCATGACACTTTTTCAGATATAGGTCACATGTCCCCTGGATACGCATTATGTGTTTTGATGAAGCGGTGTCCACTGCCTTTCGCTCCCTCATACCCTTGACCATTGCTGATTCTTCCCCCTTTAGGGGCAGTTTCCCACCCACAAGGACAAGTGGGGGCCTGAACCTCTGTCCACTCTCCTCCGCCCTCTTTAACAAGGCCATTGGCAGACGGGGGGGAATTCTTACCCCGGTAGACTTCGGCCGCCAATATTTATTATTAATCAAAATTTAAGCCGTTGCGGGTTTCACACCCGGAACCGAGAACGTTCCGATTATTACACAAGGGCGCTACACCTAGACTACGGGGACGCCATTACCTGGTGTATAAAGTTCCGTGCAGTCGAATGACCACGGCCTTCACCATTCGCCAGTTGTCTAGACTATTTTCCACTTTTGGCCCTCCTTCAGACAGTGGTTGATGACAGTACTGAGCCTTTTTGTCCAGCCAATTTAAGCGTTTCTGTTCATCCCTCTACCGTACTGCCCTCGGCTTTCGATTGCCGAAACAATGAACAGTAATTTAAAAACTGTACTGATCATGTTTGACGCAGAATCTCAGCACTAGTGGAATTTTTCCATTCCGAGGTTCAACTCAGCCTTTAATTCAGTTCTTCACGAGATTCGTAACGCAACACCCATCTCTTTGACGTGGAGCTACCCTCTGAATTCACCACTGTCTACTTTACGGCCTGTGAACGATCTTTCACCGGACAAAGTCACACCTGAGGACATACAGCAGCAATGGAAGACATCCAGAAAGAATACTGGGCTCGCACACTGGAGGTAGGCACAGCGCTATAATAAGGGTCGCCATGGTGAGGTTTGGTGTTCATGTTTTTCTTTCCAATTTTTGCGGCCTTGGTTAGGGTGACGTAGCCATATTTTCTAAGTTGGTCTCCCGCTTTGTGGGTCCATGCTAAAACATCGAGGTGCTCAACCCTCTCAGCCCCTTGGTACACAATATCGTCACGGGCAAAGAGACCAAGTTGCAAGTTTCTCAAATTAAAAAGAAAAATGAGGCTGTTCAGTTAAAACATACTAAACTCTATCTCGGCGGATGTAGACCGGATCTATAAAAGATCTTTGTTTTGACCAAAATACCACTCTCGGACTGATAAAGTTAAATACATCAATATTGAAAGGCGGTAGGCCACGCGCGCCCCCTCAGCTGCTGTTTCAGTTTTCTCTATGAATCTGCAACTGCCTCACCACGTGCTTGTCAAAACGCCTGGCACGGAAAACCGTCAAAGATTCCGCATGGCTATCGCGATAGAGAGATGGATCCGAGCCTGCGTAACTCAGACATGATTTTAAGGGTATCTGTAGGTGATGGATCTGGGGATCGGTGCTCCAGTTGACTGTGTCCATTAAAATGAGGTATCTGTTAACATGAAGGGTGGGGTGTCGGTATCTGGATGTACATGAAAGAAAAGCCTTTAATGTTTACATGATATGGTTGCTGGATCTTTACATTTATGATAGTTGAATTAATATTAAATAAATAACTTCGTCATATTTATCTGTTGCACAACGGATAGCAGTAGGACGTAAAAATTGAAGTTTTGCGAGAGAATACCTAAGCACGTGCTCTGGTAAAAATATCACACTTATTGAAGACACAACGGAACAAACTAATAAACCAAACGATTAACAGATGGATGATTGTTGCTGTTGTTCGTAACGCTCTCGGATGAGTTACAAAATTACATTTACAACGGCGTTTTGTAGACCCCTACCACGAATTATCGTTAATTATTAATTATGGAAAGGTCAGACGAATCTTTAAATGACGACACTCAGGCACATATACGCATATAATATAGATTCGGCAGAATTATAAGAATAAAGAAAAACTTCACCTGTATGCACGTGGTTGGGAAACGGTTGTCCACCTGGCTTCAGTGCACGAAGCAAGTGAAGAAGAATTCATCGATAAGAATAAACTGTTAATAGTTGCACCACAGAAGGAGTTCTGAAACAAATTTAGAACTTGTACCCCGAGAATCAGTAACTTTGACAAGTAACGTTTCTCAGAACGTGTGAACTCGCGGTCGTCACTAACAAAAATTCTGCATAAAATGAGTGGTAAAATTCAGAATAGCTAAGGAAATTGGACCTTATACATTACTGTGAGAGGCGATCTACCTACTTAAAGTTCTCAGATCCGTACCTAACACGTGCTGAGACTACAAAGATAAGTAGGAACTAGACTCGAAACTGAAACTGAAATTAGTGAAGTTTAAAAAATTTGTTCAATTATGCTGTACTCGAGAGACCAAACAACGAAGCAATATCAAACTAAACTGAGGAGATATATTACAAGTCCGTATGACTGAACAACGGTGGAGCATAACAACATCTTGCACTCGTGGCTAAGTTTAATTGTTCATAATTTTCCAGAATTAGGATGAAAAATTCGGTATACAATTCATAGGGCAATGAGCGTTGAGAACAAGACGTTAATTTTGACTGGAGCTGAAATTCTACAAAAATAAGATAAGAATGAACTATGAATACGCAGACTCACACTTATTCGGCCATGTCGCGTCTGCCGGAACACTGCTGAGCGAACTATTTTGGAAGCCACGCGTCCCGTTCGCCCAGAAGTGCCCAGAGAGCTCCCTGCTTTGTGGTGACAGACTGTACAAGAGCTTCGTCCAAGGCGAAGAGAAGCCTGTTTTATATCTGGTACGTACTTGTAGTTTTGGCTATTCTGCCACTGTGCCGACTAATTTACTCTTACAGATCTAGATACTGAAATTTTTCTTGTATACTCTAATTCATGCTTTTCATTCATCGGGCGAGATGGGGAAAGGAAGTATATACTGACATACAGAATATAGATCTATTGAATATGCGTGTGTGGCTCCGATTATCAACAGCTTAGTAAAATGTGAAGTGAAATAAAAATGGCATACCTTGTCGACACTATGGACACACTCAGCTGCTCAGTCTTTTTACAGGGTGTTTCAAAAATGACCGGTATATTTGAAACGGCAATAAAAACTAAACGAGCAGCGATAGAAATACACCGTTTGTTGCAATATGCTTGGGACAACAGTATCTTTTCAGGCAGACAAACTTTCTAAATTACAGTAGTTACAATTTTCAACAACAGAGGGCGCTGCGGTCTAGGAAACTCTATAGTACGATATTTTCCACATATCCACCATGCGTAGCAATAATATGGCGTAGTCTCTGAATGAAATTACCCGAAACCTTTGACAACGTGTCGGGCGGAATGGCTTCACATGCAGATGAGATGTACTGCTTCAGCTGTTCAATTGTTTCTGGATTCTGGCGGTACACCTGGTCTTTCAAGTGTCCCCACAGAAAGAAGTCACAGGGGTTTATGTCTGGCGAATAGGGAGGTCAATCCACGCCGCCTCCTGTATGTTTCGGATAGCCCAAAGCAATCACACGATCATCGAAATATTCATTCAGGAAATTAAAGACGTCGGCCGTGCGATGTGGCCGGGCACCATCTTGCATAAACCACGAGGTGTTTGCAGTGTCGTCTAAGGCAGTTTGTACCGCCACAAATTCACGAAGAATGTCCAGATAGCGTGATGCAGTAATCGTTTCGGATCTGAAAAATGGGCCAATGATTCCTTTGGAAGAAATGGCGGCCCAGACCAGTACTTTTTGAGGATGCAGGGACGATGGGACTGCAACATGGGGCTTTTCGGTTCCCCATGTGCGCCAGTTCCGTTTATTGACGAATCCGTCCAGGTAAAAATAAGCTTCGTCAGTAAACCAAATGCTGCCCACATGCGTATCGCCGTCATCAATCCTGTGCACTATATCGTTAGCGAATGTCTCTCGTGCAGCAATGGTAGCGGCGCTGAGGGGTTGCCGCGTTTGAATTTTGTATGGATAGAGGTGTAAACTCTGGCCCATGAGACGATACGTGGACGTTGGCGTCATTTGGACCGCAGCTGCAACACGGCCTGTTGGATCACCTGCTGCACTAGCTGCGCGTTGCCCTCTGTGGTTGCCGTACGCGGTCGCCCTACCTTTCCAGCACGTTCATCCGTCACGTTCCCAGTCCGTTGAAATTTTTCAAACAGATCCTTTATTGTATCGCTTTTCGGTCCTTTGGTTACATTAAACCTCGGTTGAAAACTTCGTCTTGTTGCAACAACACTGTGTTCTAGGCGGTGGAATTCCAACACCAGAAAAATCCTCTGTTCTAAGGAATAAACCATGTTGTCTACAGCACACTTGCACGTTGTGAACAGCACACGCTTTCAGCAGAAAGACGACGTACAGAATGGCGCACCCACAGACTGCGTTGTCTTCTATATCTTTCACATCACTTGCTGCGCCATCTGCTGTTGAAAATTGTAACTACTGTAATTTCGAAAGTCTGTCCGCCTGAAAATGTACTGTTGTCCCAAGCATATTGCAACAAACGGTGTATTTCTATCGCTGCTCGTTTAGTTTTTATTGCCGTTTCAAATATACCGGTCATTTTTGAAACACCCTGTATGTAGCTTACAGATTGCGCCCAGAATTGAGGTGATAGACACCCTTCAATTTGCTATGTTTAATGCAGGGAGATAAAAACAACAATGGTACTAGACCCCTGTTGCCTCCATGGAAATTGGATTCATTGTTCTGTTTCGCTCCCTGTGATTCTGGTAAAGGCAACCGGTACCATTAAGAAGTGGTAGAAGACTGTTTACTGGGCCCTTATTAAACGCAATTTCCGTAGGCTCTACCGACTCGGAAATTCATTGTCTTTCGCCCGCCAGAGCTTCGCATTGAAAGATTAGATGTGGTTCACTTTCGTCTTCCTTACCACGTAGTCCACATTTAGCGGATTTCTCTTCTGTGTCATCGCTCGCTGATGTTTTACGAAGTTCTATGGCCGGTCATGAGTTCTACTACGAGTCTGATTTGTTTCCTGTTCAAGTTTATTAATATAGAACTTCTTTTGAAATATGGATTTCCCAACATTCGCTTGCATGTTTCTGATTTTGGATAGTAGTCCTATATTCTACGCGCTGCCTCCTGATTCAGCTACATAGTGTTGATTGTATCATCATCTCCGGTTGCCAGCCGGAGTGTCTTAGCGGTTCTAGGCGCTACACTCTGGAACCACGCGACCGCTACGGTCGCAGGTTCGAATCCTGCCTCGGGCATGGATGTGTATGCTGTCCTTACGTTAGTTAGGTTTAAGTAGTTCTGAGTTCCAAGGGAACTGATGACCTCAGAAGTTAAGTCCCATAGTGTTCAGAGCCATTTCAACCATCTTAGGTTATGCAAGTACCGGTCCAAGAGATCGATTCATCGCCCCTGTCCTGGCCATTCTTTTAGCTTGTTCATTGCCAATAATTCCTGAATGACAAGGTACCCACAGCTGGTTTATCCTATGGCTTTCCCCTAGTCTCCGAAGGTCTTCATTCCATCCGGTAATGACATTTGATCTCGATGCAGGGACTGATAGATATTTCACATCTGCTTACCAATCTGAATAAATGAGTAACATTCCCACCATATTTTTGTTTCTGTATGAAATTTAGCCTTACGTAACCTCCCACTCTATAAAAAATTATTTACGTGTTACTAAAACAATTGCCTTACAATCTGTTATCCACCTTTAACTCGCTCGCTAACCTATCACAAAACATAACCTAATTTGAACTGATCCATAACTGGTTTAAGTAGAACCTCTCTTTACACTAAATGTGCAACTGTAGTAAAACATGCTCCTAATCAAAATCTCCACTTACCTCGCGTCTTGTGACAAAAGCACAACAGCAAACGTCAAGCAGGCGGCAGCTAATCTAGATTTCTGTTTCAAAATGGAATTTCCAAAGAATATTCAAACTGTTGCGTATCTAATGGTGCAATGCGAATAATGATTTACAAAGTGTTCTATGATGACAGAGAATTTCTATAAAAAGATAACAGCTCTAAGCTCTGTAAGGGTGTAGGGCGTATGCAGTTGGAGTGATATGGGACGCCTGATAAGTCTAGATACAAGTCTGACAGGTGACACGTACGTAAGCATCCAGTCTGATCGCCTACACATCCCTCCATGTCCATTGTGAATCCCGACGAACTTGGGCACTTCCAGCACGACAATGTGACACCCCAAACGTCAAGAATTGCTACAGAGTAGCTACAGGAATACTCTTCTGAGTTTAAACACTACCGCTGGCACCAAACTCCCCAGACATGAACATTTTTGAGCATATCTGGGATGCTTTACAACGTAATGTTCAGAAGAGATCTCCATCCCCTCTTATAGTTACTAATTTAAGGGAAGCCTTGCATGATTCATGGTGTCAAATCCCTCCAGCGCTACTTCAGACATTAGTCGAGTCCATGTCACGTCATGTAGCGGCAGTTCTGCGTGCTCCCGGGGGCTCCACGGGATATTAAGCAGGTGTACCAGTTTCTTTGACTCTTCAGTGTACACGAAAGAAAAACCTATAATATTTAAAAGACCTGGGTTGCTGGATCTGCACATTTAAGACAGTTGAATATACATTAAATAAATAACTTCGCCATATTTACCTGTTGCACAACGAATAGCAGTAGGACATACAAATGGAAGTTTGCGATAGAATATGTAAGCGCTTTATTTGGTATAAATATCACTTTTATTAAAGACGGTACTGAACAAGCTAGTAAACTAAACAGCTAATGAGTGGTTGGTGGCTGCTTTTTTTTTTATATTGCTCTCGGCTGGGTTACAAAATTAAAACTGCATTTATCATTAAGTATTAATGAGGTCATGGTCAGAGGAACCTTTCAATGGCGACATTCACGCACATATACGCATACAACAGAGATTCGGGACAAATATAAGAATAAAGAAAAACTCCATCAGTATGCACGTGGTTCGCAAACGGTCGTCCCCTTGGTTGAGTGATCGAAGCAAGTTAACAAGAATTCATCAGTAAGAATGAACTGTTAATAGTTGCACGATAGAAGAAGTTCTGAGACTAATTTGAAACTTTAACCCCGAAAATCAATATCTCTGACATGTAACGTTTCTCAATCCACGAACACGTGGTCGTCACAAACAAACATCCTGCATAATATGAGTGGTAAATTTCAGAATAGCTAAACAAATTCGACATGATATACTACCGTGAGACACGATCTGCGAAGGTAAGGCTTTGAGATCCTTACTTAACACATGCGGAGACAACGAAGACACGTGGGAACTAGATGATGAACTGAAATCGAA
This sequence comes from Schistocerca nitens, assembly GCF_023898315.1. Classification (NCBI taxonomy): domain Eukaryota; kingdom Metazoa; phylum Arthropoda; class Insecta; order Orthoptera; family Acrididae; genus Schistocerca; species Schistocerca nitens. The sequence goes on along the minus strand of NC_064620.1, from coordinate 34,484,292 downwards.
ATTAGAGAATATTCAGAAACCTGTTCAACTATGCTATACTTGTGAGATCAACAACTTACTAAATCAGACTGAACTGATAAGATATATCACGCGCCATGTGTTCGAACAGGGGGGAGCAGAACACTAGCGTTCATGGGTGGATAAGTGGAACTGTTCATAATGTTCCGAAATTAGCAAGACAAATTCCATATACCGCTGAACGAGCAATGAACGATGAAAGCAAGACGTTAATTTCGACTGGAGCTGAAATCTACAAAAATAAGATAAAGAGTTAACTGCGAATAGGCACAGTCACACTTAGTCGTTACCCCGACTCGCGTTTGTGGACGCTCAACTGCGTGGTCATCAGCGCCCGTACAGTGTCCCAATCTTTATACAGTCCAATTTCAGACACGTTCAAAAATGATGATGAAATTATAGGGACAACACAAACACCCAGTCCCCGGGCAGAGGAAATGCTAAACCAGGCCGGGAATTGAACTTATTTTTTTAAACATTTACTTAAGAATCAATGTTACACATTCCAAATACATTCTAATTACATGCACTAAGCATGCTAACACTTACATAGGAAATGATTTAAACAAAAACAGTTTGATCATTGCAGTTATGCTGATGTTAAAGAAATACAACAGATGTTTGTGTTACTGACTAAATTACCATAAAGAATTAATTTGAATACCAAGAAAAGTTTTTTAAAGACATTCAGACTCCTTCCAACGTGAATAAATAAAAAACTGCACTTTGAATTACATTTACTCAAATCTTTACAGAAGCATAAATAGCACTTTATGAACGATATCAGCATGTTCTTCGGATAATTTTAATATATTAATGTACAAAAGGAAATCCTCTCCGTGAGCGACAGGCCAAGGGAAGAAACTGATCTTTAACCTTCTCAGCTCAGTCAGACTAGCTATAAGCATTTCACACGATTATATGGAAGTCACTAAAAATTACACAGAATATGGAACATTTATGCCCATCGCACATAAAAACCATTTAATAATCGTATTATACAGTCTCATAAATACCTGAGGATGGCGGAGAAGAGATGTTATAAAGTTGACTAGCCTTCCAACTACACTTTCTGGACATGAATGGAATGGTAATTATCTGAAATGATCAGACCTATATAATAGATCTTTCACTGGAAAACTGACTTACACATCACAGTGCAAAAATGAACAGAGCAATTTGCCAGCCATTGAATATTGCAATATATTAGATACAATATTACGGTTTTAACCAATCGATCAAGACACTGCCATAGAAACTGTCAATTTTCACATTAATACTCTAAACCAATAATGCAGCTATATTGTTCTGTACATTGCCACTACTAGATACACAATCTGACTGTCACATAAGTTATGGACATTATCTTATAAAATTTCAAAAACTATTTTCTGAAGTAGAAAAAATACAAACCAAAAATTTATACTAAAAATTTAAATAATATCCTTAAGGTAACTACAATACATCACTGTAAACACAGTCTTCTTTTTTATATTAACCATTGCCCATTCTATCAAATATAATATTAAACATATTACCGAACGTTTTCTTGTGATTAGAATACCTTCTAATTTTGTGGTATTCAAACAGCATGTGTGCCGTGAACTTTATGGCGCTGTCGAATCTTAGTTTTTTTTTAAGACGTAATTCTCAGCAACCAGTACACAGTGTTATTTTTTGCCTCTGAGAAAAAGCGTGCTTCACGCCTGTGTATCAATGAGAGCAATACACTCTCAGGGGATGTCCTTGTAACCAGTGCTATTTGCTCTTGGATCCACTTCCAACTATTCATGCGACCGTGACCGCTGCAAGTGTATCTACGAATTTAAAAATAATTCAAAAGGCAAGATCGCTTAAATACTGTTAACTGGATAACCGGTTTGAACAGACTGAAGGTGTTATCATCGGAACTGTGAAGATATAACATGACAGGTTAGAGGGAGGGCTTACACGAGTTACACTATATACATTACTATTAGTACAGTACCATACACCTGAATGTAGCTCAACGTTTATAAACCATTTGGTTATAACGATACCTGAGGCAGACCAGCTGATATAAAATCATTGTCACAATAAAATAAAAAAAACTACTCTCATTGTCATTCTCTTCCATCAGTTATGTAAAACCGAAGTCAGAAGATAAAACTATTTGGTACATGACCGCTCCTCGACTAACAACATTCGGCATCACACTGTCTTATTCCGCGCCGGTTGACTTGCTGCGATTCTAGTGACTGACAAACGGCCTCTAGATAGCGCTGTCCAAGCAGTGCACACACATTCCTATGGAATATCCGCTCATTATTACTACAATAAAACTTTACTATTACTGCTAATCGAATACCCATGCAAAGAACAATTTCGCATACACTAACTGTATATACTATACATCCTATGCATACTATATATATTACACATATTGTAAAGTACGTCAATTAGAGAGAAAAACATCTGAAGCAAAGGTATTATCCATATTCGCGCCATACGGAGTTTTTTAAGGCGCCAATATGGATAATGCCTTTGCTTCAGGTGGTTTATAAATGTTTAGCTACATTCAGGTATGTGGTACTGTACTAATAGTAATGTATATAGTGTAACTCATGTAAACCCTCCCTCACACCTGTTATGTTATATCTTCACAGATCCGATGATGGCACCTTGAGTGCGTTGAAACCGGTTATCCAATAAACAATATTTAAGCGATCTTGGCTTCTGAATAATTTTTACAACAGAGTGATCGCCCCACTTCGCACTATGTGTTAACTGCAAAATATCTACGAATTATTGAGTCAACTAGATGGAATTGTTGACCTAAATTTGTTTCATAGAGTGCGAATGCGTATAGTCTTTCATTTGTGTTAATTACATTGTTAACTGTCTTCCACCATGACGTTTTTATATTAGACGTGAGCACATTAGAACTAATACTTTTCCAAATCTCAGCCCAATCAATATTTGGAAACTGTCGTTCTAATTTGTTCCTTCCTTCGCTTTCTTTGGTTACCGCATTATGGCTCTTGATGTTAAGTGTCATGCCTCTCTGATTTCGGCACTTACATCAATGAACTCAACATAGAAAACCCTCACATGCTGCAAACGACCGTTGACATTCTGCTCGTCAGTCGGGCGAGGCAGACTTCGAGGTTTACTGATCTCGAAAAGTGGGCTGATTACGCTTTCTCGTGAGTCTCTTATTACATTAACTTGCCATTTCATAAAAAGTGTCGAGGCTTCATCCGTTATATCAGTTAATCCTAGTCCACCATTTTTAGGCCTAAAGTGCCTACCTTAGCTCCGAACACTTGACCTTTCCACAAAGTGTTTGTGATTTTGGATATTATTCTCCTCGCCATCATTCTCGGCATTGGATATAGCTGGACAATATAATAAGCTTTATCAAGGATGCATGGGCTGATACGGACTGTTCTTTGAACTTGGATCATACATGGTGTTAAATTCTCTATAATGACTCCTTGCAATTTATCTGAAGCAACCTTTTCAATTCAATGGCGTCATTTTCATTGGGCATGCTGTCAGGGTGATCCAAAGTGTTTTATGTTGTCCGACTAATTTTGCCCACTCGACGTTGATATTATCAAAACCTCTGAGATTAAACATCTTACTTTTTTCGTTTCCATTGGCTCCAGATACTCTACAGTATGTATCGGTCACTGTTGCTAGCGTCGTTAGCTCTTCGATATCCCTTATAATGACCCCTATGTTGACAGCATAGGCTATTATAGCTGTTTTATTTCCTGACAATGGAAAGCGTTTTAATCTAGCATGGACACGTCGGAGGAATCGTTCCAGTGAAATGGTGAAAAGCGACGTGGACAGAGGACTTCCTTGAAGAACACCTCGTTTAATTTGGATCGGCCTGGATTGTTGGCAATTCACAGCTATTTCTACATTTGTTCCAGTTGCTATGTTCTTTATCGACTGTATGACCCTATCGTTGAATCCTATTCTCTTCAACGTGTGTAGAGGATATTCATGATTTACTACATCGAAGGCTTTATAAAAACCTAAAAGAAATAAAACACACTTGCTGTTTGTTACAGAAGTTATTGCAATGATATCCCTGTATTCTGCTAGATTTTGAAAAATGGTTCTGTCTTGCGCTCAGTTCTGACATTTACTAATAATTTTATTTGTGAGGCATGAAATTCTCTTGTTTACTATTCTAGCTATTAATTTATAATCAGAATTCAGCAGTGAAATTGGACGAAAATTATTTAAATCTTTGTTTCCATTATTTTTTGTCACAAGAATGATTTTGCTCTCCTTAAACTCAGCCGGAATCGTTATCCCTGAATAACCTCATTTACAATGTACGTGATTTTCGCACCCACTATTAGCCAGTAACGGATGTAAAACTCTGCTGTCAGACCATCCGATCCTGGGTATGTTTTTGGTGGTGAGGCGCAAAGAGTCTCATACACGTTATCTTCACTGTCTACGCCGAGAAAATTTTCGTTGTCATTTTCTGTAAGCTGTGGGTCTACGATGGCAAGGAATTCTTCCAAGGATGCATCACTACTTTGATTTACAGAGTATAGCTCGCAATAACAGAGATAAATTTCGTCCACGATATCCTGCTGGGTTCTGAGAATCGAATAGTTTTTTGAAACTTCGTGGCAGTTTTTTGGCAGTTTCTTGTTCGAATTTCATAAATAAAAATCCTTCTTCCGTTTTTTGTATGCTTCACTAAATAACATAGCGAAGTAGTTTCGTTTTCTGATACCGAATTTGCCTTTGATTTTATTTTCAACCCCTGCCATTTCATTTCTCTTAATATTAATTAACTTGGCTTTGACTTTTTTGATGTCTGCTATCCGAAGTGGGAAACCTGTTGAAACCTGATCATATAGATCTCTCAAAATGGAATAGTAATATTCTATAGTGCATATCATATCTCTTGCGCTCTGGGCACTGTATTGAATAAGAACCTTCCTCAACTTTGGCTTCGCCATTTTAACCCACCAGTCGATAGCAGTGGCATATCTACTACGAGCACGCAGGCATATTGCCCATGTTTCTTTAATCTGATCTTCTAAATCATGATTTACTAACAAGGAAATGTTAAAATTCCACTGATTCTTGAATCGGCGAACTGGCTGTCTTGTTATATTTATGGAAGCTAAGACACTTGAATGGTCTGAAGGAATGGTTTCTAATTTTGTCACAGAAGTTTCAAGATTTTTAGAAATATATAATCTATCAATCCTGCTACGAGATGTTGCCGTGATATACGTGTACTCACAATGGAGGGATATTTGATTTCCCTTATATCCTTTAATTCTATATCAGAAACTAGTTGTTTTAGTTCACTTGAGAAATTAAAATTAGGTAACCGCTTTTATCGATTTAAAACGCAATTAAAATCACCTCCAAGTAATTACTGTCTTGGAATTTTCCTTAACAAGTACAACAGTTCATCTTTGAAGTAACGTGCCCTGTCAACTCGGTGAAAACTTCCTGAAGGGGCATACGAATTGATGATAGTCACATCATAGATACCTAACAGATAGCTGCTGATCTTTGCAATCGGCTACTGCACCTGTTGTCTCTTGCAAATTAGTACTGACTACACCTTCTTCATTTTCTGGAATCGTCTACGTATTATCTTTCTGTTCATCAGTTTCCATTCCCATTTTGCCTTCGGGTTCCTCTGACTCCACATCGCACTGTTTTTGCTTGCGGGGTGAGGGCGTTGGACAGGACAGTTCGTCCTCTGAATTACTATCAGTTGTCTCCAGAGGCCGTTTTTTCGATTGAATTTCAGTCTCACGAGTAGTGGGAAAAGAGGCTTCCCTTTGTTGTTAACGGGGGAGATTGACTGTTATCGTGAAGGTGGACAATCTCAACCAGTTGATCCGAGCTATTCTTTGGTAACAGATCATTAAAGGTAAGTTTCTGACACTGTATCAAATTACAAGTACTTAGAACAACAACAGTTCGCCACGGACATTCATGTCTGAAGTGGCCGGTTTCGTTACATATATGACATGTAGCTTCCTGTACAAACAATTTGCGCCTTATCCCCACAAACCATTATGTGAGACGGAATATTTGTCTTGATGTCCATCTCTACACAGCGGACCACGTTGAAACATTAACGTCCCCATAGTTTCAAAGAGCTTCCTTAATCTTATCTTTTTCAATTTGAATGGGAAGATTCAAGACACGAACTGTTTCGTAATCAGTGTCAGCTGTATAGATGGAAACCTTACTCTTATAACCATTTCTACTTCAGAGCCCCACTTCCGCCACACCTTATCAATAATCAGAGCCCTGAATAACTTCACATAAACACAGTATTTTTCTGATGCAGTTGCCAGGTATGGGCGGTTTCAGAGTTGAGACCAATTACCTGTGTTCAAAAATGGTTCAAGTCGCTCTGAGCACTATGGGACTTAACATCTGAGGTCATCAGTCCCCTAGAACGTAGAACTACTTAAACCTAACTAACCTAAGGACATCACACACATCCGGCCCGAAGCAGGATTCGTACCTGCAACCGTAGCGGTTGGGCGGTTCCAGACTGAAGCGCCTAGAACTGCTAGGCCACACCGGCCAGCAATTACCTGCGTAATCCAGTCATCTACTTCCAGGGATATCGGCTGAACAGGACGAGACACTTTCTCAAAAGCAAATACCAGTATAGTTTTCCTGAGGTTTGTAGCTATGGTTAATCCAGCGACGAAATTTCGGTTAAACCCCCAAAATTCCAATTAGCATCAGCTCGATCAGAAAGAGCAATCAGATCACAAGGAATATGAACGAACACGGAGATTAACGGACGGATAACACTCAGCGAAGCTCAAGTACAGCGATGTAAACACGGAATTTCAGTGCAGCAGTACACAACGTGCACTCACTAGCGCGACTGAAACTGAACTAACACACATTTTCAGCTGTCCACATCGAGGTATAACAACAACACCTGTCGGCAGCTGAGGTTGTCAGTTAGTTATGATTTATTCCAGAAAAAAGCTGCTCGGTCATCAACAGTAACTGTTCTTTCGAGAACAAGTTACTGTCTTCGTATATATATAGTTAATGGCTACCCAGCCATTGACCTTCGTCTGTGCGAATGTGCACAGGTTGCCCATACTCTTACGGGAATCGCCAAAGCGTGCGCGAGTAATGAGTGGATGGGCAAATGTCTATAAGGTACAATACATTTGTAGAATTGTGGACAGTTGGGAATGTGAGTCTCACGGGAAGCGTGCAAGGGATAAGTCCCTGCAGTCGCCCTATTCATCTGTGTCCTCGGTGGCTCAGATGGATAGAGCGTCTGCCATGTAAGCAGGAGGTCCCGGGTTCGAGTCCCGGTCGGGGCACACATTTTCAGCTGTCCACATCGAGATATAAAAACACCACCTGTCGGCAGCCGAGGTTGTCAGTTAGTCATCATGAACTACCACTAGACCACGAGCTGCGGACAACCTCTTTCCTACCTGATATGTGCTTTATGGGACTGGCTCTTGAGACACACTAGTAGCTTACTTTTACTCTCACAGAGCTAGATATTGAAATTTGTCTTGTACACTCTCATTCACGCTTTTCATTCATCAGGTCAGATGAGGAAATGATTCATATACCAACTTATATATTGAATATGAGTTGTCGTGCTTGGACTGTTACCAAAAGTTAGTAAAACGTGAAGTGAAATAAAGATAATATACCTTGTAACCACTATAAACGCACTCAGCTGCTCAGTCTTCCTTATTTAGTTTACAGTTTGCGCCCAGATTTCAGGTCCCAGAGGTACGTACATTAAGATAAATGTTAAGCAAAATGAGAAGAGGCTCATGTAGACCCTTCAATTTGATATGTTTAATGCAGGTAGATAAAAACAATAACGTTCTTAGCCCACTGCTGAACCCACGGAAACTGAATTCATTGTGCTGTTTCCCCCCCTGTGGTTCTGGTATAGCAACCAGGTACCATTAAGGAGTGGTAGAGGACTCTTCAGTAGGTCCTTACTACGCGCGATTTCCTCAGGCTCTGTCGAGTCAAATATTCTGTGACTTTTGCCCGCTATAGCTTCGCATTCGATGATTATACTCGTATGTGGTGCAGTTTCATCCTCCTCACCACTTAGTCCACACTTAGTGGGCCTTACCTTCCGTATCCATCGTGTGTTGATGTTTTATGAATTTCCCCGGCCAGTCATGAGTTCTACCACGAGTTTGATCTGTTTCCTGTTCAACTTCCTCTTTATAGAACTTCTCTTGAAATATGGATTCGCAACATTGGTATGCCATATTTCTGATTTTGGGTCTTAGATCAATATTATAAGTGCTGCCTTCTGATTCAACTATGTAGTTTTGATTGTACCATCGCCTTAGGTTATGACAGGTTCCGGTCCAATAAATCGACACATCGCGCCTGTCCTGGTCATTCTATTATCTTGTTCATTGCCATTAGTTCCTGAGTGACCAGGGACCCCCATTAATTTTACCCTGTTGCTTTCCCCTAGTCTCCGAATGGCTTCATTGCTTCATTGCATTCTGCGATGATCTTGGATATCGTTCCAGGGCTAATAGGTATTTCACAGCTGGTTATCAATCTGAATACATGAGTAACATTCACACTGTGTTTCTCTTTCTGCGTGAAATTTAGCCCTACTTCACCTTCCGCTCTTCATAAAAAATTACTTATTACAAACTGTTATGCACCTTGAGGTCGTATGATCACTTTTAACAAAGTATAACGGAATTTGAACTGAAATGTAACTGGTTTGAATACAACCTTTCCTTGTATTAAATGTGCAACTGAAGTAAATCAGTAACATGCCCCTGATCAAAATTTCCACTTACCTCACGTCTTGTGACAACACTTCTGCAGATTTTTCGAAAGTACAACAGCAAACGACATGCAAAAGCAGCTAAGAGAGATGTCTGTTTCAAAATGAAATTATCAAATTATATTCAAACTGTTGCGCACCGCATGGTGCAACGTGAACAACGACACAAAGGGGTACAAAATTTGCAGAGAATTTCTATGAAAATGAAACAGCTTAATCAGTTGTAATGTTAAGCCATGATCAGGGATGTGGGGTCGTCTTTCTCTCAGCTCTGGGCAAGTGAACTTAGTTAACTATCTGGCAATAATCATTTCTACAAATTATTCAAAATTTATATTCCTTTCAAGTTTCAATATATAGATGATATTCATCCTTGTTGTCCTTTACAACACATCTTTCTTCATCTAAAAGATACAATCACAAGTCAACACAGCAATACGAAATACGTCCCTCGCCCGCCCCACATCAAATAACGTATCAGAGTGTGCAGAGGCAAATACTTTGCCACGACAAGATTAAAGATTGTTTAACGTCAACTGCTCTCTCTGTAACGTGCACATTCCCGGGTGGGTTGGAGATTTTCTCCGCTCAGGGACTGGGTGTTGTGTTGTCCTAATCAGCATCATTTCATCCCCATCGACGGGCAGGTCGCCGAAGTGGCGTCTATTCGAAAGACCTGCACCAGGCGAACGGTCTACCCGACGGGAGGCCCTAGACACACGACATTTCATTTCGTACAAAAATCAAAACGACATGACCACCTTACAAAAATAGGTGCTACGATCTTCGTAACACCTATGCAAATGCTCCTCCGTGCACACCCCGATAGCGGATAATTTCGCCTATGGCCAAATTCCCTCTAGAGACTGCTCTCTCTATTGTACGCTGTGCCCCGTATATTCGGCCCCAGCAGGTTTATCATACCAGACTATGTCTCCTGAAAGGTGTTGTGGCCCATTATTCCACTGCTCCCTTCTTGCAGTTGTTACGTCGAAAAGTTTATGAAGTAGCAAAAAATTATTGTATGGTCAGTCTGCATTTCACAGACTGTTTCTATATTTACCACATTCACTATACTGGTGAGAAATTCTCGCTATGCTAAAGGAATCAAGTTATTTCTAATTTTTTAACTGTATGTCCCTGCGGTGGTCTCCATTGTAACCAAAAGATGCAATGGTGGCATGTCCAGCATGGTCTCCATACCCGTTATAGCTAACCAGTCCAATGTCTGTTACTTCCGTGCGTCATTAAAATCGCAGCAGGAGTTCAGAACGTAGCTCGATCTGCATATTCCATCAGCACTGCAGGATATAAACAAACACCTTCCCGCGGGTGGGCAAACGGAGAAGACTGGTGGGACGACCCCAAAGCGAAACGGCTGGTGACCTCATCAAGAAAACAAGTAGAATTTAAGAAGAGTAAATCAAACAACATATCACCAATCACCTAACTTCTAATAAACTGAGATTTCTCGAAAAGACCTGGCGCAGCACCCCCAAACCGCTCTCCCGAATCGTCCGCTGCCAGCCGCTTCAACTGACGCAGGAAGACGCGCCGATCTTCCGTCTACCCCTAGCTATTCGCCGCGACCCACGGGACTCACGTTACGACCTCACATGCGCCGACGCTCAAGACGGACAAGTCATCTTGTGTCTCAGTGCGGGACCGACCAACCGATCGATCCAACCGCCAATGACCATTGCCTGAGCAAACTCGAGCAGACTGGAGTCCTAACGCGCAGACTCAGATGCAGGAACTAAGCCCCGACCAGGCGTCCACCCGTTGAGTTTTCTTACTGGCGGAGTGGAAAGAGTCTCATTTTGCCGGCCTTAAAGGTTTATCCGAACGACAGACATATAAGCACTCCGAACGGTAGACAGACACTAACTGCCTAACAAATGCGGACGAGAGACAGACTAGCAAGCTGGGGACGAGAGACTGACCCAGGCTGACCCACTGGCGAGCTCATAGCGCCCCTTGAATGCACGTGAACAGGCAACCTTTTCCCTTTCCCACCAGAGGCAGACACCAAAGCTGCGATTGCCACAGCGGCGCCACCGCCAGAAACGGAGGGCGACTGCTTCACACTACACGCTGCGGCGCGTTATTCAAAACAGCAATTTTTACCACAGCTCATACTGTAGTGTTGAATTACGCGCAAGTTTTTGTTTCAAGTCCAGGCAGTGATTGAGATATCTATGGCATATGGAGCGAGAGTGAATATCATTCCGCAGTTTCTGTTGGCACTTACGGGCAAGTGTCCTGCTCATTTCACAGTCTCGTCGGTAACCAGTGTCGGTGCAGGGCTTTACGTATTGTTGTGAGTACTTGACAGTTTTAAATATATAATACTGGCGTTTTCAGGAGAGTACAGAAGTTTAGTGTGTTTTGTGACTACAGTGTCTTAGTGAAAATACGGTATATTTAACAGCGAATTTTTAATTTTATTAAAGTCCCCTTGAAGATAAATCCAGTGTAATTCTTTACTCGGAAACCTTGCTCTTCATACTATCAATTGGCATCAATTTGATTTGCATCAAGTATCATTTGTACAGATTCGTGTAAATATGTAAAAGATACGGAAGATAGACGATAAGTGCTAAAACTTCCAAGAGCAGTGAGGACATCTTTATTTCGTAATTAAGTGAACTGATAAGTCAGTGTGTATAATTTGCAATAAAGCACTATCAGTCCTCAAGGAATACATTATGAGACTAAAAATTCTCAAAACTATTCCAAATTTACAAGATACCAACAGTTAGAAATTATGCGTGTTTGAAATGTGGTTTGAAATGTCAGAAAATGTTGTTTCAAGAAAGCAAAAACTGAACAACAAGCAGCAACTCTCCTAGTTTCCCCATGGCTCACTCAGTAACAAAACATGGAAAATCATTTACTGACGGCAAATAAATAAAGGATTGCATGACTGCAGAAGCTGAAGAAATGTCTCCAGAAAAAGTTAATTTATTTAAAAACATTAGTTTTGTTGCAAACGCTGCAGCTCGAATCTAAATACATTAACTCAGTTTTCTGAGAAACCTCAACACTTAGAGTGGTTGTCTTTGGTTCTAACTAAGTCAACGTCTGTTACGGACAGTGCACAAGTGTTAATTCTTGTTGAATGGATGACTATAAAATTATGAAGTTTATGAACAGTTTCTTGACGTTCATAGCATTCACGGCATTGCCACGAGATAAGAACTTTTTAAAGACGTAGAAAATGCTGTTGAGAAAAACAGTCTTCAACGGAAAAACTTAAGGTGTGTCAAAACTGATGGTGGCAAAAACATTTGTGGAGAAAACACAAGTGTCATTGCTGTCGTATCAAAGGCGATAGAAAATGTAGGTGGATCGTAACCATTAATCACACATTCCATCATTCATCAACAGTTCCTGTGTGGAAAATGCTAGGATATATCAGAAGTCTTAAAGACACTCATGTCAGCTGTATAAAAGACCACATACTCTGAGTCTTCACCAACTCCACGAGTTTACTGAAGAGATTGAAGAAAATGTTTTACCATATTATGCACCAGTGCGCTGGCTTAGCTGTGGAAAAGCTCTGACTCGGTTTTTTGGCTCCTAGCAAGAATTGAAATTTTCTGAATGAAAGGAATCGATCTCTGCTGCCAAAAAACGCTGAGTACCTATGGAAGTTACCATTTTGTGCAGATTTCACTAAACATATGAACAATTGTAATTTGAAGTTACATGGTGAAAACTAACAACTGCCTGATTTGCACACTCATATTAAATCCTTTCAACAATAAATATATTGTTTCAGTCTCAATTCAACAAAAAGTGTTTCATGTATTTTAATACATGCCAAAATTAAGTAAGCAGTGAGAGACTCCATTGCCGGTTGCTTTTGCAACTGAAACTTCGAATGCTTGAAAAATAAATTTGGAGTCTCGTGTTTCAGATTTTGGTACAAACTATATTAAAAATATTCAAAACCCTTTGAATGCCTATATTGAAACTCTTGCGTCAGAATTGCAAATGTAAATGGTTGATTTGCAATGTAGCGATTTTTGTAGAGATAAATGATTGTATTCGTCATTGCTGGCATTTTATGTCTCCATTCACACAGTTTCACCAGTTGCATGTGTTTACTTGTGACTTTTTTCCACATTTGGCTCTATTTATCTTTATGAAAAAAATGAACTATACAATATATTAAAGATCTGAACAAGCCGATGAGCATCTGAAGGCGTTGCTGATAGTTTCCCCTAGTGAGACCCCCAACTGCAAACAGTTGCAAGAGGGAAGCTGCAGCTACGTAAATCTCATTAATTATAATTACAATACTTAATCTCATTATGTGAATTGCTTACGTATGTCACTTAGTAATGGTAAATTTTCAAGAAATATCATATAAGTAATTACAGTTTACGCAATCAGTTCCTTTATATACGTCAGTAAATGTTTGTCTTAATTGGTAATAAATTAAAGGAACTGATTATCGTACGTAATTTGTGTGATTTTTCGCACTGTAAATTTTGCACTTTACAGTGTTACTTCGCTTAATGAGCAGGATTAGTTCCTAAATTTTACTCGTAATTAACCCTCGTAAGAGAAACACTTGTTTTCAGTAGGAATCCACGTAGGATAAGTCAATGCTTTCCATTCCGAATAAAATAAATACTGAAACTATTTTATAATACAGTATAATATTTTTTTATTTGTGCTACAGTACATCCTGTTTTAGAAGAAAGTTGTCTGAAGATATTTGTTCCATACACGTGCGTCCCGTTACCGCGGGCCAGATTGATGGTGTTCGCGGCAACGGGTGGCCCGCGTGCCGTAGTGTGGAGACACCTGAGCAACGAAAGGTCTGTCGGTTTTCATTAATAGTGTTCCAGCTACTGCTAATGAGGGGTTGGTCACAGGAAATGTGACAATACTTTTCTTTAACAGGAGAGTCCGAGACATATGAGGTATATCATGAGACTATAATATTACTAATAATTGAAACATCCCCTTTTTAAAAATTTATATATACGACTGTCCTTAAACTGACACACAATATTTTCAGCGCAACGCAATCTGACTTTCAAAAATCCCTACAAAAGAATGGCCCTGACTAACATTAACCTATACCTTTCACAAATCACTTACCTCACAAAAATCTTCGTTACTCGAACTACTGCAGTACAGCGAGCGCCACTACTGCCAGCTAAATAAAAGATTCAAACTACGGAAGGCACTAACTACTGATATGGATAGTTAGCAAATGAAATATTTAGATAGAGAACAAACAATGTATTTACCTTACTAGTGTTCAAAGGTCATAATATATATATAGCAGTTCATGACAAATTTCAAAACTCCGCCATCTCTCTCCCCACATCCACCACTGCTGGCGGCTCACCTCCAACTGCGCAACGCTACGCGCTGTTCACATCCAGCTGCCGCTGCCTAACACTACAATGGCAGACAACAATGCAAACTGGCCACAGACTGCACACAGCACAGCCAGTGATTTTCGTACAGAGCGCTACGTAACGTTGCCAATAAGAAAACATAAACAGCCTACTTACATAATTAAATATTATGTTACGATTTTTTGGAGGTGAGGGGGTTAATTTGAACAAATGAGCTTACTATCAACTGAGTAAGTTATTTTCTGATATTTTCTTTAAGAATTCTTGCCTGAAATTTATTTAATTAATAATGTTTTAGCATTAATTAAACGTTTGTGGTATATTTTATTAATTATTCAAAGAGCACAATTTCAATACCCTAAGTAAAGCACAGTCGATTCAGCAGTTGGCTGCTGGGCTACTTCAGCGTTACCAAAAGCAAAATACCATACAAATCTTTTTGCGAGAACGCTGCACTCTGACTCTGAACTGCAGTGAGTCAGTGGATCCACTTTCTAAAAGGACTGGCAAAGTCGATGCTCAGACCTAAGTGCCTATCGACAATGCGGAGCGAACAAAGTGTTACTGCAGGAGGCGGCAGCTCTTAGATTTATGGCGCAATTGGAGGAAATATATTTTGTTCAAGCAAGAGGGAAATCACCATTTATTCGCTTCTGAGGTCAGGTGCTGTGGGCGTGGACGCAAGGGACATATGCAGAAACAGTGCAAGTAACCACAATGTTACTTTACATCTACATCTACATCCACACTCCTCTAGCCACCTGACGGTGTGTGGCGGAGGGTACCTTGAGTACCTCTATCGATTCTCCCTTCTATTCGAGTCTCGTATTGTTCGTGGGAAGAAGGATTGTCGGAATGCCTCTGTGTGGGCTCTAATCTCTCTGATTTTATCCTCATGGTCTCTCCGCGAGATATAAGTAGGAGGGGGCAATATAGTGCTTGACTCCTCGGTGAAGGTATGTTCTCTAAACTTCAACAAAAGCCCGTACCGAGCTACTGAGCGTCTCTCCTGCAGAGTTTTCCACTGTTTATCTGTCATCTCCGTAACGCTTTCGCGATTAGTAAATGATCCAGTAACGAAGCGCGCAGTTCTCCGCTGGATCTTCTATATCTCTTCTATCAATCCTATCTGGTATGGATCCCACACTGCTGAGCTGTATACAAGCAGTGAGCGAACAAGCGTACTGTAACCTACTTCCTTTGTTTTCGGATTGCATTTCCTTAAGATTCTTCCAATGAATCTCAGTCTGGCGTCTGCTTTACCGACGACCAACTTTATATGATCATTCCAATTTAAATCACTCCTAATGCGTACTCCCAGATAATTTATGGAATTAACTGCTTCCAGTTGCTGACCTGCTGTATTGTAGCTAAATGATAAGGGATCTTTCTTTCTATGTATTCGCAGCACACTGCACTTGTCTACATTGAGATTCAATTGCCATTCCCTGCACCATGCGTCATTTCGCTGCAGATCCTCCTGAATTTCAGTACAATTTTCCATTGTTACAACCTCTCGATATACCATAGCATCATCCTCAAAAAGCCTCAGTGAACTTCCGATGTCATCCACATGGTCATTTATGTATATTGTGAATAGCAACGGTCCCACGACACTCCCCTGCAACACACCTGAAATCACTCTTACTTCGGAAGATTTCTCTCCATTGAGAATGACATGCTGCGTTCTGTTATCTAGGAACTCTTCAATCCAATCACACAATTAGTCTGATAGTCCATATGTTCTTACTGTGTTCATTAAACGACTGTGGGGAACTGTATCGAACGCCTTGCGGAAGTAAAGAAACACGGCATCTACCTGGGAACCCGTGTCTATGCCCTCTGAGTCTCGTGGACGAATAGCGCGAGCTGGGTTTCACACGATCGTCTTTTTCGAAAGCCATGCTGATTCCTACAGAGTAGATTTCTAGTATCCAGAAAAGTCATTAAACTCCAACATAATACGTGTTCCAAAATTCTACAACTGATAGACGCTAGAGATATAGGTCTATAGTCCTGCACATCTGTTCTACGTCCCTTCTTGAAAATGGGGATGACCTGTGCCCTTTTCCAATCCTTTGAAACGCTACGCTCTTCTAGATACCTACGGTACACCGCTGCAAGAAGGGGGGCAAGTTCCTTTGCGTACTCTGTGTAAAATCAAGCTCGTATCTCATCAGGTCCAACGGCCTTTCCTCTTTTGAGCGATTTTAATTGTTTCTCTATCCCTCTGTCGTTTATTTCGATATCTACCATTTTGTCGTCTGTGCGATGAGAAGGAACTACAGTGCAGTCTTCTTCTGTGAAACAGATTTGGAAAAAGACATTTAGTATTTTGGCCTTTAGTCTGTTATCCGCTGTTTCAGTACCATTTTGGTCGCATAGTGTCTTGACATTTGGTTTTGATCCACCTACCGCTCTGACATAAGACCAAAATTTCTTAGCATTTTCTGCCGAGTGGGGAAGTGGGCCACCAAGCATCTGAACATCACAAGAGAAGAACAGGAGGCACCTCTGGGAGCAGCAGCTGTTAAACTGAAACGCAATGGTTCGACTGTCAGAAAGTAGTCCAGATAGGTCGTAACACTGGAGAAGTTAGTGCGCAGACGGAAAGCTTCTCAGTGGGCTTAGTGGGCGATGTGTAACAGAGGTTCCTAGTAGACACGTGGGCACATGTGTCCGTTATCATTCTGGACAAGGTAAACAGGAGGTAACAGGGCCACCACGATATACGGTACATGAGCAGTGTGCGGCTCACGTTGATGCCGTTCATAGCTTTACATCTTGTAATAGCGATACTGGCGTCTCGTTTTCTTAGTGTGTTCACTGGCGAGACAACGTTTGCTCGCTTTGTCTGTTCGTGAGTGGCAGCAGCAACGCTTTTCGATAGCGCGTACTGTGGTACCATCTTTGGAGCAGCCTCTAGTATTTCCGGGTGGTCGTGTGTCGAGTTAGTGAGTTGTGACGGAGCAGTAGTGAGGTCTGGACAGCCAGTACTCGCCCAACCGCTGGCGACACACATGCACTGTCACACGGAAGGATGTGGTCGCGAGAGTGCACGACCACATCAAGGACCGGATTCAGCGAGTTATAGTTGAATGGACCGTGATATTTGAGCAGTGACACTTTCACTTGTGTGTGTGTGTGTGTGTGTGTGTGTGTGTGTGCGTCCGCCCACCGAAGTGGTGTCATGGCAATAAGTTGTCAGTCCACAATTTATACTGGTATCTTTCAAATGCCTGATTTGAGTGGAGCGACCGTTGGTTGGTCGTTCTGTCGGTCGTCGCAGCGGACGACGTGCATTTGGTCTTCCGACCGCTTCTGAATTCTCTGTGTTTGTACTGACGTATAATTCGTCCGTGTTGTTTCACAGTGACTGATTACAGTATTGTGAGATGCTGGTGGAATTGTTCTCCAGGAGCCGAGTGTATCTTCTGGTTTTGAATGAGCAGTTATTTTAATGCTGTCTGCTTACTGGATTTGGTAAGGGTGGCGAACGGACATCAGTTCGGCTTCGGACGGAGCAGCGAGGAGGTCCGCAGCGCAAGGGCAGGCCGAGACCGCTGGTGGCGTGCAGGCACTGTCAGACTGAGGGGCTGTAGCCGACGACCGAACCCAGGACGTTTGAAGTTGAGTAACCTGTGTCCTACACTGTTTGAGATTTCGCTGTTGTTTGCGTGTTGCTGCTCCAACCGCAACAAATGGAGTCTGTCAGGTTGGCGGAAGCTACTAGCCGCCTTCTACTCCCTGATGTTAGTTTGGACTTAGTATTATTCTTATTGGTGATGTGCAACCAGCGGTATTGTCTGCCTTGTGGCCGCTAACGCCCCAGTTACCTGCCCTGGAGCTTAGCGTTCTTTCCTGGCAGTGTACCCTTCCTTGTCGTGTTGATGCTGTCCGACAATGCGTGTAGTTCGACAACCTCTTGAATTGTACTGTGAATATATTTTTGGGCGGTATACCTTGGTTCCAGTGTTTCCTTCGGCCTTGGGTGTGTTTCTGAAGACGTGGTACTGTCCATCTCTTCGCCATTGTTTAAAAATATTCCATCGTCGTACCAGTGATCGGACGTTAGGCGGATTGGTTAGTCGGTCGGTGGGTGCTTAAGCTACCCCTAGTGTGAGTTGCCGTCCTGCTATACGTGAGTACAACTCTTGGCTGTCTGTCTCACTGCTTACACAGCTGTAGACACCTTCCTCGGGTCGATCCAGGGTGCAGTCTCTGTGGATCACTCCGTCTTATTTGGACAAGTTGTCATAATTGTTTAAAATTTACGGTAATGTTTTAACAAAAAATGGTTCAAATGGCTCTGAGCATTATGGGACTTAAGTTCTGAGGTCATCAGTCCCCTAGAACGTAGTACTACTTAAACCTAACTAACCTAAGGACGTCACACACATCCATGCCCGAGGCAGGATTAGTATCTGCCGACTGCAGCGATCGAGCTGTTCCGGACTGTTGCACCTAGAACCGCTCGGGCACCCCGGCCAGCGTAATGTTTTAACATGTTATTGCCTCCCCCACTTGTAATTCCGGCCTTCAGCCTTTGATTTTTTGTAACATTTCTTGTGGCCTTCAGCCGACAAATAATTTTCAATCCTGTTTTAGTGATGCCCTCAGCCGTCATTATAGGTTGTTACAAGTTTTTAGGATTATTAGAAACGGTTTTAGTATTTTTATTGATTAATTGTCCACATTATTTGTAATTCACGCCTTCAGCCCTAGTGTATTCTGAAATTGCTTGTGGCTTCCAGCCCATGAATAATTTTCAACCTTCTTAATCTGGCCTTCAGCCTTTGATTGTGTGTAAAATAGCTTGTGGCGTTCAGCCGACAGTAACTTGCAATTCTTCTAATAAGGTTATCAGCAGCCGTCAGTGTAGTAAAATTCTTAAAATGATTGTTGAGAGTCTTGTGTTTTCTGTGCAACCAACGATAACTGATTAGGATCTGTCCACACATTTTCCTGGTTTCCCTAATTCCGACGTCTCAGTACATGGGGTTGACATAGAAGAGTTGAGTCGTTGGATTTGTGAGTTTACTACTGCGGAAACTAAGTTCACAGAGCGTATGGAAGCTTTGCCGTATGTGGGTGAAGGATGTATCAGTGATTCAAGGACTAGATTTTCTAGTCAAATATTGTGCGAGGATTGACCTTTGGCAGTGTTCGCTTGAGCCCAGTGAAACTTTGTTTCACTTTGGTAATACAACTGCAAACGAAGCGACGTCGCAAGCCTCACGTATCGTGAAGGCGATGCTAGTCGATTTCGTTAAAGATTGATCATCAGGATAAAATACCGGCAGGTTTCGGAAAAACAGTGTGGGTTTCAGTGGTTACTGAGTTGTCTTGTGGGATCTTGTATGTGGTTGGGTCCCTCTCGAGTAATGAGGAGTTGGATGATTCAGACGGTTTTGTTTGCAGAAGCGTGGCGCTTTGAGTAATGTTAATGGATAGTGAAAGGGTTTCAGTTAGCATAGATAATTTTGTGAGAGGGGGAGTTAATCTGTCATAAGGTATAATGACAATACTAGCAGAAGAATACATCGATTGGTCATAAGCAACCATTACGCAAGGTACTGTGTCACTTGTAGGACAGTGATCGTACAAGCGTGGAAAAATTATTAGTGAAATTTATCGACTTGTTTTTTAGAGATGGGGTGTTGTCAGCGACTCTAGAATTGTACACATTTGGAGTAGTACACCAATTTACAGCAAATAGTTCGTACAACAGGACATTTACAGACATTAATAGCAACTATGAGGTGGGATCAAGAATGAAGTAACAGTCCCTGAAGAACACTTGTCCTACTCATCCCTAAGAAATCATTGGATGGAACCAGGAATACATGTTTTCTGAGATAGTATATGCTTATCCAATCGCAAATTTTACGGAAATTTTGGATAAGTGTTGAGTGCAGTTACTTTACTGCAGTGCAACTCCAAATTTATCATCAGTTGGAAGTAGCAATTGAGCATAGGCCAAAGACAGCGTTTACCGCATCATGCGGATATTATCAATTTAAGCGGATGTCATTCAGTTGGGAAAACGCACCTGCTACGTTTCACCGGTTATTGGACGGAATTTTAATAGGGTTAAAGCCTAAGGTCCATACATGATGTATTTGAATGACTGAATAGTGTATTCAGCGGTTATACCAGAACGTGTGAGACGATTGGAGGATGCTTTTAGTAGGTTAAGGCAGCTCATTTGACAGGCAGATGCAGTTGTTCGTCGCTTTGAGCAACCACTATAGTAAATTCATAAGGGATTTGGTGAATACAACTGAACCTTTGAACACTTTAGTCAGTAAGCTAGATTCATGTTTCGTGGAGCATTTTCTACAACAAATAGTAATGATGTGTAATGAGTCATTTCAAGTAAACATCGCAAATTAATTTGTAAAGATGACCACATGGTAATCATTTATAACTTCAAAATTTACAGATATGTGCTAGTATTTCCTGTACACCAACTTTTACCCATGAAAATAGAATTTTTTGTATGGAATAGAAGTGTCAACAACAAATTACTTCAGACTGTTTTCGAATTTTACTTTACTGTCTGTCGGAATGTTCAGAATACTCAACTCCTTAAGCAGATGACTGCAAGATGATCATGGGTGAGCACCACATATTATTCGTACAGCACGGTTTTGAGCGATGAAGAGTTTCTTTTTTAAAGATGAATTGCCCAGAACATTATCCCATAAGACGCTACTGAAGTATGGGGTATACAGAAAGTTACTGATTGCCTCTCCCTGAGATTTGCAATGATTCTAATTGCAAAAGTGTCTGAACCAAAGTTGTTTTAGGAGTTCCAAAATGTACTTTTTCCACTTTAAATGCTCATCAGTACTGACACATAAGAGTTTTGAAGTTTCACCCTATTCATTATTTTATTACTACTTGTTACCTTGACCTCTGATGTAGTGCCCATAGATATGCAGAATTGAATATACTGTGCCTTTTTAAAATTGAGTGTGAGACCGTTCGTGGGAAACTAATTATACTTTTATAAACACCGTTTACCATTTCATCTGTTTCTTGTGTAAGCTTGGACTGGTTATAATACTACTGTTATGTGCAAAAAGAACCATTTCTTCTTGTTGGGTATCAGACCAAAGATCGTTTACATATATAGTAGACCAAAGACTGTGACTTGGGGAACCATGTCCCTGGACTATACTGGTTGAATCATTAGGTACAACTTTTTGCATTCATTTGGCTACATATGACATTATCGATTGATTTTCTGTGTCACCAGTTCCATAAACCTGCGATTTCTTTAGGGCAGTACTGTGATTCACACAGTCAATCGCCTTAGATAGGTCGCAGAAAATACCAACCGGTGCATTTTATCATTTAATGTTTTTAAAATTTGGTGAGTTAACATGTCAATGGCGTTCTCAGTAGCGAAACTCCTCTGAAAGCCGAACTGTGATTTGCTGAGGATATTATTGTTGCTAAGGTGAGATACTATTCCGTAACAAATCACCTGATGTCAGCAGCCCGCCTCTGAATTGCTTCTATGTCCTCCCTCAATCCGACCTGATAGGGATTCCAAACGCTCGAGCAGTACTCAAGAATAGGTCGTATTAGTGTTTTATAAGCGGTCTCCTTTACAGATGAACCACATCGTCCCAAAATTCTACCAATGAACCGAAGACGACTATCCGCCTTCCCCACAACTGCCATTACATGCTTATCCCACTTGATATCGCTCTGCAATGTTACGCCCAAATATTTAATCGACGTAACTGTGTCAAGCGCTACACTACTAACGGAGTATTCAAACATTACAGGATTCTTTTTCCTATTCATCTGCATTAATTTACATTGACCTATATTTAGAGTTAGCTGCCATTCTTTACACCAACCACAAATTCTGTCCAAGTCATCTTGTACCCTCCTACAGTCACTCAACGACTACACCTTCCCGTCCACCACAGCATTATCAGCAAACAGCCACACATTGCTATCCACCCTATCCAAAAGATCATTTATGTAGATAGAAAGAAACAGCGGACCTACCACACTTCCCTGGGGCACTCCAGATGGTACCCTCACCTCCGATTAACACTCACCATCGAGGACAACGTACTGGGCTCTATTACTTAATAAGTCTTTGAGCCACTCACATATTTGGGAACCAATCCCATTTGCACGTACCTTAGTTCAGAGTCTGCAGTGGGCCACCGAGTCAAACGCTTTCCGGAAGTCAAGGAATATGTCATCCTTTTGATACCCTTCATCCATGGTTCGCAAGATATCATGTGAAAAAAGAGCGAGTGGCGTTTCGCAGGAGCGATGCTTTCTAAAGCCGTGCTGATGCATGGACATCAGCTTCTCTGTCTCAAGGAAATTCATTATATTCGAACTGAGAATATGTTCGAGAATCCTGCAACATCCGATGTTAAGGATATTGGTCTGTAATTTTGAGGATCCGTCCTTCTACCCTTCTTATATACACACGTCACCTGCGCTTTTTTCCAGTCGCTCGGGACTTTACGTTGGGCAAGAGATTCGCGATAAATGCAAGCTAAGTAAGGAGCCAATGCAGTAGAGTACTCTCTGTAAAACCGAATTGGAATCCCTCAGGATCTGGCGGTTTATTTGTTTTCAACCCATTCAGCTGCTTCACAACCCCAGGGTTGTCTATCATTATGTCTTCCATACGGGAATCTGTACGGGACTCGAACGGCGGTATGTTTGTACGATCCTCCTGCGTGAAAGATTTCTCAATTGCTAAACTTAAAATTTCAGCTTTCGTTTTGCTGTCTTCCATTGCCAGGCCAGACTGATCAGTGAGTGACTGGATGGATGCCTTCGACCCGCTAACCGTTTTTACATAAGACCAGAATTTCCTTGGGTTTTCAGCAAGATATTTTGCTAAGGTATGACGGTGGTAGTGGCGTATGCTTCGCGCATCGCTCTTTTTAGAGTAGCACGAATCTCTACTAACTTTTTCCTGTCCACATTCTCCCGATCTTTCTTGTACCGCGAGTGCAACTGCCTTTGCTTCCTGAGCTTTCTCCGAATTGCGAGGTTAAACCATGGTGGGTCTTTTCCGTCCGTAGCCCACTTTTTCGGCACATACTTGTCCAATGCGTGATTTACAATGTGTTTAAAATTTGCCCAAAATTTTCAACGTCAATCGTATCGGAAGTAAATGAAGGGAATGCTAACATCTGCTTATCTGCTCTTTCTAGTAAGAATACTCTCCTAGCCTTCTTGACCGACTTTTTAGCTTTCGTAACCATAGTCGTAATGATAACATCATGATCACTAATCCCTGTCTCAACAATGACACCGTCGATGAGGTCTGGTCTGTTCGTGGCTACCAGATCCACAATGTTTCCATTACACGTTGGCTGTCGATTTAGCTACTCAAGACAGTTGTCGGATAATGTGTTCATAAGTAATTCACATGACGACTTGTCTGTACCACCTGTAATGAATCCACAGACATTTCAACCTATACTAGGTAGGTTGAAGTCGCCTCCGACTAATATAGCATGATCCGGGTACTTCTGCGATGCAGAGTGTAGACTCCCTTTGAATGATTCTAGAACTGTCACGGTGGAACCTGGTGGACGGTAATAACACCCAACAATTAACTTTATTTCTCCTAGCCCTGTTAAACGTGTCCAGATAACTTCACAATCACACTCTATTTCGACCTCAGTAGACGCAATATTTTTGTCAACTCCAATGAAGAGACCACCTCCTACGGTGTCTAATCTGTCTTTCCGATATACGTTCCAACCCTCACTTAATATTTCAGAACTTCCTATCTCAGGGTTCAGCCGGGTCTCAGTCCCGAGAATAATTTGCGCGCCACACGCTTCCTGGTTGGCAGTAAATTCAGAAACTTTATTACGAACACTCTGATAATTTACTGCTAATATCTTGATAGATGAAGTGTCTTTACACTGAGCGCGTCCTGATTTCCCTGCCTGCACGTCGACTGGTGAGTGTTCACCGGGACAGTTCGCTCTACTGCCTAGCCTAAGAAACCCACATGCGCAGGTCACAAGTACTCTGCTACCCGAGTAGCCGCTTCCTTTGTGTAATGCACCCATGACCTATTTAGGGGTGTCCTACAATACCCCACCCAACAGCGCAAGTCTAGAAATCTGCAGCCAAGACCGTCACAGAGTCAACGAAGCCTCTGGTGGAGACCCTCCACTCGGCTCCAAACCAAAGGACCCCGATAGCGATGCTGCAAATAGAGAGCTCTGCTTGCACCCCACGTGCGAGGCGAGCGATCTTCACCAAATCCGCCAGCCGCCTGTACGAGCCGAGGATCGCCTCAGAACCGAAGCGACGGCATCATTGGTGCGGACGTGAGCAACTACTTGCCGACGACTGCACCCCGTACGCTCGATAGCCGTAGGCAAGGCCGCCTCCAAATCTTGGATGAGGCCCCCTGGCTGACAAACCGAGTGCTCGTTGGACTTCTTTCCAGCCCTGTACGCTATTTCCCTAAGGGGCTCTATCACCCGCCTAACGTTGGAGCTCCCAAATAACCAGCAAGCCTTTGCCTCCGTGTGCCTGCTCGGGCCCTGCAGAAGGAGCGGCCACCTGCCCATTGACAGAATGAAAGGGCGAGGCCAGCCGGCCAGCCTCCACATTGGCCCTCCGCCTCGAGCGACGCGAACGCGTTGCAGTCCGCCACTCACCCTGAGGTGAGGGCGGCCCCAACACGCCGGGTACACTAGAAGGTGCCTCAGCGGCTGAGTTAGCGGACGAAGAGAGTGACACCTGGGGTGTCTCAAGCGACGCGCCAGACCCTCCGCCGTCGCTGCACCTCGAGGGAGCAACCTGAACGCGGCTGACCGTGGCCAACAGCACGCTCAGCTGCTCGCGAACCGCGGCCAGTTCCTCCTGCGCCCGCACACAGCACGCACACACCCTATCCATCCTACTGCTAATATCTGGACGTATAGAGCTGCGACAAATAAAACAGCAATATGCGACTTCACAGTTGCGTCACCAGCGCCAGATTGAGCTGCGATATATGAACAATTACTTACGAACCAAGCAATCAAATGACCACGACTACGCCCCTATACAAATATTAAAATGCCATCCTACCCCTGTCTTAGTACAAATGACAACCGCCTACGCGATGTTACACTCTACCGTTATTAAAATTTGATACAACCCCTTTCTAATTCGAAAATACTCAAAGATCGGAAAAATTTCACCACGCAAGCACACAAACACACAAAGTAATTTGAATTAAACCTGCGGAACTAATACGAAAAACTGCTACTGCTGCTCGCACACGTCACTCTAGAAGCACAGATGAAACTGCACTGGCCTCTGTCTGCTGCTAACTGACTCTACGAGATAAACAGAAAGCACTGGCTGTCCAAAACAAACAACTGACTAACGACTCCGCGAATTTATACTCTACAGCTATCAATAAGCAATATTGCTTCTCTCAAATACGAGAATACGCAAGGATTTTATGTAATAAAAATTCAAGTGCACAAACACTCGGAAAGAAATTAAGAATCAAACTACAAAACAAACATGAAAGCTAAATAAGCGACTCTCTACTGCACTGCTGCTGCACTGATACTTCACCAGCGGCTGCTCAAGGCTCACTTTGACACCACTCTTATCACATTTCTTAAAGTGAAGCTTAACAACGCGATATTTCAGTGCCTTGAAATAGTCAAGTATTGCATATTTCAGACAAGACCAGACTTATTATATGGAAACATATCTTTAGTACTCTATCGGGAACACCATCAAGACCAGATGAGATTTATG
The DNA here is from genome assembly GCF_023898315.1 of Schistocerca nitens. NCBI lineage: Eukaryota > Metazoa > Arthropoda > Insecta > Orthoptera > Acrididae > Schistocerca > Schistocerca nitens. The sequence goes on along the minus strand of NC_064620.1, from coordinate 34,458,288 downwards.
TTTTAGAGAGTGTATCATTTTCTTAACTAGCTAACTCGCAAACAGAGTAAAGTTTCAGTGGATGTTGGAGTATCAGGTAGCATTGGTAGCATTGGAGAAACTGGAGGAGACAATGATTTCCAATACCGTATTAGTTATTCCAGATTTTGACAAAGAGTTCATCCTCCCTTTCGATGCATCAAATAAGGCAATCGGCTGTATTTTGAGTCAGATGCTTGATGGACAGGGGCATCCAGTAGTTTATGTATCGTGGCGGTTTAATAAGGCGTAATGTAACGGCTCAACAAACGAAAAGGAAATGTTAACGGTCATATGGGATATTACACATTACTGATGTTTTTAAATGGTAGAAGATTTAAAGTTGTGACTGATCATGCGTCACTGAACTGATTGCTTAGTCTAAAAGATCCTTCCACTCGTTTACCACGTTGAGCTCTCAAGCTTAGTGAGTATAATTACAAGTTTGTCGGGAATAAGACATACAAATGCGGATACATTAAGTCGCAAAATACCCATGTTTAGTGTATTGGACAAGAACTTATTGGAACAGCAGGGAGCACAGGCAGACTATAAATTCTGTCAGACCTTTAAGTCGCAGACGCACGTTATCATACTTAAAGATTTGTTGTACAGAGTCCCGAAATGGGGACCACGTATAGTGGTCCAGAAAGTTCTTCAAAAGGAAGTGCTACAACAGGCTCATGACCAGCTGTTGTCTGTTGATAATGGCCGACGAGCAACAGACAGGCTTATTGCGGCATGGTTTTGATGGAGGATCAGCCAGCGTGACTTGGAGGAATATGTCAAAGAATGTCTACCATGCGCTGAGGGAGAGGATACTCTGCACTAGAGAATCCATTCGCTGAGGTTAACAGAGGCGTTGAAGCTATTTGAAATGCTACGGCTCGACATTTGCTGTCCACAGAACACCTGTACGTTTGTGCTTACGGTCATCGACATTTTTCGCGGTATCTAGTAAAGATACCAATTCCAGATCAACAGGCCAGTACTGTGGCACTGGTATTAGTTAACAATTGCATACTGGAGATTGGAGTCCCCGATAACTTAATTGCGGACCAGGGTAAGAGATTAGTTTTGGAACCTACGGAGCATATGTGCCTTGTGTTGCGTATTCGGAAGTTACGAAAGAGCCCGTTACACCCGCAAACCAAAAGTAGAATGGAGCGCCACCGTAAGACCATTTGCAAAATTCTAAGCTTTAATGACGACTGGGATATCTATTTTCTATACATAGTTTGCACGTGCAACTCGAAGGTCCATACGGGAACAGTCATGTCACTACTTGAGGTAGTATACCGGCCGAAAATGCCATCCCACTTTGACGTTTTAAGTCCTAAATTAGGCGCCAACTGCGAACCAGCGAAAAAATTTGTGAGAAGAAATCGGGAGGTGTGGAGAAACGTACTAAAGGCGAACACGAAGGCTGTGGTATGCCAGGAATTGCCGAATAGGCTAATGGGCAGACTACTATAGTACCGTGTACGGCAGTGGGTATTGGTCACTAATCCCAGTACACCAGATAGAAAGACGGATAAGATCTTGATCAAATAGCACGGACCATATCTGGTCGTGGAGATGAACTCGCCGGTTAGCTGAAAGAAACAGTTTCCTTCCAAAATGTCTGTTGTGCACATCAGTCTGGTGAAGCCACTTAATAGTAGTTTGGATGCTGTGCCACAGTTACCTGTGTACCCGGTACGATAGGCAGCAGTAGGCAGAATGAGGGAACCTCATCCGTTAGACAGTTCGAGGCACAAGCATGCCTTATACTTTGAGGTCACGTAATTAATTATGTTGTTAGATTATATCCTGTGTTATGTAAGTGTTAAATTTATACTTGATATTTGTGTTATCAGTATTTTTTGCATTGTGTTGTCATCGGATGGATTTAGTGTTTTCGTATCATTCCAACATATATTTTTCTTTTATTACTATAGTGTTTTTTCCAGGTTCTTGTTACTATTGTTTTTTCTTCCTGCTTACCGTTAGTTACTCTCTTTGGAAGAAGGGCGATGATGGACTGCTCCTTTCCTCAGGTGACGATTTTGTGATGAAATAATAGATGATGGAATTTTCCTAGGTTTGTCATACATTATCGGGAGTGGAGCAAAACGCTTGGTTGTCGGTCAACAACTGGTATGATTTGTGTTGTTCTCTAGGCAATCAGATGTCTTCCTTACGAGGCATCAGCGGATATTGAAATGAGAAATGAAATTCGGAGATTGCATGATTTTCTTTCAGAATTGTTTAAATAGTGAAACGTCCCCTTTGAACAATTGTACATGACTGTGCTTAAACTGACACACAATATTTTTAGCGCAACGCAATCTGACTTTCAAAAATCCTTACAAAAGAATGGCCCTGACTAACGTTAACCTATACCTTTCATAAATCACTTACCTCACAAAAATCTTCGTTACTCGAACTACTGCAATACAGCAAGAGCCACTACTGCCAGCTAAATAAAAGATTCAAACTACGAAAGGCACTAACTACTTATAGGCATAGTTAGCAAATTAAAGATTTTAATAGAGAACAAACAATGTATTTACCATAATAGTGTTGAAAAATCATAATATACATAGCAGTTCATGACATCCAGTCTTACAAATTTCCAAACTCCGCCATTTCTTTCCCCACATCCACCACTGCTGGCGGCTCACCTCCAACTGCGCAACGCTACGCGTTGTTCACATCCAGCTGCCCAACACTACAATGGCAGACAACAATGCAAACTAGCCACAGACTGCACACAGCACAGCCAGTGATTTTCATACAGAGCGCTACGTAACGTTGCCAATAAGAAAACATAAACAGCCTACTTACAATAGGTACAGAGAAGTGACGGTTATTTTGGGACTTATAAGGGAGCTGTCTTAGTCACAGTTTATCTACGGTAAATTATGAGCACAGTTATCACAGCTGGTAGATGTTGTATCACAGACTATAGTTAAGAGGAAAAGAGGTTGGTTAATTGGGGGATATTATTAATAAAAATGTTTTTCGGCACACCAGATGAGGAGGATATTCCGAAATTGAATTATTCACTTAGTCATATTCAGAATGCGGCGATTTCTATGACGAGTGCGAGGAATGGCACTCAACTCGGGACTGATTTCCCTCTTCCGTTTACACTCACTTGTATGACTGTCATGACACTGACGCGGAATAACTGTACTGGCCGGAAGGGGCATTAAGGGCGTTACCCTTCGAGAATTTAGCTCACCTTAATGCCACCCTCAACCCTGAACTTACGCGGTCGTTAGAAAAATTTTTTGAATCGCAGAAGAGGAAAATTTTAATGGAGCAGATGTACAAAATCGTCAGCACAAGGTTATATCGATAATTATTTGATCCACCAGTTGTGCCTGCTTCTACTAGATATTTGGATATTTTATTTCTGAAATAAAAGCAGAAGGGGACAGAGTTTACAGAACAATCGGCACACCAGTTTCCAAAAAATGGTTCAAATGGCTCTGAGCACTATGGGACTCAACATCTTAGGTCATAAGTCCCCTAGAACTTAGAACTACTTAAACCTAACTAACCTAAGGACATCACACACACCCATGCCCGAGGCAGGATTCGAACCTGCGACAGTAGCAGTCCCGCGGTTCCAGACTGCAGCGCCAGAACCGCACGGCCACCGCGGCCGGCACCAGTTTCCAGCCGACTGGTTAACCAGCATAGGCTGTGGAACAACTGACAGAAGTAGAACCTCTGTACTAGTTAACATAAACATTAGATTTAGGAGTGTATTGTGGTTAGATCCTGCAAACCGCACTTTGAGAGTAAGTGTATAAAGGAGAAACTCATATGGGACATCTCAGGGCTGCAGCTGGGTGGGTGTTGCCATCAGCACAGAACAGAATTCTTATGGTTAAGAGTAATTTTAACGAAAGATTCGTCTTGGAAGATTCGGGTGATCTTTCGAAAGAAGGGAGGTGTGCAGCAGCCACAAAAAAAAGTTCGATGCCCCAATTGTGATTATTTTAAAGGTTTTATTTTAACAAGCTGCCAGTCTGTAGAGGCTAGCCCGGCCGATGTGCTAACCGAATAAGCTTTTGGATTACACTTTTGACATTAGGTTAAAACTTTCTGTCCAAAAAGGCTTGACACACTAGACCCAGGGGAGGCACATAGAACCGTGACATCCGCAACACGTTGTGACCAACAGTAAAATGATATATCTACATCTACATATATATTCTGCAAATCACATTTAAGTGCCTGGCAGAAGGTTCATCGAACAACTTTCACAATTCCAATCTCGCGTAGCGCGCGGAAAGAATGAACACCTATATTATTTCCGTAAGATCTCTGATTTTCCTTATTTTATCGTTGTGATCGTTCTTCCCTATGTAGGTCGGTGTCAACAAAATATTTTCGCATTCGGAGGTGAAAGTAGGTGTTTGGAATTTTGTGAGAAGATTCCGTCGCAACAAAAACGCCTTTCTTTTAACGATTTCCAGCCCAAATCCTGTATCATTTCTGTGACACTCTCTCCCATATTTCGCGATTATACAAAACGTGCTACCTTTCTTTGATCTTTCTCGATGTACTCCATCAGACCTATCTGGTAAGGATCCCACACCGCGTAGCAGTATTATAAAAGAGGACGGACAAGAGTAGTGTAGGCAGTCTCCTTAGTAGCTCTGTTACAATTTGTAAGTGTCCTGCCAATAAAATGCAGACTTTGGTTAGTCTTCCCCACAAAATTTTCTATGTGTTTTTTCCAATTTAAGTTGTTCGTAATTGTAATACCTAGGTATTTAGTTTAATTTACGGCTTTTAGATTAGTCTGATTTATCGTGTAACCGAACTTTAACGAGTCACTTTTAGCACTCTTGAGGATAATTCCACACTTTTCGTTATTCAGAGTCAACTTCCACTTTTCGCACCATTCAGATGTCTTTTATAAAACGTTTTGTAGTTTGTTTTGATCTTCTGATGACTTTATTAGTCGATAAACGACGGCGAAATATGCTAACAACCGAAGACGTTTGCTCAGACTGTCTCCCAAGTTGTTTATATAGATAAGGAACAGCATAGGGCCTATAACACTATCTTTGGGAACGCCAGAAATCACTTCTGCTTTACTCGATGACTTTTCGTCAGTTACTACGAACTGTAACCTCTCTGACACGAAATCACAAATACAGTCACATAACTGAGACGATATTGCATAAGCACGCAATTTCAATATGAGCCGCTTGCGTGGTACAGTCTTCAAAAGCCTTCCGGAAATCCAGAAATACGGAATCGATCTCAAATCCCTTGTGAATATTACTCTTCACTTCATGTGAATAAAGAGCTAGTTGCGTTTCACTGTAACGATGTTTTCTAAACCCGTGTTGACTGTGTGTCAATAGACAGTTTTCTTCGAGGTAATTCATAATGATCGCACACAATATATGTTCTAAAATCCTGCTACGTATCGATGTTAACGATATGGGCCTGTAATTTAGTGGATTACTCCTACTACCTTTCTTGATTATTGGTATGACCTGTGAAACTTTCCAGTTTTTGGGTACGGATCTTTCGTGGAGCGAACGGTTGTATATGATTGTTAAGTATGGAGCTAATGCATCAGCATACTCTGAAAGGAACCTAACTGGTATACAGTCAGGACCAGAAGACTTGCTTTTATTAAGTGATTTAAGTTGCTTTACTACTCTGATGATATTTACTTCTACGTTACTACCGTTGGCAGCTGTTCTAGATTCGAATTCTGCAACATTTACTTCGTCTACTTTTGTGAAGCGTTTCGGAAGACTGTGTTTAGTAACTCTGCTTTGGCAGCACTGTCTTCGATAATATCTCCATTGCCAGCACGCAGAGAAGGCATTGATTGTTTCTTGCCGCTAACATACTTCACATACGACCAGAATCTCTTTAGATTTTCTGCCACTTTTCGAGACAACGTTTCGTTGTGGAAACTGTTATAGGCACGTCGCATTAAAGTCTGCGCTAAATTTCGAGCTTCTGTAAAAGATCGCCAATCTTGGGGATTTTGCGTCTGTCTAAATTTGGCGTGGTTGTTTCCTTGTTTCTGCAACAGTGTTATATTCCGTTTTGTGTACCAAGAAGGATCGGTTCCGTCGTTTGTTAATTTATTTGGTCTAAATCTCTCAATTGCTGCCGATACTATTTCTTTGAATTTCAGCCACATCTGGTCGATACTTATATTATTAATTTGGAATGAGTGGAGATTGTCTCTCAGGAACGCGTCAAATGAATTTTTATCTGGTTTTATGAATAGGTATATTACCTCCCAAAGAAAGCAGGTGTTGACAGATGTGAAAATTACCGAACTATCAGTTTAATAAGTCACAGCTGCAAAATACTAACGCGAATTCTTTACAGACGAATGGAAAAACTGGTAGAAGCCGACCTCGGGGAAGATCAGTTTGGATTCCGTAGAAATGTTGGAACACGTGAGGCAATACTAACCTTACGACTTATCTTAGAAGAAAGATTAAGAAAAGGCAAACCTACGTTTCTAGCATTTGTAGACTTAGAGAAAGCTTTTGACAATGTTGACTGGAATACTCTCTTTCAAATTCTAAAGGTGGCAGGGGTAAAATACAGGGAGCGAAAGGCTATTTACAATTTGTACAGAAACCAGATGGCAGTTATAAGAGTCGAGGGGCATGAAAGGGAAGCAGTGGTTGGGAAAGGAGTGAGACAGGGTTGTAGCCTCTCCCCGATGTTATTCAATCTGTATATTGAGCAAGCAGTAAAGGAAACAAAAGAAAAATTCGGAGTAGGTATTAAAATTCATGGAGAAGAAGTAAAAACTTTGAGGTTCGCCGATGACATTGTAATTCTGTCAGAGACAGCAAAGGACTTGGAAGAGCAGTTGAGCGGAATGGACAGTGTCTTGAAAGGAGGATATATGATGAACATCAACAAAAGCAAAACGAGGATAATGGAATGTAGTCAAATTAAATCGGGTGATGGTGAGGGGATTAGATTAGGAAATGAGACACTTAAAGTAGTAAAGGAGTTTTGCTATTTAGGGAGTAAAATAACTGATGATGGTCGAAGTAGAGAGGATATAAAATGTAGACTGGCAATGGCAAGGAAATCGTTTCTGAAGAAGAGAAATTTGTTAACATCGAGTATAGATTTAAGTGTCAGGAAGTCGTTTCTGAAAGTATTTGTATGGAGTGTAGCCATGTATGGAAGTGAAACATGGACGATAACCAGTTTGGACAAGAAGAGAATCGAAGCTTTCGAAATGTGGTGCTACAGAAGAATGCTGAAGATAAGGTGGGTAGATCACGTAACTAATGAGGAGGTATTGAATAGGATTGGGGAGAAGAGAAGTTTGTGGCACAACTTGACTAGAAGAAGGGATCGGTTGGTAGGACATGTTCTGAGGCATCAAGGGATCACAAATTTAGCATTGGAGGGCAGTGTGGAGGGTAAAAATCGTAGAGGGAGACCAAGAGATCAATACACTAAGCAGATTCAGAAGGATGTAGGTTGCAGTAGGTACTGGGAGATGAAGAAGCTTGCACAGGATAGAGTAGCATGGAGAGCTGCATCAAATCAGTCTCAGGACTGAAGACCACAACAACATATTTTTCGGTTATTTTCCGAGGATTTGGGGACTACAATATTCAGTCTCGCTACGACAACCCTGTGTTCACTAATCCCTGAATCGGTTTTGACGCTCGTTATTAACTGAGGATTATTTGTTGCTAAGAAATAAAGTGTGTTTCCACAACCGTTTACTATTCGCATGGGCTCATGAACTAACTGCTCGAAATAATTTTCAGGGAATGCGTTTAGCACAATTTCGGATGATATTTAATGCGTACCTCCGGAATTAAAACTTGTATTTCCGCCAACATACCGAGGGTAAATTAAAGTCACCACCAAGTACTTTCGTATGAGTCGGGTACGTGTTTTAAATCAAACTCAAGTTTTCTTTTAACCTTTCAGCAAATGTATCATCTGACTTGGGAGATCGATAAAACGATCCAATTATTATTTTATTCTGGTTGCCAACAATGACCTCTGCCCATATTACTCACAGGAAGCAACTACTTCAATTTCACGACAAGTTAAACTACTTCTGACAGCAACAAACACGCCACCGCCAACCGATTTTAGCCTACCCTTTCGGAACACCGTAAGGTTCTTCGCAAAAATTTCGGCTGAGCTTATGTCCGGCTTTAGACAGCTTTCAGTGTCTATCGAGTTTTGAGCATCAGTGCTTTCTATTAGCGCTTGGAGCTCTGGTACTTTCCCAACACAGCTACGACAATTTACAACTGTTATACCAATGGTTCCTTTATCTACGTTCTTCCTGAGTTCAGCCTGCACCCTTTGTGGCTGAAGCCCTTCTTGTGTTTTCCCGAGACACTTTAACGTAAAAAACGGCCAAGTCCACGCCGCACAGCCTCTGTTACGCGTGTAGTCGCCTCCTGCGTAGACACCTGACCTATTCAGCGGAACCCGAAACCCAACCACCCTTTGGCGGAAGTCGAGGAATCTGCAGCCTACACGGTCGCAGAACCGTCTGAGCCTCTGATTCAGACCCTCCACTCGGCTCTGTACCAGGGGTCCGCAATCGGTCCTGTCGACTATGCTACAAATTGTCAGCTCTGCTTTCATCTTGCAAGAAAGACTGGCATCCTTTACCACTTCTTTTAGCCGATCGAAACCAGAGAGAAACTCTTCTGATCCAAAGTGACACACATCATTGGTACCGACGTGAGCAACCACCTGCAGTTGGCTGCACCCTGTGCTCTTCATGGCGTCCGGGAGGACCCTTTCCACATCAGGAATAATTGCACCCGGTATGCACACGGAGTGCACATAGTTTTTCTTACCATTCTTGTCAGTCAAGTCACTAAGGGGCCCCATAACGCGCCTAGCGTTGGAGCTCCCAATTACCAATAATCCCATCCTCTGTGATTGCCCAGATCTTACATGCTGAGTGGTTTTCTCTGAAACAGGACAGGCGACAGCATCTACCTCAGCGAGAGTGTCAGCCACAGACAGAACCTCGAACCTGTTTGTCAGACAAACCGGGGAGGCCTCACGTGCGGCCGCCTGGGAAGTCTTTCGCCACCTGCTCAGCCCTGGGGGACCTCCCACTCGACCACAGGTGAGGGGTCAACCTCAGTGCGAGCAGTAATTGGGCTGGCCCCCAGTAAGGACCGATCGGAGGACTCTGACGCGCTAGATGTCCGTTGGATCCCCCTGCCGGCCCACAACAGTGGCGCCCATCCACTGCAGCTTCAAGATGAGTAATCGAAGCCATCACAGCCTGAAGCTGAGAGAGAAGTGTCACCAACTCGGCTTGTGTTTTAGTACCGAGATCTGGGGTAGCATGATCGATGTGGGTGGAAGTTTGTTGAGTATGTTCTGAAACGATTAAAGGTGCATGTTCCAGGTTTTGTGATTGCTGTGACAGTATGTCTTAAAGGTTCCCTTATCAAGCGTCCGCTGGGTTACAGCTCGGTTGGCACACTGAAAAGAATAACGGCTTTACTTTCCGACGCCTCAGAACTTGTGACCACTCTTTCGAGCGAAACTGCGACCCATGGTCTGTAAGTACCTCCTTCCCCGGTCCTACATTTCCTTAAAAATTGCTAACGAAAGGCCTCGCCACAAGTTTCCCATTTGCCATCCTCTTTTGTGTAAAGGAAAACAAGCTTGCACGTCAGTTCCACAGCCTCCAGTACATAAGGAAAGCCTGACCTAGTACGGATTACCGGCCCGAACAAGTCGACAGCGGCGATGCCACACATATTTGTGGGAAGTACTGGGTGGAGAGGTGCAGCGTACATCACTGCGGCTGGTTTGGCTCGATGGCATGGCGTGTTCAAATGACACGGCGTGTTCGTCTGAGCATTTCGTTAAAGTAAAATGTCTCATGGAGTTTCTTGCAGCTCTGTCTTTGCGCCGAAAATCCCTTAACTCAAATGTATGCACCGTACTAATTTGTCCATGAGTACATCTGGACTTGTGAGTTGTCATCGTCTGTCGTCTTTACCATGAATTTTAAAGTGAATGCCGCTTTTTACTAAGTAGAAATGATGAAACGACGCATTTTCACGATCGTTCCAATTTTCTTTAACGCCTATCAATACCTTATCTCTTTCCTGGTTGTATGCATTTTTCCTGAGGCAGGTTGTAACAGCATTTTGTCCGGCTTAAGCTTCTAGATATAAGAAGCTGAAGTTTTTGTCTCCATCACCACCATCTTCTGCACGTACTAATCCAGCAGGTACACGTGAGAGGGTGTCTGCAATGATGTTTTTATCTATGGGAATGTACGCCACATTAAATCGGAATTCTTAGAGTTACAGTGCCCACCGCGCCGGTCTCTTGTGGGATGGCTCAGCGGTCTTTAAAAATTGCAGAGTTCGGTGGTCGATAAATACCCCTACCGTTCGACCAATAAGGTAATATTAGAATCTGATAAGTTTGTAGTAAGTTTCTAAGGGACCAAACTGCTGAGATCATCGGTTCCTAGGCCTACAAAATACTTAATCTAACTTAAACTAACTTACGCTAAGCACGTCACACACCCATGCCAGAGAGAGGACTCGAACCTCCAATGGGGGTGCCACGCGAAACATGGCAATGTGACTAAGACCGCACGGCTACCAAGTTTCGAGTCACAAAGCACTGGTAGAAATTAAATAGTCTGAGAAAACCGTGTAATTGTTTTTTATTGGTTCGAGTTGCGCATTTTGCAATCTCACAATTATTGTCCGGGTCAGGTTGTATTTCATCTCCAGATACGATGAGTTCCAGGAATCTTATTTCTCTTCTTCCGAATTGTAACTTGTCTAAGTTCACAGTCACTCTCACCTGTTCAAAGGCTTCCAAATCAGATGCATCACTTCATTGTAGACAGCCCATGACTTCACTGCCATGAGAATGTTACCCACATAGAGTGCTATGTTTGATCGTAAGTCTGCAGGAATTACACTGTTCAGGCATCTAATACAAGCAGCTGACGATATATTTAGCCAAACGGAAGGCTTCTGAACTGGTAACTGTTCATTTAAATTTATCTTGCACACTCTCATTCATGCTCTTGATTGATTCAAGTGAGAGCAGGGAAGGATGTATGTACTGACATAATACACATAAATGTATTGAATATGGGCGTGGGGCTCCGATAATTACAGTAAACATTGTAAAATGTGAAGTGAAATAAAGATAATAAACCTTGTATCCACTAAAGACCCCCTCAGCTGCTCAGTCTTTTTTAAGCAGTTTGCAGTTTGCTTCCATAATTGAGGTGCCAGAGGTGGGTGCATTAAGTTAAATGTTAAGTAAAATGATGAAGAGGCTCATGTGGAGACCCTTCAATTTGATATTTCTAATGCAGACAGATAAGAACAACAAGGTCTTAGCCCACTGCTGCACCCACGGAAACTGAGTTTATTCTGGTATTTCGATCCCAGTATTTCTAGTAAAGCAAACCGGTACATTAAGAAGGAGTATAAGACTCTCTACTACGTCCTTATTGGACCCGTTTCCTTCTGGCTCTACCGACTCGACTATTCTGTGTCTTTTCTCCGCCAGAGTTTTGCACTGGAAAATTAGATGTGGTGCAGTTTCATCTTCCTCACCACATAGTCCACACGTAGCGGCTTTTTGCTCTGTATCCATCCGGTGCAAATTTTTTATGAATTTTCACGTCCAGCCTTAAGTTCTACGACGAATTTGATCTGTTTTCTGTTCAAGTCAATTACTGTAGAACTCCTATTGAAAGGTTCGGCAACATTGACTTGCCATGTTTTTATTTTGGCTCGTAGTTCAATAAACTTTCTAGCTCCTGTTTCAGCTACGTAGTTTTGGTGGTACTGTGACCTTACGTGATGAAAGGTTCCGGTCCAATAAACCGAGTCATTGTGCCTGTCCTGGTCATTCTACTAGCTTGTTCCTTGCCAGTAATTCCTGAGTGTCCAGGGACCCACAGCAGTATTGCCTGATGCTTTCCCCTACTATGCTAACGGCTTCATGTCGTTGCAGTCACTGATAGACATCTTACAGCTGGTCAGCAATCAGAATAAATGAATAACAGCCCCACTACATTTTTTAAACAAATTTAGCCATACTTCACCTCCCACTTTATAGAAGAAATCTACGTTTCACGAAAACTATGTCCTTATGGACTGGTACCCACCTTAAACTCATATTCTATCCTTTGACAAAAAAAAATCAAATTTGAACTGAACTGTAAGTGGTCTGAGTACAACTTCTCTTTAAATCAAATGCCTATCCGAAATAAAAAAAAACTTATATGCCCACAATCAAAATTTCCACTTACTTCGCCTCTTGACAACACTGCTGCTGATTTCTCGAATGCACAGCTGGAAACAGCAAGCAAGTACAGTTACGTTAGATTCCAAAGTAAAATTTCCAAACTATATTCAAACTGTTACATACCACATAGTGCAATGCGACCAATGATTTTAAAAGGGTAGAAAGTTAAAAAGAACTTCTAAGAATCTCTAACAGCTTAATCACTTGAAATGTTATATATATATATATATATATATATATATATATATATATATATATATATATATAAGAACCATTGACCCAGCGGTTGGTGGGGTGGCTTGCGTGCCTCAGGATGCAGATGGCCGTACCGTAGGTGCAACCACAACGGAGGGGTATCTGTTGAGAGGCCAGACAAACGTGTGGTTCCTGAAGAGGGGCAGCAGACTTTTTCAGTAGTTGCAGGGGCAACAGTCTGGAGGATTGACTGATCTGGCCTTGTAACACTAACCAAAACGGCCTTGCTGTGCTGGTACTGCGAACGGCTGAAAGCGAGGGGAAACTACAGCCGTAATTTTTCCCAAGGGCATGCAGCTTTACTGTATGGTTAAATGATGATGGAGTCCTCTTGGGTAAAATATTCCGAAGGTAAAATAGTGCCCCATACGAATCTCCGGGAGGGGACCTCTCAAGAGAATGTCGTTATCCGGAGAAAGAAAACTGGCGTTCTACAGATCGGAGCGTGGAATGTCAGATCCCTTAATCGAGCAGGTAGGTTAGAAAATTTGAAAAGGGAAATGGATAGGTTAAAGTTAGATATAGTGGGAATTAGTGAAGTTCGGTGGCAGGAGGAACAAGACTTCTGGTCAGTGGACTACAGGGCTATAAACACAAAATCAAATAGGGGTAATGCAGGAGTAGGTTTAATAATGAATACGAAAATAGGAATGCGGGTAAGCCACTACAAACAGCATAGTGAACGCATTATTGTGGCCAAGATAGATACGAAGCCCACGCCTACCACAGTAGTGCAAGTTTATATGCCTACTAGCTCTGCAGATGACGAAGAAATTGAAGAAATGTATGATGAAATAAAAGAAATTATTCAGATAGTGAAGGGAGACGAAAATTTAATAGTCATGGGTGACTGGAATTCAGTAGTAGGAAAAGGGAGAGAAGAAAACGTAGTAGGTGAATATGGATTGGGGGAGAGAAATCTAAGAGCAAGCCGTCTGGTAGAATTTTTCACAGAGCATAACTTAATCATAGCTAACACTTGGTTCAAGAATCATAAAAGAAGGTTGTATACATGGAAGAATCCTGGAGATACTAGAAGGTATCAGATAGATAATATAATGGTAAGACAGAAATTTAGGAACCAGATTTTAAATTGTAAGACATTTCCAGGGGCAGATGTGGACTCTGCCCACAATCTATTTGTTATGAGCTGTAGATTAAAACTGAAGAAACTGCAAAAAGGTGGGAATTTAAGGAGATGGGACCTGGATAAACTGACTAAACCAGACGTTGTACAGAGTTTCAGGGAGAGCATAAGGGAACAATTGACAGGAATGGCGGAAAGAAATACAGTAGAAGAAGAACGGGTAGCTTTGAGGGATGCAATAGTAAAGGCAGCAGAGGGTCAAATAGGTAAAAAGACGAGGGCAAGTAGAAACCCTTGGGTAACAGAAAAAATATTGAATTTAATTGATGGAAGGAGAAAATATAAATATGCAGTAAATGAAGCAGGCAAAAAGTAATACAAACGTCTCAAAAATGAGATCGACGGGTAGTGCAAAATGGCTAATCAGGCATGGCTAGAGGACAAATGTAAGGATGGAGAGGCTTAACTCACTAGGGGTAAGATAGATACTGCCTACAGGAAAATTAAAGAGACCTTTGGAGAAAAGAGAACCACTTGTATGAATATCAAGAGCTCAGATGGAAACCCAGTTCTAAGCAAAAAAGGGAAAGGAGTAAGGTGGAAGGAGTATATGGAGGGTCTATTCTAGGGCGATATACTTGAGGACAATATTATGGAAATGGAAGAGGATGTAGATGAAGATGAAATGGAAGATATGATACTGCGTGAAGAGTTTGACAGAGAACTGAAAGACTTGAATCGAAACAAGGCCCTGGGAGTAGACAACATTCGATTAGTACTACTGACAGCCTTGGGAGAGCCAGTCCTGACAAAACTTTACCATCTGGTGTGCAAGATGTATGAGACAGGCGAAATACCCTCAGACTTCAAGAAGAATATAATAATTCCAATCCCAAGGAAAGCAGGTGTTGACAGATGTGAAAATTACCGAACTATCAGTTTAATAAGTCACGGCTGCAAAATACTAACGCGAAATCACATCAGACAGGTCTTCCCCCTCATTGAGGTCTTCAGTGTACTCTTTCCACCTAACTGCTCTCTCCTCTGCATTTAACAGTGGAATTCCCGGTGCACTCGTAATGTTACCACCCTTGCTTTTAATGTCACCGAAGGTTGTTTTGACTATACCGTATGCTGAGTCAGTCCTAATGACAATAATTTCTTTTTCGATTTCTTCACGTTTTTAATGCAGGCATTTTGTCTTAGCTTATCTGCACTTCCTATTTAGTTCATTCCTCAGCCAATTGTATCTTTGTATACCTGCCTTCCCCTGAACACAACGACCCACAGCACGTTTACCCTATTGCTTTCCCCTAGTCCCCGAAGGTCTTCATTCCATACTGTAATGACCTTTGTTCTCGATGCGGGGGCTGATAGGTATTTCACAGCTACTTAGGAATCTGAATAAATGAGTAACATTTCCACTATATTTTTGTTTCTGTATGATATTTAGCCTTACTTTGCCTCCCACTCTATAAAAAATAATGTACCTATTACTAAAAAAATGTACTTAAAATCTGTTAACCATCTTAAACTCACTTGCTAACCTATCACAAAACATAACTTAATTTGAACTGTACCGTAACTGTTTTAAATACAACCTCTCTTAATATAAATGTGCAACTGTAGTAAAACAACAAGGTCCTAATCAAAATTTCCACTTACCTCGCGTCTTGAGAGAACACTGGTGCAGATTTCTCGAAGGCCAACAGCAAACGGCAAGCAGGCAGCAGCTAATCTAGATTTCTGTTTCAAAATGGAATTTCCAAACAATATTCAAACTATTGCGTATCTCATGGTGCAATGTGAATAATGATTTAGAAAGTGTACAATGATGACGGAGAAGTTCTATAAAAAATAGAACAACTCTAAGCTCTGTAATGGTGTGGGGCGTATGCAGTTGGAGTGATATTGGACCATTGGTAAGTCTAGATACAAGTCTGACAAGTGACACGTACGTAAGCATCCTTTCTGATCGCCTGCATCCCTACATATCCATTGTGAATCCCGACAAATTTGGGCACTTGCAGCAGGGCAATGTGACGCCCCACACGTCCAGAATTGCTAAATACTAGCTACAGGAATACTCTTCTGAGTTTTAACACTTCCGCTGGCACGAAACTCAACAGACATGAACATTATTGATCATATATGGGATGCCTTGCAACGTACTGTTCAGAAGAGATCTCCATCCCCTCTTACTGTTGCTGGTTTATGGGAAGCCTTGCAGGATTCAGTGTGTCAGTTCCCTCCAGCGCTACTTCACACATTAGTCGAGTCCATGTCACGTCATGTAGCGGCAGTTCTGCATGCTCACGGGGGCCCTACAGGATATTAAGTATGTGTACCAGTTTCTTTGGCCCTTTAGTGTACAGGAAAGAAAAACCTTTGGTATTTAATGGAACTGGGTTGCTGGATCTGCACATTTAAGACAGTTGAATAAATATTAAATACATAACTTTGCCATATTTATCTGTTGCACAACGAAAAGCCGTAGGACATAAAAATGGAAGTTTGAGAGAGAACATGTAAGCACTTGCTTTGGTAAAAATATCATTTTTATAAAAGACACAACTGCACAAACTAGTAAACTAAACAAATAATGAGTGGGTGATGGCTGCTTTTTTTAAGATTGCTCTCGGCTGGGCTACAAAATAAAAACTGCATGCTGGTGATCCTGTCATGATTTGTCATTAATTATTAATGAGGTCGGGTCAGAGGAATCTTTCAATGGTGACATTCACGCACATATACGCATACAACTGAGATTCGGGACAAATATAACAATAAAGAAAAACTTCACCTGTATGCACGTGGTCGGCAAACGGTCGTCCCCTTGGCTTCAGTGCACGAAGCAAGTTAACAAGAATTCATCAGTAAGAATGAACTATTAATAGTTGCATAATAGAAGAAGTTCTGAGAATAATTTGGAAATTTAACCCCAAGAATCAGTAACTGTGACATGTAAAGTTTCTCACAATCCACGAACACGTGGTCGTCACAAACAAAAAACTTGCATAATATGAGTGGTATAATTCAGAATAGCTAAACAAATTGGACAAGATATATTACCGTGAGACACGATCTGCGAAGGTAAGGCTTTGAGATCCGTACTTAACACATTCTGAGACAACGAAGACACGAGGGAACAAGAAATGAACTGAAAGCGAGATTAGATTTCAGAAACCTGTTCAATTATGCTATACTTGTGAGATTAACAACTTACTAAATCAGACTGAACTGATAAGATATGTCACGCGCCATGTGTTCGAACAGGGGGGAGCAGAACAGTAGCGTTCATGGGTGGATAAGTGGAACTGTTCATAATGTTCCGAAATTAGCAAGACAAATTCCATATACCGCTGAACGAGCAATGAACGATGAAAGCAAGACGTTAATTTCGACTGGAGCTGAAATCTACAAAAATAAGATAAAGAGTTAACTGCGAATAGGCACAGTCACACTTAGTCGTTACCCCGACTCGCGTTTGTGGACGCTCAACTGCGTGGTCATCAGCGCCCGTACAGTGTCCCAATCTTTATACAGTCCAATTTCAGACACGTTCAAAAATGGTGATGAAATTATAGGGACAACACAAACACCCAGTCCCCGGGCAGAGGAAATGCTGAACCAGGCCGGGAATCGAACCCGGGACCCCGTGATCCAGAGGTAGCACCGCTAGCTACTTATTTTTTTAAACATTTACTTAAGGAACAATGTTACACATTCCAAATACATTCTAATTACATGCACTAACCATGCTAACATTTGTATAGGAAATGATTTAAACAAAAACAGTTTGATCATTGCAGTTATGCTGATGTTAAAGTAATACAACAGATGTTTGTGTTACTGACTAAATTACCAGAAAGAATTAATTTGAATACCAAGAAAAGTTTTTTAAAGACATTCAGACTCCTTCCCACGTGAATAAATAAAAAACTGCACTTTGAATTACATTTACTCAAATCTTTACAGAAGCATAAATAGCACTTTATGAACGATACCAGCATGTTCTTCGGATAATTTTAATATATTAATGTACAAAAGGAAATCGTCTCCGTGAGCGACAGGCCTAGGGAAGAAACTGATCTTTAACCTTCTCAGCTCAGTCAGACTAGCTATGAGCATTTCACACGATTATATGGAAGTCACTAAAAATTACACAGAATATGGAACATTTATGCCCATCGCACATAAAAACCATTTAATAATCGTATTATACAGTCTCTTAAATACCTGAGGATGGCGGAGAAGAGATGTTATAAAGTTGACTAGCCTTCCAACTACACTTTCTGGACATGAATGGAATGGTAATTATCTGAAGTGATCAGACCTATATAATAGATCTTTCACTGGAAAACTGACTTACACATCACAGTGCAAAAATGAACAGAGCAATTTGCCAGACATTGAATATTGCAATATATTAGATACAATATTACGGTTTTAACCAATCGATAAAGACATTTCCATAAAAAATGTTAGTTTTCACATTAATACTATAAACAATTAATGCAGCTATACTGATCTGTGTTTTGACACTATTAGACACACTATCTAACTGTCTTCTTTTATATTTTATCCAATTCCCAATCTATCAAATATAATATTTTACATATTACCGTACTTTTTCTTGTGATTCGAATACCTTCTAATTATTTTGGTATTCACGCAGCATGTGTACCTTGAACTTTATGGTGATGTCGGATGTTAGTTTTTTAATGAAGTAATTAACAAAATTTCCCAGCAACAGTATACAGTGTTATTTTTTGCCTCTGGGAAAAAGCGTGCTTTAGGCCTCTGTATCAATGAGAGCGATATACTCTCAGGCGATGTCCCTGTAATCAGAGCTATTTGCTCTTGGATCCATTTCCAACTATTAATGTGACCGGTGGAAGTGTATCTACGAATTTAAAAATAATTCACAAGCCAAGATCGCTTAAATACTGTTTACTGGGTAACCGGTTTCAACACACTGAAGGTGCCATCATATGATATGTGAAGATATATCATGACAGGTTTGAGGGAGGGCTTACATGAGTTACATTATATACATTACTATTGGTACAGTACCACACACCTGAATGTAGCTTAACGTTCATATACCATTAGTTATAACGATACCTGAGGCAGACCAACTGATATAATATCATTGTCACAAGAAATTAATCAGTGATGTAAATCTGGTACATGACCGCTTCTCGACTAACAACGGTCGGCATCACACTGCCTTATTCCGCGTCGGTTTACCTGCTGCGATTCACAACCGGCCTCTGGATAGCGCCGTCCAAGCAGTGCACACACAGTCCTATGGTAAAACCACTCATTACTACTACAATACAACTTTACTATTACTGCTAATCAAATACCCATGCAAAGAACACTTTCGCATACACTAACTGTACGTGCTATACATGCTATGCATACTATACATACTACACATACTATAAAGTACGTCAATTACAGATTAAAATCATCTGAAGCAAAGGTATTGTCCATATTAGCACCATTTGGAGTTCTGTGAGGCGCTAATATGGATAATGCCTTTGCTTCAGATGGTTTATAAATGTTAAGCTACTTTCATGTATGTGGTACTGTACTAATAGTCTTGTAAATAGTATAACTCATGTAAGCCCTCCCTCAAACCTGTCATGTTATATCTTCACAGATCGTATGATGGCACCTTCAGTGTGTTGAAACCGGTAACCCAGTAAACAGTATTTAAGCGATCTTGGCTTGTGAATTATTTTTACAACAGAGCGATCGCACCACTACGCACTATGTGTCCACTGCAAAATATCTACGAATTATTGTGTCAACTAGATGGAATTGTTGACCTAATTTGCTTCACAGAGTACGAATGCGTATAGTCTTTCATTGGTGCTAATTACATTGTTAACTGTCTGGCACCACGACGTTTTTAAATTATACGTGGGCACATTGGAACTAATATTTTTCCAAATCTCAGTCCAATCAATGTTTGGAAACTGTCATTCTATTTTGTTCCTTCCTTCGCTTTTTTTCGTTACCGCATTATGGCTCTTGATATTAAGTGTCATGACCGTCTGATTTCGGCACTTACATCAACGAACTTTACATAGAAAACCCTCACAAGCTGTAAACGACCGTTGACATTCTGCACGTCAATCGGGGGAGGCAGGCTTCGAGGTTTAAGATCTCGAAAAGTTGGCTGGTTATGCTTTCGCGCTAATCTCTTATTACATTAACTTGCGTTTTCATAAAAGGTGTAGAGGCTTTATCCGTGATATCAGTTAAACCTAGTCCACCATTTTTAGGAATTAAAGTGGGTACTTTAGCCGATACTCTGAACACTTCACCTTTCCACAAAAAGTTTGTGACTTTGGACATAATTCTTCTCGCTATCATTCTCGGTATTGGAAATAGCTGGGCAATATAATAAGCTTTATCAAGGATGCATGAGCTGATATGCATTGTTCTTTGAACTTGGATCAAACACGGAGTTAAATTCTTTATAATGGCTCCTTGCAGTTTATCTGCTGCAGATTTTCAATTTAAAGCCGTCATTTTCATGGGGCATGCTGTCAGGGTGATCCCAAGTGTTTTATTTTGTCTGGCTAATTTTGCCCACTCGACGTTGATATTATCAAAACCTCTGAGATTTAACATCTTACTTTTTCGTTCGTTTCCATTGGCTCCAGATACTCTACAGTATGTATCAGTCACTGTTGCTAGCGTCGTGACCTCTTCGTCATCCCTTATAATGACCCCTATATCGTCAGCATAGGATCGCAAAGCTGTTTTATTTCCTGATTTTTAATCTACCATGGACATATTGGAGGATATGTTTCAGTGAAATGGCGAAAAGCGACATGGACAGAGGACTTCCTTGAAGAACACCTCGTTTTATTTGTATCGGCCTGGATTGTTGGCAATTCACAGTTATTTTTACATTTATTACAGTTGCTCTGTTCTTTATCAACTGTATGAACCTACCGTTAAATCCTATTTTCTTCAACGTCGGTAGGAGATATTCATGATTTACTACATCGAAGGCTATATAAAAGCCCAAAAGAAATAAATAATACTTTATGTGTGTTACAGAAGTTATTACAATGACATCCCTGGATTCTCCTAGATTTTAAAAAATGGTTCTGTTTGCCGTTCAGTTCTGACGTTTGCTAACAATTTTATCTCTAAGGCATGAAATTCTCTTGTTTACTATGCTATGCTATTAATTTATAATCAGAATTTATCAGTGAAATTGGACGAAAATTGTTTAAATCTTTGTTTCCATTATTTTTTTGCACAAGAATGATTTTACTCTCCTTAAACTCAGCCGGAATCGTTATTCCCTGAATAACCCCATTTACAATATCCGTGATTTTCGCACCCACTATTGGCCATAACGGATGTAAAACTCTGCTGGTAGATTATCCGGTCCTGTGTATTCTTTTGGTGGTGAGGTGCACAGAGTCTCATACACTATCTCTTCACTGTATACCTAGATAAAATTTTCGTGGTCATCTTCTGTAAGCTGTGGGACTAGGATGACAAGGAATTCTTACAAGGATGCATCACTACTTTGATTTACAGAATATAGCTAGCAATAATAGCGATAAATTTCGTCCACGATATCCTAGTGTGTTCTGAGAATCGTATCGTTTTTTGTTCGAATTTCATCAATAAAAGACCTTCTTTCGTTTTTCGTATGCTTCACTAAATAGTATAGCGAAATTATTTTGTTTTCTGACACCGAATTTGCCTTCGATTTTATTTTCAACCCCTTCCATTTGATTTCTCTTGATATTAAGCAACTTGGCCTTACTTTTTTGATGTCTGCTTTGCGAAGTGAGGAACCTGCAGGGACGTGATCATATAGATCTCTCAAAATGGAATAGTAATATTCTATAGTGCATTTCATTACTCTTGCGCTCTGGGCACCGTATTGTATAAGAACCTTCTTCAACTTTTGCTTCGCAATTTTAACCCTCCAGTCGATAGGATGAAATGTTAAAATTCCACTGATTCTTGAATCGGCGAACTGGCTGTGTAGTTATATTTATGCAAGCTAAGACACTTGAATGGTCTGAAGGCTTGGTTTCTACTTTTGTCACAGAACTTTCAAGATTTTTAGAAATATATAATTTATCAATCCTGCTACGAGATCTTGCGATTACATAAGTGAACTGAACAATGGAGGGGTATTTGATTTCCCATATATCCTTCAATTGTAAACCGGTAACTAGTTTGAAACTTCCTGGCAGATTAAAACTGTGTGTCCGACCGAGACTCGAACTCGTCATCCCTTAAAATGACCCCTATATCGTCAGCATAGACTGCAGAGTGAAAATCTCATTCTGGAAACATCCCCCAGGCTGTGGCTAAGCCATGTCTCCGCAATATCCTTTCTTTCAGGAGTGTTAGTTCTGCAAGGTTCGCAGGAGAGCTTCTGTAAAGTTTGGAAGGTAGGAGACGAGGTACTGGCAGAAGAAAAGCTGTGAGTACCGGACGTGAGTCGTGCTTCGGTAGCTCAGATGGTAGAGCACTTGCCCGCGAAAGGCAAAGGTCCCGAGTTCGAGTCTCGGTCGGGCACACAGTTTTAATCTGCCAGGAAGTTTCATATCAGCGCACACTCCGCTGCAGACTGAAAATCTCATTTCGGTAACTAGTTGTTTTAGTACACTTGAGTAATTAAAATTAGGCAACTGATCTTTTCGATTCAAAACGCAATTAAAATCACCTCCAAGTAATTACTGTCTTGGATTTTTCCTTAACAAGTACAACAGTTCATCTTTGAAGTAACGTCCCTTGTCAGCTCGCTGAGAACTTCCTGGAGGGGCTTACAAATTGATGATAGTCACATCACAGATGCCTAGTCCTTTTCCCCTTCCGGATTCCAGTCGCTCCACCTCACTTCTTGGAATACCTTCCCTCACCAAAACAGCTATTCAAACACTTGTTTCGTGAGACATTTATGTAACTTATATAACGAGAAATTACTAAATTCGACATTAGAACTTCTTGCAACTGGGCAATATCTGTCGCGGATTCGTATAAAAATTCCTGAAGTGTCGATAGTTTCTAACTAGACGTAATTTTATTTAAGTTTATAGTGGTGACAGAATGAGACTGCGTCATTGCACTGTAACTACGTAGTTGTTTTGATGAACTAATTTAGTTTCCCGTGGTTCAGGGTTCATTTAAACCACTAACAGTTTTATCGGAAGGCTGAACATCGAATAACACTTCAGTTTATTAGTTACCGTTCCGTTTTTTTCCTACTTCTGAGGTTTTATGTTGTACCGCCAGTAGACTGATTTCCTTCTAAACTTTCAGATTTTTTCCTCCAGTGATTCATGTAGGTCTGTTTCGTACCGAACATTCTTTGGGTTTGGGTCGCCCTTTTCGGATTTTTGCTTCCCTTGGTTACGAGCTACATTCACATTTGGTTGCGTTATTATTTTACTTCGCGACTCATCTGGAGCAGCAGCAGACGCTTTCTCAGTTTCTGTTGCTGGCGCCTGTCCTGCGGTGTTGGCCACCACTTCCTTGTTATTTATTAATATCACTTACTTGCTGATCGAGGGAAACCTGTGGAGACGGCAGTTTTGCAACCTCTCCCTGAATTCGTTTACTAACAGATAGCTGCTGATCTTTGCAATCGGCTACTGCACCTGTTGTCTCTTGCAAATTAGTACTGACTACACTTTCTTCATATTCTGAAATCGTCTACGTATTATCTTTCTGCTCATCAGTTTCCATTCCCATTTTGCCTTCGGGTTCCTCTGACTCCTCATCACACTGTTTTTGCTGGCGGAGTGCGGGCGTTGGACAGGACTGCTCGTCCTCTGAACAACTACCAGTTGTCTCCAGAGGTGGTTTTTCGGTTGTATTTCAGTTTCAAGAGTAGTGGTAAAAGTGGTTTCCCTTTGTTGTTAACGGGGAAGATGGACTGTTATCGTGAAGGTGGACGTCAGCTTGGCCCGCGGCTACAACGTTCTCAAATGGTTAAAATGGCTCTGAGCACTATGGGACTTAACTTCTGAGGTCATCAGTCGCCTAGAACTTAGAACAACTTAAAACTAACTAACCTAAGGACATCACACACATCCATGGCCGAGGCAGGATTCAAACCTGCGACCGTAGCGGTCGCGCGGCTCCAGACTGTAGCGCGGCCAACAACATTCTCAACCAGTTGATCCGACCTGTTCTTTGGTAACAGATCATTAAAGGTAAATTTCTGACAATGTATCAAATTACTTTTAACGACAACAGTTCGCCGCGGACATTCCTGTCTGAAGAGGCCGGTTTAGTTACATATATGACATGTAGCTTCGTGTACAAACAATTTGCGCCTTATACCCACAAACCGTTAAGCGAGACGGAATATTGGTCTTTACGTCCATCTCTACACAGCGAACCACGGTGAAACATTGCAGTTTAATGCGAAGCGACCGTCTTTCATTTGCAATTGATTTGACGTCCCCATAGTTTCAAAGAGCTTCCTTAATCATATGATTTTCAATTTCAATGGGAAGATTCAAGACACTAACGGTTTTGTAATCAATGTCAGCTGTATAGATGGAAACCTTACTTTTGTAACCACTTCTACTTCATAGCCACACTTTCGTCACACTTTATCAACAGTCGCAGTCCTGAATAACTTGACACAAACACAGTATTTTTGTGATCCAGTTGCCAGGTATGGGCGGTTTCAGAGTTGACACCAATTACCCGATTTCAATAATGGTTCAAATGGCTCTGAGCACTATAGGACTTAACATCTGAGGTCACCAGTCCCCTACAACATAGAAATTCTTAAACCTAACTAACCTAATGACATCACACACATCCATGCCCGAGGCAGGATTTGAACCTGCGATCGTAGCGGTCGCGCGGTTCCAGACTGAAGCGCCTAGAACCGCTCGGCCGCGCAAGGCCGGCAATTACCTGTGTAATCCAGTCATCTATTTCCAGGGATGTTGGCAGAACAGGACGGGACACCTTGTCAAAAGCAAATACCAGAGTATTCTGTCTGAGGTTTGTAGCTATGGTTAATACAGCGACTAAATTTCTGTTAAACACCCAAAATTCCAATTAGCATCAGCACGACCAGAAAGAGCAATCATATCACAAGGAATATGAACGAACACGGAGATTAACGGACGGATAACACTCAGCGAAGCAAAAGTACAGCGATGTAAACACGGAATTGCA
Organism: Schistocerca nitens; assembly: GCF_023898315.1. NCBI lineage: Eukaryota > Metazoa > Arthropoda > Insecta > Orthoptera > Acrididae > Schistocerca > Schistocerca nitens. The sequence continues at coordinate 34,433,417 of NC_064620.1, read as the reverse complement.
GTGCAGCAGTAAACAACGTCCACTCGCTAGCGCGGCTGAAACTGAACTACCACTAGACCACGAGTTGCGGACAACCCCTTTGCTACCTGATATGTGCTTTATGGGACTGGCTCTTGAGACACACTAGCAGATTACTTTTATTCTCACAGGGCTAGGTATTCAGATTTGTCTTGGACACTCTCACTCACGATTTTCATTCGTCAGGTTGGATGAGGAACGGATGTATATACCGACATTTGCGCATAGATGTATTGAATATGCGTGGTCGTGCTCGGACAGGTACCAAAAGTTAGTAAAATGTGAAATGAAATAAAGATAATATACGTTGTAGCCACTATAGACGCACACAGCTGCTCAGTCTTTTTTATTTAGTTTACAGTTTGCGGCCAGATTTCAGGTGCCAGAGGCACGTACATTAAGTTAAATGTTAAGCAAAATGACGAAGAGACTCCTGTAGAGACCCTTCAATTTGATATGTTGAATGCAGGTAGATAAAAACAGTAATGGTCTTAGCCCACTGATGAACCAACGGAAACTAGAGGGTGTTTCAAAAATGACCGGTATATTTGAAACGGCAATAAAAACTAAACGAGCAGCGATAGAAATACACCGTTTGTTGCAATATGCTTGGGACAACAGTACATTTTCAGGCGGACAGACTTTCGAAATTACAGTAGTTACAATTTTCAACAGCAGATGGCGCTGCAAGTGATGTGAAAGATATAGAAGACAACGCAGTCTGTGGGTGCGCCATTCTGTACGTCGTCTTTCTGCTGTAAGCGTGTGCTGTTCACAACGTGCAAGTGTGCTGTGGACAACATGGTTTATTCCTTAGAACAGAAGATTTTTCTGGTGTTGGAATTCCACCGCCTAGAACACAGTGTTGTTGCAACAAGACGAAGTTTTCAACGGAGGTTTAATGTAACCAAACGACAATAAAGGATCTGTTTGAAAAATTTCAACGGACTGGGAACGTGACGGATGAACGTGCTGGAAAGGTAGGGCGACCGCGTACGGCAACCACAGAGGGCAACGCGCAGCTAGTGCAGCAGGTGATCCAACAGCGGCCTCGGGTTTCCGTTCGCCGTGTTGCAGCTGCGGTCCAAATGACGCCAACGTCCACGTATCGTCTCATGCGCCATAGTTTACACCTCTGTCCATACAAAAGTCAAACGCGGCAACCCCTCAGCGCCGCTACCATTGCTGCACGAGAGACATTCGCTAACGATATAGTACAGAGGATTGATGACGGTGATATGCATGTGGGCAGCATTTGGTTTACTGACGAAGCTTATTTTTACCTGGACGGCTTCGTCAATAAACAGAACTGGCGCATATGGGGAACCGAAAAGCCCCATGTAGCAGTCCAATCGTCCCTGCATCCTCAAAAGGTACTGGTCTGGGCCGCCATTTCTTCCAAAGGAATCATTGGCCCATTTTTCAGATCCGAAACGATTACTGCATCACGCTATCTGGACATTCTTCGTGAATTTGTGGCGGTACAAACTGCCTTAGACGACGCTGCGAACACCTCGTGGTTTATGCAAGATGGTGCCCGGCCACATCGCACGGCCGACGTCTTTAATTTCCTGAATGAATATTTCGATGATCGTGTGATTGCTTTGGGCTATCCGAAACATACAGGAGGCGGCGTGGATTGGCCTCCCTATTCGCCAGACATGAACCCCAGTGACTTCTTTCTGTGGGGACACTTGAAAGACCAGGTGTACCGCCAGAATCCAGAAACAATTGAACAGCTGAAGCAGTACATCTCATCTGCATGTGAAGCCATTCCGCCAGACACGTTGTCAAAGGTTTCGGGTAATTTCATTCAGAGACTACACCATATTATTGCTACGCATGGTGGATATGTGGAAAATATCGTACTATAGAGTTTCCCAGACCGCAGCGCCATCTGTTGTTGACAATTGTAACTACTGTAATTTCGAAAGTTTGTCTGCCTGAAAATGTACTGTTGTCCCAAGCATATTGCAACAAACGGTGTATTTCTATCGCTGCTCATTTAGTTTTTATTACCGTTTCAAATATACCGGTCATTTTTGAAACACCCTGTATATTCATTGTACTGTTTCTCCCCGTGTGGTTCTAGTAAAGCAAACAGGTACCGTTAAGAAGTGGTAGAAGACTCTTCACTAGGTCCTGATTACACGCGATTTCCTCACGCTCTGTCGAGTCGAATATTCTGTCACTTCTGCCCACTAAAGCTTCGCATTCGATGATTATATGTGGTGCAGTTTCATCATCCTCACCACACAGTCCACACTTAGTGGGCCTTACCTTCCGTATCCATCGTGCGTTGATGTTTTATGAAGTTCCCCGGCCAGTCAAGAGTTCTACCACGAGTTTGATCTGTTTCCTGTTCAAGTTCCTTTTTCGGACAGTACAGAAGTTTAGTGTGATTTGTGACTACAGCGTGTTTGTGAAAATACGGTATATTTAGCAGCGAGTTTTTAATTTTACTAAAATCCACTTGAAGATAAATCCAGTGCAATTCTTTACTCACAAACCTTGCTCTTAATACTATTAATTGGCATCAATTTGATTCGCACTCAAGTCTCTTTTGTGCAGATTCGTGTAACTATGTAAAAGACACGGAGGCTAGATAGCGAGTACTGAAATTTCCAAGAGGAATGGGGGCAACTTTATTTCGTAATTGAGTGAAGTTAAGTCAGTGTGTATAATTTGCAAAAAAACAATATCAGTTCTCAAGGAATACATTATGAGACTATAAATTCTCAAAACTATTCCAAATTTACAAGATACCGAAAGTTAGAAATTATACGTGTTTGAAACGTGGTTTGAAATCTCAGAAAATGTTGTTTTAAGAAAGTAAAATCTGAACAACAAGCAGCAACTCTCCTAGTTACCCCATGGCTCACTCTGTAACAAAACATGGAAAATCATTTACTGACGGCAAATTAATAATGGATTGCATGACTGCAGAAGCTGAAGAAATGTCTCCAGAAAAAGCTAATTTATTTAAAAACATCCGTTTTTCTGCAAACGCTGCAGCTCGAATTTAAATACATTGTCAGTTTTCTGAGAAACCTCAACACTACAAGTGGTTGTCTTTGGTTACGAATGAATGAACGTGTGTTTCGGATAGTGCACAGTTGTTAATTCTTATTGAATGGTTGAACAGAAGTTATGAAGTTTATAAACAGTTTATTGACGTTCACGGCATTGCCACGAGAGAAGAACTTTTTAAAGGTGTAGAAAATGCTGTTGAGCAAAACAGTCTTCAACGAAAAACATACGGTGTGTCAAAAGTGATGGTGGCAAAAACATTTGTGGAGAAAACACAAGTATCATTGCTGTCGTGTCAAAGGCGATAGAAAATGTCGGTGGATCGAAACCATTAATCGCACATTCCATCATTCATCAACAGTTCCTGTGTGGAAAATGCTTGGATATATTACAAGTCTTAAAGACACTCATGTCAGCTGTATAAAAGACCACATACTCTCAGTCATCGTCAACTCCGCGAGTTTACTGAAGAGGTTGAAGAAAATGATTTACCAAATAATGCACCAGTGCGCTGGCTTAGCTGTGGAAAAGCTCTGACTCGGTTATTGGGCTCGTAGCAAGAATTGAAAGTTTCTGAATGAAAGGAATCGATCTCTGCTGTCACAAAACACTGGGTAGCTATGGAAGTTACCATTTTGTTCAGATTTAACTAAACAAGTGAACAACAGTAAGTTGATGTTACAACGCGAAAACTAACTACTGCCTCATTTGCACACTCATATTAAATCATTTCAACAAAAAATATACTGTTTCAGTCTCAATTCAACAAAAATACATGCCAAAATTCATTAAAGAGTCAGAGAATTTATTCCCGGTTGCTTTTGCAACTGAAACTTCGAATTCTTGAAAAATAAATTTTGAGTCCCGTGTTCCAGAGTTTGGTACAAACGATATTAAGATTATTCGAAACCCTTTTAATGCCGACATAGAAACTCTTGCCTCAGAATTGCAGATGGAAATGGATTGATTTGCAGTGTAGCGATTTTTGTAGAGATAAATGATCTATTTATCTTTATGAAAAAAATGAACTATACAATAATATTAAAGATCTGAACAAGCCGATGAGGATTTGAAGCCGCTGCTGATAATTCCCCGTAGTGAGACCCCCAACTGCAAACAATTGCAAGAGGGAAGTTGCAGCTACGTAAATCTCATTAATTATAATTACAATACTTAATCTCATGATGTGAATTGCCTACGTATGTCACTTGGTTATGGTAAATTTTCAAGAAATATCATATAAGTAATTACAGCTAAAGGAATCTGTTACTATATATACGTCAGTTAATGTTTGTTTTAATTTGTAATAAATAAAAATAACTAATTATTGTACGTATTTTATATGATTTATTCGCACTGTAAATTTTGCACTGTACAGTGTTACTTCGTGTAACGAGCAGGATTCGTTCCTGAACTTCCTGGTAATTAACCCTCGTAAGAGAAACACTTGTTTTCTCTAGGAGTCCATGTAGAATAGGTCAATGCTTTCCATTCCGAATAAAATAGATACTCAAACAGTTATATAATAGAGTATAGTAATTTTTTATTTGTACTACAGTACATCCTGTTTTAGAAGAAAGTTGTCTAAAGATATTTGTTCTTGCCTGTGCTACAAAATGTGTCGAAAAAGAGACATACCTTCATCGTTAACAAGATTTGTAGCGAGGATAGAAACTTCCTTACTTGCATCTTTAATCCATTCGTGTTAGTAAACGTCGACAAATCAGAACTCGAGTCACACACAGATACTGAAAGGGAAAGGGTTACGATGCATCAACGAAGAAAACGATCTTGCAACATTGTTGGTGAGAAATTACAACCTCGTCGCGGAAGCTCGGGCATTACAGATGACTGCACACAGCACGGTCGCAGGCTCTACTTTTACAGTGCAGAGGTTACAGGAGAACGTGTGACTTACAAATTACTCATTTCTAGTGACCAAAGAGACCGATCCAGGCCATAACGTGGTTTTTGAATTTTAAAAAGAATTTTTTTTTAATTTTTTGATCGGTGATCCAAAAAGTTTATTAAAAATGGTCATTAAAGACAGATAAAAAGAAACCGAAACAGACTCTTTAAGCGAATCATCGTTCGGTAAGCAGTCGTTTTATTACATTTTCTTCTACTCATTGTGCGAATTACGTCTTATGGGAGGTGCTCTATAAGCAATATTCGACTGCAATAAAAAACATTACGGTGGACTGGGTACCATACATGTCCGGAGCGATACCGTAGATGGTGTTCGTGGGTCGGTGTTGGCCCGCGGGCTCTAGTGTGGAGACAACTGAACAACGAAAGGTCTGTCGGTTTTCATTAATAGTGTTACAGCTACTGCTAATTAGCAGTTGGTCATACGAAGTGTGACTATGGTTTAACAGGAGAGTCCGAGACATATGCAGTATATCATAAGACTAAAATTTTACTAACATTTAAATATAAGGTTACGATTTTATGGAGGTGAGGGAGTTAATTTGAAATACTGAGTTTACTATCAACTGAGGAAGCTAATATCTGATACTTTCTTTAAGAATTATTGTCTGAAATTAATTTAATTAATAATGTTTTTCAGCATTAATTAAACGTTTGGGGCACGTTTTATTAATTATGCAAGGAACAGCCTTTCAAGACCCTAAGTAAAGCATAGTCGTTTCAGCAGCTGGCTGCTAGACTACTTCACCGTTACCAAAAGCAAAATACCATACAAACCTTTTTGCGAGAACTCTGTACTGTGACTCTGAACTGCAGTGAGTCAGTGGAAGCACTTTCTGACTGGACTGGCAAAGTCGATGCTCAGACCTAAGTGCCTATCCACAATGCTGAGGCGAACAAAGTGTTACTGCAGGAGGCGGCAGCTCTTAGATTTATGGCGCAATTGGAGGAAATATATTTTGCTGAAGGAAGAGGGAGATCACCACTTATTCGCCTATGAGGTCAGACGCTGCGGACGTGGACGCATGGGCCATATAAAGAAACGGTGTAAGCAACAAGAATGTTACTCATGTGGGGAAGTGGGCCACCAAGCATCTGAATATCAGAGGACAAGAACAGGAAGCACCTTTTGCAGCAGCAGCTGTTAAACTGAAACGCAATGGTTCGACTGTCAGAAAGTAGTCCAGATAGGTCGTAACGCTGGAGAAGTTAGTGAGCAGACGGAAAGCTTCTCAGTGGGCTTAGTAGGCGATGTGTAACATAGGTTTCTTGTAGACACGTGGGCACATGTGTCCGTTATCAGTCTGGACCAGGTAAACAGGAGGTGACAGGGCCACCACGATATAAGGTACATGAGCAGTGTGCGGCTCACGTTAATGCCGTTCATAGCTTGTCATCTTGTAATAGCGATACTGGCGTCTCGTTTTGTTAGTGTGTTCACTGGCGAGACTACGTTTGCTCGCATTGTCTGTACGCGAATGGTAGCAGCAGCGCTTATCGATAGCGCGTACTGTGGTACCATCATCGCAGCAACCTCTAGTATTTCCGGGTGGTCGTGTGTCGAGTTAGTGAGTTGGGACGGAGCAGTAGTGAGGTCCGGACAGCCAGTACTCGCCCAACCGCTGGCGACACACATGCACTGTCCGACGGAAGGACGTGGTCGCGAGAGTGCACGACCACATCAAGGACCGGAAGGACGTGGTCGCGAGAGTGCACGACCACATCAAGGACCGGATTCAGCGACTTATAGTTGAATGGACCGTGATATTCGAGTAGTGCCACTTTCACTTGTGTGTGTGTGTGTGTGTGTGTGTGTGTGTGTGTGTGTGTCCGCCCGTTGAAGTGACCTCATGGCAATAAGTTGTTAGTGCACAATTTATACTGCTATCTTTCACATGCCTGACTTGAGTGGGGACGACCGTTGGTTGGTCGTTCTGTCGGTCGTCGCAGCGGACGACGTGCATTTGGTCTTCCGACCGCTTCTGGCTTCTCTGTGTTTGTGCCGACTTATAAATCGTCCGAGTTGTTTCACAATGACTGGTTTTAGTATTGTGAGTTGCTGGTGGAATTGTTCTCCAGGAGCGGTGTGTATCTTCTGGTTTTGAATGAGCACTTAATTTAATGCTGTATGTGTTGTGTTGGCAGAAGAGCCAACACCGTGTTGCTAGAGGAGGCCGAAATGCACACGTTTAAGCTCACGCAGACTGGCGTGAGGTCTGGAACAAGGTAAAGTAATTATACTATCAAGAAAAGAACGTAGCTGCTGGAATACTTAACTTTAATCCATAATTGGAGAACATCGCTCTTGATGATACATGAATTACAAGATCAATGGCAAATGATAATGGCGCCTTGCTAGGTCGTAGCAAATGACGTAGCTGAAGGCTATGCTAACTATCGTCTCGGCTAATGAGAGCGTAATTTGTCAGTGAACCATTGCTAGCAAAGTCGGCTGTACAACTGGGTCGAGTACTAGGAAGTCTCCCTAGACCTGCCGTGTGGCGGCGCTCGGTCTGCAATCACTGACAGTGGCGACACGCGGGTCCGACGTATACTAGCGGACCGCGGCCGATTTAAAGGCTACCACCTAGCAAGTGAAGGCTACCACCTAGCAAGTGTGGTGTCTGGCGGTGACACCACATTCCTCCCCCGCAAATCGGCGTACGGTTGTATTATAAGGCTTCCGCCCGCCGTGGGGAGGACCCCATGTTGACATATGCGACGAGGTGGGGAGCCTAACAACAGGCGAGACCGTTCCACCCGCACCCTGCCATTCGGTCCGAGGGGAGCTAGTAAACGCCTGAAAACCTACTCCAGGGTGCACGCCAACATGCGGTGTATGCGCCCGTAGAGAGACAGGAGGGGCCGAAGAGTCGACCTCCATCGGGGCGGTGCACCCAACGGGCGAAGACGCCATGTGGTCCGGAGCGGGCAAGAGCTCCATGGTGGAGGACAGCTGGTCACGGGAAACGATCGGCGGCGCGTGACCCAGGGAGGCGCCCGGCGGTTGCAGCGACGCGTCCACTGCGGGCGTCGCCGGCGGGAGAACAGGCGGTGGCGCGTCGCCATGGGGCAAAATGGAAGGCAGCGTCGGTAACATCTGGGGCTGAGGCGAGCCAGTAGATGGGTCCCCAGGGCGCTGACTGGACGGCACCGTCGCTGAAAGCAGACGGGGAGCGGCAGAACCCAGGCGACGACAGATGGCTCAAATGGCTCTGAGCACTATGGGAGTTAACATCTATGGTCATGAGTCCCCTAGAACTTAGAACTACTTAAACCTAAGTAACCTAAGGACATCACACAACACCCAGTCATCACGAGGCAGAGAAAATCCCTGACCCCGCCGGGAATCGAACCCGGGAACCCGGGCGTGGGAAGCGAGAACGCTACCGCACGACCACGAGCTGCGGACGGGCGACGACAGAGGCGCAGCTGATTGAGATGCCGGCGCACCTCACCAGAGGCCCCCAAAACCAGATACATAGCGCGGCCGAGGCAGCGAAGAATGCGCCCTGCGAGCCAACGCCGTGACGCTCGATAGTTGCGGTAGTATACAACGTCGCCTGGAGCAAAAGCAGGTGTCTGCCGCTGCACAGGAACCTGATGCGGCGGATGTAGCAAAGACATCAAGGTTCGATGAGGACGTCCGTGGAGCAACTCAAACAGCGACCGACCATCTCGGGGCTGAGAGCGATACGAGGACAAGAAGAGCAATAACGCGTCCTCCCGAGAATGCGACTCTTTCAGCTTCAACATCTATGACTTGAATGTCCGGGCCAATCGTTCAGCGGCACCGTTCGACTGCGGCGAAAACGGCGCGGAAGTCAGATGTTGAATACCATTGGCCTTGCAGAATGACTGAAATTCTGCGGACATGAATCGTGGGCCATTGTCGGAAACAATAGTCTTTGGAAGACCTTCAATGCAAAAGATAGCGGATAACGCTTGGATGGTGGCAGATGACGTCGTGGAAGACATCCGGACAACAAAAGGAAAATTACTGAGTGAATCTACCACAACCAACCATCGAGCATTCCAGAATGGACCAGCAAAATCGATGTGCAAGCGTTGCCAAGGGGAAGTGGCTTTCGGCCATGCAAAGAATTTCCGCGGTGGTGCGGATTGTTGCACGGCACACGCCATTCAAGAAGAGCACAAATTCGTAATCGCTGCATCGATTCCGAACCAAGTACAGTGCTGACGAGAAAGTTGTTTCGTTCGCACTATAACCCAATGTCCTTGGTGGAGAAGCCGTAAGACAGGACTGTAACGAGCGTGGGACCACGACCCTGGACTGATAATTATCAGAACGCAACAGCAAAACTCCACGTCGTACAAAAAGTCTCTCCTTGTGAGCAAAAAATCGGCGAACCAACGGATCCTCGATCCGTGACTTTGACAAGGGCCATTGCGTAGCAACAAAACGCAAAACGGTAGCAAGGACAAGGTCTGCAGCTGCGGCCGTAGCTACACGACGAAAATCAATCGGAAACGATTCGACCACGTCATCGGTTTCCGCATCAATGAACATGCAAGCAAGTTCGGAAGAATCGAATGCTCTATCCTCAGCAACAGGCAAACGGGACAACGCATCGGCGTTTCCGTGCTTAGCAGTGGACCGATACAAGATATCGTAGCGGTACTGTGAGAGGAAAATAGACCAGCGAATGAATTTCTGCGCTGTACGTGGAGGTACAGGCGTGTTCAGATGAAAAAGCGACGTCAAGGGTTTGTGGTCTGTGATGATGGTAAAGTGACGACCATACAAGAAATCAAGAAAGTTTGTAACACCAAATACGAGAGCCAAAGCTTCTTTCTCGATCTGTGAATAATTTCTTTGCGCAGACGAGAGCAATTTGGACGCAAAGGCAATAGGGCGATCGTGCGATCCATCTTTGTGCGCAATCACAGCACCGATCCCGAGATCCGATGCATCTACCATCAACAAAAGGGGTTTCTGGGGATCGAATGGCGTAAGGCAAGTATTGGAAAGCAACGCCGATTTCAACTGGCGAAAGGCGCGTTCGCATTCCGACGTCCAGACGAACGGAACACCTTTACGGCGTAAGCGATGAAGCGGAGCTGAAATGGAAGAGGCGTGGCGCACATAGCGATGACAATAATTGATTTTTCCCAGCACACTCTGTAGCGGCTTCAAATTCTGCGGCGAATGCAAGTCTTGTATGGCACGGAGATGCTCTGGACTAAGATGTATGCCTTGGGCATTGATTACATGTCCCAGATAGGGTAAATCACGAGCAAAAAACACACATTTGTCCTTCCGCAAGCGAAGACCATTCCATTTTGTCGCAAGACCTGAAAAAATGTTTTGAGATTGGCTAAATGCTCTTCTTCCGTCTTTCCGGAGATCACAATATCGTCCAGATAGTTTGCTGGAGTAGGGACCGACGCACAACCAGTTTGCAGATATTGCTGAAACAACGCCGGGGCGGATGCACACCCGAATGGCAGTCTTTTGAATCGGTACAAATCAGGATGCGTGTTAACCACCAAAACGCGCTGGGATTCTTCGTCCACCGGTATTTGCAAGTACGCATCAACGAGGTCCAACTTCGAAAAATATTTACCCAGGCACAGTTTGTCAAAAAGATCTTCCTGGCGGGGTAAAGGAAAACCAGCAGTCACTAGTTGTGGATTCACTGTTGCCTTGAAGTCCACACAAAGTCTAATTTTTCCGGAAGGTTTTTGCTAAATTACTAAGGGTGACGCCCAGAGAGAAGCCTGCACACGTTCAATTACACTTTGTGATTCCAAATCGTTTAATGTTCTTGCGACCTCATCACGCAATACGTGGGGAACATTGCGCGCTCTGAAAAATTTCGGTTGCGCGTTTACTTTCAGTTCCAAATGTGCTTTATAGTTCTTAGCGCAACCAAGGACCGGTGCAAAAATGTCGGCAAATTCTTCACATAGACGAGAAACACTGTCGGAAGGCACAGTCTGGTTCAGTGATAGGACCTGATTGACTATAGACAAGTTAAACAACGGAAATAAATCTAAACCAAACAAGTTCACAGCAGAAGAAGAACGAAGGACGTAAAATGACACAAGTTTTGTTTGTTCCTTGTATGTTGCAAGAAGGCTGCACTGTCCTAACACAGGGATTGCTTGTCCTGAATAACTACTTATCTTAACATTTGCGGCACGCAACGGAGGTGTGCCCAGCTGTTTGTACGTGTCGTGATTGATCAGTGAAACTGCAGCTCCGGTATCCAGCTGGAATGGGATCACTTTGCCGTTAATGTCCAAATCTACAAAACGTTTATTGTCCTGCAGACGACAAGAGCGACTGTCTCGTGCAACGTGAACTGACACTAGTACAGAATCAGTTGCGACTTGACGTGATTTCCAGCGACGTCGACGCACACTATTTGTGGGACGAACACTGTCACTGTTAGAGAGAGTGGCACCGTGTGGAGTGGAATGAACTGCATGAATTTCCATGGGCGAAGTTTCACGAGCCTGAGTATTCTTGGTTCGATTCCGATTCCGGCGCAAAGCAAAGGGCCTGGAATGGTTGTGAGTGTCCAATCTGAGCTTTTTCTGGCAAATACTCTGAACATGTCCTTGTTTATTACAGAAAAAGCAAATAGCCTGGCGTGATGGGCAATTCTCATGCGAATGTCTAGTAGCACACCGCGGGCATGATTTTAGCACTGCATTTGCTTGCTTGCGCGGGACACGTGGCGGAGAGTCAGGTGGCTTTGGCGCAGCCGGGCACGAGGACTGTTTACTGTTCTGTGCAGCTCGCCCGGCGGGCCGGTTAATGTTACACACGGGTGGCGAAGTTGCAAATGATTCCTTAGCAAAGTCAAGTGTGTCCTGTCGATCCAATATGTCCATCACTTGTTGAAGGGAGGGATTGACTAGTTTCAAAATCTGTTCCCTTATACGAACATCAGGAACGTTCTGTGCAATTGCATCATGCACCATAGTATCTGAATAAGGGAGTCCACATTCACACTCAAAAGCACAATCCCTAGTAAGGCCTTGCAAAATTGCAACCCACTCCCTATTAGTCTGACCTGCCGTACATTTTGTACGAAAGAAGGTATACCTTTTTGCAACTACATTGACTGATTCTTTGAAATATGCATCTAATGCAGACAAAATTTCGTCGTAGGACAGAGTTGCGACGTCGCGTCGGGGAAACAATTTCACTATCACACGGTACGTCTGGACGCCTACGGCGGAAAGGAGAAAAGGCTGCCGCTCATTACTTTGAATTCTGTAGGTGGCGAGATGGAATCCAAATTGGCGTGACCTCTCCGTCCAGCTTTCCAGTGCCGCATCAAAAGGACGAAAAGGTGGTGCAACAGCGTTGTGTGGCTGCGGGAGCGGCGGAGCGGCGGCTGCCGCATCGTTTTGCATTGCACATTGACTCTGGTCGAGCTGTCCAAGGGCATCCAATAAGGCCTGCATCTGCTGATTCTGCAAGCGATAAAATTCGGACAGTACATCTGGAGATTGTGGCGACGCCATGACACAAGTAAATTAGTCTGTCTCAATACGAACGCAAAATCCTCGGCGCCAATGTTGTGTTGGCAGAAGAGCCAACACCGTGTTGCTAGAGGAGGCCGAAATGCACGCGTTTAAGCTCACGCAGACTGGCGTGAGGTCTGTAACAAGGTAAAGTAATTATACTATCAAGAAGAGAACGTAGCTGCTGGAATACTTAACTTTAATCCATAATTGGAGAACATCGCTCTTGATGATACATGAATTACAAGATCAATAGCAAATGATGATGGCGCCTTGCTAGGTCGTAGCAAATGACGTAGCTGAAGGCTATGCTAACTATCGTCTCGGCTAATGAGAGCGTAATTTGTCAGTGAACCATTGCTAGCAAAGTCGGCTGTACAACTGGGTCGAGTGCTAGGAAGTCTCCCTAGACTTGCCGTGTGGCGGCGCTCGGTCTGCAATCACTGACAGTGGCGACACGCGGGTCCGACGTATACTAGAGGACCGCGGCCGATTTAAAGGCTACCACCTAGCAAGTGTGGTGTCTGGCGGTGACACCACAGTATGCGTACTGGATTTGGTAAGGGTGGCAAACGGACATCAGTTCTGCTTCGGAAGGAGCAGCGAGGAGGTCCGCAGCGCAAGGGCAGGCCGGGACCGCTGGCGGCGTGCAGCCTACGACCGAACCCAGGACGTTTGAAGTTGAGTGACCTGTGTCCACTACTGAAACCTCCACTGTTTGAGATCTCGTTGTTGTTTGCGTGTTGCTGCTCCCACGGTCGGTGAGACGAACCGCAAGAAGTTCAGTCTGTCAGGTTGGTGGAAGCTATTAGCCGCCTTCTACTCCCTGATGTTAGTTTGGACTTAGTATTATTCTTATTGGTGATGTGCAGCCAGCGGTATTATCTGCCGTGTGGCCGCTAACGCCCCAGTTACCTGCCCTGGAAGTTAGCCTACTTTTCTGACAGTGTACCTTTCCTTGTCGTGTTGATGCTGTCCGACAATGTGTGTAGTTCGACAACCTCTTGAATTGAACTGTGAATATGTTTTTGGGAGGTATACCTCGGTTCCGGTGTTTCCCTCGGCCTTGGGTGTGTTTATGAAGACGTGGTGCTGTCCATCTCTTCGCCATTGTTTAATAATATGTCATCGTTGTACCAGTGATCGGACGTTAGGTGGATAGGTTAGTCTGACGGTGGGTGCTAAAGCTACCCCTAGTGTGAGTTGCCATCCTGCTATACGTGAGCACAACTCTTGGCTCTCTGTCTCACCGCTTACACAGCTGTAGTCACCTTCCTCGGGTGATCCAGGGAGCACTGTCTGGGGATGACTCCGTCTTATTTGGAGAAGTTGTCATAATTGTTTATAATTTACCCTAATTTTTTAACATGTTATTGCCTTCCCCACTTGTAATTCCGGCCTTCAGCCCTTAATTGTTTGTAACATTGCTTGTGGCCTTCAGCCGACAAATTATTTTTAATTTTCTCTTAATAAGGCCTGCATCCGTCACTATAGCCTGTTACAGTTCGTTAAGATAGTTTCAGAAAGGTTTTAGTATTTTAACGTGCAACTGCCTTCCTTACTTGTAGTTCAGGCCTTTAGCCATTGAGTATTCTCAAAAATGCTTGTGGCCTTCTGCCCCGAATGATTTTGAATCCTTTCTTAATCAGGCCTTCAGCCTTTAATTGTTTCTACCATTGCTTGTGGCCTTCGGCCGACAAATAATTGTCAGTCCCGTTTTAGTGATGTCTTCAGCCGTCATTATAGCTTGTTACAAGTTATTAAGATTATTGGAAACGGTTTTAGTAATTTTAAAGTGTAATTTTCCACCTTATTTGTAATTCAGGCCTTCAGTCCTTGTGTATTATGAAATTGCTTGTGGCCTTCAGCCCACGAATAATTTTCAACCTTCTTAATCAGGCCTTCAGCCTTTGATAGTTTGTTTGTGGGTTTCAGTTGACCAATAATTTGCAATTTTTTCTTAATAAGGCCTTCAGCCTTTACTCTAGCTTGTTACCATTTGATTGTTAAGAATTAAATATATTAGTATTTGTTAATGTGTAACCGCCTTCCTCACTTGTAATTCAGGACTTCAGATGTAGTGTATTTTTGAAACTGCTTCTCGCCTTCAGCCGACGAATAATTTAGAACCTTCTTAATCAGGCCTTCAGCCGTTGATTGTGTTTAACATTGCTTGTCAAAAAATGGCTCTGAGCACTATGGGACTTAATATCTATGGTCATCAGTCCCCTAGAACTTAGAACTACTTAAACCTAACTAACCTAAGGACAGCACACAACACCCAGCCATCACGAGACAGAGAAAATCCCTGACAACGCCGGGAATCGAACCCGGGAACCCGGGCGTGGGAATCGAGAACGCTACCGCACGACCACGAGATGCGGGCTTGCTTGTGTCTTTCAGCCGACAATAACTTGGGATTCTTCTAATAACACTTTCAGCCGCCATTGTAGTAAAATCCTTAAAATGATTGTTAAGAGTCTAGTTTTTTAAAAAATAAAGTGTATTTGTTCTGTCTGCAACCAACGATAACTGATTAGGCCCTGTCCACACATTTTTCCTGCTTTTCCTAACTACCACGTGGTCAGTACATGGGGTTGACATAGAAGTATTGAGTCGTTCGGTTCGTGAGTTGCGGAAACTAGGTTTACAGAGCGTATGGAAGTTTTAGCATATGTGGGTGAAGGATATTCACTGATTCTAGGACTAAATTTTCTAGTCAAATATTGTGCGAGGATTGAGCCCCGTGAAACTTTGTTTCACTTTGGTAATACAACTGCGAACGAAGCGACGTCGTAAGCCTCACGTATCGTGAAGGTGATGCCAGTCGATTTCGTTAAAGACTGATCATCAGGATAAAATACCGGCAGGTATCGGAAAAACAGTGTGGGTTTCAGTGGGTACTGGGTTGTCTTGTGGGATCTTGTATGTGTTTGGGTCTCTCTCGAGTAATGCAGAGTTGGATGTTTCACACTGTTTTTTTATATATTTTTTTTATTTTTTTATTTTTGCAGAAGCATGGAGCACTGAGTAATGTTAATGGATAGTGTAAGGGTTTCAGTTAGCGTAGATAAATTTTGACAGGTGGAGTTGATCTGTATAAAGCTATAATGACAATACTAGAAGAAGAATACATCGATAGGTTGGCTTTGGATAGGAGTCATAAGCAAGCATTACGCAAGAAGCTGTATAACTTGTAGGACAGTGGTCGTACAACTTGGAAAAAGTATTATTGAAATTTATTGACTTGTTTTGTAGAGATGGGGTGTTGCCAGCGACTCTGGTAGCTCAGAACTGTATACATGTGGAGTAGCACACAAATTAACAGCAAATAGTTCGTACAGCGAGACATTTACAGACATTAATAGAGTTCATGAAACAGCAACTACGAGATGGGACAAGAATGAAGTAAAAGTCCCTGACGTACACATGTCTTAACCATCCCTAAGAAATCATTGGTTGGCACCAAAGAATACATGTTTTCTGAGATAGTAGATGCTTAACCAATCGCTAATTTTACGGAAATTTTGGATAAGTGTTGAGTTCGTTTCTTTACTGCAGTGGAACTCCAAATTTATCATGTTGGAAGTAGCACGAGCATAGGCCAAAGACAGCGTTTACCGCATCATGCGGATATTATCAATATAAGCGGATGTCATTCAGCTGGGAAAACGTACCTGCTACTTTTCACCAGTTATTGGACGGTATTTTAAGAGGGTTAAAGCCTAAGGTTCATACATGATCCATTTGAATGACTGAATAGTGCATTCTGCGGTAATACCAGAACGTGTGAGACGATTGTAGGATGCTTTTAGTTGGTTAAGTCAGCTCATTTGACAAGCAGATGCTGTCGTTCGTCGCTTTGAGCAACCACTATAGTAAATTCATAAGGGATTTGGTGAATACAACTGAACCTCTGAACACATTAGTTAGTAAGCTAGATTCATGTTCCATGGATCATTTTCTACAACAAATAATAATGATGTGTAATGAGTCATTTCAAATACACATCACAAATTAATTTGTAAAGATGGCTACATGGTCATCGTTTATAACTATAAAATTTACAGATATGAGCTAGCAATTCCTGTCCACCAACTTTGCCAATTGAAATAGAAATTCTTTTACAGAATAGAAGTGTCAACAAGAAACTTTTTCAGATTGTTTTCAAATTTTACTTTACTGTCTGTCGGAATGCTCAGAGTGCTCAACTCCTTAAGCAGATGACTGCAAGATGATCATAGGTGAGCACCACATATTATTCGTACAGCATGTTTTTGAACGATGAAGAGTTTCTTTTTTAAAGATGAATTGCCCCAGAACATTATCCCATATGACGTTACTAAAGTATGGGGTGTACAGAAAGTTACAGTTATGCCTCTCCCTGAGATATGCAATGCTTCTATTTGCAAAAATGTCTGAACCAAGTTGTTTTAGGAATTCCAAAATGTACTTTTTCCAGTTAAAATGCTCATCAGAACTGATATGAGAATTTTGAAGTTTCACACTATTCATTATTTCCTTACTACTTGTTACCTTGACCTCTGATGTAGTGCCCATAGATATGCAGAACTGAATATACTGTGCCTTTTTAAAATTGAGTGTGAGAACATTTGCGGGAAACTAATGATACTTATGAAAACATCGTTTACATGTCATCTGTTTCTTGCGTAGTCTTGGACTGATTATAATACTAGTGTTATGTGCAAAAGGAACTATTTCTTCTTGTTGGGTATCAAACCAAAGATTGTTTACATATATAGCTAACAATACTAGACCGAAGACTGAGCCTTGGGGAGTCATGTCCTGGACTATACTGGTAGAATCATTAAGTACAACTTTTTGCATTCATTTCGTCACACATGACATTATCGATTGATTTTCTGTGTCACCAGTCTCATAAGCATGCGATTTCTCTAGGGCAGTACTGTGATGCACACAGTCAAACGCCTTAGATAGGTCGCAGAAAATACCAACTAGTGCTTTAATGTTTTTAAATTTGGTGAGTTAATACGTAAATGGCGTTCTCAATAGAGCAACTCCTCTGTAAGCCAAACTATGATTTGCTGAGGATATTATTGTTGCTAAGGTGAGATACTATTCCGTAACAAATCACCTGCTGTCAACAGCGAAACAGGTCGGTACCTACTGACACCACTCTTATCACATTGCTTAAAGAGAACCTTAACAACGCGATATTTCAGTCTCTTTGGGAAAATGCCTTGAGTTAGCCACGCATTGCATATTCCAGAGAAGACCAGACTTATTATATAGAAACAAATCATTAGTACTCTATCGGGAACACCATCAAGACCAGATGAGATTTATGTTTTAGAGAATGTATCATCTTATAACTAGATGACTCGCAAACAGAGTAAAGTTTCAGTGGATGTTGGAGTATCAGGTAGCATTGGTAGCATTGGAGAAATTGGAGGAGACAATGGTTTCCGATCCCGTATTACTTACTCCAGATTTTGACAAAGAGTTAATCCTCTCTTATGATGCATGAAATAAGACAATCGGCTGTATTTTGGGTCGGATGCGTGATGGACAGGGACATCCAGTAGTTTATGTACCGTGGCGGTTTAATAATGCGTAACGTAACGGATCAAGAAACGAAAGGAAATGTTAACGGTCATATGTGATAAGCTTAGTGAGTTTAATTACGAGTTTGTCGGGAATAAGACACACAAATGCGGGTACATTACGTCGCAAAATAGACAAGTTTAGTGTATTGGACAAGAGTTTATTGGAACAGCATGGAGCACAGCAGACGATAAATTCTGTCAGACGCACGTTATCATACTTAAAGATTTGTTGTACAGAGCCCCGAAATGGGGACCACGTATAGTGGCCCAGAAAGTTCTTCAAAAGGAAGTGCTACAACAGGCTCATGACCAGCTGCTGTCTGTTGCTGATGGCCGACGAGCAACAGACAGGCTTATTGCGGAATGGTTTTGGTGGAGGAACAGGCAGCGTGACTTGGAGGAATATGTCAAAGAATGTGTACCATGCGCTAAGGGAGAGGATACTTTGCACTAGAGAATCCCTTCGCTGAGGTTAACAGAGGCGTTGAAGCTATTTGAAATGCTTCAGCTCGACATTTGCTGTCCACAGAACACCTGTACGTATGTGCTTCGGTCATCGACCTTTTTCGCGGAATCTAGTAATGATACCAATTCCAGATCAACAGGCCAGTACTGTGGCACTAGTATTAGTTAACAAATGGATATTGGAGATTGGAGTCCCCGATAACTTAATTGCGGACCAGGATAAGAGATTAGTTTTGGAACCTACGGAGCAAATGTGCCATGTGTTGCGTATTCGGAAGTTACGAAAGGGCCCGTTACACCCACAAACCAAAAGTACAATGGAGCGCCACCGTAAGACCATTTGCAAAATGCTAAGTCTTAATGACGACTGGGATATCTATTTTCTATACATAGTTTGCACGTGCAACTCGAAGGTCCACACGAGAACAGTCATGTCACTACTTGAGGTAGTATACGGGCCGAAAATGCCGTCCCACTTTCACGTTTTAAGTACTAAATTAGGCGTCAACTGCGAACCAGTGAAAAAGTTTGTGAGAAGAAATCGGGAGGTGTGGAGAAACGTACAAAAGGCGAACACGAAGGCTGTGGTATGCTAGGAACCGCCGAATAGGCTAATGGGCAGACTACTATAGTACCGTGTACGGCAGTGGGTATTGGTCACTAATCCCAGTACACCAGATAGAAAGACGGATAAGATCTTGATCAAATAGCACGGACCATATCTGGTCGTGGAGATGAACTCGCCGGTTAGCTGAAAGAAACAGTTTCCTTCCAAAATGTCTGTTGTGCACATCAGTCTGGTGAAGCCACTTAATAGTAGTTTGGATGTTGTGCCACAGTTACCTGTCTACCCGGTACAATAGGCTGCAGTAGGCAGAATGAGGGAACCTCATCCGTTAGACAGTTCGAGGCACAAGCATGCCTTATACTTTGAGGTCACGTAATTAATTATGTTGTTAGATTTTTTCGTGTGTTATGTTAGTGTTAAATTTATACTTGATATTTGCGTCATGAGTGTTTTTTGGATTGTGTTGTCATCGGGTGGATTTAGTGTTTTCGTATCATTCCAACATATATTTTTCTTTCATTGCTATAGTGTTTTTGCCACGTTCTTGTTACTATTGTTTCTTCTTTCTTCTTGTTGTTAGTTACCCTCTTTGGAAGGAGGGCGGTGATGGACTGTTCCTTTCCTCAAGTGACGATTTTGTGATGTCATCCTGGATGATGGAATGGTCCTGGGTTTGTCATACACTATCGGGAGTGGAGCAGAGCGCTTAGTTGTCGGTCAACAACTGGTATGATTTGTGTTGTTCTCTAGACAATCGGATGTCTACCTTAGGAGACATAAGCGGATATTGATATGAGGAATGAAATTCGGAGGTTGGAAGATTTTCTCTCGGAATTTTTTTTAGCAGGTACAGAGAAGTGATGGTTATTACGGGACTTACAAGGGAGCTGTCTTATTCTCAGTTTATCTACGCTAAATTATGAGCACAGTTATCACAGCTGGTAGATATTGTATCACAGACTATAGTTAAGAGGAAAAGAGGTTTGCTAATTGGGAGAGGTTATTAATAAAATGTTGTTCGGCACACCAGATGAGGAGGATATTCCGAAACTAAAATATTCACTTAGTCATATTCGGAAAGCGAAGATTTCAATGACGAGCGCCGAGGAATGGCACTCAACTCAGAACGGATTTCCGTCTTCCGATTACATTCACTTGTATGACTGTCATAACACTGATGCGGAATAACTGTATTGGCCGGAAGGGGCATTAACGGCGTTACCCTTCGAGAATTTAGCTTACCTTAATGCCATCCTCAGCCCTGAAGTTACGCGATCGTAAGACAAATTTATGGAATCACAGCTGCTGAAATTTCAATGCAGCAGATGTACAAAAGCGTCAGCACAAGGTTAAATCGATAATTATTCGATGTACCAGTTGTGCCTGCTTCTACTAGGTATTTGCATTTTTTTCTGTAATAAAAGCAGAAGGGGACAGAGTTTACAGAACAACCGGCACCCCAGTTTCCAGCCGACTGGATAACCAGCATAGGCTATGGAACAACTGACAGAAGTAGAATCTCTGTACTAGTTAACATAAACATTAGATTTAGGAGTGTATTGTAGTTAGATCCTGGAAACCGCACTTTGAGAGTAAGTGCACAAAGGAGAAACTCATATGGGACATCTCAGGGCTGCAACTCGGTGTTGCCATCAGCACAGCACAAAATTCTTTTGGTTAAGAGTTGTTGTTGTTGTTGTGGTCTTCAGTCTTGAAACTGGTTTCATGCAGCTCTCCATGCTACTCTATCCTGTGCAAGCTTCTTCATCTCCCAGTAACTACTACAAGCTACATCCTTCTGAATCTGCTTAGTGTATTCATCTCTTGGTCTCCCTCTACGATTTTTACCCTCCACCGTGCTCTCCAGTACTAAATTGGTGATCCCCTGATGTCTCAGAACATGTCCTACCAACCGATTCTTCTTCTAGTCAAGTTGTGCCACAAATTGCTCTTCTCCGCAGTTCTATTCAATACCTCCTCATTGGTTATGTGATATACCCATTCTTCTGTAGCACCACATTTCAAAAGCTTCTATTCTCTTCTTCCCCAAACTATATATCGTCCATGTTTCACTTCCATACAAGGCTACAGTCCATACAAATACTTTCAGAAACGACTTCCTGACACTTAAATCCACACTCGATGTCAACAAATTTCTCTTCTTCAGAAACGCTATTCTTGCCATTGCCAGTCTACATTTTATATCATCTCTACTTCGGCCATCATCAGTTATTTTGCTCCCCAAATAGCAAAACTCCTTTACTACTTTAAGTGTCTCATTTCCTAATCTAATTCCCTCAGCATCACCCTACTTAATTTGACAACATTCCATTATCCTCGTTTTGCTTTTGTTGATGTTCATCTTTTATCCTTCTTTCAAGACACTATCCATTCCGTTCAACTGCTCTTCCAAGTCCTTTGCTGTCTCTGACAGAATTACAATGTCATCGGCGAACCTCAAAGTTTTTATTTCTTCTCCAGGGATTTTAATACCTACTCCGAATTTTACTTTTGTTCCCTCACTGCTTGCTCAATATACAGATTGAATAACATCGGGGAGAGGCTAAAACCCTGTCTCACTCCCTTCCCAACCACTGCTTCCCTTACATGTCCCTCGACACTTATAACTGCCATCTGGTTTCTGTTCACATTGTAAATAGTCTTTCGCTCCCTGTATTTTACCCCTGCCACCTTCAGAATTTGAAAGAGAGTATTCCAGTCAACATTGTCAAAAGCTTTCTCTAAGTCTACAAATGCTAGAAACGTAGGTTTGCCTTTCCTTAGTCTAGCTTCTAAGACAAGTCGTAGGGTCAGTATTGCCTCACGTGTTCCAATATTTCTACGGAATCCAAACTGATCTTCCCCGAGGTTGGCTTCTACTAGTTTTTCCATTCGTCTGTAAAGAATTCGCGTTAGTATTTTGCAGCCGTGACTTATTACACTGATAGTTCGGTAATTTTCACATCTGTCAACACCTGCTTTCTTTGGGATTGGAATTATTATATTCTTCTTGAAGGCTGAGAGTATTTCGGCTGCCTCATATATCTTGCTCACCAGATGGTAGAGTTTTGTCAGGACTGGCTCTCCCAAGGCTGTCAGTAGTTCTTATGTAATGTTATCTACTCCCAGGGCCTTCTTTCGACTCAGGTCTTTCACTGCCCTCTCAAACTCTTCACGCAGTATCATATCTCCCTTTTCATCTTCATCTACATCATTTCCATAAAATGTCCTCAAGTACATCGCCCTTGTATAGACCCTCTATATACTCCTTCCACCTTTCTGCTTTCCCTTCTTTTTCTTAGAACTGGGTTTCCATCTGAGCCCTTGATATTCATACAAGTGGTTCTCTTTTCTCCAAAGGTCTCTTTAATTTTCCTGTAGGCAGTATCTATCTTACACCTGGTGAGACAAGCCTCTACATCCTTATATTTGTCCTCTAGCCATCACGGCTTAGCCATTTTGCACTTCCTGTCGATTTCATTTTTGAGACGTTTGTATTCCTTTTTGCCTGCTTCATTTACTGCATTTTTATATTTTCCCCTTTCATCAATTAAGTTCAATATTTCTTCTGTTACCCAAGGATTTCTAGCAGCCTTCGTCTTTTTACCTACTTTATCCTCTGCGACCTTCACTACTTCATTCCTCAAAGCTATCCATTCTCCATCTACTGTATCTTTTTCCCCCATTCCTGTCAATTGTTCCCTTATGCTCTCCTTGAAACTCTGTACAACCTCTGGTTCTTTCATTTTATCCGGGTCCCATACATCCTTAAATTCCCATCTTTTTGCAGTTTCTTCAGTTTTAATCTACAGTTCATAACCGATAGATTGTGGTCAGAGTACACATCTGCCCCTGGAAATGTCTTACAATTTAAAACCTGGTTCCTAAATCTCTGTCTTACCATTATATAGTCTATCTGAAACCTGTCAGTATCTCCAGGCATCTTCCATTTATACAACTTTCTTTTATGATTCTTGAACCAAGTGTTAGCTATGATTAAGTTGTGCTGTGTGCAAAATTCTACCAGATGGTTAAGAGTAATTTTAATTTAGAGTAATCCCGTTTAATTAATTAGCCCTTTTTAGTTAAGAGTAATTTTAATTAAGAGTAATTTTAATTAAAGATTCGGCTTGGAAGTTTCAGGATATCTTTCGAAAGAAGGAAGGTGTCTAGCAGTCGGAAAAAAAGCTCGGTGCCCCAATTGTGAATATTTTAAACGTTTTATTATAACAAGCCGTCAGTCTGTAGGCCAGCCCGGCCGATGTGCTAATCGAGTAAGCTTTTGGATAGCTCTTTTGACATTACGTTAAAACTTTCTGGCCAAAATGGCTTGACACACTGGACTCGGAGGCACATAGAACAGTGAAATCCGCAACACTTTCTGACCAACAGAAATATGATATATTATGTCTACATCTACATCTACATCTACATGGATACTCTGCAAATCACATTTAAGTGCCTGGCAGAGAGTTCATCGAACCACCTTCACAGTTCTAATCTCGTATAGCGGGTGGAAAGAATGAAAACTTATATCTTTCCGTACGAGCTCTGATTTCCCTTATTTTATCGTGGTGCTCGTTCCTCCCTATGGATGTCGGTGTCAACAAAACGTTTTCGCATTCGGAGGAGAAAGTTGGTGACTGGAATTTCCATCGCAACGAAAACCGACTTTCTTTTAACGATTTCCCGCCCAAATCCTGTATCCTTTCTGTGTCACTCTCTCCCATATTACCCGATAAAGCAAAACGTGCTGCCTTTCTTTGAAAATTCTCAGTGTATTCCATCATTCCTATCTGGTAAGGATCCCACACCGCGCAGCAGTATTCTAAAAGAGGACGGACAAGCGTAGTGTAGGCAGTCTCCTTTGTAGGTCTGTTACATTTTCTAAGTGTCCTGCCAATAAATCGCAGTCTTTGGTTAGCCTTCCCCACAAAATCTTCTATGTGTTTCTTCCAATTTAAGTTGTACGTAATTTTAATACCTAATTATTTAGTGGAACTTACGGCTTTTAGATTAGACTGATTTATCGTGTAATCGAAGTTTAAGGAGTTCCTTATAGCACTCATGTGGATGACCTCACACTTCTCGTTATTCAGGGTCAACTCCCACTTTTCGCACCATTCATATATCTCTTCTAAATCGTTTTGCAGTTTGTTTTGATCCTCTGATGACTTTATTACTCGATAAACGACAGCGTCATATGCAAACAACCGAAGACAGCTACTCAGATTGTCTTCCAGATTGTTTATATAGATAAAGAACAGCAAAGGGGCTATAACACTACCTTACTGAACGCCAGATATCACTTCTGTTTTACTCGATGACTTTCCGTCAATTACTACGAACTGTAACCTCTGTGACAGGAAATCACAAATCCAGTCACATAACTGAGACGATATCCCTTAAGCATGCAATTTCAATACGAGCCGCTTGTGTTGGACAGTGTCGAAAGCCTTCCGGACATCCAGAAATACGGAATCGATCTGATATCCCTTGCAAATAGCACTCTTCACTTCATGTGAATAAAGAGCTAGTTGTGTTTCACAGGAACGATGTTTTCTAAACCGATGCTGACTGTGTGTCAATAGACAGTTTTCTTCGAGGTAATTCATA
Organism: Schistocerca nitens; assembly: GCF_023898315.1. Classification (NCBI taxonomy): domain Eukaryota; kingdom Metazoa; phylum Arthropoda; class Insecta; order Orthoptera; family Acrididae; genus Schistocerca; species Schistocerca nitens. Next base: position 34,408,700 of record NC_064620.1, on the reverse strand, counting down.
ATGTTCGAACGGAATATATGTTCTAAAATCCAGCTACATATCGACGTTAATGATATGGGCCTGTAATTTAGTGGATTACTCCTTCTATCTTTCATGAATATTGGTGTGACCTGTGGAACTTTCCAGTCTTTGGGTACGGAGATTACGTAGAGCGAACGGTTGTATATGATTGTTAAGCTCATTCATCAGCATACTCTGAAAGGACCCTAATTGGAATACAGTCTGGACCAGAAGACTTGCTTTTATTAAGTGATTTAAGTTGATTCACTACTCCGAGGATATTTACTTCTACGTTACTCATGTTAGCAGCTGCTCTTCATTCGAATTCTGGAACATTTACTTCAACTACTTTTGTGAAGGCTTTTCGGAAGACTGTTTAGTAACTCCGCTTTGGCAGCACTATCTTCGATAGTATCTCCATTGCTATCACGCAGAAAAGGCATTGACTGTTTCTTGCCTCTAACATACTTTACATACGACCAGAATCTCTTTAGATTTTCTGCCAGGTTTCGAGACAACGTTTCTTTGTGGATACTGTTATGGGCATCTCTCATTGAAGTCTGCGCTAAATTTTGAGCTTCTGTAAAAGATGGCCAATCTTGTGGATTTTGCGTCTCTATAAATTTGGCATGTTTGTTTCCTTGTTTCTGCAACAGTGTTCCAACCCGTTTTGTGTACCAGGGAGGATATGATCCGTCGTTTGTTAATTTATTTAGTCTAAATCTCTCAATTGCTGCCGATACAATTTCTTTGAATCCAAGCCACATCTGGTCTACACTTACATTATTAATTTGGAATGAGTGGAGATTGTCTCTCAGGAAGGCGTCAAGTGAATTTTTATCTGCTTTTTTGAATATATATATTTTTCGCATATTTTTCGGGCATTTGGGGATTACAATATTCAATCTCGCTATGAAAACCCCGTGTTCATTAATCCTTGAATCGGTTTAATGATCGTTAATAACTCAGGATTATTTGTTGCTATGAGATAAAGTGTGTTTTCACAACCGTTTACTATTCGCGTGAACTCGTGAACCAACTGCTCGAAATAATTTTCAGAGAATGAGTTTAGCACAACTTCGGATGATATTTAATACGTACCTCCGGAATTAAACATATATTTCCGCCAACATACCGAGGTAAATTAAAGTCACCACCAATTATTATCGTATGAGTCGGGTACGTATTTGGAATCAAACTCAAGTTTGCTTTGAACCTTTCAGCAACTGAATCATCTGAATTGGGAGGTCGGTAAAAGGATCCAATTATTATTTTATTCCGGTTGCCAACAATGACCTCTGCCCATACTAACTCATAGAAAGTATCTACTTCAATCTAGCGACAAGTTAAAATACTGCTGACAGCAACAAACACGCCACCGCTGAAACCTCCCCTTCGAAAAATTTTGAATGATTGTGCTGATAAACCTCTTACATTATTTGATTTTCAAACAGCTGAGCAGAACTGAAAGTGCTCAGACATTTCTCTCTTTACTTACTGTGATCATCACTACACTGACACACAATATTTTCAGCGCAACGCAATCTGACTTTCATTAATCCCTACAAAAGAACTGCCCTGACTAACAATAACCTATACCTTTCATGAATCACTTACCTCACAAAAATCTTCGTTACTCGAAGTACTGCAATACAGCGAGCTCCAATAGTGCCAGCTAAACAAAAGATTCTAACTACTGAAGTCCCTAACTACTGATAGGCATAGTTAGCAAATGAAAGATTTTGATAGAGAACAAACAATGTATTTACCTTCATAGTGTTCAAAAGTCATAATGTATACATCAGTTCATGACATCCAGTCTTACAAATTTACTGTCTTTGATGGACACAAGTCCAGATCATCCGCTCCCAAAACTCCGCCATCTCTCTCCCAATATCCACCACTGCTGGCGGCTCACCTCCAACTGCGCAACGCTACACGCTGTTCACATTCAACTGCCCAACACTAAAATGGCGAATATTCCAACAATGCCAACCAGCCACAGAGTATACACATCACAGCCAGTGTTTTTCATACAGAGCGCTGGGTGACGTTACCAACATAAAAATCTAAACAGCCTTCAAACACCGCCAACCGTGTTTAGCCTATCCTTTCGGAACACCGTTAGGTTCTACGCAAAAATTTCGGCTGATCTTATGTCCGGCTTTAGGCAGATTTCAGTGCGTATAACGATTTGAGCATCAGTGCTTTCTATTAACGCTTGGAGCTCTGGTACTTTCCCAACACAGCTACGACAATTTACAACTGCTTACCAATGGTTCCTTTATCTACGTTCTTCCTGTGTTCAGCCTGCTCCATTTGTGACTGACGCCCTCCTTGTGTTTTCCCGAGACCCTCTAACCTAAAAAACCGCCCAGTCCACGCCACACAGCCCCTGCTACCCGTGTAGCCGCCACCTGCATAAAATGGACACCTGACCTATTCAGCGGAACCTGAAACGCAACCACCCTTTGGCGCAAGTCGAGGAATCTGCACCCTACTCGGTCGCAGAACCGTCTGAGCCTCTGATTCAGACCCTCCACTCGGCTTTGTACCAAAGGTCCGCAGTCTGTCCTGTCAACTATGCTACAAATGGTCAGCTCTGCTTTCATATTGCAAGCGAGACGGGCAGCCTTTACCACCTAATACAAAGTGGCACACATCATTGGTACCGACGTGAGCAACCACCTGCATTTGGCTGCACCTTGTTCTCTTCATGGCGTCCGGGAGGACTCTTTCCACATGTGGAATGATTCCACCCGTTAAGCACAGGGAGTGCACATTGGTTTTCTTACCCTTCTTGTCAGCCAAGTCCCTAAGGACCCCCATAACGCGCCTAGCGTTGGAGCTCTCAACTACCAATAATCCCACCCTCTGTGATCGTCCAGATCTTGCAGGCCGAGCTGCTTTCTCTGGAACAGGACAGGCGACAGCATCTGGTTCAGCGAGATTGTCAGCCACAGACAGAACCTGGAACCTGTTTGTCAGACAAACCGGGTAGGCCGCCTGGGAAGTCTTTCGCCATCTGCTTCACCCTGGGGTGACCTCCCACTCGACCACAGGTGAGGGGTCAACCTCAGTGCCAGAAGTAACTGGGCTGGCCGCCAGTGAGGACATCTAGGAGGACTCTGACGCGCTGGACGTCCGTTGGATCCCCACTGCCTTCCCATAACAGTGGTGCCCACCCACTGCAGCCTCAAGATGTGTAACCGAAGCCATCACAGCCTGAAGCTGAGAGCGAAGTGTAACCAACTCGGCTTGTGTTTCAGTACCGAGTTCTGGGGTAGCATGATCGATGTGGGTGGAAGTTTGTTGAGTATATTCTGAAATGATTTAAGGTGCGTGTTCCCGGTTTTGTGATTGCTGCGACAGCAAGTGTTACAAGTTTCCTTATCAAGCGTTACACTGGGTTACAGCTCGGTTGGCTCACTGAAATGAGTAGCGGATTTACTTTCCGACTCCTCAGAATTTGTGAACACTCTTTCGAGCGAAACTGCGACCCATTGTCTGAAACTACCCACTTCCCCGGTCCTACATTTCGTTAAAAATTATTAACGAAAGCCTTCCCCACATGTTTCCCATTTGCCATCCTCTTTTGTGTAAAGGAAACAAACTAGCACGTTAGTTCCACAGCCTCCTGCATATAAGAAAAGCCTGACCTAGTACGGATTACTGGGCCAAACAAGTCGACAGCGGCGATGCCGCACAGTTTTGCGGGGAGTACTGGGTGGAGAAGTGCAGCGTACATCACGGCGGCTAGTTTGGCTCGCTGGCATGGCGAATTCAAATGACAAGGCGTATTAGTCTGAGCATTTCGTTAAAGTAAAATGTCTCACGGAGTTCCTTGAAGGACTTTCTTTGCACCGAAAAACCGATAACTCAAGTGTATGCACCGTACTAATTTGGCCATGAGCACATCTGGACTTGCGAGTTGTCACCGCGTGTCGTCTGTACCACATATTTTAAAGTGAATGCTGTCTCTTACTAAGTAGAAATGACGAATCACCGCATTGTCGTGATCGTCCCATTTTTCTTTAACGTCTATCAATACCTCATCTGTGTCCTGCTTGTGTTCATTGTTCCTGAGGCAGGTTGTAACAGCATTTTCTACAGCTTCACCTTTTAGATATAAGAAGCTGAAGTTTTTGTCTCCATCACCACCATCTTCTGCACGTAATAATCCTGCAGGTACACGTGAGAAGGCGTGTGCCATTATGTTTTTACCTATAGGAACGTACGACACATTAAATCTGAATTCTTAGAGATACAGTGCCCACAATGCCAGTCTCTTGTGGGATGGCTTAGCGGTCTTTAAAAACAGCGCGGTGGTCGATAAATACCCTTGTCGTTCGACCAATAAGGTAACATTAGAATCTGATAAACACCCACACAATTGCGAATGCCAAAAATTCCGTGTGAGTGTACTTTCTTTCACAGAGAGTGAGCACGCGGTTTGCGAAAGAAACCATTTTCCAAGAGGATGGATCGGTGATGTCCTCTGGTTTGAACAGAATGGCGCCTAAACCAGAGAATGAACTGTCAGTCATGACACAGAAATCTTGCTACAGGTCGGGGTGTGCAGAAATCTGTGCCGTGACTAATGCCTCTTTACGTTTCGTTAGTTCGTCTTCTTCTTAATGGTCCCAGATCCATGGAGTATTTTTTCCAGTCAGGGCACGAAGACGTAGTCTTAAGATAAAGTAATTTTTTTTTTTTTTTTGGAAGTTTGAGGTAAGTTTCTATGGGACCAATCTGCTGAGGTCATCGGTTCCTAGGCCTACAAAATTCTTAACCTAACTTAAACTAACTTACGCTAAGCACATCACACAGTCATGCCCGAGGGAGGACTCGAACCTCCAATGGGGGTGCCACCCGAAACGTGGCAAGGCGCCTAAGACCGCACGTCTACCATGTTTCGATTCACAAAGCGCTGGTAGAAATTATATAGTCTGAGAAAACCGTGTAATTGATTTTTATTGGTTGCAGTTGCGCATTCCGCAATCGCACAATTCTAGTCCGGCTCAGGTTGTATTTCATCTGCAGATACGATGTGTTCCAGAATTCTTATTTCTTTTCTGCCGAATTGTGACTTGTCTAAGTTCACAGTCACTCTCACCTGTTCAAAGGCTTCCAATAACCGATGCACCATTTCGTTGTGGGTAGCCCATGACTTCACTGCCACGAAAATGTCATCCACATAGAGTGCTATGTCTGATCGTAAGTCTGCAGGAATTATACTGTTCAGGCATCTAATACAAGCAGATATATTTAGCCAAACGGAAGGCATATGAACTGATAACCGTTCATTTAATTTTACCTTGTACAATCTCATTTATGCTCTTGATTGATCAGGTGAGAGCAGGGGAGGATGTATGTGCTGACACAGTAACCATAAATGTATTGAATATGGGTGTGGGGCTCCGATAATTACCGTAAACATTGTAAAATGTGAAGTGAAATAAAGATAATATACCTTGTATCCACTACAGACACACTCAGCTGCTCAGTCTTTTTTAAGCAGTTTGCAGTTTGTGCCTAGAACTGAGGTGCCAGAGGTGGGTGCATTAAGTTAAATGTTAAGCAAAATGATGAAGAGGCTCATGTGGAGTCCAATTTGATATTTCTAATGCAGAGAAATGAAAACAACTAGGTCTTAGCGCAATGCTGCAGATGTTTTATGAAGTTCCATGTCCAGCCATAAGTTCTACGACGAGTTTGATCTGTTTTCTGTTCAAGTTCATTATTACAGAACTCCTGTTGAAGGTTCGGCAACATTGACTTGCCATGTTTTTGATTTTGGATCGTAGGTCAATAAACGTTCTACCTCCTGTTTCAGTTGCATAGTTTTGGTGGTACTGTCACCTTACGTGATGACAGGTTTCGGTCCAATAAATCGAGTTATTGTGCCTGTCCTGTTCATTCTACTAGCTTGTTCCTTGCTATTAATTCCTGAGTGTCCAGGGACTCACAACATGTTTGCCTGTTGCTTGCCCCTATTCTGCCAAGGGCTTCATGTCGTTGCAGCGATTGATAGACATTTTGCAGCTGGATAACAATCAGAATAAGTGAATAACATCCCCACTACATTTTTAATGAAATTTAGACCTACTTTATCTCCCACTCTATAGAAGAAATCTACGGTTTAGGAAAACTATGTACTTATGAACTGTAATCCACCTTAAACTCATATTCTAACCTTTGACAGAAAAAAAACCAAATTTGAACTGAACTGTAAGTGGTCTGAGTACAGCTTCTCTTTAAATCAAATGTCCATCCGAAATAAAACACTTATATGCCAATAATAAAGATTTCCACTTACCTCGCATCCCGACAGCACTTTTACTGATATCTTGAAAAGCACAATCGGAAACAGCAAGTTCAGTTTTCAATATATACCTGATATTAATCTCTGCTGTCCTTCACAGTACATCTTTCTTCATCCAACAGATGCAATCGAAAGTCAACACAGCACTACCACATTCAAATAACAACGTATCAGACTAATGAGAGGCAAATACTTTTCCACGACAAGACCAAAGATTGTCTATATACTAAGATGTTATCTGTTCTTTCAGACATGTCATAAAGAACAGTTACTATCGGTGACCATGCAGCTCGTTAGAATGAAATTACAATGAAATGAAAACCCTTTGCTGCTTAAAGGCGTTGACATACGTCAACGGGGACAGACGAAAATTTGTGCCCCGACCGGGACTCTAACCCGGGATCTCCTGCTTACATGGCAGATGCTCTATCCATCTTTTTTTTTTTAGGTGGTTTGAAGCTGAGACTGAGACTTCAACGCTACTCATTTTTTAATTTTTATATTATTTATTTTTATTTATTTATTTTCAATGTCAGACTTACAACCTTTTCTGACACACATTTTGTTGCACTACCGCATAAATAGTGTCTACAATGTCCAAATATTGACAAATAGTGGCTAATTGGAAAATTAATTAAGTAAGGAAATGAATAAAACTGAAAATGTCCAAATGAAAGACACGAAGACATCTCGGGTAGTACAAATACAAAACGAAACATGCTCCTGTAGCAATGAAATGAAATTCATGTCGGCGGCGACACCTGCTCACGACCCGACGTTCGATAGAGCAAGAGAGCCTATGAAAGGTGGCTACACTGAGCCACAGCGCCCGAGATCGCTAGAGAGCATTGTTCCGCCGCCTCCACTGGCAGTGATTATTGAGATGTCGTGTGGGCAGTGCTTCTCCAGGACTCGTAGTAGTCAGTTCGTGTTCAGATGTGCTAGTAGGGAGTACTTGCTGAGATGTGATACTGAAAAGTTCTTGTTGAGATGTGGTAATAGCGAGTCGGTGTGGAGATATATTGTAATGATTAGAGTGATTTTGGTCAATATATGAAGGTAACGAAACTTGATTTATTTTTCATTATTTCCATGTTTTAAATAATGCGTCATTACAGGTTCAGTCAACAAAGCATCTGGCTTGTGTTCTTGGATTAGAGTGAAATTCTGGTTCTCTTGAGTAATTATGGTATTTTTATTTTCTTTAATTAATTCACTATAAATGATATTTAAAATTTCTTGTGTTGTTGAAGAAGAACCGTGCCAGATGCGTACGTTGAGTCATACTTCCACACAGAACAGTTACACTCGTGGCAGAGAGTGTTTGTTGACATGTGCTAGTAGGCAGTGCTTGCTGAGATGTGATACTGAAAAGTTCTTGTTGAGATGTGCTAATAGCGAGTCGGTGTGGAGATATATTGTAATGATTAGAGTGATTTTGGTCAAAGGTGGCTACACTGAGCCACAGCGCCAGAGATCGCTAGAGAGCATTGTTCCGCCGCCTCCACTGGCAGTGATTATTGAGATGTCGTGTGGGCAGTGCTTCTCCAGGACTCGTAGTAGTCAGTTCGTGTTCAGATGTGCTAGTAGGGAGTGCTTGCTGAGATGTGATACTGAAAAGTTCTTGTTGAGATGTGGTAATAGCGAGTCGGTGTGGAGATATATTGTAATGATTAGAGTGATTTTTGTCAATATATGAAGGTAACGAAACTTGATTTATTTTTCATTATTTCCATGTTTTAAATAATGCGTCATTACAGGTTCAGTCAACAAAGCATCTGGCTTGTGTTCTTGGATTAGAGTGAAATTCTGGTTCTCTTGAGTAATTATGGTATTTTTATTTTCTTTAATTAATTCACTGTAAATTATATTTAAAATTTCTTACATGAAAGGTGGCTACACTGAGCCACAGCGCCAGAGATCGCTAGAGAGCATTGTTCCGCCGCCTCCACTGGCAGTGATTATTGAGATGTCGTGTGGGCAGTGCTTCTCCAGGACTCGTAGTAGTCAGTTCGTGTTCAGATGTGCTAGTAGGGAGTGCTTGCTGAGATGTGATACTGAAAAGTTCTTGTTGAGATGTGGTAATAGCGAGTCGGTGTGGAGATATATTGTAATGATTAGAGTGATTTTGGTCAATATATGAAGGTAACTAAACTTGATTTATTTTTCATTATTTCCATGTTTTAAATAATGCGTCATTACAGGTTCAGTCAACAAAGCATCTGGCTTGTGTTCTTGGATTAGAGTGAAATTCTGGTTCTCTTGAGTAATTATGGTATTTTTATTTTCTTTAATTAATTCACTGTAAATTATATTTAAAATTTCTTACATGAAAGGTGGCTACACTGAGCCACAGCGCCAGAGATCGCTAGAGAGCATTGTTCCGCCGCCTCCACTGGCAGTGATTATTGAGATGTCGTGTGGGCAGTGCTTCTCCAGGACTCGTAGTAGTCAGTTCGTGTTCAGATGTGCTAGTAGGGAGTGCTTGCTGAGATGTGATACTGAAAAGTTCTTGTTGAGATGTGGTAATAGCGAGTCGGTGTGGAGATATATTGTAATGATTAGAGTGATTTTGGTCAATATATGAAGGTAACGAAACTTGATTTATTTTTCATTATTTCCATGTTTTAAATAATGCGTCATTACAGGTTCAGTCAACAAAGCATCTGGCTTGTGTTCTTGGATTAGAGTGAAATTCTGGTTCTCTTGAGTAATTATGGTATTTTTATTTTCTTTAATTAATTCACTGTAAATTATATTTAAAATTTCTTACATGAAAGGTGGCTACACTGAGCCACAGCGCCAGAGATCGCTAGAGAGCATTGTTCCGCCGCCTCCACTGGCAGTGATTATTGAGATGTCGTGTGGGCAGTGCTTCTCCAGGACTCGTAGTAGTCAGTTCGTGTTCAGATGTGCTAGTAGGGAGTGCTTGCTGAGATGTGATACTGAAAAGTTCTTGTTGAGATGTGGTAATAGCGAGTCGGTGTGGAGATATATTGTAATGATTAGAGTGATTTTGGTCAATATATGAAGGAAACGAAACTTGATTTATTTTTCATTATTTCCATGTTTTAAATAATGCGTCATTACAGGTTCAGTCAATAAAGCATCTGGCTTGTGTTCTTGGATTAGAGTGAAATTCTGGTTCTCTTGAGTAATTATGGTATTTTTATTTTCTTTAATTAATTCACTATAAATGATATTTAAAATTTCTTCTGTTGTTGAAGAAGAACCGTACCAGATGCGTACGTTGAGTCATACTTCCACACACAGAACAGTTACACTTGTGCTTTGGTTTCGTAGGTTTTATAGTTGCTGGGGGCTTATTTAATATAGAATGCAAATAATTTTAATTTTTTGTTTCAGTAACTGTCTGTTCGGTTACGAAGTCTCGTAACGGTTGGCCCTGACTAGTATTATTACGCAATCTGACTGCTAGAACAACAACAAAGAATGAAATGGAAATTTTCATTAACACAATTAGCTACAGCGCCAGAGATCGCTAGAGAGCATTGTTCCGCCGCCTCCACTGGCAGTGATTATTGAGATGTCGTAGTGGGCAGTGCTTGTCGAGGACTCGTAGTAGTCAGTTCGTGTTGAGATGTGCTAGTAGGGAGTGCTTGCTGAGATGTGATACTGAAAAGTTTTTGTTGAGATGTGGTAATAGCGAGTCGGTGTGGAGATATATTGTAATGATTAGAGTGATTTTGGTCAATATATGAAGGTAACGAAACTTGATTTCCCCAGCAACTATAAAACCTACGAAACCAAAGCACAAGTGTAACTGTTCTGTGTGTGGAAGCATGACTCAACGTACGCATCTGGCACGGTTCTTCTTCAACAACACAAGAAATTTTAAATGTCATTTATAGTGAATTAATTAAAGAAAATAAAAATACCATAATTACTCAAGAGAACCAGAATTTCACTCTAATCCAAGAACACAAGCCAGATGCTTTGTTGACTGAACCTGTAATGACGCATTATTTAAAACATGGAAATAATGAAAAATAAATCAAGTTTCGTTACCTTCATATATTGACCAAAATCACTCTAATCATTACAATATATCTCCACACCGACTCGCTATTACCACATCTCAACAAGAACTTTTCAGTATCACATCTCAGCAAGCACTCCCTACTAGCACATCTGAACACGAACTGACTACTACGAGTCCTGGACAAGCACTGCCCACACGACATCTCAATAATCACTGCCAGTGGAGGCGGCGGAACAATGCTCTCTAGCGATCTCTGGCGCTGTGGCTCAGTGTAGCCAACTTTCAAAGTGCTGAGTGCTATTGACATGGGATTTCAGATCGATTCCGTATTTCTGGATTTCCGGAAGGCTTTTGACACTGTACCACGCAAGCGGCTCATAGTAAAATTGCGTGCTTATGGAATATCGTCTCAGGTATGTGACTGGATTTGCGATTTCCTGTCAAAGAAGTCACAGTTCGTAGTAACTGACGGAAAGTCATCGAGTAAAACAGAAGTGATTTCAGGCGTTCCCCAAGGTAGTGTTATAGGCCCTTTGCTGTTCCTTATCTATGTAAACGATTTGGGAGACAATCTGAGCAGCCGTCTTCGGTTGTTTGCAGATGACGCTACCGTTTATCGAGTAATGAAGTCATCAGAAAATCAAAGCAAACTGCAAAACGATTCAGGAAATATATCTGAATGGTGCGAAAAGTGGCAGTTGACCCTAAATAACGGAAAGTATGATGTCATCCACATGAGTACTAAAAGGAACTCGTTAAACTTCGGTTGCACGATAAATCAGTCTAATCTTAAAGTCGTAAATTCAACTAAATATCTAGGTATTACAATTACGAACAACTTAAATTGGAAAGAACACATAGAAAATGTTGTGGGGAAGGCTAGCCAAGGACTGCGTTTTATTGGCAGGACACTTAGAAAATGTAACAGATCTACTAAGGAGACTGCCTACACTAAGCTTGTCCGTCCTCTTTTAGAAACTGCAGCGCGGTGTGGGATCCTTACCAGGTAGGACTGACGGAGTACATCGCAAAAGTTCAAAGAAAGGCAGCATGTTTTATATTATCGCGAAATGTGGGAGAGAGTGTCACAGAAATGATACAGGATTTGGGCTGGAAATCATTAAAAGACAGGCGTTTGTCGTAGCGACGGAGTCTTCTCAAGAAATTCCAATCACCAACTTTCTCCTCCGAATGCGAAAATATTTTGTTGACACCGACCTACATAGGGCGGAACGATCACCACGATAAAATAAGGGAAATCAGAGCTCCTACGGAAAAATACAAGTGTTCATTCTTTCAGCGCGCTATACGAGATAGGAATAATAGAGAATTGTGAAGATGGTTCGATGAACTCTCTGCGAGGCACTTAAATGTGATTTGCAGAGTATCCATGTAGATGTAGATGTAGATTAAATTTTCTTGATTTACGATTGTCAAGAAAGAAAACAGTAGCTCAGACCACACGGTTTACCGAAAACCCACGCACACAGAACGCTACGTACACCGGGATTCGAACCACCACCCACAACAACAGAGAGCCATCATAAAAATGTTGGTAGATAGAGCAATTAACTTCTGCGAACCAGAGCTGCCTGACGCAGTATTACAATATCCCACAAATGAATTGTTGAAGTATGGTTATTAGTCCGCTGAGGTAAAAAGAGCGTTAAGACTTCCGCGCATAAATCATAGCAGTGGACAAGCGCCTATGAAATCCAAACTTTTCCTGTCTTAAGGACATTGCAGACCCCATAGGAGAAATCTAGAAAAAGAAAAAAAAAAAAAACAGAACATCGTAGTAATCTACAAATCCAGCCGCAACATACGAGATCACATAAAACTAGCCAAGGATCTTCTAACAGCTGGGAAAAGCTGTAATTTATAGGATTTCGTGTAGCTATGAAGAGGTGTACGCGGGTACTAGAATAAAACGATCAAAAAACGAGTACAATAACACAACGGCAATGGCAGAAGAGGGGAGACTGACGAATCAGCTTTTGCGGGACATGTTTTGCGGCCAGCAAACGACCACATTCATTTTGATTGGACTCAAGTATGGGTAGTAACAACAGAACCGTGAAAGGTTATACCGAGAAGCCATGGAGGTTGTAAAACATCCCAGTAATTTGAATGGGAAGGAGGAGGGCGTGAAATTGAATGACATCTGGATTCCGATGCTGAAGAAGATGTGCACCGGTCTCCAACCGTGGGGTTACAGCAACAGCGGACGACGGCAGTCGACAACGGCCAAACTCACTCGGGTATTGAAAACATATGCCGTCACAACACTGCGTGGACGCTAGCGTAAACGGGATTTACTACAGTTGGTAGCTAGCCATTGTGTGAATCAGACAATCAAAGAAGTTACGATCTCGCTTAAAAATGTCCTTTGCAGGTGCGGATGGGTTTAGATGTGAAATCCATTTGACCACGACATAATAGACCGAACATTTTATTATTTATGACACTTCCGGAGGTGAAATTTTACATTTTACAGTTGTTCAGTATTGTCATGATTTAATTTTACGGATACCTAACAATTTAAATTCATCAATATATAATATTGTTATTAAGTATGGGTGGTAATTTTTGTTCCAGTTACCTATAGTTTACCTAAGACATGAAATCTTAAGTGAAGTTCATTTATTCAGTTAATTTTAGCGACTGTCGTGGAGTGCCAGAAAATGTAGTGTCGAGTGCTTTGGATGCCCAGAGTATTAACGCATAGACGAAACACGTATAAGAGGCGAGTGTGTATGGATGAGGTAGAAGAGGTGAGGGAGTTGTTAGCAAAGCTCAGCTTACGAGTGCACTCATTAAATTAATAACAATATATGTACCTTTGTAGTTTAAGTTTATAAAACCTTGTTCTCAGAAGAAATTTCTAAACTTCACTGTTAATATTTGGCTCTGTTCACTAATGCGTTTGCCTACCAATAAGTTACAAGAAAAAGTTGAGAACTTCACGTGTGTGTGGTGCAAAGTATCTAGAAACACGAAATTTAATCAAGAATTTTTTTAAAAATTGTACCTACTGCAAAATCAATGTTTTAAGGTGGAAGAGAATAATTTGGCATGAATTAAATAAATAATATTAAAGATAAGAGTTGTGATGTGTTTTGTGCGGAGTTTTGCCCTTTGTGAACATGTTGGTAATTATGAGACATAATTTTTATTAGAGATAATTTTTTATTATTTTTCTTTCTTTTCTTCAGCTTCCCTTTACCCTGTACGTATATCTTTGAGGATCTATAATATTTTTCATTTGTTTTGTTCTGTAATATGAAATGTTAATATGTTTCATATTGCTTGTTTTGCTACAAGAATTCCTTTTAAGTGAGTATGCAAATGTTTCAGTGCGTCTTTTATTTTCTTTGTAATGCTCACGTGTAAAGCGCTGTGTACAACCAAATACATTATGCAGCACTGTTGCGCGAACAGCGATGGGAGAGCAATATCTTTATTTGCCGTCGGACAGTGAAGACAGAAGTCGTGCAGTGTGGAGGAAAGCGCGCGGACAGAATAACACGAAATTTCATGGCCATGTTGTTATTCATCGGTCACGGGTTAAAATTAATTTCAACGTGAACGTTATGGAACTGAATGTTAAGACTGAGCGAGTGCCGTGAGTTTCGTGGAGCTCTGTTAACAGCCATGACAATGCTTGCCCGAATGGACTGCGATTGTCGCCGTGAGAACTGCGCTGTTTGCAGCTCACAGACCTGCACGAACTAATGTACTTTCTATTTATTGTCTCGTGTGCAACTTTATGAGCTGCCGCGTGCGCTACATTTACTGTCGCCGTGGGGACTTGCGAACCGATTTTGACGTGTGGTGCTGTTTCCGCCAGAGCTGTCGCGGTCGTGGCACTCATGCCAAATGTAAGCGGACTGTGAATTCGCGATGGGCGAATGCGACCAAAGGAATTATATGGATGACCATATTACCGCCAGGAGAATCATCTGCTAAGAAAGAGGATGTTTCCACGACTTATGGAGCGGCATTAATAACCTCGCCAGCACCAACAAATTTCAGCTGACGTCACGACGCAGCGTCTACAACCAGGTAAGCTGTATCTCTAAGCGCTCTCCTCCTGTAGAAACTCAAAGCATTTCAAACTGTTTCAGTTACATTTTCTCTTTCTTTTGTAACTAACTTTTCTCAGTTAATAATTTCTTTATAAGTAAGTGTGTTCGTACGTTAATGTTGACATTGTTCAGCTCACCCTTTACTGTAATTATTACTATTTATTTTCTCAGTCTTACGCATTTGTTTGTTGTACTTGTTCACGTATTCTTTTGACGAGGTTTTTTTTCATGTATGTGGACAGCATTTTATCAGCCTCATTTAGGTGTTTTGCCAGTCCGCGTAAGCTGCAGCGTCAGCCGTTAAATTCCGGGTAGCGACCAATCATAGCAAAGCCGCTCGGCCGCTATTGCTGCAAGTCACGCTATAGGTGGGGGCTTTCAATCTGACAGCTGTCAAATATGTAAACTGTGTTTACATTCAATAAGAACTCATATTACGACATTCTCATTACGAATTGCGTTGTTATTTCCCATTTTCAGAGGTAAGTAAACGGAATTATAGTGGTTTTCTTAATTTTTCACGAATTTATTTGCGGGAGTTTTCATATTATATGTTGTGTTGGCGTTTGTTGTCAAGCTCTCATGTGATTGCTTCAGTTAAGTTTGGGGAAGTAAACACGCTCCTTTTGAGTTTAAATAGTCGAAATTCATTATCGAAATTACGCAAAGTAAATGTCTGAGAACTGTCTTCTTCGCACGTTGTTACGCCGACACCTTCGTACTGCACACTACAGTCCATGGGCATGCAATCCAGCTTATTGCCTGTGTAATTCTGATGCATGGGGCGGAAAAGTGCTGAACTGTTATGGTAAACGCCTTCGTTATGGCAGTATAGCGAGCTTGGTCGCCGTCGCTTGCTACCTAAACTGCAAGTGTCACGAGAAGCGGCACCTTTTCACAGTAACATTGGGGCGATCCCATATCTTTTAAATGACCGCTTAGCCATAGCAGCCACTCGAGGGCTGCTCAACTGTCTCTCTATTAGAAAATTAACTATTCCTTGACGGCTCGTGACGTGTCTTATCAGTCTTTTCCTTTTAGTAAAGTTGTGGCCTAAAGTTCTTTTCTGCCTCATCCATTCAGTACCTACTCATTACTTACCAGAAGTACCCATCTCATCTACTGCATTCACGACAGTTCACAATATTTGTACTGTAGATCGTCCAAGTTTCAGATTCATCGTTAGTACATTCCAGACAAATCTATATTATTAAACCGTTATCCCGGAACTTGGTAGCCGCTGCAGGTTTCAAGAGGTAATAAAAATTTAATTTTTAATGTGTCAAATGGTTCAAACGGCTCTGAGCACTATGGGACTTAACTTCTAAGATCACCAGTCCCCTAGAACTTAGAACTACTTAAACCTAACTAACCTAAGGACAACACATACATCCACGCCCGAGACAGGATTCGAACCTGCGACCGTAGCGGTCGCGCGGTTCCAGACTGTAGCGCCTAGAACCGCTCGGCCACCCCGGCCGGCTTTAATGTATCACATATTTATTTATTTATTTACACGAATTGGCCAACTAAGGACCGCATTACAAATTCTATTTCATGTTCACTTTTTTTTCTGTTCTCTCGGGCTGCTCTTCTGCCTGCTGCCATTTTTCCAGACGTTCAGCAGTTAGTTTCCTGTTGGTCTTCGGCTTTGGAGCCTCCTGAGAAACCTGAATTTCGGATGAATTTAATTTTAGACTTAACAAGATAGTGATCCGTATCTATTTTGGCTCCTTTCTGTACCTTAATATTTTGAATTGTCTTAAAATCTCTTCTAGAAATGGCTATGTAGTCAATTTGGATATCTACAAGGAGTAGATTTGGTGCTTTCCAAGTCTTCATCTTCTTGGGATATTTCTTGAAGTGTGTTGTCATAAT
The DNA here is from genome assembly GCF_023898315.1 of Schistocerca nitens. Lineage (NCBI taxonomy): Eukaryota > Metazoa > Arthropoda > Insecta > Orthoptera > Acrididae > Schistocerca > Schistocerca nitens. Next base: position 34,392,406 of record NC_064620.1, on the reverse strand, counting down.
TTTGAGGTTGAAGATTTGGCACAGTTCCACAAGTCTTATTCCATTGTTGTTTGTCCTCTTAGGCCTGAGTTTTCTCCAATCATGTTTTTGTATTTCTTCTCCTAGCCGAGCATAATGATGACATTTTCCTTTGGAATCTTCTGAATCATGTCTTCAACTTCTTCCCAGAAAGTCTACACTTTGTTCTGATTTTTTTTTTTTTTTACTGTCAATACTTGTTGGAGCATGAACATTCACTAGCGTATACATTTTGTTTCTACATTTGATCGTTAATTTTGAGACTGTTGCACGTACAGCTGAAGTTCATTACGAACTCCGTAATATTTCTTCTAACCATAAATGCCGTACTGAATAGATGGCGTTTTCAAAGGATATACGCTTCTGGTTTTCGCTTGTAGATTCTGTAATTGTCCCTTTGAAAAGAATTTTCATCAGTATAGCGAGTTTCTTGCAGCGCCAGAATTAGGAAATTATGGTGTTGAAATGCTTGAGTCAGTTCTTGATGTTTTCCTGTTTTGATCAGTGAGTTAATGTTCAGTGTTCCTATATTATATTTCTTCTTGAATTTGAGTTTTTCAGATTCTTTCGATAAAACAAGAGCAGAAAATGCCTGCTCCCCAGAATCCGAACTGCCTGCTTACGACCTGAGGTCGAGAGATTTTACTTCCTGGGGTAATTTGTTTTCTCTTCCACTCATAATCGATAAAATTTGTAAGGTTCAAGTGGGGGAGCTTTCCGAAGATTGCTCGAGATACAACTGGAATGTTAATCCAGAGGGCATGTGTTCGGACCGCGAGAGCTATTTTATTTCGCTCAAGTCCGTTGGCATGCCAGTGAGCACTTCTACGCCAGTTAGACAGCGTAACAAGTTCGATCACATAATTACAGACCAAATTTAAAAATTTTAAATGCTGTCATAATTACGTGATTAGGACTTATAATCTTGTGTTAAAAGTTTAACAGAACAGGGTCAATACTACAGTTAGAAACTCTGTGTTTTCTTCTTTTATTCTAGGCAGTGCATCTCAAGGCACGCAAATTCCTGGAATAGATTCCTCCAGTACTTCACATAATTTATGAAACGTTTTCTCAGTGACACCCACGCAGAATGATGAATGGGAAAAAGGTTATTGCTTACTACATTTTCGCTCCTCAAGCAGTAAAACTACTGAATCACACACAATGTTTTAATTTATTACTTGTTTACTACCGAATCTTTACAGCACTGTTTGCAGACAGTTGACGCATATACGTATCATTTAATGTACCTGCAAAATTATATCATTGTACGACACGTAGTTCAGGTGATAACAAGTCAGAAATATTTAGATGTATAAAACACTACATTCTCCTTAAAGTGTCGCGCAGTAAATCTTGAACATCATGCGTGATGTTTAAATTTACTTCTTCACTATCAAGTCTATTTTCAATACACTTTAGAGGCTGCATCTACGCATATTACTGAATGTGTCTACGAAACTATATCACTGAACGACACAGAGTTCAGGAAACATGACGTAATAAATATTGTGATGATTGAAAATCTTGCTTTTGCTTAAAATGTATCGCAAATTACTCAGACTGTGTTCCACGTGGGTGATAATGATAACACTTAGTAGCGTCCAATGAACGTCAAGAATAGATTCAGATATTTCCTAAAGTTTTTCGCTTTATCGATGAAAATCAAATGTTTAACACACTAAATCATTCATAAAATAACGCTAGTCAACAGCCTTTTTGCATCTGGGATGTGATACATCAACAATTATGTATTTTGGTGTGTAGAATCCGAATATACTTTTCACATGTTCTAGCACGTACCATTTTTGAGTTCCTAAAGGTTTTTCGTATTCAGTGTTTCACTTTTGGTTGTTCTTTTGTTTTGATGTTTAATTGTTTGTTTTTGATTTTCAGAGGGTAGCTAGAAGATTTACAAATCGTCAGTAAATGGTTGGTGTGGTAATATGTATGTAGAGATGTCAATGGTCTGATGATGCAGCTATAGTCCGTGAGACGAGTGATTGGTACTGACAGTTCCGGTGGGCAGACGGCGCTGTTGCCCAACGTGGCTCACAGCACGCGACGCCCTGTCTGCTACACGCATTCTCTAGCAGCAGAAATAAAAGCGAGACAAAATACAATTCGTATTGGTACGCGTGAATTTATTTAAAGTTGATGCTTGAAATATATTAACTCGAAAGCTATTTAGTACAAGTATCTAAGATGCTGAAACATAATAAAGTTATTTGTTAAACTTCACAACTGAAATGAAAACTATTTTCGCAAGTTGTTGAACATTAGCAGTTTTGGTTTCCATTGTGAAGTATTAGCATTATTAATTTGTTCTACTACGAGCTACAGAATAATTGGTCAGTGTATTAAGAGCTATAATCTGAAGAAAGTACTCACAATATGATGATCTGGTTGTAGATCGATAGCAAACTCCCTCCTTACATTCCTGAATACGTTGTAGTTACTGTAATGGAAAAACACCACTCACATCACTGTCAGAATCTGATTTGACATTGTCTTCCTCAGCACTACTCCAACTATCACTGCTCTCTCCCAGATGTATAATTAAATTTTCGATGCATTCTTCCACAACCCCTTCGGTTTTGGCAGCCTCTCTTATGGCACTTGCAGTGCTGTTTACAATTTTAGCCCACGTCTCGCTTGTCACTTTATTGATAGCTGCTGGAAGGAGAGTTTACACGTCAGAGATCGTGAATTTTTTATTGTTTGCAGCAATGTAATTTTTTATCTGCGCCCACACTCCTTCAATTGCATTGAAGTGACAGTGGTATGGAGGAAGCCGAACGATTTCATGCCCGTGCCTTTTAGCAATCTCGTCAATTACATATGTTGGAAATTGGTGTTTCTTTTGCGCCACAATTTCGAGCAGTTCCGCCTTCCTTAAATCTTCCCTGAAATCTACTTTTCGCCGTTTCAACCACTGAATGATGTCGTCTTTTTTTGTTGCCAAGGTTGGTGCCTTATCGTGAACAACGGAATGATAAGGCGCATTGTCCATAACAATCACTGATGGACTTGTCAGATTCGTCATAAGCGATGTCTCGAACCATTCTTGAAATACTACACTGTTCATTTCTTCATGGTAATCTCCCGTCTTTTTTGACCGAAACATTTTCAAGCAGTTTGGCACAAAACCTTTCGATGTTCCTGCATGTAAGACAATAATACGCCCTCCTTTGCCAACAGGCACTGCCATTGTCCCCTCGGGCGTTCCATCATTCCAGCCTCTACGTAAAGAATGGCTGGCATTGACCCAACTTTCATCTAACCACACTATACTTTCGAATTCCACACCCATGATCCTGTGCAGAAATCTGCACCGCCATGCAACTACATCTGTCCTTTCCATTAATATTTTGCGTCCGTTAAACAGTGAATACCTGAAGCCTATGTCTTTCAACACTGTACGCAATGAAAATTTGCTCCCTTTAAAAAGATCGTCTTTCTGAAGCGACACCAGTAATTTAGATAGAGTGGGATGTTCCCTTCTCTTATAATAGCTGTATATATGACGACGAATAGCGTCTTTCTGAAAATCGTCCAAAGCTGTCACCTTCTTATTTCTCGGTCGCTTCTTTCCTGGTGTGTGCAGCTTTGTTGTGCCACTCTCGTCACAATCTACACTATACTGTTCTTTCCCTATCTTTACAACAGTGTTCTTACTTATTTTCAATGCCGCTGCAGTTCTCTTCACAACCTGAACAACAGGAATTAAGGGCCCACCTTTGTCCTATTCTTTCTCAAAGTAATCCCTCACAGAGCACACGAATTCACGGGCCTGGGTGTGTAGCACACTTATCTTCCACCGTTTCACTTCTTGTGTTGGGCTGGTACTACCCGCCGCACTATACATTGTTTACAACGAAACATAAACAAAGAAACACTAAAAACAACAAAAACGAAATAAACTGCGAATTCAACTTCAGACAAACGACGAACGACCGCACCGCCTGCACGCGAGACAGTGGTAAGTTTCATAAGCGCGCGCGACCGGGTTTCAGAGCGGCAACGTGGCCCTTGCTACCCGCTCAAAGTCAGGCCGTCATTGGCTGCCTGCCTGCGGTCGCTAGGCAACGGAAAGACGCTACCGAGCTGTCAATACCAAAGACTCGTCTCCCAGACTATAGGTGTATAACATAATCCACAGAAGTGGCTACTATTTATTGACTCCAGTAAAACCAGTTTGAAAGCAGTACTACTGCACAATGGCAATGCATTTCCATCGGTACCTTTGGGTTACGCAGTAGACCTGAAAGAAACTTATGAAACACTGGCTTTGCTGCTAGAGGCAAACAATTATAAGGATCATGAATGGCAGCTTTGCTGTGATTTAAAAGTTGTTGCACCCCTTACAGGTTTACAGGCTGGATTCACGAAATACTGCTGCTTTTTGAGCCTTTGGGATAGCTGTGACACCAAGAACCACTATACAGTCAAGGAATGGCCTAAAGGAAATCGCATGTTCCAGGAAAAGTAAATATGAACGATACCGCTTTGGTTGAGCCCGATAAAATCATTTTGCCTCCCCTTCACATCAAGTTGTGGCTTATCAAGAACTCTGTAAAAGCTCTGGATAAAGAAGGTGAGGCCTTTAATCACTTAAAAGAAAAATTTGCCAAATTAAGTGAGGCAAAGCTGAAAGAGGGTATATTTGTTGGACCACAAATAAGAAAATTGCTGAAATATCCAACCTTTGGAACCAAACTCACAGATATCCAATTAGCTGCTTGGTCTTCTTTTAAAGCAATTGTGAAGGGCTTTTTGGGTACAAAATAGACAAAAACTGTGTTACCATTGAGAATGATCTGTTGGACAACTATAAGAACATGGGAAATTTGGGAACCGTAAGTGATGGGCATGGTGAACGCTTTCATCAAGACATTCTTACCATGGATCGCCGTTACGAAGGCCAGTGCAACCCTTCGATGATGGGTGACAATGGCTGGGGTCGTGTTAGGGAGAGTGATGAAACGGCAAACAAAAGAAGAGCTCCATCGTCGTATTTTTCAAAAACCAAAGACGCTTAAAATGAAAATTCTTCTGAACTTATTTGGACCTTTTTTGGCATCGTGCCCATATATACATACAAAATAGTATTGATTTCAAACGTTCTGGATGTGTATTTTTGTTTGACTTAATTGTGTCAATTTTAGCTATTACCATTTTTTATTCTGCTGTGTGGGAAATGTGACGTCATAGAGAAAACCTGATTTTTACCGGCGTATTCAGCAACCCAAATTAGGCAAATCCACCCATTTACCAACCAGATGCAGAAAAAAGAAATTAAATCTGTTAACTAGTGTAATCAGACGTTTGAAGCTGTTTCTTTAACGAGAGTTTGATCCTTCAAAGAATCGAGGCTTTACTGGTTCTTTCAGAAAATATTTCCAACAGTTATACCCTCTCGTCAACGTCCTACCCAGCACGTTGCTCTGCTTTCCAAAGTCCTTAATCGTCTCACATAGAATAACACAGACATCAGCAATATACAGGCATCAAGAGGACCTAGTCATGTTGCTGATGATATATGCACCTCACGGGACTTTCTCAAATGAAAATTTTGGTTAAAAATTAACTAACGTCAATATATTCAATAAAGCGGTTACAGATGCTGTGGACCAGCCCTCTTCGTGAGGCCGTCAGCCAGTAGAGCCGATCACAAGAGGTTGTTAATTCTGTGTCAGAACAAAGTCCGAGGAAAGGTGTAGTAGAGGATTTACATCTTGGTTAGCAGAAATCCATTGCCGAAGAGAATGTCCAGCCTGGAAGCGATGCTCCGTATGTTGGCCAGAATTTAACTTGTCATTTTCTACCCTCACTCTCTATTGGCTATCTAGAGCGGGTACATAGTGGGACTATTGTTAGCAGATCATGTTCCACGGGAAGAAAGAACCCCTGCTGAAGCTACTGTCCTACTCGACAGATAGGCCACCATGAATTATACCTGAAAATTACAGGAAATTATTAAAATTAGAAAGAATGAAAAAAGAATAAATATTTGACTGGCTAGCTGATCTGTACAGCATGTCTTCAAGTTTCTCTTGTTTTTGGTTGGTTGTTATCAAAATTCCTTTAGTTTCCGTTACTACTTGCTCAGTATGCACACTGGTGTTAGTTAACTGAATAGATAAAAGTTCTTAGCTGTAGACGAATAAAAACATGCAAGCTCCCCACATCGAGGAACCATCAAATCATCCATATTCAACAAAGCTGGACGTACTTTCATAATTTTTGTTAAAAATTAAACTCCTCCAGTTGTACTTAAGATTTTATATTTATTTGGCTACTAGTTTCGACGTTGCGTTTTTAACAAAAATTATACCAGCTGTGTCCCACCTTCATACAGTTTAAATATGAATGTACGAAGTACTTTCATAAGGCGAGAGGTTGGTATGGTTGTGCACCGAAGAACATTGTCGAAAATGATCGTTTTGGTGATCCTGGTCTAATGGTGTTTAGAGGCATAACATTGCATCAGCGTGTCGACCTCCGAATCTATGCACATCGTACAATCTTCGGTAAACTTTATTATGTCACACTCACGTGCACCTTTTCAGAGGTGCATTTGGCTCTAACTTCACTTTTTTCAGTGATAATGCGTGAAAGCATCGAACAGCTACCGTGGAGGAGCTCTTGCAACGAGAGGATATCCGGCGAATGTACTGGTGTGCCAGTTCCCCCGGCTTAAAAATAGATCATGTGTGAAACTGCAGTGGTGAGACATATTGCCACTCGTCGACATGTACCAACGGCCAAAGCTGCTATCAACCGCACTAGTGCAGGAACACAATGAACTATCTCAAGACATCCATACCAACATTGCGCAGTGTGACACCAAGTTGTTGGAGACCATGAGTTGCTACCCGTGATGATCACACACCTTATTAAGAAACACTTCACACATTCTGCAACACCCAGGGGGCCGTCATGAATCGTTGTGATGATCTTTGAAGAAAATGACATTGCAGTAGGCCTCACTGGGTAATTGTTTCAGTTAGCAATTCTTTCATTGAACTACACTACTGGCCATTAAAATTACTACATAACGAAGATGATGTGCTACAGACAAGAACTTTAGCCAACACGAAGAAGATGCTGTGATATGCAAATTATTAGCTTTTCAGAGCATTCGCTCAAGGTAGGCGCCAGTGGCGACACCTACAACGTGTTGACATGAGGAAAGTTTCCAAACGATTTCTCATACACAAACAGCAGTTGACCGGCGTTGCCTGGTAAAACGTTGTTGTGATGCCTCGTGTAAGGAGGAGAAATGCGTACCATAACGTTTCGTACTTTGATAAAGGTCGGATTGAAGCTTATCGCGATTCCGGTTTATCGCATCGCGACATTGCTACTCGCGTTGGTCGAGATCCAATGACTGTTAGCAGAAATTGAATTCGGTGGGTTCAGGAGGGTAACACGGAACGCGTGCTGGATCCCAACGGTTTCGTATCACTAGCAGTCGAGGAGACAGTCACCTTATCCGCATGGCTGTAACGGATCGTGCAGCCACGTCTCGATCCCTGAGTCAACAAATGGGGACGTTTGTAAGACAACAACCAACTGCACGAACAGTTGCAGCAGCATATACTATCAGCTCGGAGACCATGGCTGTGGTTGCTCTTGACGCTGCAACACAGGCAGGAGTGCCTGCGATGGTGTACTCAACGACGAACCTGGGTGCACGAATGGCGAAACGTCATTTCTTTCGGATGAATCCTGGTTCTGTTTGTAGTAACATGATGGTCGGATCCGTGTTTGGTGACACTGCGGTGAACGCACATTGGAAGCGTGTATTCGTCATCGCATTACTGGCGCATCACCCGGCGTGATGGTATGGGGTGCCGTCGGTTACACGTCTCGGTCACCTCTTGTTCGCATTGACGGTACATGGAACAGTGGACGTTACATTTCAGATGTGTTACGACCCGTGGTTCTACCCTTCATTCGATCCCTGCGAAACCCCACATTTGAGCAGGATAATGCACCACCGCATGTTGCAGGTCTTGTAAGGGCCTTTCTTGATACAGAAAATTTTCGACTGCTGCCCTGGCCAGCACATTATCCTGATGTCTCACCAGTTGGAAACGTCTGGCCAATGGTGGCCGAGCAACTGGCTCGCCACAATACGCCAGTCACTACTCTTGATGAACTGTGGTATCGTGTTGAAGCTGCATGGGCAGCTGTATGTCTACACGCCACCCAAGCTCTGTTTGACTCAACGCCCAGGCGTATCAAGGCCGTTATTACGGCAGGGGTGGTTGTTCTGGGTACTGATTTCTCAGGATATATGCACCCAAATTGCGTGAAAATGTGATCATATGTCAGTTGTAGTACAATATATTTGTCCAATGAATTCCTGTTTATTATCTGCATTTCTTCTTGGTGTAGCAATTTTAATGGCCTGTAGTGTATGTTACATGGCACTGACGCATCATGAGAAAGTTACTTTCGTCCTTATATATTGCAGACTGGTGTAGTTCTCACACTGATGGGATCATATTTTTACTCATAATACGGATGCACTGCGCAGCATCAAGTCGATCATGTATTCTGTTAACCATCCTGAGTCCACCGTAACAGATACGGTCTCAAACTTCCCAAACACACTGTGACTGCTCGATGACTCATGGACGTATTTGTAGTCGAAGTGGGCACTTTGCGGCCTGTGTACATCGTCCTCTGGGGGCAATACAGGTTCTCCCAAAAAGTCACGTACCGGTTGTCGCCATTGGCACTGTCCTCGGAAGATGATAATCGGTGGACTCGATGATCATCACGGAGCTGCTCCTTAATGACCACACGTTTGCTATACACTGAAGTGGCAAAAGTCATGGGACACATCCCAGTATCATGTCGGACCTCCTCTTACCCGTCGTATTGCGGCAACTCGACTTCGCTTGGACTCAACAAGTCGTCTGAGAAGTTCCTTCCAGAAGTATTGAGCCATGCTATCTCTGTAGCTGTCCACAACTGGGGAAGTGGTGCTGTTCAGTATTTTGTAACAAACTGACATCTCAGTTATGTGCCATAAATTTTCGATGGATTCGTGTCAGGCGATCTGGTTGGCCAAATCATTCGCTCGAACTGTCCAGAAAGTTCCTCAGATCAATCAAACTGTGGCCTGGTGACATGGTGCATTGTCATCCATAAAAATTCTATCGTTGTTTGGGAACATAAAGTCCATAAATGGCTGCAAATGGTCTCCAGGTAGAGGAAAGTAACCATTTCCAGTAAATGATAGGTTCAGTTTGACGAGAGGACCCATTCCATTCGGTGCAAACGCAGCCAATACCATTATGGAACCACCACCAGATTGCACAGTGCCATGTCAACAACTTGTGTCCATCGCTTTGTTGGATCTGCACCACACTCGAACCCTGTCATCAGCTCTTACTCATCTGATCAGGCCACGGATGTCCAGCCGTCTCGGGTTCCAGCAAATAATCACGAGTCCAGCAGAGGCAATGAGGGTGACGTCACGCTGTTTGCTGAGGCACTCGCATCGGTCGTCTGCTGCCATAGCCCCTTAATGCCAAATTTCGCGGCACTGTCCTGACGGATAACCTCGTCGAACGTCCCACGTCGATTTCTCCGGTTATTTCAAGCAGCTTTGCCTATCTGTTAACACTGACAACTCTACGCCAACGCCGCTGATTTCGGTCGTTAAGGGGCTCCGGAAAGGCTCAAAATCATGAAAAGTTCAATTTTTACTTTTTTGCGCTTTCTGAATCTGCAGACTATTACCTTTTAATAGATATATAATTTATTCAATTCCGAAGACTACAACTATTTTTAAATATTTTTTTAAATGTGTTCTACATGGGCGTGACCCACTGTGGCGCTGTTAAACTGCTGTCAAATGGTGTTTTTATTAACGTCCGTGTTCATCAGGTACATTTTAGTGATGTGAGATAAAGTATGTGTTGTGGCTAACCTGTGATGGTTCAATATATATCGCTGGTGTGATTGTCAATTGTTGCATGTTTATTTACTCTGTCGTTATCTCGAAAATATTCGTCATTAATTCTGTTTCTTGAGTCTCTGTTTTGTTGAAGTTTAATAATGAGTAAAAGTAAAGTTATTAGAAATCCTCTGAAGGCATTTAAGAAAAGGACAAATGATGGAAAGCCAAAGGTATTTAGAAATATGGGAGTGAAGATAGGTTCTAACATGGTACGACCGATGCTTGCTTTAGACAAGGAACGCCTTAGGGCTGCAGACAGGGCTGTAAAGAGTCTAGAAATACAAGGAAGAGTAAACAGGAGGAGGAACAAGAGGAAGCTGGAGGAAGAGTTTGCAGAGGATGAAGATAATCCATCCTATGGACCTGGAATGCACTAAAAAGTTAATCCAATCTTTGTCGCTCGATTCCCAAAACTTTTATTTTCTCATACTAATTACATGTTTTCTAAGGATCTTCCAAACATATTTGTTTCAAACTTTCAGGAAATGTTACACAGTACCTTCTGCATAATTGAACACAGCCTTTTTCCAAAAAACTGTATATTTTTGAATATATAAATAAAAAATTGCAAAAAAATGTTGTGAATTTTCATTACAATTGAAAAACAATCATCTTTAATAACTGAACTAAAAATTTAGTAAAATCCCTGTGTTAAGTTGTAGCCCATATTCCAATAAATAATCTGTAAAAAGTTCAACTTCCTACCTCAAATACTTTGTGAGGAAAGATGTAATTTATAAGCGTTATGTTAACATTGCAAGTATAGGGCGTTCCGGAGCCCGTTAAGTGAGTGGTGAGAGTTTTAAAATGGTTCAAATTGCTCTAAGCACTATGGGACTTAACATCTAAGGTCATCAGTCCCCTAGACATAGAACTATTGAAACCTAACTAACGGAAGGACAGCACACACATCCATGTCCGAGGCAGGACTCGAACCTGCGGCCATAGCAGCCGCGTGGTTCCGGACTGAAGCGCCTAGAATCACTCGGTCACGGCGGCCGGTATGGTGAAAGGTGACGCTCGAAATCTGTTATTCTCGGATCTCGGAATATTGAATTCCGTGACGATTTCCGAAATGAAATGGCCCGTACGTCTAGCGCCAACTACGATTCCGCCTTCAAAGTATGTCAATTCAAGTCGCGCAGCCATAATCACGTCGGAAACCTTTTCGTATGAATCACCAGTGTACAAGTGACAGCTCCGCCGATGCACTACCCTTTTATACCTTGTGCACGCGATACTACCGCCATCTCTACGCGTGCAACTCGTTATCCCATCATTTTTGTCACCTCAGTCTACTGGCCAACCTCCCGAACCCGTCGCCGAACCGTCCACCTTGTCCCGGCAAACGCAGTACCATGCATTGGCTACATCGCGTTTAAGAAAGGATGTTGCAATGACGTGTTGACAAGTTCATTACCATGCATAGGTGTTGCTACATACAAAGTCCTGTTGCCGTACACATACTGGGTACTCCAGTTTTAAATGACGTTTTATCAATTGTTGCGCAGTTCGTTCAGGAGCGCTATACCGTGCCCGGCCACCTAAGCGGCCAAATTCCCTTCCGCCCTAAATGACTAACCACTTCATACAGAATAGCATATGTATGTACACTGAAGCGCCAAATAAAGTGGTATAGAAAAGCGTATTCAAATACACTCCTGGAAATGGAAAAAAGAACACATTGACACCGGTGTGTCAGACCCACCATACTTGCTCCGGACACTGCGAGAGGGCTGTACAAGCAATGATCACACGCACGGCACAGCGGACACACCAGGAACCGCGGTGTTGGCCGTCGAATGGCGCTAGCTGCGCAGCATTTGTGCACCGCCGCCGTCAGTGTCAGCCAGTTTGCCGTGGCATACGGAGCTCCATCGCAGTCTTTAACACTGGTAGCATGCCGCGACAGCGTGGACGTGAACCGTATGTGCAGTTGACGGACTTTGAGCGAGGGCGTATAGTGGGCATGCGGGAGGCCGGGTGGACGTACCGCCGAATTGCTCAACACGTGGGGCGTGAGGTCTCCACAGTACATCGATGTTGTCGCCAGTGGTCGGCGGAAGGTGCACGTGCCCGTAGACCTGGGACCGGACCGCAGCGACGCACGGATGCACGCCAAGACCGTAGGATCCTACGCAGTGCCGTAGGGGACCGCACCGCCACTTCCCAGCAAATTAGGGACACTGTTGCTCCTGGGGTATCGGCGAGGACCATTCGCAACCGTCTCCATGAAGCTGGGCTACGGTCCCGCACACCGTTAGGCCGTCTTCCTCTCACGCCCCAACATCGTGCAGCCCGCCTCCAGTGGTGTCGCGACAGGCGTGAATGGAGGGACGAATGGAGACGTGTCGTCTTCAGCGATGAGAGTCGCCTCTGCCTTGGTGCCAATGATGGTCGTATGCGTGTTTGGCGCCGTGCAGGTGAGCGCCACAATCAGGACTGCATACGACCGAGGCACACAGGGCCAACACCCGGCATCATGGTGTGGGGAGCGATCTCCTACAATGGCCGTACACCACTGGTGATCGTCGAGGGGACACTGAATAGTGCACGGTACATCCAAACCGTCATCGAACCCATCGTTCTACCAGTCCTAGACCGGCAAGGGAACTTGCTGTTCCAACAGGACAATGCACGTCCGCATGTATCCCGTGCCACCCAACGTGCTCTAGAAGGTGTAAGTCAACTACCCTGGCCAGCAAGATCTCCGGATCTGTCCCCCATTGAGCATGTTTGGGACTGGATGAAGCGTCGTCTCACGCGGTCTGCACGTCCAGCACGAACGCTGGTCCAACTGAGGCGCCAGGTGGAAATGGCATGGCAAGCCGTTCCACAGGACTACATCCAGCATCTCTACGATCGTCTCCATGGGAGAATAGCAGCCTGCATTGCTGCGAAAGCTGGATATACACTGTACTAGTCCCGACATTGTGCATGCTCTGTTGCCTGTGTCTATGTGCCTGTGGTTCTGTCAGTGTGATCATGTGATGTATTTGACCCCAGGAATGTGTCAATAAAGTTTCCCCTTCCTGGGACAAGGAATTCACGGTGTTCTTATTTCAATTTCCAGGAGTGTACATTGATATGTAAAAAGGCAGAATACGGCGCTGCGATCAGCAACACCCATATGAGAGAACAAGTGTCTGATACAGTTGTTTGTTAGATCGGTTACTGCAGCTACAGTGGCAGTTTATCAAGATTTAAGTGAGATTGAACGTGGTGTTACAGTCGGCGCACGAGTGATGGGACACAGCATCTCCGAGGTAGCGATGAAGTGGGTATTTTCCCGTACGACAATTTCACAAGCGTACCGTGAATATCGAGATTCCGGCAAAACATCAGATTTCCGAGATCGCTGCAGCCGGAAAATATCCTGCAAGAACAGGACGAGCGATGACCAGAGAGAATCGAAGTGCAATCCTTCCGCAAATTGCAGCAGATTTCAGTGCTGAACCATCAACAAGTGTCAGCGTGTGAACTATTTAACGAAACATCAGTGATATGGGCTTTCGAAGCCGAAGGCCCACTAGTATACCCTTGATGACTGCACGCCATACAGCTACACACCTCGCCTGGGCCCGTCAACACTGACTTATGACTGTTAATGACTGTTGTTGCCTGGTCGGACGAGTGTCGTTTCAGATTGTGGCGACGTGTACAGATATGGAAATAACCTCATGAATCCAAGGACCCTGCGTGTCAGCAGGGGACTGTTCAAGCTGATGGAACTCTGTAACGATGTAACGATGTGGGGCGTGTGCAGTTGGACTAGTATCGGACCCCTGATACGTCTAGACAGGACTCTGATAGGTGACACGTACGTAAGCATCCTGTCTGATCACCTGCATCCATTCATGTCCAATGTGCATTCCGACGGAGTTAGGAAATTTCAGAAGGACATACGACACACCACAGGTCCAGAATTGCTACAGAGTACCTCCAGGAACACTCTTCTCAGTTTAAACACTTCCGTTGGCCACCAAACTCACCAGACATGAACATTATTGAGCATGTCTAGAAAGCCTTGCAACGTGCTGTTCAGAAGAGATCTCCACGCCGTCGTACTCTTACGGATTTATGGACAGCCTTGCAGGATTCGTAGTGTCAGTTCCCTCTATAGCTAATTAAGAGATTAGTCGAGTCCATGCCACGTCGTGTTGCGGCACTTCTGCTTGCTCGTGGGGGCCCTACACAACGTTAGGCAGGTGTACCAGTCTCTTTCGCTCCTCAGCGTATACCGGTGTTAATACTATTTAAATATAAAACTGAACAAAAAAGTCCATAGTCCGCAGTAACTGTTATTATTCAAATCGACTACAGTCGTACACAACTGGTTTCTCAACTTTTTTACATGGCGTCTTCTGGTGTATAATATATTTCTATGCCATGTGGAGTAAGGAGCTGTTACGTAATGCCACAGAATAATTGGCATGGTTATGCAAAGTTCTCAGCCACGCGAGAAGTTACTTTGTGGCATGGTGTAATAGCTCCCTATAACATACAACAAATCATTATGGTCTGTAATTAACTCTATTAAAAAGTGCTGCCGTAGGCTGTTGGACTTTTCATTCACTTTATCTTTTTAATAATTTTAACGCCTGTATATATACACCTGATATAATGAAACTTTCCGGCAGATTAAAACTGTGTGCCCGACCGAGACTCGAACTCGGAACCTTTGCCTTTCGCGGGAAAGTGCTCTACCATCTCAGCTACCGAAGAACGACTCACGCCCCGTACTCACAGCTGTACTTCTGCCAGTATCTCGTCTCCTACCTTCCAAACTGTACAGAAGCTCTCCTGCGAACCTTGCAGAAGCAGCACTCCTGAAAGGAAGGATATAGCGGAGACATGGCTTAGCCACAGCCTGGGGGATGTTTCCAGAATGAGATTTTCACTCTGCAAAGGTCCAGAGTTAGAGTCTCGGTCCGGCACACAGTTTTAATCTGCCAGGAAGTTTCATATCAGCGCACACTCCGCTGCAGAGTGAAAATCTCACTCTGGACCTGATATAATGTTTGAATTGGTCAATCAGTTATGTATAACAGCGGATGCTCTAGTTTTAAAATTAGCTGTCTATTCCTGCAAAAGAACAATGACGTGGCCACGAGTAGCCTCTTGACAGGGACGCACATGAATAGGGTGACCCGACTGGAAACGTTGTGGTGCAATTACTCGAATGCAATTATTCGACATTCCTCGTTTATTGTCAATAGTTACTATAAACCAAATGGTGCACGTGCAGATCTAAATCACTGCGAAAGACCGTCAGTCTGTTACCATGTAATATCAGTGTTGCTGTGTTAGTAATTCTGACGTGTTACGTCAAATACAAATAGCAAATTTAAGTTTTCGACTGAAGGGAAATCATTCTCCATCAGAAGCGACTGTCATTGTTTTCCAATGCCGTTGCATATTCTGTGGAAAATTAGCTCCACGTCAGTGAGATGTGTCTCATACAGGGTGTTACAAAAAGGTACGGCCAAACTTTCAGGAAACATTCCTCACATACAAATAAAGAAAAGATGTTATGTGGACATGTGTCCGGAAACGCTTAGTTTCCATGTTAGAGATCATTTTAGTTTCGTCCACCTACGCTCAATGGAGCACGTTATCATGATTTCATACGGGATACTCTACCTGTGCTGCTAGAACATGTGCCTTTACAAGTACGACACAATATGTGGTTCATGCACGATCGGGCTCCTGCACATTTCAGTCGAAGTGTTCGTACGCTTCTCAACAACAGATTCGGTGACCGATGGATTGGTAGAGGCGGACCAATTCCATGGCCTCCACGCTCTCCTGACCTGAACCCTCTTGACTTTCATTTATGGGGGCATTTGAAAGCTCTTGTCTACGCAACCCTGGTACCAAATGTAGAGACTCTTCGTGCTCGTATTGTGGACGGCTGTGATACAATACGCCATTCTCCAGGGCTGCATCAGCGCATCAGGGATTCCATGCGACGGAGTGTGGATGCATGTATCCTCGCTAACGGAGGACATTTTGAACATTTCCTGTAACAAAGTGTTTGAAGTCACGCTGGTACGTTCTGTTGCTGTGTGTTTCGATTCCATGATTAATGTGATCTGAAGAGAAGTAATAAAAAGCGCTCTAACATCGAAAGTAAGCGTTTCCGGACACATGTCCACATAACATATTTTCTTTCTTTGTGTGTGAGGAATGTTTCCTGAAAGTTTGGTCTTACCTTTTTGTAACACCCTGTATAATGCACTGGATCGCTTCACAGACAACAGCAGGTTGAAGCAGAAGAATTTGTTTCATATGGCGGGGAAAAAAATTAACATGTATTCGAACATCAGTGACCATTTACAAAGCTTTAGCTATTCATTTAAGGTGCACTATATCTGCAAATAATACCAGCATATTCTATTTGCGGCAAAGACATTGTGAACAGATCTGGAATACTGACAAGATAAATTTTAAGTAATTTTTGAAATAGTATCTCCTTGACTACGTGGTCCCAAGTTAAACAGAAAAATGTGGCTTGTTGCATATCGTTCACGTCAATGCTGTACCAGACTTTAACTCCCGCTGAGATTGGCGCCGGCTGATTTTTGTGCTTTTAAGCTTGCAAGAGGCCAAAATAGGAAAATGTGTAAGGCAGGGTTGCTGTTATGTAAACTGCTGATCCTCACTTAGGGTTCTTAGTTAGTTCGTATGTAAAAGGTGTAGTGGTTCCCCTCGGGAACGGAACTCTGTAGCGCGCGCAAATTGTGGTTGGCCTAGGTAGAGGAGGTGGAACAAGAGTCAGTCAGGGACGAGCTACGAGTCGGGGACGAGGTACCAAACTGTGCACTGCCCATGTAAAAGTTGTATATTGTGCTGGTTCCGAGAGAGGCTTTTGCTGCCGCTTTCCAATACCTCGGATGGATGGATAAATAGCTGGAACTATTCTGGAATTGGTATCTATCATCTCCACCAAGAAGGGACAGAGTCCAGCAATTCTGCCTGCAAATCCACCTACCAACATGCAGTTGCCACCACATTGCGCAGTCACTATAATGGAGCACTATAATAATGTACAGTGAAGGATCAGCTCATTGGATGTTTTAGTGTGCACAAATATAAGGTAACTTATAACTGAATTTATGTACCTACCTTAATTTTTTCCTTATCATAACACCTCTCAGATTCCTCTCCGTTTGAACTTAAGTGATTACCGAGTGTCCCTACTGAAAGAACAATAAAGACCAGTGTTTTTGCTAATTGATGCCTCTTGAACATAGTAAAAAGAAAGTTAAAGTTAATGAGGCAAGAGAGTGAGTTAAAGTTAATTATGCTTGCTGAAAATAATTTTCCTAGTAAAACTGCTTATTAATGTGTTGTTGCCAACTTCAAATTAAAAGTTCTTAAGACTGAGGCTTATAAAGTTTTGCTTAGTAAGTGATCACACTACTGCCTGTTGTAAATCACAGAAGGTGAGTCAGTATCTTACATATATGTTAATTTTGTCTCTCACGGTAGTAAAAGTGGATAACTGCAGTTGTGAAACGTTATATACTCATGTTTGCTAAGTGTTTGTCTCTCTTGTGTATTAGAAGTGCATATTAATAGTATAACAGGATCCACAGTTTGTCTATTGTGTTAATGCTAGGTAACAAGTAACGGAAAGACCACTAATTATGAAAACTATAGTTTCTTTGTTCAAATGATAGTGAGAAGCAACTTGTTAGTGGATTGCAATTAACTTTCATTTTAAATAGTAAAGTACTTTACTGAGGGATACTTTACCTATGTTCAATTTATGATCCTACAGTGAATGTTAATAGTAATGTTATAAAGACCATACAGTTTGAACAAGCCCTGAAAGTAATAGTGTGTTTCGATATCTGTTATAATTTTGCAAATAGTTTGTGCTGCTCTAACTGTTCGGTCCAATCTTACTGTAAACATATGCATGTGTCAGAGTTCATTGTACTCGCGTGTGACCAAGTATAGGTTGTGTTTGTCTGTTAAAGTTACTCATAAATACTTTCTTAAACGAGAACGTTAATCTTTCTCTTGCATAATTAGGCTGGCGACCGTTTTCCTTATTCTTTAAACAGTATAGCTAGGCAAAAATATTGTTTGTTACTATTCGAATATTTACGTAATTCTGACTTTCATTTCCGATAAGCCATTTCCGTTAGGTACAACACGGTCAGCCTAGCAAAATTCCTCTCAGAGGGTAACACTGTTCTGTTACTTTATACCATTATTACTCTAACAAAATAATTCTGTTTGCAAACTGCCTCCAGTTTCGACGTTATGGTACAGCAGTACCAGACAGGAGTGTTATATACTGAATAGAGAATGAAAGTAATCAAGGACTATTTCCGTTAGGAAGTTATCTGTCACGAATTTATGACTGGATCGGCTCATTCATGACATAACAGTGGTCCACGATGGCGAACAGAATTTGAGTCAAGTGGTTAGGACGTGGAATACCTACTAGCTGGAGATTATAATAACCACTGCAATAAAAATAGTATGTGGCTGATCGTTTAACTCGGACAAAAAAACCCTGCAGAAAGTAGACGGATTGTTCTGTCTCATAATTACAACAGAAAAAGGGGAAGCCGGGAGAAAAACTTCACAGATAAGATTACATCAGGTTGTATGCCTATAAGTAAAACGAAACAATTGCTTAAGTCCAAAATATAATCCTTGACACGAGGAAAAATTCATGTTTGGAGCACAGCTGTGGATGGGTGCAAATCGTGAAGATTGGGATATACAGTTTTTGAAACATGGTTTCATAGGTAGCGGTTGGAGAACAGATACAGTGATCAAATGAACAGGCACGACGTCTGGCAACGAGTTTGAATGAGTGGCACACATGACGGCACGAAGCGTGCTGACGACTTTACATGATGGAATGGACCACATTGGCGGGGCGAGACATGGTGTGCGTATATACCCTCAGTGACCCTATTCAGATGGCCGAAGCGCAACGGAGGCAACTGCTTATAATATCCAGGTTCGATTCCCGATCCAGCACAGATTGTCAACTTTCCCCTTTGATTTATTTCGGTACCAATCAGCAGCCGTCTTTGCTTCGATTCATGGTTATACACTACTGGCCATTAAAATTGCTACACCAAGAAGAAATGCAGATAACAAACGGGTATTCATTGGACAAATATATTATACTAGAACTGACAAGTGATTACATTTTCATGCAATTTGCGTGCATAGATCGTGAGAAATCAGTACCCAGAACAACCACCTCTGGCCGTAATAACGGCCTTGATACGCCTGGGCATTGAGTCAAACAGAGCTTGGATGACGTGTACAGTTTCAACACCATACCACAGTTCATCAAGAGTAGTGACTGGCGCATTGTGAAGAGCCAGTTGCTCGGCCACCATCAACCACACGTTTTCAATTGGTGAGTGATCTGGAGAATGTGCTGGCCAGGGCAGCAGTCGAACATTTTTTGTATCCAGAAAGGCCCGTACAGGACCTGCAACATGCGGTCGTGCATTATTCTGCTGAAATATATGGTTTCGCAGGGATCGAATGAAGGGTAGAGCCACGGGTCGTAAGACATCTGAAACGTAACGTCCACTGTTCAAAGCGCCATCAATGTGAACAAGAGGTGACCGACACGTGTAACGAATGGGACTCCACACCATCACGCCTGGTGATACGCCAGTATGGCGATGACGAATACACGCTTCCAATGTGCGTTCACCGGATGCGACCATCATGATGCTGTAAACAGAACCTGGATTCACATGAAAAAATTTTGTTTTGCCATTCGTGCACCCAGATTCGTCGTTGAGTACACCATCGCAGGCGCTCCTATCTGTGACGCAGCGTCAAGGGTAACCGCAGCCACGGTCTCCGAGCTGATAGTCCATGCTGCTGCAGACGTCGTCGAACTGTTCGTGCAGATGGTTGTTGTCTTGCAAACGTCCCCATCTGTTGACTCAGGGACTGAGACGTGGCTGCACGATCCGTTACAGCCATGCGGATAAGATGCCTGTCATCTCGACTGCTAGTGATATGAGGCCGTTGGGATCCAGCACGGCGTTCCGTATTACCCTCCTGAATCCACCGATTCCAAATTCTGCTAACAGTAATTGGATCTCGGCCAACGCGAGCAGGAGTGTCGCGATACGATAAACCGCAATCGCGGTAGGCTACAATCCGACCCTTATCAAAGTCGGAAACGTGAAGGTACGCATTTCTCCTCCTTAGACGAGGCATCACAACAACGTTTCACAAGGCAACGCCGGTCAACTGCTGTTTGTGTACGAGAAATCGGTTGGAAACTTTCGTCGTGTCAGCACGTTGTAGGTGTCGCCACCGGCGTCAACCTTGTGAGAATGCTCTGAAAAGCTAATCATTTGCATATCACAGGATCTTCTTCCTGTCGGTTAAATATCGCGTCTGTGGCACGTCATCTTCGTGGTGTGGCAATTTTAATGGTCAGTAGCGTATAAGCAGATCGGCAGGTTGTACTTTGCAGCCACTGCGAAATGAAGGGAGTAACTGACACGCGACGGAATTATAGAAGTGCATCGGACTAGGCTTAGAGTTGTTGAGTGAAACAAACAAATAATCCTGCAACTCGAGGTAGGTGATGGCAATTTGTCTGGTTTTTTTCGCTCATTTACAGTGTCGGGAAAAAAATAGTACACCCGAAGAGATGACGTCAGTTTCCATCCAATGACGGCGTATGCCACCTGTGGGATGATAGATGTTCTGATAATGGTTTCTAAGTCATTTGCTAACAGGTAGCCTAGTGGCGTAACTATCACAGCGCCACCTGTGTCTACCTTTTAACAGGGAATGCTCACAGTCGGAAGGCTGAGAGTGGTGCAACAAGCAGGCAACCACGCTTACTTCAGCTAACTCAGCCAGTTTGGAAGGGGTCAAATTGTGGTCTTCCGGGTGTCGGGATGGTCTTTTGGAGAACTGCCACACAGTTTGAATGAGCTGCGTCGGTTGTGCTGCAATCTTGATGTCAGTGGTCAAGTGACCATTCTCACACCCATAGACGAGGTTCTGCACGTCCACGCAGCACAGACTCCCGCAAGGACATTCGTATTTTAAGGCCAGTACTGGCAGATCGCACAGCTACCACAGCACAGGTAAGAGGGCGCGTGAGCAGAGACATGTAAACACTGTTGCGAACCGGTTTTTATGAGTGGAACTACAGGCACGGACGCCTCTAGCCCGTCTTCCACTCAAGACACAGCATCGAACTGTACAGCTCTGGCATTGAAGGCATACCCTCAATCATGCAAATGATGGTCGCCTGCACTTGATTGCTGTCGTAGAGTGCATTCGTTGAAGACACACTGGCTCCACACCAGGCCTCATGGTCTCGGCGGCGATAAGCTACAACTCTTGTTCCCATTTGGTGTCCGTGGAGACCACTTGGTACGTGGAGAATGTTGTTAAACCCGTGCTTTTGTCGTTCTTGCAACAAGAAGAGGTTGTGTGGTTCCACTTATTGCCCCTGAAACAAGGTGTCCTGCAAGACATGTAACAACTTCTCTGGCCACAACGATCAGCAGACTTATCTCCAATAGAGCACTTGTGGGATATGATGGGACGAGAAGTGACTCATACGACTTGTTAGCCAACAACTCTTACAGACCTACGTGAACAGGTCGAGCAGGCGTGGTATAACGTATCCCAGGACAGTATTCGCCATCTGTACGACCGACGGAATGCCAAGAGTCAGTGCCTGCATTGGCCCCTATGAAGGCTATACCGAACACTGCTTTGGATGTTTTATCATGGATCGATCCATGGTGCCTCAGAACCGCTTGTGCCAGTGATGTCTAAATCTAATATTTCGTGTAATCCATGTGCACTGTTGCAACAATATATCTTGAGTGAAATAGAAACTTCTAAAAGGGTGTACCAATTTTTTCCGTCACTGCATGCAGCATTGAAACACCGTAAATGCAGGATGCATGGCAGCTGCTACCCATACATAATTTTTTTCCTGAATTGACCTAGTAGATAGTGTCGGAAGTTCCATGCGGCTTTTCGCGGATGATGCTGTAGTATACAGAGAAGTTGCAGCATTAGAAAATTGTAGCGAAATGCAGGAAGATCTGCAGCGGATAGGCACTTGGTGCAGGGAGTGGCAACTGTCCCTCAACATAGACAAATGTAATGTATTGCGAATACATAGAAAGAAGGATCCTTTATTGTATGATTATATGATAGCGGAACAAACACTGGTAGCAGTTACTTCTGTAAAATATCTGGGAGTATGCGTGCGGAACGATTTGAAGTGGAATGATCATATAAAATTAATTGTTGGTAAGGCGGGTACCAGGTTGAGATTCATTGGGAGAGTGCTTAGAAAATGTAGTCCAGCAACAAAGGAGGTGGCTTACAAAACACTCGTTCGACCTATACTTGAGTATTGCTCATCAGTGTGGGATCCGTACCAGATCGGGTTGACGGAGGAGATAGAGAAGATCCAAAGAAGAGCGGCGCGTTTCGTCACAGGGTTATTTGGTAACCGTGATAGCATTACGGAGATGTTTAATAAACTCAGGTGGCAGACTCTGCAAGAGAGGCGCTCTGCATCGCGGTGTAGCTTGCTCGCCAGGTTTCGAGAGGGTGCGTTTCTGGATGAGGTATCGAGTATATTGCTTCCCCCTACTTATACCTCCCGGGGAGATCACGAATGTAAAATTAGAGAGATTAGAGCGCGCACGGAGGCTTTCAGACAGTCGTTCTTCCAGCGAACCATACGCGACTGGAACAGGAAAGGGAGGTAAAGACCGTGGCACGTAAGGTGCCCTCCGCCACACACCGTTGGGTGGCTTGCGGAGTATGAATGTAGATGTAGATGTAGATGTAGAATGTAAATATTTGTAATTTAAATGCTTTCTTTTAAAAGTAAGGACATTGCTTCACTGTATGTGTACATTTAGGTAGAATTCTGTTGACGTTTCATTGTATTTATCTGTGTTTTACTGCGAAACTTATATGCTCTGGGAAAATGCCAAAGGAATTGTTATTTGCATTGACTAGCAACGATAACAGTGGTGCTTGTGCCTTGTAAGATCTTTGGGTAGGGAGTTGTTATGCAGAGCGCGTGGAGAGAGCGGGAGACGGGTTCCGGCGCTTATAGTTTGCTGAAGTGTGGTGCTGACACTCTCGCAGTAGAGAGTACCATTTTCGGCAGCATCATGTACGCGCGCCGGACAGATGTGTAGAGCAGGAGCACCGACAGTGGACGGGCGGAAGAGGGTGTATTAATTATGATTGCCCGTTCCTGTAATTAGCCGTGGCTCCACAATATGCTACCGTCTTCAGAACAGCAGCAGTTCCAGCAATACAGTTTCATCGAGAGCTCCGCGTTTGGTCGTATGGACAGCTCTGAAGTAAGACTGTTCATTGGTATAAAGTAATTTCTGTGTTACAGCAGAAGCGTGGATGTTGTTGTTGTTGTTGTGGTCTTCAGTCCTGAGACTGGTTTGATGCAGCTCTCCATGCTACTCTATCCTGTGCAAGCTTCTTCATCTCCCAGTACCTACTGCAACCTACATCCTTCTGAATCTGCTTAGTGTATTCATCTCTTGGTCTCCCTCTACGATTTTTACCCTCCACGCTGCCCTCCAATACTAAATTGGTGATCCCTTGATGCCTCAGAACACGTCCTACCAATCGGTCCCTTCTTCTGGTCAAGACGTGCCACAAGCTTCTCTTCTCCCCAATCCTATTCAATACTTCCTCATTAGTTATGTGATCTACCCATCTAATCTTCAGCATTCTTCTGTAGCACCACATTTCGAAAGCTGGTATTCTCTTCTTGTCCAAACTATTTATCGTCCATGTTTCACTTCCATACATGGCTACACTCCATACACATACTTTCAGAAATGACTTCCTGACACTAAAATCTATACTCGATGTTAACAAATTTCTCTTCTTCAGAAACGCTTTACTTGCCATTGCCAGTCTACATTTTATATCCTCTCTACTTCGACCATCATCAGTTATTTTTCTCCCCAAATAGCAAAACTCCTTTACTACTTTAAGTGTCTCATTTCCTAATCTAATTCCCTCAGCATCACCCGACTTAATTCGACTACATTCCATGATCCTCGTTTTGCTTATGTTGATGTTCGTCTTATATCCTCCTTTCAAGACACTGTCCATTCCATTCAACTGTTCTTCCAAGTCCTTTGCTGTCTCTGGCAGAATTACAATATCATCGGCGAACCTCAAAGTTTTTATTTCTTCTCCATGGATTTTAATACCTACTCCGAATTTTTCTTTTGTTTCCTTTACTGCTTGCTCAATATACACATTGAATAACATCGGGGAGAGGCTACAACCCCGTCTTACTCCCTTCCCAACCACTGCTTCCATTTCATGTCCCTCGACTCTTATAACTGCCATCTGGTTACTGTACAAATTGTAAATAGCCTTTCGCTCCCTGAATTTTACCCCTGCCACCATTAGAATTTAAAATGTTCCAGTCAACATTGTCAAAAGCTTTCTCCAAGTCTACAAATGCTAGAAACGTAGGTTTGCCTTTCCTTAATCTTTCCTCTAAGATAAGTCGTATGTTCAGTATTGCCTCACGTGTTCCAACATTTCTGCAGAATCCCAACTGATCTTCCCCGAGGTCGGCTTCTACCAGTTTTTCCATTCGTCTGTAAAGATTTCAGGTTGGTATTTCGCAGCTGTGACTTATTAAACTGATAGTTCGGTAATTTTCACATCTGTCAACACCTCCTTTCTTTGGGAATGGAATTATTATATTCTTCTTTAAGTCTGAGTGTATTTCGCCTGTCTCATACATCTTGCTCACCAGATGGTAGAGATTTGTCATGACTGGCTCTCCCAAGGCCGTCAGTGGTTCTAATGGAATTAAGTCTACTCCCGGGGTCTTGTTTCGACTCAGGTCTTTCAGTGCTCTGTCAAACTGTTCACTCAGTATCATTTCTCCCATTTCATCTTCATCTACATCCTCTTCCATTTCCATAATATTGTCATTTCTGCTTTCCCTTCCTTGCTTACAACTGGGTTTTCATCCGAGCTCTTCATATTCATACAAGTGGTTGTCTTTTCTCCAGGGGTCTCTTTAATTTTCCTGTAGGCAGGCTCTATCTTACCCCAAGTTATATACGCCTGTACAGCCCTACATGTGTCCTCTAGCCATCCCTGCTTAGCAGTTTTGCACTTCCTGTCGCTCTCATTTTTGAGACGTTTGTATTCTTTTTTGCCTGCTTCATTTACTGCATTTTTATATTTTCTCCTTTCATCAATTAAATTCAATATTTCTTCTGTTGCCCAAGGATTTCTATTAGCCCTCGTCCTTTTACCTACTTGATCCTCTGCTGCCTTCACTACTTCATCCCTCAGAGCTACCCATTCTTCTTCTACTGTATTTCTTTCCCCCTTTCCTGTCAATTGTTCCCTTATGCTCTCCCTGAAACTCTCTACAACCTCTGGTTTACTCAGTTTATCAAGGTCCCATCTTCTTAAATTCCCAACTTTTTGCAGTTTCATCAGTTTCAATCTACAGTTCATAACCAATAGATTGTGGTCGGAGTCCACATCTGCCCCTGGGAATGTCTTACAATTTAAAACCTGGTTCCTAAACATCTGTCGTACCATTATATAATATATCTGATACCTTTTAGTATCTCCAGGGTTCTTCCATGTATACAACTTTCTTTCATGATTCTTGAACCAAGTGTTGGCTATGATTAAGTTATGCTCTGTGCAAAATTCTACCAGACGGCTTCCTCTTTCATTTCTTAGCCCCAATCCATATTCACCTACTATGTTTAGTTCTCTCCCTTTTCCTACTCTCGAATTCCAGTCACCCATGACAATTAAATTTTCGTCTCCCTTCACTACCTAAATAATTTATTTCATCTCATCATACATTATCAATTTCTTCATCATCTGCAGAGCTAGTTGGCATATAAACTTGTACTACTGCAGTAGGCGTGGGCTTCGTGTCTATCTTGGCCACAATAATGCGTTCACTATGCTGTTTGTAGCAGCTTACCCGCACTCCTATTTTTTTATTCGTTATTAAACCTACTCCTGCATTACCCCTATTTGATTTTGTGTTTATAACCCTGTAGTCACCTGACCAGAAGTCTGGTTCCTCCTGCCACCGAACTTCACTAATTCCCACCATATCTAACTTTAACCTATCCATTTCCCTTTTTAAATTTTCTAACCTACCTGCCCGATTAAGGGATCTGACATTCCACGCTCCGATAGTATTTAAAAAGGATGTCAACAAGAAAATAAAGAAAAAGTTATACGTGCACACAGAACATCTCAGAAAGAAATGAATAGAAGTTTCTGTTTTTCATTCTCGTGTGCACATGTGTGTGTGTGTGTGTGTGTGTGTGTGTGTGTGTGTGTTTGTGTGTGTCGTAGTTTTCTGAACTGGTTTCATGAGACTCACCACATACACCTCGCGTCCTTGCTTAGTTGTTGGATGTATATATTTCAATCTCTTTCTTCCCGTATAGCTTTTACCTTCTACAGCTCGGTATACTACTACGGAAATTATTCACTGATATCCTTATCACATTTCTTATCACCCTGTTCCTGCTTCGTGTCTGTGTTTTGCACGTATTCCTCTCCTAGTCAACTTTGTGGAGACATTCGCTTTTCTTATTCTTCCAAATTTTCTGTATCCTTCTATAGCACCACATACCATATGCTTAGGTTCTCTTCTGTTCGGTTTTCCCATGGTTCACTTCAATGCAATGCTGCGTTCCAGGCGTACGTTCCCTTAAACTTATTTTTTAAAGTGAAGCCTATGTTTCAGGGTAGTAGACTCCTTTTATTAACAAAGCCCCCCATCCACCCGACCAACCGCCTCATTTGCCTCTGCTGTTTTGTTTCTTATATTCTCCTAGCTTTGTCGGTCACGCGTAATTTGCTTCTAAGGTACCAGAATACCTAAACTTCGTCCACTACCTCGTCAACAGTTCTGATATTACATTTATCACTAATCCATAGCTGCAGCTCCTCATTATTGCGTCTCAATGTGGATTACTTTCAAACCACATTCTATGCTCGTTAGTCTGTTCACTAGTAAAAACACTCCTTTGTATAAAACAACTTTACACCGCTGATTACAATTGAGTTACTGTGTTATACATTCCACGTTTAGCAAGTAAGCGAGAAAGATTTTAGAAATGGTTTGAAATTATGTTCAAAGGTTTTTGGAGGTCGCTCAGTGCACTATGCATCAAACTGTGGTTGAGTATAGTATAGCTGATTTGCGCTTTGTCTTAAACAAAAGTTAGTTTTTCACTGATCTCAATGTTTATGACCTCACAGCTCTAAAAGTGTGTGTTGGACAACAATATAATTTTGCTGTTACATTGAATGGTATATGTGGATATTGTCTGTTGAACGTGTTGCAAAAAGAACGAATAAGGTTTCTTGCACGTCACTGAGTGTCTTAAACAAAAGTTAGTTATTCACAGATCTCAATGTTTATGACCTCATAGCTCTTAAACTGTGTGTTGCACAAAGATATAATTTTTCAGGTACATTAGGCGGTATATGTGGATATTGTCTGTTGAACTTGTTGCAAGAAGAATGTGTAAGGTTTCTTGCTAGTCACTAAGTACTCTGACTCTCCAATACTGGATGAATGCAACGTGCGTATTTGAGGGCTATGTCTCAAGACACGCGCACAGATTCTAACTGTATTACTTGTTTTAATGTAATAAATATTTAACATAAAATTATACGACTTAATGAGTAGATTTGGACAGAATTTTAAGATTTTAAATTATGTCAACCATTACAGGAAATATTGAAAACATGATTTTTGTCTTCCCTGGCAGACATTTGATAAGCAACCTGCAACTAGGATTGCTGACCATAAACCAAGAAGCATGAATTACGTTAGCCGTTTATCAATAAATTCACCATTCAGCACATCCTGTAATAATCCTGCACTTTCACTGAGGATAGCAACTTCATTAACGAATTTCTGATCCCATACTTGAGTCTCTCTCTATTCCGCCATTGTTTCTTCGATGAACAGATTGAGCAATAGATGAGAAAGACTGCATTCATATCTCACCATGTTTTAATCGGAACACTTCGTTTTTGGTCTTCAACTCTTTTTGTTCCCTCTACGTTCTTCTACACATTATGCATTACTCATCCTTTAACTTCTAAACTTGTACCGATTTCACTCAGAATTTCTAATATTTTGCACCATATTACATCGTCGAACCGATTTTCGAGGGCGACAAATGCAGTCAAATAGATTCGATTTTTCTTAATTCTTACCTCTGTTAACAATTGCAGTGTTAGGACGACTTCTCAGGTGTCCTAAGCTTTTCTGAGTCCGCAGTGATCGTCACTAAATAGCTATTGAATTTTCTTCTCCATTCTCCTACTGGTTGGCAACTTCGATGTGTGAGCTGACAAAGCAGATACTGCGAGAGTTCTCGCTTGTGTATGCCCTGTTACCTACTGATTGATGTGGGTGATATTTTTCGGAAATTCTGATAGTATGTCTCTAGGCTCATAGATGTCACACCCCATGTCGAATAGTCATTTGAATGGAAAAACTGGTAGAAGCGGACCTCGGGGAAGATCAGTTTGGATTCCGTAGAAATGTTGGAACACGTGAGGAATTCTAACCTTACGACTTATTTTAGAAGAAAGATTAAGAAAAGGCAAACCTACGTTTCTAGCATTTGTAGACTTAGAGAAAGCTTTTGACAATGTTGACTGGAATACTCTCTTTCACACTCTAAAGGTGGCAGGGGTAAAATACAGGGAGCGAAAGGCTATTTACAATTTGTACAGTAACCAGATGGCAGTTATAAGAGTCGAGGGGCATGAAAGGGAAGCAGTGGTTGGGAAGGGAGTGAGACAGGGTTGTAGCCTCTCCCCGATGTTATTCAATCTGTATATTGAGCAAGCAGTAAAGGAAACAAAAGAAAAATTCGGAGTAGGTATTAAAATTCATGGAGAAGAAGTAAAAACTTTGAGGTTCGCCGATGACATTGTAATTCTGTCAGAGACAGCAAAGGACTTGCAAGAGCAGTTGAACGGAATGGACAGTGTCTTGAAAGAAGGATTTAAGATGAACATCAACAAAAGCAAAATGAGGATAATGGAATGTAGTCAAATTAATTCGGATGATGCTGAGGGAATTAGATTAGGAAATGAGACACTTAAAGTAGTAAAGGAGTTTTGCTATTTAGGGAGTAAAATAACTGATGATGGTCGAAGTAGAGAGGATATAAAATGTAGACTGGCAATGGCAACGAAATCGTTTCTGAAGAAGAGAAATTTGTTAACATCGAGTATAGATTTAAGTGTCAGGAAGTCGTTTCTGAAAGTATTTGTATGGAGTGTAGCCATGTATGGAAGTGAAACATGGACGACAACTGGTATGGACAAGAAGAGAATTGAAGCTTTCGAAATGTGGTGCTACAGAAGAATGCTGAAGATAAGGTGGGTAGATCACGTAACTAATGAGGAGGTATTGAATAGGATTGGGGAGAAGAGAAGTTTGTGGCACAACTTGACTAGAAGAAGGGATCGGTTGGTAGGACATGTTTTGAGGCATCAAGGGATCACAAATTTAGCATTGGAGGGCAGCGTGGAGGGTAAAAATCGTAGAGGGAGACCAAGAGATCAATACACTAAGCAGATTCAGAAGGATGTAGGTTGCAGTAGGTACTGGGAGATGAAGAAGCTTGCACAGGATAGAGTAGCATGGAGAGCTGCATCAAACCAGTCTCAGGACTGAAGACCACAACAACAATATCATTTTCCCCAACAACTACGGCAATTCGAAATAAATTTTATAGGTCCCTCCTGCCTTAGTTGACGCGAGTCTTCCTATGATCTACTAACCAATAATACTGGGGCTCCGTGGTGTTTCACGTCTACTAGCATTTTCAGCAGTAGAATTCCTTTGCGCTATTACTATTGAAGCCTTTACTGTAAATATCACGCATGGCTCCTGTACGCCGAATCTGTTCTACCGGCAACTGTATCATTTCCTACTTCCTCAAGTTTTGCTGAAATCTTCCTCCTTAGTTTCCCAGCATTTCCTATTGATTTTGTGCCTAAGACAATTTCATAGTTTATTCAAACTTTTGCTCTGGATCACCTGCCCCTTGGTAGTCCGCTCTCGGATATCCGAATGAGTGAAAAGCTGTGAGATGACTTTCAGAAAAGGTCGTAGACTCTCATCAAAAGACACACTGTCCCTTCAAAACAAATCTCTAGAAGGAGTAACAAAATGTAAATATCTCGGAGACACTGAGGAAACAAGACTGACATCTTTCAACACCCTTGTGAAAGAAAGATCAACAGCAGCAATGAAAACTATTTACAACATCCAACAGCCATAAAAACTCTGAATGAAAACAGCATTTACACTCTTTGAAACAGCCGTAGCACCAACAGCGACGTACGGGCTCCACATAATCTGAGACAAGTGAACGACCTCGTAATATGGGAGAAAGTCAAATCTCACTACATGAAATGAATCCTGAGCGTTGGAAAGACAACTCCTTCAAGAGTGTCTTACGCCTTAATGAAAGAATGCAGATGGTCCTGTCCGTTACCAAAGCCCACACAAGCACACACCAAATTCTTCTAGGAAAGCACAACTCTGTCAGGAAAATGTACTATACTGAACCGACCCATAATGACGGGAGAGTGGAGACAGGTAAACTACCAATTTCGACATGTTGTAAGACGATACGCCTACAAGGATTGCTCCATAAGTTCTGTCAAAACAGGAGATTCCACTAGACGAACTCATACTACGTATGTGAACAATGCAATAAACACTGTAAAACATACCATGCAAAAACCGCAGAAAACGAATAATGTCAATAATAAAACTAGGCCTAGAATAAAGTCATTCAGCCGTCTATTTGTTTTTGTTTGTGGACCCACGTAGTGCGTTTTTCATCAATTACATAAATAAGTGAAATTGGGGATGATCTTTTGCCACTGGAGAGTTAAGGAAATATAGCCTTTTTTTGAGTTATAAGACACTTGGCTTGTGAATAAATATTCACGTGCCTTTAAAGGGCCACGCCCCTGAACGGCCTGTATTTGTAGCATTATCGTCACTCTCATAGTGCAACTGATGTATAAATAAGAGATATCCCAAAATTCTTACACACAATTATGGCCATAAGTCAAAGCATTTCCCAAAAAATTGTTGATATATTTATTATATTTTGGTACTGAAAACAATATTTATAGCAGTATAAAAAACGGAATACTATTTCACTGCAGTACTATTATCTTTGGAACCACTGACTGCACAGCTTGGAGAAAGAGTCATAGTACTGACAACATTCACATAAGTGTTTTATGCCTCCAATTTCCTTCCCTGATGCTGATCTGTGAAAAAGACAAGTAATTTATTTTGCTACAGCAAAAATATTTAAAAATGTAGCTCAGATATCATCCACATCATCATCATCAGGAAGTAGTAGGCAAGGGAGGTAGATGAGGTCATTCTGCGTATATGTACCAATTGTTGTGGGTGTAACTTCAGTCATTTAGGAGATAAGTGTACCTGAATGATGACAATTCTAGTTTTCGATAAATCTCAAAAGAAGATTTACAGATTTATTAACTTACCACTATGCTCGTTTAGAACATTCCAGCTGCATAGGCCAGTTGTTCTCTTGTTTCCTTATCCCCTATACTCTTTCTCTTCATCCTTTTCTTTATCCCTGACTCCTTGGTAGCATTTTCTGCAGCTGTCTCTGCTTCGGTTACCCGCCACTTATCAATATCAGTTATAGCTAAAGCCATATTCCTTCCCGTCTGGATGTTCAATTTCTTCACAACATTGATCCTTGAAATTGCACTATCATTGAATGTTATTATTGCACCCATTACACCAGTCTTCAGTACTGTCAGCTCAATAAATACAGTTCTGGGTATTCTCTCCCATATACAGCTGTTGAAACTTTCATTTGCATTCTGAGAGAGGCCATGCATACATTTCATAAGTAGATTTTTATTTGACAAATCCCTATATATAAGCCTAATTGTCTCCATTACAGAAAATGGTAAGGAATCCTTGTGTGTATATTGTATGCCTGCAGCATTGCTCAACCAGTACTCGCACCACGAATCTTTCCCTTTTGGACGCAAACCATAATGTGGGGCTTCATCTGTTGACACTCTGAAACCATGTTGTCGAAACAGCTCGTCTCATGTTCTGCAAATCTCCTACATTTCTCCTTTTGCTAGGCCATAATATTGAGTCAAAGAATCAATTTCACTTTTGGAAAGATGACCTGGACCACCTATGTGTTTTCCGTCTGACAGTTTTTTTCCACTGAAATCTTAGCATAATTTTCTCAGCCGAGCTCCCATTCTTTCCTGTAAATGCTTTTCTAGCATAGTGTCCCCATTTGGTCTGTCATTAACAGTAGTGTGTTCTTTACAGTCTCCATCCCAAAGGTAGCCTACATACCTCACACCACGACTGACCTCTGATCTTCTAAATATGTTTAGAACTCCTTTCGTTCCCATCTTTCCACTTGGGCCATAAAAGATCTTTGCACAAACATGGGTGCCAATAAATTTACCTGAAAAACCGTGGCAGTGCTTTGTTAGACATTCATCATCTACTTTATTACCAGTTTCAATAAATGTGGCAGTAACAACCCCATTCAGGGAAGTATGACCTCTCTTCTGCCAAGATCTATCAAATACTACTACAATGTCTGTATTCTCAGACAAGGCTACTACTTCTTCTGCTGCTCTTTTCATTGAATGTTCACTTACACCACATAAAACATTATTTATTAATTTATTGTATCTGTCAAACCTCAAACCTCCGCTATCGGGTGCAGAATTGTAGAGTTCCCTTTACAGGTCAGGCGTGCACTACACGCAGGAAGCGGCTACTAGGGTAACGGAGTACATGTGGCGTGCACATGGGGTTTTTTCAAGTTAGAAGACCCCTCCCTTGGGAGCAAACACGATTTGCCTGTTAAATCAGACACAGCGACCTCAGAGATTCTTCGTCCTCGCCGATCAGAGACAGAAAAGACAAATATGATTTTAGTAAACTGCAGGAGCATCCTAGGAAAAGTCCCAGAATTAGTATCGCTTACTGAAGGTTATAATGCACAGATAGAATTGGGAACAGAAAGCTGGTTGAAACCAGACGTCAATGACAACAAAATCCTAAGTTGAGACTGGATGTTTATCGTAAGGATAGGTTATTCGCCAATGGTGGCGGCGTGTTTATTGCAATGATTTTGTCTTGGAACTCTTCCATTTGGTTTGTGTTTGCATAGAAAAAACAGTAATATCAGAAATTGAGTCCGCCTTGATGCAAAACACCTTGTTATGCGTTTATTTCTTTATTATCCCAAACTAGTTTCGGCGACAAATACCACCAACATCAGTGAGGTTTTTTAATCTGAAATCATGCAGAAAACAGTATGGTTACACAAACACAGTAAAATACTATTACATTTTTACTATTCGTCTTTTGAAATATAGTTTTCTATGGATACTTCCATACTACCTTATTTATTCAATGTTGCAACATGTTTTAAGCAATTACTGGCACTGTTTAAGACATTTTTCTGTGCTCTTGTTTTTCTGTTGCCGTTTGTTACTTAGCGAACATCAAGTCATCTGCAACCATGTGAGCGGCTGTTAGTAAACAAAATACTAAAAGGTGAACTTCCTATGTAGGCAATATATTCTTGGGGTTGTGGTAGTGTTGTGGGAACCAGTTATTTGGTGTGTACTGAGTTGTTACTTAACTAATTCGTGTACTCACGTTCGTTGCATAACAAGGTGTTTTGCATCAAGGCGGACTCAACACGAGTTACAGGTTGCTCAGAAACGTCAATACTATCTTCAGAATTGTAGTACTTACATTTCACAGCACTCTTCAAAAGTCTTGACAGCATATTTAGATTCACAATAACGTTTCCTTCGTTATTGCTGCTCACAATACTACTACGCTAATTATTACATTCAGAAATCGAAAGTTTACGTCTATAAGCACTAGCTATAGACACAGTTTCTACGGGCAACTTTTGAAGCAACTGATGCGCATTATTCAGTTGTGTTTGGAACTGGTTGCCGCGAAACTTTCGTTTGGGGCTAAATTTCTTTACTCTAGGCATTTTTAGCACAGGAAACACACACACAGAAATAAAACAACACACAATAACTAAAAAACAATACGCGTATGAAATTCCGAAGTCATATATTCTTAGATCTTTGTTTATATTCTAACATTCTACACATGCCTGGACTCTGGATCCGGAAGTCAGTGCCTTCTAGATTACACCTGTGCAAACGATCCGTACCTAACGACAGAAAAAAACGGACAAACAAAATAATGCATACGTATTCTGACGCACTTCAAACTGACCGATGGTCGTGGCTCCTCTACAACATTACATTCAACCTCAATTTTAGAACGAATGGAAAATGATAATACCCATAAACTATACATTTTTTAAATCAGCATGGAATGGTGGTTTATATAGACCAAGAACTTTTTTTTCAAATTTTTGGTCATTTTCACGAGCATGTCCCCTTAATGTAGCGGTTTCCGTTGCCTTCTGTATCCTCACTTGTCGGTCGTTGCTGATTCTCCACCTATAGGGACAGTTTCCCATCCTAAGGGCAAGAGGGTTCCGTGAGCCCATATCTCAGCCCGCAACCTTTGGCAACGCCCTTGTGTAATCTTACCCTTCCACATATCACCATTAAAGTTATCATTCTTTGCAGTAATTTTGAGAACTTCGGGAGGAGTAATACTACAAAAGAACTTTTTTTTACTGATCTTTATTACCTCATTGTTGTTGTTATTGCTGCCTCAAAATATTGTTGTGTCTGGGAATACATTCTCGCTGCTGAAAATTTTAATTTACGTTGTTGGTTCTCGAAGACGAAATAACTGATGAAGAGTTGCCTGTTAATATGAATATCTTTTTATTTTATCCGATTCTTCTAATTCACACGGACTTTATAATTTCCACATTCAAAAAACTTATAAAAAGTCTACCTCGATCTGAGGCATCCCCACCACTCCTTACGTTCTGCGGTACTCACAGTTTCCAAAGACTTTACAAAGCAAAATGGTTTACAAACTTTCCCGGCAGGAGAAGAATCTTTACCAACTTGTATCATTATTTCATAAATAAATCCAGAAACAAATTTAATAATTAGTGTTTGATTGCGCAATTAATAATATGAATTTTAAGTATGGCAAAAATTTAGTAATTGCAATCAGTCTTAAAAGAAAAGTAATCTTAACTGTTATTACATATAGATTGTAACACATTAATTTCTTTTTTACACATTTTAGCCTGAATTATAATACATCGTATGCAAAATATGAGAATTCTGTTAGTGATACAGCTTGGATAATTTTAAACTATTCAAGAATCGGTAGTATACGTGGTATCGGTTATCTCTATAAAAAAAAGGTAATGTTAGAGGAGGATGATTCATTATACTTGTCAAAATGACAGTAGTATCATACACTGCAAGTCTTTGACCACTGTTGCTGATGACCCTCAGGTGAAATTTAAGCAATAGCTGCGATCTAACATGTGCCACATGAAATAACACTCGTCGGCGTCGTGTTTGGTTCTCAGGGATTGTTCTGGAGGAGATCGAGTTAATACTGCAAGAAATACGAAATATTAGATCAGCTAGGCAACGGCGCGAGTTTTGATGTTCTAGTAAAGATAAGTCATTTTAGATTATAAAACATATAGTTTACTACTGATTACCTGGTAAATAGGTGTATTAGTATGTCTTTGAAGTGTACCATTAAGGGTTTCATTTTTGTTTACGTAATATAGCAGGAAACACGGAAAGATCGTACAGTCGTATTTTCTGTTTACGTTTCGCCGCAGCAAATCTATAGAATTTCGTTTTAGTTGTTCTTTGCTCTCTCCAGCAATTTAACTGTAGCGTACCTCTGATTATTTAACTAGCATTTCCGGAAAGTAACGTAAAGTTAAAGTTGTTGTTTCAGAAACTTTACACTGTTGCTTTTGTTTACACTGAGTTGCGTATAGGCCAAATTTGTGGAACCATATTTTCGTATTTATCTGTAATTTAACTGACTTATTCTTAATAAACTATTACGTTTATCATGAGTGAAAAGTGCTTGACCTGCCGTAGAATTGTTTGGTCGGGGCTTTGGTGTAGTTTTTCCATGTGGGTGACTGCAGTGGAGTGGGAATAGGGGAAGCAAATGAGACTCATCAGTGGTTTTGTAAAATTTGTAGTAGACATCGGAAGGCACTAGAAGAGGAGGGGAAAATTGCCGCCCTTCAGGCTGAGTTAGGCAAGGCCAGGGGAAATCTTGACAGGTTAAGGAGGGACAAGGGTAAAGAGAGGTGGGAAGTGGCAACAGGCAACGGGAGGAACAGGCCTAGGACTTGGTCTGATGGTTTCGTGGTGAATGGGGAAAATAGATTTGACCTGTTCCTTCAGTTAGAAGCTGGTGAGACTCAAGAAGTTGCAGGTGTAGACAGGGCACAACAAACTTTCAGCAGTAAATTGAAAAGTAAGAATATAGGGGAATCAGTAAAGAATAAGAAAGTGGTTTTGTTAGGTAGTTCCCATGGCAGAGGTGTTGGCCAACTTTTACTGGATGAACTAGGATCAGAATACCATGTCACCAATTTTTTTTAAACCTAGTGCTGGTCTGGAGCAGGTGACAGAGGATTTAGGATCAATTTGCAAAGATTTCACTAAGGAAGACACCGCGGTTATAGTGGGTGTGGCAGGTAAAAGTATTGACTGAGATCCTGGGTACAGTATAGAGTGTGACCTGGCAAAAACTGCATAAGCATCGAAGCTTACTAGTGTTGAGTTTGTATCTGTTCTTGGGCGCCATGACCGACGTCATTTGAACGCTTCTGTCAAGAGAGTTAATTTGGAGCTGCAACGGCTGCTTATGTCGGGTGCAGCGTCACACATTGGTGTGGTTCCTCTTGATTCTCTCAATAGGTGGGATTATACTAGGCATGGCCTTCACCTCAACAGGAAGGGAAAGGGTAAACTGGCTGGGAAAATAGCAGGAAAGTTAAAGGGGGAGGCACTGTCATGAGTGAAAAAGTACCTGTGGTTATAAGGTTCAGAAAAGACCCTTTTTAGGGTAGTGAGGACAGAAACAAACCAAATTTTAAGAGAGTTTAGGACTGAGCCAAACCTTCAGATTGAGAAAGAAACCAGAAAACATACTTCTAGCTTATTACATCAGCCTAAACAGCCATTGGTTTAGAATTTTCTACAGTCAGCAGATATTTTAACTCTACAAAATTTTAACTCGGTCAATTTCAAATGTCACCTGTCTTTATTGCATCAAAATATTAGAGGACTGAGAAATAAAATTAATAAATTAATTATCTGCATAGATGAATTTGGGTTTTCAAACCCAGCTGACATAATCTGCCTCTCTGAACATCATGTGACCACTGGTATAGAACTTTTAAGTGTTCAAAAAAAAATGTGTGTGAAATCTTATGGGATTTAACTGCTAAGGTCATCAGTCCCTAAGCTTACACACTACTCAACCTAAATTATCCTAAGGACAAACACACACACCCATGCCCGAGGGAGGACTCGGACCTCCGCCGGGACCAGCCGCACAGCCCATGACTGCAGCGCCTTAGACCGCATGGCTAACCCTGTGTGGCTTTTAAGTGTTATAGGGTTTAGGTTAGTATCTCACTTTTGTAGATCAGAAATGGAGAAAGGAGGAGTTGTCACATTCATCAGGAACTGTCATAAATTTAAGAACATAGACATTCATAAATTTTGCCTTGAGCAGCACATGGAAGCATGTGCAACAGAAGTAGAATTTCACAAAAATTCTTCATTGTATTAAGTGTATATCGAGCACCTGCAGGTAACTTTAATCTGTTCGTATACCACCTTGAAGCTGTACTGGCCTATTTAACAACCAAAAACAAGGAAATAGTGGTTGCTGGGGATTTCAATGTAGATTTCCTTAAAGACTCTCCCAATAAGAACTTAGTTGAGTTAGTAGCACTATCATTTAACTTAATTCCAACTGTAAAGTTCCCCACTAGGGTAGCCAATTGCTCACAAACAGCCATTGATAATATCTTTACAGAAAAGTCCAATGAACAAAATTATATTACAAAACCAATAGTCAATGGCCTCTCAGATCATGACATGCAGTTAATTCTGTTAAATGTTAATACTGAACAGGATATAAAATCTGTTAAGTCTGAGCTC
The DNA here is from genome assembly GCF_023898315.1 of Schistocerca nitens. Classification (NCBI taxonomy): domain Eukaryota; kingdom Metazoa; phylum Arthropoda; class Insecta; order Orthoptera; family Acrididae; genus Schistocerca; species Schistocerca nitens. The sequence goes on along the minus strand of NC_064620.1, from coordinate 34,354,146 downwards.
AAGAGGGTAATCAATAAGCCAAAAATTGATTATTTTAGGACACTCCTCAGAGACATTCAATGAACCAATGTTTACAGTGTTCATGACGTGAATGAAAAATATAACACTTTTGCTAATAAAGTGCTTACCTTATTCGAACATTGTTTTCCCTAAGAACTTACCAAGGTTAGAGAAAAGTCTACAAAGAAGCCATGGATTACTCAAGGAATAGGGGTATCTTGTAAAACAAAAAGAAAACTGTATCTGTCAATCCGAAACAATTCCGATGTTGATGCTATAGCACATTACAAGAAATACTGCAAAATATGAAAGACTGTAATACGGGGATCAAAGCAAATATATTACAAGGAAAAGATAGTCATATCAGATAACAAAATAAAGGCAATATGGGATATAGTGAAGGAGGAGACCGGTAGAACCAGACATGAGCATTTGAAAGCTCTTGTCTATGCAACCCCGGTACCAAATTTAGAGACACTTCGTGTTCGTATTGTGGACGGCTGTGATACAATACGCCATTCTCCAGTACTGCATCAGCGCATCAGGGATTCCATGCGACGGAGGGTGGATGAATGTATCCTCGCTAACGGTGGACGTTTTGAACATTTCCTGTAACAAAGTGTTTGAAGTCACGCTGGTACGTTCTGTTGCTGTGTATTTCCTTTCCATGACTAATGTGATTTGAAGAGATGTAATAAAATGAGCTCTAACATGGAAAGTAAGTGTTTCCGGACACATATCCACATAACATATTTTCTTTCTTTGTGTGTGAGGAATGTTTCCTGAAAGTTTGGCCATACCTTTTTGTAACACCCTGTATATATACAGGGTGAGTCACCTAACATTACCGCTGGATATGTTTCGTAAACCACATCAAATACTGACGAATCGATTCCACAGACCGAACGTGAGGAGAGGGGCTAGTGTAATTGGTTAATACAAACCATAAAAAATTGCACAGAGGTATGTTTTTTAACACAAAACTACGTTTTTTTTAAATGAAATTCCGTTGGTTTTGTTAGCACATCTGAACATATAAACGAATACGTAATCAGTGCCGTTTGTTGCATTGTAAAATGTTAATTACATCCGGAGATATTGTAACCTAAAGTTGACGCTTGAGTACCACTCCTCCGCTGTTCGATCGTGTGTATCGGAGAGCACAGAATTACGTAGGGATCCAAAGGGAACGGTGATGGACCTTAGGTACAGAAAAGACTGGAACAGCACATTACGTCAGCATGCTAACATCTTTTTATTGGTCTTTTTCACTGACGAACATGTACACTACCATGAGGGGTGAGGTACACGTACACACGTGGTTTCCGTTTTCAATTACGGAGTGGAATAGAGTGTGTCCCGACATGTCAGGCCAATAGATGTTCAATGTGGTGGCCATCATTTGCTGCACACAGTTGCAATCTCTGGCGTAATGAATGTCGTACACGCCGCAGTACATCTGGTGTAATGTCGCCGCATGCTGCCACAATACGTTGTTTCATAGCCTCTGGGGTTGTAGACACATCACGGTACACATTCTCCTTTAACGTACCCCATAGAAAGAAGTCCAGAGATGTAAGATCAGGAGAACGGGCTGGCCAATTTATGCGTTCTCCACGTCCTATGAAACGCCCGTCGAACATCCTGTCAAGGGTCAGCCTAGCGTTAATTGCGGAATGTGCAGGTGCACCACCATGCTGATACCACATACGTCGACGCGTTTCCAGTGGAACATTTTCGAGCAACGTTGGCAGATCATTCTGTAGAAACGCGATGTATGTTGCAGCTGTTTGGGCCCCTGCAATGAAGTGAGGACCAATGAGGTGGTCGCCAATGATTCCGCACCATACATTTACAGTCCACGGTCGCTGTCGCTCTACCTGTCTGAGCCAGCGAGGATTGTCCACGGAGCAGTAATGCATGTTCCGTAGATTCACTGCCCCGTGGTTTGTAAAACCCACTTCATCGGTAAACAGGTAGAACTGCAATGCATTCCCTGTTAATGCCCATTGTCAGAATTGCACTCGATGATTAAAGTCAGCACCAAGTAATTGCTGATGTAGCGACACATGAAACGGGTGAAAGCGGTGACGATGCAGTGTGCGCATGACACTACTTTGACTCAGTCCACCAGCTCTCGCAATGTCCCGTGTACTCATGTGTGGGTTCATGGCAACAGTAGCTATCACACCAACTGCACCCGCTTCTCCTGTGACGGGCCTGTTACGGACCCGTTTGCGTGCTACGACCATACCTGTTACATACAGTTGGCGGTACATGTTTTGCAATGTGCGCACGTTGGATGCTCTCTGTCCGGGTACCGTTCTGCATACACCCTGCAGGCTTCGGCTGCATTTCGTCGACACTCGCCATAGATGAGTATCATCTCCGCCTTTTCAGAGTTCGAATACACCATGGTCACAGTTCCTACAACACTACAGTATCACAGACGTCTGGTAACACGGTGTACTACAGTTGGTCTGCATGCGGAGACGAATGCAGAATAACAATAGCAGCAAGCGCTACATGCGGACACTGCGACAGCTAGACCAAACCACAACAGTGCACTACAGCCACACTCATAAACACGGTCGCCATTGTAAACATGTCCCTGCAGATGCTGCTCGCCGACCGTGGCCCGTGTTTGTTACAACACGCAACTGAACGTCGGAGGTTCCAAGAGTCAACTTTAGGTTACAATATCTCCGGATGTAATTAACATTTTACAATGAAACAAACGGCACTGATTACGTATTTGTTTATATGTTCAGATGTGCTAACAAAACTAACGTGGTTCCATATAAAAAACGTAGGTTTGTGTTAAAAAACATACTTCCGTGCATTTTTGTATCGTTTGTATTAAACAATTACACTAGCCCCTCTCCTCACGTTCGGTCTGTGGAATCGGTTCGTCAGTATTTGATGTGGTTTACGAAATATATCCAGCGGTAGCGTTAGGTGATTCACACTGTATATAACTTCTGCACAATTTCAGTGCAGTAATGTAAATAAGTATTATGGCAGTTGTATTACATGTTTATTACCTAATAAATAAATTTAAAAAATTATTTTAAATTCAATGCATTAGTATTTGTAAAATGATCCTTTAATATAGTGTTCATTAAAAAATGACGATCATTCCACTTGGCACCTGTGAAATGGTACATTAGATTATTTGTTTGAGTTGTAAATATTTGTCATGTATTGTTGTTTTTCTGATATGTTCTACTTCCAGGAGGACCTCCTCACTACGGACCAATTGGAATTAAAGTAAATCTAATCTAATCTAATCTATATTACAGCTTGGACAACATGAAATAGTAAACTTTGTAACACTACGCTTTCATGCGTGTTATTATTCTCAATGGAGGCTAACGTATGAGTTGTAGTATAAGATAGTAGTTTCTTCTCTCAAAGTACAAATGACTCTAAACTTTGCAACAAGGTACTGTCTAATAAATGTTTCGCACCACATCTAGATCTAAAGCTACATCTACATGGGTACTCTGCAAATCAAAATTAAGTGCCCGGCAGAGGGTTCATCGAACCACTGGTTGTAAAGAGACGATGCTCTCGTCTTCGGCGATGGTCGCAGAGTTCAGTGAGGAGCACTCTGCTCTGACCTAAGTAAGCCTGCTGCAGCGGAGGCCTATGGAACTCTTGAGGGAAAGTCTATGCCGATTTCGCTCATTCGTCGTTGGGTGTGGCATCGACGATGCTTACTTGTGGCTAAGCCGTGAGTTAGCTACAGGGCCACAATTATTGAACTGTATGAAATAAAAACGTCATAACTTCTGAACAGATTGTGTCAGGGCGTTAAAACTGCGTGATTGGTCGCGGGGAGTGATGGGAATTAGGAAGCTCTATACAGATTGGTTTAGCGACGAAGCCCACATTCATTTGGATGGTTTCGTCAATAAGCCAAATTGACGCATTTGGGGGACTGAGAATCTGCATTTTGCGGTCGAGAAGTCTCTTCACCCTCGGCCTGTGACTGTGTGGTGTGCAATGTCCAGTCAGGGAATAATCGGTGCTTTATTCCTTGATGACACGGTGGCTACCATATGGTATGTGAAGGTTCTGGAAGATGATTTCACCTCCATTATCGCAAGTGACCCTGAGTTCGACATGATGTGGTTCTTTCAAGACAGATCTCGACCACAGCAGGCGACTACACGGGTAGCAGGGGTTGTGTGGAGTGGACTGGGTGGTTTTTTAGGTTAGATGGCCGCGGGCGAGTACAGAAAGGGCAACAGCCTCAAAGGGTGCGGGACAAAGTCAGGACATGCGGGGACCAAGCAGCAATCGTTATTGTAACTGTAAACTGTCGAAGCTACATTGGTAAAGTACCGGAACTTCAAGCGCTGATAGAAAGCACCGAAGCTGAAATCGTTATAGGTACGGAAAGCTGGCTGAATCCAGAGATAAATTCTGTCGAAATTTTTACAAAGGCACAGACGGTGTTTAGAAAGGATAGATTGCATCCAACCGGTTGTGGCGTGTTTGTCGCTGTTAGTAGTAGTTTATCGTGTAGTGAAGTAGAAGTGGGTAGTTCCTGTGAATTATTATGAGTGGAGGTTACACTCAACAACCGAGCTAGGTTAATAATTAGCTCCTTTTACCGACCTCCAGACTCAGCAGCATTAGTGGCTGAACAACTGAGAGAAAATCTGGAATATATTTCACATAAATTTTCTCAGCATGTTATAGTCTTAGGTGGAGATTTCAATTTACCAGATACAGACTGGGACACTCAGATGTTTAGGACGGGTGGTAGGGATAGAGCATCGAGTGACATTATACTGAGTGCACTATCCGAGAATTAGCTCGAGCAATTAAACAGAGAACCGACTCGTGGGGATAACATCTTGGACCTACTGATAACAAACAGACCCGAACTTTTCGACTCGGTAAGCGCAGAACAGGGAATCAGTGATCATAAGGCCCTTGCACCATCCCTGAATATGGAAGTAAATAGGAATATAAAAAAAGGGAGGAAGGTTTATCTGTTTAGCAAGAGTAATAAAAGGCAGATTTCAGACTACCTAACAGATGAAAACGAAAATTTCTGTTCCGACACTGACAATGTTGAGTGTTAATGGAAAAAGTTCAAGGCAATCGTAAAATGCGTAATAGACAGGTACGTGCCGAGTAAAACAGTGAGGGACGGGAAAAACCGACCGTGGTTCAACAATAAAGTAAGGAAACTACCGCGAAAGCAAAGAGAGCTTCACTGCAAGATTAAACGCAGCCAAAACCTCTCAGACAAACAGAAGCTAAACGATGTAAAATTTAGCGTAAGGAGGGCTATGCGTGAAGCGTTCAGTGAATTCGAAAGTAAAACTCTATGTAGCGACTTGACAGAAAATCCTAGGAGGTTCTGGTCTTACGTTAAATCAGTAATTGGCTCGAAACAGCATATCCAGACACTCCGGGATGATGATGGCATTGAAACAGAGGATGACACGCGTAAAGCTGAAATAGTAAACACCTTTTTCCAAAGCTGTTTCACAGAGGAAGACCGCACGGCAGTTCCTTCTCTAAATCCTCGCAGAAACGAAAAAATGGCTGACATCGAAATGAGTGTCCAAGGAATAGAAAAGCAACTGGAATCACTCAACAGAGGAAAGTCCACTGGATCTGACGGGATACCAATTCGATTCTACACAGAGTACGCGAAAGAACTTGCCCCCCTTCTAACAGCCGTGTACAGCAAGACTCTAGAGGAGCGGAAGGTTCCAAATGATTGGAAAAGAGCACAGGTAGTCCCATTCTTCGAGAAGGGTCGTCGAGCAGACGCACAAAACTATAGTCCTATATCTCTGTCGTCGATCTGTTGCAGAATATTAGAACATGCTTTTTGCTCTCGTATCATGTCGTTTCTGGAAACCCAGAATCTAATCTGTAGGAATCAACATGGATTCCGGAAACAGCGATCGTGTGAGACCCACTCGCTTTATTTGTTCACGAGACCTAGAAAATATTAGATACAGGCTCCCAGGTAGATGCTACTTTCCTTGACTTCCGGAGGCGTCCGATACAATTCCGCAATGTCGCCTTATAAACAAAGTAAGAGCCTACGGAATATCAGACCAGCTGTGTGGCTTAACATAGCCAAATGTATCGTATTGCGAATACACAGAAAGAAGGATCCTTTACTGTATGATTATACACTCCTGGAAATGGAAAAAAGAACACATTGACACCGGTGTGTCAGACCCACCATACTTGCTCCGGACCCTGCGAGAGGGCTGTACAAGCAATGATCACACGCACGGCACAGCGGCCACACCAGGAACCGCGGTGTTGGCCGTCGAATAGCGCTAGCTGCGCAGCATTTGTGCACCGCCGCCGTCAGTGTCAGCCAGTTTGCCGTGGCATACGGAGCTCCATCGCAGTCTTTAACACTGGTAGCATGCCGCGACAGCGTGGACGTGAACCGTATGTGCAGTTGACGGACTTTGAGCGAGGGCGTATAGTGGGCATGCGGGAGGCCGGGTGGACGCACCGCCGAATTGCTCAACACGTGGGGCGTGAGGTCTCCACAGTACATCGATGTTGTCGCCAGTGGTCGGCGGAAGGTGCACGAGCCCGTCGACCTGGGACCGGACCGCAGCGACGCACGGATGCACGCCAAGACCGTAGGATCCTACGCAGTGCCGTAGGGGACCGCACCGCCACTTCCCAGCAAATTAGGGACACTGTTGCTGCTGGCGTATCGGCGAGGACCATTCGCAACCGTCTCCATGAAGCTGGGCTACGGTCCCGCACACCGTTAGGCCGTCTTCTGCTCACGCCCCAACATCGTGCAGCCCGCCTCCAGTGGTGTCGCGACAGGCGTGAATGGAGGGACGAATGGAGACGTGTCGTCTTCAGCGATGAGAGTCGCTTCTGCCTTGGTGCCAATGATGGTCGTATGCGTGTTTGGCGCCGTGCAGGTGAGCGCCACAATCAGGACTGCATACGACCGAGGCACACAGGGCCAACACCCGGCATCATGGTGTGGGGAGCGATCTCCTACACTGGCCGTACACCACTGGTGATCGTCGAGGGGACACTGAATAGTGCACGGTACATCTAAACCGTCATCGAACCCATCGTTCTACCATTCCTAGACCGGCAAGGGAACTTGCTGTTCCAACAGGACAATGCACGTCCGCATGTATCCCGTGCCACCCAACGTGCTCTAGAAGGTGTAAGTCAACTACCCTGGCCAGCAAGATCTCCGGATCTGTCCCCCATTGAGCATGTTTGGGACTGGATGAAGCGTCGTCTCACGCGGTCTGCACGTCCAGCACGAACGCTGGTCCAACTGAGGCGCCAGGTGGAAATGGCATGGCAAGCCGTTCCACAGGACTACATCCAGCATCTCTACGATCGTGTCCATGGGAGAATAGCAGCCTGCATTGCTGCGAAAGGTGGATATACACTGTACTAGTGCCGACATTGTGCATGCTCTGTTGCCTGTGTCTATGTGCCTGTGGTTCTGTGATCATGTGATGTATCTGACCCCAGGAATGTGTCAATAAAGTTTCCCCTTCCTGGGACAATGAATTCACGGTGTTCTTATTTCAATTTCCAGGAGTGTATGATAGCGAAACAAACACTGGTAGCAGTTACTTCTGTCAAATATCTGGGAGTATGCTTGCGGAGCGATTTGAAGTGGAATGATCATATAAAATTAATTGTTGGTAAGGCGGCTACCAGGTTGAGATACATTGGGAGAGTCCTTAGAAAATGTAGTCCATCAACAAAGGAGGTGGCTTACAAACGATACTTGAGTATTGCTCATTAGTGTGGGATCCGTACCAGGTCGGGTTGACGTAGGAGATAGAGAAGATCCAAAGAAGAGCGGCGCTTTTCGTCACAGGGTGATTTGGTAAGCGTGATAGCGTTACGGAGATGTTTAGCAAACTCCAGTGGCAGAATCTGCAAGAGAGGCGCTCTGCATCGCGGTGTAGCTTGCTGTCCAGGTTTCGAAAGGGTGCGTTTCTGGATGTGGTATCGAATATATTGCTTCCCCCTACTTATACCTCTTGAGGAGATCACGAATGTAAAATTAGAGAGATTCGAGCGCGCACGGAGGCTTTCCGGTATTCGTTCTTCGCGCGAACCATACACGACTGGAACCGGAAAGGGAGTTAATAACAGTGGCACGTAAAGTGCCCCCCGCCACACACCGTTGGGTGGCTTGCGAAGTATAAATGTAGATGTAGATGTAGATGTAAATCGAAGCAGGAGAGTGTTTGATGTCCTGAAGGAGCACTCTGGGGACCGCATTCTGGCTCTGAGGTACCCACAAGCCACTGGCGAGGTCCTCGTTTGGCCACCATATTCTCCGGATCTCAAAACATGAGACTCCTATTTGTGGGGCTATATTAAAGATAAGGTGTACAGCAGTAACCCCAAAACCATTGTTGATCTGAAAACAACCACTCAGGAGGCTATCGATAGCATCGAAATTCCGGCACTTCAGCGCTCATGCAGAATTTCACTATTCGTCTGCGCCACTTCATCGCCAATGATGGCAGGCATATCGAACATGTGATAACATAAATTAAAATAATTATAGTGACGTTTACATGTGGAATAAAATGTGTGCACGCCGTAGTTTGTAATTTTCGTCTTTTTTTATATATTTCAATAATTTTCACCATGTACCTTGCCTTGGGACCTAGAGTTCTTCGGACAATACCATAGAACACGGGACATATATTGTTGTTGCCGCTTTGTGGAGACATTACTTATACAAGAAATGGCATTTTGCTATCGTATAATTTTCTGTGTGATATTTTGAACTTCCAAAATGCCATCAGTGATCCATAAAACACGAAGAGCAAAGTTTAAAAAGTGGGAGTTTTTGTAAGAAAATAGTTCTTTGACGGAAGATTAAGCCGTATAGTTTGCGTCTGAACATAATTTAGAAACGAAGAGCTCTAGATTTAGTCTCACGGCACTCTAAAAATATCATGTAACGTTGTAAATGTTTTCTGTGCCCAGGTCTCACTTTTAAATGCCCACAACCCTTAGATTAATAAAATAGAAAACACTAGGCCAGAAATTTCGAAAAGGGGCTAATAACATAACACATGCATAAGTTTTATACGTACAACCATTTTCTAAAAAGACATCACAATTTAGTTTCTCAGGTAATAGAGCCCATACAAACTCTTGGTTTGATTTCACAGCATACAAACTCTTGGTTTGATTTCACAGCATACAAAAATGACTTATAGGAAAATACAGAGTTTTATAGACAAGATAATGGTGTAGCGGAGATTGTTTTACTGATTGTATGCTTTTCCATCCATAATGAGTCTTTAAGAAGAGCTCTCTATAGCGTTTGTTGTAAACTTACCATATGCACGAACCATAATAAATCGCTCGTTTTATTCCTCGAAACATAATTCGCAATTAATGTATCACAAAATTCATCCTTCGCCGGGCAGTATTAAAGGAATTTAGAAGCCAAGATTCCGCAGAGAATAGGCATGTGGAACTATATTGACTACGTAGTAAACTCCAGCACACGGCTCGCAGTAAAAGGATTCGGCAGCTTCTGTGACACGCACTCCTCTTACTGTCTGTAAACAGAACACTCAGAGGGACGCGTCCTACGTGGCGACCAGTTGCGTGGAATCCAATCAGGGACAAAGTCCGCAGCGGCAGCAACTGGATGCCCTCTTGCGAGCTTTCAGCAGTGGGATGCAAAGAGCTGCGCACAGTAGAGGCAAAATGTATTTTTTGATGAATAATTTGTGAGATACGCTGTAGGAATGTTTAACTTCTAGTACACTTACACACAAACACACACACACACACTAATACCATCTACGTGTGTTTATTGAATGTTTGTTTACCGTTCAGTTTCAGCAAAAACAAGATCGTATGATTGAATCACACGGATATGGTAGTCATCGCTGTTCTTACCACACCATTAAAAAAAAGAAATACATATCCGTAATACAGCATACGTCAGCCGGATCTGTTGCTGTCAAATCACCATTCCCTGTAACTTTGTCTAACGTGAAAATCTTGTATACTTGGCGCTCCAAAGATTTCATTTGTGAACAGACTTCTTGTTAACACTATGAGCTGTATGTGAAATTTTTAATAGGCATACCGATACTTGCGCATAGAGCCCGAATACATCTGTTTTAAATTATGTGGGTGTCTATCATAATTTCTATAGTTATAGTGCACAGGTCCTCGTGCGGACGTGTTGCAGCTGCTGTATGTTAAACGATGATATTTCCTGGTCATTTTGTGTACTGTTACAAGTGTGAACTTGGAAATGACAAAATAAGCCAAAGAGTTTATGTGGTACAAATCATTTGTCGTCAGTGCATCATATTAATATTGTTCTCATTCTAATTCAGATGATGGTGTTGGTACCCATTCCCCCACCCAAGAAACGTTTGCTACGTGTACACAATGAAAAATTTTATGTAACCAAGATAACAATTATTACGACATCAGTGCGCTATATGCAAACCATTGTTCCACATAATGTCGACTGACTATCATACACACACATATGAAATGGACAATATTAAAGTTACCAGCATACAATACGCATTTTATACAATAATTCACCCCACTAATTTTGTAATTGCTATTAAAATCTTTCTCACTAATTTTGTAATTGCTATTAAAATGTTTCTCTCTATGTAAATCATTTATTGCAGAGCAAGACGACAAGCTTCGCTCTCCGCATTCTGTGTTTTTCCGGTTTAGAATCACCCCGGATGGGAAAGCATAAATTAACTCAGATTCACGGCAGCGCTAGTCGCTAATGAGTGATACAAAACGCTACCTGCCTAATTCATTCAACCTAGGGATATTTAAGGTAGCAAGGTAATTTCAGCTACAATTACTGAGGAATGTCGTTTTAACAAACTACAAATGTATTTTAAGCAGCAATTGTTATCATTTGAACCGACTAACGGCACTGCATAAGCGAACATTTAACTTAATTTGGATTATGACTGCCGGCCGGAGTGGCCGAGCGGTTCTAGGCGCTACAGTCTGGAGCTGCGCGACCACTACGGTCGCAGGTTCGAATCCTGCGTCGGGCATGGATGTGTGTGATGTCCTTAGGTTTGCGATACTGAGAGTTAAGTTTAAGTTTTTGTCTTACCTTATACTGTGGATGAATCTGTAGGCTTCTCTCCAGCTGCAAATCACTGAATTTTTGTTATTGCTGAATGTTTGTTATCAGTACCAAGTTTATCCATAAGGAAAGATCTCACAGAATTACAGAAAGGAGAAGAATCTCACGTTGAGCAACGCACGGTACTATTATTGGCTAATGGTCAGCAACTGTCGTATTTTATTTTGAAAAACGGAATAAAGCTTTCCCGAAACAGGATTCAATCCGATGCAGCAGGATCTCGTAGCTAGATCAATTTCCAATAATTCCTCCGACCCACAAAATACGTATACTCATAATATGGGTAAGATCATAAGAGGAAACTCGACGATATTATACGCTCATCTCACGTTAATTCCTGACAAAATCTACTACTATTCCTTCATCTTGCTACAATCGCGACTGCAACTAATCTGGTCCATAGTTCGCGCACCTTTAAAATTGTTACAGATTATTTGATAGAATTAACAAATAAGCCGTTACAGAACACATCTTACATTCAATATCCCTAACACACACACAGACCCACCTTCGATTTTTCAGTTCTAAAAGCAAAGGCATAAAAGAAACGCGCAGAACACAGAATTTTTAGAGCACTGCGCTGTAGCAGATAGGTGACGCTAATTATTATCTCTGGCGCATAGAGTGCACGAAAAGTATTTAAAGCTATACTACAATCTATAGCTTTATGTAAAGAAAAGCATTTATTCGCTATGAGCTAAACATATGTAATATTATTGTTGACTGGTTTCGGTTATTTCAACCTTCATCACTGGAATACTAAACAAAACTGAAAACCATACATAGTATACGAGGACGTAAAGACAAAAATCTTATGAATTGCAGCTATGTACATCAAAATAATACTCAGTCGTTACAAAGCAGGATATGGGTTGTATCTAAAATGCATTTTTCACGCAGAAGACATATTAGCACATCAAATACAGCAATGACTTACCATGGTATATAAAATTACTGTAATAAAGGAAAATCATAAATCACACAGCCAGGTTGAGTAAACAATACTGACAGTTAATAAGTGAAGGTCATCGATGGCATATGTAGCATATGATCGCCAAAGGGTCTGGATCAGGGAGTAAAAGTGTATGGAGATCTCTCATGTAGTCACTGGAAAAGTCGGAGAGTACAAATGTTAACAAGATTCGTTCAATGTTCGCAACATGTGTGGTTACTATCAACAAGCAGAATTCTTGAGTATAGCCTATATGTCATCCTTATCAACGACAAAGTACAAGTAAGAAATGTAATAATAGTGACAGTGGACTTTTACCGCCAGGTCGTACATTAAATCCAAAATTGGGCCATTATGTAGCAGTCATCACAATTTTTTTTATTTTTTATTTTTTTTTGCATTTTGAACATCGAATGCTAAAGTCAGTCAATTCAACTTTTGTGTATAAGTTACAAAAGGTTATTTCACAGTTGTAGAAACAAAACAGACAAAGGAATTATATTAAATGAGGACCTAAATTACAGACCAATGATAATACATGAATGTCGCAATACTTAGACATCATCCTACAGATAATATAAATCTAAGGCCTCAGCTACCAATGACACAAGATTTAAACGTCGGGCAACAGATGTCATAGGTATTGAGTGTGATGTGTCAAACCTAAGCTGTTTACATTAGAGTTAATCAAAACAGCAGAAACTTATCGCTGACATTGTGATCAAAAGTATCCGAACACCTGGTTGGAAATGCCCTACAAGTTCGTGGCGCCCTCCATTGGTAATGCTGGAATTCAATATTGTGTTGGCCTACCCCTTAGCCTTGATGAGAGCTTCCACTCTCGTACGCATACGTGCAATCTGGTGCTGGAAGGTTTCTTCAGGAATGGCAGCCCCTTCTTCACGGAGTGCTGCACGTAGGAGAGGTATCAATGTCGGTCGGTGAGGCGTGGCACGAAGTCGGCCTTCCGAAACATCCCAAAGGTGTTTTATAGGATTCAGGTCAGGACTTTGTGCAGGCCAGTCCATTACAGGAATGTTATTGTCGTGTAACCATTCCGCCAGAGGCCGTGCATTATGAACAGGTGCTCGGCCCAGCATTATGAACAGGTACTCGAACGTGTTGAAAAATGTAATAACCATCCCCGAATTGCTCTTCAACAATGGGAAGCAAGAAGGTGCTTAAAACATCAATATGGGCCGCTACGCAAAACAACAAAGGGTGCAAGTCATCTCCATTACAAACATGACCACACCATAACACCACCGTCTCCGAATTTTACAGTTGGCACTACACTCGCAGGCAGATGACGTTCACAGATGACGTTCACCGGGCATTCGCCATGTCCACACCCTGCCATCGGATCACCACATTGTGTACCGTGATTTGTCACTCCACACAATGTTTTTCCACTGTTCAATCGTCCAACGTTTCGCTCTTTACACCAAGCGAGGTGTCGTTTGGAATTTACCGCCGTGATGTGTAGCTTATGAGCAGCTGCTCGACCATTAAATCCTAGTTTTCTCTCCTCCCGCCTAACTATCACAGTACTTGAAGTGGATCCTGATGCAGTTTGGAATTCCCGTGTGATGGTCTGGATAGATGTCCGCCTATTACACTTGGACGACGCTCTTCAACTGTCGGCGGTCTCTGTTAGTCAAAATACGAGGTCGGCCCGTACGCTTTAGTGCTGTACGAGTCCTTTCACGTTTTCACTTCTCTATCACACCGGAAACAGTGGACCTACTGATGTTTAGGAGCGTAGAAATATCGCGTACAGACGTATGACACAAGTGACACCCAATCACCAGACCACGTTTGAAGTCCGTGAGTACCGCGGAGAGCCCCAATCTGCTCTCTCACGATGTCTAATGACTACTGAGGTCGCTGATATGGATTACGTGGCAGTTGGTGGCAGCACATCTAACATTAAAATTTTTTGGGGGTGTCCGGATACTTTTGGTCACATAGTGTACAAGTGTATCATTTGCACCCAACTGTGTCAAATGTATGAATTAATCACACAAAGAGAATTATATACATGAAAATGTGTTCAGTATAAAATATAATTTCGGTTTGTAGTACAACATACAATTAGCCACCTTAGCCCAAAGTTTACTTATGTTATGAAAGTCGGGCTACCTATGTTAATGGTCCATAAGAAAACATAACTTCAGGGAAAACTAGACATTGGTTAACAGTTGATTTAACCATAACATGTGTATATGTAATAAATGAATGCAATTTGCTCTAATACTAATAATAATCCTTGCTTTCCTTTACTTCTATACAAATGTTAAATTATCTCTTGCTCCTTACCATTATACATCAGAATACCACTCAGCCGAATCTGATCCCTTGTCAGTGACACAAAATTATGGTGACAAAGCATGGTTGTAATTAGTAACCTGACAGCTAAGTTTATATACATCTTTATGTTCATGACTTCCATTAATCATTTTTAAACTTTAATATTTGACATTGCATCCTGTTATAAAATTAGTTAGATGTCTATTTGAGACGGCCAATGCCCTTGTCGCAGCTGTAACACCCTTCTCTGTCAAATCACCGTAGTTCAGCAATGTCAGGCTCGCGTAGCACTTAGACAAATGACTGTTCTGTATTCTGAGAGCTGTTGAGAACCAGGATGCGCTCAGCAATTTGAGTCCTGTTGTGGAGCTACGTGATTGAGAAGTAGTGGCTCTGGTCATGAAAGCTGACGACGGCCATGAGGGCAATGCGCTGACTACATGTCCATGTATATCCGCATCCAGTTACGCCTATCGGCATAGGATGACACGGCAGTTGATCGGTACCACTAAGTCTTCCGAGGGCTGTTCAAACGGAGTTGTGTGTGAGACAATATAATGATATTTTATTGAATATATTTAGGGTGTGTCCTTGTGAATTGCGTGTGTGACAGTTGTGATCTAAAATAATCTGAAGTCCAGGTATACACATTGATATTCTTTTACTTTCAGGTGATTTATTGGTCTAAACTCTCTATTCTGGTCAATGGTTGCTCTTTCCATTTAATACATATAAACAGTCATAGCTGATGCTTATGTCATTTGTAATGCAAAGGTTATACCAACTGTAACCGGAGGCTGAAGTTTTCTCGCAGTTCTGTTTTACAATGGCCCATTAACGAAGGTTTTATGCGATGTGTAACTGCGGCCTGGGTTGGCTACTGTCATGCATTAGTGTTGAGTGGCGATGTATGTATTTGTAATATAAATTTTCACAGATGTGATTCTGTTTGTTTGATTAGTTCATGCAGCTGACAATTGGGTACAAATCATTAACTTGTATACAATGTTACTGATATGATTCTGGTTGTTTGATTACTTGTAATATAAATAGTACAGTTGTAACTTATAAACAGTCACACGAAATATTTAGTTCAGCCATATGCAAAGGTCTACGTTTTATGTCGTCTGCATACCAAGGTCTAAGTTTAGCTACATTCATACTTTATTACTGTCTGTAAGTTGGATGCACATTTAATACAGTTCCCAGTTCCCTGATATGTTTTCGTTCTGCAATTGTTAAATAACCTTTTGCGTTACATACAGTAGTTGACCCCACTGACTTTAGCATTCAAAGTTTAATGTGCGAAAACCATTATTTCATGACTGTTACATAATGGTCCAATTTAGGATTTGATGTGTAGCCTACAGTAAAAATTCTCTGACACTATCTGTACGTTTGGTTCAAATGGCTCTGGCACTATGGGACTTAACTTCTGAGGTCATCAGTCCCCTAGAACTTAGAACTACTTTAAACCTAACTAACCTAAGGACATCACACACATCCATGCCCGAAGCATGATTCGAACCAGCGACCGCAGCGGTCGCGCGATTCCAGACTGTAGAGCCTAGAACCACTGGGCCACAACGGCCGGCTTATGTTTGGTACTTGTGCTTTGTTGGCGAGATAGATGACATTTGTTAATGATCTTAAAAATGAGATCATGACACAGCCTTTCTTCGATGACAAGCTTATTTATGATACTTACTATCTGCAAATATCTTTTGCTTAATGTTATTTTTATACCAATATGTCTGTTACAGGTCACCATTTTTAAGATTTACATTTCACATTGTTGTTATATTTTGCGAGATAGCGTAATAAAGGCATGTTTCTCCGTATGCTGCATTCAGTGAATTCTGTACGTTGAAAGTAAACATACATGTTGCCAAAATTGAACAAGTCTGTTCATATGCGTGCTCTCTATCTTTTCCATTGACTTCATTACAGACCTTGATGTACTTTTACCGTTTGATATTAGACACTTTGTTAGTCATAGAATCCGTATCCCTTCGATGAAATTCATTTGTTAACTGTCAGTACTGTTTGCGAAACCTGACTGATTTATGATTTTTTTATACTGTGGTTATTTTATATAATACAGTAATGAATTGCTATATTTGTTATACTTACGTGTCTTCTAGGGAAACATGAAATTTTGATCCAACTTATTCTCTGCTTTGTAAGTACTGACTATTATTTTGATGAAAATAGGGACAATTCTTATATTTTGGAACTTTTCGTCTGTGTCTACTACATATGATTTTCTGTTTCCATTGCTGATGGTTGAAAGAACCTAAACTTGTAAAGAATAAAGATAAATATGTACTGTTGATGCGTTTCTTTAAATATCTTGGAAATGTAGCTAGGTACCCATGTAAATTAATATAGCTTTATGGACGAGGGTAGCTGTTCATGAATCAATTACATACAACGTTTTCTGTGGTTTGCACCGTTTGAAAAGCGCCACGCTTCAAAAATTATGAACCAATTGTATATTGTTTTCCTTGAACCAGAGAAAATTGTCTTCCTCCTTTGACTACACTGCTGATTCCCCATTTAACTGTACAGCATGGTATGGTGCAGCGTGAATTACAGAGGCAGTACTCGTACTGATTTTTCACACCAGGTAAGCAACGAACCAATTGTAACGGTTTTTCACACCAGATAAGTAACGAACCAATGTTAATATTAATCATCATTCGCTTCTTCGCAATGACGTACAGTTTGGTTCACTGAGAAACCAGTACGAACTGTATTAGACCTCTCGCCCTTTTCTGTCTGCACACTCCGGTCTCAGGCTCATATTGTTTGTTCACGTAACGACTCGCGTCTTAACACAAGTTTCAACAACACATCTCTCCGGTTTCACTGCTAACACCTCATGAAGGAAACGATGTCCCTACAACATAATGTGTTTTGTTCCATTAATTCTCTTCTCCCTGAGTACCTTTTCAACCTGAAGCCTAAATACCTTAGAAAATTTAAAAGATCGTCGTACAACATTTGAACAAATCCATTTCAGATAGGGAAACAACCGACTTTCTAATACTTAAATATATGTTTACTGATTGCATTTTTTTCGAAGCTGTCAGTATGTCTAATATTGCACGATCCTTCCATTGTCTTTGAGGGTATCACTAGAAGAGAACCACTAGCTGAAATTAGTCTTATTCTTACTTGTCTGTTACCTCCGTTTCACTGTGGAGATACTCAGCGCTTCTACTACTGCCTTTTACTTTACCGATTGGTATCGGAAAAGCATTATTGTCTCTTTCTGAACGTGAACGCGTTGTCTGTGTATAAGTTAAATCGTACTTTAGCTTTTAGTGTAACTTCTTTTCCAAAACGTCTTCTCTGCGTTATAAGAAGCTATTTGCTCTTGAAACGACAAGAAAATTACACGACTCAAGGCATATACGCACATAAACCTTTCCAGAAATTTGAACCGGAACATTGAAGTCTAGAACTGCGGCAATACTGAATCGTTACCATAGAAACTGAAACAAAATGGCGGTTTGTTGCTGGTCGCGACAGACGCGTGGAAGCTACCGTTCGATGCATGCTAGTCACGGATCACGTCTGCTCGCACGGACTACAACCGTCAAAAGAGGCAGCAGGTACTCCACTGCAACCACCGTGCATTGTATGCAGTGGATACGTACAAAGCGGTAAACATACCGATGAAGTGACAAAGTACAAATTCTTCTACAGTACAGATGATATAAAGTTGAAGACGAACTTTTTGAGGAAGAGTGAAGTGTGGAAGGATGTTGCGACAGAGTTGCTTCAGGTGATTCAGTTTAACTGAAATGAGCAAAAAACGAATGTTTACTTTACTGCTAAGTGAAGCTTACTGAGATCCTAAAATAGTGCTAGTATTTTCTTTGCTTTAGGTGGTTCTCTCTAGTTCATTTTGCACTTCTGGCTGCTCTGTTTGATTAGATGATGCAGTCACTCAGAACATTCTCCCAATATAATAAAATGCTTTAAGAATATTTCTGATTGAACTTCATAACGTAGGTCTCCTACCTTCATACTGTTTTTGTGACTGCTTTGCTACCACCCAACAGCTTTTCATCTCTCTTGAAGATATCTTTACATGAGACTGTCATCTAAATCTAACATTTGTTTTATGTATTCCAGTGTCTGTCTCCTACAATTATTTTTATCCTCTGTGGCTCGCTCTGAACTTCTCGTACTTAAAAATTTAGAACATGCCGATTCTGAGGGAAATCTTATTTAATCCACAATCAGTCCATTAAATTTTCACCATCCTTCTGGAACACCAAATCGACTCTTCGGCTCTGTCGTTTTTAGTTTTTCCAGCAAACTGTGATTCACTTCCATACAAATGTGTACTCCAGAAGCTCATTCTCAGAAATTTATTTCTCCAGTTGAAGCCTATGTTTGATACCACCATAAATCTTTAGGCCAGGATAATCCTCTGCACCTGTACCAGTCTACTTATTTTGCCCTCTTTGCTCCGTCAGCCAGTCATTATTTTACTACCGAAGTACCAAAATTTCTTCACTCTGTCTCCTATGTGATCCCCGTTATTTATATTGCTTTTGTCACTGACCTATTTGCTACTGCCCCTCAATACTTTCGTCTTCATATTTATAGCGCCCACGTAAGACTATCGTTTCCTAGTACAATTTCAAGCTGCTATAATACTAAATGGAAATGTTGCGCCTCACATTCACTCATTTCTGTAAAAAAATTTAATTTATAAAATAAATTAACTAACGCTATACGAACACTAGTACGATATACACTCCTGGAAATTGAAATAAGAACACCGTGAATTCATTGTCCCAGGAAGGGGAAACTTTATTGACACATTCCTGGGGTCAGATTCATCACATGATCACACTGACAGAACCACAGGCACATAGACACAGGCAACAGAGCATGCACAATGTCGGCACTAGTACAGTGTATATCCACCTTTCGCAGCAATGCAGGCTGCTATTCTCCCATGGAGACGATCGTAGAGATGCTGGATGTAGTCCTGTGGAACGGCTTGCCATGCCATTTCCACCTGGCGCCTCAGTTGGACCAGCGTTCGTGCTGGACGTGCAGACCGCGTGAGACGACGCTTCATCCAGTCCCAAACATGCTCAATGGGGGACAGATCCGGAGATCTTGCTGGCCAGGGTAGTTGACTTACACCTTCTAGAGCACGTTGGGTGGCACGGGATACATGCGGACGTGCATTGTCCTGTTGGAACAGCAAGTTCCCTTGCCGGTCTAGGAATGGTAGAACGATGGGTTCGATGACGGTTTGGATGTACCGTGCACTATTCAGTGTCCCCTCGACGATCACCAGTGGTGTACGGCCAGTGTAGGAGATCGCTCCCCACACCATGATGCCGGGTGTTGGCCCTGTGTGCCTCGGTCGTATGCAGTCCTGATTGTGGCGCTCACCTGCACGGCGCCAAACACGCATACGACCATCATTGGCACCAAGGCAGAAGCGACTCTCATCGCTGAAGACGACACGTCTCCATTCGTCCCTCCATTCACGCCTGTCGCGACACCACTGGAGGCGGGCTGCACGATGTTGGGGCGTGAGCGGAAGACGGCCTAACGGTGTGCGGGACCGTAGCCCAGCTTCATGGAGACGGTTGCGAATGGTCCTCGCCGATACCCCAGGAGCAACAGTGTCCCTAATTTGCTGGGAAGTGGCGGTGCGGTCCCCTACGGCACTGCGTAGGATCCTACGGTCTTGGCGTGCATCCGTGCGTCGCTGCGGTCCGGTCCCAGGTCGACGGGCACGTGCACCTTCCGCCGACCACTGGCGACAACATCGATGTACTGTGGAGACCTCACGCCCAACGTGTTGAGCAATTCGGCGGTACGTCCACCCGGCCTCCCGCATGCCCACTATACGCCCTCGCTCAAAGTCCGTCAACTGCACCTACGGTTCACGTCCACGCTGTCGCGGCATGCTACCAGTGTTAAAGACTGCGATGGAGCTCCGTATGCCACGGCAAACTGGCTGACACTGACGGCGGCGGTGCACAAATGCTGCGCAGCTAGCGCCATTCGACGGCCAACACCGCGGTTCCTGGTGTGTCCGCTGTGCCGTGCGTGTGATGATTGCTTGTACAGCCCTCTCGCAGTGTCCGGAGCAAGTATGGTGGGTTTGACACACCGGTGTCAATGTGTTCTTTTTTCCATTTCCAGGAGTGTATATTCTACACGAAAGCCGTCACATAACAGTTCACGACCCGGCGAGTTCACCTTCCGCTACGACATTAGTGCTACGCCACCAACTGATATTGACTTACTTCTCTGCTGTTTTCCAAGAGAAACACATTTGTAATCATGTAATTATGCTACTGACCAAATAGGCTGACTGTTGGATTCCACAATAAATAAGTCACAAAAAACAACAAACTGATAGCTGACGCGATAACATTACGAGTATATGTCAGGCTAGATGTAGTACCCGTCAACAGCAGAAAACGATGTGCTAGCTTTGATGGCAACCTTCGTTCACAACACCACAAACGTAATTCACCAGGATTCACAGACTTTGTTAACTGTCTGAGGACAGAGGCAATGACGGAGGATAACATAAATCTACAGAAAGCTAACAGAAAGATACCAAGCAATTTGGAAGTTGTTTTAAACCAAACTAGTAATTTGAGCTGTCGAAGAAAGAAAAATAAATCTGTTTTCCCCACCAATGAAGTGTCTCTCCTTGCCTCTTTATTCATCTTAGTAGTGTCATTAACAGTCGTGTGTGACTTGGGAACTATCGTTTCAGCACAAGTATCACGGGATATTCTAAATTTATTTACAAATTTTTTATCTAATTTCCTATCGAGGAAGGCCAGCTTGTTCTGTTTTTACAGTTCACATATTCAATACTGAATGTATCTGACACTCAGAAAAAGGTTAACGAGTCCGTGGCGACAATGTCAAGATGACATCTACCTCAGAAAAATGTTTTAAACAGGAAGTCGACTTGTTGATAACTTATTCTAATCGTTTTTGTGATTAATTTATAGCAGTAAAAAGAGTAAATCTTGTTAAATAAACCCTATCGACACTGTTCGATACTTTGGAGACAGGGAGAACCACTTAAAGGGAAAACTTTTTATA
This sequence comes from Schistocerca nitens, assembly GCF_023898315.1. NCBI lineage: Eukaryota > Metazoa > Arthropoda > Insecta > Orthoptera > Acrididae > Schistocerca > Schistocerca nitens. Next base: position 34,332,595 of record NC_064620.1, on the reverse strand, counting down.
TCCTAATGTGACTCAAAATGAAAATTTGACAAGTAGCAGACCACGAATCAAAGGATCGTAACTCCAATCAACCCTAGATCTAGATTTCTTTCGGTCATTTATCACCAATCTCGCCTGTGGTACTTATTTTTTAATGTGAAGAAATACACAGATGCACCGTCATTTCGAGTCCTTGATGAAACGTTAAGTCCTCCTATAATTGCGTGGTAAGTCAGTTCAGAGATAGGAGGAGGGCGAGGACATACCGTACTATTTCATCGATGATTGCTGTTCATTACGTAAATGCAGGAAACAAGCTGCAAAGTCTGTGAACTAGAGTGTAAATTATTCGCACATTTTCGTTAATCTAAACGGGTTTAAGCATAATCATATTCAACTGGTAAACATATCGATGAATGTAAAATTTTACCGTAACAAAAGCCTGACCGTTGTGACGAGCCACTCATGACAGCTGAATCATCGTATGTTCATGCTATTTGCTTGTATGGACAATTCCCGAAATGGTGATTTATCAGTTCTATGATGTACGTTGCCAAAGATCACCATGATTTTCTAGAGGTATGCCGTCCCAACATCTTTCAACTGATCTTCCATTAATAATGTGCCTATACACTATGACCACCCCGAAAATACAGGCTGCATCACTGTTTTCGTCAGCTATCACAACATTAACACTCCTCACCCTTAATTTACTTTCTAATTTCATCTTGACAGAGGGGGACTGATGACCTTAGCTGTTTAGTCCCCCTTAAACATCCCAACAACCAACCAACCATCTTGACAGACTTGAGGCACCCATCTGTTCATTGTGGATGGTTTCAGATGGCTTTGAAAACTGTTGCTTTTCTAAACGCGGTTGTTGTAATACCAAGTCTAAATCTCCAGTAAAATTAATCGAGGCAAAAACAAGGCGAGGATTAAAAGATGTTTCAGTCTCGTGTCGTCTGAGGGCAAATTCCAACACACCACAGAAACGAATACAGTTAATTATTGGGTCTAGTAAGCACCTACCTATTATTTGTAATGGCACGATCTTTTGTACCTAAAGTCTATTTGGGTAACTATATTTACATTACCAGATTCAAAACGTTATTTACGTGGACGGAAGAAAGTCCACGTTACCTAATTAGGTCATGGAGGTGTTGATTCGTGTTTCCTAATTAGGTCATGGGGGTGTTGAGTGTCACACACTACGTGTCTAGTCCACGAAAGCACACCTGAGGTAACAAACAAGACAAAAAAAGTGTTTTCCAAATCATAAACACACAGGCATTCATTCTTACTGTACAGTACGGAGTTAAACTTCTATTGAATTAGCGATTTTTCGCAAACTGAAGTAGGCCTCTTCATTTCTAAGTTTTCTTCAAACTTTCATAAACTGATAGACCGAAAGAGCAAGCAAATTACGTGTTTAATTATCTCTGGTATTCACTTGTTGTATTCACTTGTTGCCTCAAAATTCTCTATAGCAAGCGCTAAAGTAACGGATGGAACGTACAAGAATAGTGACTCTGCTCGCAGCTACACGTGGACCGGTAAATAGGCGCGATAATCACCCTTTTTTCGATGAATTAGCATCTCTGGTCCTCTTCGGCAAGAGGGACACAGATGGCCACTTGGAACGTCCGCTCTATCAGGCCTAAGGTATGGTAACAACAACGTGCCGTGAAACACTCTAATGTTGCCCTCTGAGAGGCTTTCGATGATAACAGCAAATGTGCCTAATGGACAAGGGTATCGGACTATAATGTCGATATTAGCGAAATAACAGAAAAACCAAAAGGGCTTTAATCTTGGGAGTGAACGAAAGTGGTAGAATCATAAATGAACGAAAAAAATGATCAGTCACCAACCCAATTAGGTACATTAATTTGGCAATATACATTTGAGAAAATTGAATATTCGTTATTGAAGTTACTTTTGTTGAGATTTCCCTTTGAATAGCAAACAGGATACAAACTGACACAGTGCACTCTGTGCATTATTTAATCAAATACTGAAATGTCGCTGCATGAAGTGCAGAACTAAATTTGGACATGAGGTGTTCTATCTTAGCTGACATGAAAACCACAAATAATGATTAATAACTTCATAAATATACTGTTTAAGCACCTCTACATACAGCAGTTTTCCTTAGTAACAGTAATAGTTCAGTTCTTTCTTAATAAGTGGAGAATATGATAGGGACCCATAAACTACTATAGTTTTACTAAACAAAGCACTTTGATTGTTACAGTAGTAAAGAATAACTCTAGAAATTAATCATTCACTCCACTTGAAGTAGTTCATAAATTACTTTGCAAGACAATAAAATACAACACCGAGTTTAATTAATTTCAAAAAAAGAACCTTTCATGGTGGGTACCAAAAATACACCTTATTTACAATTGTGCATAATTTATCTTCTAACTATACTATCGTAAATCTGATCATCAAACATTTATATGCACTTTAACTTTCATTACCTGTGAATTAGGTATTCTTTGCAATAATATTTACACAATCGTGCACTCTAATCCTACAAAACTATAGTTTATGATAAACTAAGGATAATATAGCAAAAGCCTATCCAACTTCACTTTTGTGGTTTTAGCTTAAACTCTTACTACTTCTTTTACTTTGGATAAAAAATCACTTTTAACACACGAATGCAAGGCTTGTTCATTTAAATCAGGATCCTCGATTTTAGTAGCACTTAAGTGAGGACCCTGCGTAGGTTCACGATTAGGATCGAAAATATGGTTCCAGACACGAAATTAAATTTTATGTGGTTATTATTGAAACAACATACAAATTAACAGGTCTATGCCCATATACATTACTTAACTGAATGTATGAAGTTTGTGCAGCAGTGGCGAAGGTTGGTGGCAGGTGACATGGTGGCTAACTGTACTCACAGCTCTTGATGTATGAATGCTCTGTAAAATCTCTTCTTGGCGTAGTATTTTCAACACATTAGAGCCATTCCATTCTGCCATGAATACCAGATAATAGCCAGATCCACATCCGAATCTAATTCCTTATAATGCAGCTTCTAATTGTCTCTTTTAGCATCGTCATAGTGTACCGTGTTAAGGGTAGCCGTATACTGCGTGTCGTTCACACAAAGGAGGCGCTCAGTTCGACCGCCAAGCCCACCTTTTACATCGCGCCATGCCACTTCCATTGTGGAGGGACTTCCTACAACGTTTACATATTACAAATACAAGTGTCCTAAGCATGAACCAACTTTTAACAAACATTTTCTTTTAATAAATATACTCATATTATAATAATTTACTATTTCAGCATATTCTTTTGCTTTTTTCGTATATACATTACAAAACTTTAATTTTCTTGCGGTAGATCAAGGAGTTTAAACAACACAGAAACACAGTTCATAAATTTACATACACTCCTGGAAATGGAAAAAAGAACACATTGACACCGGTGTGTCAGACCCACCATACTTGCTCCGGACACTGCGAGAGGGCTGTACAAGCAATGATCACACGCACGGCACAGCGGACACACCAGGAACCGCGGTGTTGGCCGTCGAATGGCGCTAGCTGCGCAGCATTTGTGCACCGCCGCCGTCAGTGTCAGCCAATTTGTCGTGGCATACGGAGCTCCATCGCAGTCTTTAACACTGGTAGCATGCCGCGACAGCGTGGACGTGAACCGTATGTGCAGTTGACGGACTTTGAGCGAGGGCGTATAGTGGGCATGCGGGAGGCCGGGTGGACGTACCGCCGACTTGCTCAACACGTTGGGCGTGAGGTCTCCACAGTACATCGATGTTGTCGCCAGTGGTCGGCGGAAGGTGCACGTGCCCGTCGACCTGGGACCGGACCGCAGCGACGCACGGATGCACGCCAAGACCGTAAAATCCTACGCAGTGCCGTAGGGGACCGCACCGCCACTTCCCAGCAAATTAGGGACACTGTTGCTCCTGGGGTATCGGCGAGGACCATTCGCAACCGTCTCCATGAAGCTGGGCTACGGTCCCGCACACCGTTAGGCCGTCTTCCGCTCACGCCCCAACATCGTGCAGCCCGCCTCCAGTGGTGTCGCGACAGGCGTGAATGGAGGGACGAATGGAGACGTGTCGTCTTCAGCGATGAGAGTCGCTTCTGCCTTGGTGCCAATGATGGTCGTATGCGTGTTTGGCGCCGTGCAGGTGAGCGCCACAATCAGGACTGCATACGACCGAGGCACACAGGGCCAACACCCGGCATCATGGTGTGGGGAGCGATCTCCTACACTGGCCGTACACCACTGGTGATCGTCGAGGGGACACTGAATAGTGCACGGTACATCCAAACCGTCATCGAACCCATCGTTCTACCATTCCTAGACCGGCAAGGGAACTTGCTGTTCCAACAGGACAATGCACGTCCGCATGTATCCCGTGCCACCCAACGTGCTCTAGAAGGTGTAAGTCAACTACCCTGGCCAGCAAGATCTCCGGATCTGTCCCCCATTGAGCATGTTTGGGACTGGATGAAGCGTCGTCTCACGCGGTCTGCACGTCCAGCACGAACGCTGGTCCAACTGAGGCGCCAGGTGGAAATGGCATGGCAAGCCGTTCCACAGGACTACATCCAGCATCTCTACGATCGTCTCCATGGGAGAATAGCAGCCTGCATTGCTGCGAAAGGTGGATATACACTGTACTAGTGCCGACATTGTGCATGCTCTGTTGCCTGTGTCTATGTGCCTGTGGTTCTGTCAGTGTGATCATGTGATGTATCTGACCCCAGGAATGTGTCAATAAAGTTTCCCCTTCCTGGGACAATGAATTCACGGTGTTCTTATTTCAATTTCCAGGAGTGTATATTTGAGAAAATTGAATATTGGTTATTGAAGTTACTTTTGTTGAGATTTCCCTTTGAATAGCAAACAGGATACAAACTGACACAGCGCACTCTGTGCATTATTTAATCAAATACTGAAATGTCGCTGCATGAAGTGCAGAACTAAATTTGGACATGAGGTGTTCTATATTAGCTGACATGAAAACCACAAATAATGATTAATAACTTCATAAATATACTGTTTAAGCACCTCTACATACAGCAGTTTTCCTTAGTAACAGTAATAGTTCAGTTCTTTCTTAATAAGAGGAGAATATGATAGGGACCCATAAACTACTATAGTTTTACTAAATAAAGCACTTTGATTATTACAGTAGTAAAGAATAACTCTAGAAATTAATCATTCACTCCACTTGAAGTAGTTCATAAATTACTTTGCAAGACAGTAATATACAACACCGAGTTTAATTAATTTCAAAAAAAGAACCTTTCATGATGGGTACCAAAAATACACCTTCTTTACAATTGTGCATAATTTATCTTCTAACTATACTATCGTAAATCTGATCATCAAACATTTTATGTACTTTAACTTCCATTACCTGTGAATCAGGTATTCTTTGCAATAATATTTACATAATCGTGCACTCTAATCCTACAAAACTATATTTTATGACAAACTAAGGATAATGTAGCAAAAGCCTATCGAACTTCACTTTTGTGGTTTTAGCTTAAACTCTTACTACTTCTTTTACTTTGGACAAAAAATCACTTTTAACACACGAATGCAAGGATTGTTCATTTAAATCAGGATCCTCGATTTTAGTACCACTTAAGTGAGGACCCTGCGCAGGTTCGCGATTAGGATTGAAAATATGGTTCCAGGCACGAAATTAAATTTTATGTGGTTATTATTGAAACAACATACAAATTAACAGGTCCATGCCCATATGCATTACTTAACTGAATGTATGAAGTTTGTGCAGCAGCGGCGAAGGTTGGTGGCAGGTGACATGGTGGCTAACTGTACTCACAGCTCTTGATGTATGAATGCTCTGTAAAATCTCTTCTTGGCGTAGTATTTTCAACACATTAGAGCCATTCCATTCTGCCATGAATACCAGATAATAGCCAGATCCACATCCGAATCAAATTCCTCACAATGCAGCTTCTAATTGCCTCTTTTAGCATCGTCGTAGTGTACCGTGTTAAGGCTAGCCACGTACTGCGTGTCGTTCGCACAAAGGAGGCGCTCAGTTCGACCGCCAAGCCCACCTTTCACATCGCGCCATGCCACTTCCATTGTGGAGGGACTTCCTTACAACGTTTACATATTACAAACACAAGTGCCCTAAGCATGAACCAACTTTTAACAAACATTTTCTTTTAATAAATATACTCATATTATAATAATTTACTATTTCAGCATATTCTTTTGCTTTTTTCGTATATACGAGGTGCGGCTAGAAAAAAACCGGACTGATGCTGGAAAAAACATTTATTTAGAATTGTTTACAATTTCATGTTATCTCCTTCAATGTACTCTCCTCATCGGTCTCTACACCGCTCCATACGAATTTTCTACTGTTCATAGCAATGCTGCAGATCATTTTCGGTAAGTCCATACATTACTTCCGTCGCTTTTTCTTTTACTCCTTCAACAGTCTCAAATCTAGTTCCTTTCAAAGCTGACTTGACTTTAGGGAAAAGGAAAAAGTCACAGGGGGCCAAATCAGGTGAGTAGGGTGGATGATCTAAGATGGGAATGTTGTGTTTTGCCAAAAACGTCTTCACTGACAACGCACTGTGAGCTGGGGCATTGTCTTGGTGAAGGATCCATGACTTTTTTCTCCACAAATCGTTCCGTTTTCTCCGTACTCGCTCACGTAGGGTAGCCAGGACGCTAATGTAGTAATGCTGATTCACTGTTTGTCCCTCTGGTACCCAATCAATGTGCACAATCCCTTTGATGTCAAAAATAAAACAATCATCATAGCCTTGAATTTCGATTTTGACATTCGTGCTTTTTTTTTGTCGTGGAGAGCCAGGAGTTTTCCAATACATCGATTGGCGTTTAGTTTCGGGATCGTAAGTAAAAAACCACGATTCATCGCAAGTAATAACATTTTGTAAGAAGGTGGGATCACTTTCAATGTTTTCCAGGATGTCAGAACAAATCACTCTTCGGCGTTCCTTCTGTTCAATTGTGAGACACTTTGGAACCATTTTTGAACACACTTTGTTCATGTTGAAACTTTCATGAAGAATCTGCCTAACACTTTCCTTGTCAACTCCTGTTAACTCAGACACTGCTCTGATTGTTAAACGGCGATCTTGTCGAACAAGTTTACCGTTTTTTTCAATGTTTGCATCAGTTTTTGCTGACAATGGTCTGCCAGTGCGAGTGTCATCACTGGTGTTTTCGCGGCCATCTTTAAATCGTTTAAACCACTCAAACACTTGTGTTCGCGATAAACAATCATCGCCGTACACTTGTTGTAACATTACAAACGTTTCACTTGCAGATTTTCCTAGTTTGAAACAAAATTTGATGTTAACACGCTGTTCTTTCTGTACACTCAACGTTTTCCGACGCATAGACAAAACGTCAACTACTTAAAACAGACGCCACGGGCAGACTGTGTGCAGGAGGCAGATGAAACTCGAGCAGTAGGCGGAGCGAGAGTCACGTGACAGGCCACGCGACTTTCAGCCTTATTGCATTCGTTTTATTGTTTCACCAGTACTAGTCCGGTTTTTTTCTAGCCACACCTCGTACATTACAAAACTTTAATTTTCTTGCCGTAGATCAAGGAGTTTAAACAACACAGAATACACAGTTCATAAATTTACATATTTACCTAATATAAACCTACTTCTAATCGATATAAGTGTTACAGTACCAGATACGATAAATTTTTTTGACATTGCTTATTTATTTGGTGTGTGGAAAGGGGAACTCTGTTTTAATTTTGGCATCGCCCTAAGACCCAGGAAACGTCTAGAAATCTCGACCGGAGCTGCTGGTGTTGCCACCGTTGGTTCCTGCTTGACTGCGGATGGCGGTCATCATAGCGTCGTACGTTACAGCCGCATACAGCTCCATCGGTCGCACCGCGGTAGGAGCTGCCAGTGTGTCACGTAATGTCGCAGCTTGCTCCCACGCGTTCGGTCACCCCCACGGGCAGGAGAGGTGCTGTCCGCGTTTCGGAGGCTATTGCTGCTCAGTTGGCTCCAGGCTTCCCCCTCCACTCCCACCATGTGGCTCTGGTAAAGTGTCTTTATATGGCAAAGGCTCCCATACGAATACGACGTTGACAAGCATTGTCTCCGCACCCCGAATCCAACCTGAGAAAGCCAGGTCAGAGTTTGCAAGCCCACCGCTTAACAGTCTGAATTTTAATATATCTGTTAAGCTAAATTGCGTCTAAGACGAGCAGTGATTCGGATCCCTTAGCAGTTCTAAAGGTAATGTCAATCCATGGTTTTGTTACGACTGTAAGCACTTGGACGTAGACGAAGCGTTCTCTTCCTACTTTCGAAACTGATCTCCAGGGACGCATTAGTAATTCGTTAAGGACTTACAGAGTCCTACCAGGATTCACAGTTTCCTAATTTATAAATTGTCATCCAAGCAAAGAACTCACTTGTAGTAAGTGCCTTGTTAGTGGTAATTTACAATGCTCAAACGAAAAGATAACAAAGTTTCGTATGGAGCATTGTACGTAGTCTTTGTCTGTCTGCCTCTGGCACTAGAAAACATGATAGAAAACTTTAGACTACTGTCTCCATTTGTCGAGCGCATTTGATGGAAATCTCTCAGTAAAATAGTTAATGTGGCTATCAGTTACCCAACGTGGGAATTTAAGCAGCAGAACCAATTTAAACAATACATGGATTCATGGACGCGATTTGAAACACGAAATGTAACTCGCCTGTATGTCGTTCAGCAGAATGACGTATTGTGGCCATAACATAGGATCTAGTTTAGTCGGGGAAATCACAATAACTCACTCGGAATAAATAACGATGCACCGTCCAATAGGAATATCATCAATTATGAATGAGACCTAACCGCAACAAACACACAAATCTCTGTGGGTTTATCTGTCCGTCAAGCAGAGCTACTTCGGCCCATCAAGATACCCTCATGTTTCATGCATGACGCAACGACAGCGTAGCTCATCGTTTAAACACTGAATCGCAGCTGTAGGACTGAAGAGTTGTGGTCGCTATATTTACGGACCTACCTGTTTGATACCGAATAGCAGAAACTGTTAGGGGGTCGGATATTTTCGCAAACACACACCAAATTAAAAAGAAAATTTAACAAGTCGCCTGAAGTACACTGTTCCACTGACGCTTGCACTTATAGGCTTTCCGAGCAACGTCCTTTTAACTGTGAACGTCCTTTACAAACTATTGGTAACTTCAAGAAGGGACAACTGCTGGCAGTACCTTGTAACGTGCGTAAGATGCCGCGGCATTAAGTTCTGTTTGCTACAACCTCGATGGCTGTCTGGGAGTAAAAGAATATTTGTGCACCGAAATAATAAATTCACTAGTGAACAATTTCAGTATGTCCTTGTTTTCGTCTATTTGATGCATGAAAATCTTGGAAAAAGAAAGATCGTGGATTAATGTCTCTCGGATAAAGAAGTACTGTAGAATGGCGCCTGTCTATTGAATATCACTGTGACATGGACTCTGAAAACATCGAGAAGTGACTCAGAACGCAGGTAATTCTAAATCTGCACTGAACTAAAATTTTAAATAATTATGTACAGTGGTTCTTATCACGACATTAAAGTTATAACACTATCGCCATTTATTCTTCAGAAAGATAATATGATTAACTGGCTTTAGCAAAGAGGTGCTTTGTTTCATGCAGCTATTTAAAAAGCAGAATTGTGCTCTCTAATTATAAGGAATCATAGGAATGGATAAGTTTAATCTTCACTTGGTTCTCAACGATCATACACATTAGTTGAACCTGTTATTAGTCATTTTCAAACGCAATCGAATTCATAAGAACTTCAGAGGAGCAATATTTGGAAATGAAACACGTTACATTTAAATGTATCCATGTTATATGGAACAATATAAGGTCTGGGACTCATTTTATGCTCCAGTCATATTTTAGTAATAAAATTTAGCTTTGCACAGCTTTGCTCCAAGCCACGATAATGAGATTGGACATCATCTAGGGCTACATGTTCCTTTCCAAATCAGTCCAGAGAGGGAATTGTCAACTTTGATGCCAAACATTTAATGGCTCTTACAAGTTAATTCAGGTTTGAGTGATTATTATTTTCAGTTTAAATGCACTCTTTAAAGATGGTGCTCTGTTTAACGTAAGAAAACTCACTAGTAACTTTTCTTAATAATATGTTTCTAAGACGGTGATATGGCATCCTCCTAACTTATCTGCCACCTTATGAATTTATAAATTAAAACCGGGCCTGTTGCTACAGTCTATTGGCACAGGAAACTGCAACGATTTGTTGACTCTTCAAAGAAATTCTACGGGCTCACTAGGAAAGCGACCCGTAATTTGTGACTTTACTTCACAAAGGATGTTTTGGCATGCCCTAGTCTTCGATAACAAATGCATTGTGAAAGTGTCCTCATTCTCATGAACTCGCATTCTGCATCATGGCACAGAGGAAATATTGGGTAGTGCTGCGTGATATTGACTCAGCAGTAGATTCATAGGGTGTGGGATGAGGGAAACACTTTGTCTGCTGTGTGAGGGAATATTGCAGGTATAGAATGGGAGAAGAGTTAAACAAACTATTTGATTTATTTGCATTTTAACGACAGATAGGAGGGTTGTAGCTTGTACTTGCAACTTCGTACAACTGATGGCTCGTACAATAAAGACCATAAGGAATTCCACATTCTGAGATGTGCTTGTATGGAACAAACAAGGAAAAATTTCTCATTAAAAGTACGCTCTACAATGCTCAGCTTAAGAACTAAAAGCACTTGCTCATCTCCACTAGTGTGAAACACATCCCTTCTTCTGCCGTCTCTTTAGTTTCAGTATTTTAGAAATCGTAAAATGGACCAAAAGAAGAAAAACTAACCGTTAAACATTCGCTCTAAAATGCATACTTTAAGAGCTACATGGTCCATTCCTCTCAAAATATGGAATACATAATTTTAGCAACTTTGCGACAAACGTCTAGAGATAACAGATCACATAATGGTGAACAACTTTTGTTAGAGACGAACTGTTTACTGGCACCTCGACGCGACGCCAGGAATCGTTAAAGGCTCGTTATGACGTTGTAGTCCTTTCATCGAAGGTTCAAATGGTTCAAATGGCTCTAGACTGAAGCGCCTAGAACCGCTCGGCACACTGGCCGGCTTTCATCGAAGGAAAATTGGCAAAAAAAAATTCATTTAGTCACACTTGTAGGAGGGAGTGTCATGAACAACGTACTAAAAATGCTGAGCAGTCGAACATGAGCGCGGGGATGGGGCATTTGTCGGTTTCTAAGTCTTATTAATTTTTTTTTACTAGAATAATGCAAAATCCGTGGTTGCTAACGGAAATATTTCCCAGAACAAAATGAAACATTTTGCGTCCCACCCATTTTTCTCTGGGATTACTAGTTTCCTCATCACTGGACATGAAAACTTAGTATTATTAGGAACTGCGTTTTAGTCGCATAAAATCAAACTTATTTGTTAAATAAAGGGGTTTAATAACAAATATTAAACTCGTGTTCCACATCCACGTATAGTAGAACATATTAATAGATAAGTCGAGTTCTGGTAGTGTGATGGGCTGGAGTGGGGTTGGAGGGTAGACGTGAGAGGGAAGTCATGTCAGCAGATTGTGGTCATGGACTCTTCACCTTCACATGTGTGCATACTAAAGAGCGAGCAGGCGATTTCCCACTCTGTCTACCACACTACGTCACAAAAGGAAATTACTTAGTACTTCACAGAGTTACAAAGCATGGAAAAAGGTACAACAGCTGGCTCTTCCAGTTGTGTTCCACACTGAATAGCCTGAGCCAAGTGCAATATGCTGTCAATATGTACTCGACATTGTCGATTTAATTGTCTTCACTGTAAGAGGCTGGAATACTTTTCACAGCATGAGGGGTATCAAACGCATCATCCCCGCCTCATCTCTCCCAAAATATGAGGATGCCCACTGGCTTAAATTGATCTGCCTGCAACAGAAGCGGATCACCTAGGTGCCATGGAACCTCAGATATTTCACCACAAGTGTAGCTATGCGTTGCAGGAGATTGCTGTTATAGACTTGAACAAAACAGTCCCTTTAAACCAGACATATTCACACCAACCTAGCAAGATGTACAGTGGTAAGTGGGTGCACTCGGCGCAAGTGACCCTACATGTTCCAGCAATTTCTGAATGGAAAAGACTTATACAGCCAACCAGTAACAGTATTAACGGTGAGACAAATAAAGTAACTTTCTGGTTATTTATCTGTTTACCACCAAGTGACTACAGTACAATGACTTGGCTCTTAACAACAGACAGAGCAAAGTGCCACATTTACCAATGAAATCCCTTTGCCTCCTTTCTCAGCAGTTATTTGTAGGAAGCTGTTTTACACAAAAGCTCACGTAAGCATCGCAGAAAGAACTCACGCAGTAAACTGAAAAAAAAAACAGTTCTGAAAGGACGATCTCATTGAAGTTATTTTGCCTGTGCGCGTAAGGCAACAGGACTGGAAATTCTGGGAAGGTACAATCTGTCTGTAAGCTGAAAAGCGGGCAGCTCTCATGGCGGAGGAAGACGCCTTATCCATAAGAACGCTAAAACTGCCATACAGGATAGTTTTAGAATAAATCTCCCCTCTAGCTGCGTTGAACATGATACAGAGATTTACGTGGAATCTCTGTGTATGCGTTTCACGCGTTAATACTATTAGAATTTTAGAACACAATTAATACCTCAATTCGGCTCTACTTCACGTAGATATGGTACACAATTTTAACATTTCTCCTCAAGCCACTTCATTTTACAATGTAATTAATTTTATGGCATTAAAACACTATGTTTAATAATACACGATTTTTCTGTCCTTTGCAATGCAGGAACTATTAGTCCTAGAGAAAAAATGGACAGGAATATATCGATGTAAAATTTAATGACGTTTTAGTTTTTACTCGGAAGCATTTTCACTAGAAACCATGGTGGTCATGAATTTTAGTGTCTTGTTCATGGCGCACCCTCCTAACTCTGTACAAAAATTTGCGACTATACAATCATAAGCTGTAGGGGACATCGAACGTTGACAAAGAGGAGCTGCAAGAATGGTCACACATTTGTCTGACTCACACAAGAGCGTCGCGAAACTGTTGAAAAACGGGATCTGCCAGAGACTTGATGATTGATACTAATTATTCTTGGAAAACGCACTGGCAAAGTTTTTATAACGAGTGCGAAGTGAAAAGTTTAGAAATATTCTTCATGCCAGTCCGATAGGACTGTGAAAATAAGATTAGACTGATTCAGGCACTCACAGAGGGCTTTAAGCAGTGGTTCTTACCGCGTTCCATAAGCGAACACGTGGTACCACTAGAGTTACCCTCTGCTAAAATTGCGGTTCTGTTCTTCTGCTGTACTACATAAGTGACGTAGCAAATTGGATGATTATGGGAGAACTGGTAGCTTTGCTAGGAAAAGGAACAGAAAATAAATGTGTGAGAGATACTGGGAACCAACGACTCCTTTCTGTTTCTAGTTTGTTTGTTTTGCATATAATTAAAAGTGCACGTCGTCCAGTGATGGTCTGTTGTGTATTTTATATCCTTAAAAAATATAAATGTCATTTTATACGTAATTAAAATCAGAAGATGACGTGACTTCTGCGTTTTTATGTAACCAAAGTAATTGCTTTCGGTGCAAGTCAGTTAACATCAGTTGTTCCCAACCTGGAGGTAATTATTCCCTGAAGGGTAGATCGTAATTTTCTGAAGGGCAATAACACGAGAGTTCGATTCCGCTTTGGCTACGGAAGTAAACCATTTTTAAAAGATCGTTACTATTATCAGTCATCTTCTTCACATAAGCCACCAACTACTCACATACTTTGCACTTTGTACCATCCACCTATGACAGCAAACCTGAGACATATACTGCACTTCACATATGTTTAAATATCTCATGAAAATGACTACTGCGAGCTGTTAGTACTTCCCGGAATAGACTACCAACTCGTTCATTATTTATTTTACAACAATAAACGAAATAACTGACAGCGCAGCACAACAAAACTTGTGTAACGGCTACTACGCAGCTGTAGGACCCACACTGTATTAGTATTATTATTGTTAATAGTGCCAGTGTTAAGACTCAAAGCCCTGGCAGCATGTAGTTTTCCAATTTCTGCCACTTCAGAAGTATGGAGTTCGGCAATCCAGTGCTTTACAAACACTAATAGTATAGCGCACGCATTTCAATTTGTTTGAGTTTACATACGGGTGCAGAATGTGGGTAAGCAACTGCCACTAGGAAAGGGAGTGGTGCAAAGGAAGCACGTTTTGTGACAAGTGGCTCCCCTCAATTAGGATAGTTAGCGTCCTTTTCAGAGAGGGAGTTTTACGTAGCTATTGCGATGCACGGACAATTGCGTCAAATTTTATAAAACGAAATGTTTGAGAAAAGCGTTGTCTCCTCATAAAGTCATTAGTTCCTAATTTAACACAACACCTACAAGAATATAAATATCATTTATCTTTCCTCATTTCAGAAATGGAAGCCATCAAAGAAAATTCTTCTTCATTTTAAAGTTCTTTTTAGGTGTTAATGTTGATAATTCTGAGGGAAGGAGAAGAGTGTCTCATGTGTGGGGGTGGGGGGTGGGGGGAGGGGAGGGCTAGTGGCTAATATTTGTTGGCACTCTAGGGTAATGGTCTCAGAAAGTTTACATGCAAATACACATAAAATCTATATAATTATTGTCTTATTTTGTACGCAGTAGAACATTTCATCGTGATCAAGGCAAGAGTTTATATTAGCTCAAAGAAGTATTGAAGGGATGTTTGGTATCTTCTTATTTACCATCGTTCTTTTAAATTTTACCTTTTAATGTGGGCATTGTGTTTCCTATTGCAATATGGCAAGTTTCTTTTTTCTTATTTTTACTAGAACTACTCTCCGTTTCACGTAATAATTCAACTACTTTCGACTAAAACCTGAATTAAACATTGACAGTTTAAATTTTTCTGTAAAAACAGCTTATTTTTACGAGGGGCGATTGAAAAGTCCGTGCAAAGTCCGAGAGTTCGCACTACCGGCGCGTATCAAGGTCATGTTTAGTTAATAGCATCATTGGAAAGGGCGCACACCAGGTTTCAAACATATTGGTCTATTTCTTTGTGTTTGGCATTTGTGTGAATCAAAGAAGTCGAGTGATTGTCAAAAAATAGATGAAGAACCTTTTAGTGTGGTGATTAAACATTACTTTATGAAAGGCAAAACGCCTCAGGAGACGACAGAGAAGCTTGATAAACATTACGATGACTCTGCACCTTCGATTAGAAAAGTTTATAAGTGGTTTCGAAATTTTCGGAATGGCCAAATGGGCACAAGTGATGCTGAACGTTCTGGATGGCCTGTGGAGGTTACGACTCCAGAAATCATTGATAAAATCTATGGTACGCTGATGGATGACAGAAGAGTTAAAGTGCGTAAGATTGCTAGTGCTGTGGGCATCTCGAATGAACGGATACGTAATATTTTGCATAAACTTTTGGACATGAGAAAGCTATCCGCCGGATGGGTTCCGCGATTGCTCACGTTTGACCAGAAACGGAATCGTGTGAACTGTTGCAAGGATGGGTTGCAGCTGTTCAGGAAGAATCCGCAGGATTTTAAGCGCCGTTTTGTCACTGTGGATGAAACATGTATACATTACTATACTCCTGAGAGCAAAGAACAATCTAAACAATGGGTTACCAAGGGAGAATCTGCACCAAAAAAGGCGAAGACCATTCCTTCGGCTGGAAAGATTAGGGCGACTGTCTTTTCGAATTCGCAGGGGATAATCCTCATCGACTATCTGGAGAGGGGTAAATCTATTACAGATGCATATTATTCATCGTTATTGGACCGTTTGAAAACCGAGCTGCGTGAAAAACACCGGAGATTGGACCGCTAAAAAGTCCTTTTCCGTCACGACAATGCCCAGCACACACCTCAGCAGTTGTGGTCGCAAAATTAATCGCAATAGGATTCCAAATCGTTTCACATCTCCCCTGTTCTCCAGACTTGGCTCCCTCGGACTACTATTTGTTTCTCAATTTTAAAAAAAGGGCTGGCGTGTTCAAAATGGTTCAAATGGCTTTGAGCACTATGGGACTTAACATCTATGGTCATCAGTCCCCTAGAACTTAGAACTACTTAAACCTAACTAACCTAAGGATATCACACAACACCCAGTCATCACGAGGCAGAGAAAATCTCTGACCCCGCCGGGAATGGGTTGGCGGGACAAAGATTTTGTTCAAACGAGGAGGTGATTGCAGCAACTAATAGCTATTTTGCAGACTTCGACAATTCCCATTATTCGGAAGGGATCAACAAATTAGAACGAGACTATTTCGAAAAATAAAAAAGTTTACCCCAAACACGCAAGTAGTTTTTATTTTTGCACTGACTTTTCAAACGACGCTTGTAAGTAACACACACAAGGATAATTACGTAGAATGAACATATGCCGTAGGTTACGCAGCGCTTTATATATCCTGACCCAGTTTCTAAATGGTTCAGTGCTTCTGCAAATTCAAACAACGTGATCAAAGTGAGGTAACGCGTGATGGGTAAGCAACACATCCAACGTACAGGTAACGCAGCTACGATAGTAACTGACAAAGTATACTCGGAAAGCTACAATAGTTTACGCCTAGTTGTGATAATCTACGGTTGCCTACGCTAGTTTTACAACTCTAGGTATCAATCCAAGTACGCTTCAGAGTCAGTTTGTAGAATACGTGTGTACAAGTAGAATATGAGTTCACTGTCTCAACCTCTGCGCCAAATAATTGTGATTCAACAAGATATTCGTGCTGAAATGAGAAAAAAACGTTCGTCTTAGGAAATACGTGTGGTATCGCAGTATTACATTTAACGTCTTTAGGTTTTAGCCTAACTGAGTGAAACTGTTACTCATGATTTACATCGAGAATGCAGTGTTCAAGAATATGAAACGGCTTCGTTCTACGTTCTCGGAGCTGATGTAGACAGTAAATAACATTTCTTTACTGGCAGCAACCACCATTTTCTCCTGAAAAAAGAAGCAGTAACGGCGAAGGAAAAAAAGAAGACCAGATAAATACACGATAAATTACGACGTCGAAATATAACATAGATATTTTTTCCCTCTGCGCGCATTTCCCGTGTTTTCAGCGGCGACCTGAGAACGTCCAGCAATTTCTATAGCTCGCTGGGTAGGAACACCTGCAATGTTTCTCAGGGTTCCATTCATTTCTGTGTGCCACTTCGGCGGCTTCCAGGAGCAAGCGCTCTTTTTCCTCGTGCTCTCTTTATTGGCTCCGCGAGAGAGGACGCCATATTCTCGCCCTGATGCAAGGATCCCGTATAAAACGTTCGCGGCTGGAAAGGAAAAACTTTAATACATAGCGATAAAGAAGACCGACTAATATCCGTAAGACTGATTAAATCTGCTTTCCAGCAGCATCAGCTAGTCTAGTTGTTTCCTCGATATTGTGTGTATGTTTCTTTTTTTAAATTAAATAGAAGATGGCAACTTAGTGCAAGGAATGGATGAGAACGTTATTTCTATCTTCAGTTCGATTAATCCAATTGAAAAGCTAAGTTTTCTTTACTGAAACCTGTCTCGTCATTTTCTTACATCTCAACAAAAAGGGATGGCAGTAACGAATGAAAGGAACATAAGGCTTCAATGTCCCGTCGACGATACGGTCATTAGAGATTAGGATTTGGAAAGGATTAGGAGCGAAACTGGCCGTATTCTGTCATAGATCCATCGACATAAGCGATTTAGTAAAATATGGCAGGCCAGATGGAGATTTGAAGCAACGTCCATCCTAAAACGAGACCTATCCCTTAGTACTTCGGCACCGAGCGAAGAGGAAAGGCAAGAAGAAAAAAAATGGCTCTGAGCACTATGGGACTCAACTGCTGTGGTTATCAGTCCCCTAGAACTTAGAACTACTTAAACATAACTAACCTAAGGACATCACACACATCCATGCCCGAGGCAGGATTCGAACCTGCGACCGTAGCAGTCGCACGGTTCCGGACTGCGCGCCTAGAACCGCGCGACCACCGCGGCCGGCGAAAGGCAAGAAGAGGCAGGTGTATATGGCCCATAGTTTCCCCCCATGCAGATCTTATAAACCACAACAAATATCGATCTAGAATTTCAGTTGTCTAAAGTGGCAATATGCAACTTGGTTGACAGCATTTTGGCAGAAGTAGAAAATATACACTCCTGGAAATTGAAATAAGAACACCGTGAATTCATTGTCCCAGGAAGGGGAAACTTTATTGACACATTCCTGGGGTCAGATACATCACATGATCACACTGACAGAACCACAGGCACATAGACACAGGCAACAGAGCATGCACAATGTCGGCACTAGTACAGTGTATATCCACCTTTCGCAGCAATGCAGGCTGCTAGTCTCCCATGGAGACGATCGTAGAGATGCTGGATGTAGTCCTGTGGAACGGCTTGCCATGCCATTTCCACCTGGCGCCTCAGTTGGACCAGCGTTCGTGCTGGACGTGCAGACCGCGTGAGACGACGCTTCATCCAGTCCCAAACATGCTCAATGGGGGACAGATCCGGAGATCTTGCTGGCCAGGGTAGTTGACTTACACCTTCTAGAGCACGTTGGGTGGCACGGGATATATGCGGAAGTGCATTGTCCTGTTGGAACAGCAAGTTCCCTTGCCGGTCTAGGAATGGTAGAACGATGGGTTCGATGACGGTTTGGATGTACCGTGCACTATTCAGTGTCCCCTCGACGATCACCAGTGGTGTACGGCCAGTGTAGGAGATCGCTCCCCACACCATGATGCCGGGTGTTGGCCCTGTGTGCCTCGGTCGTATGCAGTCCTGATTGTGGCGCTCACCTGCACGGCGCCAAACACGCATACGACCATCATTGGCACCAAGGCAGAAGCGACTCTCATCGCTGAAGACGACACGTCTCCATTCGTCCCTCCATTCACGCCTGTCGCGACACCACTGGAGGCGGGCTGCACGGTGTTGGGGCGTGAGCGGAAGACGGCCTAACGGTGTGCGGGACCGTAGCCCAGCTTCATGGAGACGGTTGCGAATGGTCCTCGCCGATACCCCAGGAGCAACAGTGTCCCTAATATGCTGGGAAGTGGCGGTGCGGTCCCCTACAGCACTGCGTAGGATCCTACGGTCTTGGCGTGCATCCGTGCGTCGCTGCGGTCCGGTCCCAGGTCGATGGGCACGTGCACCTTCCGCCGACCACTGGCGACAACATCGATGTACTGTGGAGACCTCACGCCCCACGTGTTGAGCAATTCGGCGGTACGTCCACCCGGCCTCCCGCATGCCCACTATACGCCCTCGCTCAAAGTCCGTCAACTGCACATACGGTTCACGTCCACGCTGTCGCGGCATGCTACCAGTGTTAAAGACTGCGATGGAGCTCCGTATGCCACGGCAAACTGGCTGACACTGACGGCGGCGGTGCACAAATGCTGCGCAGCTAGCGCCATTCGACGGCCAACACCGCGGTTCCTGGTGTGTCCGCTGTGCCGTGCGTGTGATCATTGCTTGTACAGCCCTCTCGCAGTGTCCGGAGCAAGTATGGTGGGTTTGACACACCGGTGTCAATGTGTTCTTTTTTCCATTACCAGGAGTGTATGAAATGCGGACTGACAATAACGAGAAAAACATTTCTGAAAAAGATAATTTCGTCACCATAGAATACGAATGTAAGTGTTAGGAAGTCTTTTTGGAAAGTCATTTGCTCTGAGTGTAGTCTTCCACAGAAGTGAAACATGAATGATAAGCAGTTCAGGCAAGGAGGCAACAGAAGCTGTTGAAATGTGGTGGTACAGAAGAATGCTAAAAAATAGATGCGTAGACGAAATATCTAATCAGGAGGACCTGAGTAGAATTGGTAAAAAAATAAGGGCATGGCCCTACTTGGCTAAAAGAAGTGATTGACTCATAGGATACATCCTTACGCATCAATTCACGAATTATTCACCAATTATTAATGGAAGGGTGTACGGCAGGGAGATGGGGTGAAAGGTAAACTGGAGCAAGGCGTGACTTCAGTAAGCAATTTCAAATTGGTGTAGGTTGCAGAAGTTAAGCAAAGATGAAAAGACTTGTAGAGGTGGGACCACCGTACAAAGTTGCATCAAACTTCTTCAGACTGAGGAATATAATAACAAGCGAGAGTTTGCTGCCTTTTTGTTACTATGTGCAAACTTAGTAATCATCCGTATTTCTGTGTGGTTAAACCACTATTAGAGACATAATTATGATAACAAAACAGGTTCGCCACCAGCCCTAGCCCTTAACTGAACTGGAACATCGGCAGAATAATTAATTCAGTGGGAAAAATTACCTTCATTTAAACTAATTGGGGTAAGCGTGGAACGTAACTGATATGTCAGTGGTTTGAAATATTACTCATTTTTCTTTAGCTGAACATACTGCTCGCATGAACCAATCTCTTTACATCCCTTCTCAGGGAACATATCAGAGGAGGACATAAGCACAATTTTTTAAAATGGGAAACAAACTTAAACAATTTTCAATGAGTTAAGAGGACACATGAGGTTAAGTTTCACGAATCAGGTTTATTCACTAAAAGAAAATTTTAAAATGGGGGGGGGGGGAGAGGATGGATACTAAAGTGTTGAAATAGATAAAGCACTTCATGCTGTGAATCGGGTGAGGAAGCGAGAGGATAAAGAGTGGGCAATGTTCACTCATACACTCACACGACAGATCAACTGAAGACAAAATTCACCATCATTAAATGTATACGCGAACCTGCAAACAGATCTAACCCGTTTAGAATAGTTCACAAAAGTAACAGCAAAGCATAATCAATCGCACCTGACAACCAAGAGTTGATTTCTCTACACCTCAAGTTACAACACGTATTTAAACGAGCAGAAACCTTTCCTATAAAATGCAAACACCAAGAAAAGAGGGAAGTTGACTGAAACCACGATAAGATTAAATGATCACTAGCCACACGTGAGAGAACTAACCTTGCAAAAATTTATACTAATAACGATTTCAACAAGACATCTCCCACAAATTTGCATAAATCACTCAATTATGAGAGTTCAGTTGATCTACCGGCACAATTGAAATTTAAACCGAATCAAGAGACACGATTATACACTATGAGCAGCACACACATTGGTCGTCGCCTGACGTACATTACGTTCGAACACCAATATCATCAGACACAGAAATCATACAGAAAAATATGGAAAATCAAGAGAACAAAAGCACACACACATGTAGATTCAGTCACAGCACAGTCATATGATATTTTGAGTAATGGCTCACATTAAACACCGCTACTGGTGATTATTCCGTCCCGCTGTTCCAAAGAAACAGGGGTATTTTCGCTCACTAATATACTCCGAAACAAAGATATTCCGCTCCAAAATCTAAAAATGGACTGAAAAACCAATATGGCATTTCAGCTAACCTCAGGGAACTTAAATCCTTTCAACGATTTCTGTAGAAGAACAAGCGTAGTATAACCTACTTCCTTTGTTTTCGGATTGCATTTCCTTAGGATTCTTCCAATGAATCTCAGTCTGGCATCTGCTTTACCGACGATCAACTTTATATAATCATTCCATTTTAAATCACTCCCAATGCGTACTCCCAGATAAGTTATGGAATTAACTGCTTCCAGTTGCTGACCTGCTATATTGTAGCTAAATGATAAGGGATCTTTCTTTCTATGTATTCGCAGCACATTACACTTGTCTACACTGAGATTCAATTGCCATTCCCTGCACCATGCGTCAATTCGCTGCAGATCCTCCATCATTTCAGTACAATTTTCCATTGTTACAACCTTTTGATATACCACAGCATCATCCGCAAAAAGCCTCAGTGAACTCCCGATGTCATCCACAAGGTCGTTTATGTATATTG
Source organism: Schistocerca nitens (assembly GCF_023898315.1). NCBI lineage: Eukaryota > Metazoa > Arthropoda > Insecta > Orthoptera > Acrididae > Schistocerca > Schistocerca nitens. Next base: position 34,310,632 of record NC_064620.1, on the reverse strand, counting down.
TGAGTAGCAACGGTCCTACGACACTCTCCTGCGGCACACCTGAAATCACTCTTACTTCGGAAGACTTCTCTCCATTGAGAATGACATGCTGCGTTCACAAACAACTTGATCAAAAAAAAAATTAATAACTACACTGCATGAACGGAGCTCACCCCGTTTAGCGTGCCTTTACTGATTAAACGGTTTCACATTAGACACGTGGTTTCCGCGTGTGTAATCCTTCACACACATTTAGATGGTATACGTGTGACCCGGTAAGGTGCGACAAAATGGTTGACAAACTTCTTACACACACCTGCTAGTTTGTCTTATAACTTGTGACTCCTCACCATGACATTCTGTCCTAACTTCCTTTTTACACGCCTTCACTCTGGGATCTGCCACCCTTCTTATGTTTTGTTGCGCGATCTCGTTAACCATCCTCTGCCGAAATCTCGGCTCTTCTTGCCAAGGCACAATCTCCTTAATTTTGCTGGATGGTTCGGTGTTCTTAAAAACTAACATAGGTGATAGCATTGATGATGTATTCGGTAAGTCACTTAGTACGTTTTGGAACGCCCTCATGTAAGTGTCCCACGTGCAAAGGTGTCTGCTCCAGTGCAGCCTGCACAATTTAGGCTGGACGCTGCACGAAATAAAAGTATGAAGATGAGTTTTATTGTTCTTAAACATCAGTTTTCAGTGGTTCGACCAAAACTGCGACACGTTGTCTGAAAACACACCTTTCTCCGGACCAGCTCCTCTCAGAAAGAGGGTGGCAAAGGCTGTCGCAACTTTCCTCCCGATGGCTCTTCATAAACGGTAAGGCATAAATATTAGGATGTGAGCTCCACAGCCACTAAAACATTAGTGAACCCCCTCTGTGAACGTTATCACCAACATTCCAGGCTCTGGCCTTGCCATCCGGAGACTGTGCTCATGTGTGTGTGAGTTGCATTTGTGTGAGTGTGTTGTGCATGTATGTCGTCTGTTCTGATGAAGATCTGTTTGGCCAAAGGCTTTGTTTACAGTCTTTTTGTTGTGCCTATTTGCGACTCAGCGTGTCCGCTATATGGTGAGTAGCAACTTTCTTTTTCATAATACTGTCAGTGTATATCGGTAGTCCATAGTTTCTGCATAGCTCCATAGTATCATTCATGCGTTTCAAATGGCGCATGTCACTACATCCTATTGTAAAGGCAGCAAATCCTTTTCCTGATGAAAATAGAGTGCTGCTTCTCTACTTGTTTCTTAATACGAAAAAGTCAAGCTCTTTCACATATTATTATTCCCCATTGTGGGCCCAGCTTCTAGATAACCATTTCATGATGTATAAATTACAGTCGCTTTTCAAACATTGTTACAACGCAGAAGCGTCGTAACAAACGTGTACGAAGGCGCAGAATCGCGGTTTGGAAGGGGTCTTGGTACATCGCTCTACACATCCGTCTAACTGTAGTTATGTTACAGTATGTTAAGCAAGGCTTGAACGATGAACCAGAGCTGACGCTCAGGTAGACTAGCTAGTCGTTTAATTCCTTTTCCAAAGGATTTTAATTGGGCTGAAATTAGTGCTCAGCAAGTGGCACCATTTTCATGTGCACTATTCAGATTTTACCTGCAAAAACAGTCACCCTCGTTCGGCTTTTACATGCAAATAGAGTCACCTTTAAATAACTCGGGGCTGTAGCTTGACTGACAGTTAAAACTTAGTCCACCGATGTATCAGGCCTGGATCAAAGATACGTTTTAACTGTCTGGAAAAAATCTTGCTTCATTTGGATTTTGTAGGCAAAAAAAGACGTGTTCTTGCAGGTTTTTGAAGCGCGTCATTTCTATAGTTTAAAATTATACGAATCCGATAAAACTCTCCAGGAAGGTAGCTATAAGGATAAAATGTAAACTAGCTTTTCTTTATTCAACAACCTCTCTCCGTTGTAACGATAAAGTGGTTTAAATTCGAGCTAAATGTAGCACGTAAAATTCATTCTTACGTGAAATGAATACCCATAAACAGTTTAAAGTGAATTAAATAAGTAAAAAATGCATTCTTACGATAAAATTAAAACTCGCTTTAAAAAATCTATCTTCATTCGGGTTTTGTGTGCAAAAAAACGTTTTTTTTTTATTTCTTTTCGGAGTGTCACTTATCTGTTTCAAACTTGTGCGCATCACTTCAAGTTTTGTAAGAAGGTAGACAAATACATGTAAATTGTGGTCGTTCTATAGTTTTGTGAAAGCATTATCTGTGGCCAAGATGTAACCAACAGGCTCCGAAAGGCACAAAAAAAACCTATGGCGGATGAGTCATCGCACAAGTCAATAAAAATCAACGTCGATTTCCGACATATGGCCGTCTAATGCCAAAATTACGGTAGAGTTAAAGTTAGGATCTAGAATGAGAAATGCTGCTATCAAGGCACGAAAAAGGCGAGTATATCCTACGCCTTTTTTGTACTGTGATACGAGCATCTTTTATTCTATTCCAGTAATTACCAGTTTCAGCTCCATAGACATCTTCTATACCTTTATTTGTTGTATTTAACAACGCACACCCGTCGACAGATATCGATTGGAATAGATGTCCGCAGGCTGACACTGCAGCTGTTGAATTTTTTCTATATTTGATATCGGTCTTTAACAACATGGCGAGCAGTTTTAGTTCCAGCCCGTGGGTACTTACGTCATTTATCTACAGAAAATGAAATTGTGACGAACGAACTATATGTATAATTAAATGCTTACCTTAGACTTTTAGGTCTCCCCATTGTCTACGATGACGATCGAAGCAGAAGAAATGAACTGTAATTTGTGCTACTGCCGGGACTCGAACCCGGGTCTCATCGAACTATCTGTAAGCTCAGTAAGCCGCTTAACGTTTTTGCCCATGAAAATAATTTATTAGTAGCGACAACATGACTATTATTGAACTATATGACAAAAGCGTAATTAGTTAATAACTACGACGTGCACACATTTTATGCAACATGTAAATGTCACTGTAGATATTCGGATTTAGGTTATGACATGTTCGATATGTCTGCCACCACTGGCGTAGACAAATAGCGAAATTCTGCACGACCGCTGAAGTGTCGGAACATAGCTGCCGCCGATGACCTCCTGAATGGCTGTTTTCAGCTCATCAACGGTTTTTGGATTATTGCTGTACATCTTGTCCTAATACCCCACAAAAGGGTGTCGCATGTGTTCAGACCCGGAGACTATGGCGGCCAACCGAGGCCCAGGCCAGTGGACTCTGGGTACCCCAGAGCCAGAATGCGATCCCCGAAGTGCCCCGCCAGAACATCAAACACTCTCCTGCTGCGATGGGGTCTAGCTCCGTCTTCCATGAACCACATCTTGTCGCAATCAGGGTCACAGGGATGAAATCATCTTCCAAAACCTTCAGGTACCGGTCGGTAGTCACCGTGACATCAGGTAATGTCGCACCGACATTTGCGTCACTGGACATTGCACACCACACAGTTACCTTTTCAAGGTGAAGAGACTTCTCGATCGCGAAGGCGGGTTCTCAGTCCCCCAAATGCGCCAGGTTTGCTTATTGACGAACCCGTCGAAATGGAAGTGGGCTTCGTCGCTAAACCAAACCATACGCGCATACTAACTCCTATCATGTTCCGAAGCCAACAGTGCAGTTTGAGCGTCATGACGTAAGCCATTCAGAAGTTATGACGATTTTACTTCATATACTTCAATAATTGTGACACTGTATGTTTAGAACTCACTTTTATTTCACTCCATTTAGGCTATTAATTATTCATATTGTGTGAAGTGTGTTGATCTGACAGTGGTTCGGATAATTAGGTAGGCAGTGGTTACTAATGTTATTTAAGGAAAATAGGTGTAATAAACTGTAAATTAATCTAAGACTTGCCTGCCTGTAGCAGTATTAAGAAACCTTAACTGACACATTAAGCCACAATCGGCTACATTTGTATATTCTGATGCACTGTAGCCGAAACAAATGGTAATAATCATAGAAAAGGCTAAAGCTATCATTAAGTGTAAGCTTTGTTAGAGCACGGCAGCGATTTACTAGGAATGGTCTCCTCGTAGGTGGTATGACTTCTGAACTGACTTATCCAGAGATATATGTTTGGGTCTTCAGTTTAATTTTGATTCTGAACCGAAATCAACTACGAAATTTTCACGAACACAAATAGTTGTGAAAGAAAGAAGAAGCGGTAAGTGAGAGTACAAAATTGCCAGACCTACTGGTTACCTGTTCTAGGACATTTGGGTTTATGGTTTGTCTCTCACTTAGACATCTGCCTTTACAATGATCTTCAGAGTCAATTAAATCCTTGTTCTGGCTACTGCTCGATTATCTGCCGAAAGCTTTTTAAAATAATTGTACTTACAGGATAATAGAGAACAGCCAGAAAGCATCGAATAGGTTAGTAGAATTCAGAGAATCATGCAAATTTAGGGAAAATCATGATCAATGTAAACCAAATAAAATCCTTTCTTTAACTTCAAAACGAAGTTTTGAAAGAATTACTGGTTTGTACAGTAGAAGTGATTTGTTTTACACTCGATGAACCCTCTGCCGTGCACTTAAGTGTGAATTGCAGAGTAATCATGTAGATGTAGGTGTAGATGTAGAATCCGTTGGCGTAAGTCACAAATCTAATCTTTGTTCTCAGCACCTACAGAGATGAGGTGGGTTTTATGGAATACGAATTATTCCATATCGCCCGACATGCCATCATGGACTTCACAAAATATCGATAGAACCAACTGCATCCAAAGCCAAAAATCGCACCTTACATAATGATCTAATACTCTATTCCTTAATAAATTGCGTAGTTTTAACTGTTAGCGTATTTTTTCGGTAGTTATTGCACATGAAGAGGTTGAAAAATCAGCCAACCAGTGGCAAATAAATGTTTTTAGCCCTTCACCATGGTTTCGATATTTTTAAGAATTTCTTCTTCAGAGATACTGGCCTTATTACATCACATGATGACACAATAGATTATACAAATCAGAGCGGCTCTCAGATTTACACAGTTTATGTTTGTAGCCATGTTTAAGATTTTGAAATTATTGCGTATTTTTGAAGACCTAAAAATTTTGCCATGCAACGAAAACAGTTAAAAATGAATATGAACAGTCGAAACCGCAATAAACTTCCTTTTATAAGGTTACCGGTTTCAGTCTGTTTTAGACCATCTTCCGACCTACGCCATGATGGTAGATGGTGACTGTGAACGTGGCAGGCGCTACACCTCCACGAACGCAAACTTCCCACTCGTAGCTGTTAGTAAGTTGCTCATTACGCAGTTTTTGGTAAGTGGTCTACATTGCATGCAGGTGGACGTGAAGTGGTATGCTTGTAGTGCTTGACGAGTATAATGTTCATATTCCACCCCCTCTCCAATCAATAAATCAAGTGAGACTATAGCCATATTCGTACAGACACCAAATTTAAAAGTGATTGAAGGCTTTACCAGTCTTGGGCTTGAATGTCGAGGTAAATTGTATTTCAGTGTTTTCCTGCTTTAGTATAACATAAATGTGAATCAATCTGACGTTGATACATGTGTTCCTCCAATTTTTTAAAGTAGTTTATAAAAATCATTAACTTTGAACATCTTCTAAAAATGTAGTTAATCATACCATAGTTTCAAATATAGTAGTTCAATCATTTTTAGCCCCAGAACAATGCTTTGACCATCAATATAAACTTCCCATTCGTAAAATTTAAGCTCAATGCTGAGGAGGCTAACGAATGCTCAGACTCAGCTCTGAAGAAAACTGCTCTTCTGCAGCGTAAGTCGGCTATTTTATGCTGTTCATTTTGGACAGTTCCTGGAGAAAACAGCCTCCAGCCTCAGAGTGACGAGGAAACAGACGCGAAGCACTGTGTTAAGCTCGTTGCCATCTCCCAGCTTTCCGCCTCATAGCATTAGGAAATTGGTTTCGATCGCTGCTTTGCTGTATTCCAGGGAGGAATTCTTCATCACAGGGAACCACATTTGACGTACGTATTTCGCAGATAGTTCAAGGGAACCATATGTCATTAAGGGGCAATAGTTTGAGTCACGTAGTAGTACTGAAACGCTAAAATTGGGCAGACAGCGTCACGTACTGAATGATTTACAAACCAAACAGCTGAACCTTCCGTCACGTAGGATCGTATTCAGAGAAACTTTGCTAGGTAATAATAATGTTATTGTCATACTGCATTTACGTACAAAACTATTCTGTTCATATGGATTGACTCCTCCGGCGTAAAATGAAATGAAATAAACGGTAGTAAACCAAGGATTAAGAGTGTATAAGAAACTATGAATTGGATACCAGAGGAAACAGGGAAGTATCCAATGATCACTGCTGTTTCGAGACGTACTTCTGGAAATGGTTTATCTTCCACGACACGTTGACAGATACTTCATTACGGAAGAAGCAGCAGAGGTGATTACCCTCAATGCTGCATCGATGACTAGATCACTGCAGACCGAGCAAAATTTCGAAATTAACATGGATGGCAAAGCCAGTCAGGAGTGCCCTTTTAAGAGAATAATCCTCCTGGCTTTTGCCGTGATAAACTTAGGTAATCATAGATCTAGATACAGTAGTGATAAAATTCATTCGAACTTCCGGCCGCACCAGATGGTCAAAAACCCACGTGTACCGGCTGAGTACTCTATTTCTTCCCCTTCAATGTGTTCGTCACTGTTCTGGACATTTAGTCTGGGCGAACGTAACATGGCATCTCTTCAAGTCTGTCGTTTAATCCTTCAGTCCCTTCTGTTTTTTTTTTTTTTTCATTGTAGAGGGCAACCAGCCCTGTGATCGAGCACGCTGGCCTACCGTGCCGGCACAAAAACATCTAAACATGGCGCTGTTAACTCTCCTTTATCGTCGGCGATTGTCAAGTAGCTACTATCATGTGGTTGCTGGAGCCGTCCTTATACAGAAGGGCTACTGCCTGTGAAATTTCTGGTGCCCTGTCCGGCGACATGTGATATTCTGATTTCAATACTGCCGCGCCTGCTTTAACATCCAGTTTGCTGAATCGTAAATTTTGCTTAGCTGCAGACCACCACTCCACACCCGTATTTCGTCTGTATATCTCTGGGATAATGAGGCCAACATCATCTTTCACAGACCTCATGAGTTTTCGAAATTTTGCTGGAGAGCTGAAGACTGAATCAGTTCCATGCATCTGTAGGAGTCCGCTAATTTTACCTCTTACCAAGCAAAAGAAAGGAAAAAAGTAAGCTGCACGAACAAATACAGTGTTGGGAAAAATACCACACACTCAGTGACAAGGTCATTTTATTGACAAGTCAGATGACAGGCAGTTCATCATTTTAGGAAGTGCATGACAAAATTCAGACCAATGAAACACACGTGCCACAGTAAAGGGTGCCCAAACAGTCGCATCAGTACACGACGAGCCTCACTCTGCAGGCGTGTATTTTCGCATGAAGACGATCAGAGTCGAATGACATCCTGCGATAGATTGTGCCAAGCGTCTAGCGCCTTCTGCTGCATCGTTCATGCAGGCTCTGGAGAACAAACAAGTTCCCGCTTCACCGTGTCCCATACGTGTTCGATTGGAAAGAGATCTGCTGGACTTGGCGGATGCACATCACAAGGGGCACCTTGGGTTGAAGCAGCCGTCTGTGGACGTGCATTGTCGTGCTGAAAAGGCTCATCACAATCCTAGCAAATTAAGACACTACCACGGGAATAACAACCTGTGGTATGTCTAGATAATATAGGGGTACTGGTTACTTTATTGTGTCGGAAAACTAAAGATGATCGCGAGTTCCATCTGATGGCTATCCACATGCTGAAGCCTTCTGTGGGAGTTGTGTATCGTGGGCAAGTGCACTCCAGAATCAGCCGCTCACCAGATCTGCACCGTATGCGTGTACTTATTTCACTTAAACGTAGACAGAATCAGTGAAGACAACACAACACCACTCCGCTCTCCAAGCGACTCTTTGACGACACCAGAGTAGCCGTGCTTGGCGATGCCAGAGGCAGCCTGTCCAGACGTATACGTGATCTTAGTTCTGTTGCAAGCAGCCGGTTCACAATATTCCTTGGTGTCACAGCACTTTCAGTATGTGACCGGATTAGAGTCACTAAACGATGTTAGGTTGTCCACCGCTGCTCGCACAGTGCGTCGACCTCGACATGCGTCTGCACTTCGCCTACGTCCAGAACCTGGTCTGCTGGTGTAGGTATGTCCCACAGACCACTCCTGAGGCATCACAGATATCCTGTGTCCAAGTGCCCAACATGTGTAGCAGTCCGTCAATACGTCCCTCCAGCTTCCCGGAGCTGTGTTTATGTCATCCTACAATGATACCAACCCGCAACGCCGCAGCGCTACGCGGGTCATCGCTCCAATTCCGCAGGCGCACCGGCCGAAGTCAGCCGAACTTCGCATGGCCTACAGGAACAGGCTAGTTCCGAAGGCCCGCGCAAGTGCAGTAGAGGCCGTCACATATGTGGACCTTTTGGTGCATCCGCCGCTTCATTTTCCTCAGCTAATTCGATCCCATATAGCTGGACCAATAGCTCCTTAGTAGTCATCTGCCACGTGGGTGTAACTGCCCCTGCCCGGCAAGCAGCGGGCAACCCTGCCTTCGCCAGCAGAATCATAAATTCGCCAACATCACGCCACTGCCCGGACTCGGCGTCGCCCTTGCCACTCCTGGATCACCTTCCACGGTGACCCGCTGCTCTGGCTGTGGACTCTGAGCCTATAACTCCTTATATTGCTCGTGAAGTTGGCCTTTAATTTTCTGCCTACTTTGCATGTCTAACAAGATAATCAGTTATTCAAAATGACAATCAAAGTACCATTATTTATTTTGCCGCCAACCGGTTTCAACCCTCGATGTGGTCACCTTCAGGACAATTTACACTGTAAAGTAATAATGTTAGTAAGTAATCATGTACGTAATCTACAAGCAATTAGTCAAAGTTACGTAAATAAACAGATTTTTATACCCATTTGGTCGCTGTTTATTTATGTAACGTTGATTAATTGCTTGTCGATTACGTACATGATTACTTACTAATATTATAACTTTGCAGTGTAACTTGCCCTGAAGATGACCACATCGAGTGTCGAAATCGGGTGGCGGCAAAATAAATAATGCGATTGTGACTGTCATTTTGAATAATTGATTATAAGTAAACCAATCGCTCTTATCTCCACACAACTATGTTGTTTAAAAATTTAACAAGATAATCGTTTTCGTTCACAAAGAACTTTTCAGAGTAGTCTCACGCAAAGTTTTATTTTTCTTGTTTTCCAAGAACTTTTGGTTGTCAAAGAAGTCATTTCTTTAATTTTTTGTTTTGAACTGCCAACAGCGGCACAGAATTTAAATTCGTGGACATAAAATGACTGTGCCAGTAAATTGATTTGTGGGTATAGACGCTGACTTACTACGACAGTATCCTAAGCCGGGACACTTCACCCACCCAGTTCAAATGGCTCAAGTTGTGGAAAAGGAGACCTCTGTCTTGGAGAGGCATAGTTGCACCGAAGAATAAATGCTGGAAACAAAATCCACCACTGAACGCATTCCATATACTGTCTGCAGAATTAAAACAGAAGGCGCACAGTCAGACCTGGCGATGGTCGTGCCAAATCAATCATTAACACTACCACCGCTCATATTGTACCTTGGCGCCACTGACTGCAGTCGTTGAGAGCGTTGCATTTTTATCCAGGAGTGTAGTTTCTGGGACAGCGTTATAAAAGAAGTGATTACGATAAGAATTTCCGATAAATCCACCGATAAAAAACGAGGTCTGCAGCTAGACACAGCTTGACCCCTTCCATAGGAATCTGGAAGCGGGCGACCCTGTTTTGGAGACAAAACATTGCTCTACTACCTGACGCCATTTCCTGGACATTAGCGGCATCACAAACGCAGCATTGTTATACAACGACAACAGCAGCAACCACACGACAACCATCACTTGACACTAGCCAAGCAACACGGTGAAGATAGTTCACGAATTCTTTAGCCATTCCAAACGGCCGCAAACTCGAGATTTTTATCAGTGTATGTCGCCGCAACATCACGCATTAATACCTGAATCTAGGGAGCACAAAGCTAGTTGAATTTCAGCCTAAGAATTTTTAGCATATTGCAGCCCCGTCAGCAACTGCGATAGACTAATATATTGAAAAGTAGTCTGCCTCAGTTGCGCAAATTTTCTGGTCTTTACCGAGGTTTCGGCTAGAATAATCTAGCCTTCTTCAGAAGCATGCTTCTGAAGAAGGCTAGAGCCATTTGAACTGGGTAACATGCTTCTGAAGAAGGCTAGATTATTCTAGCCGAAACCTGGGTAAAGACCATAAAATTTGCGCAACTGAGGCGGATTTTTCAATATATTTGAATTTCGGCCGTTCCGAAGGCGAATGTTGTGTGTTAACTCCTGCACGACCTTGTTGAGTGCGGTTATCACAAATTAGTCATTCTCCCACCAAAGCTAAGAACGGCAAAGAATAATAGACTTGTACGTTGCTGAAAGAACCGTAGCCATCCACCTCTCATACCACCCTCCACATCCAGTCAGGAACACAAAACATTACAGGAGTTCACAGGCACAATATCAAGTACGTTTTGCTGTGAGTATCTGGACCGGCATGTACACGACAATCTCGCTGGACCATATCTTCTACCTGCCCGTCTGAATGGCCTCCTGTAGTTCAGGTTCATGCTAAGAGTTTTGCCTGAGTTGTTGGAGAACGTATCCTTGGCTTTTCGTGAGAGTATGTGGATACAACATTACGATGCACCGCCTCACTTCAGTGTTGATGTCTGCAATCATCTCAGTGTTCTATTTTATGGTCACTGGATAGGAAGGACAGGTCCTATTCGATGGCCTGAGAGGTTATCTGGCCTGAATCCCCTTCATTATTTCCTATGGGAATATCTAAAGTCACTTGTGTATGAGATTCTAGTGGATACGAAGATGGAATTCGTCTCCAGAATCATAGCTTTCTGTGATGTTATTCGAAATACACCAGCGATATTCGTCAGGATGAGTCAGAATCTTGTTCGCCGGTCTCATTCTTTCACTGATGTTGATGATCGTCAGTTTCAGCTCATTTTGTAAGATTCATTACAAACGGTACGTTCAATGTGTCAGTGAAGGTATTTGCAGATAAATGTAACTATTGTAAACAAACAAGTATACACCAATATGGTTTTATTCCTATTATCTCCTTAATCTGGCTTCTCCGACGCCAGGTCCCCAACCTCAAATTGTTCAGTGCAGCATCTTCTACTTCCTGTAATGTTTCTGGCCGCTCTTACGGAAACAGCCTGTCTAAGGACACGTTGATGTCGATCCGACCACCATAAACAGAGTAGACACGGATCGCTGCTTACCACGGAATTCAGATGAGTGTCGCAATGATTATGGCTCTACACGACGCAAGTCTGTAATTTCTGTGATATTCAGTTATCTGCGACTGGCGCACACCATTTCAAGATCTGACGGATCGTGGGACACTCTGCTTGTAACCCCTGCCCGCATTTCAGCTGTTCTCATCCGTCTGTTCGTTAGGCTCCTGCGGTCTTCTTGTGGTGCAGTCCTTCTGGAAGAAATACTGCCTACCATCTTGCCACAGTCCTATTCTATCTCTGCAATCATTACACAACAGCCTACTGCGTGTCAGATCTGTCGGTATGATGCTTCCATGTCACTCTTGCCATTGATTCGACGTAGGGCTCAAATTTGGCGAGAACCTGTACTGCACGTCCTCTGCACAACGTCCACCTGAAAACTTCCTGTAACTTAAGACTAGTCCAAGAGCCACCATTTATTAGGCGATACTTATTCATTCTGTAGTAATGGATTTTTTTGATGTGTTAAAACTAAGATCACCTAGTGATTAAATTATAATTAATGTATCCCACAGGTGCGAACATACCGGAGTGTCAGTGTAACATTTTCCAGTTTAGTCAGTGTTTTACTAAAGGAAATGGTCTGCAGTTTATTAAAATGAATTTCTTACGATCGATACATTTTGGGCCTAATACATTAATTTTTAACTTAATTATGATTACACAAAGTTGTTCTTAATGAAAATTATTACTACTAATGAGTAAATTTCACAATCTTAAATCATTCCACACTATGTTGTACTTCTTTTCAGTCACCCTAATGCGATATATTTAGATGTTTACTTTCTAACCGACGTGTTTCTTTAATTTCAGTCAGGAGCCATACACGCTAATGTATGCTGCACAAGACTCTTCATTTCCGTCGGAATAATCGTTAATTTCCACTTGGTAACAGTCCACATTCTCTCTGGAAAAGATTCGTACTTGAAGTTCTGACCTGAAAATGTCTTTCTTCCAATTACGTAATTTATCTGTAATTTTTTGTTTGTTCCACGTCTTCTCCACGTATACAGCTTTCTTTTATGGTCCTCAAATCGAGTGTTTCTTTCTCAGTTAACACAATAGAATATTTCACTAAATGTTTTAACGCTAACCCACTCTCATATATGTTCACGTTTAGCGAACCACTAATCCAATTATATGTTGCATTTTTTCCATAGTATCTTATCACACAAACAATTATGAATAAATCAGTTGATGCTTCTCCTTTAGACCTATCGTTGATCACACTGCATAGCTTTCCAATTTTAAGTATTGAATAGCTATTACATTTAACCTCTTCAATTAATTAGGTACAATACAGTTTAATAACCAGAAGGCAGACGAACGAGATCTATACATTGGATTGTTTTGTGTGTCATTTGGTTGCATTTGATACCTTTTTTTTCATTATAATATGAATGGTTCGTACACTTCCATTGTTTTTTCATTTGAATGCGACATCATTTGTGTTCAGCAACTGGGCGTCGTGACGTCACGTCCGTGCTGGATTCAGGCAAGCTAGACGAGCGCGCATGCGCCACTTTCTGCTCTCGTGACGAGCCATTGCTCCGCCTGCAGACGACAGACTTCCAAACAGAACACTCGCGCCATAGTTAGACTTAGCAAAATAAATGGTTCAAATGGCTCTGAGCACTATGGGACTTAACATCTGAGGTCATCAGTCCCCTAGAACTTAGAACTACTTAAACCTAACTAACCTAAGGACATCACACACATCCATGCCCGAGGCAGGATTCGAACCTGCGACCGTAGCGATCGCGCGGTTCCAAACTGAAGCGCCTAGAACCGCTCGGCCACACTAGACTTAGCAACTGAGAGACTACTGAACCTGCCCGCGAAATGCGAACGCTGTAGCATTTCTGCAGGTCTGTACCTTTGTGTTACCTCACTTGCTTCCAAACTATAGCGTCACCTTCACATTGCAAGAAAAATATATTCCTTGCAAAACCCATTCAGTACATAGAGAAGGCTACTTGAGGTCAACTCCGCACTATAAAAAAATGAGTCTCTTCTGCTTCAGAATATAAAATTGAAATACTTCTAAAGTGAATTGGTCAAAGTGCTTTGAGGCAAAGGGCTCTTCATTCTCACGACTGTCGCTAAAGCCACCCCGAATCCTATTTTAATACTGAATGACACTCCTGTCACTGAAATGTTCTTCTTTTGGCACCGGTGGAGAGGTAGTCAACTCCACCGTGCCATCTGAGACGGGCCAGTGTCAATGACGACCATAGTCTCACACGGACTAAGCATGTCCTCATACCTATTCCTTCCTTCTCTGTATTATCGTAGCAATTTCATCGCCCCTCTGAGTCCGTTGAATGTAATTTATGTCAGTCAATTACTTCGTTTTAGGCTAAAGGTAATTCAGCTCTACCGGCCGTGGTGGCCGAGCCGTTCTAGAAGCTTCAGTATGGAACCGCGCGACCGCTACGGTCGCAGGTTCGAATCTGCCTCGGGCATGGATGTGTGTGATGTCCTTAACTTAGTTAGGTTTACGTAGTTCTAAGTTCTAGGCGACTGATGACCTCAGATGATAAGTCCCACAGTGCTCAGAGCCATTTGAACTTTTAATTCGCCTCTGCTGTGTTGTCATCTTCGACTTACGAGAATCAGTGCGTGGTAGCAGGGCGACAGGCTGTGTATCATCACATGACATGGGAGCCCCCTGTCTGTGCGCGTATAGTCGAGGTGTGTAGTTGTCTTTTATGTCTTTGTGCCATTGACGTTTCTCTCTCGGTTAGAGGCCAAAGGAGTTCTGGTTTCTTTGCCAATATGCCACCTTAAGCTGGAATACTCTGAATATTTCATAGCTATCGTTACTACAAATATCCCGACTTAAATTTCTCTATCGCGAGTGAGATCATAATGGGGTGTCACCTACGAATTTATACAGCCGTAACGTCATTTATTTACCTCTGAACATGTCCACTGCAATCTACTGCGTGAATTCGTACGCGAATATGTGGCAGAAAACCAGGATCATGAAACTGGGTTCATTTCCTATCCCGGTGCAACAAGTCGTCCGATATCTTGGACTGTACATTTGCCACAAAGTTCCCAATCGAATTAGTGCCAGCATCCAGGATGGAAGAGGTGCAGCGTTTTACTGGTAAATCGGCTCATACTTTCAAGTTCTTTGTAAATTTTACTCTATTTCGACATCACTGCCGGCCGTGGTGGCCGAGCGGTTCTAGGCGTTTCAGTACGGAACCACGCGGCTGCTACAGTCGCAGGTTCGAATCCTGCCTCGGGCATGGATGTGTGTGATTTCCTTACGTTTAAGTAGTTCTAAGTCGAGGGGACTGGTGACCTCCAATGTTAAGTCCCATAGTGCCTAGAGCCATTTGAACCATTTCGACATCACTGCAGTAACAACACATGACCCCTCAATCTGGGGATGTTCATTGCATTTCCTCCTGACCCTTTGTCTGCTTAAATTTTTGTATCAAGCAGTATACATACAGTATATGATCTTCGATCTGTCTTTGCGTGGGCAGAACTAAAAAATTAGTGGAAACTTAAGGGAGCGAATAGTGAGCATAAATTTATATGCACAGAACAGATGAACAACGTAACATAAAACCTGCCCGTTTGTACGCCGTCAAGCCAAAATGCTTGTGAAATCGGAAGGAAAGTTTCCGAAACAGTCTGTGTATAGAGGGTACTCAGTTGAATTAGCACTGTTCACTTGTGCCTCCACGGCTATTTGTCTACAGTTGTAGCTGTTTTTCTTTCCGTTTGCTGTTGCGCTACCAGTGCTGTTTTAACCTTGTCGCTGTACGTCGCACTCGCCTGGAAGACCCTTCGCGTACCTTGTCTGACAGCAGCAACTGCGGTCACATGGCGCAAATGACTTTAGTCTAATGACATCGATGGATGTGCAGCTACCTGGTAGAGTGCCTGTATGGGCACAATCTGGCACTCCTATGGCGGCTGGAATGGTTTTACCACACTGCAATGAGGTACCGCCGCAAGGATAAATGCAGTCACCTACAAATATACCGAGCCGTTCACCTGACAGATAACACCAAAGCAGCAACTACGATATATAATTTGATAATGCAAGCATCGTTCACACATCGCAATTGATTTAAACGTGGGACTGAACAAAACAAAAGTCCTCGAAGTAATGTGGACTCGTAAGTTGAACAAATTGGAGATAAAGCGAAATATTAGTTAGCTAATTCTGTTTTCTAGAAGCAGCTAGATATGACAAGAAAAAATAAGTTTAATCGGTTTTACCTGGAAGTCAGTGAAACGATTTCACCTTTTCCTAATGAAGTATTCGTCGTCGGAGTTAGCAGGCACCAAGCTATTAAATTATTCTCCCGTCCACGTGTGTTTTCGTTTAATCACTGTGGCTCTAGTAACTTTTGCTGCCTGCAGAAGCCAGGATGCGTTTCTCTACACTTGTAGTTTGAAACAATGCGAGGCAAAGTTTTAATGTTACGTGACTGCATCGTTAAATGTTACAAAAAGCAACAAGACTGTACAACTTTTGACAAATTAATTTACTATGTCACATAAATTATGATGAAGATGGTAATGAGGTTTGATTCGAGTTTTCGTCCATAAGCTGAAGTGTATAATGCTGTAAATGAGAACAGATTTTAAAAAAATTGTACACTGAAAATTTACATTATAACCATTGCATGACAACAAATAAGTGGAATTTATTATCTTCTGTTGTCAACAGAAAAAATAGGACATTGCAGCCTTCTGCAAGTTTTTGGACAGCAGATACTACTCGTATAAAGTATGTATTTTGTGCTGAACGTTACTGCTGATATACACTATGTAATCAAAAGTTTCCGGACAGCTGGCTGAAAATGTCTTACACGTTCGTGACGCCCTCCATAGGTAATGCCGGAATTCAATATTGTGTTGGCCCACCTTTAGCCATGATGACAACTTTTAGGTCCTGAAAGGTTTTTCGGGGAATGGCAGCCCATTCTTCAGGGAGTGCTGCACTGACGAGATGTATCGATGTCGATCGGTGAGGTCTGGCACGAAGTCGGCGTTCCAAAACATCCCAAAGGTGTTCTATAGGATTCTTGTTAGGACTCTGTGTAGGCCAGTCCATTACAATGATGTTATTGTCGTATAACACTCCGCCACAGGCCCTGCATTATGAATAGGTGTTCGATAGCGTTGAAAGGTGCAATCGTAATTCCCAAATAGCTCTTCAACAGTGAGAAGCAAGGAGGTGCTTAAAACATCAATGTAGCCCTGTGCTGTGATAGTGCCACGCAAAACAACAAGGCGTGCAAGCCTCCGTGAAAAACATGACCACACCATAACACTACCGCCTCCGACTTTTATGTTGGCACTACACACACTGACAGATGACGTTCATCGGGCATTCGCCATACCCACACCCTGCCGTCGGATCGCCACATTGTGTACTGCGATTCGTCACACCACACTACGTTTTTCCACTGTTCAGTCGTTCATTGTTTACGCTTCTTACACCGGGCGAGGCGTCGTTTGCCATTTACCGGCGTGATGCGCTAACGTGGAAATGCTACGTAACAGGGGTTGCATCTGTGTGAATGTGAAACAAACGTAGCTGTTAAACGAGACTGGATGAACGTACTCGTTATTAAGGAAGTCTACTACTACGTGTAAAAGCAACAAAAAGCGAGAGTAATTTGACATGTACTGTTGTTATTTCAAAATGACACTCTTCATTAGTTAATTAAGTAACTTCCATATATGAAGAACATAAAACACATGTATTCGTATTACAGGCATGGTCAGATTATTTTCATGACGAAGCGTGATCTCTCAACGAAGACATCAAACTCAAGTTCGATAGTCACAAACACCCATTATCAAAACTCAAGATACCTGGACAAATTATTACAGTTGTCTCCGAAACAGGCCACAGAGTGTCATCGCAACGCTACAGACATATTACGAGGTGTGTTTACGCTAAGAAACATATATACGGATGGCAGTATTATCGCTTAAGCGAGATACTAAAGGTAAAAGCATTGGTGGAGCTGTCAATTGCCCTCAGGTGACTCATGTGAAATCGTTTCCGAAGACATGATGGCCGAACAACGGGAATTAACAAACTTTGCATTAGGACTGGTAGTGGGAGCTAAACGTATAGCACATTCCATTTCCAAAATCGTTACGGAATTTCATGTTCCGAACTCCTCAGTGTGAAGAGTGTGCCGAGAATATCATCTTTCGCGCATTACCTCTCACCACGGACAACGACCAAGAGCGGTGTCTAGTGCTAATGACAATAAACACAGAATGAAATAACCACAGAAATCAGTGTGGGACGTACAGCGAATTTATCAGCTAGGAGAGTGTTGCAAAATTTGGCGTTAATAGGCTACATGGCAGCAGACGACCGTCGCGAGTGACTTTGATAACAGCTCTCGACACCTGCAGGACTTCCGCTGGACTCGTGGCCGTATCTGTCGGACCCTAAAAGACTGGAAAACGATGACCTGGTCAGATAAGTGGCGATTTCAGCTTACAAGAACTGATGGTAGGGTGTGGCGCACGTCACACGAAGTCATGGATTGTCAACAAGGTCCTTAGCAGGCTGTTAGTGGCTCCATGTGGGCTGTATTTACATGCATGGCAATTCGGCTTATCAGCAGACTACAGTTGTTTGTAAGTGATTGGAAGAATATTCTGGACAGTTCGAGTGAAGGATTTGGCCAACCAGATCGCCCGACATGAATGCCACCGAACATTTATGGGATGCAATCGAGTAGTCAGTTCGTGCACAAAATCCTGCAGCAGCTGCACTTTTGTAGTTATGGTCGTCTATAGAGACAAAATGGCTTAATACTTCTGCAGGGGACTTCCAGCGACTTGTTGAATCCATGCCACGTCGAACTGCTGCACTATGCCGACCAAAATGAGGTCCGACATGATATTAGTAGGTATCCTATAATAGTCCCCCATTCGGATCTCCGGGCGGGGACTACTCAAGAGGATGTCGTTATCAGGAGAAAGAATACTGGCGTTCTACGAATCGGAGCGTGGAATGTCAGATCCCTTAATCGGGCAGGTAGGTTAGAAAATTTAAAAAGGGAAATGGATAGGTTAGGTTTAATAATGAATAGGAAAATATGAATGCGGGTAAGTTACTACAAACAGCATAGTGAACGCATTATTGTGGCCAAGATAGATACGAAGCCCACACCTACTACAGTATTACAAATTTATATGACAACTAGCTCTGCAGATGACGAAGAAGATTGTGAAGGGAGACGAAAATTTAATAGTCATGGGTGACTGGAATTCGACTGTAGGAAAAGGGAGAGAAGGAAACAAAGTAGGTGAATATGGATTGGGGCTAAGAAATGAAAGAGGAAGCCGCCTGGTAGAATTTTGCGCAGAGCAATACATAACCATAGCTAACACTTGGTTTAAGAATCATGAAAGAAGGTTGTATACATGGAAGAACCCTGGAGATATTAAAAGGTATGAGATAGATTATATAATGGTAAGACAGAGATTTAGGAACCAGGTTTTAAATTGTAAGACATTTCCAGGGGCAGATGTGGACTCTGACCACAATCTATTGGTTATGACCTGTAGATTAAAACTGAAGAAACTGAAAAAAGGTGGGAATTTAAGGAGATGGGACCTGGATAAACTGAAATAACCAGAGGTTGTAAAGAGTTTCAGGGAGAGCATAAGGGAACAATTGACAGGAATGGGGGAAAGAACTACAGTAGAAGAAGAATGGGTAGCTTTGAGGGATGAAGTAGCGAAGGCAGCATAGGATCAAGTAGGTATAAAGACGAGGGCTAGTAGAAATCCTTGGGTAACAGAAGAAATATTGAATTTAATTGATGAAAGGAGAAAATATAAAAATGCAGTAAATGAAGCAGGCAAAAACGAATACAAACGTCTCAAAAATGAGATCGACGGGAAGTGCAAAATGGCTAATCAGGGATGGCTAGAGGACAAATGTAAGGATGTAGAGGCCTATCTCACTAGGGGTAAGATAGATACTGCCTACAGGAAAATTAAAGAGACCTTCGGAGAAAGGAGAACCACTTGTATTAATATCAAGAGCTCTGATGGAAACCCAGTTGTAGGCAAAGAAGGGAAAGCAGAAAGGTGGAAGGACTATATAGAGGGTCTATACATGGGCGATGTACTTGAGGACAATATTATGGAAATGGAAGAGGATGTAGATGAAGATGAAATGGGAGATATGATACTGCGTGAAGAGTTTGACAGAGCATTGAAAGACCTGAGTCGAAACAAGGCCCCCGGAGTATACAACATTCCATTGGAACTACTGACGGCCTTGGGAGAGCCAGTCATGACAAAACTCTACCATCTGGTGAGCAAGATGTATGAAACAGGCGAAATACCCTCAGACTTCAAGAAGAATATAATAATTCCAATCCCAAAGAAAACAGGTGTTGACAGATGTGAAAATTACCGAACTCTCAGTTTAATAAGTCACAGCTGCAAAATACTAACACGAATTCTTTACAGACGAATGGAAAAACTAGTAGAAGCCAACCTCGGGGAAGATCAGTTTGGATTCCGTAGAAACACTGGAACACGTGAGGCAATACTGACCTTACGACTGCCTGCCGGGGTGGCCAAGCGGTTAAAGGCGCTACAGTCTGGAACCGCGCGACCGCTACGGTCGCAGGTTCGAATCCTGCCTCGGGCATGGATGTGTGTGATGTCCTTAGGTTAGTTAGGTTTAAGTAGTTCTAAGTTCTAGGGGACTGATGACCTTAGAAGTTAAGTCCCATAGTGCTCAGAGCCATTTTTTTTTTGACCTTACGACTTATCTTAGAAGAAAGATTAAGGAAAGGCAAACCTACGTTTCTAGCATTTGTAGACTTAGAGAAAGCTTTTGACAATGTTGACTGGAATACTCTCTTTCAAATTCTAAAGGTGGCAGGGGTAAAATACAAGGAGCGAAAGGCTATTTACAATTTGTACAGAAACCAGATGGCAATTATAAGAGTCGAGGGACATGAGAGGGAAGCAGTGGTTGGGAAGGGAGTAAGACAGGGTTGTAGCCTCTCCCCGATGTTGTTCAATCTGTGTATTGAGCAAGCAGTAAAGAAAGCAAAAGAAAAATTTGGAGTAGGTATTAAAATTCATGGAGAAGAAATAAAAACTTTGAGGTTCGCCGATGACATTGTAAATCTGTCAGAGATAGCAAAGGACTTGGAAGAGCAGTTGAATGGAATGGACAGTGTCTTGAAAGGAGGATATAAGATGAACATCAACAAAAGCAAAACAAGGATAATGGAATGTAGTCTAATTCAGTCGGGTGATGCTGAGGGAATTAGATTAGGAAATGAGACACTTAAAGTAGTAAAGCAGTTTTGCTATTTGGGGACCAAAATAACTGATGATGGTCGAAGTAGAGAGGATGTAAAATGTAGACTGGCAGTGGCAAGGAAATCGTTTCTGTAGAAGAGAAATTTGTTAACATCGAGTATAGATTTAAGTGTCAGGAAGTCGTTTCTGAAAGTATTTGTATGGAGTGTAGCCATGTATGGAAGTGAAACATGGACGATAACCAGTTTGGACAAGAAGAGAATAGAAGCTTTCGAAATGTGGTGCTACAGAAGAATGCTGAAGATTAGATGGGTAGATCACATAACTAATGAGGAAGTATTGAATAGGATTGGGGAGAAGAGAAGTTTGTGGCACAACCTGACCGGAAGAAGGGATCGGTTGGTAGGACATGTTCTGAGGCATCAAGGGATCACCAATTTAGTATTGGAGGGCAGCGTGGAGGGTAAAAATCGTAGAGGGAGACCAAGAGATGAATACAAGCAGATTCAGAAGGATGTAGGTTGCAGTCGGTACTGGGAGATGAAGAAGCTTGCACAGGATAGAGTAGCATGGAGAGCTGCATCAAACCAGTCTCAGGACTGAAGACCACAACAACAACAACATCCTATAACTTCTGTTGTCTCAGTGTATAAATGTTAAATTTTTCAAGATTAAATCATAAAGACATGTGACAATGCAGTAGTGTGGTGAGAAGTACCATGTAGATATAAATGAGGCCTATACTTGTATGTAGTTTGCTAATATAAAAGCCCAAGTGGAGAAGTTCACCACATATGTAAGTTAGTTTCTATAATTTTGCTCTGGTGAATAATTACATTACAGGACCTAGTTAATAGTAAAACTTATTCAAGTAGACATGGAGGTTTCAGGCTACTTCATGAGTGGGGGTGGCCTGCAGCTGGGGTCTGAGGCTAGGATGTTGGCCAGTGGAGACTTCAGTGCAACTGTAAACAAAATCTTTATTCTGACTCTTGGTGCTACAGGCGGACTCCACAGTTCAGCGGCCACGGCCCCTCTTGGTGTCTGGTCGGTCGCTACTTGCAGTATTGTGATAGGAGGTACCTCTCCTGCATCTGTGAGGCACAACCAGGATTACTGACGCCAGTGCTGGCTTCGGAACACGCGATGCAGTCTGGAAGCCTTAAGGAAATCCATCTGTAAGAACGGGGCTGCGGAAGGCCGGAATACTGATAGGTAAAGCCAGCTTCCTGGTGGGAACGTCTTCCTGAATGAACGGCGAAACGGGGCACCGCCGTGCCCGCACCATCAAAGACAAGCTGGTGATGACACCACTATGGAGTGACCTTCTGCCCCCTTGGGCAGAAGTCTGCTGTGGCCAAGGAAGAGGCCGCCTCACTGGTACAGTACTAAGGCCTAGGGGAGAGACAGCACCAGTTGACGCCGTGAAGACGCTACAGAGGGGCGAGCAGAGACTCCTCTGCATGAAGTCCTAATAGCAGTTGGGTACCTGTGTCTACCAAAACGTAGTCAATCATTTATTAACCATGTTTACAGTGTTGTTCCACACCAGCCTTGTAGCCGATGCCTCATTCAGCTGCGCGTTGGATTCCTGGTGATGGCTGCCAAGTCAGCTCCTCACCTTCAGGCCCAGGTGGAGAGGGAGTGACCTGAATCTGCAATGTGCTGCGGGCGCGGCTATGGTCCAGCACGAATGGTCTCTTACTAGCTGCTGGAGTGTGCCGGATCCCACTCCAAATTTTATGTTGACCCGTGATGACCCATCCACAACATTGCGTTGTCGAAAGTTGTTTGGTTGGTCGATCTCCCTCACACCAACCAGGTACGTTACAGCATCCGGAGTTGCCTAAGTGCTGAACAGGAACTTGGTCCCAAGAATACACTGCTGTTAATTTCCACACGGAAGTTGGGTGCTTCCAGCACTCTCCGATGTCGTGTCGTGTTGTCGGAAGGCAGTCAGCTTCTCCATCAAAATATCAGCTGGCGAACCGTACGAAGTTCATCAGGATAAAACCGTCATGTCAGGTACGTCTTCGGCTGTTTCGTAGACTGTTCTGGAGTTTCTAGGGCATAGATTCGCTACAATATCGTAATCATGGAATCGAGAGCTGTTACTGTGAACGCTAGCGATCCTAGTGATCAACTGCTTGAGAGCTGAAGAGCTCGAGTATTTAAAGGGAGATTACGTGAGGCTATCATATGATGCTCGGTTCGTAATGACCGCATGTGTCCTTATTCTGCTATATTCGCTTAACAAGTTCTTAACTCCTGCGTAGGTTCTCTGATATTAGTTCTTATGAGATAGGTACAGTTTCTTTCAACATCTCTTACGAGCTAACGTATATTCATGTCACGTTTCTATTGATGTTCCGGTCCATGCTAATTTCTTCCAATCTCTCTCTCTCTCTCTCTCTCTCAGAGCAGTGTTGTAAAATGCTGAGGCCTGACTAACGTGCGACATATCGCTTATTTCCTGGTCCTGTCTCTGGCTCTGGCGTGGCGGCACTTTGCTTGTAGCAAGGTAGCACACCAGTACTATTCTCTGCCGTAACATCACTAACAAATTGTAGTTACTAGATGGTTCATGTCCCATCATTGCCCGGCGTAGCCCACTTGTCCTAATAGGCGCTACTGGACTGCTCATTCCTAAGTAAAACTATCAACTACGTATACAGAAGTCAGTAGCTTAGTTGTTATGATGTTGTATAGCTTTGGGCCACGTACAGCACAACTTTTCATGTCGGTAGATGTAATTTCGTGTCTCAGCCTGCTGAGACCATCGCTTTCCACTGTGTCGCCAGGTATGTGCGTCTCAGAATGAAGAAACAGCTGCAAGCGGCATGCTGACATACTGTGCCTGCCAACTGCCTCGAGACTGTGCAGTGCTTTACAACAAGTCTTCCACAGGAGCACCAAAAACGCAGTGGGAAGCTGCAATACCACCTCCCTTTGGAAGATCTATCCCCCAGGTCTCTAGCCTGAACCGGTCTTTCATGCATTCAACAAATATGATTACATTCGATATCTATAAAGGACTTCCACTTTGTAGTGTTAGGTGGCATGCACTCCAAGGTTGAAATGCTACAATTTCTTAAGAATGCTTAGCTCCTAGTTCCTCTCTTCCAACTGCCAGATTATAGTTCAGTATAACTACCTGCTATGTCACTAGCCCCACTTGGCAAACGTAAAGCCAAGTACAACTGTCTGCCTCTCACTAGCTATGCCCTCTAGCTGAAACGTCCCTTTTTGAAAAATTATATACGTGACTGGGCTTAAACTGACACACAATATTTTTTGGCGCAACGCAATCTGACTTTCAAATATCCCTACAAAAGAATGGCCCTGACTAACATTAACCTATATCTTTCACAAATCACTTAACTCACAGAAATCTTGGTTACTCGAACTACTGCAATACAGCGAGCGCCACTACTGCCAGCTAAATAAAAGATTCAAACTACGGAAGGCACTAACTACTGATAGGCATAGTTAGCAAATGAAAGATTTTAATAGAGAACAAACGATGTATTTACCTTAATAGTGTTGAAAAATCATAATATACATAGCAGTTCATGACATCCAGTCTTACCAATTTCAAAACTCCGCCATTTCTCTCCCTACATCCACCACTGCTGGCGGCTCACCTCCAACTGCGCAGCGCTACGCGCTGTTCACATCCAGCTGCCCAACACTACAATGGCAGACAACAATGCAAACTAGCCACAGACTGCACACAGCAAAGCCAGTGATTTTCATACAGAGCGCTACGTAACGTTGCCAATAAGAAAACATAAACAGCCTACTTACATAGCCCCCATGCTCCCCACAAAAAATTTTACAAATTGTTTTGGGCAGTGGCCAGTAATGATTTGATAAAATTTTTCATAATTACAATAACAAAGAAATCAAATGCACACACTTATTGATACAATGTTGGTCAAAAGCTAAAATTTTCTAACAGTCCATAAAGACAGTCCTGATCGTTCATCACAGTAAAATAGCAGTGTTTTTCTCAAAGTCTGAGCAGTAAAAGTAAATGCACACGGAAGTAGTGGATTCCCATGCAGTCTTGAAGAAGTAGTGTTGTCCTTCCAACAGAAAGACAGTGTTGACTCTCGACATTTAGACAGGTAATGGGCCACAACAGATGAAACCCACAGCAGAGTCATTCGACGTTTTGAAGAATATTGGTAGGTAGGTCATCACAGAGTAGACCCACTGTAGTCCTGGTAGAGATTACGGTATTGGTGGGCCACCAGAGGTGCAGACCCACTGTAGTCCTGGTAGAGATTGTGGTATTGGTGAGTTAGCAAAGGTGTAGATCCACTGTAGTCCTTGTAGAAATGGCCAGCAGCCATCTGTTGTGACTTTGCAGGTGCACAATCACCGCTGAAGAGTCTTGCGGATAATATAGCAAGTCCATAACCACCACTTGTGCACTCACAAAGTTTTTGGAATTGTCCTTAGAACCAGCAATGCTGTTATCCAGTCCCTTGCAGAATTATTAACACACGTGTAAACACTAACAGTCCCTACTGCTCACATATCGTCCATATACTATGACCAACAGAAACGTGTGCAGTGAAATGTAACTTACAAGTTACTTAATTTGATGAACTGGGGTCAATTACAATTTTATAACATAAGAATACAATAACAAAGGTACAAAATACATAATTAAAAACATAATAATACAGATATCATTTGTAGTAATAGGGGCTTTACAAAAGAATAGAAATAAACATATACATCAGTGTTACAGGAATTATGACATAAGTAAATACATAAAAGATCAGAATAATTATTTAAACATCAACTTCACACATGAGCATTTAAACAAAACAGAATAAATTATGTCCAGACATCAGAAAAATTCTAAGGACAGGAAGAACACAAATACACAAGAGTACACAAACACAAAGGGGAATAACACAATGGAAAGGACAGGGTTCGTTTTTAGTGTAACATTTGGTACTGCAGTCCAACCCAAAACTTCATTCCATAGATCTTTTGTCTTATTTCAACATTTGTTTTCACCAAAACATCCTATCCAAGCATGCTTTCTGTATTTATATGTTCACATATTTCTTACCTCATTATTGATTTTCCATTATCTTAAATCATTTATTTCCAAGAAAATCCTACCTAAACCTGTTGTCCCTAAACCCTACTTTTTGTTCATATCCTCTTTCAAAATTCTTTTTTGGCCAAACCATTTTCTTATAGCTTCCCAATGCATTTCTTCCAATTCATCACAACTCGTTCTCACATATAGCCTACCCCATCTTAAGCTAACTTAGATCTACTGAGCTCAGATGCTAAACTAAAGGACAAGGCAATGCAGCAGCACAAAACAATTAACACAAACAGCAATGACAAAAAAAACAGTAAATCTAAATTACCAAGCAATGCAACATTACAACTAATATGAGCCAATGTGCAGCAACAAGAAAAATAAATCAGTAGTAAAACTAGCTTAACAGAGTAATACAAAGTGAAATTTACTAGCACTATGCCTGGCAAACAGCAGCAGCAAATGAAATAACTTATATCTAAACATGACATAGCTCAAGCAGAAAAGTATATTACACTAAAGACAACAATGCAGACAAGGGAAATGTATATTCACATCTTAATGTCTATGTAATTAAAGTGGTGCTCCAAAACTTATTCTACCATAAAAATTACCAAGTACTTGAAAAGTAAATTATGTATGCAGTTCCTGTGAAGGGAAATGTCTTTGTGCTCCCTCATTTTTTGGGAAGTGTATTACAAAATTAGTATTTACTAGATCTGTAGACAGAAAATATTTATATTAGTACATCTATAAAATTCTATTTTAACCAATGTTGCAGTGCAGCTAGAAACTAGATATTAACAAAATGAGCAAATCTCTCAACTAGAAAAGCAATAGATGTAAAATGTTTCTCATCATTTCATTAGGCATTTTAGTAAATATCATAAATTAAGAGCTCCACTGTGTAATTATATGTTTTCAAGTTTGAGCGTATCGTATTTGCGACGCTTTCGACAAATAAATGTCAATAGCGAGGATAATGGCCTCTTTTTTTTTCTACCTGTGCCTCTGAAAAGGCCCACACTAATGGCTTTTTCTCCACGCGTCTGACACGCAGCTGCCCACGACGCATTACGTGCAGGTGGTCACTTAACTTTCTTACGGAAATATTTACGACAGCAGTTTCCGCTACAGTGACAGTCTCATATAAAAATTTCACAGGTCGAGAATTTGCATTTCAAATCTTAATAGTGTTGAAAAATCATAATATACATAGCAGTTCATGACATCCAGTCTTACAAATTTCAAAACTCTGCCATTTCTCTCCCCACATCCACCACTCCTGGCGGCTCACCTCCAACTGCGCAACGCTACGCGCTGTTCACATCCAGCTGCCCAACACTACAATGGCAGACAACAATTCAAACTAGCCACAGACTGCACACAGCACAGCCAGTGATTTTCATACAGAGCGCTACGTAACGTTGTCAATAAGAGAACATAAACAGCCTACTTACATAGCAACTCTATGACAGTGCGCTGTGACATTAACCCAGCATAACAAATAACACATATCACTAGTACTATCGCATCGCCACATTATTCATGTCCCCACGGAATCCATTTCACGTTCAAGATCTTCCACATTGTACTAGGGTGCAAATATCCTGTATCTTCACATTTTTCATCGAATTGCGTGATGGAAAACATACTTCTTACACTAATGACATCGTAGAAACCATGCATTCACAATTATGTCATATTTCTCCTTTCACACTTCCGATCTAGAGCTATAATGCCAACCCCTTTTCTCCTACCCAGTAACCTCTTATATACTAAGAAATATATCTTTTACTATCACACTAACTAACTGCAATGTCACTCATTTAACAATTCTCTTCTATTCCTCTTCTCTGATCACTAGTCTCAACTGTTGATCCGGTCTGCTGAGAAGTTTAGAACTGGAGATGGGGAGGAGAGGGGAAGAGAGGGTTGTCTTTTAACCTAAGGAAGAAGAAGTCTGCACAAAACAGTCAGAACTGTTTTGGCACTAGGCGACGTGATACATAATATCACTTGCCCCCACTCATCTGGTTCAAGTAATGGACTACGTCTGGTCTCAAGGGAGTTTGAGGTAAGTCTAATTCTGCACTGGCAGCTTGTTTGGCCAGTACAACTAAGGTTCCATCGCATTCAGTTTACTGGATCCTGAGATCGTGTCTGCTAAGTAGAAGGCTAGTCCAGTTATGTTACATGTTGATCCATTGTTCAATATCCAACTACCACTTAACCCCAACCATTTCGCCCCTGTAAGTTTATCCTGCTGGGAGCAGCTTGCTACTGCTACTACCACGGCGTTGCCTACCATGTAAATCCAGCTCAATCCCGCCTGCTGGATATAAGGTTTGGGCTTCATTACGCTGCTCGGATACCCTTCTCTTCCTGTATTACCTAGGAATACTTATACACTCCTGGAAATGGAAAAAAGAACACATTGACACCGGTGTGTCAGACCCACCATACTTGTTCCGGACACTGCGAGAGGGCTGTACAAGCAATGATCACACGCACGGCACAGCGGACACACCAGGAACCACGGTGTTGGCCGTCGAATGGCGCTAGCTGCGCAGCATTTGTGCACCGCCGCCGTCAGTGTCAGCCAGTTTGCCGTGGCATACGGAGCTCCATCGCAGTCATTAACACTGGTAGCATGCCGCGACAGCGTGTACGTGAACCGTATGTGCAGTTGACGGACTTTGAGCGAGGGCGTATAGTGGGCATGCGGGAGGCCGGGTGGACGTACCGCCGAATTGCTCAACACGTGGGGCGTGAGGTCTCCACAGTACATCGATGTTGTCGCCAGTGGTCGGCGGAAGGTGCACGTGCCCGTCGACCTGGGACCGGACCGCAGCGACGCACGGATGCACGCCAAGACCGTAGGATCCTACGCAGTGCCGTAGGGGACCGCACCGCCACTTCCCAGCAAATTAGGAGACACTGTTGCTCCTGGGGTATCGGCGAGGACCATTCGCAACCGTCTCCATGAAGCTGGGCTACGGTCCCGCACACCGTTAGGTCGTCTTCCGCTCACGCCCCAACATCGTGCAGCCCGCCTCCAGTGGTGTCGTGACAGGCGTGAATGGAGGGACGAATGGAGACGTGTCGTCTTCAGCGATGAGAGTCGCTTCTGCCTTGGTGCCAATGATGGTCGTATGCGTGTTTGGCGCCGTGCAGGTGAGCGCCACAATCAGGACTGCATACGACCGAGGCACACAGGGCCAACACCCGACATCATGGTGTGGGGAGCGATCTCCTACACTGGCCGTACACCACTGGTGATCGTCGAGGGGACACTGAATAGTGCACGGTACATCCAAACCGTCATCGAACCCATCGTTCTACCATTCCTAGACCGGCAAGGGAACTTGCTGTTCTAACAGGACAATGCACGTCCGCATGTATCCCGTGCCACCCAACGTGCTCTAGAAGGTGTAAGTCAACTACCCTGGCCAGCAAGATCTCCGGATCTGTCCCCCATTGAGCATGTTTGGGACTGGATGAAGCGTCGTCTCACGCGGTCTGCACGTCCAGCACGAACGCTGGTCCAACTGAGGCGCCAGGTGGAAATGGCACGGCAAGCCGTTCCACAGGACTACATCCGGTATCTCTTCGATCGTCTCCATGGGAGAATAGCAGCCTGCATTGCTGCGAAAGGTGGATATACACTGTACTAGTGCCGACATTGTGCATGCTCTGTTGCCTGTGTCTATGTGCCTGCAGTTCTGTCAGTGTGATCATGTGATGTATCTGACCCCAGGAATGTGTCAATAAAGTTTCCCCTTCCTGGGACAATGAATTCACGGTGTTCTTATTTCAATTTCCAGGAGTGTACATCGCTTATACCTCGCTACTTTTATTTCTACGGACTACCCTGTACGGACAAACCGTAATACTTTCCGGTTTGCAACTTTGAAGCTCCGCAGAGGTCGTTATCGCAT
Organism: Schistocerca nitens; assembly: GCF_023898315.1. Taxonomy (NCBI): domain Eukaryota; kingdom Metazoa; phylum Arthropoda; class Insecta; order Orthoptera; family Acrididae; genus Schistocerca; species Schistocerca nitens. The sequence continues at coordinate 34,280,912 of NC_064620.1, read as the reverse complement.
GTCTGTCCCACCTCTGCCGAAATCAACAACACCTACTTGCATAAACTTCTCATAAATCCCCAACTTGTTGGGTGAGGGTGTAGAGTGTAACATCTGAATTGCACTTTATTCCATGCGACTGGTGAACTGTACCAGTATGTGTAATCGAGCCTTATTCATCCTGATCCCTATCGATACTGTGTGGTAGCATAGCTTTGCGTCTGTCTGTTGAGCTCCACTGTAAATCCGAGCTCGGGCAGCGGGTTTTCGTCCACGGTAGGTAACCCTAACAGATACTGGACTCAGCTGTCCAATTCAACATGCTGTCTGCTAGAGGGTGCAACATCCCCACTACAGCGACTCTACCGTCTAACAAATCCTCCCTAGTTTTCGTAATTCCCAAATCCTGATTCACAGTATAGACTATTGCTTTTGCATATTAGAATAACTCTTCCGCCAGTTTCCGTACTATGAGTGTATTTTTCAGTACTTCGCCCTCTAGACTAGCTAGCTGCGTAGTACTCTATTCGAACGGTGCCTCACTGCTTCCTGCTATTTACTTCACACCTTATTTGGTCCCTTTCAGTTTCCTGATGTATCGCACATATGCAGATCCGGAAATAGTCTTCAGAATCACCCACCAACATCTACCAGCAACCATCCTCTCTTGCGTCATCGTAATGTTTGTCGCTCCATATCTCCCGCTTGCTGCATATGCTCCCCCATGTTACCATGATACGAATTTAGGTAATGGTTCAAATGACTCTGAGCACTATGGGACTTAATATCTGAGGTCATCAGTCCCCTAGAACGTAGAACTACTTAAACCTAACTAACCTAAGGACATCACACACATCCATGCCCGAGGCAGGATTCGAACCTGCGACCATAGCAGAAGCGCGGTTCCGGACTGAAGCGCCTACACCCGCACGGCCACCACGGCCGGCAAATTTAGGTTATCATGAAACTTCTGTAAAGTTTGGAAGGTAGGAGATGAGGTACTGGCAGAAGTAAAACTGTGAGTACCGGGCGTGAGTCGTGCTTCGGTAGCTCAGTTGGTAGAGCACTTGCCCGCGAAAGGCAAAGGTCCCGAGTTCGAGTCTCGGTCGGGCACACAGTTTTAATCTGCCAGGAAGTTTCACATCAGCGCACACTCCGCTGCAGAGTGAAAATCTCATTCTGGAAACATCCCCCAGGCTGTGGCTAAGCCATGTCTCCGCAATATCCTTTCTTTCAGGAGTGCTAGTTCTGCAAGTTTCGTAGGAGAGCTTCTGTAAAGTTTGGAAGGTAGGAGACGAGGTACTGGCAGAAGTAAAACTGTGAGTACCGGGCGTGAGTCGTGCTTCGGGTGCTCAGTTGGTAGAGCACTTGCCCGCGAAAGGCAAAGGTCCCGAGTTCGAGTCTCGGTCGGGCACACAGTTTTAATCTGCCAGGAAGTTTCATATCAGTGCACACTCCGCTGCAGAGTGAAAATCTCATTCTTAGGTTATCATATTCCCACAACTCCCAGTACGCCCTTACACTTTTGTTCTCGACTTAGTCTGGAAAGCAGTCATCCAATCTTCTTATTTCGTTTCTTAATTCCCAAGCACTAATAGTAGTCAAAGCGTCACAGACGGATGCTAATTACCACATCTTCTAGTCTTTTCCGCCATCTAGCTGATCACCTCTACCCCCATGAACCATGGACCTTGCCGTTGGTGGGTGGGCTTGCGTGCCTCAACGATACAGATGGCCGTACCGTAGGTGCAACCACAATGGAGGGGTATCGGTTGAGAGGCCAGACAAACGTGTGGTTCCTGAAGAGGGGCAGCAGCCTTTTGAGTAGTTGCAAGGGCAACAGTCTGGATGATTTACTGATCTGGCCTTGTAACAATAACCAAAACGGCCTTGCTGTGCTGGTACTGCGAACGGCTGAAATCAAGGGAAAACTACGGCCGTAATTTTTCCCAAGGGCATGCAGCTTTATTGTATGATTAAATGATGACGGCGTCCTCTTGGGTAAAATATTCCGGAGGTAAAATAGTCCCCCATTCGGATCTCCGGGCGGGGACTACTCAAGAGGACGTCATTATCAGGAGAAAAAAAACTGGCATTCTACGGATCGCAGCGTGGAATGTCAGATCCCTTAATCGGGCAGGTAGGTTAGAAAATTTAAAAAGGGAAAAGGATAGAATATAGTTAGATATAGTCGGAATTGGTGAAGTTCGGTGGCAGGAGGAAAAAGACTTTTGGTCAGGTGAATACAGGGTTATAAATACAAAATCAGATGGGGGTAATGCAGGAGTAGGTTTAATAATGAATAAAAAAATAGGAGTGCGGGTTAGCTACTACAAACAGCATAGTGAACGCATTATTGTGGCCAAGATAGACACGAAGCCCATGCCTACTACAGTAGTTCAAGTTTATATGCCAACTGGCTCTGCAGAGTCATGGGTGACTCGAATTCAAGAGTAGGAAAGGGAGAGAAGGAAACAGTGGGTGAATATATATTGGGGTAGAGAAATGAAAGAGGAAACAGTCTGGTAGAATTTTGCACAGAGCATAACGTAATCTTAGCTAACACTTGGTTCAAGAATAATAAAAGAAGGTTGAATACATGGAAGAATCCTGGAGATACTAGAAGGTATCAGATAGATTATATAATGGTAAGACAGAGATTTAGGAATTAGATTTAAATTGTGAGACATTTCCAGGGGCAGATGTGGACTCTGACCACAATCTATTGGTTATGACCTGTAGATTAAAACTGAAGAAACTCCAAAAAGGTGGGAATTTAAGGAGATGGGACCCGGATAAACTGAAAGAACCAGAGGTTGTACAGAGTTTCAGGGAGAGCATAAGGGAACAATTGACAGGAATGGGGGAAAGTAATACAGTAGAAGGAGAATGGGTAGCTCTGAGGGATGAAGTAGTGAAGGCAGCAGAGGATCAAATAGGTAAATAGACAACGGCTAGTAGAAATCCTTGGGTAACAGAAGAAATATTGAATTTAATTGCTGAAAGGAGAAAATATAAAATTGCATTAAATGAAGCAGGCAAAAAGGAATACAGACGTCTCAAAAATGAGATCGATAGGAAATGCAAAATGGCTAAGCAGGGATGGCTAGAGGACAAATGTAAGGATGTAGAGGCTTATCTCACTAGGGGAAAGATAGATACTGCCTAGAGGGAAATTAAAGAGACCCTTGGAGAGAAGAGAACCACTTGTATAAATATCAAGAGCTCGGATGAAAACCCAGTTGTAAGCAAAGAAGGGAAGGCAGAAAGGTGGGAGGAGTATATAGAGGGTCTATACAAGGGCAATGTACTTGAGGACAATATTATGGAAATGGAAGAGGATGTAGATGAAGATGAAATGGGAGATATGATACTGCGTGTAGAATTTGGCAGAGCACTGAAAGACCTGAGTCGTAACAAGGCCCTGGGGGTAGACGACATTCCATTAGAACTACTGACGGCCTTGGGAGAGCCAGTCCTGACAAAACTCTACCCTCTGGTGAGCAAGAAGTATGAGACAGGCGAAATACCCTCAGACTTCAAGAAGAATATAATAATTTCAATCCCAAAGAAAGCAGGTGTTGACAGATGTGAAAATTAGCGAACTATCAATTTAATAAGTCACAGCTGCAAAATACTAACACGAATTCTTTACAGACGAATGGAAAAACTGGTAGATGCCGACCTCGGGGAAGATCAGTTTGGATTCCGTAGAAACACTGGAACACGTGAGGCAATACTGAACCTACGACTTATCTTAGAAGAAAGATTAAGGAAAGGCAACCCTACGTTTCTAGCATTTTTAGACTTAGAGAAAGCTTTCGGCAATGTTGACCGGAAAACTCTCTTTCAAATTCTAAAGATGCCAGGGGTAAAATACAGGGAGTGAAAGGCTGTTTACAATTTGTCCAGAATCCAGATGGCAGTTATAAGAGTCGAGGGCATGAAAGGAAAGCAGCGGTTGGGAAGGGAGTGAGACAGGGTTGTAACCTATCCTCGATGTTATTCAATCTGTATATTGATCAAGTAGTAAAGGAAACAAAAGAAAAGTTCGGAGTAGGTATTAAAAATCCATGGAGAAGAAATAAAAACGTTGAGGTTCGCCGATGACATTGTAATTCTGTCAGAGACAGCAAAGGAATTGGAAGAGCAGTTGAACGGAATGGACAGTGTCTTGAAAGGAGGATATAAGTTGAACGTCAACAAAAGCAAAACGAGGATAATGGAATGTAGTCTAATTAAGTCGGGTGATGCTGAGGGAATTAGATTAGGAAATAAAGTAGTTTTGCTATTTGGGGAGCAAAATAAATGATGATGGTAGAAGTAGAGAGGATATAAAATGTAGAGTGGCAATGGCAAGGAAAACGTTTCTGAAGGAGAGAAATTTGTTAACATCGAGTATAGATTTAAGTGTCAGGACGTCGTTTCTGAAAGTATTTGTATGTAGTGTAACCATGTATGGAAGTGAAACGTGGACGATAAATAGTTTTGACAAGAAGAGAATAGAAGCTTTTGAAATGTGGTGCTACAGAAGAATGCTGAATATTAGATGGGTAGATCACATAAGTAATGAGGAGGTTTTGAATAGAATTGGGGAGAAGAGGAATTTGTGGCACAACTTGAGAAGAAGAAGGGACCGGTTGGTAGGACATGTTCTGAGGCATGAAGGGTTCACAAATTTAGCGTTGGAGGGCAGCGTGGAGGGTAAAAATCGTAGAGGGAGACCAAGAGATGAATATACTAAGCAGATTCAGAAGGATGTAGGTTGCAGTAAGTACTGGGAGATGAAGAAGCTTGCACAGGATAGAGTAGCATGGAGAGCTGCATCAAACCAGTCTCAGGACTGAAGACGACAACAACAACAACAGCTGATCATCCAAGCTGCCCAACCTCGGCCCTTGTCGGTAGGTGTAGTGACGCCATCGCTGGAATCCTCTTCAACCTTAACCTCGGTTTACAGAAATCTGAGGACACAGGATTCAGTCACTCTCCCCCTCCACCCCTATTGTCACTGGTTTGTTTTCCACACATCCACACAACAAAAAATTCTTATATAAATGTAAAAATATTACTTCATTGGAAATTTACTTGCTATACAGTACCAAAACATTACTCCCCACAACTCTTTATAATACATCAAATACCTCTAATCCCATGTTCACATTAATGTAACTAAAAAGACACTGAACATTTTCCATCATTTTCTTCACCTCAATGCATATTGCGCCACCTGCAGTAGTTGTTCAGTATCGCAGCATTTACTCTTTCATTTCTTCTTCTTCGTCTGCTTCCAGGAAGCTGTTCTCGATACTTGCGATATTATATCTGAAGAATACCAAAAATGTGTAATCGTCCAACATCTACCACTGATGTTTTTGTCACCAACTGGAGTTGTCAGCTGGAGACATGGTCTCTATCATCTGGTATGGTCATTGGTATCTAGTGACAAACTTTCTCGTGTTACCCTTCAGGTTATAAGAGCTATACCACATTACCCAATGCCCTTCTCTTGCGTTCCACAGCGGATTTCTGTCGCTCCAAACCTTTTATATATGCCTTCTGAAATCGCCTCCACATATGTCTCAATATTCTTGCGAAATTACTGACTGACTCTTTGTCTCTACCAGCCTTTGCTTTAATCATATCCAATGAGAACAGCATTTTCGACCCATGTATCACCTTTCATTGGGATAATCCTTTTCAAATAAAAGATTCATATCCCAGACATTATACTCTAAGTTCGTTTCTGATTCCATAACATTGTACTCTCTCCATTCTGGTTCGGTGGCTGTAGCAGACTAGTTCTTAATTTCGTAATCGGTAGCAATGTCAATTACTCTTCCATCAACTCAGACATGGAGTATGTCCCCTGATCTGCGATTAACAGCTGACTATAGCTTGCGTCATTGTTGCTGTAGATTAGTAACTGCTATCATTTCCCCATACCTAGGAAAATAAGTACTAATTCTCCACACAAAAGGTTCCCAGCAGGAGTCCGATTAAATCGACCCAACACACGCATACGAATCATTTTCAATGTTTTTGTAGCTGCTGGTAATCTCAGCAATAATACTTGTTTAAGGCTCATGTGTGCTCTCTTTATGCGCTGCACATACTTCCTCATATACTGGTCTACATCTTCCTTTCGTACTCTCCACCAATAACGTCCTGCTACCCTCCGTTTTCTGCTCTACAATATCCGTGTCCAGATAGTATGTGATCATGAGCTTCCTTTAACACATTCTCTTCGAGCCTTAGTGGCACTACCACGCCATGTCCCCAAATTCGTCTCCTTAGACAACAGTCTATCGTACATCCTGAGCTGCAGCTGTGACCTGTGTAGCTTGCATTTGGCATCAGCGTATTTTTTCTGCTTGACATTTGCTAAGGTCAAGTCCCCGTGTTTATATTGTGGCCACTTTCCCGTTCAACCCATCATTAATCCCCATGTTATTTCCCTGGTCTATGTGCTACTTCATAATACAGGGTGATTCAAAACGAATACCGCAACTTTAAAAATGTGTATTTAATGAAAGAAACATAATATAACCTTCTGTTATACATCATTACAAAGAGTATTTAAAAATGTTTTTTTTTCACTCAAAAACAAGTTCAGAGATGTTCAATATGGCCCCCTCCAGACACACGAGCAATATCAACCCGATACTCCAACTCGTTCCACACTCTCTGTAGCATATCAGGCGTAACAGTTTGGATAGCTGCTGTTATTTCTCGTTTCAAATCATCAATGGTGGCTGGGAGAGGTGGCCGGAACACCATATCCTTAACATACCCCCATAAGAAAAAATCGCAGGGGGTAAGATCAGGGCTTCTTGGAGGCCAGTGATGAAGTGCTCTGTCACGGGCTGCCTGGCGGCCGATCCATCGCCTCGCGTAGTTGACGTACAGGTTTCATAACTAACCTTTTTCGTAGGACTCTCCATACAGTTGATTGCGGAATTTGCAGCTCTCTGCTAGCTCTGCGAGTAGATTTTCCTGGGCTGCGAACAAATGCTTGCTGGATGCGTGCTACATTTTCATCACTCGTTCTCGGCCGTCCAGAACTTTTCCCTTTGCACGAACACCCATTCTCTGTAAACTGTTTATACCAACGTTTAATACACCACCTATCGGGAGGTTTAACACCATACTTCGTTCGAAATGCACGCTGAACAACTGTCGTCAATTCACTTCTGCCGTACTCAATAACACAAAAGCTTTCTGTTGAGCGGTCGCCATCTTAGCATCAACTGACGCTGACGCCTAGTCAACAGCGCCTCAAGCGAACAAATGTACAACTAAATGAAACTTTATAGCTCCCTTAATTCGCCGACAGATAGTGCTTAGCTCTGCCTTTTGTCGTTGCAGAGTTTTAAATTCCTAAAGTTGTGGTATTCTTTTTGAATCCCTACAATTCACTGAGAAGCAATGCCCACCATTTTAACCCACTGGCTAGGTCCTTCATGCCTAATAATCATTTAGTGCAGTATGATTTCGAACTACTTTAAATTTTTCCCCATATGATACCAAAAATATGTAACTCCATATATCAGTCTATCAATCTCTTTTTCCTAAGTGGAATTGTTCTTTTCCAAAATATTTTGTTGACACGAAATGTAAGCTATTGAACTGTCCTCACAATTGTACTCTTGGCTAATACACACCCCCAGTGTTTTATTGGATTCGTGGCCTGATAACACAAAAGCTTTCAGACATTCAAGAGTGCTAAAACTGTGCTCAACATTGATACTTTCTTCAGTGACTAGAAGATGCTTCGACACTTCTCCATCCAGTCAAATTTTACCCCTTTCCTTAACAGGTGAGTAAGTGGCTGTGCCATATTTACAAAGACCCTCAAAACTGTTCTATAACGATTTGTGAATTCTAGAAATGACTGCAAATTCTTAACTGACTTAAGGGTAGAAAGCTTTGTATCACTTGTACCAACTTGGGTCCGTCTTCACCCCTTCTCTGCTGACCACATAACCTAACTCATATCCCGCCTGGTTAAATGATACTTCTTCTCAAGGCTCAATGTCAAACACGTTGTCCGCAGTCGATCAAGAACCTGTCTTAATTGCTGCCTGTGTTCATCTATGTCATTCAAAAACATATTTATATCAACCAGATACACTAAACCCTGTCTAGGTTTTATACCCCTCAGAACTCCATCTAATAAACGGTGAAATGTTGCTGCAGCATTCGTCAAGCTGATGGTATTCTTATACACCCCAGAAAACGTAAAATGGTGTGTTTGGTATGTTCTGCAAAAGTACCTTTAGCTGACGGTATCCACTTTTCAAATCTATAATTGCAAAACTTTTGTTGTTTGTTGTAGTCTTCAGTCCCGAGACTGGTTTGAAGCAGCTCTCCATGCTACTCTATCCTGTGCAAGCTTCTTCATCTCCCAGTACCTACTGCAACCTACGTCCTTCTGAATCTGCTTAGTGTATTGATCTCTTGGTCTCCCTCTACGATTTTTACCCTCCACGCTGCCCTCCGATGTTAAATTTGTGATCCCTTGATGCCTCAAAACATGTCCTACCAACCGATCCCTTCTTCTAGTCAAGTTGTGCCACAAACTTCTCTTCTCCCCAATCCTATTCAATACCTCCTCATTAGTTACGTGATCTACCCACCTTATCTTCAGCATTCTTCTGTAGCACCACATTTCGAAAGCTTCTATTCTCTTCTTGTCCAAACTGGTTATCGTCCATATTTCACTTCCATATATGGCTACACTCCATACAAATACTTTCAGAAACGACTTCCTGACACTTAAATCTATACTCGATATTAACAAATTTCTCTTCTTCAGAAACGATTTCCTTGCCATTGCCAGTCTACATTTTATATCCTCTCTACTTCGACCATCATCAGTTATTTTTCTCCCTAAATAGCAAAACTCCTTTACTACATTAAGTGTCTCATTTCCTAATCTAATCCCCTCAGCATCATCCTATTGGGACTGTCTAAAACTGTCAGTAGTCTCCATGATATTACATATGAAGTATATCAGTAACAGTTTTATTCTTAAGAAGCCAATAGTCACCGCAAAACTTATGCTTCTTGGACCTATCTGTTGAGTTCTTTCGGACACCCACAATAGCGGCACTCTATGGACTAAGAATTTCCTCTATTACCACATCAGGTAACTTCTTTTCAGTAAATTCTTACATAATTGGTTGCAAATAATGACGAAATCAATATGGTTTATAGTACATTGGTACTTCATTTCCCCTCGGTATCCAGTGTTGCGTAACGGTTGTTGCCACTAACAGTCTGTGAGGATGAAACAAGTTCTCAAACTCAAGAAACTACTTCTCAATTTTATCTTTTTCTGTCCCTTGTAGGTGCTCTATTTCCTTACACATTGAAGTTCTAGCAGGGGAATGCGGCTAAACATGGCTCACATTGATAGAAGTTCACTACGGTTATTCACTTCATTAAAATTTTTCCTTAGGTGTTAAAATTATCGTGATTTATGAGTATCACTGACACGCCACGTCCCTCCTGCATGCATGTAATATTCCTTCGAAGAAAACAGTAAGAAGTATTCAATACATCGCCTTCTTCCAGTGGTACTAGCACACCCAATATACTAAATGATAAATCCTGCTCTACACTCACCCAAAGCCAATTTCCAGTACCTTTGGCACAATATCACGTGAATCAATCCTTAGTAGATTTGTATGCACCTTGGATGGTGCGTCCCTTAAGTCAACAGTAAATACTGGCACGATGTCCATTCAAATGTCCTGTCCTAGGATCATGCAATAACTGTCACTTACATGAGGCATCACTTCCACGCATTTTTCAAACTGAACTGCCTCAATCTGAAACTTAATTCCACGAAACCAATTTATCTTACATCACTATCTCCCACCCACACAACTTACAGCGTGGTGAGTCGAATCGTCTCCGATACAAAAGGCCTCTACCTGCCACTGACACAAGCGTTCCTGTACCTAACAAAATCCAATGTTTTAGGTCTTTCACACTGTTACAGCAGACTCTGCATTGCACACACTGCTCGGTGGACTTTGAGTACCCTTTGGCGTATACAATTTGTCTGTTACCTTCTTGTTTACACTTATTGCCGTTACCATTATTTCACCGCTGGTAATCACCCTTCCTGCCCCACTATGGTTGCTGACATCTCAGTACGTGTTATGTTTGACCAGACTTATAGCACTGTTCATTATTGGAGAACAGCCTGTATTTACTACAGACAGCGGTTGCTGTATCAGTTGTCTCGAATCCTGTTGTTAAACCACTAGCAGAATATAGATCAGATGGGATAGCCGTCCGCACTTGTCTCGCAACGATGGTTGACAGGTCCCTCAGGAAAACACGCATGGGAGGGGCAAATCGAGAGCTGGGTATCTACGACTGAAGATGTTCTTCTGACAAAATTTTTATTTTAAAACCTCTTTCTTCCTTTTTTCTAAATGTGCATCAACTGTCTGCTGGATGGAGCGCGCATTTAGATGCCCGATGTCTCTTCAGTGACCCAGGGCCGGAGGTTGGCAACGATGGCGCGCACCCCATCGGTTGCCGAAAGACCAAGGCGTAGGGAAAGTTGAAATCTCTCTTGTTCTGTAACTGAAAACTGAATAAGTGACTATGTCACATTGCAAGCCACAACACCAATGTGAGAGGAAATGAAAAAAGGAAGAGACATAGGCAAAGCAAAAAGCGATTCTTAAGCAATACCTTAAAATTAATCGGAAAGCCTCCAAAAGTTATGACTTCATATTTATTGTTGAGCATTCCTCTACGAATTGTCACAAAAGTAAAGCGGAAATGCATCAATGAGAATCTGATCAAAGTTAATTTTGAACATTAAAGAAAAAACCATCAAGCACTTACCATCGAACGGTAACATATCTACCGTTTCTCTGCATACCCAGTTAGTAATCAAATTAATACACACAACATGCAAACAGCGGCCGCTCTAAGCCACACGCGAGGTTACTACATCTAGTGAGCTCGCAAGTAGTACCTTCATTAGCTTGGCGACACTTAAGATTATATCATTAGACCCTTATAACGAACTATGACTGCTCTTATAGCCACTAATATTAACTTAAACCACGGCTTAAGTTTTGGTTGGTGACCTAAGCCCTTACCTACTTAAAATCGAACACGATATGATAATTACGTGTGACGTAAACTACACAGTCAGCATCAAGTAGAATACCTAAAGTGGAAAAGTCATTTGACTCACGTGATAAAAGACGAAACTGTGCCGTGCGGCCCCTCCTTGCTAGCATTTGAAAAATCCCACCACCTTCCGTGCGGGGAGCTGTCTGTCCTGCTGACTCCCTCTGGCGCGTGTTTTCGCGACCTCAAGCGTGCAGCGGCATGGGTGGTGGGTCTTCGTCCGCGGAACGTGCTTCATTACGAAGTTGGTAGTCTTGGCCGCCTCAGGTGGTCGCGGTCAAGTTTTCCTCTTTGTGTCACCGATGCAATAGTGATGTATTTAGTTGTTTGTGTGACAGGCATGATATAACGACGTTATGGCAACGTAGTGGACTTCTGTACCTATTAGTAGTCTTCTTACTGACAATCGTCAGTAAGTGTTTGTTCAGCTATCAAGTCGTGTTTCTCCCTATCGGTGATTTTAGTGCTCGGTTGGACTTTTATTGCCTGTTTATGTCCGCTGCCCCAAGAGCTCGTTTAGTGGAGAAAGTTATGCATTGGCGGTACAGTACTCTGCTGACAGTGGAAGTGATTCTGAATTATATTCAACTTATTACGAACTGTGGAAGTACTATTTAGCCACGGTTAGTCTCTGTTAGCACCAGATCAGAGCTGTTGCCTGTTGCTGGCAACTCATATGCATTTTCGGTTTGCTTTTCTAGGGAGAGTTAAAGGCTTATACGTCCGTGGTTTATTTTGCGCCGTGCGTTCGGGTATCGGTTACAGTTCCATGTGAGAGTGGTCCTGCTGTGACGTGAGAGCAGGGATAAGGTAGACATGTGTCAGGTGTGCGTTGGTAGTCCGACGGTTGTAATTCCTCCTGCGATCGGCACCCACAAGCAGTTGTCAGAGTCGGTTTGTAGTAAGTGTCGATGACATGGGATCGCGCGTGGGCGAATCAGTTATAACTTCACTGCGAGTGGTTCCGCTGTGACATGTGATCGGTAACGAGGCACACAGTTCTCGTGTGTGTTTGCTAGTAAAAACACGTGAAAGATGGTGGCGCATAATTTGGCTTGTAGTTGTGCATTTTGAGTACTTTTAAAACCGCAATGTTCTGTTGTAATTTGGGGATGACTTGTCTATCAGTGACGGGCGGTCTGAGAATCGCTGTTTAGCGTTTTAAGTGTTTTTAAAAGTGCGAAGGGCTTGTGGCTGGTTGTACGAATATGTTTTATCATTGTCCTTGTTGTTTATGTCTTGGGCGTCTCGTAGTTAGGTAGCATGTCTCGAGTAGTACTAAAGCAACATCACACGTGAATACCTTGTCACCGCCTTCCACATCTCTCAGTGGCGATTTTTACGTTTCTTTTGATGTTGACTGAGAAGTTGCTCCTACACAACGAGCTCAAATTCGCGTAAAATACTGCAACACCAATCTTCTCTAAATGCTTAATTTCATCATGAATGTCGCAGTAACATTGTGGGGAGATATCTCACCTACATGGAAGTCTGCTTGGGAAACAAGTTTTCCTAATCTGTACAACTCTAAAATGCGATGTGAATAAGTCCAAGACCCACGAAGTAATGCAGTTAATCAGGATACTAACGGTGCATAGCAAATACTTCAAATTGTGAGTTGTTCAGAAAAAGGGATAGAACTAAAGCGAAATACAACCCTCACTCAAACTGAGAAAAAGTACAGTGGAACGCGCCACTCGACATGGCGTGGTTGCAGAAAAAGGCTGCCCCCACGACCACTGGACGCCGAGTGCTCCAGACGGATTCCTCATAACCAATACCCAACATTCTTCTCTAAATCTAATCCCAATTTGTTTTAAAACAACTCTACATTGATGGGTGGACAGACAATCATTGCCACAGTGACCATTGAGAATTTCGCTTTATTTATATGAGTACAAGGGATCTCTGCAGAAATTTTCTGTTCCTGGCTTACACAATGCATCTTAACAAGCAAGACGTTGGTATCACATAGTAGCCATGTTCCAATCTCTGGTCGAGCTCAACGCACCTAAACATGGTGGTACATATGCAGACCAAAATAACAGTGACATTGATAATATTTTATATAAGTTACTTTGCATATCTGTTGATTGGATAACAGGATTCCAAGATAAAGGCAACGAACTTTGGCTCCGTGGCCAAGGATCATGTGTTGGCCCATTCTTAGATCAACGTGCAAGGAGGTAAAATCGTCACACACAATTATACAAGGTACTTGCAGTATAATAGTGGTAGCTGCTTTCTAAGAAGGAGACCGAATTCGCCGCCAAAGCTAGGGGTACATACTTGTCGCAATCAACTCTGTGAACTGCAGGGCCCTGGGACCATCTCACCTTCTCCAAAGCACCTGTGGGTAGTCTCCTGTGGTTAGGGCAGACTACAGGGAGAACACCTGAGTCCACTTCTTTGTTAACATCAACCGAAGCCATCTTCCTGATTTAGCAAACCTTGTACTCTTCCCAAAAACACATAAATAATGAACACAAAAGTAATCAAATATCGCTCAACGAGATGTGACTTCCACATAACATTACCCTTTCATCCGTCTTTCTGAAAAGAATCAAACTCTGATTATTGCAAAACTAGACAGACTTTTAGTGTTGGCAGTTTTACAAAATAATATACTGCAGCCAAGCCTTGGAAGTCAAAAAATACGAAACTCTTCCATCAGATATGATTAAAAAATATCGTGGCAGCGTTACCTGTGCGATTAAAAGGGCAACGTGAAAATAACTAGGATACCTCCAAATTATTATAAATAAAATGTATTAGTATATTTTAAACATAAAATACGAAATTTGCTCCACTTCATGCAAATAAAATGATTACAATCATAGTTTTGAGTATCGGTTAACTTTTCAGGCTTGTTTCAAACAGCAAGTTCGTTTTTTTTAAATTTTATCATGTCAATAAAATTGTTAGGTAACGTTTTAACAAATAATTCACTATTCAAGTTAAGCATTTCACTGAAAAATGAAATTTTAACCTGAAAACTACTGTTCTTTTCAAAACGTAAATCAGATATTGTAATAATATTGTCCCACACTGGTGTGTCATATAATAAAACGCTAGTCTTCAGTACATTTGTGTCAGAAGTTCACAAAAACAGGTGTTTGTATGTATCAATCAATGTCATTAATATTTAAAAAATTTATTTTGATCTCATACTATATAATTTACGTTGAATAATCATCTTTCTGCAAAAATAATCTTAAGAGTCAAGGCAAGAGAAATGACCACCAAATTTAAATTTGTTGCTGCCTCATTTCACCGGGCACATTACCGACGACAGTGAGGAACCGTTGCTTCTCTAAAAGACGGCATTTGCCTCATCGTTGAATGTATACTCTAATTTAGTTATTTTGATTGTCAATGAGTTTGAAACAAATCAGTTAATTGTACAAATAAATGAGCTGTGTGTCCACAGGCTAAATCAGAATCGTTCTGAGGTGCAACTCAGATGACTTGTCTCACAGCATAGGGCTTCCCTTCATAGAGGGAGCGAAAGCTGCTCTGGTGCGATTTCTGCCAGCTAGAATGTTTGCCGACAGAAAGATCTGGGGCACTGAAACGCCACCGACAAAAGGCGACATAGTACTCAGAGCCATTTGAACCATTATTGAACCAACACGTAGATCCTAACTTAGTAATTAAGCCTGAGTGTATGTTGCAAGTGAGTGAAGAACCGCGACAGATATAATAAAATCAGAACTTTACACTTCTTACTTTTAATTTTACTCAAAGGATACAGGAACAAGATTCCACAACAGATGTACAGCGCAAATAAGTTAGTAGATTATATTAAAAGGAAAAACAATACTCGTACATACCCCATAAAATTCATTTACTAGTCTGTCCACATCGTTAATTTTAGTGAGATGTGTTCTCTTTGCAACAGGCTCAGGTTGGAGGTATCCATATTACATAGCACTTAGCAGCAAAATATGCTATAGGAGGCAGAGAGGTGATGTTCACGAACATAAAATCTGTAAAATCAGTATCGGCAAGTTCGCTCACCGCTCAACTGAACAAAACTGGCTGCCGACAAATTTTCATATCATATCGGCATTATTCTCAGTCAGTAGCAGGCCATATCTCTCAAAAATATCTGCAGTGTGTACCACAACCACGCACAATTTAAGAAACAAGCATCCTTCTTACGTCACTGACATTAAATCACCTCTCGAGTCACAAATGTGTAGTTCTACATCCTCCTAAACTCTCGAACAAATTGAAGGGACACAAGATTTCCCCTTACAAATTCTCAATCCGACAACTCACAACATGAAGTACACTGAGGCAGAAAAACACAACAGCAAAAAAATAATTAATGAAGAGTAATGAAATCCTGAAATTACATTTGTCTGGGTAGTATATGTAAGTGATTTGCATTGCAAGATCGCAGGCTAGTGTCAGTACGAGTTATGCCACTGCAAATATGAAATGCTGGTACATTAATATCCGGTGTAATCGCCAGGATGTTGAATACAAACATGCAAACGGGTGTGCATTGTTTTTTACAGGTGTCTGACGTCAGATTGTGGGATGGAGTTCCATGACTGTGGCACTTCGTTGGTTAATACTGGCACAATGCTAGTTGCAGGTGACGCTGGAGTTTTCGTCTGATGACGTCCATATGTGCTCGGTTGGAGACAAATCTGATGATTGATCCTGCCCAAGACAACATGTCGACACTCTGTAGAGCATGTTGGGTTATAACAGCAGTGTGTGGGCGAATGTTATCCTGTTGGAAAACACTTCCTGGAATGCTGTTCTGTAACTGGGTAACCTCTTTTGATGCTAGTCAGTTGTCAGGATGAGCTTTACTGCAAAGGGCATTTGATTCTAAAGCATTATGTCATGGTGAAAATACTAAATAAATTACTTTTTCTATCTTAACAACATGTGGTGAGGGACGGTTTTTCCGTGGCTCGGGTATGAGGTAGAAAGAAACAGCATTTTTACATAAGATAACTTTTATTGAAAGATTTGTACAATGGTTGCCTTACTGGATTGTTCTGGCTGGGAGAGCGGCAGCTGTGTCATTTGCGAAGCCTTCTGCTGCGTGATCGGCGGCGTCTGATTACGCCTGGCGGTGTGCATCTTGTGTCGCTGTTTCGCCCAGTTGACTGGAGACGCGCATCGTGAGGTGGCCAGTTTAATTATTGAGAACGAAGTCGTGAATCGGATGGTGATACCTTGGATGTGGCGTCCCAATGTTTCTCTTCTCTAAGCGGCCGCGTGTGTCAGTGTTGTGCATCGGCCAGCGGAGCGGCGCAGCGGGGGAAGGCCAGTGTCCCGGACTCTAACAACGGACTCCAGCTTGCCAGTCTTCGGCTGTCAGATCTTCATCACCAGCTCAGAGGTGACTGCTGATGTGAGGCCGTCTCCTTCCCATCCTCACGAGTCACCTGGGTATGTAAAAATCAGTCTTCAAATACCTTCTAACTTCTGTCTTCTGGTGGCAAGGCTGCTGCTTGCTATTCCATTACAGCGGTGGACTTGGTTCTTCTGTGTACGATGTAATCTCTTCCTGCATGCATGACGGTCTTCAGCACCGACTGAACTGTACTGGAACTGAACTCGAACCGAAGCTGAACTGAAAACTACTGTCGGGCCCACTGCATCTGGCATATTTATTTACTTCAGTTCTCTGGAGGTGAACAACTTCACGGTCATTGCCTCTTCTGTCAATTTGAAAAGCTTCTCGAAGGATCTACTTAACATTGGCCATTGGTTCTTGGAATGTAGGTGGGCCTTTGATCACATGTAACAACTGAGAAACACGTGAGCCGGTTGGGCGATGCCCTGACGGCTGAATCGACAGCTTCTGCTTATGTGGGGAGGGCGATGGCTTCTCCTCAACGTACTGACTTGCAAGCGCCGGCCGTTGCCACGGCTACCCTGCCCGCTGTTTGCCAGTGTGTAACTCTTCTAAACTAAACTAAGTTTTTCATTTCTTTTCTAATTTCTACTTCACTTCACATTGATTTTACTAATTTATTTACCTATCTTAAGTTCCACTCAACAGTTCATGAATTGCAGTGCAACAGGTCAAATCGACAAATTTACAAACAAATTTGCAGTCAGGGTGTGTGCAATAACTATGACACTGCTACAGCTGTCATACAAAAATGCACCCGAGACTGTAACTCCAGCTGTAGCTCCAGTGTGTATCCAACATGCAGACGGGTTGATTGGAAGCCCTCCACTGGCTTCATTCTAACCAACACATGGCCATCTCTGGTACCGAGGCAGAACCATCATTCATCAAAAGAGAAACCTACAGACCTTCACCCTGCCCTCCAATCAGCTCTCTCTTGACAC
Source organism: Schistocerca nitens (assembly GCF_023898315.1). Taxonomy (NCBI): domain Eukaryota; kingdom Metazoa; phylum Arthropoda; class Insecta; order Orthoptera; family Acrididae; genus Schistocerca; species Schistocerca nitens. The sequence goes on along the minus strand of NC_064620.1, from coordinate 34,263,437 downwards.
CACTGAAGGCGCAGAACTTGGTGGTTTGGGGTCAGTGGAGAGCAGGCTATACAGCGTCTCGGTCAGAGCTGGGCTTTGAAGTAACTTATTTGTACAAATTCATTGTGTCAGTATTGCCAGCTACTGCTCGAATTACTGCTGTAGATGCAGTACCGATGCGCCAGAGCCAAACGACGAACCCGATAGTCTTCCCCCTTGGTAGTGCCATGTGACCGTCCAGAGCCCACTGTTCTTGCGACCGTACACTCGCGTGACCATCACTGCCAGTAGCCGTGTACAGTAGCTACATTCCTGCCAAGTCTTTTTTGCAGTATTGCAGAAGGAACATCAAGCTTCTAGTAGCGCAATTACACGTCCTCGTTCAAATTCAGTGAGGTGCTGATGATGGCGTTTCTCTCCCCTTGAATGTATTCCACCTTGCGTTACACTGCAAATGAGACCTACCTCAAAGTTTTTCACGGCAGAATCACACGTGTCCTAAAGTTCAAAAATCTGTAACACTTGTTTGGATGTAGGACCAGAACGTTTAAGTATTTTTGTCAGCCGTGCCAGTTTTCGTCTTATCGATTCTTCTCCATTTCGGCGTTTGAGATGTGGTCGCAAGGAGGCGCGCAAGAGGGAGGGTCGGTCGAGCGAACACGAGAGACAACCATTGCAGCGAATTCTGTCGCTATAAAAACGTCCATAGGCGTCGCCTTCGGCTGCATTGCGGGCGTTTTGGAATGGACTGCTGACCGAGCAAGTTTGGTGGTCGTTAGCCGATTGTAAGTGGTTGTAGATCCTGACTCGTGACCTACTTTTCCGGTGCTGTTGGGCACAGATTTCAGCTGAAGTAATAAAGTGATGCTGTATTTAGGTCATTCGTTGGAGACACGATTTCTCCCTCTGTGTTACAAGTATGACCCTGGACAGATTACGGGTTGCTTCTCTAACTCTGTTTATAATTTATCTTGTGGTTCGTCGCTACGAAACTTGTTGTGCCATTCTGACTGCGGTAATTCGTGTTGGCGTCGATATTCTGATTTACCATTTACACCTAGGATCTTACTGTGTATGTTAGTGTTAGTCTATTTCAGAAAGCACTGTGTATCATTTAACAAAATGTTCAAATGGCTCTAAGCGTTATGGGAGTTAACAGCTGAGGTCATCAGTCCCCTAGAACTTAGAACTACTTAAATCTAACTAACCTAAGGACATCACACACATCCATGCCTGAGGCAGGATTCGAACGTGCGGCCGTAGCAGTAGCTTCCGGACTGAAGCGCCTATAACCGCTCGGCCACAGCGGCCGGCTATCATTTCACAGATCGATGCACAATGTATTGTCATTCAGCCTGACCTTTCTGAGGTGCCTTAAATATTTGTGTCCATCTAGGAAGTGTAATTATTGTAAGGCTAGTTTCTTTTTATTTTTTGCCTTTCCATGAGGTAATCTCATGTCAGTATCATTTTAATTCCTTGTTTTAAGTACCTGGGGTTTGAGTGTGATTCAGTTACTACTTGAACACAGTGACAATTTGTATAACATGTTTTAGTGCTAATTTGATGTTCTTTTACCCAATATTGTTCTCAGTACACTTCGATGGGTACATTTAGGAGGAAAAGATGAATGGAGTCCTCCCTTTTTTTAGGTTAGAGGGTCTCAGGGAACCACAGAAAGGGTATCCGCCTGAAAGGAGGCAGGAAAAACACAGTAAAGTAGTTGTAGAAACGATTGGTATTGTAGTTGTAAATGGTCGTAGCTATGTTGGGAAAGAACCAGAGCTTCAAGCCCTAATAGAGAGCAATGAAACTCAAGTAGTTATAGGTAGAGAAACTTGCCTAAAGCCGGAAATAAGTTCATTCGAACATTTTTTAAACGATCTAAAAGTGTTCCAGAAGGAGACATTAAATACAGTTGGTGGTGGAGTATTTATTGCAGCCAGAAGTAGTTTCACTTGTAGTGAAATTGAAGTAGATAGTTCTTGAGAAACAGTATGGGTAGAGGTTATACCTGACAATCGGACTAAACTATTAATGTGGATCGTTTTGCAGACCACCCGACTCAGAAGATATAGTTGCTGAACAGTTCAAAGAAAAATTGAGTCACATCTCAAATAGGTACCCTAGTCATTCAATTACACTCGGCGGTGACTTCAATCTACCCTCAATATGTTGGAAACACTATACGTTTAAAGCCGGCGACATCCATAATACGACATCCGAAATTGTACTGAATGCTTTCTCAGAAAATTATTTTGAACAAATAGTTCATAAGGCCACTCGAAGCGTAGATGGTTGCTAAAGCATACTTTACCTTTTAACAACAAATAATCCTGGACAAATAGTGAGTATCGTGACGAATACAGGGATTAGCGATCACAAGGCAGTTGCTGCTAGGCTCAATACCGTAACACCTACAACCATCAAAAAGGAAAGAAAAGTATATCTATTTAAAAAAAGCTGACAAAAATGCTCTTAATGCCTTTCTAAGAGACAGTCTGCACTCCTTTCGATCTGACTGTGTTGCGGCGGGTGGATTTATTGTTTATATAATTGTAGAAAAGATGTTTCCCGGCCGATTAGCAACATATGTGGGGCGGCGGGTAGAATAATTGTTGATATAAAATGTTCCTTTTATTTATTTAATTCTGTTGTTTGCCGGTCTCAACACTGCTCTCCAATTACAATATTGGCTACCAGAAAGTGATTAGCGAAACATGAAGCCTGTAATTAGAATTCCTAGTGCCCACTTCATCTGAGAAATACATTTATAGCTACAGCTTATAGCTCTGGGGAATTAGGAGATTGTCTGGGATTCATAATCAAAAACGGTTCTCTCTAAAATGTTCACTATATTCTGAAGTCACACACCAAAAAGAATCCACACAATCCAACTACCAGAGCAGTTCTGAGTCTAATGCGCTGATGCAACTATAACTGTTCAAATTAAATGTTTAAGTTTATGCTCGCCATAATTTGATGATAATGTTCATCAAACGCCACGCTAAATAATGGTAGAATGTATGTCCCGCGGCGGCACGTGAAAATACGACATATGCAAACTGAAGATAGATCATTAAAGTCATCCCAGAATTAACATTTGACTCGAAAACGATTTCATGGTTACGCGTATCCAGAGTAACTTATTACGGCATCCAAGGCTGTTTATAGCAATGATACCGACGCGACGCGACTCCCGGCACAGGTGGAGTGCTAATCAGCATCTGGAGAGAACTGGGGCTTTTTCCTTTCGCGCAGCGTTCTTATATATAAAGCCGCGGTACGGACAGCTGAGGGAACACCTGATAAAATCCGCTCTCCCGACTAGCCGCTGGGCTAGTAATGCACCACTTCAAGTTATCGAATAAATCATTGCTTCCTTTGCTGATGGCTGATGAAGCTCTCAATTTAAATATGCATATCAGCACACAGGTAAGTAATCATAATTAAAATCTGACGTGGCTAAGTCAAATATTTTGGGCGAGAGAATTAATTTAATTACACTACATGCAGTAGACGAGCTCTGAACTTGCTCTTTGGAGATACGCTATCGCTATAGTTTTATAGTTAGGCAGTTGAAACTTCTCACATCTTTATGATTATAGCGGATCTCCCCTCTACCTAAATTTAAAGATCCTAGCTTTATTTATTGGCCTACTTAATCTAATCTTGGTTCCTTAATTTCTAAGACAAAAACCAGAAAATCATGAATTTCAACTAAAATTTCAATTTGTGAGATCCAGAATACTGTTTCAACTAAATTATTATGAAAAAGGAATCTAAATATAAATTTTTAAGTTTCTAGCTCTTTTCTGTTGCGCCAATGATTTTTACAGAAAAACATCCAAATTTCGTAAATGGTTAAAGTTATTGAACTGATATTCAACACATATTGATTTAGTATTACTCCTGACATGGTAGAAACGTTTCAGGTTATTTACTTGATTTTTAAAGTATTGCGCAACATTTGTGACGTCTGAGCTAGTTAGAGCGGACTAGGCTGGCACACAAGGGAAAGACTGATGTAAATTTTATACGGCGTGAGTAGGCTGCTTCCCTACATCAACCTCTACTTAATTTTTTTAATGTAATGGAAAAGAAAGAAAAAAATTTATTACAAAAAGGGAAGCAAGAGTGCAGCTTAACTTCCTATGAAAAATTAAAATTTAAATGTAAACATATAGAAATATTAAAAGAAAACTTATTACCTACTTCAATTATTAAATTTCTGGCATGTTCACTGCCCCTTAAGCAACATTATCATTCAAAATTTAAGCAAAATCAATGAAACACTTTGGCATACATATTGCCTTAGAGAAACACATAAAATATGTAAAATTATGATAATCTTAAATCCATTAAATACATTTTCACATACATAAATTCTAAGAAAATAACACAGTTATTCATGATACATAAACAGCAGTCTTTTCTAAACCTGAAAGAAAATTTCACAACTCATGACAATTTAATTTTTACGCACGTGGTAGTAGCCGCTTTGGCTGGCGTTCCACACTTCCATTCACAAGGGTAGAGGAGGGGAAGTTGCTATGGAGTGCGTCCTTCACGTTAACTCTAATTTACATGGGGAAAGGGGAGGGGTCGCTGTGAGTTGTGTCCAAGTCACTCCACGCTTTCACGCAGCTACCAGGCTGCCATTATCTGGTTTGTCCTGTAAAACAAACAAAAAGAGTGCCTCAGACTCTGTTCACTTAATATCTAAGGGAGGGTCACAATGAAATGGGGATATATACATTTTATCTTTCAATATGTTACTGGAACAAAGTTAACAGAACTTTTTCAATTTTACTCTTGCGGTTACTTAACTGTCATAAAATCGGTAAACAAATGGCTCAAAACGCCGTTAGTCACGTACTAGAGAAAATTTATGCTCAAGGCATAAATCATCAATCCTATTTAATTTCAATTTATTATTTCTGGGCCGGAACACTAAACCAATGTTCGGTACATTCCTGATACATACGTATTTTATTTACTTAGCTGACTCATCTTCGATTACCTTATTCTTAGAGAAAGTATGAGTATTTTTGACTAGTAGTTGTCTTCTCAGCTTCTTTGTACATGTGAGTAACTCGTGGTAATAGTACAGTTCTGAGTGTTCAAAACACACTACGTTTAGTTGACTACTAAATCCACTTATTGGTCCTCTGCTGCTGTGTCAGTTCCACATCTGCAATTATGTACTTACTTCATCGAAGTGTATTTATGCTGAGCTATAAATAATGTTTCAAGTCTGCCATTACGTTAATCAGTTATGTTGCTAGTGTATGTACGTATTTAACACTCACTCTATTAACATAGCACATTTATTTCATATCTATAGTGTATTGCAGCTGATCAGTTTGCTCACGTGGCAATCAATTTCCACTCGATCGGACGCTGAAACCTCAGGTAGTCTCTCTGATCTACCACTAAAATGCCTTAAGTAATTATGGACGAGCGTAATGCTAAATTCCTTAAACCTATAGGACACCATGAGCTGCTCTGTCTCATCTAACATAAGGGTACCTATGGTCGCATTCACGCCTCCAACTCATAACCTCAATACATGTAGGTGTGTCCTGTCACACACTACACCAAATAACGGCCAGCTCCAACCTTATAAATATTTCAGGGACGCGTCCTTCACGTCTCAACCACAAACACTACTCAATTCTATTACACTGCCATTCCTTGCTACACAAGGTGAGTTCATTTTTACAACTTATCTGCGTATTTTTCATAACACTAAGCAATCTCTTTTACTATTAATTAGTTAGCTCTAATGCATACAATAGGTTTCACTGCCACTTCAGCTCCTGCTTGTACACGAATTTGTATATCTTTTTAAATCACTGTTGGTGGAACATTTCCAATAAAACAACAACTTTGTACTTATAATATTACCAGGGTTCTCTACATACTTGTTACTCAAATACCTTTGTATCTTAATTACATCATACTTCTCTGTTCTTTATGTCACTGTTAGGTTTGTCACATTAGGCATTTTCTGCACTAATCGGTTACAGAACTCATGGCTTGACAGCCATGACAGAAAAATTTAGTATTGCAAAGAAGGAGTCGAAACTTTGGTAGATAGGAAAGATGAAGAGAGAGTGAAATCTGAAATGGGAAAGAAGATCTCACACATCTGGCACTGCACAGCTGCCACACTGTGTAGAGGTTACAGAACAACCTCCTCCATACAGAATTCATTAGCTTAATGCTGGCTTGATCGTCATACCGGAAGATTTTAGTATTTGAGAGTAAGAGCCGAAATTTTGGTGGATAGGAAAGATGAAGAATGAGTGAGACCTGAAAAGGAAAGAAGATCTCACACAGCTGGGACTACACAGCTGCCACACTGTGTAGAGGTTACAGAACAACCTCCTCCCTACAGAATTCATTCACTTATGAACTTCCTTAGGTCGATCACATTCCTGAGACCTAATAGCCTTTTACTTTTAGGGTACTCTGGCCTATATGCATTGGCATGTGGTTTCCTATTATCCTGAAAGGTCCTTGGTATATGAACATGAGTTTCTTTGTTTCTGCATTTATTTTCCTTGATTTTTCCATGGTTTTGACAAGGACTAACTGACCTATTTCAAAACTGGTCGGTACAGCTTTTGTGCCATGACGCTTCTTTCTTTCTAATGTGTTTAGCTTACTTCTACTAAGATTAACATCTTCGTCCCAATATCTCCTACTTTTCAGAACTCGTATAGGCAGCTCCCAAGTTTCATCATTAGTTACTACATGTTTATCAATAAAAGGTACCGTAATTACTCCAGTTATCAGCAAGACAATTTTTAACTGGCTTCTTTCAAAGTCAACAACACTGATATTTTGATAAGAAATGTATGCCAATTAAAACTTCAATACTGAGATTATTTACAATTAAGCATGGATGATCAATTAAATTACCATTAATGTTAAAGGGCAGCAAAGTTTCTTGTTTTACCGTTTTTGACACCTTGCCAGTAGCACCAATTATTCTTAGTCCTGATACCCTCATTATTGTAAGCTTGTCTTTACCAGGTAACGAATCAAAGAAAGACTGACATATCGCACTCACCTCACTTCCACCGTCTAAGAGACAACGTACATTGATACCCAACATATTCACTATTATTATAGGGTGGCTTATTCTAGTTTGTACAGGTGGCTCCTCAAACTCATCCAATAGTTCCTTTTGGATTTGTCTCCAACTAAAGTGATAGACATCTATCTTCATTACATTTAGGTCAAAGTGTGTAGGGGTTCCCTGAATTACATTTTCAGCTGCCTTTTCTAGTCGGTCTACTAATTTCAAATCGAAACACCGCACTACTCATTACATTTAGTTTGCTGAACACGACCCAAATTACTGTAGTCTGAGCGATTCTGCGCCTCCAGACCGGGCATAACACTAGTTACAGCTAAACCACTTTCACTATTATCGTCGGATTCCATCTCAAGTGACAACTGGTCACAGCTACTGGGTTCATCGACCCCCAACAGGCTATCCTCTACATTCTCACCTACCTCCTGTCCTAAATCTATTAGTACAGTATCAACATCCTGCACAGGCACTTTAGATAAGAGCAGACCATCCTCATCGTAAATATAAGCATGAATTTCTTCTGCTTCTTCACCTGACAATTCAGTATTTTGTAGTTCTTCCCTGCCATTACACTGCTGCGCCTTCTCTTTCTCTTCCCACTTAGAAAGCGTCTCTAACACGGTATCTATCAAATACTGTGAGTGATCTATTACTTCTGCTGTATCCTTAGATGCTACCGATCCCTCATCCACATGTTCAGTCTGAGTATTCTGATCTGTCTTACCAATTACTGTAACTACTGGCTTAGGAAAAATAACCACCTGGTGAGCGCTGGTGTCTTCATAGATGGGAACTAGTTTTCCTGCCTCGGCCTCCTACTGTTTCATTTATTTCCATTATAGTTAACTGGCACAGCATTGCTTTCTGCACTGTTGTTTACCTGCATAATTTTGTTCGGAACAAAATTACTATCATTTGGACGCCATTGTTGGTTCTGATAATTATTTTTCCAATTCCTACCTCTCTTAGGATGGCGAACACCTTCTGTTCTGATGTTTACATTGCCATTATGCCCGTTCTTAAAATTACTACTAGTGTTATTACCATTTCTGTTATTACGTGCTTGCTCCTCATTGGCAGCCACACGTTCTACACGTTCCAAATATTCAATGAAACGATGTTTTACACTTCACCATAGCATCAGCTCACCAACGCATGGCGTCACCTGCTAAATGGCTTCTAATAAATGAGATTTTCTCTCGTTCAGACCAAGTTGGTGGAATCACATCTTCAAAATCGTTCCAGTAATCTAGCGGGTGAATATTTTTATCTGGATCGAACCGCAAGAACTGCCGACATCCGATACATGCGGCGTTTGCAGCTACAACTTATTGTACACTACCATTACCAGAAGTTACTGAAGCTTCTTTACTCTCAATGTTAGCAATGTTAGTACTAATATTTTCTACTTTCATTTCAACATTATCTACTCTTTGCACAATATGAGTAGTATCAATTTTGATTGCGTCTACTTCTGCTTGACATATGTTTACTTTTATATTAACATCTTTAAACCTATCTGAGCACAGTTCAGATTCCGCCTCAATCTTTTCTGTTAACCTGTGCTCCAGCTTCGCATCTTCCATTTGGAAGTCTTTGCGAACCTCAGCAACCTCGGATTTTACTGTTTTATACATTTCAGAAAATTGCTGAGCAACCTTTTTCTTAATATCCTCATGATTGTAATCAATTTTATAATTCAAACTGTCCAGATCCTCTTTCAACTTATTGCAACCAGCCTTGAAGGTATTGTCCATTACCTCCAATCGTTTATTAAAATTAGTTTGGCTGGCCACAATCTCATACTTTAATTCATCTGTCTTTTTAACATTACTGGCTGACATTTTTGTATTACTGCTTTTGACCTCAGTTATTTCAGACTTTAATTCAGCATTACTGGTAGCTATTGCTTGTAATATAACATTTAAATCAATAGCCCCAATATCTTTGGGTTGCTCACTAGCTGGTTTTTTTATCACACTCAGATTACGAAAAACTACCTCCAACACCAGAATCATCAAAACTAAATGAAACTTCTGATTGACCAGTCATATCTAGCTTCCCTTTTTAAACTCTACCATCTCTGATGCCTGTTTCATTTTTAATTCATCAGAGAAACTATCATCCAATAAATTAACAATTTCTGATTTCTGCTTTACTACGGGGGTCTCTATTATGGAATCATTGCCCCTTTTCACACTACTATCAGTAGACAATACTTCATATTTCACTTTAACATTACTATTTTCCTGCATATTTACACTTGAACCGTTGTCTCGATTGCAGTTCCATCAACAGACATAGGTTCTGATTTAAGTTTAACCTCAGTTTCTTCTGGCGGTTCCATCGCCGACAGTCATTTAATACAGGTTAGTAAAATTTTAACAGCTTTTCACTTAACTCAGTTCCTTCTGCACGACGTATGGCGTTGCCGGCGTGGCGAACCAGGATTACTGATGTGACGCGCCGCTTAAACTGCAGACGGCCCTTTGATGGCTGCTATGTGGCCCGCAACTGCAGGCGCAGCTCAGGTTGCTCCGGCGGACGACTGCGGTGAGGCGAAACTGGCTTCTCGCGATGCCGGCAGCGCCGCTAGACTCAGTGCCAGTTCTGTCAATCCAGAGGCGTTGTTAATCCAATTGCATCGTCCACATGCACACGTAACACTATCACTGTTCTATACTCAGCTGCGTGTCGCATTTCACTCCTGAATCCGAATATTTAAAAATCATTTTCACTTTTACTCAGTTTATTTCCCGGCCGATGCACCATATGTTGGGCGGCGAGTGGAATAATTGTTGATATAAAATGTTCCTTTTATTTATTTAATGCTGTTGTTTGCCCTTCTCAACACTGCTCTCTAATTACAATATTGGCAACCAGAAAGTGATTAGCAAAACGTGAAGCCTGTAATTACAATTCCTAGTGCCCACTTTATCTGAGAAATACATTTATAGCTACAGCTTATAGCTCTGAGGAATTAGGAGATTGTCTGGGATTCATAATCAAAAATGATTCTCTCTAAAATGTTCACTATATTCTGAAAGTCACAGGCCAAAAAGAATCCACACAGTCCAACTACCAGAGCAGTTCTGAGTCTAATGCGCTGATGCAACTATAACTGTTCAAATTAAATGTTTAAATGAATGCTCGTCATAATTTGATGATAATGTTCATCAAACGTCACGCTAAATAATTGTAGAATGTCTGTCCCGCGGCGGCACGTGAAAATACGACATACGCAAACTGAAGATAGATCATTAAAGTCATCCCAGAGTTTACACTTCACTCGAAAACGATTTCATGATTACGTGTATCCCAAGTAACTTATTACGGAATCCGAGGCTGTTTATAGTAATGATACCGACGCGACGTGACTCCTGGCACAGGTGGAGCACCAATCAGTGTCTGGAGAGAACGGGGCCTTTTTCTTTCGCGCAGCGTTCTTATATATAAAGCCGCGGTGCGGACGGCTAAGAGAACACCTGATCAAATCCGCTCTCCCGACTAGCCGCTGTGCTGGTAATGCACCACTTCAAGTTATAGAATAAATCATTGCTTCCTTTGCTGATGGCCGATGAAGCTCTCAATTTAAATATACAATCAGCACACAGGTAAGTAATCACAATAAAAGTCTAACGTGGCTAAGTCAAATATTTTGGGCGAGAGAATTAATTTAATTACACTACATGCAGTAGACGAGCTCTGAACTTGCTCTTTGGAGATACCCTATCGCTATAGTTTTATAGTTATTCAGTTGAAACTTCTCACATCTTTATGATTATAGCGGATCTCCCTTCTACGTAAATTTAAAGATCCTAGCTTTATTTATTCGCCTACTTAATATAATTTTGGTTCCTTAATTTCTAAGACAAAAACGTGAAAATCATGAATTTCAACTAAAATTTTAATTTGTGAGATCCAGAATACTGTTTCTACTAAATTATTAAGTAAAAGGAATCTAAATATAAATTTTTAAGTTTCTAGCTCTTTTCTGTTGCGCCAATGATTTTTACAGAAAAACATCCAAATTTCGTAAATGGTTAAAGTTATTGAACTGATATTGAACACATATTGATTTAGTATAACTCCTGACATGGTAGAAACGTTTCAGGTTATTTACTTGATTTTTAAAGTGTTGCGCAACATTTATGGCGTCAGAGCTAGTTAGAGCAGACTAGGCTGGCACACAATGGAAAGACTGATGTGAATTTTATAAGGCGTGAGTAGGCTGCTTCCCTACATGACCATTACTTCTCTTCAAATCACATTAATCATGGAATCGAAACACACAGCAACAGAACGTACCAGCGTGACTACAAACACTCTGTTACTGGAAATGTTCAAAATGTCCTCCGTTAGAGAGGATACATGCATCCACCCTCCGTCGCATGGAATCCCTGATGCGCTGATGCAGCCCTGGAGATTGGCGTATTGTATTACAGCCGTCCACAATTCGAGCACAAAATCTCTAAATTTGGTACCGGGGTTATGTAGACAAGAGCTTTCAAATGCCCCATAAATGAAAGTCAAGAGTGTTGAGGTCAGGAGAGCGTGGAGGCCATGGAATTGGTCCGCCTCTACCAATCCATCAGTCACCGAATCTGTTGTTGAGAAGCGTACGAACACTTCGACTGAAATGTGCAGGAGCTCCATCGCGCATGAAACACATGTTGTGTCGTACTTGTAAAGGCACATGTTCTAACAGCACAGGTAGAGTATCCCGTATGAAATCATGATAACGTGCTCCATTGAGCGTAGGTGGACGAAACTAAAATGAGCTCTAACATGGAAATTAAGCATTTCAGGGCACATGTCCACATAACATCTTTTCTTTATTTGTGTGTGAGGAATGTTTCCTGAAAGTTCGGCCGTACCTTTTTGTAACACCCCGTATACCACATAAATTAATAATTGATGGTACTGATCCTCCATGGTACACAAAGCGGGTCAGAGAGTTGTTGCAGAAGCAACGAAAAAGGTATGCCAAATTTAAAAGAACGCAAAATCACCAAGATTGGCAAAGTTTTACAGAAAATCGAAATATGGCGCGTACCTCAATGCGAGATGCTTTTAATAATTTCCACAACGAAATTCTGTCTCGAAATCTGGCAGAAAACCCAGAGAGATTCTGGTCATACATAAAGCACACGAGTGGCAAGACGCAATCAATATCTTCACTGCGTGATAACAACGGTGAAGTCACTGATGACAGTGCCACTAAAGCAGAGTTATAAAACACGGTTTTCCGAAACTCTTTCACCAAAGAAGACGAATTAAATATTCCTGAATTCCAATCAAGAATAACTGCCAAGATGCGAAACGTAGAAGTAGATATCGTCGGTGTAACAAAGCAGCTTAAATCACTTAATAAAGCAAGGCCTCCGGTGCAGATTGTATACCAGTCAGGTTCTTCTCAGAGTATTCTGATACAATAGTTCCATATTTAGCAATTGCTGTATATACAACCGCTCGCTCACACAAAGGTCCGTAACCAAAGACTGGAAAATTGCTCAGGCCACTCCAATACCCAAAAAGGGAAGTAGGAGTAATCCGCTGAATTACAGGCCCATATCGCTAACGTCGATTTGCAGTATGGTTTTGGGAGAAATACTGTATTTGAACATTATGAAGTATCCCGAAGAATACGATTTACTGACACATAGTCAGCACCGATTCAGAAAATATCGTTGTTGCGGAAAACAACTAGCTCTTTATACTCATGAAGTATTGAGTGCTATCGACAGGGGGCGTCAAGATAACTCCATATTTTCAGATTTTCAGAAGGCTTTCGACACCGCTCCCCACAAGCGTCTCCTACGCAAACCGTGTGCGTATGGAATATCACCTCAATTGTGCCACTGGTATCGTGATTTCCTCTCAAAAAGATCACAGTTCGTAGTAATAGACGGAAAGTCATCGACTAAAACAGAAGTAATATCCGGCGTTCCCCAATGAAGTGTTATACGCCCTGTATTGTCCCTGATCCACATTAACGACATAGGAGACAATCTGAGCAGCCCTCTTAGATTATTTGCAAATTATTCTGTTATTTACCGTCTTTTAAAGTCATCAGACGACCAAAATGAATTGCAAAATGGTTTAGATAAGATATGTGTGTGGTGCTGAACGTGGCAGTTGACCCCGAATAAAGAAAAGTGTGAAATTATTCACATGAGTACTAAAAGATATGAGCTAAATTTCGACGACGCGATAAGTCACACAAATCTGAAGGCTGTAAATTCAACTAAGTACTTAGGGATTACAGTTACAATTAACCTAACTTGGAACGATCACAAACATAATGTTGTGGGTAGAGCAAACCAAAGACTGCGATTCATTGACAGAACACTTACAAGGGAACTTCCCCATCGCACCCCCCCCCCCCCCAAGATTTAGTTATAAGTTTGCACAGTACATAGGCCTTGAAAGACTGAACACAGATCAACCGAGAAAACAGGAAGAAGTTATGTGGAACTAGGAAAAAAATAAGCAAAATACACAAACTGAGTAGTCCATGCGCAAGATATGCAACAACAAGGATAGCATGAACTCAGGAGCCCCGTGGCCCGTGGTTAGCGTGAGCAGCTGCGGAACGAGAGGTCCTTGGTTCAAGTCCTTCCTCAAGCGAAAAGTTTACTTTTCTTTATTTTCGCAAAGTTATGATCTGTCCTTTCGTTCATTGACGTCTCTGTTCACTCTAATAAGTTTAGTGTCTGTATTTAGCGTACTCTTTTGCCCGCATCCCGTGGTCGTGCGGTAGCGTTCTCGCTTCCCACGCCCGGGTTCACGGGTTCGATTCCCGGCGGGGTCAGGGATTTTCTCTGCCTCGTGATGGCTGGGTGTTGTGTGCTGTCCTTAGGTTAGTTAGGTTTAAGTAGTTCTAAGTTCTAGGGGACTTATGACCACAGCAGTTGAGTCCCATAGTGCTCAGAGCCATTTTAGTACTTAGCGACCGCACCGCAAAACCGTGCGATTAGTAGACGAAAGAACGTGCCTCTTCAATGGGAACCGAAAACATTTGATCCCAAGGTCATAGGTCAACCGATTCCTCCACAGGAAAACACGTGTGAAATATGCTATACTACACTGGTGACGGCGCGTGCGTCACATGACAGGAATATGTTGTCGACACACATAACTTGTACACTTGACGAATGGGTAAAAAGATTCTTCTTCCTTGCCCGATTTAGGTTTTCTTGTGGATGTGATAATCACTCCCAAAAAAGTGATGAAAACGTAAGAGTTTGTCACATAAACTGCAACAAATGAATGCAACAGTCACAGTCGCACAGTTTTTCCTGTGCTCTGTGAAAACATTTGTTTTTAACGTTTTCAAGCTTTTCCGTGTGTAGACCGTCAAATCCTGCATATGTCCAAGCAAATCTGAAAATGTCCTGGAATTTTGGAGAGCGAAGTTGATTATGTGTGAGTGCCGGAACTTCGATAATTGACACACGATCACGTAAACAATACTGCTCTGTGTACCTGTGCAGGTTCGCAAAATAATAGTGTGAAAATAAAAAAATTAACCTTTTCACTCGTGGGAAGACTTGAACCAAGGACCACTCATTCCACAGCTGCTCACGCTAACCACGGGAACACGGCGCTCATGAGCTTACCTTCTCCTAGATGTTGCATATGTTGCGCATGGACTACTCAGTTTGTGTATTTTGCTTATTTTTTCCTAGTTCCACACAACTTCTTCCTGTTTTCTCGACTGATCTGTGTTCAGATTTTCGAGGCCTATCCACTGTGCCAACTTGTAACTAAATTCGAGAGGGATGCAATGGGGAGGTTCCCTTGTTAGAAGGTGCAACAGATCTACTAAAGAGACTGCTCACACCGCGCTTGTCCGACCTATTCTGGAGCATTACTGTGTGGTGTGGGATCCGTATCAGGTGCGACTGACGGATGATATTGAAAATGTTAAAAGAAGGGCGGCTCGTTTTGTATTAGTGCGAAATAGGGGAGATAGTGCCACAGACATGATACGTGAATTGGAGTGGCAATCATTAAAACAAAGGCGTTTTTCTTTGCAACGCGATCTAGTCATGAAATTTCAATCACCAGCTTTCTCCTCCGATTGCGAAAACATTCTGTTGGCACCCACCTATATAGGGAGAAATGATCATAACGATAAAATAAGAGAAATCAGGACTCGCCAGAAGAATTTAGTTGCTCCTTTTTCCCGCGCGCCGTTCGTGAGTGGAACGGTAGAGAGACAGCTTGAAGGTGGTTCATTGAACCGTCTGCCAGACAATTGTGAATAGCAGAGTAATCAAGTAGATGTAGATGTAGCGCCTTAGAAATTCAAATCACTGGAAATGATATCGTGCAGAGTATCTTGGAGGGTATGAAACCAGAGGACAGGGTATGAAACCGCAGGACCGGTCCCGGGTGCTGTTTGCTAGTAGATCCACGTCCCTTGCGGAAGTAGATGATTCGGTGGCTGTTATTGGGGGGTTGCGGTTCGCTGACGAATGTCGTAGGAAACTCAGTGAGCCGGGCTCTTGCGCTAGTGAAATCCCCGAGGGGTGTGGTAACATTTTGCCCGTTCAGTCCAAAACCAGATCATGTCACCGATGCGGTGATGGTGGGCATTTAGTTCGGGGCTGCCCGGTTAAGCAGGAGCCTCGTCCGAACAGCTGGCGCAAGGAGAAGTGGGCCGTGGCCGGTCGGTCAAAACTGCCCAAGCGTTGTGGCCAAATTACGTCAGTTATAGGGCGGACACTACTTTATGTTTGCCCGCCACTAAACCAGGGGCCCTTGTGAACCTTGCTTCTCTCTGGTGATAGTGTTTCATTATTACGAGGTGCATTCAAGTTCTAAGGCCTCCGCTTTTCTTTCTCATTAACTACTCACCCGAAATCGATGAAACTGGCGTTACTTCCCGACGTAATCGCCCTGCAGACGTACACATCTTTCACAACGCTGACGACATGATTCCATGGCAGCGGCGAAGGCTTCTTTAGAAGTCTGATTTGACCACTGGAAAATCGCTGAGGCAATAGCAGCACGGCTGGTGAATGTGCGGCCACGGAGAGTGTCTGTCATTGTTGGAAAAGGCCAAAAGTCACTAGGAGCCAGGTCAGGAGAGTAGGGAGCATGAGGAATCACTTCAAAGTTGTTATCACGAAGAAACTGTTGCGTAACGTTAGCTCGATGTGCGGTTGCGTTGTCTTGGTGGAACAGCAACCGCGCAGCCCTTCCCGGACGTTTTTGTTGCAGTGCAGGAAGGAATTTGTTCTTCAAAACATTTTCGTAGGATGCATCTGTTACCGTAGTGCCCTTTGGAACGCAATGGGTAAGGATTACGCCCTCGCTGTCCCAGAACATGGACACCATCATTTTTTCAGCACTGGCGGTTGCCCGAAATTTTTTTGGTGGCGGTGAATCTGTGTGCTTCCATTGAGCTGACTGGCGCTTTGTTTCTGGATTGAAAAATGGCATCCACGTCTCATCCATTGTTACAACCGACGAAAAGAAAGTCCCATTCATGCTGTCGTTGCGCGTCAACATTGCTTGGCAACGTGCCACACAGGCAGCCGTGTGGTCGTCCGTCAGCGTTCGTGGCACCCACCTGGATGACACTTTTCGCATTTTCAGGTCGTCATTCAGGATTGTGTGCACAGAACCCACAGAAATGCCAACTCTGGAGGCGATCTGTTCAACAGTCATTCGGCGATCCTCCAAAACAATTCTCTCCACTTTCTCGATCATGTCGTCAGACCGGCTTGTGTAAGCCCGAGGTTGTTTCGGTTTGTTGTCACATGATGGTCTGCCTTCATTTAACTGTCGCACCCACGAACGCACTTTCGACACATCCATAACTCCATCACCACATGTCTCCTTCAACTGTCGATGAATTTCAATTGGTTTCACACCACACAAATTCAGAAAACGAATGATTGCACCCTGTTCAAGTAAGGGAAACGTCGCCATTTTAAGAATTTAAAACAGTTCTCATTCTCGCCGCTGGCGGTATAATTCCATCTGCCGTACGGTGCTGCCGTCTCTGGGACATATTGACAATGAACGCGGCCTCATTTTAAAACAATGCGCATGTTTCTATCTCTTTCCAGTCCGGAGAAAAAAAATCGGAGGCCTTACAACTTGAATGCACCTCGTAGATTATCAGTGTTACATTGCATTCAGAGGGACTGGTTTAATGCCTCTGTTGTGAGCATCATCTCAGAGATGTCGGGCTTTTAATGGGCAGAAGTTACTTCTGGTAGGTGAAATACGGGTGAAATTAAGAATTCTCGTGTCCCATTAACCTTTTGGTGATTAGGGATCTATCGGTTAAGTTATTATTAGGTTGTGATTTCATACAACAAACAGGATTTGTTATGGATTACGGTGGCTGCATTGATTTCTTTAAATTTAGTCCTAGTGTGTCAACGTAGCCTTATGTTCTTGCCAAAGGTTTCCCAGAGGTAATGTTGTGCAGACCCAAGCATCCGATTTTGACGTCCATCACCCGGGGGCCGCCGTGTGTAGAAAATTATTGGATTTTCTTGATCGCTTCCCTGATGTCTTAACTAATTAACTGTCCAACATTCTGCGTGGTTTCTGTTTGTTATAAGTCGTGTCTCCCTACCACTTTCGCGCAACGACGCTCTGAGCGTGTTTTTTAGGGAATTGACTAGTTTGAACCTGGGACCTGTTGCTGGTAAGGAGACGCCAGACCACAATGACATGTAGAGTTCAGAAGAGTTCAGTGAGACTAGCGACGATATAATCAAATACTTAATGATATCAGCGTCAGCTCCACTGCACTCCCTGTAAAACAATCTTAATACTAGCTAAATTTAGTGGAAGGGGTTCAAGGCTTTCCTATTTTTAGTTGGCTGGTAAAATAACGTCGAAAAAACAGTTAAGTTTACCATTGGAAATGTTATTCTACTCACAAAACATTGTTTATAAATTGCACTATTGATAAAAGGAAATGTTTTTATACAGGATGATAAAAACCAACTGCGTTCTACAAAAATGTGAACGAATATTCCCTGAATGGGTTTCCAAGTTCTACAATGGATCGAAGGATCACCTATGCCATATATCTATAATCTAGGTTTAAATTAAGTTTCACAAAAGAGAAAACTATCAAAACGGTCTACAGTGACCCTCAATTATTTTAATTACTTATTTAACTTGTCGTAAATTACAGTGGCTGATGTGGCTTCTCAATAATTATATAACAGAAAAAATCATCGCATTTCAGATTTTTAACCTCTAGTAGCAAATGTGAGTACCATGGGCATTAATTGACGATCTACATTAGTATTATGCAAAAATGTTATGTTGCATCGCGTGCGTTCATTACCTTGTCGTTGGTTAGGTAGTGTCAGGGAGCGGCAGGCGGCGCAGCTCCACACCTCGCTATCTCGGAAGCAACTCTCTCTAACTTCTCCTTACTACAATTTACCGAAGTTGGTTTAAAAAAGCTATCTGGCTGTGTTTTCAATTGACCAATCAGGGTCTCAATGTTAACCTTAAGCTCTGCCTACAAAAATTCTCTCTATCCAATGAGAAACGTTCTACTTTTCGTGGTGGGTCAATGTTTTTAACGTTTGCAAAGTAACAGAGACGTGAAAAATTCTCACGCTAAAACTTCCAGCTGGTGTGGCCCTTTTAGTGTTATCGTAAGATCTATACTGTTCTTCTGGAGGGCTCTATATTTTAACATTGGCTAGGGGGTGGTCCTGGCGGTCAGCTGGCGACGAGGTGTCCGTCCCTTATCGTAGGGCCTCCTTGTTCTTGTTGTTGTTGTTGTGGTCTTCAGTCCTGAGACTGGTTTGATGCAGCTCTCCATGCTACTCTATCCTGTGCAAGCTTCTTCACCTCCCAGTACCTACTGCAACCTACATCCTTCTGAATCTGCTTAGTGTATGCATCTCTTGGTCTCCCCCTACGATTTTTACCCTCCACGCTGCCCTCCAATACTAAATTGGTGATCCCTTGATGCCTCAGAACATGTCCTTCCAACCGATCCCTTCTTCTGGTCAAGTTGTGCCACAAACTCCTCTTCTCCCCAATCCTATTCAGTACCTCCTCATTAGTTATGTGATCTACCCATCTAATCTTCAGCATTCTTCTGTAGCACCACATTTCGAAAGCTTCTATTCTCTTCTTGTCCAAACTATTTATCGTCCATGTTTCACTTCCATACATGGCTACACTTTCAGAAAAGACTTCCTGACACTTAAATCTATACTCGATGTTAACAAATTTCTCTTCTTCAGACACGCTTTCCTTGCCATTGCCAGTCTACATTTTATATCCTCTCTACTTCGACCTTCATCAGTTATTTTGCTCCCCAAATAGCAAAACTCCTTTACTACTTTAAGTATCTCATTTCCTAATCTAATACCCTCAACATCACCCGACTTAATTCGACTACATTCCATTATCCTCGTTTTGCTTTTGTTGATGTTCATCTTATATCCTCCCTTCAAGACACCAACCATTCCATTCAACTGCTCTTCCAAGTCCTTTGCTGTCTCTGACAGAATTACAATGTCATCGGCGAACCTCAAATTTTATATTTCTTCTCCATTGATTTTAATACCTACTCCGAATTTTTCTTTTGTTTCCTTTACTGCTTGCTCAATATACAGATTGAATAACATCGGGGAGAGGCTACAACCCTGTCTTACTCCCTTCCCAACCACTGCTTCCCTTTCATGTCCCTCGACTCTTATAACTGCCATCTGGTTTCTGTACAAATTGTAAATAGCCTCTCGCTCCCTGTATTTTACCCCTGCCACCTTTAGAATTTGAAAGAGAGTATTCCAGTCAACATTGTCAAAAGCTTTCTCTCGGAACTGCGTCTGTTTCACGGTGGGAAGGTATGACATGCATTTTAGGCGTTCTTGTGTTAGTCTGTGGTATTCCATTTGCTCACTTGTTGATCGAATTACTTTGGTTAATTTAATGTCAGGATTTATTCGGAGCTATGTGACATACTGCCGGATTTGCTATCACGTCAGGGTTTACATCGAAGGTGATGGATTTGCCTGACACCTTACAACTGGTGGTCACGAACAAAACTGGGTATCAAATCCGTTTGGTAGATGATGCACCTGTGATGAATCACCATATAAGTTCTCACCTCCCACAATGAAAATTTTAAGGGGGTTGATTAATGATTAGGTGAGATGATTAAGCGCTCTACGTCTCCGCATGCCTCTCGCATTTTTCTGGTTCCTAAGAAGCCAGGGAGAGAGTACTGTCCTGTTGTCGACTATAGAGTATTGACTGCGAACGTTATCCTGGAGTCTCTTTGCCAGATCTTGACGACTGCTTTACCTGGTTTGATGGCGCACGTTTCTTTACACTGTTCGATTTAAATGAAGCATATTACCAGATCCTCTAACTGAAGATTCCAAGCATTTCACTGTTTCCCGCGCTGACTCGAATTTATACGAATTTAATAGTTCCTTTCAGGATTTATACCGGAACCATTGCATTCTGGATAATGTCTTCCGTGACCTCAAGTTCAAATTTGTTTCTAATTATTTCAATGATATGGCTGTTTATATGCCACTTTAAGCACCTTCAACAAGTCTTGTGTCGTATGCAGGAAGCTGGGTTCACAAAAAATCCATTCAAAATTATTTTAGTCATTCCCCAGATTCCCTGCATGGGGCATTTAGTTTCTACTCAGGTTGTCAGGATCGATGAAAAGCGTACACGCGATTTGTGCAAGTTTCCTCCTCCCAGGAACAAAAAGGGGATAGTCCATTTAGTCTGTACGGCTAATTTCTTTTGAAGTTTGTGACAAATTTTGCTCAGTTGGCGGCCCCCCTTAATAACTTACGAAGGAAGGGAGGATCTTTTGTTTGGGGTGAAAGTGAACAAGCTGCTTTGAAGCTATTATAGAAGCCTTGAGTAATCAACCAGTGCTGACCACTCCTAACTTTGAGTTGCACTTTATTGTGCAGACAGATTCCTCTAAATCTAGTGTTGCGGCCGTGATTTTACAATAATTTGAGTGGCAGCGATGCCTGATAGCCTATGCCTGTAAGAGATGTCGCTGGCTGAACTCTAATATTCTGTTTATGAGTGGGAGGCTCTTGCAGTCCTTCTCGCCTTGGAGAATTCAAATTTTACCTGGAGGATAGAGAGTTTCAACTTGAGACACACGATGAGGCTTTGAGCTGGTTGTTGGGGCGTCCCCGCAAGACCGGGAGGATTGCCCCTTGGTCCGTCTGCATTTCCGCCTTCCGTTTTACGGTTAAGCACATCAGGTGCACGCAGAATAGAATTGCCGACGCCCTAAGTCGCATGTTTTAGGAGGATGGTTCTCGTCACAACCACTTCCAAACTCGACCTTGTAACGCCGCTACCCTTTGGACGCAAAAATGAAAAATATAAATGTAGTCCTCACACCCCAATACAAGCCCCAAGCCCAAGACCCATATTTCATAAAAAGACAAACAAAGTCCCTCTGTACTAACATTGCATGACTAGTAGCACGTAGACTGAGAAGAAAGTAATATAAAAGGAAATAGAAGAGAATCTTGGTAGCAAAGTAACTTAATATTTTGAAAAAGAATAAAAGAGAAATATAATCCATTAATTCCAAGATAAAATAATAGTAGATGCAAAGTAGTAGACTTGTAGATCACGGAGTATAACAAGTGAACTCAAAGAATACTCCTTGTGAGTACTGTTTGAGGAAACTGCGAAATACAGAAGCTAAAGTTGTACATTGTTAGTGTGCTTCTGGCGCTTGCCTTGTCGTGTAACTGAACTTGTGCTCTCGTACGTAATATTGGTAGGTGATACGAGATGGTTTGCTACATTAGAAGATTTGCGATCTGTAAGAAATGACTAAAAACTTAAAGAGGTAAGTCAGCAACTCTGAAAATATCTTTGAAGTAATTCAAGCTAGGAAAATAACCGAATATATTGTCTTAAGTTGATTAGTATCAACGAAAGCCTGAACTTAGACCCAATGCGATACACAATTAATAGTTCAACAGATAGGAAGTGATGAAGAGTGTAAATTGTGAGGAATATAGCTACACTGCGTTAAAGTAAATAGCATAATCTGGATCTTGCTGTAAATTCTTTGGCTGAATTCACGTAACTGATTCCACCCATCTGAAAGAAAGGTTGCTTCTTTAAGACAATAATAGGATGTCCATAGACTAGAATAAACCAACATAATTTACAGTAGCCAGAATGAGATTTTCACTCTGCAGCGGAGTGTGCGCTGATATGAAACTTCCTGGCAGTTTTAATCTGCCAGGAAGTTTCATATCAGCGCACACTCCGCTGAAGAGTGAAAATCTCATTCTGGAAACATCCCCCAGGCTGTGGCTAAGCCATGTCTCCGCAATATCCTTTCTTTCAGGAGTGCTAGTTCTGCTTGTTTCGCAGGAGAGCTTCTGTAAAGTTTGGAAGGTAGGAGACGAGGTACCGGCAGAAGTAAAGCTGTGAGTACCGGGCGTGAGTCGTGCTTCGGTAGCTCAGTTGGTAGAGCACTTGCCCGCGAAAGGCAAAGGTCCCGAATTCGAGTCTCGGTCGGGCACACAGTTTTAATCTGCCAGGAAGTTTCATAAGTTACAGTGTTTCACATTTATTTCAACCCATTTAATATTACGTGCTCATGAAACATTTATCTGTGCGACAACATAGATTATCAACAGAGCGCAGCATTCATAGATATTCTTTGGCGCTCTAGAAAGTTATCGTACTGATTCAGACTATTTAGCTCACGAGAACTGTAAACTTTCATAGATAAACACTGGATGTATGTAGACTCTACTCATGATTAGGGCAATAATCTCAGTTTGTATGCATTTACGTGTAGTTAGACTCGTACTCATCGGGGAGCAAATATTAATCTCAGTAAGCCGGTACAACTAACACACACTCAGCGTAAATACAGTGGAGCAGGACAATTCTTTTTTTGTGACTTTCCTCGCAAACATTCTACCGCTAGCTAGCCGGAGCCTGAGCTACATTCAATAACAATCAATATAAAAAGGGGAACTTACAGTTTGTCAGTTATGTTGGGGCCGTTCTCAATGAGGTATCATCTCTGTTTGCAGATCTGAAACAGAAACAAGAGGGTGACCTCTTTTTAATCCGCTTAAATGAAAATTTCTTGGTGAGGAGCTGGTTGACAGTTACGTACTGCACAAGGGACTGCTGTGCTGTGAGGCAAAGAAAGGTAAAGGATTTAAGATTTGTTTGCCGAAGGGTTTGTTACCTTCTGTCTTTTACTATTTCCACGATTCCGTGATGAGCGGGCATTTAGGTGTGTATAAAACTATCACTTGGATTAAACAACATGTTGCACGTCCCCCCTTTTACAGTGATGTTACGAGTTTAGAGAGGGAGTGCCAGAAATGTAAGATGTCGAAACCCAGTCCGAATTTACGGAAAGGGCTCCTATGCGTGAGACGTGTATTGATTATATCGGCCCTCTACCTTGGACCATAAAGGGAAACATTGTATTCTGATGGTAATCGATGTTTTCTCACCTTTTACCTGTTTGGTTCACAGTCGTTGGGTTACGGTTGCCTTGTCCATTAATCATCTGAGTGGAATATTTTCGATATGTGGACCTCCACTGTCCTTGGTGAGCGACAATGTCCCAGCCTTTAGTTCCAGAGAATTTCAGAAGTTTTTCTTTGGAAATGTGGTGGAATGCATAATCACCACTCCATATTATCTCCAGCCCTCCTTTTCTGAAAGAGTTAACCAGAATATCAAGCCGGCCTTGGTTATTTATCATGCAAAAGACCAGAGAAGGGGGGCTGCTTTGGTTCCCTGGCAGAGTTTTGTCTTTAACTTCAGGCGCCATCAAGGTGACGCCAGCATCTTTGATGTTTGCATATCCTTTCACCTCACCGTTGGCTGTCTTGTGGTTATTGGACGAAATTCTCCTCGAGGAGATCAGTCCCTATATTACCCAGCGTAACATTAAACTAGTAAGTAGGAGGCAGATTTGTTGTTATGAGGGCAGGCATCCCTTTAGGAGTAAAGTGGAGGGCTGAGTGTTTCTGCAGGGTTTTGGTATTGGATCAAAGGGGGAGGACGGTCCGTCCAGGAAATTGCATCCTCATTTTCTGGGACTCTGTCAGGTGATCAAAATCTTGAGTCCTGTTAATCTTCTGGTGACAACCTGGCCACTGGAAAAACCTCCAAGATTCTTATCAGCCAGGTTAAGGAAAGTGATTAATCTTGGCTATCCTAGCTACGAGGGGGTGGGATGCTTTGGTGGGGGAGGCTGAGCTGGGTCATCTTTCGTCCTCTAGATTCTCCTCCAGCGATCGTTCCCTTTAAGCACTCGTGAGGTGGTCGCGAGCTGGCGCCCAGGAGATAGAATCGGCCGAGACAACGTGCCGAGTAACAAGCAGTTAGTAACACCGTGTGGCTCGTAGTGGACACGAGAAGTAACCGTGGTGGGAAATAAAGTCGCTATGAAAACAGCCATGCGAGTGCGCGCCGGCTTTGTTGGGTGTGTTTTGGGATGGACTGGGTAGCGTCGTAGTTTGGGGGTCGTTAGCCGATTGTATGTTGTTTTGGTTCCTAACTAATGTTTACACTCCCGATGTTGTTGGACACGGACTTCAACTGATGTAATAAAGTGATATCATTGCGTTTATGTCATTCGTTGGAGACACGTTTTCTGCCCTCTGTGTTGTAAGTGTGATGAACCTGAGGCAGATTACAGTTTGATTGTCAATAACGAAACTAGGTGTACAATTTATCTTGTGGATCGTCTCTACAAAACTTGTTATGCCATTCTGACTGTAGTAATTGTGTTGGCGTCTGATGGCGTCGATATTCCGGTTTATCACTTAAGCCTTTGGGCTTATTATGTATTATTTCCTAACCACAGTGTTTAGTCCGTTTCAGAAAGCAGTGTCTATCATTTAACAGGTTGATGCACATTGTATTGTCATTCACCAGATTTTTCCTCGGAGTCTTGAATGTTTATCTCCATCAGGGACGTGTAATTATTGTAAGGCTACCTTTTTTTTATTTTGTGCCTCTCCTTGAGATAATCTTATGTCAACGTGAATTGAATTTCTAGTAAATACCAGAGGTTTGAGCATCAATCGGTTACTGCTTGAAGGCAGTGACAAATTGTTTAAAGTTTTTGGTGATAATTTGATGTTTTATCTAATATTGTTCTCAGTGCACTGCCTTTGGTTCATTAGGGTAGGATTATTTATTCAAGGTGCTTAAGTTGTAGCGTGTTCGTCATCGTAATGCAACGCGCGACTTATTGGATCATAATTTCTTACGATTTGTAGCACTCCATGCCTAGGTTGTGGGTTTGATCTACGCCTTCGGGTCCTTACTTATCTTTCTTATTTAGTAGATTCAAACGTTCCGTTTATGCTCCTTGTTACATCCTGTAACAGTTGCCTGTTTTGAAGGTAATACTGCTTGAGCGAGTGTATGTGAGACACGTGTCCTGAGGCTTGTGTACCTCACGGTCCTACGTTTCGTGGTTGAGCGAGACAACTGGCCGTTGTCCACGCTGCCTGTTGTGTAAGACGCTCATGTCTGTACCTGGTTGGCTCCTGGAGTTCAGATATATCTATAAGATAAGTGTCGTGTATTGGTCCAAGGTTGACAAATTTAAAAAGAATTTCTGTAAATGTAATTTTTTCCAGTCTTTTTCATGCGTAAGCTGCGTTTCATATGAAAGACTTGCATGTTTAAAGTTCTTGTTGTATTTACTCAGTTTCGAATGTATTCCCTATGCATGTAATTTATTGTCTGTAAGTCACTTTTGTCACTGTTCAGTTTGTCATCAGTCTAGTCCTAGAGATACGTAACATCGAAAGCAGGTTATAATCCCCATAAAGATGCATTAGTGTAAATTGGCTGCTGCCGTCCGATGTGTAATCATTGTAACGCCAAGCTGTTCACAAGATTGTTACTTAATCCTAGTGTGTTGCTTTTAGTGATTGTATCTTTATGAAAATTGTTTCAAGGTGTAACGTCCCTTAGAAAAAGACACATTTTGTAGTAAAGAGAAAATATTGTGCATCGTATTCTGTTATTGTATGAAATTATGTATTTTTTTTTATTATTTATTTTAGATAATATCTGTGTCGGCGAGTACTGAAACCGCACAGACGATAAATATCATACAAAGATAAACAATGTCATTAGTATAAATAATACAGCATCAACATTAATTTCTCTGTCTTCTTCTTGGCGTTAAGGGAGTAAGATAGCCTGTGTCGCAGTTGTACACGCTAACGTAGTCTTCTTTTGTCATGGTTAAGCAATGTACGCCATTACGTACTCATGTTTAAAAAAGGTGTGTATTGTAGATAAGTTAACATATTTGGAATGTTTAAATAGAGTTATTTAGATGAAAACTTGCATTATTAATTGTTATAGCTTGCTTGCCTATTATCCCATCCTGTTGAGACATTTTTCAGTTATTTAAATATTATCCGTGGTGCAGAGCTGCGCTACGAACGAATAAGCCGCTGCCGCGGCGCATTCAAACTGGATTAAAAGAAATTGATCATACGGCAAAGAAGCGGGAAGGTAATAGTGAAATAAAATTATCTCTTTCAGCTTCCGGACTTGCAGGGCAGAGCAGCAGATTTTATGATGTGTTTTGCAGGTTGACGCGGGCTGCTGATAATATATTGCTAACAGTACAAAAGAGATAATTTACCTTCGTAACATAATAGGAATTTTGCTGTGCTTAGTTCTGGTCTGGCAAACCTTATAGTGAAAACGTATTTTTCTCCGACAATAGTCTCATGTTCTTGTGCTAGTCGTGGTAATTATTGGTGTTTTACGCTTAACAAAAATCCACTGCAAAATGTTGAACAATCTTTGCGAACTGTAATATCAGTATTTCATAACAAAGTAATTTTCATTTTCAATAACTATAAAGTAGGGAAGATATGTTGATTTTTATAGTGAGTTAGAGTAACCAAGAATGTTCCTTTAATAGAAAGCCAGATACAGAACAATAAGAACCCAATATATTCCGTTTTGTTGAAAATTAATGATTATAAAGAAATTCCTGGCACAGCATTACTAAAAGGTATTTCGCGGCTCTTTTCGTATACGCGTTATTACGCGAGCAATAACAAAAACAAAACAAAAATAAATAGAGAAAAGAGTAATCTTAAATTTACGACCATACGCGAAAAAGGGTAGACTTGTGCCTGATTACCTAATCCGATAATCACTCATTTGGCAAAATTTTTCATTATAATTGTTAATTGAACTAATTGTTTACATGAATAAAGCTTCGTGTGCAATAAAAGGGGAGTGAAGTTCTATCCCCAAGCAAGGTCCAGTCCTTCTACATAGTCCTTTATAGGCGTTTTATGAGGCGCCGATGTATCCCCTTACCAATTTGTTCACGATTCCTACTGTCTGGAAGATTGTACATAATTGCATCACGAGTCATTGAATCACTATAATACTGTCCACAATTAGATTGAAAACGACACTGTCGTATCAAACCCTGAAGATCAGTGAACCACTGAGTGTATATATGTTCTGGCTTTTTTCTCAATCGAAATAACTTGTACAAGTTACAGCGACGTGTACATGATCCTTAGTGAGGGCGGAAATTAAATCTTCAAAAACTAGCAATTCCGGCCTACTAGGCGGGCATAATTTCTGACTGAGGCGGTAAACACTTGTGCCGGCCATTGACAAGAAATAAGAAAGTTTTACAGTACCTCGCACTTGATGTGTAGCACCATGACCGTTGAACCGAGCGTAGTACTCGTTCCATTCCTATTGTTGTTTATCGAAACTTCGGAATGTCAAAATAAACGGAGGAGGGGCCGTTGATGTGGATGGCTGTTGTGGCAGAGTTGACGCAGCAGTGGCTTGTGCATTAATGAACTGCTGGACGGCTGTCATCAACTGCGACGCTTGGAGGTTCTTAGACTGAATAAACTGCATTAGATCAAAGCCAGGAGCAAATGGATGTTTAGGCGCAGGTGGTGAAGGAGGTGGGTTAGAGGCAATGTTTATGAGAAAAGCGCCACAACGAAGTAATGAGACTCAGTTGTGTTTGTGAATTTCTAAGGGACGAAACTGCTGAGATCATCGGTCCCTGGACTTACATACGAGGTGCATTGAAGTTCTAAGGCCTCCGATTTTTTTTCTCCGGACTGGAAAGAGATAGAAACGTGCGCATTGTTTTAAAATGAGGCCGCGTTCATTGTCAATACGTCCCAGAGATGGCAGCACCGTACGGCAGATGGAATTTTACCGCCAGTGGCGAGAATGAGAACTGTTTTAAATACTTAAAACGGCGACGTTTTCCTTACTTGAACAGCGTGCAATCATTCGTTTTCTTAATTTGCGTGGTGTGAAACCAATTGAAATTCATCGACAGTTGAAGGAGACATGTGGTGATGGAGTTATGGATGTGTCGAAAGTGCGTTCGTGGGTGCAACAGTTTAATAAACGCAGAACATCGTGTGACAACAAACCGAAACAACCTCGGGCTCGCACAAGCCGGTCTGACGACATGATCGAGAAAGTGGAGAGAATTGTTTTGGGGGATCGCCGAATGACTGTTGAACAGATCGCCTCCAAAGTAGGCATTTCTGTGGGTTCTGTGCACACAATCCTGAATGACGACGTGAAATTGCGAAAAGTGTCATCCAGGTGGGTGCCACGAATGCTGACGGACGACCACATGGCTGCCCGTGTGGCATGTTGCCAAACAATGTTGACGCGCAACGACAGCATGAATGGGGACTTTCTTTTCGTCGGTTGTAACAATGGATGAGACGTGGATGCCATTTTTCAATCCAGAAACAAAGCGCCAGTCAGCTCAATTTAAGCAGACACATTCACCGCCACCAAAAAAATTTCGGGTAATCGCCAGTGCTGAAAAAATGATGGTGTCCATGTTCTGGGACAGCGAGGGCGTAATCCTTACCCATTGCGTTCCAAAGGGCACTACAGTATCAGGTGCATCCTACGAAAATGTTTTGAAGAACAAATTCCTTCCTGCACTGCAACAAAAACGTCCGGGAAGGGCTGCGTGTGTGCTGTTTCACCAAGACAACGCACCCGCACATCGAGCTAACGTTACGCAACAGTTTCTTCGTGATAACAACTTTGAAGTGATTCCTCATGCTCCCTACTCACTTGACCTGGCTCCTAGTGACTTTTGGCTTTTTCCAACAATGAAAGACACTCTCCGTGGCCGCACATTCACCAGCCGTGCTGCTATTGCCTCAGCGATTTTCCAGTGGTCAAAACAGACTCCTAAAGAAGCCTTCGCCGCTGCCATGGAATCATGGCGTCAGCGTTGTGAAAAATGTGTACGTCAGCAGGGGGATTACGTCGAGAAGTAACGCCAGTTTCATCGATTTCGGGTGAGTAGTTAATTAGAAAAAAAATCGAAGAACTTGAATGCACCTCGTACTACTTACAATTTTTAAACTAACTTACAATAAGAACAACACACATCCATGCCCGAGGAAGGACTCGAACCTCCGGAGGGAGGGGCTGAGCAGTCCATGACATGGCGCCTCAAACCACGCGGCCACTCCACGCGGCCAACACACAATTAGTGAAAGCGTTTGTGCATTCACACAGAAGTGAAAGCGTTTTGGCGAGTTTGCAAAAAAGAACGTAATTAGTAGCAATGCGCCTCTGAAAGACAAAGAGATAAATATTAGTGACGCGCTGTGACGTAGCGGCATAAAGCGAAGGCGGCGTTGGTTCCGGAATCCTAGCCGCCAGATGTCAGCTACTGTGGGAATCAGCACCGACACAAAGTAGGGAGGAGAGGATGTGCAGGTTTCGGAAAGCCAGCAGTTGGACAGACCAGGAGATATGAGCCGAGATGTGCTGCTTTGTCGATGGTGACCTGTAAAGAAGTCGACGATCGGCCAAACGTAGCAGGTATTTTGTCGGCCCAGATGTGCTGCTTTGTCGATGGTGACCTGTAAAGAAGTCGACGATCGGCCAAACGTAGCAGGTATTTTGTCGGCCCGTATAGTTTTGTCCCGGCTTCGCTTTGCTATCTGGAGCAAACTACCTCCTCGTGCTTTAGAAAACGGTGCACAAAGCGCGGGTGCCGCAGAATGCTCGAAACGGTGAGCCGTGAATTCTCGCCCTACCTAATAAATGTCCATTTTACAGCGGGGACCGTTTGTCAAAGGCCTTCTGCTGAGCACTTTGTAATTTGCCCTGTGAGTCCTTAGAAGGCGGGTAGAAGGGGCACCCCTCTGTCTGCCCCTCCCGAAAGCAGCCAGACTATTCTGACTCAGTTGGTATTTTTCCACTGCTTGGTAGAAGTACGTTGTGACAAACAGAGCAAAGACACGCTAGGGTGGGAAGTTCTTTTTTCATACATTTGCAAGTTAGAGACGCACAAGCAGAGTGGGCGATGAGGAATCATTTCATGATATTTTTTACACGAAAAGACTGTGCGTTAGTGAAATAAACAAGCGAGACGATGACTTAGACTCACGAGCCAGAGATTCTCGGAAAAGGCGTGGGCGGAATGATTCTTACACAGTTTTTGGTGGGGCAGAAACAGAAACACAACAATTGCCTGACTGGTTAGAGCTGCGCGAAGTTTTTCTCATTGGTTGGCGATTTTTAGACGTGAACTCTCAGCAGGACAGGTACAGTAGATGCTTTCTAACGTTACTTAGTGGCAGGGAAATGAAGAAGAAACACTTCCAGTAGATGTTCGAAGCCGGTACTTGCACTAGCACTTCTTGCTGCTGATGAAGCAACCTGAATTCGAAGACAAATACCGTCGGCATCTATCTGCACCATTAGTAGTCTACTCATCAATAGACAACAGTTATGGTGAAAAGATGTGATGGCACTGGGGACTAGGACGAAATGAAGTTCATTAATAACCATGCAGACAGACGTAGTTGCATGTTGTTTCATTTCTCTATCTATTGCAATCACACAATCAATGATACCCATCAGCGGCTGTGTTGTAGTGAATTAATATGTTAGGAAGTTCATTTCCTCCGACCCCATTTCCTTGTCATATAACTCTGCCAAACTTACCAGAGTGTATTATACCCTAATTTCACATTTGAGTTAGACGTTTTTTGCCGTCTATTCAAATAAATTATACGCAATGTCTTCATTAATTTGTGCACAATAAAGATTTTGTAATAGAAATTAGGTTCACTTGGGTCAAGGTTTTCATTTCATAGTTAGCAAATTCCTTCCTTTTTAACGCGGTTTGTTAATATTGATTTAGGGGAGTGTAAATACGCAGGACCCCGTTTTAGGGCCACTTTTTCGTGTAATAGCTTTAAATACCGTTGCGTAACATTTGTGTAGAGTATCTGACTTCTTTAGTGAGCAATCTGCCCGTCAGAATCTCAGTTGATGCAGACCGTTACAGCATTCCACAAAGAAGGTTCATCTCGATTGGCACTTTACAATACTCACTTTCAAAGTGGCATATCTTACGGAGTTGTTTGTTGAAATAAATAGGTTTAACTTTGGTTTGTAGGGAAATCTCGTGAATATTTTGACAGCACGAGATAAAGTCATCAATTTTTTTCTCAAATGGAAGTTTTAACAACAATGGACAGACGTTCCCAGAACTGACAGTGATGCTCGATGTCAGTATTGAGAAGTGCTCTTTCAAACATGAAGTAAATCAACACTTATCAGTGAAACATTATATCAGTAACTATTTTCCCAAACTGAAGATACGACAAGTGAATGGTTTTATTTTAATACCGTTTGAAGAAAGGAATATTTTCAGATACTGAAGCAAATTTTCTTTGGCTGTTTAAAGATAACACACAGAGAATAGATTTCTATAAGACAGAGCTAGAAATATTTTGGAGAATGTTGGTTGAACAATATCCAAATTAATCGTAAACAGTCCTGAGAATACTGATTCCATTCGCTACATATTTTACAGACCATTAGACGCTGCGGACTATAAGATACAATTTAATTTTCAAGCAATTTTTTTTAAATAACATTTTTGCTATTTGTATTATTAGATTACAAGCCAGTCTAAAATGCCTGAATATGGTCTCCTGTACTTTCTTCTAATTCTTCTTCTTTTTCGTCATCTTCTTGATATATAAAATTCTCTCCAATGATATTGAGAGTGTTACTTAGGCCAGATATCTTGAAAGATTTAACAATAATGTCTTCTCTCACTCTAGCCCACGACTGTTTTATGGCACATTTGTTTGATATTGTAGGTCATTCTAAAGCTCCCTTTGGCACGAATTCATGTTGGGTTCCATCCACCATCCACAAGTTCCATTCCTCTCTCATATGCACTTTAATGGGTTACTTATTGAGACACTAAGAGGTAGCACCTGTCAAGGAAGTCCTCCCTGAATGACAGCAAGCTCAGTATTTCCTTGACTCAGGTTCTCTTTCACAGAATTTTTTAAGACGACTGCTAAACTAACTTAACATAAGACCTCTTCTTAAATATAACACATTTACTCTCCCCACTCTATGTCAATCCATAATTTCATACCAGCCTCGTCCACACAACCCCTGATATGTACATGAAAACCGCCACCTTGTAGTATTTCAGGTTCTGGCATTGTTTTGCATTTAAAAATGATCAAGGGATGGCCGGCCGGGGTGGACGTGCGGTTCTAGGCGCTACAGTCTGGAGCCGAGCGACCGCTACGGTCGCAGGTTCGAATCCTGCCTCGGGCATGGATGTGTGTGATGTCCTTAGGTTAGTTAGGTTTAATTAGTTCTAAGTTCTAGGCGACTGATGACCTCAGAAGTTAAGTCACATAGTGCTTAGAGCCATTTGAACCATTTGATCAAGGGATGAAGCTTAGTACAGTCAGCACAACAAGGATAACACTCTAGTGCATTTATTCATGTTGTGAGGTAACGTGTGTGTGTTAGCGAGTGTTTATTTAATTTCAATTTATTTAAATGCAAATCCAGTATT
This sequence comes from Schistocerca nitens, assembly GCF_023898315.1. Lineage (NCBI taxonomy): Eukaryota > Metazoa > Arthropoda > Insecta > Orthoptera > Acrididae > Schistocerca > Schistocerca nitens. The sequence goes on along the minus strand of NC_064620.1, from coordinate 34,230,432 downwards.
TGGTATGTGTTTCAATATGTTTGTGAGTGCAAATTGGCTTGGAGACATGGAAGGAGCGCTCTAGCCAATCACAGTACTCGTTACTAATGGAGACATATGTAGGTTGGGGAGGAGCATCGTTTCCGGGCAGGCCACAGGGAGTTTTGGGAGGTACGACACAGGACATGGGAGGTGCTGGATGTCACGGCGCGATGGATGGACGGTCAGCGGAAAGACTTGGATAGTGGAGCAGTTTGCATGTGGTCGCAAAGTATAGAAATATTCCGGAGTGCGGAACTGTGCTCTTGTGTGAATTCCATGGCTTCTGCAGTGAAGACGTAGTATGCATTCAAAAATGAATACCTCGTGAGCTATGTTGTTCGTAACTAATTACCTGAAGTAGGAATCTATTGTTTCCCTGTTATTCAACTTATATTTCATTTAATTGCTGGACCATCGACACCAAAAACTGTTTTGCAGAAATATACTCGATTCTCAAAAGTACTTCTACTGTCGTGCTCATCATTTAAAATCGTTAGGATAGTACCTGCATATTTTATTTCATTGCAATCTTTCATTCATAAATTTATATGCTACATTCATAATTCGCAATTGCCGAGTGATAGAAACCTTCGACCGTTTGATTCATGTGTGTATTCTTATCGTATACTGTAGAATCAGTAGTATTTGGCCTGTAATGAGGCAACTACGTATCCTAACCCCTAGACAACGAAACCAGCCAAAACTATTAATATTTCAACTCTGAGTCAGAGGGTACGTAGTTGAGTGGCACATCATTTATTTTTTCTGAAAGACCGCAATGTCCACTTATTCTTATAGTATTAGCACCTTTCATGGCAGCAGTTCTGTTGCTCGAACGTCAGAGGAATTTTGACCATATTCGCTATTTGGCTCAGTTCCGCACTGGTTTTCTTTCGATTTTGAATAATAATGCGATGGAGAGATAATATTTTCTTTTCATACTCTTGCGGCATTTTCTAACATTTTCGTTTTTGTTTACATTCTACATCCATGGCGCTTCATAAACCTGTAGCACCATCAAACTACAACCTTAGCCCCTATTAAGTACTGCTGTAGCTCTAGCTTAAGCGTGTGTATTTAAAACATGTTTATATTAAATCCAGTACCATTCTAAAGCTGTCCTTGAATCTACTTAAATTCGTCATCGTCTAGTTTTTCCCATTTTCCATTCAGTCCTCTAGTTCCACATTTAGTCTTTCTCATTCTTTCGGCTCTACTAACTTACCAACCGCAACTTTTTTTTCTATTAGTGGAGGGCCGAAATGCCGCTCAGCTGTTTAGTTTCTATGATGTTCTGCATATGCTATTACTTTCGATTTATAGCCCACATCATACACTGAAGCGCCAAAGAAACTGGTATAGGCATGCGTATTCAAATACAGAGATATGTATACAGGGAGAATACTGCGCTGCGATCGGCAAGGAATACATAAGACAAGTGTCTGGAGCAGTGGTTAGATAGGTTACTGCTTTACAATGGCAGGTTATCAAGATTTAAGTGAGTTTCAACGTACTGTTACAGTCGGTGCACGAGCGATGGCACACAGCGTCCCTGAGGTAGTGATGAAGTAAGTATTTTCCCGTACGATCATTTCATGAGTGTACCGTGAACATCAGGAATACGGTAAAACATCAGATCTCCGACATCGCTGCGGCCGGGAAAAGATCCTGCAAGAACGGGACCAACGACTACTGAATAGAATATTTCAACGTGACAAAAGTGCAACCCTTCCTCAAACTGCTGCACCGGCCGCTGGTGGCCGAGCGGTTCTGGCGCTACAGTCTGGAACCGCGCGACCGCTACGGTCGCAGGTTCGAATCCTGCCTCGGGCATGGATGTGTGTGTTGTCCTTAGGTTAGTTTGGTTTAAGTAGTTCTAAGTTCTAGGGGACTTATGACCTCAGCAGTTGAGTCCCATAGTGCTCAGAGCCATTTTCAAATTGCTGCAGATTTCAGTGCCGAGCTATCAACAAGTGTCAACGTGCGAACCGTTCAACGGAACATCATCGATATGGGCTTTTGGAGCCAGTCAATCACCCTTGTTGACTGCACAACACAAAGCTTTACCTCTCGCCTGTGCCCGTCAACACTAACGTTGGACTGTTGATGACTGGGAACATGTTGCCTGGTCGGACGAGTCTCGTTTAAAATTGTATCGAGCGGATGGACGTGTACGGGTATGGACACAACCTCATGAATCCATGGACCCTGCATGTCAGCAGGGGACTGTTCAAGCTGGTGGAGGCTCTGTGATGATGTGGGGCTATGGCAGTTGGAGTGATATGGGACCCATGATACGTCTAGATACGACTCTGACTGGTGACACACTCGTAAGCATCCCGTCTGATCACCTGTATCCACTCAAGCCCATTGTGTATTCCGTCGGACTTGCACAGTTCCATTAGGACAATGCGACACCCCACACGTCCAGAATTGTTACAGAACGGCTCCAGGAATTCTTTTCTGAGTTTATACACTTCGGCTGGCAGGCACACTTTCCAGACATGAACATTATTGAGCATATCTGGGATGCCTTGCAACGTGCTGTCCAGAAGAACTTCACCCTCTTGTACTGTTACTGATTTATGGACAGCCCTGCAGGATTCATGGTGTTAGTTCCCTCCAGTACTCCTACAAACATTAGTTGATTCCATGCCAAGTCACGTTGCGGCACTTCTGCTTGCTCGCGTGGCCCCTACACGATATTAGGTAGGTGTGCCAGTTTCTTTGGCTATTGGGTGAATGAACACTATTTATTTTCTTCCATTACGAACCTGGCAACTAACATAAATATTCTACTTTTAACTGTAACACAAATAACTTTAAATTTCACTAGCATCGTGGGCTAACGACGCATCATAGGCTAGACAGTGCTATGGATTTGTGATGGGATGGGTTAGTTCAAATGGCTCTGAGCACTATGGGACTTAACATCTGAGGTCACCAGTCCCCTCGAACTTAGAACTACTTAAAACTACCTAGACTAAGGCCATCACATACATCCATGCCCGAGGCAGGATTCGAACCTGCGACCGTAGCAGTCGCGGGGTTTCGGACTGAAGCACCTAGAACCGCTCGGCAACCGCAGACCGGCAATGAGATGGGAGGGTGACACTTTTGGCAAGCTTGTGAATCCCCGCAACTCAATTTCGTCGCATCGGTGCATTGCTGCTGCCATCTGAATCCAGCGAATATATGGCCATTCTTAAGGCTGGTGGGTATTTTAAATAAAACATAGGACATTTTCATGTTGATCTCAAGTATACGACGCACCTAAATTTTGGAGACAGTTTTTCGAAGAAGAAAGTATGTCTTAACGTCCGTGAAAGAGGTATTTACTGATCAGTGTGATAGTAGATTTGCAACTAAGGTGACGATTCAAAAAAAAAAAAAACAAAAAAAAAATTGATCGTGAAATATAAAAAAATCAGTGTCAGAAAATGCAATATATTATCTCGTGGATTTCATTATTTCTTGGTTTAATGTAGCACCTACAAAAGAACGTAAGTTTTATTTGCCGAACAATAATGAAATATGATGTACATTCTTATAATTTTAAAAATAGACAGGTTCAAATAATTTCTTTGTAGTCTAAACTTTAGGTATATACTGCACTCTATCGGTTTCTATACGATCTCGTTCAAGTGTAATGGGCTCAGGAAAGTTTAGTACCCCTGTGTCAGAATCATTCAGTAGGTCAGTATTGAGAGAACGTATTAGAATTATGCTAACAACCCCGTATGCAATGTGATCTCTAAATGACAAGCTGACGTAATCCACTCCCTTACTTCCGTAAGCGCGACATACATTAGAATTCACACACAGAAAGCATCACAATTAGCAACCTGTGTCCCAAACGCCGCTTCCGCGCTTTGTCGCAGTGGACTTGGCGCAAACTGTGAAGTTACTACGAATGGTTTGGTGGTGGGCAGCGAGCAAATTTGAGAGGCACAGCTCGACCACCGGACGTTGGAATCTTCGCTGCTTATTAACCGATGCCAGCAAATTCAGTTCGAACGCGGTCGTTGCCCTCGGGGATAACAAAGGCGCCTCGTTAATAATTGTGTGCACCGGAAGCACACTTCATTGGCTTTGCTAATGAGCAGTTAGACAAACACCGGGTAGAAATTCTAAACAAAGGTGCAGACGAAACCAAGAGCTGGACGATCCTGTGTGGAAGTAATTCGTTGTTGCGGTGTTCCACTGTTATACTCTATATCCGAGTAAAGACAGTCGAAAAACTGACATCAAATGTCCAATTAAATTTCGTGTTGTTTTTGAGAAGAATGACAATACAAACAAATCATATTTATTGTATCCGATTTTGACAGTTGCGAAATTGTGTAATCGGCGAATAATACTTTCCGCAACACCATTTCCTCTGTGGTTACCTACAGCACTGCCGTTACGGCCACAATAATGCCACCATCAGCAACAGCACTAAGGCACAAGTTCTCCCATTCCCTGGCCCGAAAACAGCTGGGGTGTGGCGCCCAGGGCTAACTTAGACGGAACAACTTCATCCCCCTATCCTACCGCTCAGCCCAAGACTCCCCAGTTTTTTTATTTATTCCCGTCGTTATTTAACTCTTGCATTTGTTAACTGATATCAACACAGCAAGAAGTTTACTACATATCACATATACCAGTAATTCATTTTTGTACGAAACAATTCAAAACATTTAACAATGTTCATAGTCGCTTTGCTTTCAACAGTACGGTAGCGCTGTTGGTTTCTCATTGTTTCGTTTACAGTCACGACAATCGCATGTCGGTCAAATGTCAAAACAACGAACGTTAAAAATACACTTTTTACAGTTTCATTGGTCGAACCAGTTGGTGTAACGGGCGTTTTTCCATCCAGTAGCCGAAAGTAAGAAACGGGCGTCTCTACACTAGGTAGAGGTAGGTCTTCCGGAGCTGCTGCTCAGCAGAACCTAATCCGTCTCTCCTCATGATAGCCTTTCTAACATCTCCTCCCCTTTCTCATTTTACTACTACCCCCCCCCCCCCCCCGCCGTGCTTTCCCGCCTTCATCTTCTTTCTTCTCCTTTTTCTTCTTCTGCTTCTCTCTTCTTCTACTTCGTCCTTCCATATCCTTTTCTTTCGCTATTCTTCGCTTTATTCGCTCGTCACAAAACTGCATTCCGAGGCAACGCACCCCCGCAGTCATTACTCAACTGACACTGTATGATCCTGCTGACAGGTTCACAGAAGACCGAAGTGACATTTCGAATGACAGAAAGGAAAACAGACCAGAAAGAAAAGAAATTTGTGCAATTTTCTGATATGCCTAACAGCCTTTGATGTTCAATTTCTCTGTAAAGTTACTCAAGAAATCAGTCATCCACACAATGCACCGTACGAGCCGTTACACAAGTGGGAAATAATTATTTGATCCATCGTCAAATAAATATCGCGTTGTGCGACCTCTGGCTTTCCCGTTTTCGTAACACGATATTTCGACAGCTCACCTTGCCGTAATCTTCAGGAGATATCCACAGGTATCACCTGAAGATGACGACAAGGTACGCTATCGAAATACAATATTACGAAAACGACTGCACTCGTATGGACACCCGATAACAGTACAAAAAATCGCGTGTTGTTAATGTTGTTGCTGTTATAGTCATTAGCCTCAAGACTGTGTTGATGCGGGCATCCACACTAGTGTATCGTAACACACAAAAACTGCATCCTACATCCATTTCAACGTGTTACTGAATTCAAACCTTGGTCTTCTACAGCTTTCCGTTCACAGTATCCTCATTACCAAATTAACTACTCATTGATGTTTCAGGATAAGTCCTATCGTCTTTCTTAGTTATGCTATCAACCTCTTTCCTCCCCAAATCAAATCGGTACCTCTCTATCTTAGTGGCCTACTGTTCCCAGCAGAACGACGAGTCCTGTACCATAAGCCGTCGGCTAGATATACCACAGTCCTCCGCAGGTCTGAAGAAAATCTCTTGCTGGATTGCTCCAGAAGCACATTCTTTTCTGCACACGCTTAGAGACTTCGAAATTTAAGAGAAACAGTACACAGGTCATCTGCTTAGCTTACAAGCTAGTGGAACACACCTTTGTAAGAAGAATATTTCTGAAACACTGTGGTCGCAAGCAAGTTTTAATACTTTAGCTATATCCGACAAATGATTCCTGTGCTAGCAATAGAGCATAAAGATCCAGTGACGTACCGAGGTGAAGTTGCCACATAAAAGCTAGAATGAGCTTGAATACAGTAAGCATAGCAGGAAACGATTTCTGTGTCTTGTATTAAGTCTCAAAGAGCCAGGGACGTAACGTCCCTTCACTTAAATACCTGTAGAAAAGACACAAATATTATTTATGTCACTTGGTTGTAAAGTCATACGAAATGTGATGGAATCTCGTGTACTAGACTTGCGTCATATGGTTGAGAACTGCAGAGACTCCTAAATGGGTAGCATGTCTATTACACATTATAGACTGCTACCAGATAGCTGACGGTGTGGAATGTACAGTCGTGCTCAAAAGTATCCGAACGACCTGAATTGCATTTCGCCCGATTCGAATGCAACCCACATAACGCAGCTGTCTAGCAGGTCCTCTAATCGCCCTCGGTACAGTCGTTTGACTATTGAAAATGGTTCCAACAAGTGACCACTAGAAAACACTGCTCTGTACCACAATCACTCAAGATGTAAAGTAATACCAAGGTACAAAAATATCAGGGTACACCTTATCACAGATAAGACTGTCCTTAAGGCTTGTAAGCTCACATTTACTACAATAAATGACATACCTGAAATGTTACCACTCTCATTATTACGTCATATAGGTAATTCACGTAGTAAGTTCGCCGTATTCATGATTTCCTCTTCAGAGTAACATACCGTACTTATTATTTAACACAAAATTACATTATAAATTTAAGTTATTCACGAGCAGCTAGTTGAGAATATGTATGAACTTCAACCGTCTCGTTCTGCATATGGATTCAAACCCAGGTCATGCAGACTAAGCAAAGACTTTGTGACTGACGGAAACTAACAGTCATTCCTGACTAGACATACAAAGAATGATATACCTCGATTTTAGACGGTATCAGTGAAGAAATATCAAGTATAAATTACTAAATGCAAACATTTTTAACGAACGTGAATTCCTACCCAGCATCTATTGTCCCTGTTAACAAACTACGAGAGATGTTAAATATTGCTTCTTCACAAGTAACTTACTTGAAATGCCGTGAGGTAAAGCTTTGTGTTGGACAGGGATTCGAACCCAGAACCTAATCGGATTGAATCGAAGCACAATCAACTGTGACATATCGGATTTTCTCGGCAGTAGCTAGATGTTTTAACTGAACAGACGAGACAAAACATTAATTATTTCGTGTTGCCTGAGGCTTTCCCGACGGACATGTATATATGGTTCTCGGGCGAGACGTCGGATGTCATAGTGAAAACTCCACAATATTTCGTCAGCGCAACTGGCCGACATCTTCAGGTGCGACGAACACACTGCTAAGGGAGGACCAGGGCTCCCCATTTATGCCAGTTTTAGGCAGGAAGTGCGCATGCGTGGTGGCGCCAAATTCGATGGCCAAAAGCGACGATATCAACTGATAGCTGGAAGGATAGTAACGCCACCTACAGGATGAAGAACCAAATACTTCGGCGCACGCGCGGAGGCTGCCGCCGCTGCTCTGCGCTGCCATCGGCAGCCCTAGCGACGTCTGCCGGAAGCCGCAAGCAGTACTGCGCGTCCACGTAGGCGCCTTGATTATCCTCCCGTTGTCAACAGAATATTTATGTTGCTGGCGAATCGTCGTCCGTCTTATGACCAAAAGTATTCCTCTCTGCTCGAAGCGACTTCAATATGGCCAGTGCTGGATCCCATGCTGAACTAAGCTGAAAGCCCGTGTCTCTGTTTACAAGATTCGTCGAGCTACGTATTTCCACTGCTTCCTTAATAACACTGTCCCAGTACGAACTTGTCGATGCGAGAATTTTTGTATCCAGGTAATTCATAGAATGGCCTCTACTGAGACAATGCTCGGCCACTGCAGACTTTTCTGGTTGCTCCAGACGAGTGTAGCGTCGGTGTTCAGTGCATCTCTCTTCTACAGTGCGACAAGTTTGTCCGATGTACGACATGCCACAGCTACAAGGAATCTCGTAAACACCGGGTCTTCTTATGCCAAGGCTGTCCTTAGATGAGCCCAAGAGAACTCTGAGTTTTGCCGGCGGACGAAAAACACATTTAACTTTATGCCTCTTCAATAGTCTTCCTATTTTTGAAGAGACACCGCCGATGTATGGCAAGATGACCATTCCCCTTTGTTCTTCGCCTTCTTCCACTTCCTCACGTTGGGTAACCCGCTTTGGTTGTAAGGCACGGCGAATCTCCCGTTCGGAGTATCCATTTTGTTGGAAAATGGTACGCAGATGGAGTAGCTCATTGGATAAGCTGTCTGAGTCTGATATGGCTCGTGCTCTGTGGACCGACGTCCTCAGTACGCCACTTCGTTGCGAAGGATGGTGACAGCTGGTGGCCTGTAAGTATAAGTCCGTATGTGTTGGTTTACGGTACACTGAGTGACCTAACGTGCCATCTTTTCTCCGTACCAACACGTCCAGGAATGGAAGTTCGCCGTTTTTCTCCATCTCCATCGTGAACTTGATGTTGGGATGAAGCGAGTTAAGATGCCCAAGAAAAACATTCAGCGATGCAATGCCGTGAGGCCAGATAACAAAGGTGTCGTCCACATATCGCCAAAAACACGTAGGTTTCAAATCTGACGTCTGGAGCGCTCTCTCCTCGAAGTCTTCCATGAAAAGATTAGCCACAATGGGTGACAGGGGACTACCCATTGCGACGCCGTCAGTCTGTTCAAAGTATTGTCCATTAAATAAAAAATATGTCGAGGTGAGCACATGTTGGAATAACTCTAAAAGCTCCCCATCCAGCTTCTCGCTAATGAGCAACAACGATTCCTGGATGAGAATTCTGACACAGGCTCCCTGTAGTGGTTTGCAGCATGTTCAGTACACTGATTTACTTGGTTGACCGAATCGCCGTGAACTAGCTGCCTCAGCTACCCAGTGCATACATTCGACTATATTTTGCAATCACCTAAAAAAAAATCACGTAACTGCCACCTACACAGAACTGCCAACAGTGTAGGATGCAGAAATTTAAGTTGGAAGTGTTCCTTTCAACTTGAGCTACTCTATAGCGCTATCTGTTTGTTGAAAACGAGGTGCAGTGCAGAAGAAAAGCGGTAAATGTCTGTCTCTCAGAAGTGTAGATCCGACCATATGCATTATCTAACTGCACTGTGAAATGCGGAAGTTCTGGAGGAATTGTTGTAGACTTCTGGAGCTGTTATAGCTATGTGACCGCTAGTAGCGTAACAGTAAGTGTCACGCAGTGTAGATAATACGTCGCGAGTTCGGATACGCTCGCTGCTACATTTTTAAAACGCAATTCTGCTCTCTGCTGAAGTTGTCTATCTAATGGAACTTTGAACACAATTCCCTTCACTTGTCAACCCAAAATAGTCGCATGTGGAAGAAGGGCTAACTTCTGCGACATTTTGTTCTTTTCAAGTTTAATAGATGGCCAGGCAGCAGATGCATCTCGAAATGTTTGTATTATGTATGGGGAGAGCGCATCGTGCCAAAATACGTCAGAAACGGATTTTCTACATTAGGTGTCGTGTGCCAGAGGCATTTTATTCCTCATCAAACCTTGTTTGACAGCTTTAGCTCAGAACAGGTTTCCTACATGCATGTAATCAATAAACTGCATCTGCATTGTCAGACTGTTATGGATAACATCAGAGAATTCGCATATATCGATGATGATTAATTTCTCTCTCATGCTAACTATTGTTTTAACAACACTAAAAGAAACCTTACGAAAATTGTGCACTGATTTATAAGAAATGAAATAAAACTACCCACGCTAATCTTACGACGAAAGTCTGTTTCAATAGAACTGAGCATCTGTACGCAAGCGTGCCTCTATCGGTACGAATTAGTAGAAAACTACTCACTTAGATTTCGATTGGGTCTGTGTTTGATTGGTATGCTGTGTCATATTCAAGTGGTATGCAAATGTGGGATTTCATAAATAAAGTAATGTATTCCTAGAAACCCAAAAATTGCTTGTCAGCAGTAGAAAGAAGTGTTACCTGTTGTGCAACATTGTAAATTTTCAACATTGCACTATGAGCCGAAAGTATTTTCTTGCGATTTCCCTATCGAAGTTTGATCTGACTGCTTGTAGCTCTTTCACAGAAAGGATAAAAACGTTACAGTCAGCAGGACTGGAACCGCAAACCATAAGAGACACTTCTTCATAGATCAGCACGTTACCACAGAGCTAGGGAAGAGGGAGGTGTCTAGGATTCCTCTTACGAGGATAATAGTGGCTAGAACTCGGAAACCCCTATTTAAAGGACGAGATTAGTTGCGGTTTCCACGTGCAACGACTTTCCTGGGCTGAAAACCGTAAAGTCACAATCCTTTGTTACAGCTCAAGCGATAAAAACTCAGATTATTCAATGGAAATGACTGGAAAAATCAAGTGAACTTCGAAGCTTAATTCCGTGCACACCAGGAAGTAACTCGTTGATCACAGAGTTGCCAAACTTTCCTTGCCTTGTTGAAAAATCTCAGTTACATTACCAACAGGAAGAAGACGAACCGTTGTGATCCTACAGTGGGCTGGAAAGTGACCAGACCTGGCGTCTCAAAGATGCGACTGCTATCGCCTGGAATACGTAATCCGTCTGATTCACACTTCTGTAACTGGGTTTAGGGACTGGAGCGTAGTTACTAATTATACTCAGAACTTACTGCAAATTAAGCTTCATAAATCAGTAACTCTCATAGCTGTTTACATATCTCTTTCGTAAGGTACTCAAAACTAAGAAACTCATTGACTGACGTTTCCGTGCCTCACCGATAGTCGTGCAAAACAAACGAATAAAAATAAAAAAAAGAATGTGTGTGTGTGTGTGTGTGTGTGTGTGTGTGTGTGTGTGTGTGTGTGTGTGTGTGTGGGCGTGTTTGTGTGTGTGTGTGTGTGTGAGAGAGAGAGAGAGAGAGAGAGATAGATAGAGAGAGAGAGAGAGAGAAATAAAAAAGAATGAGAGAGGGAATAAAAATTCGTTGTAATGAAATTGAATCATGGTATGTAAGGAAATCTTTCATTAAAATGACACGTTCCACATCATTATGAAATGTCGTATTCATGATCTATGGAACAAGTATTAATCTAATCTAATCGTATCATATTGCTGACTAGTTATGAAGAAGCATGAATTACCGAAATTTTCGCCAGTATCAGTAACCAAATCTAAACTTGAAAATAAAAGACGACGGTTTTTGTAATAAACCGGGACTCCTACAAAGACCCTTTCGTCCATTTAATTAACCACGAAAGCTGTCTGATATAACTCCATTCAGAAGTAACAAGGTGTGAATGAACTTAAAGATGGAGCGCGTGATGTGAAGTTCTGTGACGGAGATACGAACCCAACACGTAATCGGATTGTTAATTAAGTAAAATCAAATGTTGCGTATCGGTTTTTCTTACCAGCTGCTAGGTGTTTGAATCTAAAATACGGATAGAAATTTTTGTGCATGAGCGACAATGGAATCGCACACCTACCGTCCTTGCTTATCATCCACGAACTAGCTTAAGTATCAGTTGCTTACTCACCAATAGTAAGATGTGTGCGTGTTTGACCAGAAACAACGACACCTATTGCGACTGTTGGAAAATCGTCTTATGTAGTAACGTTCACAGATTTCTCAAATAGGAAAAGCTCTTTATCCAGGTATGAAGGTTGTAAAACAAACTTCCCACAGTTTGTGTTAGGTCGATCTTTTCGTCTGATAGCACTGCGTAAGTATCCTGTCTAAGAGGTATCATAAGTAGTGTTCCTGTAGCTCTGGGAATCGTTGGTTGAAAACGAGTTTAACAAAAATGGGTACAGTACTGCTAAATATTCAGAATGATTATCATCCTGAGTTTAAGAAGAAACTAAATTCCTTCAGCTACGACAATGTTTAAAGAAATCGTCTTAACGGCACTAAATCGTGGTTTGTGAATCGTTTACTGGCCGTACTGTGCCGCATTTCGCTTGTTGGAAGGCAAAAAGCTTACTGACAAATTTCACACAAGGAAAAGGGAGACGAAATGTCTCCCACTGGAAGGTCATGTTGTTTTGTTTAAATGATTACAAAATCAACTAAAACGAACAGTGAGGCTGTCAGTATAAGCACATTACTGTTGTCAGTATGATGTTGCACTGCCCAGGGTATATCGAGGTATATCATTCTCTGTATGTCTAGTCAGGAATGACTGTTAGTTTCCGTCAGTCACAAAGTCTTTGCTTAGTCTGCATGACCTGGGTTTGAATCCATATGCAGAACGAGACGGTTGAAGTTCATACATATTCTCAACTAGCTGCTCGTGAATAACTTAAATTTATAATGTAATTTTGTGTTAAATTATAAGTACGGTATGTTACTCTGAAGAGGAAATCATGAATACGACGAACTTACTACGTGAATTACCTATGTGACGTAATAATGAGAGTGGTAACATATCAGGTATGTCATTTATTGTAGTAAATGTGAGCTTACAAGCCTTAAGGACAGTCTTATCTGTGATAAGGTGTTCCCTGATATTTTTGTACCTTGGTATTACTTTACATCTTGAGTGATTGTGGTACAGAGCAGTGTTTTCTAGTAGTCACTTGTTGGAACCATTTTCAATAGTCAAACGACTGTACCGAGGGCGATTAGAGGACCTGCTAGACAGCTGCGTTATGTGGGTTGCATTCGAATCGGGCGAAATGCAATTCAGGTCGTTCGGATACTTTTGAGCACGACTGTACATAAGGTATTTCTTTTAGACCTGACGACTCTCCATCCACTGTGGATAACAACAGTTATAGAAGACCCCGAAATGTCAGTGTAAGATCCAAAGAAATGCTTTCCACAGGCAAAAGTATTAAAATCCTATTTCTCAACTGCCGAACCGTTCGGAATTAAGTCCCGGACTTTGTACCCTCCCAAAAGGCAACAGAGCTCACGTAATAATAGGTAAAGGACGTTAGTTCAACTCGAACGTACTTGCAATGAAATTTTAGGGGCAACTCCATGTTTTTAGGAAGCTGACGTGGTGTACTTCTCGCAGTACACAACAAACTCAAATCCAAGCACATAAAGATGGTAGCTGCACGTTAGATTATTGGATAAAACTATCATGGGTTGTCATAAAAGTACTGTAAGGATCTATCGACCACTAACTTCACCTCCATATGCAAGCTTTAGAGAATGCCTCAGTTCACTGTAACGTATATTCATTAGTACTCCCATCATTCGACAACCTATTGGGATAATTACAGTTCTGCAGAAGGTGAGCACGACACCACATCCTGAGAAACAGTACTAAATGCTATTTCGGGAAACTACTTATAACAGATATGCGGATACAAATAAACTGGTGGAAATACGCCTGACCTCTTTGAGGACGTCCACTTTAAAATCGAAATCAGTTATCGTGAGGCAGTTGTAGCCACAATGATTACCAGGCACTCAGGGTATGTAATGCAAGTAGAAAAATTTATTTCTCCAGCAAACTTGACAAAGAGGCAGTAGTTGAATGCCTGTCGTCATCTATAAAAATGATACTAAATCTTATATTCAAATTGTGAAACAAATTTTATCCTGAATTTCAGCCGATTTTCAGGCATGATGACGCAATTGACTCGGAAATTTTAGTGACAAAGTAGTTTTTTCGCAACGCGCAGCGGTAATTTCTTTTAAAAGCTTCTGAAAGAAACAGATTAATGAGTTAAAACCAGGAATGTGGTTGGACTAACGCATACGCGTACACTGAACTTTATATTGTAGAGGAAGCTCATGCAAGGTATGTATTTGTTATCTGTACGTTTTGAAACACACTGAGGACAAGAAAAATCAAATCTTGTTGTTGTTGTGGTCTTCAGTCCTGAGACTGGTTTGATACAGCTCTCCGTGCTACTCTATCCGGTGCAAGCTTCTTCATCCCCCAGTACCTATTGCAGCCTACATCCTTCTGAATCTGCTTAGTGTATTCATCTCTTGGTCTCCCTCTACGATTTTTACCCTCCACACTGCCCACCAATACTAAATTGGTGATCCCTCGACGCCTCAGAACATGTCCTACCAACCGATCCCTTCTTCTAGTCAAGTTGTGCCACAAGCTCCTCTTCTCCCCAATTCTGTTCAATACCTCCTCATTATTTGTGTGATCTACCCATCTAATCTTCTGCATTCTTCCGTAGCATCACATTTCGAAAGCCTCTATTCTCCTCTTGTCTAAACTATTTATCGTCCACGTTTCACTTCCCTACATGGCTACACTCCACACAAATACTTTCAGAAACGACTTCCTGACATTTAAATCTATACTTGATGTTAACAAATTTTTCTTCTTCAGAAACGCTTTCCTTGCCATTGCCAGTCTACATTTTATATCCTCTCTACTTCGACACACCATCAGTTATTTTGCTCCCCAAATAGCAAAACTCCTTTACTACTTTAAGTGTCTCATTTCCTAATCTAACTCCCTCAGCATCACCCGACTTAATTCGACTACATTGCATTATCCTCGTTTTGCTTTTGTTGATCTTCATCTTATACCCTCCTTTCAAGACACTGTCCATTCCGTTCAACTGCTCTTCCAAGTCCTTTGCTGTCTTTGACAGAATTACAATGTCGTTGGCGAATTTCAAAGTTTTTATTTCTTCTCCATGGATTTTAATACCTACTCAGAATTTTTGTTTTGTTTCCTTTACTGCTTGCTCAATATACAGATTGAATAACATTTGGGATAGTCTACAACCCAGTCTGCCTCCCTTTCCAACCTCTGCTTCCCTTTCATACCCCTCGCCTCTTATAACTGCCATCTGGTTTCTGTACAAATTGTAAATAGGCTTTCGCTCCCTGTATTTTACCCCTGCCACCTTTAGAATTTGAAAGAGAGTATTACAATCAACACTGTCAAAAGCTTTCTCTAAGTCTACAATGCTAGAACCGTAGGTTTGCCTTTCCTTAATCTTTCTTCTACGATAAGTCGTAGAGTCAGTATTGCCTCACGTGTTCCAACATTTCTATGGAATCCCAACTGATCTTCCCCGAGGTTGGCTTCTATCAGTTTTTCCATTCGGCTGTAAAGAATTCGTGTTAGTATTTTGCAACTGTGACTTATTAAACTGATAGTTCGGTAATTTTCACATCTGTCAACACCTGCTTTCTTTGGGATTGGAATTATTATATTCTTCTTGAAGTCTGAGGGTATTTCGCCTGTCTCATACATCTTACTCACCAGATGGTAGAGTTTTGTCAGGACCGGCTCTCCCAAGGCTGTCAGTAGTTCGAATGGCATGTTGTCTACTCCGGGGGCCTTGTTTCGACTCAAGTCTTTCAGTGCTCTGTCGAACTCATCACGCAGTATCATATCTCCCACTTCAGCTTCTTCCTCTTCCATTTCCATAATATTGTACTCAAGTACATCGCCCTTGTATAGACCCTCTATATACTCCTTCCACCTTCCTGCTTTACCTTCTGTGCTTATAACTGGGTGTAAGATGTCAGGCAAATCCAACACATTCCATGAAAACCCTGACGTGATAAGCAAATCCAGTAGTATGACACATAGCTGCAAATAAATCGTGACATTAAATTATCCAAAGTAATACGAGTAACGAGTGAGCAAATGGAATACCACAGAGTAACACAAGAATGCCTAAATGCATGTCATACCTTCCCACCGTGAGACAGACGCAGTTCCCAGGGGAGAAACGAGAACAGAAGCTGAAAGCAGAACCGTGTTAAGCTAGAAGGCCATACGATAAGGGACGGACACCCACGTCGCCAGCTAACGACCAGGACCCCCCCCCCCCAGCCCATGTTAAAAGCTACAGCCCTCCAGAAGAACAGTATAGATCTTACGATAACACTAAAAGGGCCACACCACCTGCAAGTTTTAGCGTGAGACTTTTTCGCGTCTCTATTACGTTGCAAACGTTAAAAACATTGCCCCACCACGAAACGTAACAGCCAGGACCACGCCCCAGCCCATGTTAAAAGGTAGAGCCCTCCAAAAGAACAGTATAGATCTGATGATAACACTAAAAGGGCCACACCAGCTGCAAGTTTTAGCTTCAGACTTTTTCGCGTCTCTGTTACGTTGAAAACTTAAAAAACATTGCCCCACCACGAGAAGTATAACGTTTCTCATTGGATAGACAGAATTTTTATAAGCGGAGCTTAAGGTTAACATAGAGAACCTGATTGGTCAGATGAAAACACAGCCAGATATTTTTTTTTAAACCAACTTCGGTAAATTGTAATATGGAGAAGTTAGGAGAGAGTTGCTTCGGAGACGGTGAGGTGTATGGAGCTGCGCCGGTCGCCGCCCCCTGACGAACACCGACAGAGTAATGAACGCACACGATGCTGCATTTTTGAGCGCATAAGGCTTCACTCAGAACTGCAGAAGTCTCATCTGATACATCCCCTTTTTACGTAATACTAGTGTCGATCGTCCATTGATGCTCATGGTATTCACATCTGCTACGTAAGTTAATATCTGAAACGCGATGCTTTTTCTGTTATATAATTATTGAGAAGCCACATCAGTCACTGTAATTTCAAATTAGATAAGTAATTAAAGATAATTGAGGGTCACTGTAGACCATTTTTATAGTTTTCTCTTTTGTGAAACTTAATTTAAACCTAGATTAAAGATGTGATATGGCATAGGTCATCCTTTGATCCATTGTAGAACTTGGAAAGCCATTCAGGGAGTATTCGTTCACATTTTTGTTGAATGCAGTTGGTTTTTATCATCCTGTATTAAAAAATTTCATTTTATTAATAGTGCAATTTATAAACAATGTTTTGTGAGTAGAATAAAATTTCCAATGGTAAACTTAACTGCTTTTTGGACGTTATTTTACCAGCTAACTAAAAATAGGAAAGCCTTGAACCCCTTCCACTAAATTTAGCTACTATTAAGATTCTTTTACAGGTAGTGCAGTGGACCTGATGCTGAAATCATTAAGTATTTGGTTATATCATCGCTAGTTTCACTGAACTCTTCTGAACTCTACATGTCATGTGTGATCTGGCGTCTCCATACCAGCAACAGGTCCCAGGTTCAAACTAGTCAATTCCCTAAAAAACACGCTCAGAGCGTCGTTGCGCGAAAGTGGTAGGGAGACACGACATAGAACAACAGACACCACGCAGAATGTTAGAGAATGGCGACCCTGCCAGGATGGTAAAATACCATGACTGAAGGTCGACCACAAGCCTAACTATGTCAGAAAAATATCCTGTTGAAAAACTTTCGTAGTAAAAATTTTTTTCCTAAAGTTATAAATAGTCGAAAACAGTAGCTGCAGCGATAGATAGTAAGAAAGTATTCAGTAGAACGTGAGACATTCTAGCAGAGACAATAGCATAATTAACTTATGAATTGTAATATTGTTAGAATTAAATATTCTCTCCAATGCAAGCGCACAGGTGGCGGATACATCGTTGACAAGTTGGTTCTCACCCAACAAGTAAGTGGATGGATTGTCATGCTGTGTGTGCGAAAAAGTTTATGAAAAGCGTGAGATCGTATGAACTCTTGTTGACGAGAAGTAGGGCGCGTGAATTGTTTTTAAAACGGAAAATAAGGGATTCGGAAAGATTAGCAATGGCAGATCGAGACCTAGACCGAATTGAGGTAGAGACCCAGCATGAAGATGGACAGAAAATAGAGGATAGTACAACAGACGATGCAGTATCGCGAGAAATAGTACAGATAACGCACCATAACGAGGAAAATGTACGTCAAGGCACAGAAAACCTAGATCAGCATACGACAGAGGAGCAGGAAAGTAGAGAGACAGCCGATGAGGATTCTAACTGGCGTCTTGACTGCGTAGAACCCACAGTACAAGTAATCAGAGCTCCCTCACCACAGAGGACAAGGAATTCGAGCAGAAACTTGTCACCGCACAGTTCAATGCAATCGGTTGCAAACCAACACTTGCGCGAAAACACAGAGCGTAGGACGTCGGAAGAAAACGCAATAGGACCCACCAATCTGGCAGAATTATTACAATTAATGACGGAAACCATGACAAGACAAAATAAAGAAACTGCGAAACAAATTAAAATTCAGAATGCAAAAACGACGAAACAAATTGCAGAAACCACGAGACAATGGCGTGAGATTAAAGAATAAAACAAAAAAATTCAGTTACACCTAAGTGATATTGAAGACGAGACAAAAGAAGCTCGAGAAGTGATAGGAAACTTAGTAACAGGTCACAATCAATTGAGGACAGACATTGACAAGGTACAAGCGGACGTACAAACATTGCGTAATGACACTCCAAAACATTACGTAACAACACCCAGGGAGAAGTCAAAAAACTAGAGAAACAGAGAAACGTAATTACTAGACAAGCAGCAGGTACAGCGCATGAAATTGTTGAAAACAGTGTGTTACACAAACGTATCACAAAAGCAGCGCTGAAAAGATATGATAACCGCATAGTCAAAATAGAAGCGCAAACGAAACAACAATTTAAAAAATTGCGAGCAGAGCTGTTGCAAACCATTGAAGAGCGTAGTGAACAGGATGGAACAAGCACTGAGTCTACAACCACATCCGTATCTGTAACAGCACCGGAAAAACAAGCAACTAACGAAGATATCATGCATTTTCGATTCCAATCACAGGCGGAAAATAACATACGTGAAATCAGACAGCCTGCACCGCAACAAACGCGTTTCGAAATTCTTGATGAACAAACGGCACCACAAACATATGCAGAACCACAAATGTATGTGTCAAGACAGTTTGGATCGTGCGATGAAGCAGCAAGGTTAGCCAGACAAGATACCGAACCAATACCTGACAATGGAAAGCCAGGTCACGAAGAGTACAGTGCAATGCATTCAGCTACACGTTCACAACCGATGGAAGAAACTTATTGTATACCACTCCAACGATACTACGCAAGGGTAAGCGAAAGTTACAGTGGACAATATCCAATGGATCTACCACAACCGGAAAGAACGACGGGAGAAATGATCAGAAACAAAAGTGGCGAAGAATCGCGAATTCCATATGGAACTATGACAAAGTACGACAACGATCATTTCATCACAGTCAGAAAATTTCAACACTTTCGAGAAGGAAACTCATTACATCCACGAACTTTTATTGATCAGTTCCGAGTGGGATTACCAGAACACTGGACGCTAGCACACAAATTAGACTTTATATGTGCACACATGTCAGGAACAGTCGCAGAAACCATGCATAATGTTGCAGCGACATGCCGATCGTACGAAAATTTCAGAGAGAAGTTTCTCTCACGATATTGGTCCAGCGAAGCACAGAACAGAGTGAGGTACGAATTATTACAGAACCCATATCTTGAAAATTCAAGAGAGAAGAGCCTCGTGAAATTTTTCGAATTAATGGCAAAGAAAAATCAATGCTTAGATGTACCATACAGTGACGGAGAGCTGATTAAATTATGCGCGATGAAGTTACCATTGAAATACCAGCAATCATTAGTAGAGCGCGGAGGCAATGACGTCGAAGCATTTAAAGGTATTCTAAGGGAACTAGAGTTCATATTTTCGGAAGATGACGCAAGAAAAAGACGAAGCGCAAGTGAAAACGAAAACAAAAAGCAGTGGAATCCACAAGACACAGTACGAAGAAACAATAATTAAGAACCACGTGATAACTTCGCACCAAGAAACGACAATAGATTTCAACAAAGAACCGGTTATGGATTTAGAAGAGAATATGGCAATAACTATAATTCACCCAGGAATGGCAACAACTATTACAGAGGGAATAACGACAACCGGAACGGGTACTGGAGAACCAATAGACCGACAAATTATCGAACCACATGATAACTTCGCAACAAGAAACGACAATAGATTTCAACAAAGAACCGGTTATGGATTTAGAAGAGAATATGACAATAACTATAATTCACCCAGGAACGGCAACAACTATTACAGAGGGAATAACGACAACCGGAAAGGGTATTGGAGCGCCAAAGACCAACAAATTATCAACAAAGAAACCACTATCAACAAACAAGAAAAGAGAATACAGATAGAAGAGGTGGAGGTAAGACCACCAAACCCCGATAAACGTTCGAATTGACAGCTAAGCGTCCATGCCAAAGGGAATGACGCACCGACCCAGGACAATTGCAACATCTTGAACAGAGAAGTAAATACCTTATCACAAGAAGAGAAGAAGGATGAAACAAATCCACAGGGACCAGATGAAAACGAAGACAGGAAAATAACAATATCGTTCTGGGACGAAATTAATTCGGAGAATACTGACGAGGAAGATGAATTACCAGAGGCATGCACAACGAATGTAGGAGGAAAGGACGAAGTAATGAGTATTGCAGAGCTAATTCAGATAAAAACCAGGGAAAGCGAATTCAATGCGGATAATGCGCAGTCGACAGAAGTTGAAAAAAGTTGGGCACACAACCCAACGTATATAATGAAGGAAGTTATGAAGCGATAATTAGAGCATTTATATGTGATTATGTGGAAGTAGCGACGAAGAAGGAGAAGATAGACGAGGATGAGGAAAAAGTAGAGGATGTTGAAGAAAGCGTAAATGAAGGAAGAAATAGAGAAGAGGAAATAAAAGAGAGAGAAGTAGCAGTCGAAGCTTGTTGTTGTTGTTGTGGTCTTCAGTCCTGAGACTGGTTTGATGCAGCTCTCCATGCTACTCTATCCTGTGCAAGCTTCTTCATCTCCCAGTACCGACTGCAACCTACATCCTTCTGAATCTGTTTAGTGTATTCATCTCTTGGTCACCCTCTACGATTTTTACCCTCCACGCTGCCCTCCAATGCTAAACTTGTGATCCCTTGATGCCTCAAAACATGTCCTACCAACCGATCCCTTCTTCTAGTCAAGTTGTGCCACAAACTTCTCTTCTCCCCAATCCTGTTCAGTACCTCCTCATTAGTTACGTGATCTAACCACCTTATCTTCAGCATTCTTCTGTAGCACCACATTTCGAAAGCTTCTATTCTCTTCTTGTCCAAACTAGTTATCATCCATGTTTCACTTCCATACATGGCTACACTCCATACAAATACTTTCAGAAACGACTTCCTGACACTTAAATCTATACTTGATGTTAACAAATTTCTCTTCTTGAGAGACGCTTTCCTTGACATTGCCAGTCTACGTTTTATATCCTCTCTACTTCGACCATCATCGGTTATTTTACTCCCTAAATAGCAAAACTCCTTTACTACTTTAAGTGTCTCATTTCCTAACCTAATTCCCTCAGCATCACCCGACTTAATTTGACTACATTCCATTATCCTCGTTTTCCTTTTGTTGATGTTCATCTTATATCCTCCTTTCAAGACACTGTCAATTCCGTTCAACTGCTCTTCCAAGTCCTTTGCTGTCTCTGACAGAATTACAATGTCATCGGCGAACCTCAAAGTTTTTACTTCTTCTCCATGAATTTTAATACCTACTCCGAATTTTTCTTTTGTTTCCTTTACTGCTAGCTCAATATACAGATTGAATAACATCGGGGAGAGGCTACAACCCTGTCTCACACCTTTCCCAACCACTGCTTCCCTTTCATGCCCCTCGACTCTTATAACTGCCATCTGGTTTCTGTACAAATTGTAAATAGCCTTTCGCTCCCTGTATTTTACCCCTGCCACCTTCAGAATTTGAAAGAGAGTATTCCAGTTAACATTGTCAAAAGCTTTCTCTAAGTCAACAAATGCTAGAAACGTAGGTTTGCCTTTTCTTAATCTTTCTTCTAAGATAAGTCGTAAGGTCAGTATTGCCTCACGTGTTCCAACATTTCTACGGAATCCAAACTGATCTTCCCCGAGGTCGACTTCTACCAGTTTTTCCATTCGTTTGTAAAGAATTCGCGTTAGTATTTTGCAGCTGTGACTTATTAAACTGATAGTCCGGTAATTTTCACATCTGTCAACACCTGCTTTCTTTGGGATTGGAATTATTATATTCTTCTTGAAGTCTGTGGGTATTTCGCCTGTCTCATACATCGTGCTCACCAGATGGTAGAGTTTTGTCATGACTGGCTCTCCCGAGGCCATCAGTAGTTCTAATGGAATGTTGTCTACTCCCGGGGCCTTGTTTCGACGCAGGTCTTTCAGTGCTCTGTCAAACTCTTCACGCAGTATCTTTTCTCCCATTTCGTCTTCATCTACATCCTCTTCCATTTCCATAATATTGTCCTCAAGTATATCGCCCTTGTATAAACCCTCTATATACTCCTTCCACCTTTCTGCCATCGGCCGGCCGAAGTGGCCGTGCGGTTAAAGGCGCTGCAGTCTGGAACCGCAAGACCGCTACGGTCGCAGGTTCGAATCCTGCCTCGGGCATGGATGTTTGTGATGTGCTTAGGTTAGTTAGGTTTAACTAGTTCTAAGTTCTAGGGGACTAATGACCTCAGCAGTTGAGTCCCATAGTGCTCAGAGCCATTTTTTTCTGCCATCCCTTCTTTGCTTAGAACTGGGTTGCCATCTGAGCTCTTGATATTCATACAAGTGGTTCTCCTTTCTCCAAAGGTCTCTTTAATTTTCCTGTAGGCAGTATCTATCTTACCCCTAGTGAGACAAGCCTCTTCATCCTTACATTTGTCCTCTAGCCATTCCTGCTTATCCTACAGAAAGTTCGAATTCACAAGGGAAATTCCTAAAAAGACTCATGTATGATTCAGTGGAGGATTCATTGATGCAAGAAGAAGAAGAACAGAACCAACCCTTTCAAATTCAACCAATTGTGAAGGCCATGGTAAAGCATATCCCAGTCAATATTGTAATTGATAGCGGAAGTGAACTGACTGCGATCTCAGAAAATTTATTCATGCAGTGTAATGCCAATGAGGAATTGCCAGTTCTGAAAACACGTAAGATCAAAGTAAGAGGTCCTATTAGAAAAATGCTGCGGAAGTTACGAGACAAACAAGGTTAACTCTTTCGTGTAAAGGTCAAAAGATTGAAGCCAACTTCGTGATTATACCTAAACTAACTGTAGATTTGATTATAGGTGCAGATTTTTTAAATGAGAGACGAGCGATAACAGATATGGGGAAAGGTAGCGTAACATTCGGGAATGTCACACTTCCCTTCGAGCAAAAGCTAAAATTAGAAGAAATACCAGTTATAAACAAACAATTAAGAATGACGCGAGATAAACAGGATGAAGAATTAGAATGGTAAGCACAAAAGGGGGAATCGCCTCAACTCATGTTAGAAGTCCATAAAGAAATCGACGAAAAATTGCAAGAAGTTCAAGGTATTTCGGAACACAGTAAAAGAGAATTAGAGGGTATTTTACGAGATAAAGCAGAGGTATTTTTACCTAGGACTGGCATTATTAAACACTTTCAGTACAAGTTTGAAGTAAAACAGCACAAACCATTTAGAGTGCCACCCTATACAATCCCATTTAGCTACAGGAATAAAGTGTTCCAGGAGATATCTAAAATGTTAGATGATGATATTATTGAACCAACTATCTCCACATATAACTGCCCGCTCCATATTGTACAAAACCGAGATGGGAGCATCAGGTTAGTGCTTGATTCCAGACAGATCAACACAATCATAGTCACTGAGACAGATCGCCCAGAAAAATTAGAAGAATTGATACAAAACTTCCACGGGGCTAATTGATTTACGGAGTAGTTTCTGGCAAATAGAATTGGCCCCAAAATGTAGAAAATTTACACCATTTATCGTATTCGGTAGATGTTACCAGTTTAAAAGATTGCCATTGGGCTTAAACATATCATCAGCAGCGTTTATTAGGGGATTTAATACTTTACTCAGTCCTGAAATTTTACAAAAAATTACTTGTTATGTTGATGATGTGATTATAGCAGAACCCTCTTGGCAACATCACAACGACACATTAAATCAGTTTTTACAGATCATGAAAGAGCATGGGGTCACAGTAAATAAAACAAAATCCAAATTTGGAAGGTGAGAGGGAAAATTTCTAGGACACATAATTTCAGAGAAACGGGTAATGCCCGACCCAGAAAAAATAACGGCAATCAAAGAATTCTGTACTCCATATAATAAGAAAACTCTCAGAGGATTTCTAGGTCTCACCGGATTCTATAAAAAATTTATTTGGATCGACTCTCTCCCTACACCACGCCTATGTGCATTGACTGTAAAATACACGCCATGGGTATGGGATCAACAAGCCAATGAAGAATTTTTAAAAGTGAAAAACGCACTAACAACAGCACCGATTTTAGCACATCCTGATCTAACATAAAATTTTTGCATGGCCACTGATAGCGCGAAAACAGGTTTAGGAGTTGTTTTATTCCAAGAATACGAACAGGCAGGGCTAAGGTCATATAGAACAATTGCATTTGCCAGTCGGGTACTCACAAGAAGCGAGAAAAACTATTCAGTCACGGAGCTGGAAGCATTGGCCATTCCAACGTTTTCGATACTTCCTATTTGGAAGAAAAAAAAAAGTATACACTGACCACAAAGCATTAGAATTTCTGTTATCCGCCAAACTAACTCATGGGAGGTTAGCCAGATGGATATTAATACTACAAGTATTTGACTTCACTATTACACATATACCAGGACCATCGAATGTATTAGCAGATGCTTTATCACGATGTCCACAGGGTGCATCCAATAACATAGGTTTGGAAGCAGCAGAAGACCAGTTTACAATGTACTATATAAAACAAGTACCTTTCGAAAACTACATTACGACAGCATTGAAAAACATAGGCAAAGAACAGGACAAGGATCCCGAAATACTAGGAATCAAACACAAGTGGAGAAGTAAGGATTTTCCAGACATTCGACAGCACTATCTCGTAAAAAACTATGTTTTATTTTTCAGACGAAATGTGGCAACGAATGAATGGTTAATTTATATCCCAGATGAACTAATTAATAAGTACATATGGTATACACATTTAAGTAATGGCCACTTTGGACCAAAGAAATGCTTTTTAAAAGTAAAACAAATGAGCAATTTTCCTAATATGGAAAGACGAATTAGAACAGTATTAATGAAATGCAAAAAATGTATGAGGGCTAAACACGTCACTTTCCAAACCAAACCACCTATGTTTCCAATAATCCCTAAAAAATTAAAACAGATTTCATGGGGCCCCACCCACGCATAAAAAATGGATATATTTTCATATTTGTCGTTTTGGAACTTACTCCTAAATATGTTACCTTGACACCATTAAAACGGGCAACAGGTCTTACTATAAGTAAAGCATTTAGACAAGATTTTCTCAGACAAGTAGGTCGAGTGGAACGAATAATTTCGGATAATGACCCACAATACAAATCAGTGCAATGGCAGAACACGTTAAAACAACACAAAATAAAACCCATCTACATATCTAAGTACAAACCTAGCATAAATCCAGCAGCACGATCTATGAAGGACATAGGCACTTTATGCCGATTATATGCAGGCAAAAGACATGACACTTTGGATATATACCTTTAAGATTTTCAAAAAGAAATAAATGAAATGCCACACAGCACTACACTACTACCTCCAGTTACTGTACTTAAAAATATTGAACACCCAAACATAACCAGAGAAAATGTTAGATTTCCTACTGTTCCACGCAGACAGCACAAACAAGTCATAGCAACAGCACTCTCCAACATCGGAAAGGCAGCCATTAAAAGAAAAGAAAGAGGAGATAGAAGAGCAATTAAAAGAACATTCTCAGTAGGCCAGAAAGTATTTGTAAAAATACACCATCTCTCCAGCAAGCAGAAACACAAAATACATAAGTTTTACGCTGCATACAAAGGACCTGTCATAATTAGCTGAATTGCTCATGATAATACTGTGGAACTAATGAACCCAAAAACAGGCAAAACCTTAGGACTTCACCATGTGAGCCATATCAAAAAGTTTGAAGATTAATTTTATTACTGGTAAATAATCAGCACAATATTTCAAGATTATGTTGCAGATAAGATCTTCAGGAGAAAGAAGAATGAAGAGAGAGGAAGGTGGGAAAAAGAAAGTAGTTTCAATAAAAACAAAAAAATAATTACACCAATAGTACCATAGATTAAGGTGAAGGGATAAAGCGTAGATAGTCTAACAGCATGAAATACTAAAATGCTTTACACCACGACAGTACACAAAAATAAAAAACGAATTTGAGGATTCTTGTAGAAGTTAAGACTCAAAATATCTTAGAATTGTAACATGGAAAGGACGCCAAAATTTGTAAAGCTTTTTAAGAAGGCGTAAAACAGTGTAGGTACTAGACATATTAGATGATTATAAGTAAAACGTTTTGTAAGAACCATTGTAAAAACTCCAACAAAGACCAGATGCAATAACCCACAAGTTTCAACACGAGAAGTATCAAGAAAGAAAAGGACGTAATTAGCAAGAAATGATTCCTACAAGACAGAAGTAGCGAGAGAAGGGAAAGGACAGCGAGATCAACAGAGGGCTCTTGTAGCCGAAGCGGGCAGTAAATCTGCTGAACCACAGAGTGGTGGAACCCTGCTGGGACAGAACACGGAACCACAGAGTGGCAGAACACAGAAGGACAAGAGGGTCTTGGAAAGCCCCGAGTGAGCAAAAAACGGCCTGACGAGAAGACCACTTGGGTAAGCCACCACTGGCAAAAAAGTATGTGTAAAGGTCACACTACTGCTATTAAACAGCACACTGATGCACGAAACTGAAGAAAACTTACACAAAGTAAAAATGACACACCCAAACAATTTATCGAACTGTTACTAAGAGGAGAATTCAACGCGACTAGTTATCAATAAATATTTCCATATCCTGCCCAGAGAAGAACCAAGAAGCAAGTAAGAAGCAGAGAAAAAGGAGGAAGAACAGAAGTTGAAGATTCGCAAGATTGAGAGCAAGAAAGAAGATGGGTGAAGAATAGACGAAATACCTTCCCAAATCCCTATCCTATTGTAAACTAGTCGTCTGGAAAGTATTACAACGAAAAACGACCGCTTTCAGCGACACATAACGATGACTTTCACGCATACAAAGCCAGAAAACCATGAGATTCTGCACTCACAGCTCCATTCCATTATGGGACCTCCACAACAGCAACACACACTTGCAAAGCCAACAAGGAATGACGAACGAAGCTGTACATCAAATACTTGCCCACACCCATATCGCTCAAGTCCTTCGTGCAAAAAAAAAACAAAAAAAAAACTTTCGCCAACCTCATGCTTAAACATTCATAGGATTGTGTTAATGTGTGAAATCAAATTATGTGATGTAGGAATTGTGCAAAAGAAACGTGTGAAAAACTAAATAAGTTAAGCACACCAAACAGCTAATAAACTACAAAATGACAGTCATTGACTATGGACTTAGGTAAAAATAGACTATCGATTAAAATAAGTCATTAGTTCTGAAATGGACAGTATATAAAGAACAAAAGTAAGGCATAATAAACACTAAAACTATATGCCACTTATTTTCTCCTCATAAAAATAAAAGAATAACTATATTTTACTTATTTTCTCCTTATAAAAACAAGAATAAAAAATTATCTTGTTGTATGTTTTCCCTTTTTTTTCAACATTTGTACCATTTGCTAGGATAATATCTCAATACTTTTGCATGTATATTTCTTTGTCAAAGAAATTCTTGGAAATAGTTCTTATTTGTTAGTGTAACAATGTTGAAATGAGTATCTAGAAACAAAAACATTTTACTTGTACATGATATTTAGAAAATGTATTAGGAATAGATTTTACTTAATTACTACAAAAAAATAAAATATTTCTAAGAAAATCGATGTGGAAGACTCCTCACTTTCGATAACAAACTTCTTAAAACACAAACATCACACTTAAATAAAGAAAGAAAATAATTAAAAATTAACAATAACAATAATAGCATAAAAATATTCTTCTCTTGTTAATATAAACATATTTTTGAGAATAATGTGGAAGAATATAAAAATATAAATTAGTATTAAAAACTAGCATAGAACCAGAATAACGTGGTTGAACAGTAAGCAACAAAATTTAGATAAAGGAATAATTTTTGACTGACTTAGATGACGATTCAATCATGCCTAACTTCAGTGCAAAAATTAAGTTCGAAGGGTGGTGATATGTAAGGTGTCAGGCAAATCCAACACCTTCCATGAAAACCCTGACATGAAAAGCAAATCCAGTAGTATGTCACATAGCTCCGAATAAATCGTGACATTAAATTAACCAAAGTAATACGAGTAACGAGTGAGCAAATGGAATACCACAGAATAACACAAGAATGCCTAAATGCATGTCATACCTCCCCACCGTGAGACAGACGCAGTTCCGAGGGGAGAAACGAGAACAGAAGCCAAGAGCAGAACCGTGTTAAGCTAGAAGGCCATACGATAAGGGATAGACACCCACGTCGCCAGCTAACCAACAGGACCACCCCCAGCCCATGTTAAAAGATAGAGCCCTCGAGAAGAACAGTATAGATCTTACAATAACACTAAAAGGCCCACACGAGCTGCAAGTTTTAGCGCGAGGCTTTTTAGCGTCTCTGTTACGTTGCAAACTTTAAAAACATTGCCCCACCACGAAAAGTATAATGTTTCTCATTGGATGGACAGAATTTTTGTAGGCGGAGCTTAAGGTTAACATTGAGACCCTGATTAGTCAGATGATTTTTAAACCTACTTCGGTAAATTGTAGTAAGGAGAAGTTAGGAGAGAGTTGCTTCCGAGACAGCGAGCTGTACGGAGCTGTGCTGGCCGCCGCCCCCTGACAAACACCGACAAGGTAATGAACGCACGTGATGCCGCATTTTTGAGCGCAAAAGGTTTCCCTCAGAACTGCAGAAGTCACATCTGTTACATCCCCTTTTTACGTAATACTAGTGTCGATCGTCAGTTGATGCTCATGGTATTTACATTTGCTACATAAGTTAAAATCTGAAACGCGATGATTTTTCTGTTATATAATTATTGAGAAGCCACATCAGCCACTGTAATTTACGACAAGGTAAATAAGTAATTAAAGTTAATTGAGGGTCACTTTAGACCATTTTGATAGTTTTCTCTTTTGTGAAACTTAATTAAAACCTAGATTATAGATGTGATATGTCATACGTCATCCTTCGATCCATTGTAGAACTTGGAAAAAATGGAAACCCATTCAGGGAATATTCGTTCACATTTTTGTTGAACGCAGTTGGTTTTTATCATCCTGTATTAAAACATTTCCTTTTATCAATAGTGCAATTTATAAACAATATTTGTGAGTAGAATAAAATTTCCAATGGTAAACTTAACTGATTTTTCGACGTTATTTTACCAGCTAACTAAAAATAGGAAAGCCTTGAACCCCTTCCACTAAATTTAGTTAGTATTAAGTTTCTTTTACAGGGAGTGCAGTGGAGCTGACGCTGAAAATATTAAGTATTTGTTTATAGCTTCGCTAGTTTCACTAAACTTTTCTGAACTCTACATGTCATGTGTGGTCTGGCGTCTCCTTACCAGCAACAGGTCCCAGGTACAAACTAGTCAATTCCCTAAAAAACGCACTCAGAGCGTCGTTGCGCGAAAGTGGTAGGGAGACACGACATAGAACAACAGACACCATGCAGAATGTTAGATGAGTTTCCATCAAACTCTTGATATTCATGCAAGTGGTTCTCCTTTCTCCAAAGGTCTCTTTAATTTTCCTGTAGGCATTATCTATCTTACCCCTTGTGAGATAAGCCTCTACATCCTTACATTTGTCGTCTAGCCATCCCTGCTTCGCCATTTTGCACATCCTGTTGATATCATTTTTGTCACTTACAGCATTTTCATATTTCCTCCTTTCATCAATTAAATTCAGTATTTCATCTGTTACCCAAAGGTTTCTAGTAGCCCTCGTCTTTTTACCTATTTGATCCTCTGCTGCCTTCACTATTTCATCCCTCAAAGCTACCCATTCTTCTTCTACTTTATTTCTTTCCCCCATTCCTGTCAATTGTTCCCTTATGCTCCCCCTGAAACTCTGTACAACCTCTGGTTCTTTCAGTTTATCCAGGTCCCATCTCCTTAAATTCCCACCTTTTTGCAGTTTCTTCAGTTTTGATTTACATTTCATAACCAATAGATTGTGGTCAGAGTCCACATCTGCCCCTGGAAATGTCTTAAAATTTAAACCTGGTTCCTAAATCTCTGTCTTACCATCATATATACCTATTAGTATCTCCAGGGTTCTTCCATGTATACAACTTTCTTTCATGATTCTAGAACGACGTTTTGCTATGATTAAGTTATGCTCTGCGCAAAATTCTACCAGACGGCTTCCTCTTTCATTTCTACTATGTTTCCTTCTCTCCCTTTTCCTACTCTCGAATTCCAGTCACCCATGACTATTAAATTTTCGTTTCCCTTCACTACCTGAATAGTTTCTTTTATCTCCTCATACATTTCATAAATTTCTTCGTCATCTGCAGAGCTAGTTGACATATAAACTTGTACTACTGTAGTAGACGTGGGCTTCGTGTCTATCTTGGCCACAATAATGCGTTCACTATGCTGTTTGTAGTACCTTACCCGTACTCCTACTTTTTTATTCATTATTGAAGCTCTTCCTGCATTACCCCTATTTGATTTTGTATTTATAACCCTGTATTCACCTGACCAAAAGTCTTGTTCCTCCTGCCACCGAAATTCACTAATTCCCACTATATCTAACTTTAACCTATCCATTTCCCTTTTTAGATTTTCTAACCTACCTGACCGATTAAGGGATCTGACATTCCACGATCCGATCCGTAGAGCGCCAGTTTTCTTTCTCCTGTTAACGACATCCTCCTGAGTAGTCCCCCGCCTGGAGATCCGAATGGGGGACTATTTTACCCAAGAGGACGCCATCATCATTTAGTCATACAGTAAAGCTGCGTGCCCTCGGGAAAAATTACGGCTGTAGTTTCCCCTTGCTTTCAGCCGTTCGCAGTACCAGAACAGCAAGGCCATTTTGGTTAATGTTACAAGGCCAGATCAGTCAATCATCCAGACTGTTGCCCCTGCAACAACTGAAAAGGCTGCTGCCGCTCTTCAGGAACCACGCGTTTGTCTGGCCTCTCAACAGATACCCCTCCATTGTGGTTGTACCTATGGTACGGCTATCTGTATCGTTTAGGCACGCAAGCCTCCCCACCAACGGCAAAGTCCATGGTTCAGTGGGGCGAATCAAATCTTAGGAAAAACAATTACGAAAAGTATATTGAATAGGCTTATCTGAAGACCTCCTTGCTCCGAATGCTTGGATCAGTAAACTGGAACACATACATTTACTCTGTATCTGTAAAAGATACGAATGACAGCAGAAGAGTACGTAGCGAAGTAAAGCAGGCGCATTTCTTATCGAACGGACATAGTTAAAAAGCGACTAGCACTACGAGCAAACGTACAAAGCCACGAGCTTGTAATTTTTTATTTATTTATTTATTTATTTATTGTAAATTTGTGGTAAGATCTTATGGGACCCAGCTGCTTAGGCCATCGCTCCCTAAGCTTACACACTACTTAGTCTACGTTACACTAACTTACGCTATGAACAACACACAGACCCATGCCCGAGGGAGAACTCGAACGTCCGGCGGGGACAGCCACGCAGACCGTAACACGACGCCCCAGACCGCGCGGCTACCCCGATCAGCGTTGTAAAAGCAAACAAGAGAAACAAGAAAAACATGAACTTAAACTGCAATAGATAGATAGTCTAAAATGAGTGAGTTGTCTAATGTTTGTAAAGATATACTGTCCTGTCATATTAGCGTCACCATCTGTCAGAAACCTGAATAATCACCTTTTGCAACATGGACCGCTGTATGATGTGCAGGAAAAGTCAATGAGCTTCTGGAAGGTGCTGCCAAGGATGTGGGGCCGTGCTGACCACAATGTCGTAGCCAGCAGCTCTATGTTTCTCGGTTGAGGATTCATGGCGCCATCAGCCCGATCAAGCGGGTCACATATTCTCGAATGGTCTAAATCCAGGGAGTTTAATGGTCAGGGGAGTACGCGAAACACACATCCAGGAGTTCTACGAACTACGAACGTCCTCTAAGTGCTATGTGACACGTCACATTGCTCTCTAGCAGATGCCATCATGCCAAAGAAAAACAAACTGCAAGCAGGGGTCGAAACGGTTCCCAGAGATAGAAGCGTACTTGTGTTGATCCATTGTCCATTCCAGAATGCCAAGATCACCCAGAGAAAGCCACGAAAACATTCCACAGACCATAAAGCACACAGGGGGTTTGCTTTCAGACGTTTCACGCCGTACACGCCAACGGCCACCTATCCGACGGATCATAAAACGTAACTCATCTGAAGGGGCCACCTGTCACCTCCCAATGGACGTCCGCTTGTGGTACTGGGGTGCAAATTGCAGCCTTCGTCACCGACGAATACGAGTCAGCATGGGTGCCGGAGCCAGACGCCTTCTGCTGAGGCGCAAACGTAGCAAAGTTGGCTAAACGGTCGTTGAAGAGACACTCTCGGTAGCCCCTTGCTTCATCTGGGAGGTCGTTTGCTCAACAGTAGCACGTCTATCCACCCGTACACATCTTCGCAACTGACATTCATCCCCGTCATCTAGGGCCCGTAGTCCGTAGTGCACCACAGCTGCTTCGGAGCAGGTTTTGGATAGCGCTATTTTGCCATGCACGGTATACCCCACGGAGGCACGTGTCCAGTTTACGAATTTAATTGTTTCGGAAATGCTTCCGTCTTTGTCCTGAAAGCCAATGAACATCCCCTTTCGGACTTCAGATAAATCGCTCAGATTCCCCAATACGGCAACGACTTTACTGTTTTCCACATCCGTCGACACGTTTTATATACCCTGCACTGCTAGTGCTGCCACCTGCTACTTGTTTGTGGTTATTGTACGCTGAAGTCTAAAATAAGCGGTTGTCACAATAATAGAAATGAACTGTGTATTTTACATCTCTATGATTACAGTTTGCCACAAAGAGCTAAAAATAATTATCAGTAACTGCTGCATATAAAAAGCCAGAATATCTTACAATGAAATCGTCATTCCATTCGTAAGGTGGCTATATTTTCGCTCCTTACAAGAACTCATCCACATACTTTGAAGTGATCTACAAACACAATTCGGTATCATGTGAATGGTTGTACATCGTATCTATGAATATATGAAGGAGACTGACGTTGTCACTACGTCTTGTAAATAATTGTTAACGCTTATTGCATTAAAGGTGACGCAGTGTCTTTATTATAAAAGCGGCGTAATGAGTGATTGCCTATACTAGTAGAGGCTGCAACGCCAGTGGAGATGAAACGGCAGACAGAACTCAAGCTCTGGGTGGAAGGCCCGCACAGGTGTAGGTCCTGCTTAAACACAGGAAGTAGCTAGACTGCCGGCCGCTATTGTAGTAGAGGCCGGAAGGATAACCGGATAATACCTCCGAACGCTGAAAATCTTGGACGCAGGTGAGAGGAACGAAGAAGCGGCCACTCGGAAACCACGTAGGCTGGGTTATTTCCAAGGATTATTTAGTCAGAAGCGTACCATTTTACGAGTATAGGTTCTCCCTCGAAAACTTTCCGCGCTGGACGACAAAAGAGCAACATACGGTTGCTCGTCGTTCGGAAAAATCTGTAGAGAAAGAGAATATTCCGTGGTTTCAGGAATATGATTCGTTTTCGGAATTACGATGGTGGGGACCGAGCCTTGCTGGGAAGCCAGCGGTGGAGAGACGAGGTCTTCCGTTGTGAGCGCCCGTGTGTGACGGTCGCTCGATATCAGCTTTGTTGATACAGGCGGACTTGCTGTCTTTGCTCTCAGGAGAGTTTATGGTTAGAACAGTTAGGCACTGTACTGTTGCGAACCTATACGGTTCTGGACTTGACCTCTGGGTTGGAAGTCGTCGTTGAGTACGCAGCGTTCAATAATTGAGAGCACTTCCTCTGCCTATACTTACATTGAGACGTTATCTGAACTGCGTCCTTGTGGTTGGGAGTTCGCGTTTGTCGTCTGTAGAAACACAGAGAGGAGAATACAGTATTAGAGTATATTAGTCAGAGGACCGCCTTCTGCCGTCCTAGTGTCTGAAAGAGCTTTATTTTGTGGCTGGAGTTCTTCCATCGATGCAGACTTGTACGAAAACCATCACGCCGACGCACCAGACAAAGTACATACGGTGATATCGCAAATTGTTTCGGCTTATTAGGGCTATAAAGCTAAACAGCTGTGATCACGTTAGTTTATTTGCAATGAGGTTCCACACCACTGTAGATCATCTTTGAAAATAGTGTCTTCTAGTGTTTGGTACGTAGATAATCTTAGTCATTTCGCCTTAATTATGTCAGATCGTGTGGCCATAAAAGGGGGCAGAGTTGGGCAATTGATTTGTAACTTTACTTAGGAGATATAGACATTTGTCCAAAAAGGGTGTTTTTTTCGTTTAATCTGCAATAAACGTATAATAAGAAACAAAGTTTATCATTTAGTAGTATTAGTTGCCATCATCATTCATATTTGTCTAGATTCCATTTTATGGAATTAAGAGATCCTAAGATACGCTTCAGGGGGTAGGCAGACAGGGCCAAATCATCATTTTAGCGTTTATTATTTTCCATTGCCCACATTCATTTTTACACTCGCCTGGAGGAGCATCTTGGACAGTTTTTAATTGAGAGAGAGAGAGACAGAGTTAGTTTGAATTCCAGCTTTTTGCACTCGCAACTCGATGTCGACATATGCTCGGGCACAATGGTTGGAAACTCATCACAAAGGGATTCTGGCGTTCGTTACAATATAAACAAATTGCGACATAAGAATTAGCTCTTCATAAAGAGTCAAAAAAAAATACAATTCTCCAGAAAGGAAAGTGATAAACGTGAAAAGCACGCAGAGACCTCAGACAAACAATGAGAGGATGTGCTGAAACCCCGGGTGTGCGTCGTCTGTTCGAAAACGCGGACGAGCGCGTCCTCACCAAACAAAAGCTGGGCCCAGAATGGCTTCCTTTGCGACCAAGTCATCTCAGTAAAAAACTGTCGCGGCAAGCACCTGACTGGCTTCTGCAGTCAGAAGCGATTTCTTTATTTAGTCAGTTATTCAGTACTCTATAAAGATTCGCAATGCAGCATAGTACACTGGACGCAACGAGGTACTAGTAAAAGTTTCTACACTGAAATTCTAGATCATATGTCTGTTCCAGACGGGGGTGGGCGGCTGGATTTCGAACGTATAGTCATTCTCCTTTGACATATTAAAGGCGTTCCCTGAGTAAATTTGGGTCAGTGCTGGGATGATTACATTGAAAGAGCATATCCGATTTCTTTCCTCATCATTTACATAACCGAGCTTGTGTTCTGTCTCCACTGCCTTCGTCGTCGACGGGAGATAAAGCTTTCTAGTTCCCTTTACGATTGCACGGTAATCAAATACTCTATTGCATAGGCCATGATATGATTTCTGACATGTGATAAAGCACGAAAGTTCAGATGTGGTCAGGTGAATGGAAATAAAAAGTAAACCGCAATTGTTGATATAAGTAAATAACTTTAATAGTTCAAGACGACGATCACTGTCAACCCCTATCCAACAAAAATTAAACCGCAATTGTTGATATAAGTAAATAACTTTAATAGTTCAAGACGACGATACAAAGTTTTATATGACTGTCAACCCCTATCCAACAAAAATGAATAAAAACCGATGTTTTCAGTTTTGACACTGACGAAAGAAAACGCACAATGTTTTCTTATTAGTATACATGTTAATGCTATACTAAAAGATGAAATTAATGAAACACGAGGAGTAGCATATTTTGTGTTATACCTCAGTCGATGCGTCATCTTACTCCTAAGTCTAATCTCTGTCTCTGTTATAATCTAATGTTTTCAACACTGTGTTTATCGTCGTGTTCTCCGGGCTTTGCAGCTGCACGTTCGAACGCGCTTGAACATTCAGTGCCATTAATTTGCTACAACTTTTACCGTTTTTGTATTGTCTGCACAAAAGTGTAATTTTATTTTTTAAACTGTTTTCCAAAAATGCTTTTTCAAATTTTTGGTTAAATATTTAAGTAAGATGATAATAGTAGAGTGTATAACTCGAAAAAAATTATTTACGTGTAAACATTTTGTTAATATTTGAGAGAAAGCTCCACTAAATAGAAAAAACACATTATTTGCAGCTGAACAAAGAGACAAACAGGAAGTCAATGGCCAGTACTTTCTGTGAATGGCGTAAAAATCTTGAACGTTTGGTGCTCGGCATTTTTTTATATTTATTAAAGGACATCTTCTAAATAGTATCAGCTGCGCTTATAATGTATAATAGCCAAACTGCTGTTTGGATGTATCATCCATCGTCAGCAGTGGCATGTAATACTGAGGACAAGAAACAGTTGTGCATATATATATATATATATATATATATATATATATATATATATATATATATATATCGATATCTACAAACGATAAAAGTATCACCCATGTATCTGAAAATGTTTAAGACAAGAATTCCTCAGTGATCTTCAAAATTTTTAGGTCATTTTAACTGGCTTCATCCACGCATAAAATTTTCGATGGGAACTGAAAATTTGTCGAGTCTTTAGGACAATGAAATCTGGCTGCATACCCATGAAGAGCATCAACAAGCATTACTCCACAAAAGTCTATGGAATCATATACTTACATTTTGTATCTATATATGAATGACATGTTTTTCAGTTATAAATTCTATGTCATGTTCAACTTGGTTCATCTAGACTGCTAACGACTGTGTGGGTACATGTGTGTCACTGATATAGAAATACATAGTATACATAGACTTACGTTTGTGCCTGTATGTATACTGTTGTTGTGTTGCAGATACCGATATACATACAATTGTTCATTTTCCTCTGTATCACAGGTCACTGATGATATGTGATACGCCGAATTAAACATTTTAAGTGCAGCTCATGATGTTCATAATGTGGCCTTTAATAAATTTTGTGGATGACAGTAGTTTGTAATACGGTAGTGGAGGATATATGGCTTGAATGTTATTCAATGATGTATTTCGTATTCCAAGGAGAAGAGTTGGCTGATATATATATATAGGGTGAGTCACCTAACGTTACCGTTTGATATACTTCGTAAACCATATCAAATACTGACGAATCGATTCCACAGACTGAACGCGAGGAGAGGGGCTAGTGTAATTGGTTAATACAAACCATAAAAAAATGCACGGAAGTATGTTTTTTAACACAAACCTACGTTTTTTTAGATGGAACCCCGTTAGTTTTGTTAGCACATCTGAACATATAAACTAATACGTAATCAGTGCCGTTTGTTGCATTGTAAAATGTTAATTTCATCCGGAGATATTGTAACCTTAAGCTGACACTTGAGTACCGCTCCTCCGCTGTTCGATCGTGTGTATCGGAGAGCACCGAATTACGTAGGCATCCAAAGGGAACGGTGATGGACCTTAGGTACAGAAGAGACTGGAACAGCACATTACGTCCACATGCTAACACCTTTTTATTGGTCTTTTTCACTGACGCACATGTACATTTCCATGAGGGGTGAGGTAAACGTACACATGTGGTTTCCGTTTTCAATTACGAAGTGGAATAGTGTCCCACTGGAAACGCGTCGACGTATGTGGTATCAGCATGAGTCACCTAACGTTACCGTTTGATATACTTCGTAAACCATATCAAATACCTGCACATTCCGCAATTAACACTAGGCTGACCCTTGACAGGATGTTCGACGGGCGTTTCATAGGACGTGGAGGACGCATAAATTGGGCAGCCCGTTCTCCTGATCTTACACCTCTGGACTTCTTTCTGTGGGGTACGTTAAAGGAGAATGTGTACCGTGATGTACCTACAACCCCAGATGATACGAAACAACGTATTGTGGCAGCCTGCGGCGACATTACATCAGATGTACTGCGGCGTGTACGACATTCATTACGCCAGAGATTGCAATTGTGTGCAGCAAATGATGGCCACCACATTGAACATCTGTTTGCCTGACATGTTGGGACACACTCCATTCCACTCCGTAATTGAAAACGGAAACCACGTGTGTACGTGTACCTCACCCCTCATGGTAATGTACATGTGCGTCAGTGAAAAAGACCAATAAAAAGGTGTTAGCATGTGGACGTAATGTGCTGTTCCAGTCTCTTCTGTACTTAAGGTCCATCACCGTTCCCTTTGGATCCCTACGTAATTAGGTGCTCTCCGATACACACGATCGAACAGCGGAGGAGTGGTACTCAAGCGTCAACTTTAGGTTACAATATCTCCAGATGTAATTAACATTTTACAATGCAACAAACGGCACTGACTACGTATTTGTTTATATGTTGAGATGTGCTAACAAAACTAACGGGGTTCCATTTAAAAAAACGTAGGTTCGTGTTAAAAAACATAGTTACGTGCATTTTTTTATGGTTTGTATTAACCAGTTACACTAGCCCCTCTCCTCACGTTCGGTCTGTGGAATCGATTCGTCAGTATTTGATGTGGTTTACGAAATATATCCAGCGGTAATGTTAGGTGACTCACCCTATATATATATATATATATATATATATATATATATATATATATATATATATATATATATAGGGTGTCCCAGCTATCTTGTCCACCCAAAATATCTCTGGAACAATAACAGCTGTTGGAAAACGACTTCACCGGTATCAATGTAGGGCTGGGGCCCATGAATATACATATTTGGAAACATTCAAAACGAAAGCATATGTGTTTTTTTACACAAAGTTATGTTTTTTTAAATGGACCTCCTATATTTTTCCTTCAGCAGTCCATAGCATGACAAAGCACATACACAATGGCGTTGATTGCAGCGCAATATTCCCATTACATCCCGAGATATTGAGACGCGAAGTTGACGCTTGAAACACCCGACATGCGCTGCTAGCGCACGTCCTGAGACAGGCGTGAACCCCATGCTGCCCGTAATCGCGATGTGATTGACTTGTGTAATCACACCTCCATACTTAGCAAGAGGGACACACACTTTTCAATCACATCGCGAGTACGGGCAGCATGAGGTTCATGCCTGAGCCTCAGGACGTGCGCTAGCAGCGCATGTTGGGTGTTTCAAGCGCCAACTTCGCGTCTCAATATCTCGGGATGTAATGGAAATATTGCGATGCAACCAACGCCATTGTGTATGTGCTTTGTCATGCTATGGATTGCTGAAGAAAAAATATAGGAGGTCCATTTAAAAAAACATAAGTTTGTGTTAAAATAAACATACGCTTTCGTTTTAGAATGTTTCCAAATATGTACATTCATGGGCCCCAGCCCTACATTGATACCAGTGAAAGTCGTTTTCCAATAGCTGTTATTGTTCCAGAGACATTTTGGGTGGACAAGATAGCTGGGACACCCTGTATGTGTGTGTGTGTGTGTGTGTGTGTGTGTGTGTGTGTGTGTGTGTGTCTGAGAGAGAGGCGCCTTCCATTTCTATAATTTACCCGAGAGACAAGGAGAACATTCCTAAAACCTTGCTCGGGACAAGGGGATTCGAATACTTTTAATATTTTAATTTCTTTGTGGGAGAATGTCCTCCGATACCTCAAACTAAATTTATAATTATCTGTGTGCGTGTATGTGTGTTTCGTTGTGATCAGGAATGCCATATAATAACACGCAGTAATAGCGACAAAATTACAGTGGAAGCAGTGCGAGACCGAGGAAGGTGCCAGTTCGCCAAGAAAAGTAAGACACCTATTTCGACATAACATGGGTGCAAACTTTATAAAATGCATCCCTCTGAATATCCAAATAGAGCTGTTGAATGAGATCTCAGAGTTTTCACAACCATTACTATGATCGTAATAAAATTGTAATATATGTGGTTAAACATTGAAACAATGAACAAAAGAACTAACTGATAAATTGATATGGGGAGATAACTTTGATTAGTGTTATTTAAAGTCATTAGTGCTATTTGGCTCAAACATTCATTTTAAGTCATCACAGGCATTTCTCAGGATTGTACTAGATGCTCAGTATTTTGCAATATTATTGTATAAATGTTTGATAACGACTTAGGGTGCATTCTTACGACTGCTTTTCTGTAGCTATGCTGAGCTACTCGTTACATAAATGCAGTGATGATACATATTGTTAATAGCTAACCACATGCCCATCAACGTTGTTTGTATTATATGGTTAGAATGATTATTATATTTGGTATACACACACAAAGTTACAGTACCCGTATCATGTAAGCTTGAAATATTTTGTATTAACACTATCTTGAGTGTCCGATTAGGCTACAATCAGTATTCGTTTATATTAAACGTGTTTAGAAGTTAAAGTGCTATTATATGCTGTGATAGTGTATGATTAATCATTGCTTGTGTACATACTGCTGTCACACATTGTGACAGCAGTCTTCAGTTGTAGTCACTCGCAAATTTTTCATTTTTTTTCGGTGACAAAGGACGTGTCACCTTTAATTTTATCTTCAAACATTTAGCCTCTAACAATCATAAATTGAATAGTTACTCTGTGTTTAGTCGTCGGTTATCGTATAACCGTTTACATATTTTGAGGTGTACAATTTCCAAATAATAAATTAAGAGTAGTGGTAATAATAGTTAACACGCTTTATCATTTTAATGGCGTGGTGAACAGAACATTGTGGGAATTTTCCTTCAATGCTTCGCAACCGAACTACGGTAAGTACATTTTTCGCTTTCGGGACGAAAAGAACCGCTACGATAGCGTCGTTGTAACGCTCTGGCATTAAAAAAGTTTTTGCAGCCAAACCGTTAACAAGCTGAAGCTGAGGACGTGTGTACGTCCCACACTGCTGCCCGTTCGGTCACACGAGGGGGGAAGGGAGGGAGGGAGGGTGCTCTCGTCCCGTCCCACAGGCGTGGCCCGCTTCTGGTCACGTTCGACCGCAGCTGTTCCCAGCTGACGCCCTGACAAACACTTGTTCGCGGTCAGATCGGGAAACTGCTTCCCGATAACAAACGCCACGCCGGCGGGATTTCCATCCAAATTGCGTGCCACAGGAAGCTTCCACCATGTTCACAGACAGACGCCAGAATTGTGCGAGTTCAGAGCGACGTCCACTGTACTGCGGCCTTGTTTTCGTAATGGGAGCTCCTTCATGTCCAGTGGTATGCGTCAGCGATCGTGCCTATGGGCAGCTGAAAAACGGAGAATGGAAAAGGTAGTTTATGCAGGTATCTGCCGTCCATCAGGAAGCTGTACTTGGGAGAAGGTGAACTTCTCACCCTAGGTTGCTTGTAAATAAATAGTTTTGTCGATTATCAGTTTCGGACAGGACGGTTACCATCTTCAGATCTGTGAAGGTATTCGCATAATGTGAAATTATATAGAGGTAAAATTAAGCAATCAATAACAGATGCATGTTAATAGCAACACCGTGTTACAACTTACCTGTATAAAAAGTTATAGCATGTCTCCCATACCAGCACTCCTGTACAAGCACTCTATGTTATACATTGCCAGGTATGTGAAGGATGAGATGAACGATGAATCGTCAAGTCAAGGTTAATACCACAGTATACACTGTAATTCGCCAAATGCTTATGCCCCATACCACACACGACTGTGTGCTCCATTGCGGGTATGCACCACTAAACTGGCAGGGATGGATCGTACTCGCCGGAAGATCGACAATCTGCACGCACAGGTGTCGCTAGTACATTCATGTACTTCTTACTCAATATCATTCATGTATTATTATAGAAAGGTTTCTGTTACGTGTCGATAAAAGATTCCTACATACCATTTTTAAAATTAATGAAAAATAGTTATTAAAACAGAAGCTAAAAATTATTCTTATTTCATCCACTTGCGCAAATGTGCCTTTGTGGAAGCTGTCTTACAGCTTGGTGCAATTTCCACAGACTTATATACAATAAATTCCTGCATGACAATATTTTGTAATTTATAAAATCTGCAATTGTAATTGTACAATGATAAAAATTATATAAATATGCAGAAGCAATGTTAGAACGTGTGCTTCCGCTGTGACATTGTTATAGCAGTCTATTCTGCGGATGGCAATCTAAGTAATTACTATATATACATATAATAAAATAGTTACAGTGATAGTCGATAACACAATCCATGTAGTAACAACAATTAGACGACGCGACTCACTTCCCTTGAGCTGCATTTACCTTCATTTCCCACAATTACTGTCATAGTTTGTTGGTACAGGAGAAAACGCAATCTCCGAAATATATTGTGTGGGAGGATGCGTCGCCGGGTGTATTTAAGGGTACCACCACACCTTATTATGGCACGTTATCTTCATAGGAAAAACAAATAACTTGAAATCAGTAGCAGTGGGATCATGTAACTGAACTGCAAACTGTAGAGATCAACTGGAAAGAAGCTATCATTCCGTGATAAACAGCTCCCGGCACTTAACTCAATATCCTGTTTTAACTACACTCATGCTCATAAATTAAGGATAATTGCAGAATGTGGTGCCACACAACGTGGCACTACACAAAACTGGCGCGAATAGCATAGGCACATAGGGAACACACACGACACAGGTCTGTAAGTACACGGTATTGTTGATAAGTTGAGAAAGCCGTCCCGAAAAACATGTGCTACAAAACGCCACTGTTTCTTGCGCATGTACTCCGACAGCAATATGGGATATGATCACCATGCACACGTACACAGGCCGCACAACGGGTTTGCATACTCTGCATCTGGTGGTCGAGCAGCTGCTGGGGTATAGCCTCCCATTCTTGCACCACTGTCTGTCGGAGCACCTAAAGTGGCCTAGGGGTTTGACGACGTGCAGCGATACATCGACCTAGAGCATCCCATACGTGTTCGATGGGGTTTAGGTCCGGAGAACAGGGCATACCACTACATTCGCCTCATATCTTCTGTTTCAAGGTACACCTCCACGATGGCAGCTCGGTGGGGCCGTGCGTTATCATCCATCAGGAGGAAGATAGGCCCACCGAACCCCCGAAAAGGCGGACATACTGGTGGAAATTGACGTCCCGATACACCTGACCTGTTACAGTTATTCTGTCAAGACATGCAGGGGTGTTCGTGCACCAATCATAATATCACCCCACACCATCAACCCACGACCTCTATACAGTTCCCTTTCAAGGATATTAAGGGGTTGGTATCTGGTTCCTGGTTCACGCCAAATGAAAACCCGGCGAGAATCACTGTTCGGACTATACCTGGACTAGTCCGTGAACATAACCTGGGACCACTGTTCCACTGACCATGTACTGTGTTCTTGACACCAGGCTTTACGGGCTCTCCTGTGACCAGGAGTCGGTGGAATGCACCTTGCAGGTCTCCGGGCGAATAAACCATGTCTGTTCAGTCGTCTGTAGACTGTGAGTCTGTAGACAACTGTTCCAGTGGCTGCGGTAAGGTCCCGAGCAAGGCTACATGCAGCACTCCGTGGCCGTCTTCGGGCACTGATGGTGACATATCGGTCTTCTTGTGGTGCTGTACACTGTGGACGTCCCGTACTGTAGCACACGGACACGTTTCCTGTCTGCTGGAATCGTTGCCATAATCTTGAGGTCACACTTTGTGGCACACGGAGGGCCCGTGCTACGACCTGCTGTGTTTGACCCGCCTCCAGTCGCCCTAGTATTCTACCCCTCTGAACGTCATCAATATGTGTTCTTTGAGCCATTTTCAACACACAGTCACCATTAGTACGTCTGAAAATTTCTGCACACTTGCTCCTTGCAACGTACTCTGACATGCACCAACACACTTCTGCTTATGTGGACTGCTGCCAACGCCACCGTGCGACGACCGCAGGTTCAAATGGCTCTGAGCACTATGGGACTTAACTTCTGAGGTCATCAGTCCCCTAGACTCAGAACTACTTAAAACTAACTAACCTAAGGACAGCATACGCATCCATGTCCGAGGCAGGATTCGAACCTGCGACCGTAGCAACAGCGCTGTTCCGGACTGAAGCGTCTAGAACCGCTCGGCCACAGCGGCCGGCCCGACCACAGTTCAAATGCACTGCATGGTCATACCCCTAGGTGATTTAAACCCGCAAACCGCCCACCAGAG
Source organism: Schistocerca nitens (assembly GCF_023898315.1). Classification (NCBI taxonomy): domain Eukaryota; kingdom Metazoa; phylum Arthropoda; class Insecta; order Orthoptera; family Acrididae; genus Schistocerca; species Schistocerca nitens. Next base: position 34,186,180 of record NC_064620.1, on the reverse strand, counting down.
TGTTGTTTCATCACGTATCAGCATTATCCTTAATTTCTGAGCATGAGTGTAGGTAACAAATACAAAAGGTGATCTCTTGTACTGATGTGCTATGTAAGCCGCCCATACCACACTACAAACTTTGTACTGGGTCACTAGACACAATATAGGTAGTCCACCGACTTTAAAACGCTATTAAAAACATAAATAATTTTACGTGAGAAGTACATGACTGCTGTAACGTCACCTGTAGACGCCAACTGTCACTTTACCGGCCATAGCGGTGCCCTGCCTGCAGTGAAGCCCACAGTAGTGTGTGATATGAGACACGTGCATTTGGCGAAATACTCTGTGGTCTGTGGTTTCAACCCTGATTTGCCGACGCATCGTTCACATACTCGGCAATGTTTTAGGAAGAGTACTTGCACAGATCTTACATGTGACATGCAATAACCTTATTAGCGAGGTATGTTGAAACATAGTTTTGCTGTCAATATGCATCTGCTATTGCATACTTCATTTTGCCTACTTTCACATCATATGAAATATTCATAGACATAAAGGAACTGGCTATCGACAATACAGTTTGTTTAGAGCTGTATTAGCTAAGAATATCATCTTCTCTCAAGTAATTATTACAGATCGCCCGTTACTATTCAAGATCAGTAAATTAATAAAAAAAATTGTGATAATGGACTGTCACAGAGCAAAGATAACATACAATGATGCTTAAGACAGGTGTTCCTTTTTTTCTTATTTTTGAATGAATTCTGTCAGCAAGGGCTGAGTTGGCTGTTGAATATTAGGTCCACTGTAAAGAGATCCGTTCTTTCCAAACAGCCCCCTTACATCAGGGAGTGGATCCCTGGACTCCTCATTGGGGATGTTTGGAATCCTTCTAATATTTCTGGCGTATCACTAAGAAAGAAAGGGAACTTCCAAAAAGTGGAATCGCAGAATTGGAGATATCTTCATTTCATTTCTGTTAAGGTACGCCCAGGCAAAAATTTTAAGGCCTAATTGTACCTAAGGTTACGTTATAGAGTAAGTTCAACAATTGCGTCATACTCGTGGGGTTCTTATTTATTTGTTTTTATGGACCTTTCAGTCCGTACTCACGAGAGCAGAGTGGGCCGACGTAGAAACTTACGCTTTTCGGATAAAAATATCAGCAGGTTGGGAATTGGGAAACAGGTTCCCCGTTGGGTATATTTGAAAGTAGATTTTGTATTTCGGCATTTGCGTGATAACCGAGGGAAACCTCCGCAAAACTTTGGCCTTCTCCACGGAATTGGAAACACTTCTATTTATCTCTGGAAGACTGATAACCTCTTCCATTCATCATCGCTTTGAGGAAGGATCAACCTGTTTACACTATTTCATGAATGAGGTGTCTGATTGCCTGTGGAGAAACGGAACCCATTCTTCCGCAAGAGCTGGAACTAGGGGAGGACATTGGGGCTCCAAACGAAGTTGATGTTCTAACTCATGACAACTGCTCCATTCGGTTGAAAAAGGGAGTCTGGGCAGACCAGACCATGTCAAGAATATTTCTGTTATCCAACCATAGCCTCAAAGGGGCTGCTTTATGATAATGCGTGTTGTCATGCTGATGTTGTTGTGGTCTTCAGTCCTGAGACTGGTTTGATGCAGCTCTCCAAGCTACTCTATCCTGTGCACGCTTCTTCATCTCCCAGTACGTCCTGCAGCCTACATCCTTCTGAATCTGCTTAGTGTATTCATCTCTTGGTCTCCCTCTACGATTTTTACCCTCCGCTCTGCCCTCCAATACCAAATTGGTGATCCCTTGATGCCTCAGAACATGTCCTACCAACCGATCCCTTCTTCTAGTCAAGTTGTGCCACAAACTCCTCTTCTCCCCAATTCTATTCAGTACCTCCTCATTAGTTATGTGATCTATCCATCTAATCTTCAGCATTCTTCTGTAGCACCACATTTCGAAAGCTTCTATTCTCTTCCTGTCCAAACTATTTATCGTCCATGATTCACTTCCGTACTTGGCTACACTCCATACAAATACTTTCAGAAACGTCTTCCTGACACTTAAATCTATAATTGATGTTAACAAATTTCTCTTCTTCAGAAACGCTTTCCTTTCCATTGCCAGTCTACATTTTATATCCTCTCTACTTCGACCATCATCAGTTATTTTGGTCCCCAAATAACAAAACTCCTTTACTACTTTAAGTGTCTCATTTCCTAATCTAATTCCCTCAGCATCACCCGACTTAATTTGACTACATTCCATTATCCTCGTTTTGCTTTTGTTGATGTTCATCTTATACCCTCCTTTCAAGACACTGTCCATTCCGTTCAACTGCTCTTGTAAGTCCTTTGCTGTCTCTGACAGAATTACAATGTCATCGGCGAACCTCAAAGTTTTTATTTCATCTCCATGCATTTTAATACCTAATCCTAATTTTTCTTTTGTTTATTTTACTGCTTGTTCAATATACAGATTGAACAATATCGGGGAGAGGCTACAACCCTGTCTCACTCCCTTCCCAACCACTGCTTCCCTTTCATGTCCCTCGACTCTTATAACTGCCATCTGGTTTCTGTACAAATTTTAAATAGCCTTTCGCTCCCTGTATTTTACACCTGCCACCTTCAGAATTTGAAAGAGAGTGTTCCAGTCAACAATGTCAAAAGCTTTCTCCAAGTCTACAAATGCTAGAAACGTAGGTTTGCTTTTCTTAATCGAGCTTCTAAAATAATTCGTAGGGTCAGTATTGCCTCACGTGTTCCCATATTTCTACGGAATCCAAACTGATGTTCCCCGAGGTCGGCTTCTACCAGATTTTCCATTCGTCTGTAAAGAATTCGCGTTAGTATTTTGCAGCCGTGACTTATTAAACTGATAGTTCGGTAATTTTCACATCTGTCAACGCCTGCTTTCTTTGGAATTGGAATTATTATATTCTTCTTGAAGTCTGAGGGTATTTCGCCTGTCTCATACATTTTACTCACCAGATGGTAGAGTTTTGTCAGGACTGGCTCTCCTAAGGCTGTCAGTAGTTCTAATGGAATGTTGTCTACTCCCGAGGCCTTGTTTCGGCTTAGGTCTTTCAGTGCTCTATCAGACTCTTCACGCAGTATCTTATCTCAATTTCATTTTCATCTACATTCTCTTCCATTTCTATAACATTGCCCTCAAGTACATCGTCCTTGTATAGACCCTCTATATACTCCTTCCACCTTTCTGCTTTCCCTTCATTGCCTAGAACTGGGTTTCCATCTGAGGTCTTGATATTCATACAAGTGGTTCTCCTTTCTCCAAAGGTCTCTTTAATTTTCCTGTAGGCAGTATCTATCTTACCCCTCGTGAGATAACCCTCTACATCGTTACATTTGTCCTCTAGCCATGCCTGTTTAGCCACTTTGCACTTCCTGTCGAGCTCATTTTTGAGACGTTTGTATTCCTTTTTGCCTGCTTCGTCTACTGCATTTTTATATATTCTCCTTTCATAAATTAAATTCAATATTTCTTCTGTTACCCAAGAATTTCTACTAGCCCTCGTCTTTTTACCTACTTGATCCTCTGCTGCCTGCATTACTTCATCCCTCAAAGCTACCCATTCTACTGTATTTCTTTCCCCCATTCTTGTCAATTGTTCCTTTATGCTCTCCCTGAAACTCTGTACAACCTCTGGTTCTTTCAGTTTATCCAGGTCCCATCTCCTTAAATTCCCACCTTTTTGCAGTTTCTTCAGTTTTAATCTGCAGTTCATAACCAATAGATTGTGGTCTGAGTCCACATCTGCCCCTGGAAATGTCTTACAATTTAAAACCTGGTTCCTAAATCTCTGTCTTAACATTATATAAACTATCTGAAACCTTTTAGTATCTCCACGGTTCTTCCATGTATACAACCTTCTTTTCTGATTCTTGAACCAAGTGTTAGCTATGATTCAGTTGTGCTCTGTGCAAAATTCTATCAGGCGGCTTCCTCTTTCATTTCTTAACCCCAATTCATACTCACCTACTACGTTTCCTTCTCTTCCTTTTCCTACACTCCAATTCCAGTCACCCATGACTATTAAATTTTCGTCTCCCTTCACAATCTGAATAATTTCTTTTATGTCATTTCTTCAATTTCTTCGTCATCTGGAGAGCTAGTAGGCATATAGACTTGTACTACTGTCGTAGGCGTGGGCTTCGTGTCTATCTTGGCCACAATAATGCGTTCACGGTGCTGATACATTCATCGATTCAAAACAGTCAGTCTACTGTACCAGCACAATACGAGGTGTGGCTAGAAAAAAACCGGACTAGTACTGGTGAAACAATAAAACGAATGCAATATGGCTGAAAGTCGCGTGGCCTGTCACGTGACTCTCGCTCCGCCTACTGCTCGAGTTTCATCTGCCTCCTGCACTCAGTCTGCCCGTGGCGTCTGTTTTAAGTAGTTGACGTTTTGTCTGTGCGTCGGAAAATGTTGAGTGTACAGAAAGAACAGCGTGTTAACATCAAATTTTGTTTCAAACTAGGAAAATCTGCAAGTGAAACGTTTGCAATATTACAACAAGTGTACGGCGATGATTGTTTATCGCGAACACAAGTGTTTGAGTGGTTTAAACGATTTAAAGATGGCCGCGAAGACACCAGTGATGACACTCGCACTGGCAGACCATTGTCAGCAAAAAGTGATGCAAACATTGAAAAAATCGGTAAACTTGTTCGACAAGATCGCCGTTTAACAATCAGAGCAGTGTCTGAGTTAACAGGAGTTGACATGGAAAGTGTTAGGCAGATTCTTCATGAAAGTTTCAACATGAACAAAGTGTGTTCAAAAATGGTTCCAAAGTGTCTCACAATTGAACAGAAGGAACGCCGAAGAATGATTTGTTCTGACATCCTGGAAAACATTGAAAGTGATCCCACCCCGGCAATCTTGTCGAACAAGTTTACCGATTTTTTCAATGTTTGCATCAGTTTTTGCTGACAATGGTCTGCCAGTGCGAGTGTCATCACTGGTGTCTTCGCGGCCATCTTTAAATCGTTTAAACCAGTCAAACACTTGTGTTCGCGATAAACAATCATCGCTGTACACTTGTTGTAACATTACAAACGTTTCACTTGCAGATTTTCCTAGTTTGAAACAAAATTTGATGTTAACACGCTGTTCTTTCTGTACACTCAACATTTTCCGACGCACAGACAAAACGTCAACTACTTAAAACAGACGCCACGGGCAGACTGAGTGCAGGAGGCAGATGAAACTCGAGCAGTAGGCGGAGCGAGAGTCACGTGACAGGCCACGCGACTTTCAGCCTTATTGCATTCGTTTTATTTTTTCACCAGTACTAGTCCGGTTTTTTTCTAGCCACACCTCGTACACTGATAAAGGTACTCATGCCTTTCCACATTTAGCGTTTTCTTAAGCGCGGTGAGAGTTGCACATCCTAACCACAAAAAACACCTCACACCATAACACCACCTCTTACGTACCTCACTGTTGGCATCAATCATGATGGTAGATAACTTTCTCTAAGCACTGACGAAACCCAAACGCTTTCGCATTGCTGCATGGTGTAGCGTGAGTAATCACTCCATATCACTCCTTTGCAGGCATCCACAGTCAAAGCATCACAGTTTGAAATCCTCCACTCATTGAAAATTCTTGCTCTTACTGTATTGGCTTTGCTCATTTGTTGTCTAGTTCCCTTAATCTCTCTCTTCAGTTGTGAATTCATTATTCGCGGGCGCATGGACACATATTCCACCTCCTCCAGCCCAGTGTGTCCACAGGAATACTTCCCGCAGCTCATTTGTCGAACTTCTTTTCAAGACATCACTTTCCTTCTCATTGCCGGCCGCACTGGTCGAGCGTTTCCAGGCGCTACAGTCTGGAACCGCGCGACCGCTACGGTCGCAGGATCGAATCCTGCCTCGGGCCTGGATGTGTGTGATGTCCTTAGGTTAGGTTTAAGTAGTTCTAAGTTCTAGGGGACTGATGACCTGAGAAGTTAAGTCCCATAGTGCTCAGATCCATTTTTTGAACCTTCTCATTGAGTTTTGCCATTATCAACGTTCCCCCTACATGCAAATAAATCAGACCAGCAAACTCTTAGACACAACCTTCATTTAGGCAAAAATGGACTCTCTAGATGCTTTTTCCAAACCATAGCGTTGTCGTTTTCGAAGAGGAGGAAGAAGTGGACGCGTCGTTGCTCCATATCGCGTATGCTTTGCTCTCTGTTTCAGCTGTTTGTTTGTTGTCTTCCCGTGGCGGTAATCAGGAACACAAGCGCCCTTAACCGAAACAGAGACCGCAATCAACCTAAAAGCCACATTCAAGAAGGCTTATGTATCAAAACGTTGGCAGCTGATTTGCTACGAGAATTCGATCGTTTTTCTGGCTCACTTTTGTGCCACGCAACCAATTGTGTATCTATTGTATCAAAATAAAAGAGAATTAAGTAAGACGTACGAAGCATTCTTCAGCTTCATAAATAATCTCTATTTATTCTTTCTATGTGTAAGAATTGTAGGTAGAATAATTCAGTTATTCTGGAGTATATTCTCGTATTCTGTTGTGATCAAGTTGTAACTCGCCTGTCTCTCTTTTTAACTTATTTTGCGTACTTTGCGCTATTCATATTGTAGAGCACTTTGTGTCGGTACAGAGAAGTAAACATGGTTTTTATTAATTCGTCATTAAATTTTTAAGTCTGCTTTCAGAATGAAACTGGTTCCTTAGCCGATTTGGTTACATTACTAGTGTTTGGCCGACAACAGGGGGAGTGCTGCTGGTGTAAAGTTTCTGATCGCAGCTGACTCATTAACTGCGCAATATTATCAGCGCTCTGCACATATACTTACCACAATGACCCACTCTACACATATAAACGTGGCATGCGACATTACAATAACCATAACAGTAGAATCTTAAGCTCCTCATTTCAAATAATGAATTTGCCGAGGGTGACAGGTATCTCAGAATGCCAAAGAGCTGAGATGTAAGTAGTCTATCGACTCATAGCCAAAAGTAAGTAAATAATCGCTTGAGTTCAGTTCGTAATCTACCGTCTCAGTAGTCGGTAAATCCGACAATATGCTTTGATCGCGTATGCCTAATGAATTTGATTTTGAACAAGCTATAGTCCCGAAGAAAATTTGACTGGTTGGTGGAGAGAATTATACGACATGTTATTCTAAAGAGCAAACCATTGTACTCCTGGACTTCCTACTCATTTGGGTTTCGTTTAATACTTATACAGAGTCATCAAGCACTGAAACAGGGAGCGAAAATGGGTACCACATGGCTCAGAGTTCACAACCAGTTTAACTGAAATATAACCGAAATTAATTAATACGGTCAGCAGCCCAATTGAGCACTAATCAGCAAAGCGGACAGCAATGAATTCGTAACGGTTTGGCTGTATGTGTAGCAACAGGAGGTTGACACACGGTTCTGACAACACAAGAGGTTACAAAATAATAATGGATAGAAAAAGCAGTTGGCTTATATCGTTAATACTCAGATATGGCAATTAGGAACAATGTATTCATACTCGTTATTGAAAATTATATAATTAAGATTAATGTTTGCTACGTGCCCTACATTACCAGACATGGCTAGATAGGTACTTCAGATAGATTGTACACTCCTGGAAATTGAAATAAGAACACCGTGAATTCATTGTCCCAGGAAGGGGAAACTTTATTGACACATTCCTGGGGTCAGATACATCACATGATCACACTGACAGAACCACAGGCACATAGACACAGGCAACAGAGCATGCACAATGTCGGCACTAGTACAGTGTATATCCACCTTTCGCAGCAATGCAGGCTGCTATTCTCCCATGGAGACGATCGTACAGATGCTGGATGTAGTCCTGTGGAACGGCTTGCCATGCCATTTCCACCTGGCGCCTCAGTTGGACCAGCGTTCGTGCTGGACGTGCAGACCGCGTGAGACGACGCTTCATCCAGTCCCAAACATGCTGAATGGGGGACAGATCCGGAGATCTTGCTGGCCAGGATAGTTGACTTACACCTTCTAGAGCACGTTGGGTGGCACGGGTTACATGCGGACGTGCATTGTCCTGTTGGAACAGCAAGTTCCCTTGCCGGTCTAGGAATGGTAGAACGATGGGTTCGATGACGGTTTGGATGTACCGTGCACTATTCAGTGTCCCCTCGACGATCACCAGTGGTGTACGGCCAGTGTAGGAGATCGCTCCCCACACCATGATGCCGGGTGTTGGCCCTATGTGCCTCGGTCGTATGCAGTCCTGATTGTGGCGCTCACCTGCACGGCGCCAAACACGCATACGACCATCATTGGCACCAAGGCAGAAGCGACTCTCATCGCTGAAGACGACACGTCTCCATTCGTCCCTCCATTCACGCCTGTCGCGACACCACTGGAGGCGGGCTGCACGATGTTGGGGCGTGAGCGGAAGACGGCCTAACGGTGTGCGGGACCGTAGCCCAGCTTCATGGAGACGGTTGCGAATGGTCCTCGCCGATACCCCAGGAGCAACAGTGTCCCTAATTTGCTGGGAAGTGGCGGTGCGGTCCCCTACGGCACTGCGTAGGATGCTACGGTCTTGGCGTGCATCCGTGCGTCGCTGCGGTCCGGTCCCAGGTCGACGGGCACGTGCACCTTCCGCCGACCACTGGCGACAACATCGATGTACTGTGGAGACCTCACGCCCCACGTGTTGAGCAATTCGGCGGTACGTCCACCCGGCCTCCCGCATGCCCACTATACGCCCTCGCTCTAAGTCCGTCAACTGCACATACGGTTCACGTCCACGCTGTCGCGGCATGCTACCAGTGTTAAAGACTGCGATGGAGCTCCGTATGCCACGGCAAACTGGCTGACACTGACGGCGGCGGTGCACAAATGCTGCGCAGCTAGCGCCATTCGACGACCAACACCGCGATTCCTGGTGTGTCCGCTGTGCCGTGCGTGTGATCATTGCTTGTACAGCCCTCTCGCAGTGTCCGGAGCAAGTATGGTGGGTCTGACACACCGGTGTCAATGTGTTCTTTTTTCCATTTCCAGGAGTGTAATTGCTATGAAACTTTAAGGCATCAAATTAGCAACTGTGGGGTTTCAATAGATAAACGCCGAAATACGAACCGAGTCAGTAAACAATAGCATTATTACGGCAGACACACAGATGAAATATGTGAACTTAATTTATTCTCTTCGTCGTTTTGAAATTGCGAGATTTGCTTTCACTTTATATATACAGGGTGTTTCAAAAATGACCGGTATATTTGAAACGGCAATAAAAACTAAACGAGCAGCGATAGAAATACACCGTTTGTTGCAATACGCTTGGGACAACAGTACATTTTCAGGCAGGCAAACTTTCGAAATTACAGTAGTTACAATTTTCAACAACAGATGGCGCTGCAAGTGATGTGAAAGATATAGAAGACAACGCAGTCTGTGGGTGCGCCATTCTGTACGTCGTCTTTGTGCTGTAAGCGTGTGCTGTTCACAACGTGCAAGTGTGCTGTAGACAACATGGTTTATTCCTTAGAACAGAGGATTTCTCTGGTGTTGGAATTCCACCGCCTAGAACACAGTGTTGTTGCAACAAGACGAAGTTTTCAACGGAGGTTTAATGTAACCAAAGGACCGAAAAGCGATACAATAAAGGATCTGTTTGCAAAATTTCAACGGACTGGGAACGTGACGGATGAACGTGCTGGAAAGGTAGGGCGACCGCGTACGGCAACCACAGAGGGCAACGCGCAGCTAGTGCAGCAGGTGATCCAACAGCGGTTTTCGGGTTTCCGTTCACCGTGTTGCAGCTGCGGTCCAAATGACGCCAACGTCTTCGTATCGTCTCATGCGCCAGAGTTTACACCTCTATCCATACAAAATTCAAACGCGGCAACCCCTCAGCGCCGCTACCATTGCTGCACGAGAGACATTCGCTAACGATATAGTGCACAGGATTGATGACAGCGATATGCATGTGGGCAGCATTTGGTTTACTGACGAAGCTTATTTTTACCTGGACGGCTTCGGCAATAAACAGAACTGGCGCATATGGGGAACCGAAAAGCCCCATGTAGCAGTCCCATCGTCCCTGCATCCTCAAAAAGTACTGGTCTGGGCCGCCATTTCTTCCAAAGGAATCATTGACCCATTTTTCAGATCCGAAACGATTACCGCATCACGCTATCTGGACATTCTTCGTGAATTTGTGGCGGTACAAACTGCCTTAGACGACACTGCGAACACCTCGTGGTTTATGCAAGATGGTGCCCGGCCACATCGCACGGCCGACGTCTTTAATTTCCTGAATGAATATTTCGATGATCGTGTGATTGCTTTGGGCTATCCGAAACATACAGGAGGCGACGTGGATTGGCCTCCCTATTCGCCAGACATGAACCCCTGTGACATCTTTCTGTGGGGACACTTGAAAGACCAGATGTACCGCCAGAATCCAGAAACAATTGAACAGCTGAAGCAGTACATCTCATCTGCATGTGAAGCCATTCCGCCAGACACGTTGTCAAAGGTTTCGGGTAATTTCATTCAGAGACTACGCCATTTTATTGCTACGCATGGTGGGTATGTGGAAAATATCGTACTATAGAGTTTCCCAGACCGCAGCGCCATCTGTTGTTGAAAATTGTAACTACTGTAATTTCGAAAGTTTGTCTGCCTGAAAATGTACTGTTGTCCCAAGCATATTGCAACAAACGGTGTATTTCTATCGCTGCTCGATTAGTTTTTATTGCCGTTTCAAATATACCGGTCATTTTTGAAACACCCTGTATGATGATGGTATCTGTTGCGAATGTGGGTCTCACGGGAGGCATGCCAGAGATAAGTCCCTGCAGTCGCACTATCCTCTGTGTCCTCGGTGGCTGCCGGCACGGTAGCTCAGCTTGTTGCAGGAGATCCCGGGTTCGAGTCCCGGTTATGGCACGCATTTTCAACTTTCCCCGCTGACTCAGTCAGCCAGAATGGCGTTGCCTCTGAACAGTAGTGAGCAGCACTGTTAACTTACTGAGACTTCATTATTTACTTTCAACTAGCTTTTCAGCAAACAAAGAAATCTGGCAATGATAATCTTTTATTACTTTACTTTTAGTTATTTAGACAACTGGACTCGGTTATTCAGTAACTGGAAAGGAATGAATTATAAGTTTATGACAATGACCGAGGATAATAACAAGATCAGGAACCTACAGTTTTCACATATAACACTTCTTACTGAACTGAAAGTCACTGAGAATGTCACAGTGTAGGGCGTCACAAAAGTTCTAACATGAACGAAAATAAAACCACCGTAAGTTCGTTGTTGTCTACACTGGTGCATGCAATATTGCGGGAAAATCTCTATTCACGGAGATCAATTACGGGGCAGGATCTAGAAGTTATTGGAGCCTCTTACCTCCGCCCACACTCGTCATGCTTTTGGTTTCTGGCTAGTAAATATGGCGCCTCATATCGGCTCGACAGTGCATGTCACTTGCGTGTTTTAACCCTGAATTCTTATCATAAGAAATTACAGTTACAGTTATGAAGATAATAAGCGACTGATCATAGAAATTGCTATTTCGAAAATTGCTTTTCAAATTTAGTATCAAAATTTTGCTTCAGAAATGTGACCAAAAATACTTGATACAAAATAATTAATATCTCATTAATTGCAACAAACCCCCCCCCCATGAACTATGGACCTTGCCGTTGGTGGGGAGGCTTGCATGCCTCAGAGATACAGATGGCCGTACCGTAGGTGCAACCACAACGGAGGGGTATCTGTTGAGAGGCCAGACAAACGTGTGGTTCCTGAAGAGGGGCAGCAGCCTTTTCAGTAGTTGCAAGGGCAACAGTCTGGATGACTGACTGATCTATCCTTGTAACACTAACCAAAACGGCCTTGTTGTGCTGGTACTGCGAACCGCTGAAAGCAAGGGGAAACTACAGCCGTAATTTTTTCCGAGGGCATGCAGCTTTATTGTATGGTTAAATAATGATGGCGTCCTCTTGGGTAAAATATTCCGGAGGTAAAATAGTCCCCCATTCGGATCTCCGGGCGGCGACTATTCAGGAGGACGTCGTTATCAGGAGAAAGGAAACTGGCATTCTACGGATCGGAGCGTGGAATGTCAGATCCCTTAGAGTACATTGAGAGTTGCATCTAACCAGTCTCTGGACTGAAGATCACAACAACTGCAACAGGAATTTTGATGCTAACATATTTTGGAGTGCTTTACATAATACAGAAATAGATATTGAGGTTCCAATTTTACATAATAATCTTGTTTACACCAAATGATCGTAATAATAGTTTGTCTATGACAAAAATTTCCGTATCTCGTAACTACAGAATTAATTACGGTTCTGATTCGAGTTTTTATAGAAACCTAATCTGTTGAGAGTGCAGGTAACTTTCAGTGATTTTTGAATCCATACTTCACTCTAAAATCGTTTTCCTGGAATATCATTTCTCATGAATAGTTAGTCTCCTCATCGCTCTATTTAAAGAAGTTTTATCACTACCCATTACCATATTGCACCATATAATATGCAACAGTTTGAATATTGTTAGAAATTTTATTTAAAAACAGAAATCTAGCTTAGCCACTGCCTGCTTGCTGTTTGCTGTTGTGCTTTCGAGAAATCTGCAACAACGTTGTCAAGAAGCTAGGTAAGTGGAAATTTTTAATAGGGCGAGATAACTATTTTGCTTCAGTTGCGGATTTAATACAAAGAAGGTTTATATTCTGACCACGTACAGTTCAGTTAATATTTGGTTCTGTTTAGTTCTGTATTTGGGCTAAGTTTCAAACAGAAGCATGTAGTGGAGGGGGGGGGGGGAGGGGGTTACACAACTGTAGCAATTTACTATGCTTACACCGATAACACATTACTCGTCACAAAATGAAACGCCCATAGCAACAAATACTGCTTTCGGACATATCATTACAGGAAATTTTCTTCCAGTTTTGAGCAGTACTACCTGCTGAAGGAATGTGACATTTATGATTTCTTCCTTACCATGGATGAACAAACCAGAAAATTAAGGTCTCTTTGTGAGGTCTACAAATTTACAGTTTGAAAATTTTTGTGATGTAATTTTAGTTGGCCCTAATGTTTTTTGATATACGAAATTCATAAATACCAAGATGTTCAGTCAGTGACGTAATATTTTTACAAGTTAAAATTCAAAAAATTTATACTAATCACATAAAATAAGAAACTTATTCCAAAAACATGATAAAATAAACCACTCCTATTTTGTTGATCAGTATTAAGACAAAGGCACAACTCTTAATGTCTCTTCTTTTCTTCCGGCAAAAAAACCGTTTCGAGCTTTATCCTTCATGCACTGCCTGAAGTCACTTTCTAAGTTGCAACCAACTCCCACATTGAGATTACCAAAGGCCCTGGAAATTCCCTTCCATATAATGCCATCATGGAAGCCTTTAACACACATAACGTGTGTTTTTTGGAGATGAGCTGTCATGGGAGACCAGGAAATGCTGCTTCAAGCTAATTAATACATGCCACACTGTGAAATTATACAGCATCTTTCTTAGTATACTGTTGTTCACGGTCTTTGTGGTTGCCAAGAAAATTCTTAACAACTTCTTTAACGGATATGCAAAACGATCTCTCAAAGTCTTTCAATTAATCTCAACATATTCCGTCTTTTGCACTACTGGCCATTAAAATTGCCACACCACGAAGGTGACGTGCTACAGACGCGAAATTTAACCGACAGGAAGAAAATGTTGTGATATGCAAGTGATTAGCTTTTCAGAGCATTCACACAAGTTTGGGGAAGGTGGCGACAACTACAACATGCTGACATGAGGAAAGTTTCCAACCGATTTGTCATACACAAACAGCAGCTGACCGGCGTTGCCTGGCGAAACGTTGTTGTGATGCCTCGTGTAAGGAAGAGAAATGCGTACCATCACGTTTCCGACTTTGATAAAGGCCGGATTTAGCATATGGCGATTGCGGTTTATCGTATCGCGACATTGCTGCTCGCATTGGTCGAGATCCAATGACTGTTAGCAGAATATGGAATCGGTGGGTTCAGGAGCGTAATACGGAACGCCGTGCTGGATCCCAACGGCCTCGTGTCACCAGCAGTCGAGATGACAGGCAACTTATCCGCATGGCTGTAACGGATCGTGCAGCCACATCACGATCCCTGAGTCAACATATGTGGACATTTGCAAGACAACAACCATCTGCACGAACAGTTCGACGACGTTTGCAGCAGCATGGACTATCAGCTTGGAGACCATGGCTGCGGTTACCCTTGACGCTGCTTCACAGATAGGAGCGCCTGCGATGGTGTACCCAACGACGAACCTGGGTGCACGAATGTGATAACGTCATTTTTTCGGATTAATCCAGGTTCTGTTTACAGCATCATGATGGTCGCTTCCGTGTTTGGCGACATCGCGGTGAACTCACATTGTAAGCGTGTATTCGTCATCGCCATAATGGCGTAGCACCCGGTGTGATGGTATGAGGTGCCATTGGTTACACGTCTCGGTCACCTCCTGTTCTTATTGACGGCACTTTGAACAGTGGACGTTACATTTCAAATGTGTTACGACCCGTGGCTCTACCCTTCATTCGATCCCTGCGAAACCCTACATTTCAGCAGGATAATGCACGACCGCATGTTGCAGGTCCTGTACGGGCCTTTCTGCATACAGAAAATGTTCGACTGCTGCCCTGGCCAGCACATTCTCCAGATCTCTGGCCAATTGAAAACGTCTGGTGAATGGTGGCCGAGCAACTGGCTCGTCACAATACGCCAGTCACTACTCTTGATGAACTGTGGTATCGTGTTGAAGCTGCATGGGCAGCTGTACCTGTACACCCCATCCAAGCTCTGTTTGACTCAATGCCAAAGCGTATCAAGGCCGTTATTGCGGCCAGAGGTGGTTGTTCTGGGTACTGATTTCTCACGATCTATGCACCCAAACTGCATGAAAATGTATCACGTGTCAGTTATAGTATAATATATTTTTCCAGTGAATACCCGTTTATTATCTGCATTTCTTCTTGGTGTATCAATTTTAATGGCCAGTAGTGTGTTAGTTTCAGAGTGTCAGGACTGGCGGAAACCCCTTCTTTCATATTCTGAAAGTATCCTCTAAAACCGACTTGTCACGTAACTTAAAGTGTCCACATCTTATGACAAGGCTTTAGTAATGGTTTCTTAACTTTAAATGTTATTTGAAGCGGAGGCAAATCTTTTTCTCCAATTTGTGTCAAAACTGCTTGTGACTGAACGTTTTACGTATTTTACCAGAAATCAGCATCCAAATATATAAGAAGAAAAGTCTTTTACCTTTGAGAAAACGCTTTGATTGCTAACTAGTGTTACTCCCGTAGATGAGATGTTTTGCGTATGACACTTTGATATTCCCAACTGCCTACTTTTTGCAAGACACTTACTCTCAGTTAACGAGCGGCTACCGCCATGCTAATAACCCAAATGGTGTTCACCACTTCCTTTATTGTCTCACGTATGAGGCCTCCATTTTCACAGCGTCATGCTCTCGACGGGCGCACCCATGCGACGCCTAGATAGCGGTGTTCGCTGTTGGCTTGCCCCGTGTGGTGACAATGGCGTGCGGCAGGTAGGTGGGCGGGCGGGCAGAACCGCCCCCGCACTATCAGTGCAATGAGCTCCGGCGGCGCTCTGCAAACAGGTGTGTTGACCCCGGCCGGTAGCGCTAAGCTGCCGGCAACACGGCGCCCACCGTCAGCCCCGGCCCTCGCTGAGCACTCCGGCTAATGGCGCGCGTTTGCACTGCGTTAAAGCGACCGAGGCGTGATCCAAAGCTCATCCGCTTCTGTGAGCAACACGGCAGGACCTGTTAGGCAAAGAGGTAAAGGCATGCTTTTTTTTTAATCATCAGTCTACTGACTGGTTTGATGCGGCCCGCCACGAATTCCTTGCCTGTGCTAACCTCTTCATCTCAGAGTAGCACTTGCAACCTACGTCCTCAATTATTTGCTTGACGTATTCCAATCTCTGTCTTCCTCTACAGTTTTTGCCCTCTACAGCTCCCTCTAGTACCATGGAAGTCATTCCCTCATGTCTTAGCATATGTCCTATCATCCTGTCCCTTCTCCTTATCAGTGTTTTCCACATATTCCTTTCCTCTCCGATTCTGCGTAGAACCTCCTTATTCCTCACCTTATCAGTCCACCTAATTTTCAACATTCGTCTATAGCACCACATCTCAAATGCTTCGATTCTCTTCTCTTCCGGTTTTCCCACAGTCCATGTTTCACTGCCATACAATGCTGTACTCCAGACGTACATCCTCAGAAACTTCTTCCTCAAATTAAGGCCGGTATTTGATATTAGTAGACTTCTCTTGGCCAGAAATGCCTTTTTTGCCATAGCGAGTCTGCTTTTGATGTCCTCCTTGCTCCGTCCGTCATTGGTTATTTTACTGCCTAGGTAGCAGAATTCCTTAACTTCATTGACTTCGTGACCATCAATCCTGATGTTAAGTTTCTCGCTGTTCTCATTTCTACTACTTCTCATTACCTTCGTCTTTCTCCGATTTACTCTCAAACCGTACTGTGTACTCATTAGACTGTTCATTCCGTTCAGCAGATCATTTAATTCTTCTTCACTTTCACTCAGGATAAAAATGTCATCAGCGAATCGTATCATTGATATCCTTTAACCTTGTATTTTAATTCCACTCCTGAACCTTTCTTTTATTTCCATCATTGCTTCCTTGATGTACAGATTGAAGAGTAGGGGCGAAAGGCTACAGCCTTGTCTTACGCCCTTCTTAATACGAGCACTTCGTTCATGATCGTCCACTCTTATTATTCCCTCTTGGTTGTTGTACATATTCTATATGACCCGTCTCTCCCTATAGCTTACCCCTACTTTTTTCAGAATCTCGAACAGCTTGCACCATTTTATATCGTCGAACGCTTTTTCCAGGTCGACAAATCCTATGAAAGTGTCTTGATTTTTCTTTAGCCTTGCTTCCATTATTAGCCGTAACGTCAGAATTGCCTCTCTCGTCCCTTTACTTTTCCTAAAGCCAAACTGATCGGCAACTAGCGCATTCTCAATTTTCTTTTCCATTCTTCTGTATATTATTCTTGTAAGCAGCTTCGATGCGTGAGTTGTTAAGCCGATTGTGCGATAATTCTCGCACTTGTCAGCTCTTGCCGTCTTCGGAATTGTGTGTATGATCCTTTTCCGAAAGTCAGATGGTATGTCGCCAGACTCATATATTCTACACACCAACGTGAATAGTCGTTTTGTTGCCACTTCCCACAATGATTTTAGAAATTCTGATGGAATGTTATCTATCCCTTCTGCCTTATTTGACCGTAAGTCCTCCAAAGCTCTTTTAAATTCCGATTCTAATACTGGATCCCATATCTCTTCTAAATCGACTCCTGTTTCTTCTTCTATCACATCAGACAAATCTTCACCCTCATAGAGGCTTTCAGTGTATTCTTTCCACCTATCTGCTCTCTCCTCTGCATTTAACAGTGGAATTCCCGTTGCACTCTTAATGTTACCACCGTTGCTTTTAATGTCACCACAGTTTGTTTTGACTTTCCTGTATGCTGAGTGTGTCCTTCCGACAATCATATCTTTTTCGATGAGTTGACATTTTTCCTGCAGCCATTTCGTCTTAGCTTCCCTGCACTTCCTATTTATTTCATTCCTCAACGACTTGTGTTTCTGTAATCATGATTTTCCCGGAACATGTTTGTACTTCCTCCTTTCATCAACAACTGAAGTATTTCTTCGTTTACCCATGGTTTCTTCGCAGCTACCTTCTTTGTACCTATGTTTTCCTTCCCAACTTCTGTGATGGCCCTTTTTAGAGATGTCCATTCCTCTTCAACTGTACTGCCTACTGCTCTATTCCTTATTGCTGTATCTATAGCGTTAGAGAACTTCAAACGTATCTCGTCATTCCTTAGTACTTCCGTATCCCACTTCTTTGCGTATTGATTCTTCCTGATTAATGTCTTGAACTTTAGCCTACTCTTCATCACTACTATATTGTGATCTGAGTCTACATCTGCTCCTGGGTACGCCTTACAATCCAGCATCTGATTTCGGAATCTCTGTCTAACCATGATGTAATCTAATTGAAATCTTCCCGTATCTCCCGGCCTTTTCCAAGTATACCTCCTCCTCTTGTGATTCTTGAACAGGGTATTCGCTATTACTAGCTGAAACTTGTTGCAGAACTCAGTCTTTCTCCTCTTTCATTCCTTGTCCCAAGCCCATATTCTCCTGTAACCTTTTCTTCTATTTTGTCAGTAATGTTCCGAGGCTTACTTGTAGTCTTCAAAGCACGTTTAATTTTTTACGGAGAGAGGGTGCTGGCCTCCCCTCCAACCTGCGGTGTTACCCTCACAGCTCACAGGACTGCTGGCTTTTCTTAAGGGGTGGGCTCCCCTCAGGAGTTGGGTTATAGGAAGGAATAATAAAATTGGAAAGACGCTCTCGGGCCTCGAAACCTAATACCGCGGGGGTCGAAAAAGCAAGAGTTGGCCAAGGGAGACCGACAGTGAAGGAGAAAGAAGGAGTCTGACACAAGTAAGTGGAAGCAATGTCAGACTCAGCTCGGGTCCCGGCGGTCGCCACCCGCGTACTTCTAGCTGAAGTCCCTGGGGCATACTTAGCCTATGCAGACGACATCTGTTTGCTCTCTAGGTCGGAAGAGGAGTTGGAGCAAATGACCAAAGCACTAAAGGAGGCTGCCAGCAAATTTGGGATAAACATAAACGAAGCTAAGACAGAGTACCTCGTTATGACGCGTGGTCATTGTCAGACTGCTGATCATCTACAATCACTGCAGGTTGGGGACCATTCCTACAAGAGAGTGCAAGAATTCAAATACCTAGGGGAACTTTTCACTGAGAACTCGTCATGTGAAGCAGAGATCAATGCCAGAATACAAGCAGGAAACCGATCTTACCACAGCCTAGCACAACTGCTACGGTCCACATCTCTTTCCAGACAGTACAAGATTCGACTATACCAAACCCTGATCCAGCCTGTTGTTCTATATGGCTGTGAGACATAAAGTATCCGGAAACAGGACTTCCATAAGCTCCTTGTCTTTGAGAGAAAAGTGCTTCGGAAGATCTTCGGTCCGGTTCTGGATGCAGATACAGGGGAATGGAGGATCAGATACAACCAAGAGCTTGAGGAACTATACCAGCAGCCCAACATAGCAGGAGCTGTCAAAGCCAAACGAATGCAGTGGGCCGGCCATGTGGCCCGGATGGAGGATCACAGATGGCCTCGGAAGCTCCTGGATTTCACACCTACAGGAAAGAGACCGCCAGGGAGACCCAAGAAGCGTTGGAGGGATGGACTCCATGAAGATTTAAAACAAATGTCAATAGATGTGGGCGAATGGCGGATAGCAGCAATGGACAGAATACAGTGGAGGAGGAAACTTGTAGATGCGTGCGGTCCACTGGGCCTGATGACGTAGTAGTAGTAGTAGTAGTAGTAGTAACCTTTCCTTCTACTCCTTCCCCTACAACTGCTTTCCAGTCGCCAATAACTATTAGATTTTCGTCCCCCTTTACATACTGCGTTACCCTTTCAATATCCTCATACACTTTCTCTATCTGTTCATCTTCAGCTTGCGACGTCGACATGTATACCTGAACTATCGTTGTCGGTGTTGGTCTGCTGTCGATTCTGATTAGAACAACCCTGTCACTGAACTGTTCACAGTAACACACCCTCTGCCCTACCTTCCTATTCATAACGAATCCTACACCTGTTATACCATTTTCTGCTGCTGTTGATATTACCCGATACTCATCTGACCAGAAAGCCTTGTCTTCCATCCACTTCACTGCACTGACCCCTACTATATCTAGATTGAGCCTTTGCATTTCGCTTTTCAGATTTTCTAGTTTCCCTACCACGTTCAAGCTTCTGACATTCCACGCCCCGACTCGTAGAACGTTATCCTTTCGTTGATTATTCAATCTTTTTCTCATGGTAACCTCCCCCTTGGCAGTCCCCTTCAGGAGATCCGAATGGGGGACTTTTCCGGAATCTTTTGCCAATGGAGAGATCATCATGATGCTTCTTCAATTACAGGCCACATGTCCTGTGGATACAGGTTACGTGTCCTTAATGCAGTGGTTTCCATTGCCTTCTGCATCCTCATGTCGTTGATCATTGCTGATTCTTCCGCCTTTAGGGGCAATTTCCCACCCCTAGGACAAGAGAGTGCCCTGAACCTCTATCCGCTCCTCCGCCCTCTTTGACAAGGCCGTTGGCAGAATGAGGCTGACTTCTTATGCCGGAAGTCTTCGGACGCCAATGCTGATTATTTATCAAAATTTAGGCAGTCGCGGGGATCGAACCCGGGACCGAAGACTTTTTTTTTTATTATGAATCAAAGACGCTTCCCCTACACCACGGTATCAAACGTCAAATATGCTAGATTCGGCGAAAGGATAACGTCTCCTACTAAGCAAATGGCTCCGAGCACTGTGGGACTTAACATCTCAGGTCATCAGTCCCCCAGAACTCAGAACTAATTAAACCTAACTAACCTAAGGACATCAGACACATCCATGCCCGAGGCAGGATTCGACCCTGCGACGGTCGCGCGGTTCCAGACTGAAACGCCTAGAACCGCTCGGCCACCAACGGCCGGCTAACGTTGAAACGGTACAGTAGTTTCCGCTTTATAAGCAGCAGGTTTCGCTGCTCGCTCGCACCTGGAAATAGAAACAGAGGCGGCTCCGCAGCCAGTTTCACTGCACGACTCGGCCTGCCGCGGGTGCAACAGAACCCATGTGGACGGGTGGAAAGAAATGTCAGGCTTCATAATACGTATTTATATGTGTCGTGTATTATGGATTTCTTGTACGTGGATGTGAATCTGCACATGAACTTTCCTAATGCTCCTCACACCTTTCCGTAAAGCGTGGCCAAATCTTTGTTGGGAAGTAGTTGTGTAGTATAGTAGTGCCAACCTTACTCCTGGCTAGGGGATCAGAGAGACAGCACAGGCAGGTAAAAGTCAAAGACATTCCAGTGTCACAAGATTTGTGGTGGAGAGGTTGGTCACGGCCAAGTGGTTCGACCACCCCCTCCACCGGGGCCCAGGAAGATCTCTGGGTGCCCGCCATATTCTAGGGTTGTTAGAGAAGACGGGTAAGTGAGCAGACGTGCCCTCAGTGCGTCTGTCTCAATGTTCACGCATGGAAGAGAGGTATTTGAATATTTGTACTAATTCTTTTAAGAGGGCCGTTCAGAAAGTAACCTCCGGTTGATTTAAAAAAATACACCAAGTTAAATAAAAATATTTTAACTTATACATCTTACAACTACATCTTTGCACTATTTTTCTACATAGTCTCCATAGCGATTGAGGAACTTATTGTATCTCTTCACAAGCTTTGAAATTCCTTCTGCATAAAAATCACCCGCTTGTGCCTGGAGCCAGCCTGTGACCGCATCTTTGAGCTCTTCGTCGTCATCAAACTGCTGTGACCCGAGCCATTTCTTCAAATGCATGAAGAGGTGATAATCACTTGGCGCCAGGTCTGGGCTGTAAGGTGGATGGTTGATAACGTCCCACTTGAAGGACTCAAGAAGGGCCGTTGTTCTGCGAGCAGAGTGAGGACGGGCGTTATCGTGCAAAAAAACGATACCGGAAGTCAGCATACCACGGCGTTTGTTCTGTATAGCCCGTCGTAACTTTTTTATTGTTTCACAGTACACGTCTTGATTAATGGTCGTACCACGTTCCATGAATTCAACCAACAACACCCCTTTGGCATCCCAAAACACCGTTGCCAACAGTTTTCTGGCAGAAAAATCTTGCGAGGCTTTTCTTGGTTTGGTAGGCGAATTTGAATGTGCCCACATCTTTGATTGTTCTTTTGCCTCAGGGTTCACGTACTTAATCCAGGTTTCGTCACCGGTCACGATTCTGTTTAACAATGGTTCTCCTTCGTCCTCATAACGTGACAGAAAGTCTAATGCAGAGGTCATTCTTTGAGTTTTGTGGTGGTCGGTAAGAATTTTAGGCACCCATCGTGCACAGAACTTACGGTAACCCAATATTGCTGTCACTATCTCGTACAAGAGAGTCTTAGAAATCTGTGGAAAACCAGTAGACAACTCCGACATTGAGAAACGTCGATTTTCACGAACTTTTGCATCAACTGTCTGAACGAGTTCGTCAGTCACCAATGATGGTCTACCACTCCTCTCTTCATCATGAACGTTTTCTCGTCCACTTTTAAATAAACGTACCCATTCACGGACAACTCCTTCACTCATAACTCTTGCTCCGTACACGGCACAAAGCTCACGATGAATAGCTGCTGCAGAATATCCTTTGGCTGTAAAAAACCTTATGACAGCACGCACTTCACATTTGGCGGGGTTTTCTATTGCAGCACACATTTCAAACTGCCACAAAAACTAAACTAGCGCAGGTACGACGTTCACTCGACCACAGCTTGATGCCGACTGACCTGTTGAGTGCGTGAACGCACAGATGGCGTCGCTACTCCCCCCACAACCCGCACTGTGACCAATCGGAGGTTACTTTCTGAACCGCCCTCGTATTTCCAGCTTATGATTGTGTAAGATAATGAATGTGCTCGTTTAATTCCGGAAATTTGACCCCCTGTGTTAAAGTATCTGGTCCCCAGTTTGCCCGTTATCCTCCTCATATAGTGAATGTCCTATGTAAAATATTGGGAGACTTTGGTGGTATACATTTGGTCAACGCAATTCCGTCTTATCCGTAGAAATGTGCGTGCAGATTATTATATAATACACCCGAGGTATAAGTTGTAAAATTGTAATATCTGTAAACTGAAACAATTGCTGCTATCGCTGTAAAGTCGAGTGATAATGTTTAAAATAAATAGGTAATCAACTCTCATCAATCTTTAACATACCTTAAAAATCACTAAGAAGTCAAGTTAAAGGAATTTATTTAAAATAAAAGCTATAGAATGCAGGGAGCCACACATCAGCGTGTGAGCCCTCCAGCCCCTCGCCTGGTATCGTACAGAAAGGACACGCTCTCTAGGTAGCGCTCTCAAGCTCCTTTCCCCAGTAATCCGTTGCGCAATTTTGATTCAGGGCTTGACGACATCAACTTTCATCTGGCGTCCCTAGGCAAGGAGATATGACGGTAAACTTTCAACGTCTCCTACTGACGGCAAAATAAAGGGTACCGTGGGGCACAGATGCCAGGGTGCGGAAAGTGACCGTGGCATATTTACTGTCGTGAACAGTGCTGCTGTCTACGAAGATGTGGTCACACGAGACTGCGGGGACGCTGTGCGTTGCAAAGTTCCACTCACGTCGTGATGAACCAATTGTTACTCACACGCCTTCTTGAAGTTACAGACATGCAGTTTTTAGCCGGGAAAAGCTACAGAAAAAAAAACAGCTGTGAACGTGTTAATCACAAGTCGGACTGAAAGTGTTTTGTCGGCGGAAGGAATAGTCAATGAAAGTATTTATGTGCTTGAAATGTCACTCTATTACGGTAAACGTGCATACACCATACACTACCAAGCCTTACTCTAAGCTGTACAAAGTCTGAAAAGTCCACACCCACACATCATTCAAAGCCATAGCTAATTTATGGTAATCGTTAATTACTTTTCACCGAAAGTATACAAACGCATCGTTTCTTTCTGAATAGCTCGCTCGCTCACATGTTCTGTATTCAGTCACGAGTAAGCAACACACTATGAGGAATTTAGTTATTTAAAATGTCACTAAAAGTTCAGAATTTCACACTGTGTTTTAAACCGAGCTCCCTTTCACACTGTACGGAAATTCTCAATCATTGTGGTACCGAAACAGCACAATATTAATAATTTTCATCGGAGCACATCTCAGTAGCTGTGTTTATTGTGAGATCCAAGCTCCGACGCTACTCTTCTCTCTACATCTACGTCATACCCCGCAATCCACCTACTGGTGTGTGGCGGAGGGTACTTTCGGTACCACTATCTGATCCCTCCAGCCCTGTTCCACTTGCGAATAGCGCGTGGGAAGAATGATTGTCGGTAAGCCTCTGTATTGGCTCTTATTTCTCGAATTTTCTCCTCGTGGTCAATATGCGAGACGTATGTGGAGGGAAGTAAAATGTTGTCTGACTCCCCCTGAAAAGTGCTGTCCCGAAATATCAACAGTAAATCTCTCCGTGATGCACAACGTCTCTCTTGCAATGTCTGCCAGTGGAGTTTGTTTAACATCTCCGTAACGCTCTCTCGGCAGCTAAACGATCCCGTGACGAAACGCGCCGCTCTTCGTTGGATTTTCTCCATTTCTCCTATCAGTCATACCTAACAGGAATCCCTGACAGACAAACAATGCTCAAGAATCGGCGAACAAGCGCCTTATAAGCTACTTCTTTCGTCCATGAGTTACATTTCCTTACACCTTTACTGGTCATTGTCCCTTGTTTGGGACGCGTATATTTTACTTATTTCTTCGTAAGCAATGGAGCTTTTAGCCTTTATTGTTGCACCTGTAGGTTCAACTAACTGCTATAATGCCTGTAAATGTAAAATAAATAACTTTTTTTCTAAGTACTCCACGTCAGGAAAATTATAAACTTGCCGATTTTTTGATCTCGCACTTGGCAGCACTGTATGTCTGCTGGCAGTTCCTGGACGACAATGAGCTGTGATTTAGTTGTCTGGGCGTGTTTGTTATGAACATACGGATGTCAGTGTAAGATTAAGTTTACTTCAGACTTTTTCAATTAAGTGCATTATCGATATATTTTATGCGTCCCAATAATGGGATAATGGCATGTTACACTATCATTTATTGTTGATGTGCCCTGTTCTTGTATATTCGTATTATACAGAGAAGAATGGTATTTTATGTTCCTTATATCTGCTTTTTTCATATTCTATTCGAATTTTACGATTCCCACAGGGTAAAAACATGCCGCGTGGACTTACACTTGAAAAAATTCTAGCAGAACTAGAGAACCATCAAGAGAGTGACAATGAAGATGATGACGTAGAATTGGCGATTATTCCATCCGATGCAGATGTAATAGCAGATGAAGAAGACATTGACGAAAATCTACTGAACAATGAGTGCGTTGTACAAGATGTAGCCGGTACTTTAGAGGTCATAACCAGCCGAGATGAAGCTAATGCTACAGTTGTACCTCCAGAAGCCAAAAGAAGGAAAGCGTTAGGAGATGGAGCGGACAGTGGTACGTTATCTACAAAAAAAAAAAAAAATGTAAATGTAAGTGGTATAAATGTCAACCAACGTACACAAAGACTAGTGAACCAGGGAAGAGCAACGAACATTATGTTGCGGAGTGTGTAGCAAATAAGACAGTGCCCCAGGTGTTTCAAGATTTTTTTTTCTGAGAAACTAATGGATACTATTATTGAACAAAGCGAAACCTTTGCTTGCCAACATAACAAAATAAATTTTCTGCTAAGCAAAGAAGAACTAAAATCGTTTATTGGCATACTACTTCTGAGTGGTTATCATAAGCTTCCCCATGAGAATATGTACTGGGAACAGGCTCCTGCTGTAGGTGTTCCTGTAGTCTCCAACTCCATGTCCAGAAATAGGTTTCGGGAAATAAAGAGATTAATTCATCTCAATGATAACTCCAAAATAGACAGTAACGACAAGATGAACAAACTGAGGTTGTGCTTTGAAATGCCGAAAAAGGAATTTGGGAAATTTGGGGTATTTCTTTCAGAACTCTTAATTGATGAAATGATGGTACGTTATTATGGCAAACATTCAGCTAAAATGTTTCTAAGGGGAAAGCCTATCAAATGTGGATTTAAATTTGATGTCTTACAAGTTCCAATGGCTTTATTTATAATTTTTCGCCAAACTGTGGCAACGCTGACAACAAACAGGAGCCTTTAGGCGCAAGGGTAATAAATGAACTAACCAGTATGATTCCAGAATCCGAATATCCGAATTATAAACATTTCTTTGACAACTTTTTCACCAGTGTTGACACACAGATCACACTCGGAGAAAGTAAAATGAAAGCTAAAGGAACAATAAGAGAGATCCGAACTAATGCACGTCCTTTGATTGACTCGAAAACAACGGCAAAAGAAAAGGAACTAGGATTTTATGAGTACATGTTTGACAAAGAGAACTAAGTTCTGGTTGTGGAATGGAGTGACAACAAACCAGCATGTGTAGCGACAAATTACACTACTATTGCTCCTCTGAGTTCTACTAAAAGATACTCACAGGCAAAGGACAAAGAACTATCTGTTACAATGCCACATCTCATTGAAGAATACAATACCCATGTGGGTGTTGTAAATCTGCTGGACAAGCAGATATCACTTTATAGGGCGAGGATAAGGTCAAAGAAATGGTGGTGGCCATTATTCACACAGATGATAGATATCTGCGTAGTAAACACATGGCGTGCATACCAAATTGCTAACTCTAACGAGAAGCTCTCACTTTTGCATGTCCGACGGAGAATAGTGATGTGTTTCCTATCAAAGAAAACAGGATCAGTACCAAAACGCAGAGGACCACAAGGCAGCAAATTGATGGGAAGACGGGTGAGCACATATGTACGACGAGATCCAGGAAATCATTTCGTTGCGCCAAGTAAAACACAGAAGAGATTTGGCCAATGTCCCAAAAATGGGACGGTCTGTAGTTTTTGTTCTAATAAACTGAAAATTTGCAAAACAACTTTTTATTCAATTAATCACTCAGTGCAACGTATTTATGTATAAAAGTTTGCAAAAAATGATCCGATAGAGTTTTGGCCAGTAATGGGTTATGATTCTTCCGATGAATCTGAGTCTTGTGTCTGCTTTTCCCACAATCTGATTTATATGGTCATTCCACTTAACATCGCTCTGGATGGTTACGCCTACATACACTCCTGGAAATTGAAATAACAACACCGTGAATTCATTGTCCCAGGAAGGGGAGACTTTATTGACACATTCCTGGGGTCAGATACATCACATGATCACACTGACAGAACCACAGGCACATAGACACAGGCAACAGAGCATGCACAATGTCGGCACTAGTACAGTGTATATCCACCTTTCGCAGCAATGCAGGCTGCTATTCTCCCATGGAGACGATCGTACAGATGCTGGATGTAGTCCTGTGGAACGGCTTGCCATGCCATTTCCACCTGGCGCCTCAGTTGGACCAGCGTTCGTGCTGGACGTGCAGACCGCGTGAGACGACGCTTCATCCAGTCCCAAACATGCTCAATGGGGGACAGATCCGGAGATCTTGCTGGCCAGGGTAGTTGACTTACACCTTCTAGAGCACGTTGGGTGGCACGGGATACATGCAAACGTGCATTGTCCTGTTGGAACAGCAAGTTCCCTTGCCGGTCTAGGAATGGTAGAACGATGGGTTCGATGACGGTTTGGATGTACCGTGCACTATTCAGTGTCCCCTCGACGATCACCAGTGGTGTACGGCCAGTGTAGGAGATCGCTCCCCACACCATGATGCCGGGTGTTGGCCCTGTGTGCCTCGGTCGTATGCAGTCCTGATTGTGGCGCTCACCTGCACGGCGCCAAACACTCATACGACCATCATTGGCACCAAGGCAGAAGTGACTCTCATCGCTGAAGACGACACGTCTCCATTCGTCCCTCCATTCACGCCTGTCGCGACACCACTGGAGGCGGGCTGCACGAGGTTGGGGCGTGAGCGGAAGACGGCCTAACGGTGTGCGGGACCGTAGCCCAGCTTCATGGAGACGGTTGCGAATGGTCCTCGCCGATACCCCAGGAGCAACAGTGTCCCTAATTTGCTGGGAAGTGGCGGTGCGGTCCCCTACGGCACTGCGTAGGATCCTACGGTCTTGGCGTGCATCCGTGCGTCGCTACGGTCCGGTCCCAGGTCGACGGGCACGTGCAGCTTCCGCCGACCACTGGCGACAACACCGATGTACTGTGGAGACCTCACGCCCCACGTGTTGAGCAATTCGGCGGTACGTCCACCCGGCCTCCCGCATGCCCACTATACGCCCTCGCTCAAAGTCCGTCAACTGCACATACGGTTCACGTCCACGCTGTCGCGGCATGCTACCAGTGTTAAAGACTGCGATGGAGCTCCGTATGCCACGGCAAACTGGCTGACACTGACGGCGGCGGTGCACAAATGCTGCGCAGCTAGCGCCATTCGACAGCCAACACCGCGGTTCCTGGTGTGTCCGCTGTGCCGTGCGTGTGATCATTGCTTGTACAGCCCTCTCGCAGTGTCCGGAGCAAGTATGGTGGGTCTGACACACCGGTGTCAATGTGTTCTTTTTTCCATTTCCAGGAGTGTATTTTACGGCAGACGCTGTTTCCAGGTGTTTGTCATCAATAGTGTAGCTGTACAGTAGCAGATTTCTTTTCCTCTCTCTCTACACAAACGATGTTTCTAGTTCTCAAAAAACCGTGCGAATATACCAATTTCTGATTGGTAGAGAAACACCACAGTCAATCGGAAAGCAGCATCAAATGCGCTCAATTCTCGCCTCGCCTTGCCACATTTTCCACCTCCCACAGTATTTGATTAGGTCGGCTCCGAATCTTCCAAGCATCCACCGGTCAAACTACTCTTTACGAAAACCTTCCTCTGACTGATTAGCCAGTGATTTGTAGCGTACCGGATTCTACTGAAAATGACTCGCAACACTCCCTCTCTCTCTCTCTCTCTCTCTCTCCCTCTCTCTCTGTCTCTTTCTTCAGCCAATGAGGTTTTCTGCCTCATCACCATGCGGTGTCTCTTCCTAACTAAGTTTTTAGTGGCAGTAGCCAATTGCGACAGTGTTCACACCAAAGTCAGAGCGTTCA
Organism: Schistocerca nitens; assembly: GCF_023898315.1. Classification (NCBI taxonomy): domain Eukaryota; kingdom Metazoa; phylum Arthropoda; class Insecta; order Orthoptera; family Acrididae; genus Schistocerca; species Schistocerca nitens. The sequence continues at coordinate 34,157,337 of NC_064620.1, read as the reverse complement.
GCTGCCTCCCACAGTTTCAAGTCGCAGGACTGAGCGTTCACTATCCCTCACTGACATGTGTATCTTTAGTTATGTCTGATTTTCTTGGGAATCGTCCAGCTTTTGCTATCTCTTCTGCAAGGATGCGTTCCAGCTAAGCAGGGCGAGTTTTCATTCCATTTCCCGGTCGTAAAATGTTTTCACCAAGCATTTGTCTACGGGAGGTACTGTCCGAGTTTCTATACAATTGACCGATTCCGTGCATGTTAACAGCCCCTGTCTGGTAGTCAGCGACCGTTCAGAACATCCCTGACACCCTTTCCCAGAACTTGTCTCTGGGGTGCGACTCTGAGTCTCTGAAGACTTTGGCTGGTGCACATCTCGGTTCAACGCCTTATGGTGCTTTCACCATTTCGCACTGCTACGTCACATGCAAATATGGATTAAGGGGAAGAGAACAGCAAGGCTGCATCAGGTATCTAGTGACTGTCATTGATACTGTGGTATGTCAATTTTATCGACGTAAATTAAATATTCGGATTAAGTGGGAGTTTCATTACTGAATTTAACAGTTATGTAGTGGGTAGTGAAATGACTATGGGAACATTATGGAGTGCGTTAAGCAAAGAACAAGAAGCATAAATCTTTTACTACTTTTCTGAAATGGAAGAGTGATTTTATGGATTTACAGTAAGAAACCCATGGAGAGTAGCGTTACAGTTGGCAGAGTGGGACAAAATACCTCATTATTGTAACAAACAGTCGAAGCTGGCAGGGAAAAGCAGACCCTAATACAATGAGGAAACATCCCACAATGGTTAGAGGACAAGCTGTAGGGAAGCAGCCTACTCACGCTGTAGAAAATACAGATCAGTCTTTCCATTGTGTGCCAGCCAGTCCGCTGTAACTAGCTCTGACGTCATAAATGTTGCGCAATACTTTAAAAATCAAATAAATATCCTGAAATGTTTCTAGCATGTCGGGAGTAATACTAAATTAATGTGTGTTGAATATCAGTTCGATAACTTTAGCCATTTTCGAAATTTGGACGTTTTTCTGTAAAAATCATTGGCGGAACAGAAAAGAGCTAGAAAGTTAAAAATTTATAATTAGATTCATTTTTCATAATTATTTAATAAAAACAGTACTTTGGATTTCACAAATTTAAGATTTTAGTTGAAATTCAATATTTTCTGGTTTTTGTCTTGAAACTTAAGGAAGCAAGATAGATTAAGTAGGCTAATAAATAAGGCTAGGATGTTTATATTTACGTAGAATGGAGATCCGCTATCACCATAAGGATGAGAGAAGTTTCATTTGAATACCTATAAAACTATAGCGATAGCGTATCTCCAAAGGGCCAGTTCAGAGCTCGTCTACTGCGTGCAGTGTAATTAAATTAATTCTCTCGCCCAAAATATTTAACTTAGCCACGTCAAAATTTTATTATCAATACTTACCTGCGTGCTGAATGCACATTTAAATTAAGAGCTTCATCGGCCATCAGCAAGAGATATGCAGTGTTTCTACATTCAAACATATTCAAACAATTATGTAACAGCAACAGTAAATTTCTGCACCCGCCGCCCCACAAAGCGTCTAACTAAATGCAAGAAAAACAAGACACTGGCAGACCAAGAACAGTAAAGTGTCGGCACATAAGGGAAGACTCGAAGCCGGAGGCGTTAATTAAATCGAAAGGCTAAATTTGTCCACTTCCGGAAAAAGTATATCTGCTCTGGCCACTTTTCCCCGTTTGGATGGGAAAAGTGACTTCTATGGAAGGCTTTAAAAATACATATAGGTCATATTTTCTACAGCAAGTTTTTAGTGAGATATGCCAACGGTCCTGCTGCAGCGATAACACTGGTTTCCTTAAGATCACCGAAATTAAGTGTTGTCGGGCGTTTATGGCTAATCTTCCCAGAACATTTTTAACGTAGCTTATTATAATTCGCTAATTTCTGTGGGACCATATGGGCTGCAGCTACTTCGTCAAGGAGCGAGTCACTACATAATTCACAGGAATCAGAGAAGAAAATTTAAAAACATGGAAGAAGAGCACGAAGATTTACAAATAAAACTTAGTAAAAGAATTAAAGTTGAATGTTCGTCCCAGTATCCCTAGTTTTCGATTATTTTTTCATATGACTTTCTTCGTAATTCGCGCTCTATATTACATAGAAATGTCTAGGTGTGGAACTACCCTTCGAAAACATAAATAACTGGACAAACTAAAATTTTATGTTAAGTAGTATAAGATCTGAAAGTGGGTAAACCTGTGAAGCTATGTTACTAACGTTGTGGCCATTTTGAAGGCTCTCATCTTGAAGACAGCTCGTAATTTTCAAGCGGAAAGAGTGTTATGTGATATGACTAATTCTCTGTCTGTGTCATATTACATGACACCTCTTTTATTGGAAAAATATGTGTTGTATCCATGAAGAGAAGTTCACAAAAATGGCTGACATGTTGGTAAACATAGTTTTAAAGATTTCCCCATCTCTTACTTCTTGACTTTTAACTTCTGTTTATCCATCTGTTTCGGTTGTAGAAGGGTAGTTACACTTTTACGGACCATTGTGTACTGCGAGAAACTATTGTATTCGTATAGTGTAATGAGCCAGAAGAAAAACTTTCGATTGTGGTATGAAAAACTAAAATATCTCACTCGAATATTTCATCTGTTCTCAAAGCCTACTCAAAATGAAAGTTGTAGAATATAGACACGCATCTTTTCAGTTTCTGGATAAGTGCTATCAAAATGCAAATCGTCCTTCCGTTTGTTATTCACTAAATGGATGAAGCAGTCCCTTCACAGTGGGTACATATTATGAATGTTAGCAACTTATCCTATAAGGGAGTACACGGGACAAGGAAGTTCTGAAGTTTGTGATTTGACTCAACAGATGGCTCTGAGCGCTCTTTTTAGGGCTAACAATATTCTTCATGAATACGCAGAGTTACCACACGCAGAGTTACCCTGCGATACAGCAGATTGAAAGTAGGGGGTGTAAAAATGTTCTCACACTTCCGAGCTAGAGTGTGGAAATTCATTGTGCTATCGGGATTGCTGCGCGATTTTAAGTATAAGAAATCAGATTCATATACTGAATTTCTAAACGTACGTTGCCCAGGCCCATGCCTGTATTATAATTACTGGACGGCAATACTGAAAAGGTAGATATCCAGTTGAAGCACTATGCCATTAAACAGAAAAAAAACATAAACGTTTTAGAAGCGTCATGTAACTGTGAATTAAATTTTTCGGAATATAAAATTACACATATAGTTTCGGAGGCCACGAGTAGTTAATTTAAACTTCTTCCTTATGGGAATTTAGTTTTGAAAGTAACTACGTTAATGTTTACTGTGTCGTGTTAGATTCTGAAACGTCTTCAGGCTGTTTCTGTCCAGTGATAATTTGATTGCATAAATACTTGTGCTATTGATCGTTACATCATCCTTAACTATATAACTTTGAGCAGCAAGTATTTCGTCTCTGTTGTAATTATTTTGGGGTCAGTTGATATATTATCAATTAAGATTGATCCCGTACACGGAAAAATAACAGTAAGAGACATAGAAAATTAAACAACACTTATGTCATTATAGGCCCATCGTGTAAGACTGAGGATCATTGATGTAGCTTACATAGAAATATCTACTGTTTTACTATCAGAATCCTTACAGTTACAATCTGTTTTATTTAGTTTTCACCATACCCTATACTCGATAGTAAAGTATATTATTGTCACTTTGATTGGGCTCGAAAAAAATTTTTGTTGATGATTACCGAGGTTCACACACAGCAAAAGATTTGAGAGCAGTTGAGCGAAGCGGATATTGTCTTGAAAGGAGAAAATATGATGTATATAAACAAAGAAAAAAACGGTAGTGGAATACAGCCGAATTAAGTAAGATGATGCTGTGGGGTTTACAAGGCAACCACGAGGCAATCTGGTTCTGCTTGAGGTTCAGAATTCACACATCAATCAAACAAAGCATGAAGATGTAACTCTCAAAAATTTTCGACAAAATCGACTTTGAAGTTTTCAGAACTCCATTAGTACCCCATAGGAAAATCGCTTTCCCAATGATCTGCGTGGGTCTGTGTTGCAATGCATATCTACCATGTGCGTGACCTGTGTCCATGGTAAAAAATTTAAGCAAAGGTGCGTGTCCTACGCACATTTCTGTGAAGTGTAAAGCACCTAAGAATTTTAAAAATATATTTTGTAATTATTTTTTTTTAATTTAAACAATCCTTTGCAAAAAATTAATGAAGAAGAAATTATATTTGCAATGAGAACCGGGTTGTCATGTACGGTATGTAATTATAAATAAGATGTGCGTTATTCGTAAAAAATGACAATTAGATATCTGTTAATTAGCACATATTTGATGAATTTCATATTTAAATGACGTAGGTACTGTAATGAACAGAAAAAGACAAAAAAAATAATAAAACAGAAACGAGCTTCAAACCAGCCGGTTTCAATTGTTATTGATTTTTCCCCCCTTCTTGTAGCATTTTACGCTTCACGGAAAGACACCTGTATTTAAAAACGTGCATTGGCTAGGAATCGAATCTAAGATCGTTATATGGCAGGCAAGCAACCTACATTACCACACTGCCTGTTGTGAAGATGGATCTTATTTTAGCGTATTAAAAATGATAAGAAAACTTAAATGTCTGTTTCCTCGAGAATTTTCGAAAATTGCATCGATCTGCTTTGGGCGACTGAAATTTGAATTCTGAACTTCACGTACCACATAAAGGCAAAAATTACAAACATTTGACTAACGTGCGCTCTCCTTGTTAGGAATTGCGACACTAACAGGAGTAGAGTAGTTTTGGTACTCGGCCAGGAAAATAACAGATGATTGTCGAAGGAGAGAGGGGTACACTGGCAATGTCGAGGGAAGCCTTTATGAAGTGGAGAAACTGGTACACGTACAGACTATCGCCGAGTAAGTAAATGATGCTATGAGGGCTGCTATTTTTTGTGACATGTAGACCGGCCACCAAAGTAGATTGGTGTTTAGTTCTGTTACCAGGCGTCGGATGTTCTACATTGGGGGGGGGGGGACGCGCGGAGACTTTGAGTAATCACAGTGAAGGACACGGTGCTGCGTAGTCGTATGAGTCACCATTATCAGCACATGACAGAATTTGAAAGTGGCCTATTTATGGGTCACTTGATCGACAATACACAGATTTGAGAAACATTTGGAACTGCATGGTAACGCGAGGGCAGGCATACTTCTCGTCAAGGATGCCAACAAATCGTGTCTGACTATAAAACGGGATGATCATTGTATTGTGCACAAAGCATTTCAGAACTCCCTTACTTCTGCGCTTGCAATCCGAAGACAAGTGATGGACTCCCTGCAACATTCTGTGACATCCAGCTCCTTTCAACGGAGATTATAAGCCTCCGCACTGGCAAATTACTGCTCTATATGTAGGCCGACGTTACCACGACACCACAAACGTCTGCATTTGTGGTAGCCACTGGTAAGCATGGACTGCTGATGTATGCCTCACAGTGTTCAACAGTGAATCGCGGTTCTGCACTTCCCTGGATGATCATCATCAGATGGTTTCGTGGGAGCCTAGGGAAAGGTCACATTGTTTGAATGTTTTAGGGAGATGCATAGTGTTGTCCCTAGCCTGATGCTGTGTGTAGCCAACGTGTATGGCTTCAGGTCATGGCTGGTAGTAACTGAGAGCTCTCTAGCGGCAAAATGATACTTCACACACATCCTGCGCCCTCACTTGTTACCTCTCACACGGTAGTAGTGTGGTTCCATTTTTCAACATGACAACGCTCGTTCACACACGCTGTCTCTCTGAATAATTTACGTGACACTGAGATACTGCCGTGCCCAGCAAAATCCCTTTATCTGTTCTGTCACTGAGAAGCCATCCGTGGAACCAGCTCAGACATCACTTCTGTCCCACTGCTAGTATGCAGGATGTCAAGGACCAGTTATAACAGTTCTGGGACAGCTACGCCACCCTTCCCAACTGAATCACTGTATGTATGCAGATGAGACAGCGTGCAACGCCCTACTGATAAACGAGCTCATACCATCAAGTTCTTTATAAAAGAGACTTGATTTTGTCTTTTTATTTGGTGGGGGGGCAAGGGGGGGCTCTGGATTCTACATATTTTTGTGAACAGGAGACTTTTCTATATCTCGCAGATGTGGGAGATTCGAACGACCGTTCTGTCCAGCTCCCTTTTTAAAAAATGTTACGAAATATTTAATATAAAATATAAGCAGATACTACACTGAAGCACCACAAGAACTGGTACAGGTATGCCTACTCAAATACCGACATATGTAAACCGGCAGAATACGGCGATGCGGTCGGCAACGATTATATAAGACAACAAGTGTATGGCGCAGTTTTTACATCGGTTGTTGTTGCTGCAATAGCAGGTTGTCAAGATTTAGGTGAGTTTCAACGTGGTGTTATAGTCGGCGCTAGAATGATGGGACCAGCATCTCCGCAATAGCGATGAAGGGGGTATTTTCCAATACGACCATTTCACGAGTGAACCGTGAATATCCGGAATACGGCAAAACATCACACCTACGACATCGCTACGGATGAAAATGTTCCTGCAAGAACGAGACCAACGACGACTGAAGAGGATCGTGCAACCCTTCCGCAGAATGCTGCAGATTTCAGTGCTGGTCCATCAACAAGTGTCAGCGTGCGAATCATTCTACGAAACATCATCGATATGGGCATTCGGAGCCGAAGGCCCACTAGTGTACTCTTGATGACTGCACGACACAAAATTTTACGCCTCGCCTGGGTCCGACATTGGACTGTTGATGACTGGAAACATGTTGCCTGGTCCGACGAGTCTCGTTTCAGATTGAATCGAGAGAGTGGACGTGTACGGAATATGGAGACACCCTCATGAATCCATGGACCCTTCATGTCAGCAGGGGACTGTTGAAGCTTGTGGGCGCTCTGTAATGGTGTGTTGCGTGTGCAGGTATAGTGATATGGGACCCCTGATACGTTTAGATACGACTTTGACGGGTGACACGTTCGTAAGCATCCTGTCTGATCACTTGCATCCATTCATGTCCATTGTGCATTCCAAAGGACTTGGGCAATTCCAGCAGGACAATGCGACTCCATACATGTCCATAATTGCTACAGAGTAGTTCCAGGAACACTCTTCCGAGATTACACACTTCCGTGGCCACCGAACACCCCAGACATGAGCATTATTGAGCATATCTGGAATGCCTTGCAACGTGCTGTTCAGAAGACATCTCGACCCACTCGTACTCTTACGGATCTATGGACAGCCCTGTAGGATTCATGGTGTTTATTCCCTCCAGAACTACCTCCGACATTAGTCGAGTCCATGCCACGTCGTGATGCGGCACTTCTGCGTGCTCGCGGGGGCCCCACATTAAATTGGGCACGTGTACCACTTTCTCTGGCTCTTGAGTACATAACTGCAGAAGACATTAAGAACCAACCAACGAGAGTCGCAGGTTGATTATGTTTATATTGCCGAGCTGTTAAATTTTACAGGCAAAATTTCCTCAGCAAAGTTATATTCCTTGAGATTCTAAATCGAGCGACGTGTTACCAGGAAGAAAGACCACAAAATGTCAAGGAAAGCGTTATCTTTATATTTCTGGAAATCAGTTTAGTAAAATAGTTCCAGTATGATATTTTCGTTGAAAGGGAAGACTGGAGAAATAGTGTTCAGGCTAGCTTCACCGCCACGCTTCTGCGGAACGAGCCCTTGTTTCTCACGGTGGTACTAGACCGGCAGCACCATATAGCGACAAAGCCCATCACTCCACTTGGGTCTACGCGATCTCTTTATTCAAGCTCGGCGCACGGAAGTACGTTTTACCACTGCAGACATCCCAGTGTGTCTCCACTGAGGAAGCACATCCAAGGGAGAACCGCTCTGGAGCGCTAGTCTAAAGCAGTATCTAGCGGCATTTGTTTGGTTCGGTCCTTCGTGAAGATTGGTGAGCAAGTCTGCCGCCATCTTTGTTGAAGCATTACCTAGAAATCAAACGTGTGGGGGAAATTGAGAATAGGCGTCCGATCGTATCTGTAGAAGATCCAGGCGATTTCAAGATCGGTGTATCAACACACGCTCGTATCCGGTTCTGCAAGCAGCTTATCACCAGTATGTCGATGTATCAGTGGTAATCGGTGTGCTCACGTGCCCGCAAAATTGTTCTCGTTTCGGTTTTTCTCATGCCTCAGTAAATGCTCACTTACTTACATCCATCTGGCTCTCTCTCGATACATTTTGTAATTTTCCTTACGGGTTGGAACGAACTCCCACCGTAATTTTTCTTGTGTGTTTCATGTATTCTTTTCATCTGCATAGCTGGGTTGTGCCAATAATAGATCAGAATTGTGGACTCATGGCCGTTCCAGCATTCGAAGGCTGGCTCGGCGTAACCCATGTCTTTAAAGTTAGTATGCATATTTGTTATTTAATTGCTGCACCTGTGTTAATCGTCTACAGTTCTTCCGACTGTCCCCAAGAAACTCAACAGGCCAGTATTGAAACACCATTTTCAGAGTGCGATCTCTCATGCTTAGCGGTCAAGGAGACCGGTTTTGCCGGTTTTTGCCGGTAAGCCATAATTTATCTGTAAGATTGCAGGAAGTGGTTACACAGTTGCAGGTACACATCTTGTCATCGGCAGGTTCAACAATCGTATTTCAAAATCAAATTAAAGTTGTCTTGTGCAGGGATTGTCTCCCACCTTTATTCATTTATTAATCTGCTCACGACTGGTGACGTTGCAGTGTCAGAATTTATCCAAGGCTTCGCTGGTTTGAAAAATCTGTAGGTTCAAGCGTTTAACATCCGCCTAATATCTTCTTTATGTTGTGCCCCACAGCTCTTAAGACATTTCCATGCATAAACGCCACGAAGTTGCTAATATCGTTAATGTTCTGTATTTAGTTGTATCACTCTGACATCATCTAGCAGACACCTTTAAAAAATTGTTAACGCTAAGATATGATGTCTTTCTGTTGGAAATAGTAGTAACAGTAAGAATTTTAACAGCTTTGTGGCGCTTTATAAAGAATGTCTAGAATGCATGGCCTTCTCAGTTTCCCAGCGAAATTTATTTTATGTCATGCCTTCTTGGATTTAACGGAATGGTGCGATACCGCCTATGAACTATGTCGCAATATGGAGACCGAAAGGAACATTGAAACGTGAGGACAGGTTGAAATGTATTAATTTCTCCAGGTTCTCTTCACAGTGACCGAAAGGCAGAAGAATTTAATTCTCGTTGTTCGCTGGCTCGTTTAATTTTCGATCCCCCCGTCTCAGTTGTTAATGTCTGCTGTCGTAACTCACAATAACTGAATTTCAGGGATATGGAGAGAAAGTATTGATTCCTATTACTCTCTGTAATTTTTTCGTTCCTAGCAATTCGTGAAATTATGCTTTCACTTCAACGACAATATTAATCTCCCAAATGCGATTACGACGTAATTTATTTCTACAGAACTTGTAGAGATTTGACACTATCTATCAACTGGTTTCGCTTTCATTCTCTTCCTGAAACTGCAGTATAGATATCCTTATGGGTAGATCCTCAGCACTATTATGTAAGTAAACCGTGCGTTCTCGGAATTAGTCAAAGGCAAAAGAAACATTAAGTGGTGTGCTCTGCACTATCTGCTACATTTTTGTATTAGTATAAAACTTCATTTATAAGCGCAGCTCAGAAGAACGACACTAGTCACTGTCACATACGAGAACATAACTAAAATTTTATGTTTGTGGGGACCCACTGACTCCACATGCTTAATAGACGTAAACGTGGCCCGTAGTAGGTTGTAATGCACAGCCCAGTTCGGATCATGTTTACGTTTATTAAATAACTAAGCTTGTTACAATACAGTTTTGAATTGGTGTAATCCACAGGTTAAAAATATGTTTTGTAGCATTGTTCATAATAATGGTTTGACTATCTACTCTGGTATGCTGGTTGTCGTCTGTCAGCTCGTGAAGACCGTATCACATAGAAATACAGCGTGAATTGTGATTTAGACTTTGCTCTCAAATGGAAAGGAAAGTTTAAAACGTGTATGTCATTCTTCTTCCAAGAACCTAGCAAATTATATCCCTCCACTACAAATTCAAACAAACAATACTTATGGAGCTCATAACTAACGCATTCGTGTGTAACCAATAAATATAAGTAACATAACAATTGTTCACAATCTTCATTATTTCTTTCGCTATCCCTCCATAATACATCACCACAGAAAGTAGCGTGCTCTAAAATACATGAAAATTAATATATGTGTCTTCTTGCTCTACACATACCTATAAAATTCAGCCGATTGTGACGAAATTTTAGACAGTCGTTGTGCGCACGCTATCAGTGGTTTATGAGGCGGTAAGAACTACTTGAAACGTGCCCCTTGAAAAATTAGTGAAATACTGTGCTGGTAAATCCCTTACGTTATTTGATTTTCAAACAGCTGAGCAAAACTGAACCTACTCAGACATTTCGCTCTTTACCTATTCTGATCAACACTAAACTGACACACAATATTTTTTTTAGCTCAACGCAATCTGACTTTCAATAATCCCTACAAAAGAATGGCCCTGACTAACATTAACCTATACGTTTCACAAATCACTTACCTCACAAAAATCTTCGTTACTCGAAGTACTGCAATACAGCGAGCGCCACTACTGCCAGCTAAATAAAAGATTCAAACTACTGAAGGCACTAACTACAGATAGGCATAGTTGGCAAATGAAAGATTTTGATAGAGAACAAACAATGTATTTACCTTAATAGTGTTCAAAAGTCATAATATATATATAGCAGTTCATGACATCCATTCTTTCAAATGTACTGTTTCTGATGGACACACGTCCAGATCATCCGCTCTCAAAAATCCGCCATCTCACTTACCCACATCCACCACTGCTGGCGGCTCACCTACAACTGCGCAACGCTACGCGCTGTTAACAGCCAACAGCCCAACGCTACAATGGCAGACAACAATGCAAAATTAATCACTCAAATACCTGTCCTGTAGCGCTAAATGTGCGTCTTGCTATAAGGTAATTCTGTGGAAGTGTCGTAGTTATCGTCCTCTGTAAGCAAAGTTCTGCTGAAGTCAATGTACTCACCTCATCATAAACAAAAGTGAAATGCTTTGCGCATAGATATCGTAGTTATTATGCTTATTGCCATGATGAAGAAAGTACTGTACTGTAACGTATTGTTGTGCGACGGGAAAGGCTGTCTCATTGTAACTATACCACAAAAGTTACTGCTAAAACATGTTTTACTTTCCAGAATAATACATCAAAACTGTGCAGATATAAAACAGATTCACCGCAAAAGCAACAATGTAAATTGTGTCACACATTAGTAGCATCGTGATATAATCGTGTAGCTGTCAAAGAAACCAAATACTAAGTCATCTTTAATCTCACAGAAAGTACTTCAAATAAAGAATGTCTTTTTAACTAAACCAAAATGTTGCATTAAAATCTCATTAGCAGTATATGTTCTAAGTATCTAAGCCTTATAGTCGTTACGTAATCATGCACCTAACAAGCAAGAATGTACACACGCAGTAACACTGTGTCCTCTGTTCACTATAACAATGCATTCGTAATTTCTGTTTAAATAAGTTCTCTTGGTTCTTGATTGGATATTTAACTTCAAACATTGTTGCATGTTAACAGACTCTAAGTCCGACAAAGCATGCTAGTAATGTAAAGTGAAAAATTTTATAGCAAAGACTAAGTTTAAAAAACAGATTATCTCTCAATAAACGGTTTTACATGTGAAATGTGGTGTAATCCTTTACTCTTCCTAGTACACAGAGTTTCAACTTCAACGCAATTATCATGTGGTATACGTCGGTAAGGAATGCTACAATTTTTCTCGAGATTAGCGCCTGTGTTATTTTTCTCTGAGCCAGCCGGCGCGCATGGCTACCTGCTGTGCGAGTCATTGTCTGTCTCTTTGTTGGCGCGCATCGTTAGGATTAGGAGACCTAACTTCTACAAGTTAACCTTGTCGAGAGGGCCCTGCCCTGTTTGAATCCCGCCAATTCTGATGAAATTCAGGTCTGTCGTTACGATTATATCGTCTGACGTCATGTCGGTAGATTCCATAATATCTTTCTTGTCGGTCACGTGATGGAGAATTTCTCCCTGAGTCGTCACTTTGGGGTGAACTGTTGCGTCTGAAGTTATTCTGTCTCCCTTGATAATAATTGCTTTGGTTCCCATATTGTCTTTTTCTATGGTTGTCTCTGTCATACTCATTACTACGGAAATGCGATCTTTCTCTGTAACTATTTTTACTCTGCTAACGGTTGTCATATGGATAGTGTTTGTTTTGTTCACGATTTGCGTTGTAAGAATAGCTTTGTAATGTCCAGTTATTATTTCTGTCATCGCAAAATTGTGACGGATGTGACCTGTAATTGTTGTGCTCCTGTTTTCGCGTTCCGTGATTGTCAGTGTCAATTTCCAATTCTTGTAACAGTCCCTGAGAAGCTTCAATGTCGTCTTTGCAACGTCCTGCCAAAATAATATGTCGTAAATGCTCAGGCAAATTGATTAAGCAAATGCGGATGTGTTCTGAGGGGCTGTAAGTGTTTGACAGGTACTGTTTCATGTGCAACATGTCTTCAAACTATTTCACAGGACTGGAAAATTCAGATTGTTCGAAATGTTTCATCATTATGATGCTATGTTTTACTCGGTCTTGTGTGGCTTGAGACCAATATGCTGAGAGGAAGGCATGGTAAAACTCTCCTTCACTGTGGCAATCGTGAATGACCGATCGCATTCTTACAGCTGGTTCATTCTCTAAATAGCCACACATAAATTCTAATCTGTGTTCTAATGACCAGTTGGGAGGAAAACAATGAGAGAATTGATGGAGCCACGCTTGTGGATGAATGTCGTTGCCAGAATTCTTAAACTTTTGAATTTACGTGTAGTAATGAACAGCTTATAGTCAAAATCATCGTGTCGGCGAGTCGCATGTCGGGCATTGTTACGTCGTTTCGGCGGTTCCATTTCAAAATTCGGTGCACCTTGGCAATTTCTTTCATAATTTCCGAAATGCGCTGTGTTATTATTTTGTGGCTGTTCCGTATTTCTATGTCCCTCTTCCCGTATTGGGGCGCGAGTGTCCTCTGAAATACGTAATTCTTGTATTACTTGTGTCAACTGATCTTGCACTTCCCGGATTTCTCTTTTGTACTGTGTATTGATTTGATTTTGATTTTGTTTGAATTTTCTAATTTCTTCATACTCTTCAGTGTCAGTGAAGGCTACAGGTGTTGTGTCATTCAGATCATCATCTACCTTTGTAGATAAGTTAGTGAACTGATCTGAAAGTTCGGCTACTTTATCCGATAGTGAAATTATTTCCTCTGTATGTTTTTCTGAACCAAGTTTCAGAGTGTCCATTTGTGTTGAAATCGTATCTACTGGGTCCTTTAAGTTTTCCTGAGTTTTTGCAAGTTGCGTAACCATATCGGTAGATGCAACTGAGTCAATTTTAGCTTGCAAGGTCTCATGATTTTCATGAACAATAATTTGCAGTTCTTTTATGGCTGCCTTGTGATTCTGTAATGTATTTTCATGCCGCGAAAAAATAGGTTGTAAATGCTCACAAATTTGTGTTTTTACGTCATTACAGACTTTTTGACATTTCGATTCAATTTTATGTAACTCAGTAGTTAAATCTTCACGTGTTTGTTCAAGCGTGGTGTCTAACCTTTGAAGATTTTGTTCCATTGTGTCTAACTTTTGAAGATTTTGTTCCATTGTGTCTAACTTATGAATCTTTTGCTGTGTTTGCCCCATTTGTTGTTTTAATTGTAAAAACAATGCACTGGTGTCTGAAACAAGTTCCTCAGTGCTTTTCGGCAGTGAATTTGCACCGCCATCATTCACATTTTGACAAGCAGAAAATGTGTCTTGACTTACTTGAGAAAACGGTGAGGACCCAAAACCTGAATCTACAGTAATTGCGAGATTGTGTCCTGTCATTTCGGATTCATGAGGCGAGCTGTTGCCGACCGATCGATCGATAATGCTTCCCTGTTCACTAATTGTTTCACTGTCTACGCCATTATTTGCCGCCCGCTCCATTTCCCTATGCGCAATTACCGAATTACCACTTTGAATGTCTGTTAATTCATTACAAAGTGGTGCCGATAAGCTACACTCGTCGTCACTATTATTTCTCAGTTTACTTTGGAGCCTAGTGTTAAGTTTTTCACACGCCATTATTGTCACAATATTTCACACGATAACACAGAAAAGCACAATTTGAAGAGCAAAATAAGGAAACACATTAACATAGCACTGAAAATAATATTTAGTTAATTGCAAGCGCAGTTGCGAAATACTTGGTGCAAATCTATATGCATGCCACAACTGTTTTACTGTACAACAATGAAAAACTATAACTAGTGTTAAGTTTTTCACACGCCATTATTGTCACAATATTTCACACGATAACACAGAAAAGAACAATTTGAAGAGCAAAATAAGGAAACACATTAACATAGCACTGAAAATAATATTTAGTTAATTGCAAGCGCAGTTGCGAAATACTTGGTGCAAATCTATATGCATGCCACAACTGTTTTACTGTACAACAATGAAAAACTATAACTACAAATGAAATTCTCTCTATGATTACGCGCTAGCAATAAACAATAGCTACACTAATTACACAAACTACAAAAGAAAAATCAGAAGGTTCCAGTGAGGTATCCTCGGCTAAGGGTCGACATATGAAACGTCCCCTTAGAAAAATTAGTGAATTACTGTGCTGGTAAATCCCTTACGTTATTTGATTTTCAAACAGCTGAGCAAAACTGAACCTACTCAGACATTTCGCTCTTTACCTATTCTGATCAACACTAAACTGACACACAATATTTTTTTAGCTCAACGCAATCTGACTTTCAATAATCCCTACAAAAGAATGGCCCTGACTAACATTAACCTATACGTTTCACAAATCACTTACCTCACAAAAATCTTCGTTACTCGAAGTACTGCAATACAGCGAGCGCCACTACTGCCAGCTAAATAAAAGATTCAAACTACTGAAGGCACTAACTACAGATAGGCATAGTTAGCAAATGAAAGATTTTGATAGAGAACAAACAATGTATTTACCTTAATAGTGTTCAAAAGTCATAATATATATATATATATATATATAGCAGTTCTTGACATCCATTTTTTCAAATGTACTGTTTCTGATGGACACACGTCCAGATCATCCGCTCTCAAAAATCCGCCATCTCACTTTCCCACATCCACCACTGCTGGCAGCTCACCTCCAACTGCGCAACCATATGCGCTGTTAACAGCCAACAGCCCAACGCTACAATGGCAGACAACAATGAAAACCAGCCACAGACTGCACACAGCACAGCCAGTGATTTTCATACAGAGCGCTACGTGGCGTTACCAATAAGAAAACCTAAACAGCCTACTTACAAACTTATGTTCTATATGGATGATTGGGAGTTGGGGAAGGGAGAGGGAAGGTCTAAAGGAGGTGGCATAGCAGCATAAATTGACTCGAGCAAATAAATCCAAATTTCGTATAGACATGACTAGTTATTTGTTGTATACCTCCATCACTCTTAGGGGTGGATGGGTGGGGGTTAGAAGCCGTGACATTTCAAATATTCGGTAACGATCGATACTGGTTTCAAATGCATAGTTTCCATGGTTGCTAGGTTCACTGGTGACAGCCCCGACAGATTTACACCACTACAAGCAGAGATGTCAGAGTAGATGGGGGTTGTGAAGACAGTGGCATATTACCATATGTAACAACCGAAGCAATTTCTACCGAACTCTGTACACATATCTCCGGAGAAAATTACTGTGGCAATGACGCACAGCTAACATCCCTATGAAGGAGAGTGGGGATGAAAAGGAGTCCTCTAAAAGCATAAATCAGAGACGCATGCAGTAATTTCAGCCCAATTTGTAACATACATGTCTCATTATTTGCATAAAAATACTGTGGGAATAAGATACCACATCTATCCTTAGGGGTAGGTTGGTGATGAGAATAGGTGACATTAAAAATCTCCTAAAACAACCTGTTGGTATTTTTTCCTGCATTTACTTTGCGTGGAATGCTTAAAATTATGGTGCGAAATCTGTGTCTTATTCATGCTGCTCAGTGCGTCAACCAGTCTGCGAGAATATACGGGATAAGTCGGGAGGAAAGGTACTTGCCTTGAGGGGTGACAGTGCTTTTGAACAAAAAACGTCATATGAACATATGTTGTGCTCTCAAGTTTCCGAGGAAACTAATGAAAACAGTGGGGATCAGGACAAATGAATGTGACAGTAATTGAAACACTGTGATCAGATATTTGGTTTAACTGTGTACGTTTTCTCACAAAAACATATTCAAAACTGCACCATCAGCTGCAATGCATTTTGTAGCTCACATAGACAGCTGGTGTGATGCTAGTCTGATCTCATTCGTATGGTCCCTTACGTGAGCAGAGGCAAAAAAAAAAAAAAAAAAAAAAAAAAAAAAAAAAAAAAAAAAAAAAAAAAAAAAGAGCGAAAAGTTCCTCCTTCACTTCCACTTAGCACTTGTGAACTTCGCTCTTAAACCGACCACACAAACAGTAATATAATGGAATAAGATCGCGTGACCTCAGTGGCCCAGAAATGTCTCCATGAGGACCGATCCAACGCCCAGGATACTTTCAGTGAGTTACTGTATCACTTACCGTACAAAAGGTACAGGAGCTCCTCGTGCTGACAGTACATACGACGTCGGGTTATCAAACGAATATCCTACTAGTATTCTAGTAGCACATTTGGAAGGATATCAAAATACCATACTCCTTTAAGGCGGTTATCTAAAAAAATTGGACAAATGAGTTGGTCAACGTTCAAATGGTCAGTAAAGACAACACTACGAAATGTCCTTTCGTTGCATTCCCATTTCAGTGCTGGTGAAGAAAGGCATGTTATTTTTAAACAGCGGCCTGTCGGATACGGTTACGAAAATGGTGAATGTTCATTAAAAGCTTTTTTGTTCAGGACCACGAATACTGTCGCCCCTTAAATCATGTACCTTTCCTCCTGACTCGCCCTGCGTACGCCGTCGAAGTTGCGGGGTAAAAACCTGTGATTAGTGAAAGAAGAAGGAGGAGAAGATAAGCTGATTTTACGTATTTGCATCATCCCCACTGACGCGTCATTTGGTTTAATATGACTGGAGTTCCCCGTTCGCCTTGTATTCTCAATGACCATCAATGAGGTACATTGTCAGTCACTTCAAATGGATGGATTAAATCTGAAACATCCATGGTTTTTCTCTTGCTCAGCTATGTGTTTCATCCTCAAGAGTGGGAACGCCGAAATATTTATTTCTTTTTGAAGGAAACGAAGGGAAAAAATACTGTACATCCCAAAGTTCTCCAATACACTTTTTCAAATATAATTAAAGGCACAAAATTTATTCTGTACATGTAAACGTGTCTGCTTTGTATAAGTGTACGTACTTACAAAGAAGGAGAGGCATTGAAATGCATGCATGATACAATTGGTTTGAAGTAAAATGATTGACCAATCTCAAGCGGCAAGAAGAAGATGGATGCTCATGTTCTGACATTTCCAACCACAGTCGTATGATCACACCTGCTGATCTTGCTTTGAAAGTTACCATTTAAACCATGAGATCGGTTAAAAATTCATGTCGATGCTCTCACTCTATCCTAACATTATTCAAAAATAGTACTTACAACAAACGCTTATATCATATTATATGGTGTTATAAAGTAGCACTAATACGCGGGGAAACGAACAGAGAAGGTAAATGGCTGCATCCGCTGAGGGAATTTAGGGAGGATTATGTATGAAGTTGTTTGCTTTATATGGATTGTGTACGTCAGCATTCGAGATTCTAGTTTGTTACAATTTCCGAGTGAGCAGACAAATGACAAAGCGGTTATAGGGGGCAGTGGAGTACTGGTGTAACCTTGTGTTACTACGTCAGCGTATCACGACGTGTACTTCTGGATCTAAGAACCAATTCACTGAGAAAATTATCACCCTGTGGGAAAATTTTAGAAAACTTCCGCATTTTTGTAATTCTGTGTATGGCAATAGCAAATGGCTTGATTCTTTGGCAGAGTAGATATGAAAACCTGATATAATTGTCAAAACTGCAAACGAAACACACATCCTTGGAATTTGGAACAATATTCACAAGAAAATTAGACACAGTTCATGTTAGACCAATATTTTTCCGGACGATCTCTGTAGTATCAATGAAAGCCTTTGATTTCTGATAAATACCTCATTTACTTCCTCCTCCAATTAATTCTATCGAATCAATTTAATACCACAATGACTATTGTTAAGTAACTAGAAAGGGAAGAGTGACTTCCTGTTTGAAAATATTCCACTAAATGACATAGACTGGGTCCAATTACGGTTCATTTACACCATTACATGAAGTTCTAAATTACATGTTAATTTATCCGTGTTAGAGCTTGCGAAATCCGCGGCCATTAACTATAACTGGTGAATGTCGCAACGAGCCACAAATACCTTTAAAAGAGTTTCTTTTAGTGACGTACCAGGTTTCGGACCTCCACGCCGATCTTCAGTCACATAGTTGTTTTAATCAACAGAATGTCGTCTGACCCTATACCGCACAAGAATTTTTGAGTAATTAGCTCCACTTCACAACTTATTTAATTAACAAAAACACTCTAAAGAGCATGTATTTATCTCTATAAAACGCGAATAGTTGTGTTGACTTACCTAAGTCCCGTAGGCAGCGATTTGTTTTGATGTGATGCAAGTGATTTTCCAGGTCGATGTTTGTGCTGCTGAATCCCACAGAGCATTCATATTGTACATAAATTACTGTGGCACACTTCTTAATATTCTTAATATCAGTTTCAACATCACACAACTGCCGTATCGTTGATGTTTTCATTTACAATGCAGATTATCAGTAAGCAGAGATATAAATATATCATTCTTTTCCTACTGAGAAAGGGTCTTGATCTTAGAATAAAATAGATGAATCAAAAACACGTCTTTGAAACTCATAGGAAACTCACTGCCGCAGATGAATATATAAATAATTCTTTATGCCAAATGCCACTACACACCCGACCAAATCCACGTTAAACTGTATAGATAAAATCCCCCTCAATTCATCGGCAAGGAGAAAGAAATCAATGTTATTAGAACTGCAGCAAAAAATAATACCTGTAAGCCACCAGTAATTGACGGCCTCTACAATAAAATTAAAGATGGTAAATCACCTGCAATAAATTCAGAAGCAGCAACAGAAGAGGAATTTTTTGCTTGCATCCCTTCCTAGGCACAGTCTCATACCAGACTGCCAATCTTTTCCCAATGGCAGGAATTCAAATAAGTTTTCGCGCCAACAGTACTACACAGCATATCATCCACAGCATCAAAACCACCAGACTAGACCTAGACAAATCACGAATCTATAAGATTACGTATGACAATTAACCAAGCTGTTATCTTGAACAGACCGACGGAAGGTTCAGTACCAGATATCCTAAAATTATGGATGCCCTTGGACTAAAATTGCAAATAAATCTACATTAGCTAATCACGTGCATCAATATGGCACTCTCTTTACGATATTAATGACAATTTACTGATATTGCATACCACTAACAAAGAGACTGCACCTATGGTGTAGGGCACAGAACGATCGCACGGGTGTTTAGTATTTGTTCGCGGCTGGAGCCTAAAGTGGCGGCAACAATTCGTTCAGCGAACTTTTAGAGTGAAAATGGCGGTGACGTTAGGTATTGATTTTGTTTACAGTTGAGATAGATTTTGGGGGTAGCATGGGTGTTAGGAGCCAACGCCTGAAGTGGAAAAGAGCTGGAGGAAGAAGAAGAAAAATTTCAAAGGCGTTGAGGCACTGGACACCCTTGGGATGGAAAACTGCCCCAAAAAGGTGGAAGAATCAGCAATGCTCAACGGCATGAGGATGCCGAACGCACTGGAAATTGTTGTAACCGCAGGGTTGCCAGAACGAGGCGCAGCGGGACCAAACGGGAGCGGCCCGCGAGCAAACAAACGAACGGGAAAGAACGGACACGAACAACGACGGACGACCGAGCGGGACCTTGCGACGACAACACGTAAGAAGCAACTGGGTCACAAGCGACAACCAAACTAATCCACAACGTCCACTCATAAACGAAAACAAAGTACGGTAAACACACTGTCTGTAGCCGAGGTGTCGACTGCTTCACACGGATGTCAGACTGTTTAGCTGAGCCAGAGGCAGCCGCTTATATACAGGATACGGTACGTCGCTATTGGCTACTAGGACCACGTGCTCCACCGCGGCGCCCTCATGTTGTATGTGGCCCAGGAACGCGTGCAGCCACAGCTTACGGCGCGACGGCTATAGTGACCTCTAGTGGTAATCGAGGTCCATGCCGTATGGCACGGATTCGAAACCCGCGGCGCTTGGTACCTTTTCCCTCACCTCCTGAAACTTGCGCGTAGGGGCAGAAACGCCCTGGACGGTGCCGAGACGGGCGACAGATGGGAGAAGACTCGGGCTCGTCAACCGCCGTTGGCGGGCAGGAAGGGACGCCTGAGGTGTACAATACGGCTGACCCAGTGGCCAGGGCGGCGGAGGGAGTCACTGATCCACCTGGGGGCGGAGAGGGCCGGCGGCAGGCCCGCAGGGAGGCAGCAACTGGGGGGCAATGGCGGCGACTCGAGGACCACGTCCGTACCCGAAGGAGGTAGCGAAGGAGGAGGCGGTGACGGCGGGAGTCCAGCGGGGGCACGTGGGCGGGGCTGGTTGTGATGGTGGCGCTCCAATCCTTTCTATGTCTGCACCAAAGTCACACGCCACCCATGGGAAGCGACGTCCGTGGCGGGCATCCAACCCAGCTTCTGCCTTTGCACTTGAGCCTACGCAGTCACACCGGGGACATAACGCTGAGAGGGCCAGGAGTGGGGGCGGAAGGGGGACGGCATCAGCAAATGGAGAAGGGTTCACAGCTGTCACCCATGCAGTCTGTCAATTGGCGTGGTGCGATAGGTGCTCAAAATCAGGGTGAGGGCCTACGTGGTTGGAGATGTGTCGACGGCCTTTGTCAACTGTTGTTTAAATATGTAGACAAGCCTCTCCGCCACGCCATTGGAGGAACGATGGAAAGGTGGCCTATGGATATGTTTGAAACCATTGGCCTGACAGAAGTCGTGGAAGGAGGATGTCGTGAATTGGGGGCAATTGTCAGAGACCAATGTGTGAGGCAGGCCGTCTATGGTGAGAACCTGGGCCAGGACCATGAGTTTGGCCTCCGTGGTGGCTTACGCCTTGCAGACGACATATGGGTATTTGGAGTAGGCATTAATGATAAGTAACCACATCGACCCCAACAATGGGCCTGGGAAATCGAGATGGATCCCAAGGCCTCCGAGGCACAGACCAGGGTGCGAATGAATGATGGGGGCTTGCCTGGCGAAATGTACACACAGCACACTTGTGGACAAAACGGTCAATATCGCCATCGCTACTGGGCCAATACACGTGCCAGCGAGCCAAAATTTTCATGCGGGACATACCCCAGTGCCTGCGGTGTAACAAACTGAGCACTTGATGCCGCATATCCGGATTGATGACCATATGATGGGCATCCAACTCCATGGCCAATAGAAGGACATCATTGACCACAGAGAGCCTATGGGACAGGTGACGCCAGGGGCCGAAATCGGTCCGCATCCGACTACATGGACCATGTAGTGGAGAACCTGCCGCAAGATAGAGTCTCAGTGAGCAGCCATAAGAGACAGACCATCCAGTGGATCCCAGTGGGCAGAATCAGTGTGAAAGCAGAGGACCTCCTGTTGGTCAAACGCAGGATGAAGGCCTGCTGGGAGACGTGACAAAGCGTCTGCGTTAGCATGGCAGGCGGTGGGCTTATACTGGATGGTGTGAGCGTAATTCCGTAAAAATAACAGCCAGCGCTGGAGACGTTGAGGTGTCCGCTCTGGAAGGTGAGAGTGGGGTCTGAAAAATGTAACTAAGGGTTCATAATCTGTCAGAAGAGTGAACTTTTCCTCCAAAGAAATAGATGTGAAGTTTTGAACGGCTAACACGGTCGGCAGGACCTCCTTTTCAATATGGGAGTAGTTCCATTGTGGAGGGGCAACTTCTTAGATGCATAAGCGATGGGCTGAGTAATCGGCATTCCGATCCGTGAGGACAGCCTCAATGCTGTATGCCGACGCATCAACTGCCACAACAAAGGGTCGGTCCCGAGAGAAGGGAGTAAGGCAAGGGGTGGACTTCACCATTGCCTTTAAACGGAGAAAAGCCTGATCACAGGCAGGTGTCCAATCAAAAGGCACCCCTTTGAGACGCAAGTGATTGAGGGGTTGAGCAACGGAGGCAGCCTGGGGTAAGAAATTTAAGTACTAAATAACCTTGCCCAAAAACTCCTGGAGTTCAGATAAGTCCTTGGGACGAGGAAGGGCCTCAATGGCCGCGAGATTATGACCCAAAGGGGCGAATTCCATCTTTGCTAAGACAGTGGCCTAAGTATTCCACTTCTGGATGAAAAAAAAAACCTTCTCCAGCCAACAGCGTAAATCTGCATATTGCAGAGCTTGGATTAAGGCGCTGACGTTTTGCAAATGTTCCTGGCGAGAAAGCCTGGTGACCAAGATGTCGTCCAGATAATTCATGCAGGCAGGGATAGGCTGTGTACCTGCTCCAGGAATCGCTGGAAAGTGGCCAGCACCGAAGAGACAACAAAGGGAACGCGCTTGTACTTGTACAATCCGAAAGGCGTGTTGATAATCATGATGTTCTGGGAATCGATATCCAAGGGTAACTGGTCGTATGCGTCAGTCGTGTCGATATTTGAAAAGTACTCTCCCCTGGCAAGCTTGGCGAGAACGTCTTCCCGCCGGCGAATGGGGTAAGTGTCTATGAGGGACTGAGCATTGACAGTGGCGCCGAAGTCCCCACACAGCCGAAGGGACACATTGCGATTCCGTATGACCACCAACTGTGTCACCCAGGCACTGTAAGTCATAGGCTCCAGAATGCTAGGGGCCTGGAGCCGATCAAGTTCCTGCTTGACCGCCGGCCGTAAGGCCAACGGAAGGGGCTGGGCCTGGAAAAAGCAAGGCTCCACATGCGGCCAAAATGTAAGGTGCGCCAGAATATCGGAAGGACATCCGAGATTCGTGGCAAACAACGACGCAAAAGCGGAGCACAGATCGTCCTAGTCCTGAAAAGTAACAACCGTGGAAACGACCTTAACTTCGTCGGAAACTGAAAAGCCCCACAGTTGAAATGCATCCAGGCTAGAAATATTCGAAGCGGACGGATGCTCGACGACAAAGAGGATAAGGAGCCCAGGAACATGCTTGTATGTCGCCTGGACGACGAACTTCCAACGAAGGGGAATGGAACCGTCTCTGTAGGCGACCAAACGGCGAGAGGGAGGTGACAACTCAGAAGAGCCCAGCCGGGTATATGTCGCCATATTAATCAGGGAGACGGTGGCCCCAGGGTCGACCTGAAAACTGACATCCTCAGTGAAAAGGCAGAGCGGGAGGAAAAGCTTCCGCACTGATGGGTCATCCCTGGGACGACCGATTGCAGAGCATGGACTGTATCTTGAGGCCCAGGAGGGGCAGGACTGAGCGAGTCGAGAGACTACGGCAAACCGATCGGATGTGGCCCTCCATGTTACACAACGTGCGCGTTTTATAGCGGTGGCGACAATCAGTAAAGCACTGTGGGCAAGATGGTAGTGGGCCGCGCGATTGGCGACGAGGGGCGACCGGAGGCGCTGATGCCATAGAGACGTCGGACAACGTTCTCCATCTCTTGTGCGAGGACACCTTACTGGGTGTGTTCTCCACCATGCAATCTGCAGTGTCGATTTCTACGTCGACGATGACCATGGACTTCTTTGCACCTGACATCCAGCACAGTAGCTAGTTTCTTGTGGTGGGGCTGCCATGTACCCTGTTGGTTGTAGCCCCCTGATCTCACAGGGATCGCTCTGCTTGATGCCTGCCCCATTAACTCCCCACATATGCCAAGGGGTAGATACCCATCCCTATGAGGCATTGGGACTCCCGGCAGTGGCCATCTTGCCAGGTGGCCTTTGCTGCGGCTGGGTGGCGCCCGTGGGGAGGGCCCCTGTTCAGAGTGGGTGGCATCAGGGCGGATGACAAGCGATGAAGTGTAGTCCATCCTCTCTTACTGGTGGTGAATCACCAACAGTCTCTAAGCGATCATGAGCTCAGTTCAAAGCACAGAAATATGACCCCAAATTGTTCCCCTCCCTGGCCATGGGAGGAACATCAGGCTAAGGATGGCCGCTGGATCTTATTCGTACATGGAAATTACTGAATAACAACGAAAAGTCACAATTACAAAGTCAGTAAGAATTTCCTACTAGAGGCAACAAAAGATAACTTCTAAGTTTCCCTCATGAGTCCGTTGTAATACACATACTCTTAATTCCATGTCCTATTCCGACGGCGAAGACGTAGTCTTCCGTGGAGACGTCCTTGAGGTCAGTATTCGTCGAGAACTGACGTCCGGTTTTGGTTCTAGCCTTTAAATAGTATTGGCCAGCCAATCAGATGCTGGTGAAGTAATACTTCCTGCAGACCATCTCAAACTCCCTCTGCAGGAAGTAGTATGCTGAATGTTTCCAAAACAGCCGATGTTTACCATTCCTTACGCCTTTGGGCATAGACAACCTAGGTCCTATGTCATGTTAGATGTGTTGCCGGCTCGCAGGGGCTACCTTGGCGACGACGTAACAGTAGCTAATAGGCATGGTTCAGTATCACGCTTAGAGGACTCTGAAGCCGACAGTGAAGTGAGCGAGTCCATGTGTCATGTCTAAGTTCACAGTAGAAACCCGCCAGTGGCTGACGATAGAAGGCAGTCCTATCTCTGAGAGCAAATACCGAAAGTAGCAATTTCACAGACAGCATCCTCAACGCTCGAGGTTCGAAGAAGCAGAAGAAAGGCGCAAAGAGTCACAACAGACAAAGAGAGCGGTTGTAGATTTCGAAGGTAGGTTAACACAAAGCATCAAGTACGTGTTGCTACGTGCAAGAGGCAACCAGGTGAAGCAAAAGAGGTCACAGACAAGCAAACTGGCATCCCTGTGTTGCTATAATGGAGGCAACGGGTGGGTGGAAAGACGCTCTGGTGGCCAAGAAGTATGCTAGGACAGCCAAAAGTGTAACCAATGAAACCCGGAAAGTTCCTAATACGAAGCAGGAACAGAGATGTGAGGTAATTTGGGAAACTCAGGAACAGATTACGCAGCACTCTAAGAAAATTAAGACACTGGAAGACCAATAGACAAAATTGTCACAGTTAGTGCAAGACCATGAGCGTGACACCACGCAACACGTTCAGATCGTGAAGGGTATTACAGCCACACACAGCCGCATAAAACAATTGAAAGTAGAGGGCGCTTTTAGAGAGGATGGGGACGAGGAACATCAAAGACAAACCGAACCGGAAACTAGTAGGACTGGCACTCGCTCCGACATTACAGAACTGGTAAATATCGTTGAATCCCTACAGCAGAGATCTACTTATGTTTGCCCACCACGAGCGTGCGAAACACAAGGAGCAGACCTCGCCACAGTAGCAGAACAGTCACTTGGTTTCGTGCTGATTACAAGGTCCTATGTGCAATCTATGATGGGAACAGTGAGGTGCACGGCCATAACAACCGACACGAATATAGTACGCATGACAGTCACAGAAACGGAAATGAGCGCACACGCAACTGAAGACCTGGGTTTTGACGTCAATCATTTTATATCCATACAAATATTTAAAGCTATCTAGAGAGTGAAAGCACCCTATATCTCAAAGCCTGCATAGCTCAAGATGAGAAATTACGCCACAACCTTAAATTTACGCTACTGGACATTAAAATTGCTACACCACGAAGATGACGTGTTACAGACGCGAAATTTAACCGACAGGAAGACGATGCTGTGATACGCAAATGATTAGCTTTTCAGAGCATTCACACAAGGTTGGCGCCGGTGGTGACACCTACAACGTGCTAACATGAGGAAAGATTCCAACCGATTTCTCATACACAAACAGCAGTTGACGGGCGTTGCCTGGTGAAACGTTGTTGTGATGCCTCGTGTAAGGAGGAGAAATGAGTACCTTGCGATTTTGATAAAGGTCGGATTGTACCCTATCGCGATTCCGGTTTATCGTATCGCGACATTGCTGCTCGCGTTGGTCGAGATTAAATGACTGTTAGCAGAATATGGAATCGGTGGGTTCAGGAGGGTAATACAGAACGCCGTGCTGGATCCCGACGGCCTCGTATCACTAGCAGTCGAGATGAAAGGCATCTTATCCGCATGGCTGTAACGGATCGTGCAGCCACGTCTCGATCCCTGAGTCAACAGATGGGGACGATTGCAAGACAACAACCATCTGCACGAACAGTTCGACGACGTTTGTAGCAGCATGGACTATCAGCTCGGAGACCATGGCTGCGGTTACCCTTGACGCTGAATCACAGACAGGAGCGCCTGCGGTGGTGTACTCGACGACGAACCTGGGTGCACGAATGGCAAAACGTCATTTTTTTCGGATGAATCCAGGTTCTGTTTACAGCATCATGATGGTGGCATCCGTGTTTGGTGACATCGTGGTGAACGCACATTGGAAGCGTGTATTCATCGCCATACTGGCGTATCAGCAGGCGTGATGGTATGGGGTGTCATTGGTTACACGTCTCGGTTACCTCTTGTTCGCACTGACGTCACTTTGAACAGTGGACATTACATTTCAGATGTGTTACGACCCGTGGCTCTACCCTTCATTCGATCCCTGCAAAACCCTACACTTCAGCAGGATAATGCACGACCGAATGTTGCAGGTCCTGTACATAAAATGTTCGACTGCTGCCCTGGCCAGCACATTCTCCAGATCTCTGGCCAATTGAAAACGTCTGGTCAATGGTGGCCGAGCAACTGGCTCGTCACAATACGCCAGTCACTACTCTTGATGAACTGTGGTATCGTGTTGAAGCTGCATGGGCAGCTGTACCTGTACACGCCATCCAAGCTCTGTTTGACTCAATGCCCAGGCGTATCAAGGGTGTTACTACGGCGAGAGGTGGTTGTTCTGGGTACTGGTTTCTCATGATCTATGCACCCAAATTGCGTGAAAATGTAATCACATGTCAGTTCTAGTAAAATATATTTGTCCAATAAATACCCGTTTTATCTTCTTGGTGTAGCAATTTTAGTGGCGAGTAGTGTATTTGCAGACACGTGGACGGTTCAGTGGCGGTTACTGCAAGAGATAGCGGTAGCCTGTTGATTGTATGAGGAATTCATTCCTCAGAATTTACCGGTCTTCGAAACAGATGCTGGATGAGATCAAGTAGGATGTAATGATGCGATGGGACCTGGAGTCATCAGGGTTTCGAGGCCCAGTGAAACTTTTTGAGTCAATGATCAAGATGAATCAGGCTCTAGATTCACCTCAGAAGTCAAGTGACATATACTATTCTGTTATATGAATATCCCCATCTGGCACCAGCAAGTTCTAGCAGGTGGTTGCTATACGACATCGAGGAGTTTACAAGTATTCTCCGAGAGCTGGGATATGGCTATGGATCCAAAACTGCAAACGAGAAAAATAGTGTCATGGAGAATAATAACTGTTGGCCATGTAGGAGAAACAATAATCGAAGACACAGTTGGAATGGGCCATTAGGTCAACAGCATCACTTCGGACCACCACGCAAAAGACGAGGAAAATGGAATGATTTCAACAGTGGGTGTAATAACTATAACTGGCGTGATGATAGAAACTGGGGTGAGCCGCACAGGAGCAACCCACCTCAGGAGATAGTTGAGATTAGAGCGCAAATCCAAAGAATGAGAATCGAAACGACTACCCATGATGCAGCTGAAGATACAATAGCTCGGGTTCAGCTCGAAATTTATCTGCACGGAACACCGGAGTGAGCCAGATTAACTCATTATAGTAAGAAGGTAGGGAGATGGTTGTTAGAAAAAAGAGATCATACCAAATGATCCCCTAATACTACTCACAGTAGAGGGCTTATTGCTAAAAGACATTGTGGACAGCGGAAACTACGTTACCGCCATATCAGAATCGGCATTTGAAGATGCTCTCATAATCATTCACGGCCGACTCTCTTTCTCAAAAAAAGCGAAGATTAAGGCAGTTTTAGTGGGCAAACGCGCAGAAATCACTCATCAATTGCTACTCAAATTTATATTCTAGGCCATACACTAGCCGGCCGCTGTGGTCGAGCGGTTCTAGGCTCTTCAGTCCGAAACTGCGCTGCTGCTACGGTCGCAGGTCCGAATTCTGCCTCGGGCATGGATGTGTGTGACGTCCTTAGGTTAGGTTGGTTTAAATAGTTCTAAGTCTATGGGTCTGATGACCTCAGATGTTAAGTTCCATAGTGCTTAGAGCCATTTGAACCCATTTGAGCGACACACTAGAAGACTATTTCTCGGTGGTGCTGTATTTGGCGATCCATCTAATAATTGGAATGGATTTCCTTAATGAATAGAAAGCCATACCAGACGTTTGCAGAGAAGGGACCTGTAATTACAGTTCGGTTTGAGGAACAAGCAGTCAAGGTATAAATTCCAGAAAATTGTTGGAAACTAAGTTTTTCTGACAAAATAGAGAGGGAAGCGAGACAGATGCGACATGATCAGGATATCCAGCCACCAGGCACAGAATTGTTGAGATGACGAGTTAACACTGCAATAGAGCAGGAAATTCGGTTATGCAAAACATTGGAGAGAACTAGAGGTAAGAATTACATTTTATTTTACTAAAGAAAGCCAAGGTATTCTTACCAAAATTTTGCACTATAAAGGTCTTTCAGTACCAATTTCTAGTGGGGGGACACAGTGGATTTCTGGTGCCTCTGTCAATGTTACACTTTCATGCAAGCATCAGGTATTTTTAGTAATTCAGAGAACGTTGGAAGACAGGGTACAGAGCCTGCAAGTTTGACGTGCATCAGCCCGCTGCTTGAGGTTGAAATGAAGGATAGCTACACTCAAATGGTGTTGGACTCCCATCAAATCATTACAATTGTTGGCCCAGAGACAGACAGGCCCGAGAAATTAGTGGAGTTACTGTAGGATTTCAGTGGAGTGTCAGTTTACTCATCGATAGATATACACACCAGTTTTTGGCAGAGAAAACCTGGTCCTGAGTGCAGACAGTACACCGCATTTCTAGTATTCGGACGTTCTTACCAGTTTAAGCGTTTGCAGTTTGGGTCAAATGTCTCTTCATCTGATCTCATTTGTGGCTTAGATATTATTCTAATCAAAGCGTTGAAACAAAGAGTCACGTTTTACATGAACGATACGCTAATAGCTGAATCTTAAGGGATGTTTTGTGGACATTCCAACAACATAGTGTGATGCCTAATATAGAGAAATCAAGTTTTGGGTCAAAAAGAGTACAGGTCCGTGGGCACATCAATTCTGCTGAAGATATAGCATCGAACACAGAAAAAATTGAGGACATTGCAAAATTTGCACAACCCTCCGCCAAGAAGCAACCAAGCGGATTTCTTGGAATCATAAATTTTTGTAAAAAAAATTCACCAGTATTGACACTTTAGCCCCCACTTATGTCGACTCATGTGGAGGAAAGCCTCTTGCATCTGAAATGACGACGCAGAATGCACTAGCAATATTCCAGTTCTTGCCCACACTGACATATCCTGATAATTTTGTATAGCGCCTATTGAGGACTTACAATTATGTTATTCCAAGAATACGAAGAAGAAAGGACCATTGTACTGAAAAACGAACGTATTTGGTAGCAGAATTTTGACCAAATTAGAGAGGAACGACTCAGTAAGCGAACTGGGAATGCTCGCAGTAATGTGGGGGATTCAGAAATATATGTTGTTTTTATTTGGAAGAGAAACAAAATCATACACCGACCACAAGGCTTTGGAAGTTCTTCTCACTGCAGAATTAACGCATGGAAGGTTGACAAGGTGGCTTTTCGTTCTCCAGGAATTCGACTTCACGATCACGGATGTACCAGGCAAATGCAACTTAACTGCGGATTCGCTATCTCGTTCGCCTGTTGGCCTTGTTGAATATGGCAGTAATGACGCGAAAGGATATCATTTTAGATTACACTATCGGCACAAAGTTGCATTTGAGAACTACGTGTTGAACAGATTGAAGGATATCGAGAAGCAAGAGAACAGAGGCCCTGCGTTGCTCGCGTTGAAACAATGTGGAAGTACAACGCTCAAGCCGCCTCCGGCAGTTTTATCTTTTGAGGGATGGAGTTTTGTTCCAACAAAGCAACGTTGACGAGTCGCTTTGGCGACTGCATATACCAGAGGACTTTATAAACAGTTACGAGGCCTGTTCAGAAAGTAAGCTCCGATTGATTGCCAAATTGAAACCACAGTGAACATCAGAAATGTTTTGCTTGTAACAATTAGCTACACCTTTCAGCTACTTCTCTACGTAGTCGCCGTTATGACTTAGACTTTTGTCATAGCGTTGTACCAACTTTTCAATAGCCTCATCATAGAAGGCAGCCGCCAGTGCTTTCCGCCAATTCTCCACGCTGGCCTACACCTCGTTGTCTGTGTCAAAATGTTGTCTTCAAAGACAGCGGTTCATGTGACCAGAGATGAAACTCAGGGGGAGACAATTGCGGACTGTATTGTGGGTAATCTCACATTTCCATTTGAAAACGATGCAGGAGCATCTTCATTGCCCCTGCAGAATGCGGCTGAGAATTGTCTTGAAGAAGAAACAGCACGACAGTTATGTAATGTTAGCTGCATAGCTTCAGGCGAAATTTCTCACCAGGCCCTCGTACTTGGCGGCAGACACTATTTGCTAGACATCTTTACGCACTCACTGCGAGCTCAGAAATGAGAAGAGCGACGTGATGCTAACTGGGGTTATACTAGAGACACTACCCAACACATCTGTGCAAAGCTTTATCGGATTGTCATAGTCGTTTCCATTTCGCGACCGATCGGAGCTTACTTTCTGAACGCCCCTCGTACTTGGCATACTCATCTCAGCTATGTTCATTTCGGACCAACAAAGTGTTACCTAAAGCTACGGACTGTATCCTATTTTAACAACTTGGAAAGAAGGATAAGAAAGGTATTCACAAGATGTAAGTCTTGCCAGAAGGCTAAGCGCACCTTGATTAGGATGAAATCCCCTTTATATCCGATAATGCCAAATACATTGGAAGAGGTAGCCGCGATGGACTTGATGGGACCCCTCCCTGATACCTGACAGGGCTTCAGCTACATTAAAGTAGTCGTCGAGCTGACATCAAAGTACGTCACACTGACATGTCTTAAATGAGCAATGGGATTAACGATGGCAAGGGCTACAAGAAAAGATTTACTGTCTCAAGTAGATCATATGGTCAGCATACTTGCTGACAACAGGCCATAATATCGATCCAAGACGTGGCAGGCATCGGTTAAAAAACATCGGATCGATCCGATGTATATGTCATTACATCACCTGAACTCAAACGCGGCAGAAGGCGTGGTGAAGGAATTGGGAAATGTATGTCGGATATATTGCGGAAAACAGCACACGATGAGGGGATATCTCCCTAAAGATTTTTAAGACATTGTCAACGAGGTACCCCATGGAAAAACAATGACGTCTCCTGTTACTGTACTTAACAATCGCCAGCCTAAGGACCTGTTATGGGAAATCCTTGACTTTCGTCCAAGTACCCGAGGACATGACAAGAAGATAGTAGAGGATACACTTGCAAAACACAGATTCCAGGGAGGAGAAGCAAGGAACGCTCTGACAGGAATGCCCGAGAGTGAAAAATTTTTCATCGGACAAAAAGTATTGCATAAAGCGTTTCACCTCTCCAATAAACACAGGCAGCTGTGTCACAAATTCTTTACCTTCGATAGTGGACCAGAGCGCATGAAAAGAATTGAAACTTGAAATGTCAGAATCTAGGAAGTCGTTCGGCATCCACCACTTCGTAGAATAAGGGAGAAGGTGAAGGATGGAACTTTTCCTGATATTATGGTCGACTGAATAATTTTTAGGTAGTTTGTAGTGTATTGATTGTTCAACAAGCTTGTATGGGATAAAAAAAGTTTAAAAATTGAGGTTCCTCTTTAAAGCGTTATGGATGACGGCGTCTAATTAATTCATTAATAAATTGTGTATCTGTCCAGTGCACTAATTTCAGCACGTAAGTTGTGTGTTGTTGCTAACTAGGTTGTCTATTGTATACAGACAAAAGGAACAGCTAGGTTGCAGAAATCAGAATCAGATGTCATTGTTGTTACCTTTCAAGAGAGATGATTCAAGAAAGTTAGCTGGAACCTTACATTCTACTCACATTGCGTGTTACATTAGGGAATTTGTTGAAATGACCCACATTAAAAATGGTTTAGGTTACTCGACTTGGTTTTCTTTTCGCTGAGAGACAGCGTTGTGTTCCTTTTGTGTCATTAAGTTTGCTCACTCCACTGAGGCGTTGTGTTTTAGATTTTCGTGGGTGTCTTAGGTTGTGTCTCCACCATGGATGCGTGTACTCCTCGAACTGAGCCTAAAAGGGTTTTGTCCCCATAAAGACAGCGGTCCGACCACGTTTTTGCTGATGTGCGAGAGATCTGTGAACACCCCGTACCACAGTAGGCGTGCAAGATGATCGCACTGTCGCTCACTCACTCTCTCTCTCTCTCTCTCCCTCTCCCTCTCTCTCTCTCGTCGTTTATTGCACACTGAGGGCAGAGTGCCATTAGTTCTGACTCCAGGAAATGAAGGACAGTACAGAAAATAGGTCGACCAAGAGGAGGAATACGACGGTCTGGTTACCATGGAAGGAGGAGCATTTACTGCAGTGCACAAATGAACACCGTTATGCATGTTATGCATTGTACTTTATATCACTGAATTAGAAATGTGAAGCATTTGGTTAGTTACGTGAGTTTCAGAAAAAGAAGATGGAAGCCATGATGAGTAAATCCTCAAATTGTATATAAATGGCTACTTCAGTGATGTAGCCACTGGAAAGTCGACCAAGGCACACGATACATCCACCTTAGTCGGTAACTCTGCACTAAAGATAAGAGGTAGGAGTAGAGTGTTGACCAGATACTTCGAGGCCATTTATGGCATGTGGATTTACAATTTTGTTTGTTTTTTGTGCGTGTTCGCGAGGGACCAGGGCAATATCTGGGTTTTCCCGAGAAGGACAACAATGAGTTGGTGAAGAGAGGAAAACCGTGCATAATTGGGATCCCAGCCAGTTTTACGTTCAGTTGATTTTGTGCGTGTTAGCCTAAGTTGCCATGCTTAATGATCAAAGGAACTACATTTTTTATTTATCGTGAAGGCGCTATTTATTCAACGGTGACTGGTAGCCTGTTAGCATGATTTTGTTCCATGTGTATAATTTTAACTGTAGTAACTGGGCTACGTCTTAGTGGGTGCTTGCGAAGCTCTGTTTTGGGCTCTGACACAACACACAGTTACTCACACATCACATTTTACTTTTAGTATCATTATTTGTATGATGTACAACTTTCCCTTGTGCATCAGTTTCATACTATAAAGTATAAGTAGGAATAAGTTAAATCGAGGAAGTATATATTTGATTCACCCTTAAGCAATTTATCCACCGGTATTCGACATGTAACCATCTATGTGACCTATATGAGTTGTAAGAGACCAATGGCTTATGTGGCATGCAAAAGTTTGTTCAGGCAGCGCCCAGGGGATTGGTGGCATGGGAAGTCAACATTGGACTGATTTCCTGGAGAGCGGAATGAATGAGGCAGGCATCCCACGGGCCGTGGTTACGGTGACACGCAGAAGCCTCTGCCACAAGCAACCCTCCAGGAGAATGGACGCACGCAGTTCTGCCTGGCCGGCCTATTGAAGGACGTCTGCAGCCACGTGCCGAGCTGGCTCACCAGCAGGACCTTTATCTGCAACGGGAGGTGAACTGATGCGTGCGAGGTTGGCGAAACACACGTGACCCACCGCTCGACCGCTACGGTCGCAGGTTCGAACCCTGCCTCGGGCATGGATGTGTGTGATGTCCTTAGGTTAGTTAGGTTTAAGTAGTTCTAAGTTCTAGGGGACTGATGACCTCAGGTATTAAGTCCCGTAGTGCTTAGAGCCATTTGAACCATTTTTGTCCGCCCCAGGCGTGGAATGCATGAACGTTTCTCTGCCACCAAGTTTAGCGGGGGAGAGCGTAGAGCTTGGCGGCAAACATTCTCACTGGAAGAACAGTGTGTAGCACGGAGTTCTGGCGCGGTGCTACAAGTACGCCATTGGCGCAAGCACTGTGTGAGGAGTTCGGCCGTTGGAGGGGACAATTTTTGACGACTCCACGTGGATTTGGTGTCATACAGCCATCAACATCATCTGTCACCATGTATTTTGTTTCATGCTTTCTCTTTTTGTAATTTGATCGGTGTGCTAATTTTGGGAATTCACATGTTGGCTTTTTAGAGCAATATTTTATAACCATTTGAATTATAATAATTGTGTGTGAGTTGAGGGCAAGTAATATGGGTAGGAAATCTTACAACTGTAAGCCATCTAAAGATGGGCACAAGGCCGAAACCAGTCGTGTGTTAATTAGAATCAAGCTCCATCCTGAAGAAACTACAACATTGGTAATAACAACAATACCAACGAAAGTAGTAGTGGTTGTCCATTCACGGCGAGGTGAAATCGAGATATAATAAGGAATCGTAAGACCGTTGCGTGTGTCTCCCAGAGTGTATGTTCCAGGCCTGAAGCAACTGTTAAATATTTCTACGCTGTTGATGAGCGACAGAGAAATCTCATCTTGTGGTTATAGCATTACCCTTCACTCCCAGATACAGCAGCAGTTGACACCTTTCATAAATGTATCTATGCTGAAGTACCCTTGATTTGGTTGGGAAGTTAGTTCTGACTGGCCTTTATTTTTAACTTTTATTGATTTTTGTTTTACACTGTCGTTTTCAATAAATAATTATGCGAGATAGGAAGTGACTTTCATAGACTGCGCTTGGTGCAAGTCTGTACTACATATTTCTTGTATTTATGGTATACAAAAGCAGTCGGTCTACCAATCACGACCAATACTTTTATGTGTCATGACCTCAGTGCGACTGCTTTTTAATATATGCGTCAGAGTATCGATAAATAATTGTTCATTTAATAATGATTTATTTTATTACACCACGACTATAGTTCGGTGAATAAGTGCGGTTTTTATAATGACCAGATATTTTTTATTACCACAAATACACTACATCACAAAAAATACACAATACTAAGACTGATGCATTAATCAGAGATGTAACCGCCATCTTTGTCAGTGCCCCCCCCCCCCCCTGTCAGTGTTAAAGTAGGTGTTCTATTTCTCTCCTATAGATCTGTTGTGGTTTCGAGGTGAAGACATCATTTAGTCAGCAGCTAACGTAAGAGAAGCTTCATCATGAAATACGTGTCTCTGTGTTGTTAGACAGAGAACGGAAAAAGATGATAATGAGAAACTGCGAACCCCAGAGAATATGGAGGGCGGGGAATTGATTGTGACCCACGTTTCGCTGCTGCATCTTTGGTGATGGTTCAAATGGCTCTGAGCACTATGGGACTCCCCTAGAACTTAGAACTAGTTAAACCTAACTAACCTAAGGACATCACACACATCCATGCCCGAGGCAGGATTCGAACCTGCGACCGTAGCGGTCTCGCGGTTCCAGAGTGCAGCGCCAGAACCGCGCGGCCACTTCGGCCGGCATCTTTGGTGATACCAACACTACGTGCGTGTGTATGAATCATCCAGGAGCAACAACGAAGGTTTATCTGGTGTTTTGTTTTGAATAGCCATAGCCAGCCCTCTTAGATTTTATCGTATTATTTCTTGGTATGACAGTAGTTCACGATGAAGAATGTCAGTTTCTTTCCACCAGACGTACAACTTAACTTTCTGAGAGGGAACACGATCTCCCACACAGGTCGTTTGTTTCTTCTTTTTTCGATGGACAGAGTCATTTTTGCCTCTTCTTTAAGTTCATATAAACGCATTACTTCCCGTCACCCGTGACAATATTCCGAAGGAATGGAGGATGAAATTCTAAATGGTAGCGGGCCAGCATAGACGAACATGATTATTCGCTGATTTTTATTGATGTCGCTTAACACATGTGGTACTAATTTACCCCCTGTTTGCACCATCTCCAGTGATGCACAATGAATGTGTGACCGCACTCCATGATTTGCACCTCTTCCCGCGTTGTACGGAGAGAGTTATTGTGAAGCATCAGATTTAGGCGACTTTCGTGAGAAAGAAGTGGACTTCCAGAATGTATTCATCACAAATGTATCAGAAACGAGGAAACCATTTCCGTGCCGTCTTCTCAGCAAATATTTCCTTCCTGTACACACCACAAGTTCTTCACGTGAGTTCTTCGACTAAATTCGAAGACTTTAATGAGAAAAGAGGTGTTCATTTTTGTCTACTTCACACTCGACACTGATTAACCTTGAATATGGCCAAAATGAGCTAGTAACAACATCGAATCCCTCCTCACAACAACCAAATAACAGACTGAAGAAAAACAACTAAATCACGAAAATCGAAGGATTCACATTCGAGTGGTCATTACATGCAAAACAATGCAGGGTTGTCCACCGAACCTCGTATTTACCTATGTAATTATACAGGGTGTTACAAAAAGGTACGGCCAAACTTTCAGGAAACATTCCTCACACACAAATAAAGAAAAGATGTTAGGTGGACATGTGTCCGGAAACGCTTAATTCCCACGTTAGAGCTCATTTTAGTTTGGTAGAGGCGGACCAATTCCATGTCCTCCACGCTCTCCTGACCTCAACCCTCTTGACTTTCATTTATGGGGGCATTTGAAAGCTCTTGTCTGCGCAACCCCGGTACCAAATGTAGAGACTCTTCGTGCTCGTATTGTGGACTGCTGTGATACAATACGCCATTCTCCAGGGCTGCATCAGCGCATCAGGGATTCAATGCGACGGAGGGTGGATGCATGTATCCTCGCTGGTACGTTCTGTTGCTGTGTGTTTCCATTCCATGATTAGTGTGATTTGAAGAGAAGTAATAAAATGAGCTCTAACATGGAAAGTAGGCGTTTCCGGACACATATCCACACAACATATTTTCTTTCTTTGTGTGAGAGGAATGTTTCCTGAAAGTTTGGCCGTACCTTTTTGTAACACCATGTATATTGCTGCTTCTTATGTTGTAGCGTTAGGTTCGGCGAGGCATTTGAAAAACAAACAAATGCGTAAATTGGAATGCAGTATTGACGGAGTCAAGCGCTGTTTGCCTGGCAGTACAATGGCCACAGCCACAAGGTGCTCGCAGTCTTACTGTTCTTTCAAAAGGGTAACGAGATACCATGTTTTTGCTGCAAGCCCCAGGACTGATCTGAGGTTGTTGTCTCTTCAGCAGCCCGCTGACCTTCCTTCCCTCCCTACGCCTGAGCCATGAAATAGCACAAAAGGAAACTTCTCGCAATTTTCTCTCAGGGTTTTTTTCTCGAGCGTCTCACCAGAAATTATCTACAAAATCCGAAAGTGACTGTAGCCATTTTCACGGAAGACTTTTCGTTGGTGTCTCATTTCATACGAAATACTTTAGAACTCTCAAAGTGCCTCTTATATACTGATGTGAGAGAAATCATGGGACGGCAATATGTACATATGCGGGTGATGGGAGTATCGCGTACACAAGGTATAAAAGGGCAGTGCATTCGCGGAGCTGTCATTTGTAATCGGGTGATTCATGTTAACAGACTTTGAACCCAGAATGGTAGTTGGGGCTAGATGCACGGGACATTCAATTTCTCAAATCGTTAGAGAATTCAATATTCCGAGGTCAACAGTGTCAAGAGTGTGCCGAGAATACCGGATTTCTGTCGTCAGCTCCCGCCACGGACAACACAGTGGCCGACGGCCTCCACGACCAATAGCAGCGGCGTTTATATACGCGGTGCATTCAAGTTCTAAGGCCTCCGATTTTTTTTTCTAATTAACTACTCACCCGAAATCGATGAAACTGGCGTTACTTCTCGACGTAATCGCCCTGCAGACGTACACATTTTTCACAACGCTGACGCCATGATTCCATGGCAGCGGCGAAGGCTTCTTTAGGAGTCTGTTTCGACCACTGGAAAATCGCTGAGGCAATAGCAGCACGGCTGGTGAATGTGCGGCCACGGAGAGTGTCTTTCATTGTTGGAAAAAGCCAAAAGTCACTAGGAGCCAGGTCAGGTGAGTAGGGAGCATGAGGAATCACTTCAAAGTTGTTATCACGAAGAAACTGTTGCGTAACATTAGCTCGATGTGCGGGTGCTTTGTCTGGGTGAAACAGCACACGCACAGCCCTTCCCGGACGTTTTTGTTGCAGTGCAGGAAAGAATTTCTTCTTCAAAACATTTTCGTAGGATGCACCTGTTACCGTAGTGCCCTTTGGAACGCAATGGGTAAGGATTACGCCCTCGCTGTCGCAGAACATGGACACCATCATTTTTTCAGCACTGGCGGTTACCCGAAATTTTTTTGGTGGCGGTGAATCTGTGTGCTTCCATTGAGCTGACTGGCGCTTTGTTTCTGGATTGAAAAATGGCATCCACGTCTCTTCCATTGTCACAACCGACGAAAACAAAGTCCCATTCGTGCTGTCGTTGTGCGTCAACATTGCTTGGCAACATGTCACACGGGCAGCCGTGTGGTCGTCCGTCAGCATTCGTGGCACCCACCTGGATGACACTTTTCGCATTTTCAGGTCGTCATGCGGGATTGTGTTCACAGAACCCACAGAAATGCCAACTCTGGAGGCGATCTGTCCAACAGTCATTTGGCGATCCCCCTAAACAATTCTCTCCACTTTCTCGATCATGTCGTCAGACCGGCTTGTGCGAGCCCGAGGTTGTTTCGGTTTGTTGTCACACGATGTTCTGCCTCCATTAAACTGTCGCACCCACGAACGCACTTACGACACATCCATAACTCCATCACCACATGTCTCCTTCAACTGTCCATGGATTTCAATTGGTTTCACACCACGCAAATTCACAAAACTAATGATTGCACGCTGTTCAAGTAAGGAAAACGTCGCCATTTTAAGTATTTAAAACAGTTCTCATTCTCGCCGCTGGCGGTAAAATTCCATCTGCCGTACGGTGCTGCCATCTCTGGGACGTATTGACAATGAATGCGGCCTCATTTTAAAACAATGCGCATGTTTCTATCTCTTTCCAGTCCGGAGAAAAATAATCGGAGGCCTTAGAACTTGAATGCACCTCGTAGAGTTGTCAGTTCTAAACAGACAAGAAACAGAGAGAGAAATAGCCGCAGAAATCAGTGTGCGGTGTACGACCAACGTATCCGTCGTTAGTGGAATACAGCAGCAGACGGCTGAAGCGGGCGCGTTTGTCTACTGTACGACATCGGCTGGAGCACCTATCCTGTTCTCATGACCATACCGGTTGTACTCTAGACGACTGGAAAACCGAGGTCTGACCAGACGAGTACCGACTTCAGTTGGTGAGAGCTGGTGGTAGGTTTCGAATGCGGCGCAAACCCCAAAACGCCATGGTCCCAGACTGCCAACAAAGCTCTGTGCTAGATGGTGGTGGGTGCATGGCGGTGTGGGCTGTGTTTACATGGAATGGACTGGGTCATGTTATGTTTAGCTACTTGGAGACCATTTGCAGCCTATCATGGACTTCTTGTTCCCAAACCACGTTGGAATTATTTGGATGACAATGCTGTTTGTCATTGGGCAGTAAATGTTCGCGATTGGATCGAAGAACATTCTGGACGACCACCCACATGGCCCGGCTTGAATCCCATCGCACATTTATGGGACATAATCGAGGGGTGAGTTCGTTCACAGCATTCTGCGCCGGCAAGACCTACGCAGTTATGGACGGCTATAGAGGCAGAATGGTCCATTATTTGTGCAGGGGACTTCTGAAGTCCTGATGAGTCCAAGCGACGGCTAGTTTCTGCGTTATGCAGGGCAAAAGGAGGTGCGACACGATATTAGGAGGCATCCCATGACTTTCGTCACCTAACTGTGCAATGAAACTGTGTCTTCAGACCACCGCGCTTACATAGTGGTCGCCCACAATTCACGGATAAAGGTGTGCATATGAGGGTTTCCCATACGCATTATGGCTGACAGCAACTGGTATTTTGGTGGACGAGTAAGTCATGGTAGTATCACGGATATTGTCTCCAACACACAAAAAAGCAGTGCGTTTTCTACGATGAAACAGACTTGTAATTATAACTTTATTTTCTGCAACCTTGACTCCTATTTTTAATTTCTTGTATTTAAATGTAAATGAAATTTAATGTATCTTAAAGTTACCAGAATGAGATTTTCAGTTTGCAGCGGAGTGTGCGCTGATATGAAACTTCCTGCCATATTAAAACTGTGTACCGGACTGGACTCGAACTCGGGACCTTTGCCCTTCGCGGCAAGTGCTCTACCAAATGAGCTACCCAAGCACGACTCACGCACCGCCCTCACAGCTTTACTTCTGCCAGTACATCGTCTCCTACCTTCCAAACTTTACAGAAGCTCTCGTGCGAACGTTGCAGAACTAGCACTCCTGAAAGAAAGGACACTGCGGAGACATGGCTTAGCCACAGCCTGGGGGATGCTTTTGTAAAGTTTGGAAGGTAGCAGACGAGGTACTGGCAGAAGTGAAGCTGTGAGGACGGGTCGTCAGTTGTGCTTGCGTAGCTCAGTTGGTAGACCATTTGCCCGCGAAAGGCAAAGGTCCCAGTTCGAGTCTCGGTCCGGCACACAGCTTTAATCTGGCAGGAAATTTCATATCTTAAAATTAGTTCTAACGCTTCATGTAACCTTAATTGTACTCATTCTGTATTCAAAGAATACCCTTTGGTCTGGCAGCAAAAGTTTTGTGTGTTCAAACTTTTGTTAACGAGGAAGTGACAAGTGAAAGGAGCCGATCGGTGAAGGAATTCGAGGACGTGCCATTTACTTTGTAAGAGGCGTGTAATTCAGTCAGAGGAAAGAGGCGCAATTTTATTTTTTAATGTCAGAAGGTTGAATGAGGAAGACGGAATTACAGTATTGGGCTGGAGAAGGTTTGAACATACAGAAATGAGAGGAACACATAAGTTTCCAGATAACGACCACAGCAGCACTGTTGCAGTAAAAGACGAAGTTTCAAGAAGAAATGCGATTTTGAAAGAAATGCGATTTTGATATTTTCAGCGAGGTCACAAATGGGAAAGATTACAAGAAAAGAAGACGCAAGACGCAAGACATCGAGACCATAAAATTTGGTGTTTGATCGTTGCAGAAATACGAAAGATTACCATACTGAATGTATGAGAGCACCTAGCCGTCATCAGAAAAAGCGATTGGCAGACAATAAACTCGCTGAGTCAGTGTGTACCGAACAATTGTCAGCTACATTTTGGTTCAGGAGGGACTGTGAAGTTCTGCGATTATATGAACTGCCTTCGGGGAAAAGACATATAGAGTAAAAGTGATTGACGCCATTCTGCTGAAATACCTCATTACGTGTACCTATATCACAGTATTGTACATAATAGTTTTTTCATATTTCTACCTTACCAAATCCGAATCAAATGCCCTTTTTACAAGAACATAAAAGGTTTGTACAGTGGGAATTCTACGAGGGGACGGCGGAATCGAGCGCAAGTGGTAAATGTTTTACATTTCTAAATTAATTTTTTAAATAGTTCCATGCCATCATCTCTTATTCCCACGGACTGCCAAACATCTACCATGAGACGAATCTAGCGATTGTCAACTATTGCAGCAGCAAAGGAAAATTTGCAAACGTTCATCTGTGATTCCAGACGACATTTTTTCTGTATTCCACAAACATTCAGCTCTCGGCAGACTTTCTGCATCAATATTAACTAAAGTTAGATAAATGCAAAGCACAGTGGAGATTAAAGATAGTTGTCCATAAAAATAATACACTGATCGTCACAGAAAGAGCTGCAGCGAGAAGCACCCAACCGATCCACTGCAAATCTGGTGTATATGTCGCACACCATCAGCTTTGCTAATGATTACTTTTTCACTGTCGGTTACGCACTCTGTGAACGTGATTGGGTTCGTGGAGTCTTGCCCTTCGGTCCCAGACTGCCGGGCTGACCTGTACGAAAGTAGACAGCATTTTTACTAGTGTATAACCTGTGCGTGCACTATGACAAGGTGACAGGAGTAATTGGGCGTAGGTCGGTTGGAGCAGTTCGACAGTGGTCACATCGTGAAGCTGAAGGCTGGTGGGTAGACCCATCGTTATATTGCGAACCCTAACGTTTCGCGTTGGTGGCATCAATGAATAGACGAACGTACGCATGGTCAGGCAGAGATTGTGAAATCAGATAGTGGTTTGCAAGGCATACCCAGAAGCAGATATCGACTCAGATCACAATTACGTTGTGATGAAGAGTAGGCTGAAGTTTAAGAGACTAGTCGCGAAGAATCAATGCAAAAAAGAGGTGGGATACGAAAGTACTAACGAATGAAGAGATAAGCTTGAAGCTCTCTGAGGTTACAGATATTGCGATAAGGAATAGCTCAGTAGGTCTTGCAATTGAAGAGGAATGGACTTCTCTAAAAATGGAAATAACAGAATTTGAAAGAAAAAATTTAGGTACGAAGAACGTAAACTATGCGTTGTAGAAGAAATACCTCAATTATTCGACGAAAGAAGGAAGTACAAAAATGTTAAGGGAAATTCAGGAATACAGGAATAAAAGTCACTCATGAATGAAATAAATAGGAAGGGTAGAGTAGCCATGGCGAAATGGCTGCATGGAAAATATTAAGAAATCTAAAATGCAACGGCTTTCGGAAGGACTGACTCAGCATGCAGAAAAGTCACAATAAACTTATGTGAAATCAAAAGCAAGAGTGCAACGTGAATTCTACTGTTAAATGCTGAGGGGTGAGCGGGTAGGTGGAAAGA
The DNA here is from genome assembly GCF_023898315.1 of Schistocerca nitens. Taxonomy (NCBI): domain Eukaryota; kingdom Metazoa; phylum Arthropoda; class Insecta; order Orthoptera; family Acrididae; genus Schistocerca; species Schistocerca nitens. The sequence goes on along the minus strand of NC_064620.1, from coordinate 34,114,175 downwards.
GTACAGTGTAGGCCTGTATGGGGGCCAGACCTGTGATAGGGGATACAATATTGAATTCAGATCTTAAAAGAGCTTTAGAAGACTAAAGATCGATTAAGGCAAAATGGATTGATAACATTCCATCAGAATTTCTGAAATCATTAGACGGCGGGGGGGGGGGGGGGGGGGGGAGGGCAAGGAAACGAATGTTCACGTTGGTGTGTAAATATATGAATCTCGCAGTATAGTAGTACCATCTGACTTCCGAAAAAACATCGTTTATACAATTCCGAAGATTGGGAGAGCCGACAAGTGCGAGAATTGTAGCACGATCAACTTAACACCTCGTGCATCCAAGTTGCTGACGAGAATAACGTACAGAAGAATGGAAAAGAAAATTAAAAAATTAAAGATGTATACATTACGATCAGTTTGGCCTTAGGGAAGATAAAGGCACCAGAGAGCTTGTTCTGGTGTTGTGGTTGATAGCGGAAGCAAGAATGAAAAAAAATTGAGACACATTCATCAGATTTGTCGCCTTGAAATAAGCGTTCGACAGTGTAAAATGGTGTAAGATACTCGAACTTCTGAGGAAAATAGGGGTAAACTATACGGAAAGATGGGTAATATACAATATATACAAGAAACAAGAGGGAACAATAATAGTGGAAGACAAAGAACGAAGCGCTAGGATTAAGAAGGGTATAAGTCAGGGATGCACTCTTCAGCCCCTATTTTTCAATCTATGCGATGGAAGAAGCACTGACTGAAATAAAACAAAGATTCGGGAGAGGAATTAAAATTCAAGGTGGAAGGATATCGATGATATGATTCGGTGATGACACTGCTATCCTCAGTGAAAGTGAAGAAGAAATACATAATCTGCTGAATTGAATGAACAGTCTACTGAGCACAGAAAATGGAGGTGAGAGTAAATCGAAGAAAGACGAAAGTAATGAGAAGTAGCAGAAATGAGAACAGCGAGAAACTTAACTTTAGGATTGGTGATCACGAAGCAGAAGTTAAGAAATTCTGCTACGCAGGTAGTATGTCGGACGGAGCAAGGAGAAACCCGTAAGCGGGTGAATTTCCAAAGAGTGAAACAGGTATTTTTTCATCTCTAACTGAGAATCCAAATACCAGTTTTCAATGATTTATCTTTAAAAATGCTTTCGCAATGAAGTATTTTAATAAAACGTTTCAGCTTCTATTTCACTCCCTTAGGGGCAGAATTTCCAAAAACAGCCAAATACAAATGATCATAGATTTACTGCTTTCACAATAAATATTTCTAAACACACTTTTATGGGCCGTTTCACCTATACCCCGAACCCCATCCCGCCCCCGAGAGGTTGAATTTTTAAAACAAGTGAAACACGTCTTTTTTATTTGTAACTGAGAAGTCAAATTAAAATTTCCATAGATTTAGCCTTAAAATGCCTTCATTATAAAATATTTTCTGAAAAATTCTCTCCTCTTACTTCATCCCTTTAGGGATTAAATTTCCAAAAACACTGAAACACGTATTTTTATATTTGTAACCGTGAAGTCAAATACCAATGTTCACAGAGGTAGCTTTAAAAGTATTTTAATAATTCTTTAATAATGATATATTTTCAAAAACAGGTTTCACATCCGACTTCACCCCCATTGGGTTAAATTTCCAAAAATACTGAAACTCATTTATTTGTTCTGACCGGGAAACCAAATACCAATTTTCGTAGGTCTAGCTTCAAAATTGCCTTAAAAGTGACATTTTTCAGAAAATCTTTCATCTCCCGCTTCACACGCTTAGGGTTGGATTTTCGAGAAATCCCTTCATAAACAACGCCTACAGTATAAGTTCCACAACTTTTCCAAATTGCAGGTTCCCGTCCTTAGCGCTTTGGGCTGGGTGATGATGTGTTACTCAATCAGTCAGTCTGTCATTCAGTATACTGCCTTTTATATGTAGAGATTATGCGGCCCTTTCTTAAAATGACGCTTAATTTAAATAATGTTCCTTCTGGTATAACAAGCAAAATACGATATCATTCCAAAAAAAAACTCGTATTTCCTTGTTTAATGTTCCGACGGATTTACTAAATGCTGTCATAAATACATACCTCGGCTGGTTAGGCAATTATCACGTTACGAATATTTAGCGTCCGCAACACAGTAATGCGCAGAAATTCAGACCTTGAAAACTAAAGATATTGCAATCGCACTGAATCTTTCGTCATGGCATTAGGTACAGAATGTTAAAACTAGTCAGCACTCATGTTGTGTATCATACATGTCACAGTATTCAGTTGCTTGGAGAAGCACAACTGTGTACGAAACAAGGTGAGAACGAAGAATCTGTAATTTCAAGAAACAGTAAGAGAGACCTTTTTAATAAAAAATCACCTATACGGTAGAAGCTAATATTACTTAAATAATGATAAAGCTTTGTTACTGTTGTTTTTAATATTAGAAATACACAGGTTACAATATACTGTGTAGGATGTTTGTAAATTGCTGGCAGAGTAAGCTTACAAGGGTGTTAAAATCGGTTAACAGGATAGAGAGTTCAGGAACACATAGATTTAAAGTATGCCGCTCTAAAGTATGTAGTATAAGGAAAGTGTAGACACTGAAACAGGGGAAAGAGAGCGATAGGCATAGGTTATGTTAAGAGCAATATTTGAAAATCCTTGCCTCAACTTCTTTTTTTTCTTCTCATTTAATTATTATGATTCTGCAATATATCATTAATGAATAATTCATTTATTATTTTCATAATATTTCTCCTGAAAAAAGGAGAAACCTTTTTCGTCGTGAGACTAGAAAAAATACACTCCTGGAAATTGAAATAAGAACACCGTGAATTCATTGTCCCAGGAAGGGGAAACTTTATTGACACATTCCTGGGGTCAGATACATCACATGATCACACTGACAGAACCACAGGCACATAGACACAGGCAACAGAGCATGCACAATGTCGGCACTAGTACAGTGTATATCCACATTTCGCAGCAATGCAGGCTGCTATTCTCCCATGGAGACGATCGTAGAGATGCTGGATGTAGTCCTGTGGAACGGCTCGCCATGCCATTTCCACCTGGCGCCTCAGTTGGACCAGCGTTCGTGCTGGACGTGCAGACCGCGTGAGACGACGCTTCATCCAGTCCCAAACATGCTCAATGGGGGACAGATCCGGAGATCTTGCTGGCCAGGGTAGTTGACTTACACCTTCTAGAGCACGTTGGGTGGTACGGGATACATGCGGACGTGCATTGTCCTGTTGGAACAGCAAGTTCCCTTGCCGGTCTAGGAATGGTAGAACGATGGGTTCGATGACGGTTTGGATGTACCGTGCACTATTCAGTGTCCCCTCGACGATCACCAGTGGTGTACGGCCAGTGTAGGAGATCGCTCCCCACACCATGATGCCGGGTGTTGGCCCTGTGTCCCTCGGTCGTATGCAGTCCTGATTGTGGCGCTCACCTGCACTGCGCCAAACACGCATACGACCATCATTGACACCAAGGCAGAAGCGACTCTCATCGCTGAAGACGACACGTCTCCATTCGTCCCTCCATTCACGCCTGTCGCGACACCACTGGAGGCGGGCTGCACGATGTTGGGGCGTGAGCGGAAGACGGCCTAACGGTGTGCGGGACCGTAGCCCAGCTTCATGGAGACGGTTGCGAATGGTCCTCGCCGATACCCCAGGAGCAACAGTGTCCCTAATTTGCTGGGAAGTGGCGGTGCAGTCCCCTACGGCACTGCGTAGGATCCTACGGTCTTGGCGTGCATCCGTGCGTCGCTGCGGTCCGGTCCCAGGTCGACGGGCACGTGCACCTTCCGCCGACCACTGGCGACAACATCGATGTACTGTGGAGACCTCACGCCCCACGTGTTGAGCAATTCGGCGGTACGTCCACCCGGCCTCCCGCATGCCCACTATACGCCCTCGCTCAAAGTCCGTCAACTGCACATACGGTTCACGTCCACGCTGTCGCGGCATGCTACGAGTGTTAAAGACTGCGATGGAGCTCCGTATGCCACGGCAAACTGGCTGACACTGACGGCGGCGGTGCACAAATGCTGCGCAGCTAGCGCCATTCGACGGCCAACACCGCGGTTCCTGGTGTGTCCGCTGTGCCGTGCGTGTGATCATTGCTTGTACAGCCCTCTCGCAGTGTCCGGAGCAAGTATGGTGGGTCTGACACACCGGTGTCAATGTGTTCTTTTTTTCCATTTCCAGGAGTGTAGATACACAATAATTTTCAATCAAATCAGTATAGACACTTTATTTATATTATTTCACCTACGCATGTGGCAAACATTATGTATAACCTATGGAGTACTGTACGTATCAGGGTGATACTGATCATAGACACACATGAAAAAAGTAATTTTTACGACGTATACCACTTGTAATGAATCCCATCTCTTTGGATGTGCATGGTTTTCACACTGTGTCCATTGCACAACAAACTTGGGCTACATTCATAATCGGCGCTCGGTCATCACACAATTTTGCGGCGTCCCACCATCTTATAATTACGTGGGAATGAAATAAAAAGAGAATAACGGAAGAAAGATTCGATCCACAGACCTCGCGCTTATCAAACAGAGCGTTTACTCGTTTGGCAATAAAATCATTACCATAAAAAGTACGTAGGCAAGCATAAAATATTTAAATCCGGTTTTCTCGAAAACGGTTGAGAGTTGCGTCTTGCAGTTTACATCTGTTGAAGTCCTAGTCCTGTCTTACACAGCCTTCAGTATGAATTTAATTGATGAGGGAAATTGCGTACGGTCCCTTCGTAAGTATACCATTACCAGGGACGGGAAGACTTATTTCTGATATAGCGCAGTGCGTGTTAGTCTTTCATAACAAATTAAAGACAGTTTCATGAAGACTTTAAGCCTAAAACATCTGCTCATTCCATATGTCTAAAACAATTACGGATATGCTTCCAATTTCAAAAGGAGACTACAGATTACTTACGTAAGCACTTTGATCTCATTGGAGAATTCATTTTCATTCCTGGATAATCCGGTTGTTGTTCATTTTTCGAGGGATAAACTGTCCCGTTTCGCCGCCAATTATAAAGTTGGAGCTACCGGAACTGCGAGACAACTATGGAGTAGAGGAGATGAAATAAAATCGTTCGATATTTGAATTTTTAGAAGATTTTAGAAGAAAACTACTCACAAAGAAACCCAATTGAAGAACTAAGTGCTTTGTAAGGAGTGTTGCAAGTGACAGATTTCAATCTTTAGGACAACCTATACGCATACGTCACCTTACTCAATACAATTGTTAACTACACCTAAATATCGATCTGCAATAACAGACGAGCATTTAAGTAAATTTGTGCCAGCTGCGCTGACCAGGTTATCTGCCAGATTTGAAACAGCTCACAACAAAAATTTACACTGAAAAAAGCATGCCACGCAAGTAATTTCTTCTTGTGAAAGGAAATACAGTAGTTTCAAAATAAAAACAAAATTCCTTATTAACAAAATAAAAATGTTCCTTAATTATAGGTGACTATTAGTATTTAAAAATGCACATCTCTTCGAATAAGTTCCGTGCGTTTTGTGGCTCCCAGAGGCAAGCTAAGATAAGTTTATTGGCTACGCCTGCTTTAAATCATCAGAAGTATGGCTCCTAAGGGAGATGATTCTTAATAGCTCTTCCACCCAGGAGTAACTGATTCAGAAGGTCTTACGTCTTCGTTGTTGTTCCTTACGCAGACCCGCGTAGGGGTTTCAGGTAGATGTCGTCCCATATTATCAACAGGATTTTTACGTCGCAGTCAGTCCTATCCAAGTAATGTTTGCGTAGCCCCTCTCAGGTATAAAGGGAACATATTATTAACGTTATATAAGGAAATTTGTCATACGTACATTCTTACAATCCCCGAGACACACATCATTTAGACATAACGCGGCGTGTGAGTCGAGGACACTCGGAAGTTTTTAGGTCGCTACGCTTCCGTTTCTTAAAATATCCAGACCAAAAGTCGTGACAAAGATTCCATTTCGGGCCAACGGAAACATTAGCTCGTCGTAACCAGAGAGCTGTCGGCTTTGGGTCTCCATAGTCTTCTCAGATTACATGCCACGTAACTGTATTTACGTACATGTGGCAAGGTGAATCTGTTGAAAATCCTGTTTTGGAAATACTCCCTAAATCCTCCATAATGATAAAAAAAAAGAACTGCCCCTGTGCTGTTCTTGAGCTAAGCATTGCTCTTCTTGAAGCGTGACGAAATTTGAACGAGGACTCACGATTAATTTCACGTGACTGATATCGAAAATATACACAACGGCGACCTCCATCTGTGATGATCAGATATCGGATTAACTTACGAGATACCGATTTGCTTTACTGAAAAATTCAACGCACGGGAATTTGTCCGTTTGATTGTTGACTTATTTAGCCATAGCTCATTTAGGCATGAATCAAGTCAAATATATATCTTTGTATCTTCTTCCACAAATTGACCTTAAGTGAACCGAAACCTAATCTTGATATATCTTACATTACGTCTGATGTCCTAGTTTTTCAGCCAGGACAGAATTCGGAATTTCGATGTGTTTATGTGAAATAAATATAGACAACAGACACAAACTAAATACAGATGCCCTACATATAAGCAGGAAAGGGGAAATATAGGTTGCTGGAAGCATTTCAGCTCAGCCAGCATTTATCACACAACCCTCACAGGTTCAAAATAAACACCTCCAGCTAAGCAGCCATCACGCTTTACCTCCACTTGATCCATTCAGACGCTCTGCCCATTCCCCCTCCCCCTCCCCACCGGAAGCCAATGATGTCATTCACTTCCACATACCACAAGTTTGTAAATTTGTTTTATTGTGTGTCACCTATACCCCAATTTGTGAGCATGGTTGTCCTTAGACTAATGGAACTGCGTCTCTTATATTCTTGCTCCTAGACTATAGAAATTCCTATAATTACTTATAATGTGTAAACATTATATGTAAACCTACGGTCATTTGTGGCCATTAATATTATTATGTTCTGTGATTCAGATATTGTTTCTAACATAATATAAGCCACTCACTCTCTTTGCTCTTTATCACTGACTAAACCTCCATTTTATTTCATTCAACAACCGATACACTTCAGTATTGTGTGTGTGTGTGTGTGTGTGTGTGTGTGTGTGTGTGTGTGTGTGTGTGTGTGTGCGATTTGGTACTACTCATCTAGTTAACTCATTAACGACCCCCGTGGATTTACAGTGCCATTTGGTTACCATCATCCTAGGCAGAACAATGTAACCTGAGCATGTCTAATATAAACAACTATGGTAACAACTCTTTGTCAATGTTTAAGTAATATTACCTGCTACTGCAGTTAACAAGATTTCACTTTTTGCGCACCAGTGCCTGTTTCTGACGCTACACGCTTGTAAGGTGATAATTGTCTAACACCTGAAAACCGCTTCAAAATAAACAAATGCAATTCGCTTGCGTTTCAAAATGAAGAAAAAGTCTACCTTTTACAGTAGTACTGAAGCACCAGTAACCCAATTCGTTGATTGAAATTGGTTTCATCAGAGCTGGCCATGATTACAGACTGACTAAATCAGTGGTAGTCAGACTGGTTCCAAACGCACACTACTGGGCATCCCAGCTTTCGTGGTAAGAGGTAGTGGTTTTATAAACATTTTCATAAGGTTTTCTTGAAATTTTGACATAAAGTAATTGGTAAGTATTTAGTATTACATGCTTTGTCTTATGTCGTTTCTCTACTTTATAAATAACCATTGTGGTGGAACCGATGTGCTACTAGAAAATCTTACTACTATCAGAGACACAAAAGTGACGGTAGGCAAAAAAGGTTGACGACTCTTGGAGTAAATCATAGAAAAATGATCACAACTTCTATGGAAGTTCGAAATCTCAAAAACGAAGGGATTATTTTGGAAAGGACTTTTGTGACAAACTGACGTAATTATAATGAAAAATACAACTCCAGTAATTAAAAAAAAGAAGATATAAACTCTGAGGCATCTATTGATGACCGTGTCTAGTAAATCCGTCATACCTGGAGCATTAAATATGAATTAGTTTTGGATTAATTTTATATCTTCCTTCTTATAGGATCAGAGCTTTGTTTGAAATAACTGGCATTTGAAGGAAGCAAAACAGACGAGTGATGTTGTTCTAAGCTGACTTTTCGAAGTTTATGATCCTACAAATCGAGTACAATGTTTGCGCGAAAGGAACGCTTAAGTTATTTCATATCACGTACAGTTTGTTGCATTATAAACTGAATATTCCTGTTACTACTAAGACACCCTCACTCAAACAGTCCAGTTCCCAACTGCAAAAATTCTGTACCCTGCTCGAGAGTGTGAATAAAAACTTTGTTACTCAGTAAACTCATTGTAATCAGCAGAGTCTGACAGGCTCTTGCAAGAAACGTCAATTTAGCAGTGAATACTGGCACTGACTGAGAACCACGTAACAAGTTAGTAACAGCAAGAAACTACCGGAAAAGTTTACCAGCAAGACGGCTGAAGAGATGTTCTGCAAAAATACCCCGGTAACGAGCCTAGTACGATGAAAGGTGGAGTCCTGCAAAATTTCTATATTCAGGATGTCGGTTTACATTTATTGCTTTCAGCAACTGCACTTCACCTGTGCTCTATAGCGATACCAATATGAATGGCTCCCAGTTTATAAGGAGCATGAGAAAACTTCACTGTTCGCCGCAGCAAGTTGGTATCAAGAAAACTTTATTTTTGTTGTCGGCTGTTTAGTAGTAACATAATTCTAGTTCTACTTGAACTAAGATGTAACTTCACTCATAAGGCTTTTTAAATCAGTCTTTGGAATTTCTTTCATAGGTTAATAGGATTACTGTGTCGACAAAAAATTATTTGGTCTTAATATAAGTATAACCAACGCAAATTCAATCAAAGTAGTGAAACGTGTACACGTGTAGTGATCCTTTATTTTTAAAAATTGTGCTCTACTTTATTTTTCTTTTTTAATACGATCATACTGTAATTCAAAATTATCCACGTCAAGGACGCCCCCACAGATGCAAAATCGAGAAAGTGTACAGAATGGTGTTGGGCGATATCTGCATCTACATCAGTACTCCGCAATCCACCTGATGGTGTGTGGCTGAGGGTACTTCTGGTATCACTAACTCATTCTCCCTTTCCCTGTTAGACCAGCGAGTGGCAAAAGGGAAGAATGACTATCGCTAAGCCTCTGTATTAGCTGTAATTTCTCGATTTTTTCAGTCGTTTTTACTTTGCGAGATGTTTGTGCGAGGAAGTAATATGTTGGCCGTCTCTCCCCGGAAAGTATTCTTCCGAAATTTCAATAGTAAGCCTCTCCGCGGTCCACAACCCCTCTCCAGCAGCGTCTGCCACTGAAATTTGTTGAGCATCTTTGTAACGAAACGCGCCGCTCTTCGTTGAACCGTCTCCATGTCTTCTTTGTCTTACTCGATAAAGGTGCCAGACTGATGGACAGTACTCAAGAATTAGTCAAACAAGCGCTTTTCAACCAACTCCTTTCGTGGATGAATTACATTTCCTTAAGATTATTTTATTAATCTGCTGGCGTCTGCTTTTACTAATACTTGTACTATACGATGATTACACGTAAGATCGCTGTGGATAGTTACTCCTAGATATGTTACGATACATACTGTTTCAAGCAGTTTGTAATCAGTAGCGTAGCTATACTGTAGTTGATTTATTTTTTTTATGTACGCGCAATATGTTACATTTATTGACGTTCAGGGTTAACTGCTAATGCCTTCATATTTCATCAATACTCTGGAGGTCATTATGCAGATCGTCACTATCTTGTGAAGCTGATACTTTCTTATAGACAACCGCATCATCTTCACACAGTCTTAAAGAGCTCTCCGACGCTTTCTGCTAGATCATTTATATCCTACACATTGTCAACAGTAACCGTCCCATCACGCTTCCTTGGGATACTTCGGAAATTATTTTTGCATCTGCAACTTCTGTTCCGTTAAGAGCGACGCGTTGAGTTCTGTCAGCAAGGAAGTCTTGAATCTAGTGGCGAACCTTATAACACTTCCGTCTGCTACTGCTGCTATACCATAACCTCGAAGCTGGAGGCAGTTTGCAAAACAGGATTATTTCGTTATAGTAATTATGGTATAACGCATCAGAGCAGTGTTACCCTCTGAGAGGAATTTTATTATGTTGACCGTATTGTACCTAACGGAGGTGGCTTATCGGAAGTGAAAGTCAGAATTACGTAAATGTTTGAACAGCAACAAACAAAATTTTGCCTATCTGTACTGTTCAACTGATAAAGAAAACGGTCGCCAGCCTAACTAGGCAAGAGAATGATTAACATTCTAGTTCAAGAAAATAGTTATTAGTAATTTTAACGAATAAACACAACCTATATTTTGTCACACGCGAGTGCAATGAACTCTGACACATACATATGTTTACGGTAAGATTGAAACTAACGGTTAGAGCAGCAGAAACTATTTGCAAAATTATAAGAGATACCGAAACACCCTATTACTTTCAGGCTTTAAAGAAATTATGGTTTTTTTATAATTAGTGGTCTTCCCGTTAGTAATTACCCAGCATTAATACAATAGACAAACTGTGGATCCTGTTATGTTATTAATATGCACTTCCTATACCCAAGAGAAACTTACACTTAACAAACATGAGTATATAACATTTCACAACTGCAGTCTTCCACTTTTACTACAATGAAACACAATGTTGGCAAAACTGCAAGAAACTGACTCACCTTTTTGAATTTACTACAGACAGCGATGTGATCATTTACCAAGCAAAACTTTATGAGCCTCAGTCTTGAGAAATTTTAATTTGAAGTCGGCAACAACACATTAATAAGCAGTTTTAGTAGGAAAATTATTTTCAGCAAACAACATTTACTTTAACTCACTCTCTTGCCACAGTAACTTTCTTTTTACTAAGTTCAAGAGGCACCAATTAGCAAAACTCTAGGCTTTAATTTCTTTCAGTAAGGACACTCGGAAATCACTTTAGTTCAAACGGAGAGGAACCTGAGAGGTGTTATGATGAGGAGAAAAATCAAGGTAGGTACATAAATTCAGATATAAATTACCTTATATTTGAGCACATTAGCACATCCATTGAGTTGATCCTTCACTGTACATCATTATAGTATTACGTTGCAATGATTGCGCAATGTGGTGGTAACTGCATGTTGGTAGGTGGAATTGCAGGCAGAATTGCTGGACTCTGTCATTTCTCGGTGGTGATGATAGATACAAATTCCAGAATAGTTCCAGCTATTTATCCATCCATCCGAGGCCTTGGAAAGCAACAGGAAAAGCCTCTCTCGGAATCAGCACAATATGCATCTTTTACATGGCAGTGCAAGGACTCGTAGCTCGGCCCCGACTGGTGGCTCGTCCCCGACTGGTGGCTCGTCCCCGACTCACTATCAGTTCCACCTTTTCCACCTAGGCCAACCACAATTTGCGCGCGCTACACTGTTCCGTTCCTGAGGGGAACCACTACACCGTTTGCATACAAACTAACTAAGAACCCTAAGTGAGGATCAGCAATTTACATAACAGCAAACATACATTTTAAAAAAAGACAGAACATTTGCACATATTGACATTTCTACCAAAAATTATTCACACAAAACTACAATTATGTACAGTAGGATTTGTTCCCTCCAGTTGAGACAAAGAATTTAAATGACAGATACACTATACAGCACAGAATCAAATCATGACATCAAAGTTTTAATAAGGAAAGGAGTAAACAATTTTGTGTTATCGTTCAATCAAACAATATTTACAGAAGCTTAACGATGTAATATTAAATGAAACGAAAGCAAAATAAATCAGTAGAGCATTAGAGCTATGGTGTTACACACGCCCCATGTTTCGTTGAAGTTTCCTGTAAGGGATACTTCAAGGAAACATCTGTAACACCTAAGTAGTGTTGGGTACAAAAACAAAATTTTTACCATCCAACTTCAGTTGGGACAAAAAAAATACATATTACAGACATACAGTATAAACACTAAGAAATTACATACATTTCTTCCAAAATCGCTTTCAAAATAAGCCATTTACAGTAATTTTCATTTTCACAATGGTTCAAGGAAACCAATTTTGCGTCGTTACACAAGTTATCTTTAAGCATGTTCATTTCATACACAAACAATTCAAATAACAAACAGTACACAAACTAATCTACACATTAGTAGAATAGGTATAGCCCCCAAATAAATTAAACATTTGAACACATATACAATAGCACAGAACATTCTAACTCAGCAAAACAGAAATATGTCTTTCAATGTTTTTAAAGAATGTAACTTTCAGAGACACACAAGTATACTCATGATCACAGTATATTTTGCAAGGTTCAGCGATTAATGAAATATTGAAAAATTCAGTTTGCATCCACATATGTACTAATATTTACACAAAATAGCTATGAGAACTTTTTCCAACTGACTATTTAAATACAAAAGTAACTTTTCAAGGTTTTCTCAAAACAATTAACTTTAAAGCTGCTCTTCATTAATAGCAGTCCAAAATGTTTGTTGCATATAAACACATTAACCTATTCAGACCCTATCTTTAATCATCACTGCTGTATTTTTAAAACAAGGCAGTCTAAAACAAACATCTACATCCATTTGAATAAGAATGCATATATATTTCATAATAACTTTCACTGACTTCAATAAGAATAGTCAGTTCATAACACACTGATCAAAAAACCTAACTTACTTCACTGCTTGCCTCAGCATAAGCATCTATGTTACTCATTCTGCCTAGTATTGGTTTGGCAGTCTTTGTATGTAAACATTTAGACACAAAAACACAATTTAGGTTAAGAACACTAAAACAAACATTTTTAAATTAATACACTGCCCCATACTCTAGGTTAGGCAGTTCATAATCACTTATCAACTTCTTGCCCCACAATGGCAAGTCCTTTGGCTATTACACACACAGCATATTTGGTAGCCCTCAACTTCAGGACCACAGCATTTTTATACTTTTGTCTAGTTTTGCTGCTCAAAACCATATTTTTGGGCAATTTATTGACATCATTTCCAGGTTTTTTCATCTTTATGTCACATCTTTGGTAAAATTTGCTTTAATGGTACAAAACATAAAACCTGCAACTTTGAAACAGTAATTAGTCACTGGCAACAAAACCATTTCTTTTCAAATGACAACATCAGGAAACATATACATTAATGAAGAAAATTTTAAATGACATTTTTGGCATAATGTCAATGTTCAGGGGTTACTTGAGAGTCCCTAATTTGTGGTTTTGTCTCCCCACTTTCTTACTGAGTAATATTTCTTATGAAGTCAGTGTTCAGTTTAATTACACATTTAGGTTATCAAATATGTCAAGATCATAACCATAATTTTAAATCCTATTGCAAGTGATTTCTGCCAACCCTTTCTGGCACTAGACACATACATCTCATATCCATCTTACACACATCAGCCAGGTTCATCTCCACAGTTTTTTTTAACACACAAAGTTTTTCAACATCATATTTATCCCTATTTTCAAAAACATTTACATTTAGTCATATTATAGTATTTATTTACCTTGTTTTCAGTATTCTTACCTTTCTCATCCATATTTCTCTTTCCAATTACTTTTCCATTACATTTTTTCTTTTACAATACTCACTATACTTTCATTATTCTTGGTCATTTTCTAGTGTGCCCAATGTAATCATTCATTTCTATTTACAGAAACATTCACCTTTAGTCATATCATACAAGGAACATTTAGCATTATTAATAATTTTCATCATCATTCAAATCTACTAAAAAAAATTAAATAAATATATTTAGTTATGGAGTTTATGCCACGGTTCTAACAAATTGCTTCAAGCTTGGAATTCACACTAATTGAAATTTATTTTAAAGCAAAATTTACTTTCTGTAAAACATGATTCAATATAAAAAAGGAAGAAAGAAAGAAGATAGTCAAAGTTCCGAATGGAGAAGGGGAAGGTTGCCAACACGAAAGGAAACGGAAATAGTGCTGGCAATGACTCGGGTCCCTGGTGCTCGTCAGGCACCTGACAATGCAAAGAGTGCATGTCCCCTGAGGGTACCACATTTCATTCATGATTGGTTTCTGTGGACATACAACGTTAGGTCAACTATATTTCTAACTCCTAAAGGCTGCCTTGACCTAGGGTACACAAGAAAATAAGCATTTGCATGTGGAGTTCCTTGCACTTCAAAAGGCCCATTGTAAATGTATTTGAATTTAGAAATTTCATTATTAATTTCACTTGATTTTTCATGGGTCTTCACTAAGACATAATCTCCAAGCTTAAATTTAGTTGTTTTAAGGTTATTATCATGCCTTTTGGATTTAGCGGCCGCTTTCTCTTTCATTCTTTTCTTAACTAGCTCTTTTTTCTCATGCAGGTTAATTCCTACAATAGGTGGGAATTGCAAGATCTCTTCAATAATACTTTTACTATTACGGTCCAACAAAATTTCTTCAGGGGTAAAACCGGTGGTTTCATGGCATAAGGTGTAAATGGTTTTTTCTAAGTCACTTACAAATCTGCCCCAAGCCTTATGGTTATGGTGACAGTAGGTTCTACCTAACCTTCCTAATTCACGCATATATCCTCGACAGGGTTACTGGCTGGGTGGTAAGCTGAAATATATTTAACTTGAACATCATGTTGCTTCATGCCTTCCTTCCAGATTTTTGAGATAAACTGTGGTCCATTATCAGACAAAACTGCTTTAGGTTTACCAATGGTGTTAAAATACTCAGTCATCTTGCTAAAGACTGCTTTAGCAGTGGCTTTCCTGATTTGATATAACTTAATAAATTTCGAGAACACTTCCAACACTATGACAATGTAAGACCAATTACCTGAGGTTTTTGGTAAAGGACCATACAAATCCACTGACAGTAATTCTAATGTGGCCTCTGGTATTGTATTCTGCATGAAACCTTGATTTACTCTATTTGTTACTTTTGTCCTCTGACATATATCACAAGATCTTATTCTCTCAGTAATTTTCTTAGTAGCACCTACGTTAATCGCAACCACATCAGTTAACTTTTCAATACACTTCTTGGGACCACAATGCCCTAAGGCAAGATGAAAATAATCAATCACTTCAGTCTCAAATTGCCTAGGCCAACACACCTTCCATTCCTCAGTGCTGGTACTCTTTCTCCTATATAAAATTCCATTAAATATCTTGTGGGTAACTAGGGTTACTAAAATTAACTTTCACTGACTTCCATATTTCATCCTCATTCTGATGGAACCTCATGCTTTTACAAATTTGCTCTATTCTTTTCTCACCTGGAACCTCCTTAATATATCTTATATGAAATTTGCCATCTTCATTACATTCCCTGGGTAAGTTGTTCATACCCTCACGCAACCGTGATAAAGCGTCAGCTACATAATTGTCACTACCTTTAATGTATAATATCTCATAATCAAACTGTTGTAAGTACAGGGCCCATCGACTCAACCTGCCGGTAAACAGTCGACAGTTTTTCAAAAAGGTTAATGCCTTGTGGTCTGTATGAATTATAGTTTTATGTCCCCATAAATAAATCCTAAATTTCTTTAATCCCAAAATGATTGCTAAGGCCTCTTTCTCTGAAATAGTATAGTTTTTCTCATATTTAGTTAAAGTCCTACTAGCAAAAGCAATGGTATTATGTTCTGTTTCCACAGATTCTGTGTTTTCCTGAAATATTTCAACACCAATACCATAAGCACTACTGTCTGTAATCATGTGGAATGGCGCACTTAAAACTGGGTGATGTAAAATGTTTTCCCTTACTAACTCAGTTTTCAAATTTTCAAAATCTTTCTGACATTCAGATGTCCAAACATATACACTATTTTTCTTCAACAAGCTATTCAAATGTGGGCTGTTAAAAGCTTGCCCCTTCACAAATTTGCGGTAAAACCCACAAAGACCTAAAAACGCTTTCAACTGTTTCCTGTTCTTTGGAGGAGGGCACTTTTCAATAGCATTAAGCTTTTCTGGGTCCTTGCCAGTCCCAGATGTGGTTATTATGTGTCCTAAAAACTTAATTTCTTGTCTCACAAATTCACACTTTTTTAACTTTAAAGTCATGCCCCCTGCTTGAAGAGCAATAAGGGTTTTGTTTAACAGGTCACAATGTTCTTCCCAGTCATCAGTCGCAATCAATAGGTCTTCCACATATACAGTCAATCTGGCACAAAGTTCTTTTCCTAACACAGAATTCAAAGCCCTAATGAAAACGGAAACAGAGGTATTTAAACGAAATGGTACAACTTTGTATTGGTAACACTTTCCTGCAAACAAAAAAAAAGCTGTATATTTCCTAGAATCTTTGTGCAATGGGATTTGCCAATATCCAGCAGTGAGGTCTAAACTAGTTAGATATTTTACATTATGGAACTTTTGTAATAAATCATCTAAATTTTCAGGTCTGTCTACTTCTCTCCTGACAATTTTATTCAGTGTCCGAGAATCAATGACTACTCTTACTCCTCCATCCTTCTTATTGACTATAATAAGTGGACTATTGTATTCACTATTGCTTCTCTCTATTACCCCCCATTCCAACATTTTATCAATTTCAGCATGTACTGCTTCTTTCTTAGCTATAGGTATTGGATAAGGTCTGACAAAGAATGGTTCATGTTTCAGGACATCCATACGGCATTCAAAGTCATTTATACCTGGTTTATCAGAGAACACTTCCTTATTATTATTCAAGATATTAAATAAATCCTCTTTCTGTTCACATGATATTTCTTGGATAACATCAACAATTTCCCTAAAACTGTCAGTTTTTTGATCATCCTGCAATAAACCTCTCACATGGTATATTTCATATAGTTGGGATAAACCATCATTTTCAGATTCTATTTTTAACAAAATGGGTTCTACATTCACAGCTTGGACCTGGCTGTCACCTTCAAATTTAATTTCTGTTGTTTTGGTTTCCCTATTAATCTTAACAGTTCCACTACCACAATCTAAAATTACTTTTTCGTTGTCTAGCCAATCAATACCTAGAATCATTTCAGCACTTAGTTCAGGGACCACTACAAAATCATGTTCAAATTTTTGGCTTCCTATTTCAAAGTCCATCAATACTTGTTTTAGAATGGGCTTGCTGGACCTACCAGTAGCTCCTATAATTTTCACTCCACTAACAGATATTATTACTATCCCTGGTTTACATGAAATATGATCAAAGAAGGATTCTGATATGGCACTGATTTGGGATCCTGTGTCTAAAAGTACTTGCAGTTCAGTGTTATAAACGTTTACAGGTATTGTAGTTTGTTTAATAATTCTGTGTTCCTTTTCCTCCTGTTCTTCCCATAACAGATCCTGCTCAACCATAATGTCTTTCCAGGAAATATTACCTACTGAATTCTGTTGTATATCAGGTGGCTTTTTGGGTTTGTTGACTTCTACATCTTTACAGATTTTCAACAATTCAGGTTCTACTAATTTTATATCTGGATGTTCTTTAGGTTTCTGTAAATCTATTTCTTTCAATACATTAAGTAAAGCCTGCCCTAATATAGTGTCATCTGGCGGCTCTTTTGGTTTTGTTTCAGTTACGCATTCCAGATTTTGTTTCGAAAAGATGTCATTAACTTTTTCGTAACCTCTTTCTATAAAGGTATAAGTAGATTTGTCTACCTCCGAAAACTCATCTGTATCTGAATCTGTTGTCTCTCCTTCCTCTGAGCTATCACTAGGTTCTATTTCGTTATCAGATTCGAGCAGGAAAGCAACTTTTAAACACTGAGGCAAATTATCACTAGATATTTCAGCCACTTCATTTTTCGACTCATTTTCTACACAATGCACACCGTTTGGACACTCAAGTACTTCTGTTGAATTACTTTGAACGATCTCAGCCTTAGTTTCATACATAGTATACTCATAATATACATTGATAACCTTCGTTTCACTGATTCCTTTACTATCAGTTTCAGATAATCGTGCGAAATCCCTACCAGAACCTTCTGCATTCGAGCCACAAAACACCTTTCCACCAACAATAATTTCACCTGCACTGTTTATAATGTCATGTTTACTAACGTCCTCCTTTACATCACTTTCACCTATTATTAGGTGTGCACACGTCTTTTCCGTGGCATATTTCATCATAACCTCCCCCACATCTACGTCATTGACCTCATACACATCATTAACAGTACAAATATCCTCCTTTTCACTCGCATTTTCTGGCTCCCTTTCATTCTTTAATAAAGACTTTTCGCACGATTCCAATACTGAGTTATCTTTATCATATGACATATTAACTTTATTTTCATTTCTACATTCATCTACTACTGAAACCGGCCAACGGGAGTGTCCGATTCCGCCTCTTCTGTTTCTTTCTCCGGCGTCCATCTTGTTCTGACGTCTGCCATTTGTGCGTGCTGCCAAGTGGAATGTACGGTGCTCCCGCAAGCGCTGCCCCGAGCACAAACGGTCACGTGACTTCACACTGGTAACGCCGCTATGTATCACTCCGCACCTATCTTCTATAGCCGCGTCCTTAACCTTCCTGCCCCGTAGTTCACATCTTTCCTTCTCGAATTTATTATATGACATCTTTTCTTTGGGTCCAAAACCGGTTTCCGCATTAATCCGGCCCGTAACAAACGCGGTTTTCAGTTTTCCATTTCGTCTCTGTTTTGGAAATTCCGCGCCATGTATCCTCTACCGCGCGTCGTAAAGTTTCCTCTACCTCTCGCACGACCTCTTTGAATCGTGTTTACACGATATCTTTCATTTTCAGGTCGTTCATTTTGGTCATTACTTTCTCGCAAATAATTGTTGTTATTGTGGGGACGAGATTCGCGATTTCTTTGCCAGTGACCTTCATCCTGCACCATTTCCAAAAACGCAGAAAAACTCCTGTGGGTACTCCCAACATACCGTTTAGAATCCTCAGGCAGTTTCTGCCAAAGAACCCAAACGATCTCGGCTTCAGTCCTTCTTGCTTTTAAGTGTATCAGTTTCCTATACCACGATTCGCAAAACTCTTCAATGGTTTGTCTACCCCTGATGTCATACAACCTGGCCATTAGAAACTCACGCCACAACTGATCTTGTTTTTGTTCTGACCAGTATACGTCAATAAATTTTTGCTTCAACTTTTCAAAAGACATCTGGTTTGTATCCAGATTCAACCCCCACCTTTTTGCTTCTCCCGTTAGTGCACTGATCACAACATTGATTTTTTCCTGGTCAGTCAAATATTCAGGAAAATTTCTTTCGCAATTCTTTACAAAATCAAGGGGGTGCCAACCGTTATGTCTCTTTGCAGGGTCGAATTTTTCTTCGCCCTCTAATATTTTACTGAAAGGCATTTTTTCAGTAAAATGTGTAGGTCCGGTTTGTATTTTTCTTTCCAAGTCATACATTTTGCCTTGGATTTGTGAAGTGTTATGTTCACACTTCTTTTCGCAAGTAACAATCTGTTTGGTTAATTCTCTACTTGTTTCTGTTACAGATTGTTTAATCTGTGCAAATTTTACGTTACATTCTGTTTGTATTTCGGATTTAATACCGAATACCTTTTCATCCACTTTAGTACAGACTAAGGGTTCTCTTTGATCTTGAATTTTAATTACTTCAGTATCAAATCTTTCGTTAATGTCATCAATTTGTCCTTGTACATTGGCAATATTGCCATTGATGACAGTAATTTCGCTTTTAATACTTTTGATTTCATTAGTCACTGTTCCTACCCTTGAGTTGACTTCTTCAATTTGTTTGCTAAGTCTGGTACCCTGCATTTCGATTTGTTTACTTTGTGCTGCATTTTGTTGCCCCAGCGCTGCGATTTGTGCATTAATATTGTCACTGTGTGCTGTAATTTGTGCTTTAATATTGTCATTTATATTGTCATTTTGCGCTGCAAATTGCGCAGACAGTATTCTCAGTAAATCAGTCAGATCTCGTGTCTTTTCTCTTTTGGCTTCTACCACATTTTCGGGTTCGAGTCCTACTTCCTTCTCAGTTTCTGGTGATTCGAACATATCCCGCGATTCATTAACATAGCCACTGTCTTCCACAACATCGCTTATATTGTCTTGCTTAGTACGAGCGACATTCATAGCTTCTATCTGTTTATTGACATCAGCGTGGTACCGTACGTAATTTAACTCGCGCGTAATGCCATGTGATGGTGTGCTGCCTGAACTGCTGTCGATTGCATTCTGTTCACGTGTGTCTAGATTTATTTCTAGTTTCCTGTCCATTTTAGTTGCTATTAAGTATTGATACCTTTAATTTTCAATTTATACTGAACTTTCACTATCCGTTCTGTCAAATAATGTACAGGTTCGTGCCGCTGGACGTTTTATGTTCACTATATGTTTGTAAAATGCTAACTATTTATAATTTTTTCCCGCTTGTCAGTGCAAATTGAAGAACGTCCTGTCACAGTCGCCACATATAACACTTCCGTCTGCTACTGCTGCTATACCATAACCTCGAAGCTGGAGGCAGTTTGCAAAACAGGATTATTTCGTTATAGTAATTATGGTATAACGCATCAGAACAGTGTTACCCTCTGAGAGGAATTTTATTATGTTGACCGTATTGTACCTAACGGAGGTGGCTTATCAGAAGTGAAAGTCAGAATTACGTAAATGTTTGAACAGTAACAAACAAAATTTTGCCTATCTGTACTGTTCAACTGATAAAGAAAACGGTCGCCAGCCTAACTAGGCAAGAGAATGATTAACATTCTCGTTCAAGAAAATAGTTATTAGTAATTTTAAAGAATAAACACAACCTATATTTTGTCACACGCGAGTGCAATGAACTCTGACACATACATATGTTTACGGTAAGATTGAAACTAATGGTTAGAGCAGCAGAAACTATTTGCAAAATTATAAGAGATACTGAAACACCCTATTACTTTCAGGCCTTAAGGAAATTATGGTTTTTTTATAATTAGTGGTCTTCCCATTAGTAATTACCCAGCATTAATACAATAGACAAACTGTGGATCCTGTTATGTTATTAATATGCACTTCCTATACCCAAGAGAAACTTACACTTAACAAACATGAGTATATAACATTTCACAACTGCAGTCTTCCACTTTTACTACAATGAAACACAATGTTGGCAAAATTGCAAGAAACTGACTCACCTTTTTGAATTTACTACAGACAGCAATGTGATCATTTACCAAGCAAAACTTTATAAGCCTCAGTCTTGAGAAATTTTAATTTGAAGTCGGCAACAACACATCAATAAGCAGTTTTACTTGGAAAATTATTTTCAGCAAACAACATTTACTTTAACTCACTCTCTTGCCACAGTAACTTTCTTTTTACTAAGTTCAAGAGGCACCAATTAGCAAAACTCTAGGCTTTAATTTCTTTCAGTAAGGACACTCGGAAATCACTTTAGTTCAAACGGAGAGGAACCTGAGAGGTGTTATGATGAGGAGAAAAATCAAGGTAGGTACATAAACTCAGATATAAATTACCTTCTATTTGAGCACATTAGCACATCCATTAAGCTGATCCTTCACTGTACATCATTATAGTATTACGTTGCAATGATTGCGCAATGTGGTGGCAACTGCATGTTGGTAGGTGCAATTGCAGGCAGAGTTGCTGGACTCTGTCATTTCTTGGTGGCGATGATAGATACAAATTCCAGAATAGTTCCAGCTATTTATCCATCCATCCGAGGCCTTGGAAAGAAACAGGAAAAGCCTCTCTCGGAATCTGCACAATATGCATCTTTTCCACGGCAGTGCACGGACTCGTAGCTCGGCCCCGACTGGTGGCTCGTCCCTGACTGACTATCAGTTCCACCTTTTCCACCTAGGCCAACTACAATTTGCGCGCGCTACACAGTTCCGTTCCCGAGGGGAACCACTACACCGTTTGCATACAAACTAACTAAGAACCCTAAGTGAGGATCAGCAATTTACATAACAGCAAACATACATTTTAAAAAAAGACAGAACATTTGCACATATTGACATTTCTACCAAAAATTATTCACACAAAATTACAATTATGTACAGTAGGATTTGTTCCCTCCAGTTGAGACAAAGAATTTAAATAACAGATACACTATATAGCACAGAATCAAATCATGACATCAAAGTTTTAACAAGGAAAGGAGTAAACAATTTTGTGTTATCGTTCAATCAAACAATATTTACAGAAGCTTAACGATGTAATATTAAATGAAACAAAAGCAAAATAAATCAGTAGAGCATTAGAGCTATGGTATTACAACCTGTCCGAACTCTGAAAGCTGGTTTTTATTTATTTATTTATTTTTCAGTAAACTGCAGTTGGGGACTTGTCAAATGCCTTTCTGAAACGAAGGAAAACGGCACCAGTCTAAGCACCGTTGACTTCAGCGTATAAATCTAATAGAGGAACAGAGAAAGCTCAATTAATCAATATTTCTGTTTTCGGTATCCACGTTGATTTTTATATAAGAGATTTTCCTTTTTCAGCATAAAACATGTTCCGAATTCTACAACTGATTAACGTCAACGGTATAGGTCTGTATTAACTCCTTCTGTAATTTTTCATGAAAACGCAAATGACGAGTGTTTCTTTCTAGTTGGTAGGTACCCTTCGTTCCTGCCGTGATCTACGATAAACTGCTCCTAGAGGGGGACCCAGTTTTTTCGCATAATCTTTGTAGAACCTTATATGCATTTCATCTGGTCGTGATGTCTTCCCACTGCGACTGTAGCTCCTTGTCTCTTCCGCGATAGGTTATCTTAGTATCTACCATTCGACGTTCGTACAATGATTGAAAGGAGAAATCGTATTGCAATTTTCCGTGGTGAAACAATTTCGGAAGACCTAACTCAGTATTTCCGCCAGCTGTCTGTTACCTTCCGTTTCGGTCCAGTATGGTCACTGAGTGCCTCAATAGTTTATTTTGATTCGCTGACTGATTTTATGCATGACCAACACCTCTTAGGGTTTTCAGTCTGATCGGTTGCCAATATTTTACTTCAAAAGTCATTAAAGGCTTCCCTCACTGATCTCGTTACACTAATTTTCGCTTCGTTCAGCTTTTGCTTATCTGCTAAGTTTTAACCTCTCTCGAATCTGTGATGAAACTCTCATGATTTTGGTTCCTGTCTTCGGTATGTCTCTTCCATCCCTTAAGATCTTCCCTGGAACACAGTTGATTTACGCATATTGACCTATGCTACGTCCTCATCACTGAATATTTGTTGTTGACTACTAAGATACTCTGCAGCTTCTTTCCTTTTGTTATTATTAAGAAAAATTATTTTCCTACCTTACTATACGGTAGTAGTAGTTTCTATCACAGCCTTACGGTCACTGATGCCTTCCTGTACGTTAACTGATTCGGTAAATTCAGGTCTGTTTGTGTCGAGGAGGTCTAAGACGTTTCCTTCTCGAGTTGGTTCTCTAACCATCTGCTCGAAGTAATTTTCGAACGAGATATTAAGAATCTTGTAAAACAAATCCCTGTCTCTGGCACCAATTTTGATAACAGGCGTCTCCCAAACTATAACTGGAAAGTTGAAATGACGCCCCCCCCCCCCCCCCAATTACAACGGTATGATCAGGAGAGATATCAACATCATTCTGCGAACTTATCTTTGAAGCGCTCTACCATTACACCTCCTGATCCAGACGGTGTAAAAAAGCACCTGATTACCATTTTTGACAAGCCTTTGATGCTTAACTTCACCCAGATTAATTCACATTCTACAACGGTGATAAAGTGCCTAGATGCAATAAATACGCCACCTTTGCCGGCCAACGTAGCCTTGTGATGAATAATCCAATCGGAACTTACGATTTCATTGCTATTCACTTCTGGTTTCAATCAACTTTCTGTTCTTAACGCTAGCTATAAATTACAACTTTCAGTAAGGGATACTAACTGTGGAAGCCTTCCTTGGATACTCCCACAGTTTACTAAGATTGTATTAATCTTTTTTACACACGATCTGCAAATATGAACATTCTCTGAGAACGTTATCGTTGACGTATCTTCGACTTTGGGACGCAGTTCGCCTCTCACCCCAAGGTGGGGGAGGGTCCCTCTAGCCTAAAAAACCCCTGTGCGTTGCACACGTACTCCCGTACCTCGGTAGACACATGCTTTGTGTAGTTCATGCCTGACTTAATAAGAGGAATCTTACAATTCTGTACCCGGTAGTCAAGTGCGAGAAATTCCCATCCGATACCCTTGCAATGTCGTCTGAGCTTCTGGTTTAGACCTTCCACTCTGCTCCAAACCAGAGAACCACCATCTACCCTGTGTACCTTGTTACAAACAGATTAGCCTGCATTTAACGCGCCTTCACCCAATCAGCCATCCGCCGAAAGGCAGTGACGATGGCCTTGTAACACAAGCAGCAGGCGTCGTTAGTGGCGACATGTGCCACTAACTGTAGTTGGTGGCACTCAGTGGGTTCGATAGCCACCGACTGTTCCTCTTCCACGTCTCTGGCGAAATTCCCCGAAAACATACCGAGAACTCACTGGCATTCTTTCCCTACATGTCTGCCATTTCTCTGAGTGTCTCCATTACCAGCCGAATGTTCAAGCTCCCAGTGACTAACATACCCCACCTCTGCACTTGTCCGGGCTAGGCAGGAAAATCGGCCTGTAGCCCGACAGCAGAAGTTTTCCGTTTTGTCTTAGAAGAATTATCAACATTGTGTAGCGTTTCATACCTGTTGCTAAGGCGTAAGGAGCTAGCCATGCACCTCATCCTCTTTCTCCTCCTCCGCCCACAGAAGCACGAATCCACTACTGTCTGCCACACACTGTCGTGTAAAGACGGGCAGCTGAACTTTTGCGTATCTGAAGAGACAGAGACAAAAAGGTCACGACGGGACTAACGGCATCTGAGGTGTCGCAGGTATCGTCATTGTCGCCCCGGTGTCGCCACAGCTTTGAGCAGAAGCCAGAAACCTGTCGATTGCGCCCAAAGCAGCTTCCAGCAGTTTATGGATAGCACCCATTTCTCCCTGTGTCCGTTCACAACAAACACAGTCCATACCCACATCGCACCGTGTAAGAGAACCGAACAAGATCTTGAAAAATACAAACAAGGTAAACGATCTATTCAAACTGAGAAAGTCGCTCAACAGAAACGATCGAAGTATGCGCTAACTCTTACTCCAAAAATAAACAGCACTACTACAAACAGCTATATAATCAGCTACTGTCCACGTCTTCTCAGCTGTAGGTTAGGATACCACCAAGCTGAACGATGTGTGGTAATGTATAGTACACTCGAAAATATACTCCAACAACATGCGGTTGCGAAATACGCTTCCTCTTACATCGAAAATAGCTAGCACTCCCAGAAACAGATAAATAATCAACTACTGTTCGCTTCTGGTCAGACGTAAGTTAGTAGACCACTAAGCTAAATGACGTGTACATACTTTTTACTACGCCAAAAAATAAATTCACTTAAGATGAATGACCTAAATATATGGTAACTCTTACAACAAAAATAAATAGCACTAGTGGAAACAGCTAAATCATCTGTTACTGTTCACTTGTGATCAATTGTAAGTTCGGATACCACTAATCTGAACGATGTGTTCAAACTGTATACTACACTAAAAACATACTTCTACAATCTATGAAAAAAAATGCACTGTCCCTTACAATTAAGATAAATAGACCTACCAGAATCAGGTTAATAATCCGATACTGTTCATATCTACTCGGAAGTTAGTATACAACTAAGCTAAATGATATATACAATATGTGTAGTAGACCAAAAAGAAAACTCGTTCATCACAAACGACTGCAAAATACTCTACCTCTTCACAAAAATAACTATCACTACTACAAACAGCTGAATAATAAGTTACCGTTCACTTCTACTAAGAAGTAAGTTAGATTACCACTAAGCTAAACGATGTAAACAGCTGCGTACCGCAGATAGGTTTGCTCGTAGTGTTGCTGCCGTTATCTCTGTTAGTAGGCTGTAGCTCTACTGTTGGAGTAGTTAGTTTTATATATTAAAAGTCTTGCTCTTGATGTAATGGTAGTAAATAATTCACATTTTTGCCTTTTATATAAGGGGCGATCAAAAAGTTTCCGTTCGAAGGCTTGCAGTCCAGAATCCGCATGCTGATCAGGCAAAATCGTGGGGAGCATTGAGGCAGTCATAACAAAGACGCACCAGTTTGAAGATACCCATATGGTAAAACAGGGTATCCTGCTGCGTGAAGAAGACCCTAACCGTCTGCTGCACAGGAATCGTCGACCCTTCAAGGCCTTTCAAGGAACCGAAGGCATGATAATTGCTTGGGAAGAGATTTGGACTGTAGGGCTCGACTGTCTCCAACTGGAGTTGGCTTAAATTCTGCTGGCCTCCGAGATCTACCGGCGACATTTGTCGAATTGCAACCGGCAAGAAACCTATCGCACCAGTCCACAACCGTGGCTTTTGACAGACATGCCGCCTCGTTCACATTCTTCACTCTACAGTGGATGTCTATCGGTGTTCGTGCTTCGGCAACCAAGAAAAGACCAACAGCGCTTTGGTCTTGTCTGGACGCCGTACCTGACGTTTCCGCATTTCGCGCATGCATGTCAGAAAGATACCCCTTGTCTACATGTTCATGCTTACACACGGGTATAGGATTCACGCTTCGTTGCATATACGCTGCAGCAGCACCTTTAAACTGATATTTTGCGATCGCCCCTTATACACCCCTGGAAATTGAAATAAGAACACCGTGAATTCATTGTCCCAGGAAGGGGAAACTTTATTGACACATTCCTGGGGTCAGATACATCACATGATCACACTGACAGAACCACAGGCACATAGACACAGGCAACAGAGCATGCACAATGTCGGCACTAGTACAGTGTATATCCACCTTTCGCAGCAATGCAGGCTGCTATTCTCCCATGGAGACGATCGTAGAGATGCTGGATGTAGTCCTGTGGAACGGCTTGCCATGCCATTTCCACCTGGCGCCTCAGTTGGACCAGCGTTCGTGCTGGACGTGCAGACCGCGTGAGACGACGCTTCATCCAGTCCCAAACATGCTCAATGGGGGACAGATCCGGAGATCTTGCTGGCCAGGGTAGTTGACTTACACCTTCTAGAGCACGTTGGGTGGCACGGGATACATGCGGACGTGCATTGTCCTGTTGGAACAGCAAGTTCCCTTGCCGGTCTAGGAATGGTAGAACGATGGGTTCGATGACGGTTTGGATGTACCGTGCACTATTCAGTGTCCCCTCGACGATCACCAGTGGTGTACTGCCAGTGTAGGAGATCGCTCCCCACACCATGATGCCGGGTGTTGGCCCTGTGTGCCTCGGTCGTATGCAGTCCTGATTGTGGCGCTCACCTGCACGGCGCCAAACACGCATACGACCATCATTGGCACCAAGGCAGAAGCGACTCTCATCGCTGAAGACGACACGTCTCCATTCGTCCCTCCATTCAGGCCTGTCGCGACACCACTGGAGGCGGGCTGCACGATGTTGGGGCGTGAGCGGAAGACGGCCCAACGGTGTGCGGGACCGTAGCCCAGCTTCATGGAGACGGTTGCGAATGGTCCTCGCCGATACCCCAGGAGCAACAGTGTCCCTAATTTGCTGGGAAGTGGCGGTGCGGTCCCCTACGGCACTGCGTAGGATCCTACGGTCTTGGCGTGCATCCGTGCGTCGCTGCGGTACGGTCCCAGGTCGACGGACACGTGCACCTTCCGCCGACCACTGGCGACAAGGTCGATGTACTGTGGAGGCCTCACGCCCCACGTGTTGAGCAATTCGGCGGTACGTCCACCCGGCCTCCCGCATGCCCACTATACGCCCTCGCTCAAAGTCCGTCAACTGCACATACGGTTCACGTCCACGCTGTCGCGGCATGCTACCAGTGTTAAAGACTGCGATGGAGCTCCGTATGCCACGGCAAACTGGCTGACACTGACGGCGGCGGTGCACAAATGCTGCGCAGCTAGCGCCATTCGACGGCCAACACCGCGGTTCCTGGTGTGTCCGCTGTGCCGTGCGTGTGATCATTGCTTGTACAGCCCTCTCGCAGTGTCCGGAGCAAGTATGGTGGGTCTGACACACCGGTGTCAATGTGTTCTTTTTTCCATTTCCAGGAGTGTATATTAGTAGTAGAGAGACAGGGTTGTAACCCATCGCATTGTTTGTCAGTGTGTTCATTGACCAAGCAGCGAAAGCAGTGTGTTCATTTACCAAGCAGCGAAGGAAATGAAGGAGAAATTTCTAAAAGGAATCACAGTTCATGGAGAAGAAATTAAAACTCCCCTGCGCTCAGTTTTTGTTTGTGAACAAAACGTTGCCCAAAATCTGTGATGAAGCTGTCGTGCAGTCGTATCGTCTATTCAACAAGGTTATCGAAGCACGGTGTGTTTCCCCAATCTTCACTGCTTCATTCGACACATAACAGTCAAAAGGGTATTATGAAACAACTTTCAGATTTATTGGGTCTTACTCTCCTTATTCGTTTCCAGAAATCTGTACTTAATGGTGATATCAGTCTGTTAACACTAGTTAACAAATTTAAACATTTTTTCTGCATCTGGTTTTTAAACGGGTGGATTTAACTAACTTTGGGATTCTCAGTACACTGCTAAAATCAGTTTTTCTCTACGATGTCACATTTACTAGATACACAGCAGAATAAAAAATGGTAATAGCGAAAACTGACAATTAAGTCAAACAAAAATACACATTCAGAACGTTTGAAATCAGTACTGTTTTTTATGTATATATGGGTGTGAGGCCAATAAAAGGTCGGTTTAGAAGATATTTTCACCTTTAATCGTCTTTGGTTTCCGAAAAATGCGACGGTGGAGCTCTTCTTTTGTTTGCCGTTTAATCACACACCCCCGAACAAGACCCCAGCAGTTGTCACCCATCATCGAAGGGTTTCAATGGCCTTCGTAACGGTGTTCCATGGTAAGAATGTCTTGGTGAATACTTTCACCATACTCATCCCTTACGGCTCCCAAATTTTCCGGCAAGAACTGAAGGTAATAATGTAGAAAGTGAATTTTAAGCGACATTCTACACCCCCTGAACTTATAGTTGCCCAACAGATCATTCACAATGGCGTCATAGTTTTCGTCTTTTCTGCTACCTAAAAAGCCCTTCACAATTGCTTTAAAAGAAGACCAAGCAGCTAATTGGATTTCTGTGAGTTTGGTATCAAAGGTTGGATCTTTCAGCAATTTTCTTATTTATGGTCCAATAAACATACCCTCTTTCAGCTTTTCCTCACTTAACTTGGGAAACTTTCCTTTAAGTTACTGAAAGCCTTTAGCTTCTTTATCTATAGCTTTTACAAAGTTCTTGATAAGGCCCAACTTGATATGTAGGGAAGACAAAATGATTTTATCGGGCTCAACAAATGGGGTATTGTTCACATTTACGTTTCCAGGAACATACGACTTCCTTATAGGTCATTTCTTGACTGTATAGTGGTTCTTGGTGTCACAGCTGTCCCCAAGACACAAAAAGCAGCAATATTTCATGAATCCAGCCTGTAAAATCTGCCATTCATGTCATTATATTTAATTGTCTCCATCAGCAAAGCCATCGTTTTATTGGTTTCTTTCATGTTTACTGCGTAAGCCAAAGGTACCGATGGAAATGCATTGCCATTATGCCGTAGTACTACTTTCAAGCCGGTTTTACTGGGGTCAATAAATAGTCGCCACTCCTGCAGATTATGTTATACACCTAGCTGCTTCATCAGACCATTGACATCTCTCTATACACACACTGAATTCTCAATATCAAAATACTGAGCGGAGGAAGCACCTCTTGATCTCAAACAGGGAATGTTTGTCCCTGGTGCTAGAAGGTTCTGTTGTTGCAGTCTCGACCCCAAGAGTTCATCTTGCTGTTCGGAAGTTGTAAATCACGAATCAAATCGTTCAATTCCTTTTGACTAAAGAGCTGCGGCGAAGTGTCATGATACTGAGGGCAGTAATTTTCTATATGTTCAATTCTTTCTCATTCACTTGAGATGGTGTCTGGTTCCGTGGCTTTGAAATTACAGACAAGAACAGGCAACCCCTCATCATGGGTCACAGGCAAAAGTACTGATGACACATTTGGATACATTATTTAAGTCTAGTTTTCCTTGAATGTCCCGAAATATTTGTAAGACAGAAGTAACAGTCTGAACAATGCTTTTTAGGGTCACACCACACCGTCGGAAGAGCGAATGACATGGCTCGGCGTTTTCCTTTCAATCATTCGGTTAAGGTTGAAGTACACCTTATGCAGGCAATATGAGGTGCAAAAGTTTTATCTTGATCACCAACAGGGAAATCAAAATTTAATTTATATGCCTTCTTAACCAAATAAGTGATTAGTTTTCTTTGGGCTTTTGGAGTGAATTTCTCACACACATAATAAAACTTGTCGTGGTGGTCTAGACTGTAATGAGATTTAATAGTTGCCGTTTTTCTTAGTGTAAGTTTTAAACACAAAACGTTTGCACTATCTTTGACAGGAAACACTCAGTGAGCATCTATTTCACACCACTGGATTACCACACCAACTATTTACTGACGCTTTCTACATCTTATAGCTCTCCTCTGCAAATCAAAAACATCAAAACATAATAACAGCCAAAAGCGAAATACTAAATATGGAAAATAAAAAACCTTTAAAAACTCAAAAATGGTACGTGCTACAATATTTTCAAAGGTATATTCGGATTCTACACAACAAAATACAAACTAGTTGATGTATCACATCGCAGATGAAAAATGGCTGTTGACAAGTGTAATTATCACAAACACTAGGCTATAATTTGACTATATTTTCGCATTTCCTTTAGTTGTCATTGATTTGCTACGGTACACTGACTCAATCGAAACCTTTGTGTGTGCTAGTTACTAAGAAAATGTAATATACTGCCCTGATGATTTGTTTCTCTAAGTACACAAAATGGGAAGATTTAAAGATGAAAGGCAGTCCCAAACAAATCGAAAGACTCATGGCTGAGAATGAAACTCAAATATTACTGTAATCGTGCCGTCCCTATTAACGTAAACACAGAGGCAACAAATCCATACTTGTAGGGTCGAAGAGACGCACATTTATATTTATCATAAGTTTATCGCAGTCTCGCGTAAATAAACAAAAGAAGGCAAATTAATTTTTTTTGTCATTACGCCTGAAAGCTTCATAACTTAAGGGGTAGTTTGTTTTCGCTTCAGATGTGGTTTGCATTCGGACGCATTCTTCTTATGGCACCTGAGTCGTTCTAAAGGGGAATCGATTGAGACTAATCTCTCCTCTCGGAGGGCGAAGGGAAAGGTGAGAGCGTCCCTTATTTGTCTTCATTAGGCAGTGACATGCTAAATCTTCGTAAAAAGAGCAACGTGGTCGTTTCGTGGTGTTTTGCTTACGTAGCTGCGTCTACCAGCACCATTCTTTTGTAAAGGCCGGTCTAGGGGAATTTAGTCAGGACCCATTTCGTATGGATGCCATAAATCGGGCTTTGATCTATACTCTGAGCAGTAAAGTATTAGGCCGTTGGCCTCAGCAGTGGCTTGCACTCTGCTAGATACAATAAGATACCTTTTTAAGGGAGAATTATGTCGAGCATTCACTGCATTTTAGACCACGGACTCCGTCACTAGACTTATAATATTTATTATAATGTCCTTTCTCTTAAAAGAAAGTTAAAATTAACACTTGGCTATGTTCGATGCTTTAGAGCTACAACAACGTCAAACACATTTATTTTACCACTTAAACTACGTAAATTATTGTTATTAAGTAGCTTCAGATAGTTCATACTGTTTTCATATTCGATAGCCAACGTACCATGTACCTGACTAGAAACTGTTGCTTTCGAATGAAGATTATTGTTTAACGTCCCGTTTACGGCGATGTCATTACTGACGAAACACATGGCCTGTTTGGGGAAGGATAACGAAGAACATCAGCAAAGTTCTCTTCGAAAGAATAATCCTAACATTCACACTAAGGGGTTTAGGGTGACCATGAAAAACGTTTTCTGATAGGTGGGATTGCGATTTCAACCACGTCCTCTCGAATACGTGAATCGTGTCTCACCTGCGAGAGACATTGCTTGTATTTATGCTTTAGATTCAACAATATTTTCCGGTTACTTGAGTAGTGTGTTTTAGTTCAACATATTTTGTCAATCCGTTGTACTACTATCACTTGAACCTTTTGTTACGATCTGCCTACAGGAAGGCTGTTTATCGAACGGTGTTGAAGAGTTAGTAGCCTCTTAGCTTCACGAACCTGGACGGGCTAAGGCTGTTAAGTCCGACCAAGGTGCGAGAACCATCAGTAGGTGCCCAAAATAAATCTCCGAGTTAGTGCGCGATGTTCATTCAAGCTGTTGGTCCTGACTGAAACGTTCATTTTACTGAATGAAATTAAAATATTCATCCTGTGTGCGATCTGTAAAATTTGCAAAATCTTGCATGGGGGCTTAATTATTATGAAATGCAAATAATTTTAATTTTTTGCTTCAGTAGGATGTCTGTTCGGTTACGAAGTCTCGTAACGGTTGGCCCTGACTAGTATTATTACGCAATCTGACTGCATAGAACAACAACAAACAATGAAATGGAAATTTTCATTAACACAATTAATTAATTAAGTCCCCAGCAACTATAAAACCTACGAAACCAAAGCACAAGTGTAACTGTTCTGTGTGTGGAAGTATGACTCAACGTACGCATCTGGCACGGTTCTTCTTCAACAACACAAGAAATTTTAAATATCATTTATGCTGAATTAATTAAAGAAAATAGAAATACCATAATTACTCAAGAAAACCAGAATTACACTCTAATACAAGAACACAAGCCAGATGCTTTGTTGACTGAACCTGTAATGACGCATTATTCAGGACATTGAAATAATGAGAAAGAAAAGAAAAGTAGTTTGTTACCTTAATTTATATTGATGAAAAGCACTCTAGACATTACAATCTCTCCACACCGACTCGCTACTATCACATCTCAACAAGAACTTTTCAGTATCACATCTCAGCAAGCACTGCCTACTAGCTCATCTCAACAAACACTCCTCATTACGACATCTCAGCACTGACTACCACGAGCTCTCCCAAAGCACTGCCCACTACGAGTTCTCAATAATCACTGCCAGTGGAGTCGGCGGAACAATACTCTCTAGCGCGATCTCTGGCGCTGTGGCTCAGTGTAGCCACCTTTCAATCTCTATAATCATTTATTAACTCGAGAATTTAAACACCTTGAAATGTTCGAGTTTGCTTTAGAGTAGTCTCGAGGAATATTAACCAATAAATTAAACTCACAGCCTCGATTCAACACACAGTCATTTCCAAGTACGAAGAATGAAATCGGTAAACTGTTGTTAATCATTTCCCGTAGATGGACCACAGAACAAGTGAAGAAACATCAAGACACTTGACCTCGGAAAAGCGTTCGACTACGTCAAGTGGTACAAGATGCCCAGAGAAAACTCAGGGTCAGCTATAGGTAAATATAGGTAACACAATGCCGGCCGAGGTGGCCGAGCGGTTCTAGGCGCTACAGTCTGGAACCGCGCGACCGCTACGGTCGCAGGTTCGAATCCTGCCTCGGGCATGGATGTGTGTGATGTCCTTAGGTTAGTCAGGCTGAAGTAGTTCTAAGTTCTAGGAGTCTGATGACCTCAGAAGTTAAGTCCCAAAGTCCCATAGTGCTCAGAGCCACTTTTTTTTTTTTTTTTTGGGTAACACAATGATGAGACAAAGCTTTTTGACCTTATGCTTAATAGCTTGTTCTGTCCGTCTTTGAAACGAAATACGTCACTAATTCTGCGTACCAGGGATCCGGCAGTTTGTTGATGGGTTTGTGGTGGTATGTGGCATTAGATGGCTACGCACACGTCATGTAACTCGCGTTAACAACGGGCCACTGTTTTGTGTACGCGGTTACTACCCCCATTAGCGACCCAGATGACTTCCATAGGGCGAATTTTGTAGCCGAGACATCAACGTGAGTTCATTCTGATACTAAAATGGCTCTGAGCACTATGGGACTCAACTGCTGAGGTCATTAGTCCCCTAGAACTTAGAACTAGTTAAACCTAACTAACCTAAGGACATCACAAACATCCATGCCCGAGGCAGGATTCGAACCTGCGACCGTAGCGGTCTTGCGGTTCCAGACGGGAGCGCCTTTAACCGCACGGCTACTTCGGCCGGCCATTCTGATACTCCTGAAACCACTGTAGCACAGTTCGTGCTCCGAGTATAGGTCAGTTGTACTGCTGAAAGATGATACAGTGTCGGGGTAGAGATCAAGCATGAAGGGAAGCAGCTGTTTCGTTGCTGTCAGCGTATCGTCGGTTACTACCGTAGGTCCTATGAAAGCGCAGAATGTTTCTCGTAGCATAATATTGCTTCCACCAGCCTGCATCAGTGGCGCTCTGCACGTTTCGAGCCGCCGTTCTCCTAGATGACAGCATCTGGGAAGACGACCAGCGACCTAGTGTAGCAAAAATGTGATACATCCGAAGAGCCGACACGTTTCCATTGGTCAACGGTTGAATCCCGTGCCCACTGCGATCGTAATTGCCCATGTCATCTGGTCAACATGTGAACACGTAGGGGTGGTCTGCTGCGAAGCTCAATGTTCAACAATGTACGATGAACGGGGCGCTCCGCAACACTTGTGCGTGCACCAGCATTTTGCTCTTTCGGCAGAGACGCCGCAGATCACCATCTATCCTACTTTACAGAGCAGACAAGACGCCGAACCCCACGTCCGGTGAAGAGTCGTTAACCTCGAACCATTTAGCGCCTATTCGTAGCTTCACTGGCCTTGTACCTGTGTCCGTGAATGCATTCGACCAGCTTTCTAGATATTCGTTCCCAGGCTCTGTATGATGAGACAAAGCGTTTTGACCTTATGCTTAATAGCTTGTTCTGTCCGTCTTTGAAACGAAATACGTCACTAATTCTGCGTATCAGGTATCCGGTAGTTTGTTGATGGGTTTGTGGTGGTATGTGGCATTATGTGGCTACGCACTTGTGAAAGTCGCTTATCTCAATAGATTTCCCCATTTTCAGCCCATCTCTTGGCTAGGGTGGACCAGCGTGCGTCTCCACTGCACTTACATACTTTTGTTCCTGCGTCACGTGCCCGCAATGCCATCAGGCACCATCCAACGCCGCGCTTGGCCAAAGCCGTCATTTTTTGGCATATTACTGTATATAATACACTCCTGGAAATGGAAAAAAGAACACATTGACACCGGTGTGTCAGACCCACCATACTTGCTCCGGACACTGCGAGAGGGCTGTACAAGCAATGATCACACGCACGGCACAGCGGACACACCAGGAACCGCGGTGTTGGCCGTCGAATGGCGCTAGCTTCGCAGCATTTGTGCACCGCCGCCGTCAGTGTCAGCCAGTTTGCCGTGGCATACGGAGCTCCATCGCAGTCTTTAACACTGGTAGCATGCCGCGACAGCGTGGACGTGAACCGTATGTGCAGTTGACGGACTTTGAGCGAGGGCGTATAGTGGGCATGCGGGAGGCCGGGTGGACGTACCGCCGAATTGCTCAACACGTGGGGCGTGAGGTCTCCACAGTACATCGACGTTGTCGCCAGTGGTCGGCGGAAGGTGCACGTGCCCGTCGACCTGGGACCGGACCGCAGCGACGCACGGATGCACGCCAAGACCGTAGGATCCTACGCAGTGCCGTAGGGGACCGCACCGCCACTTCCCAGCGAATTAGGGACACTGTTGCTCCTGGGGTATCGGCGAGGACCATTCGCAACCGTCTCCATGAAGCTGGGCTACGGTGCCGCACACCGTTAGGCCGTCTTCCGCTCACTCCCCAACATCGTGCAGCCCGCCTCCAGTGGTGTCGCGACAGGCGTAAATGGAGGGACGAATGGAGACGTGTCGTCTTCAGCGATGAGAGTCGCTTCTGCCTTGGTGCCAATGATGGTCGTATGCGTGTTTGGCGCCGTGCAGGTGAGCGCCACAATCAGGACTACATACGACCGAGGCACACAGGGCCAACACCCGGCATCATGGTGTGGGGAGCGATCTCCTACACTGGCCGTACACCACTGGTGATCGTCGAGGGGACACTGAATAGTGCACGGTACATCCAAACCGTCATCGAACCCATCGTTCTACCATTCCTAGACCGGCAAGGGAACTTGCTGTTCCAACAGGACAATGCACGTCCGCATGTATCCCGTGCCACCCAACGTGCTCTAGAAGGTGTAAGTCAACTACCATGGCCAGCAAGATCTCCGGATCTGTCCCCCATTGAGCATGTTTGGGACTGGATGAAGCGTCGTCTCACGCGGCCTGCACGTCCAGCACGAACGCTGGTCCAACTGAGGCGCCAGGTGGAAATGGCATGGCAAGCCGTTCGACTACATCCAGCATCTCTACGATCGTCTCCATGGGAGAATAGCAGCCTGCATTGCTGCGAAAGGTGGATATACACTGTACTAGTGCCGACATTGTGCATGCTCTGTTGCCTGTGTCTATGTGCCTGTGGTTCTGTCAGTGTGATCATGTGATGTATCTGACCCCAGGAATGTGTCAATAAAGTTTCCCCTTCCTAGGACAATGAATTCACGGTGTTCTTATTTCAATTTCCAGGAGTGTATATAAAAGAACCAAGAAGGAACAATGAGAGTGGGAGACCCAGAACGAAGTGCTAGAATTAAACAGGGTGTAAGACAGGGGTTGTAGTCTTTCGGCTCTGCTGTTTGATCTATATATGGAAGAAGCAATGACGCAAATAAAATTAAGGTTCAAGAGTGGAATTAAAATTAAAGGTTAAATGACGTAAGTGACAAAATTCGCTGAAGACATCACTATCCTCACTGAAACCGAAGGAGTACTGTAAGATCTGCTCTATGTAATGAACAGTCTAATGAGTACAGGATATGGACTGAGAGCAAAGCGAAGTAATACGAAAGTAATGAGAAGCAGCAGAGATGAGAACAGCGAGGAACTTATCACGATTGATGATCACGATATAGATGTATAGATAAAGTTAACGCAGCAAAATAACCGACGACGGACGGAGCAAGGTAGACATAAAAAAAAAAAACAGACTAGCAATGGCAAAAAGAGTGTTCCTGTCCAAGAGAAGTCTACTGGTATCATGTATAGTCCTTAAGTAGAGGAAGAAAATTCTGAAAATGTATGTTGGGAACACGGCATCGTATGGTAGTGAATCATGGACTATGACAACACCGGAACAGAACAGCATCGAAGAGTTTTAGATGTGGTGCTGCAGAAGAATGTCGAAAATTAAGTGGTCTGATTAGGTAAGGCATGTGAGGTCTCTGCGCAGAATCAGCGAGGGATGGAATATATGGAAAAGAGTGGCAAGAAAAAGGGACATCTGTTAAGACATAAGGAAATAACCTGTATGGTGCCAGATGGAGCTGTAGAGGGCAAAACCCTTAGGGAAAGACAGAAACCGACATACATGCAATAGATAACTGAGGACGTAGGTTGCAAGTGGTACTCAGAGGTGACAAGTTTGGCACAAATAAAGAAAGCAAGTAGTATGCTTCTTTATGTCTCTAACTTTCATCTTCTAAATAATTAAAGTATTTAAAATCAGTTCTATCCAAAACCGGCCTGTCGCTAAACAAACCAAAGAACAACTGTACAATATTTTATTTTTTTCTATTTTTCAGCAGCACTAGCCTGTCGTGACCAATATTATCGCCAGTTGTCGTTGCTCATGCATCCTCTTGCCTCCCATGGCACACCCGCATATTGCGGGGCTCGCCACAGGATATAGCTTCTGCACCATATTAGTATGAATATTGGTACATAAATCATCCCCTTTTATTCTTACTTGTAGTTGGACTCCCGCTCGTCAGTATTTGATGATCCTGTCCCTATCTTTATGATGTACTCGAGGATTCCTCGCCGACAATCGTCCTAGGCGATCTATCACATATGTTCTCGCTAAGACGAAGCGCTACTATTTCAGCTGCTGAATCGGCTCAACCAGACCACAAGTTGGGTCTATTGTATATTGATATTTACATGAAACTATCACCAAAAATGTATACAGTATTTTCTCAAAATTGCCCGCATCTCGTGGTCGTGCGGTAGCGTTCTCGCTTCCCACGCCCGGGTTCCCGGGTTCGATTCCCGGCGGGGTCAGGGATTTTCTCTGCCTCGTGATGGCTGGGTGTTGTGTGCTGTCCTTAGGTTAGTTAGGTTTAAGTAGTTCTAAGTTCTAGGGGACTGATGACCATAGATGTTAAGTCCCATAGTGCTCAGAGCCATTTTTTTCTCAAAATTACTAGCCTCTAGCCAGACGTTTTAGGAACACTGCATACATAAGCCCAATTATCCATTTTAATGAACTCTTCATAACATTCCTACAACGAATTGTTATCATGTCTGTAGGTGAGACTAATAACTACAAGATCAGCGTGTACCTTTCTTAAGCCCTTATAATATACTTCCTTATAATATAGTTCAAACTTCGTAAACGCTCTTAATTACCACGTATATTATCATTTTCTTCTGCATATATTTTTATCATTACTGTGCTACCGTACTTATTTCGCATACAATAAAGTAATGCAAAGCTTCTTACCAAGCTCTCCATCACGACCGTAACGAGGCTGCATAACATCCGTCATACTTGCCCTAACATTCACTTCTCGTACGTGTCCCCTCAAATTTATAGTATAAAGTACCTCCAAATAATATTTTATATTCCACATTAATAAAATGCACGAGGGGAAGTTGGAAAATAAGTTTCCCCTGTCGACTGTGATCAAAGTTGTGTGTTCAAATGGTTCAAATGGCTCTGAGCACTATGGGACTTAACATCTGTGGTCATCAGTCCCCTAGAACTTAGAACTACGTAAACCTAACTAACCTAAGGACATCACTCACATCCATGCCCGAGGCAGGACTCGAACCGGCGACGTAGTGGTCACGCGGTTCCAGACTGAAGCGCCCTCAACCGCACGGCCACACCGGCCGACAAAGTTGTGTGTTAAAGGAAAAAGGGAAATGAGACATTAAAGATAAAACATATCTTTATTTTTCTACATAATTTCCAAGTACATTGAGGCATTTGTCATAAAGCTTCATGAGCTTCAAAAAGCCTTCAAGGAAAAAATTAGGGCGTTGCATACGGAAGAAGCGTTGAACGGTTTGTTTGACGTCAGCATTGCTGCCAAAGCGCCTTCCGCCTAGAGTCTCCTTCAAAGCAGGGAACAGATGGAAGTCACTTGGTGCGAGATCCGGACTGTAAGGTGGATGGTGTAGGCGCCCCCAACCAAGAATTGCAATACGGTTTTGCGTTGCCGTCGCCGTGTGTGGTCTCACATTGTCATCCAACAGCAGAACTCCAGATCTGAGAAGGCCAGGCCGCTTATTCCGGATCACCTCTTTCAATTTCGATAGAGTGGCATATTACCGCGCAGCATTGATGGTTGCACTCTCCAGAAAGTCCAGCAGCAAAACTCTTTTGGCGTCCCAGAAAACGGTGAGTAGCAAAAAAATGGTTCAAATGGCTCTGAGCACTATGGGACTCAACTGCTGAGGTCATTAGTCCCCTAGAACTTAGAACTACTTAAACCTAACTAACCTAAGGACATCACAAACATCCATGCCCGAGGCAGGATTCGAACCTGCGACCGTAGCGGTCTTGCGGTTCCAGACTGCAGCGCCTTTAACCGCACGGCCACTTCGGCCGGCTCGGTGAGTAGCACTTCACCTGCAGACGGAGTGCTTTTGAACTTCTTTCGGACAGGTGATGACGGATGTTTCCACTCCCTGGATGCGGCCTTCGATTCGGGCGTGTAATGGTGGACCCACGTTTCATCCTCCGTCACACTCTGAAACAGGTCATTACCAGATTCATGGTAACGCACGAGCTGTTCCAGGCTGAACGCCATGCATTGTTCCATGTGTGTCGGGGTCACTTGGCCGGGCACCCATCGTGCTGACACCTTCATGTATCGATGAATGTCGTGGATGATCTTGTCAGCTCGCTCATGTCCGATTCCAAGTTCTGCTGCTACTCCATCGGTGGTGGTACGCCGGTTCGCTTTGATGATGTCATCAACCCTCCTGACATACGCATCTGCAGTGGCCGTGCGCGTCCGTCCAGGTCTCGGTATGTCCTGCACTTACTGACGCCCATCACTGAATTGCTGCCACCATCTCCGCACCATTTGCCTCTACATCACACCTGACCCATACACCTCAACAAGGCGGTTATGAACTTCTGTGCCTGATAATCCACGTACCCAATCATAGCGAATAACAGCTCTCACTTCCGCCTTTGAGCACGACTCCAAAACGCACCTGCTCTCCATAGCTCCAGGAAAAGACTGAGCAGCTGGCCTCGCTTTGCGCAGGCGCTGGGACAGCGCCATCTGCTGGATCGCCGTCGACCTCTACCCAATGGTGTATCAGGTGTATCGGTGTCTTGCACGTGCGCGTTCACCTGCCGTGTGGTCTTTCGCCCATATCACACAACTCTGCCCGCAGTCGACAGGGGAAAATCATTTTCCAACTCCCCTTCGTAAATACAGATACTTCAGTACATGCTTATAGTATCACTGGTGTTGTTATCCCACTCCCATCTACTTCTTACACGATCTGAGTCCGGATATAGAATAACATTTATAGCATGTAAATACGTTTTTTCCATCATTACAATAATTTATTCCTCCATTCCACTATAACTATGCTGTGTTCAAGTCCCAGGTCCATGTTGTAAATAACTTATGTTCAACTTATTCTTTATATGACCGTAAGGGGAATACAATGGAGGGAATAAACCTGCCTTTCCACTCACGCGTTCATTGTTATGGCTTAATATATCTACAGACACTCCAAGACAAAAAAAAAAAGAAAGGAAAAAAACTACATATCACGAAGAAATTAACCGAATGGAATGGAAATCAGTTGATGCGATGCACAAGTACAGACAAACAAATGGTAATAATTTCCGAAAAATTGGATAATTAAGGCAAGAGAAGAAAGCTCCACAAATTGAGCAAGTCAATTACGCTTAGGTCCACCTCTGCCCTTTATGTAAGCAGACACGTCTTCGGCGTGGGAACTCACTGAACGGAGTACAAATGTCTTCATGTATGAGTCCGAAATGGACCCCACTGACGAGCGACGATATGGCTGGAGAAGTCCCAGACAGCGGTGGAATACCAAACTCACGGTCGCCCGCCATACGGCCCGACAACCTGGAGTGATGGTCTGAAGTGGCTTCGTTTTCATACAGGTAGAAGGAACCTTTTGCTTTTTCATCCGCGACACTCTTACACCATAGCGGAATGTCGACGATACTCTACGCCCCATTCTGTTGCCCTTCATGCCTGGGCTTCCATTTCAGCAAGATAATGCCCGCCCCCACACGGTGAGAGTTAAACTGCTTGTTTTCGTACTTGACAAACCCCACCTTGGTCAGCAAAGTCGCCGGATCTCTATCCAATTGAGAAAGTTTGGAACTTTATGGGCAGGGCCGTCCAACTGTAACACCATTATCGATGGTAAGTAGGTCATGCTATGTAATTAGGCCTATGTGTATTTAACTATGAAGTGATTCTTCTGAACTAGCTAAGATCTTTGAATTGTAAGAGGGAAAGTGGAAGTTTATGATGTTTATATTGTAAAGATTTAATAATGTTTAAAAATAATAAAACTTCATAAAATATGTGCGATCATAAAAGAGAAATTGTACTTTGAATACTGGTTCATACTAGGGAAATTGTATGATATAACTTAAAAGATGTAGGGAACACCCTCTGCTACGAAAGGAGTTTGGTGCGCGGGAAAAGGTCGATTTGGCGGTCAATCTGGGCGGCAAGAGAGAGATCACATTACGCAGTCAGTGGCCAGCAGTTGTGCAGTCAACACCGTAGGTGTCAAGTGAGGCCTTCGGAAGCCGATTTATGTTGAAATTCCCTCGGATTTGGTTTCGACTGTAATATGGTGCTCTTGTATTATGGAATGGCGCTGAAATCACTAATATATCGCCA
The DNA here is from genome assembly GCF_023898315.1 of Schistocerca nitens. Classification (NCBI taxonomy): domain Eukaryota; kingdom Metazoa; phylum Arthropoda; class Insecta; order Orthoptera; family Acrididae; genus Schistocerca; species Schistocerca nitens. Next base: position 34,072,080 of record NC_064620.1, on the reverse strand, counting down.
AGAAGAAATTTGGGAAGAGCCTTGAACTGCAAGAAGTGAGATCAGATAGCCGCCACGTGCTTGCCACCACTATTGCGCCACTGCTACGCCAACTTCAGGAAATCATATGTGTATCTTAGTATGGATTAGTATGTTTGTGTGTGTTCTTTCAATAATAATTTCAGTGATGAAAATATGTGTTTGAACTTTGAAATTGCTATGATCATGAAACCTATGCAGGGTACTATCCTAAAGGTGGTAAAGACCGAGTTCTGAATAATCAGTGATTTGTTTCTACTTTGAATGCGCCAAAGTTTCAGTGCTAAAGTGTATAAATGATGCTAGTTAAATCACCTGATTCGCAGGTAATGAAAGGGGCACATAATTTGAATTTTCATGAAACTTAACTATGTTGTGACCATTACTAGGAACTAATTTCTGAAGTTTTATTTGAAAATATAAATTTAGTGAATTGCTATATAGTCTTGAAATATAAACAAATTCAAGTGGGGTGAGAAATCCACATTAGCGTAATGCAATGTCTCTGAAATAGTTACAGAGAGCAAATGACAGTCTATGGGCCCCCACTACATTCTTTTCCATTATGGGAAAGTCGAACTAAAGATTGTTTTTTTTGTTGCTATTTAAAAGAAATCTGTGACATTGCTAATAATGAAGGCATAATAAGTATAGATGTAGGATTATTTAATTTCATTTGTGGTCTGTATGTGTCAGCTGAAATTAGAACTCTTTCCACGCCCAATTTCAGTCCAGTGTATCTTTAGTAACATCTTGATGTTAAATTAATATTGAACTAATTAATGATTACAATAGTAACTTTTATTACTATGAGTGAAATATTATTTAGTTCTCTATGTTTGCTGGTTTGCGTAAAAAGCTATCTACTGCTAACCACTACATAGTTCGTTCGGTAGTTGTGAGTATCCATTGCACTGTTTAAAAGGAGGATTAATGGAGGTCTCTTCATCAATCCATGCTCATTTTTCTTTAAACTTAAAGTTTCAAAATATTATGCCTAAATAGGCTGGCGACCGTTTAGTATTTCATTTACGTGAACTTTGCTACTTTCATTAGTTACAAAATTAAACTCTTTCACCTTTCTATTAACCGCCACTGTCACGAAATTAAAGTTCGATACCCTCTATCCATAAGGTTAACATATGGTCAATAATTCTAAATTCCTCTCAGGGAGTAACGCTTAGTTGTATGTTACCGTCATATTTAGCATAACGTACGTACAGGTGTTGTACAACCAGCTCAGGATTTTGACGATCTAATGCGTCAATTGGACAGACTTCGGCACGATACCCTCACGAGGACATCAAAGGAGCTTATCAACCAATAACAAACCGAGTTACTGCTAGCATAAGGGCCAGAGGTGGACCAACGCGTTACTGACTTGGTCAGTTTGTGAAGTTCTTTCTCTTGAATAAATCAATATTTCTGAAATTATAATCATTTGTTCTTCCATATACGTACATCACAGTTACCGATTTTCACCAAATTCAGATAATTCATTTGTGGCACATGTTTTCTTGTCTTTCCTTTTTTTCTTCGCAGTGTTTCTATAAATAAATGCCGGCCGGAGTGGCCGTGCGGTTCTAGGCGCTACAGTCTGGAACCGAGCGACCGCTACGGTCGCAGGTTCGAATCCTGCCTCGGGCATGGATGTGTGTGATGTCCTTAGGTTACTTAGGTTCAATTAGTTCTAAGTTCTAGGCGACTGATAACCTCAGAAGTTAAGTCGCATAGTGCTCAGAGCCATTTGAACCATTAATAAATGTGACGGAAATCAGGACAGTCTTTTTGATACGCTCTGTTTTACTTGAATCACATGCACTTGAGGATTTACATTACAAACTTATAATAGCAACGTTTCCGATCCCGATACACGTTCTACCACACATTAATCAAAACAGTAGATGTATACTGAATAGTTAACGCTTTGGTTTACTGAGATTTAAGAAAAATCAAAAACTTCATATGTAATGATAAGGTGTGTTGAACAGTCGACTCAGCGTTTACAAAATACCCATCCTAACATACTTAATATTCGCTGTCATGTATGTACATGTAATTTTAAGTATCAGATTAGTACATATTACAAATTACATTACATATAACTTTAACACATTGCAGCAATTTTACAATGGTTTTCCTAGCACGGTAGGATCTATTTTCCTTTGAATTAGCATTGATAACTCAGTGAATATAGAGTTTACGCTTTTTTTCGTTGTATGAAGTAATATAGTTTTCAGCATTTGGATTTTGTACATTCACTTTTTTTCTTGGCAACGGGCTCTAACATTTCCTTACGTTTACACGACATGTATTTTACTCGTGTTATTTATTTACTAATTTAGGGCCTTGTTCGCGTAGACTGTATGGACAGTAAAGATTTTTCATTCGTTTTTACTTAATCAAATTTTTATATTGTTTACAACTTGCTACACCTTATAGGCCTTTAAGGCCATATAAGAATGGTCTTTTCCGAATGTACTTCTGATCAAAGTGCGATTTTGTTAATCATACCTTTTGCGTTCGTGTGGAGATATTGCCACAGCATATTTCATCGCATAACAAATATTACTTTGTGTCTCAGTGAAAAAATAAAGAGTAAAATACTAGTAGAAGTAAGATGTAAAATACCAATTTTCATAAATTCAACTTCAAATATTTTAACGCAACGAAATAATTTCTTAAAAATTTTCATCCCCTATTGCACTCCCTTATGGGTTGAATTTCCAGAAACACTGAAACAAGAACTTTTTTTTATTTCTAACAGAGGAGTCAGTTGCCCATTAACATAGATATATCCTTCAAATCAGGTGTAGTTCTTTAGTAATTATTTATTTGCAACAGAATTTCTAAAAATAGTGAAACAATTTTTTTTAATTTTCTGTCTACAAAACCAAATACCAGTTTTCGTAGTTACAGCTTCAAAATTCCCTTTATAGCGGCATACTTTCAAAAACCATTTCATCCCCTTTTTAATTTCCTTAGGAGTGGAATTTCGGACAATCCCTTCTAAATGATTCCTACAGTATAAGATCCACATCCTCTGCAAACTTCAAATTTCTATCCTTAGCGGTTTGAGCTGGGCTATTACGAGTCAGTGAATCCGTATGACCCCATTTCACCCTATCAGGTGTTGACTTACCAAAAACAGTGAAATGCATATTTTTCATGTCTAATCGAGAAGCCAAATACCATTTTTCAAAAAATTGGCTTTAAAGATGTTTTAGCAATGAAATATTTTCGCAAAACGTTTCACCACCTCTTTCATCCCCTTAGGGATTGAAATTTCCAAAAACAGTGAAACAGTTATTTTTTTACTTCCAACTGAAAAGCCAAATTTAAATTTTCATAGACTTAGCTTAAAATGTGTTCATAACAAAATATTTTCATATAAAAATTCGTCCACTATTTCAGTCCCTTAGGAGTTCAATTTCCAAAAACACTGAAACACGAATTAATTTGTAACCTACAAGTCCAGCACCGATGTTGATAGTTCAGCTTTAAAAATACTTTAATTATTCTATAATAATGATATATTTGCAAAACAAGCTTTTAGCCACTGTTTCACTCTCATAGGATTAAATTTCCAAAAATACTGAAACACGTATATGTCTGTTTGTGACCGAGAAACCTAATATCAGTTTTCGTAGGTCTAGCTTCTAAATTGCCTTAATAGCTACATAAAAATCATTCATCCCCTGTTTCACCCAAATAGGGTTGAAATTTCGAAAAATCCCTTCTTAAACTACGCCTATAGTATAAGCATACCGTCTCTAAATTTTAAGTTTCTGTCCTTAGCGGTTTGGGCTGGGCAGTAATGAGTCAGTCAATCAGTCAATTAGGACATTGCCTTGTGTATACAGAGGTTTCGTTCTGTACAAAACAAACAATGACACACTGTTAAATATTGGTTTATTTGTTATTAGATCGTACATTTTTACTACACATAATACGAAAAATACTGAGCTGTGGCTCTGAAAATGTTAGTTTCCAGCCGCAACTCATGTTCCTTGATACTACACAATCAGTGACCTCGTGGAGGGTAACATCACTACTTAGTAAACCTGAATTTTGATTGTAAACTCTGAGGTTCTGCTTTAAGACATTTGCACTCATCCAACACAAATTTTTCTGCGTACTGTCTTAAATGAATCCACAGTATTCACACTTTTTCATTCAGCACAATGTAGTAATTACACTTGTAACAGTAGTTTCAGTTCCAGAGACTTGTGGAGTGCTCCTAAATTCTACTTACAGCAGAGAGAATAGTCTTATATAACAAGTTGTTTTAATGGTGGAACATTTAAATGGATTACTGTCCGAAAGAAGATGGGGTAGCTCGGTCGTATCAGACGCTGCGAAACTCTTTCAGCTCGCAGCTTCTGGCTGTCTGTTATAGGGCCTGTCCCTTGGGAGTGCAGCGGCCCTGTTTCTCGGAGTTTGTCCTGTGTCAGTTACAGTCCCGCTGAGAAGGCGAGCAGCAGTCACAGACAACGGAAAACTTTCAGAGGCACGGCCCCTATCACAAGTGTACAGAGACAACCGGTTAGAGCATCATCAGCAATGTTTTTATTTTCAGCGAACAAAGGTTAATTCATCTTTTTGTAAATGAGAGGAACTAAAGTTAGTTTGTATAGTGAAAATAAAAATTTAAATACCTGAATTTCAAAGAAAGGCATCTACTGACTACGAGACTTGTTTCAAGATTTATAGGTCTGCGTAAAATGCTCACACTCTGCTATTCAGCTAGGCAAATGCAAGTTCAACTGGACATAGCGTGAATTAGCAAAATTGTGGACTTAGAGGTAAGGTTACCAGCACAAAATCTTACTGGGAAGTTTTTCTGAACATGGTTCAGTGGCGTGGGTGGTTCATTATACAGTCTACTGGTGATGGGATAACATTCGTTTAAAAATAAAAATGGAGGAGGTAAGGGAAGTTTAGATTGACAAAACTTGATTTTTTGTTGACATATGGACAAACGGAAGTATGCAAACTTTCAATTGTTTATAAATATAATTAATTACTTCCAAGATTAGTTAAAAATTAATGTTCCCATTTGCGTTTTCACCACTTCATTGCCATCTTTAGAAGTGATTCATTAATTCCAGTTAATTGAACATCATGAAGTCTTATAAAAATGTCCATCACGTCGTCATATTTTAAATGAGATACGGATTGTTGTATACCTTGTCGACGCTAGTAGCGAATAAATCACATCAGAAGATGGCAATCAAATGGTGATAAATATAGTATTAATAACCAAACTTTTAAAGGGTCTAGGACGTAATTTATAAAGTGAATTTTTGAATGCCTAAGAAGTAAATTAACCTAGAAGGACATCAGGAAAAGGAAGAGCAGTAACATAAACAAGTAGTAGTAACTACCCAGAAAGTGGAGAAAGATTACAACGTCACAACATAGCTCGCAGCAATTATTCGGCGATGTTACACAATACAAAGACAGCCACGACCTCTTCTCCAAACACAATGCCGATAACCAAATTACAATACAAAGAGTTCTCAAAACATGTAACTCAAGCGTGGACTGGGAAATCATTGAAAACAAAATCAACTGTGTTCGTTTCAAAGGAAACACCACAAGATTTACCTTAAGCGACTTTCGGAAATGGCAGAAAGCATAAATTGGGAGTGTGTAACACAGACTGGAACCGCCGAACCTAAAATACGAGTCCATTGTCTTACCACTGCGCCAACTCGCTAGGTCGAACTTGTCAGATCATAAGAAATGGTCTACTGCGTGAGAACATAGAGTAAAAGATTTCGAACATACGAACGGGAAGAGTGTGCATGCAAGTAAAATCAAAACGCTACTCACACATATAGAACCACAGGCTCAACGAAACACCACCCACAGGCATTACCGTGTAAGAGCGCTGTTCCCAATTACAAATCAGGGCGAATAACTAATACTGATTTACAAATCAATATTTTAAGAAGCATCAAAATAGCTTGAAATATACCGACGCGAAAATATATAGTGAATTATGGTGTTGAGAGTGGGATAGAGTATCTGAATAATACTATCTATGAAATGGACTGACTATCTTAATTTTTTTGTAATATATAGCGTAAAACTGAATTGCACAAATGACTAAACCGATTTCAACAAATGTTGATTAGTGGTCAGGTTCTCTGTACGATATAGAATTGATACTGAGTGCGTTAATCAAATAAACAATTAAAACGGTTCCATAAATACAACATAGCCTATGAAATCAATCGCAAAAGCAATGAAACATCGCTATTAGTTTATAGAACAAATATCGATTCCTATACCTGAAAATAGATGTGGTTTTCCATGTGAATTTGTGACTGAAACAACTGCTTGGATTTTTGCTCTTTTAAGTACAGTCAGTCAAAACCATCACTAAGATTATTTGTTCTTTATTAAAGAGTAAACCTAATTAATGTAGTTTCATATGACGGAGGATCGCTTCAGCTGAATATTTCTATTAAACATACACATGATGTGTCGAAAAACCACTGGATATGGTACAAATGGACGTTGTTGTTGTTGTTGTTGTTGTGGTCCTCAGTCCTGAGACTGGTTTGATGCAGCTCTCCATGCTACTCTATCCTGTGCAAGCTTCTTCATCTCCCAGTACCTACTGCAACTTACATCCTTCTGAATCTGCTTAGTGTATTGATCTCTTGGTCTCCCTCTACGATTTTTACCCTCCACGCTGCACTCCAATGCTAAATATGTGATCCCTTGATGCCTCAAAACATGTCCTACCAACCGATCCCTTCTTCTAGTCAAGTTGTGCCACAAACTTCTCTTCTCCCCAATCCTATTCCATACCTCCTCATTAGTTACGTGATCTACCCACCTTATCTTCAGCATTCTTCTGTAGCACCACATTTCGAAAGCTTCTATTCTCTTCTTGTCCAAACTGGTTATCGACCATGTTTCACTTCCATACATGGCTACACTCCATACAAATACTTTCAGAAACGACTTCCTGACACTTAAATCTATGCTCGATGTTAACAAATTTCTCTTCTTCAGAAACGATTTCCTTGCCATTGCCAGTCTACATTTTATATCCTCTCTACTTCGACCATCATCAGTTATTTTACTCCCTAAGTAGCAAAACTCCTTTACTACTTTAAGTGTCTCATTTCCTAATCTAATCCCCTCAGCATCACCCGATTTAATGTGACTACATTCCATTATCCTCGTTTTGCTTTTGTTGATGTTCATCTTATATCCTCCTTTCAAGACACTGTCCATTCCGTTCAACTGCTCTTCCAAGTCCTTTGCTGTCTCTGACAGAATTACAATGTCATCGGCGAACTTCAAAGTTTTTACTTCTTCTACATGAATTTTAATGCCTACTCCGAATTTTTCTTTTGTTTCCTTTACTGCTTGCTCAATATACAGATTGGATAACATCGGGGAGAGGCTACAACCTTGTCTCACTCCTTTCCCAACCACTGCTTCCCTTTCATGCCCCTCGACTCTTATAACTGCCATATGGATTCTGTACAAATTGTAAATACCCTTTCGCTCCTTGTATTATACCTCTGTCACCTTCACAATTTGAAAGAGAGAATTCCAGTTACCGTTGTCAAAAGCTTTCTCTAAGTCTACAAATGCTAGAAACGTAGGATTGCCTTTTCTTAATCTTTCTTCTAAGATAAGTCGTAAGGTTAGTATTGCCTCACATGTTCCAACATTTCTACGGAATCCAAACTGATCTTCCCCGAGGTCCGCTTCTACCAGTTTTTCCATTCGTCTGTAAAGAATTCGCGTTAGTATTTTGCAGCTGTGACTTATTAAGCTGATAGTTCGGTAATTTTCACATCTGTCAACACCTGCTTTCTTTGGGATTGGAATTATTATATTCTTCTTGAAGTCTGTGGGTATTTCGCCTGTCTCATACATCTTGCTCACAAGATGGTAGAGTTTTGTCATGAATGGCTCTCCCAAGGCCATCAGTAGTTCTATTGGAATGTTGTCTACTCCCGGGGCCTTGTTTCGACTCAGGTCTTTCAGTGCCCTGTCAAAATCTTCACGCAGTATCTTATCTCCCATTTCATCTTCATCTACATCCTCTTCCATTTCCATAATATTGTCCTCAAGTACATCGCCCTTGTATAAACCCTCTATATACTCCTTCCACCTTTCTGCCATCCCTCCTTTGCTTAGAACTGGGTTGCAATCTGAGCTCTTGATATTCATACAAGTGGTTCTCTTCTCTCCAAAGCTCTATGTAAGTTTCTTGTAGGCAGTATCTATCTTACCCCTAGTGAGACAAGCCTCTACATCCTTACATTTGTCCTCTAGCCATCCCTGCTTCGCCATTTTGCACTTCCTGTCGATCTAATTTTTGAGACGTTTGTATTCGTTTTTGCCTGCTTCATTTACTGCATTTTTATATTTTCTCCTTTCATCAATTAAATTCAATATTTCTTCTGTTACCCAAGGATTTCTATTAGGCCTCGTCTTTTTACCTACTTGATCCTCTGCTGCCTTCACTACTTCATCCCTCAGAGCTACCCATTCCTCTTCTACTGTATTTCATTCCCCCATTCCTGTCAATTGTTCCCTTATGCTCTCCCTGAAACTCTGTACAACCTCTGGTTCTTTCAGTTTATCCAGGTCCCATCTCCTTAAATTCCCACCTTTTTGCAGTTTCTTCAGTTTCAATCGTCAATTCATAACCAATAGATTGTGGTCAGAAACCACATCTGCCCCTGGAAATGTCTTACAATTTAAAACCTGGTTTCTAAATCTCTGTCTTACCATTATATAATCTATCTGATACCTTTTAGTATCTCCAGGATTCTTCCAGGTATACAACCTTCTTTTATGATTCTTGAACCAAGTGTTAGCTATGATTAAGTTATGCTCTGTGCAAAATTCTATAAGGCGGCTTCCTCTTTCATTTCTTCCCCCCAATCCATATTCACCTATGTTTCCTTCTCTCCCTTTTCCTACTGACGAATTCCAGTCACCCATGACTATTAAATTTTCGTCTCCCTTCACTACCTGAATAATTTCTCTTATCTCGTCATACATTTCATCAATTTCTTCATCATCTGCAGAGGTAGTTGGCATATAAACTTGTACTACTGTAGTAGGCATGGGCTATGTGTCTATCTTGGCCACAATAATGCGTTCACTATGCTGTTTGTAGTAGCTAACCCGCACTCCTATTTTTTTATTCATTATTAAACCTGCTCCTGCATTACCCCTTTTTGATTTTGTATTTATAACCCTGTAATCACCTGACCAAAAGTCTTGTTCCTCCTGCCACCGAACTTCACTAATTCCCACTATATCTAACTTAACCTATCCATTTCCCTTTTTAAATTTTCTAACCTACCTGCCCGATTAAGGGATCTGACATTCCACGCTCCGATCCGTAGAATGCCAGTTTTCTTTCTCCTGATAACGACATCCTCCTGAGTAGTCCCCGGCCGGAGATCCGAATGGGGGACTATTTTACCTCTGGAATATTTTACCCAAGAGGACGGCATCATCATTTAATCATACAGTAAAGCTGCATGTCCTCGGGAAAAATTACGGCTGTAGTTTCCCCTTGCTTTCAGCCGTTCGCAGTACCAGCACAGCAAGGCCGTTTTGGTTAATGTTACAAGGCCAGATCAGTCAATCATCCAGACTGTTGCCCCTGTAACTACTGAAAAGGCTGCTGCCCGCCTTCAGGAACCACATGTTTGTCTGGCCTCTCAACAGATACCCCTCCGTTGTGGTTGCACCTACGGTACGGCCATCTGTATCGCTGAGGCACGCAAGCCTCCCCACCAACGGCAAGGTCCATGGTTCATGGGGGAAGAAATGGACGTATTTATCTCTAAAACCGTCTTACGCAGTGGTTCAGTGGATGAATTTCAAACAACAGATCGAAAGATCGTTCGATAAACCAGAGAGGCATTTCCTCCGACATGTGACTTTCAGTTATGACGATTTATTATGCAAAAGAGCCGCCATGTTCTTGGAAGATGCTCAGATTACGAAAATTTGAAGTGCACACATTATCACGATTTCAATAGCGATACTCCCCACAGTAAAATACACATCCCCATGATATCTGATTAGCGTCATTGGTGACAGCAGGCGACAGTCTTGTGTGTTAATAAAACTTCACCCTTACATTCGTGGATTTTGTAAAGACTTGTGCTCCCATTACTAAAAGAGTACGCTCAGAGGAAATTGTTCAGTCACACTACTAAGCAGATCTAAAGACAAGTGCAGAAAATAAATGACTGTAGCTTGCTGGCTAATGAAGTAACGCCTGGAGCTATTGAGTCACGCCAACGCAATTTTCTTGAACATTCACGATCGCCGCGATTTTCTCCTAGGTCTGGTGTAAATAAATATATTAGTGCTGCAATGGACAGTTTGCGAAAACATGACAACTTTTTAAAAAGTTAGTTACTGTAGGCATGAGTGGTGGTGACTGCATATTCTATGCGACACGTGTGCTAAGCTCCACTTTCCTTAAGAACCTGCTTATTACACAAAAACTACTCACCGAAATGGCAAGAAAATATTTGTATCCATTATGAGCAAACGATTGTTAAACTAGCACCCGCACTCCAGATTATAAACTTTTTCCGGTAGATATTATGTTTAACAGCTCATTACAAACAATGACGACTACACTTCAGGGAGTAGTCGTCGTACACATTAACACTGTGTGGTACCTTAAAAATCATGAACAACTCCGTAATCTACTTCAGAAAGATGACCACAAAGTACGTAGCGTAACATTTTTATGCAGAAAAATGGGGAGTATATATGGTATGAAGCAGGAGGACTTCAACTGTCTACAGTTCTTAAACTACTGAGTTTTTTGAGAAAATAAACACTAACTCAGTAAAGAATAATTAAAATGAAGTGGGCCGGCCGGTGTGGCCGGGCGGTTTTAGGCGATGCAGTCTGGAACCACGCAACCGCTACGGTCGCACGTTCGAATCCTGCCTCGGGCATGGATGTGTGTAATGTCCTTCGGTTAGTTAGGTTTAAGTAGTTCTAAGTTCTAGGGGACTGATGACCTTAGCGGTTAAGTCCCATAGTGGTCAGAGCCATTTGAACCAAAACGAAGTGGACTGTACGGTAATGAATTGCCAATTACCAACTCTACAGCAAGTGTAAGGCATGGTAGTGTTCTTCCTATGTTGAAGAAAATGTGAAAAACCTCTGTGGACTTATAAATTTGAGTCGTACACAAAGTGACAGTTATTGAACTATGCGAAAAAACCTAAATTAGTTACAAACTAAAGCGTGCATTCACTTTATTCAACATGTAAGCATCACTACAGATATTCGGATTTATATTATGACATGTTCGATATGCCTTCCATAATAAGCGCAGACGAATCCTCCTTAACCCGCTGAAGTGTCGGAACATCGATGCTGTCGATGACCTCCTGAATGGCTGTATTCAGCTCAGCAATGGTATAGGGGTTATTGCTGTACACCTTGTGTTTAGTATAGCTTCGATGGGGTCGAGCACCGTCTTGCATGAACCACATATTGTTGAAATCAGGGTCACTTTGAATAATGAGGATAAAATCGTCTTCCAAAACCTTCGTGTAGCACACAGTAGTCAGTAGGAGTATCACACCAATTATTCCGTGACCGGACACTGCGTCACCCGTTGAGGGTGAAGCGACTTCTCGATAGCGGAATACGGATTCTCAGCCCTACAAATGCACCAGTTCTGCTTATTGACGAACGCATCCAAATGGAAGTGGGCTTCGTCGCTACATCAAACCACACCTGTGCATACTAATTCCCATCATGCTCCGCGGCTAACCATGCACTTTGAACGTCCTAAGGCAAACCGTTCAGAAGTTATGACGAATTTATTTCACATAGTTCAATAACTGACACCCTGTATGATTCAAATTGCAGCTGCAGTCATAATTTGGTGAAAACATAAAGCTATTGACCTTTTAGTACACACTCGCTGCCCAAACACTTCCAACACCTCTCAGCCCGTCCTGCCCCGAACAACTTTCCTAAAATACCACAACGAAGACCTGTTTCTAGGACAGGTAGATGAGCTGGTATTCTTTCTGATTAAAGGTAAATGTTAACTGTATTTTAAATACATTAAGATCGTTGTATGTGCAGTTGTAGGGGGTAGTTACCAGGTAGACCTTTTAGACTACAAACACAAAGACACGTACAGGTAGTTTATGGGTAAAATTTATGCACTTTTATTTATAACTTTTCTTCAGTAGACATTATGTTTAACAGGTCATTACAAACAATGAAGACTTCAGTTCAGGCAATAGTCGTGGTTCACAGTGTTGAGTGGTACTTAAAATAAGTAAATAAATTAGTAAAATCAAAGTGAAGTAGAAATTAGAAAATAAATGAAAACTTGGTTTAGTTTAGAGAGTTACACACTGGCAAACAGCGGGTAGAGCAGCAGAGCAGAAGAGACAATGACCGTGAAGTCAGCAAGTTCCACATAAGCGGACGCTGTCCAGTCAGTCGTCAGGGCATCGCCCGACCGGCTCACGTGTTTCTCAGTTGTCACATGTGATCAAAGAAGACTCTTCGAGAAGCTTTTCAATGTGGCAAAAGAGGCAATGACCGGCTCACGTGTTTCTCAGTTGTCACATGTGATCAAAGGCCCTCGCCTATATTCCAAGAGCCAATGACCAACGTTAAGAAGATTCTTCGAGAAGCTTTTCAACGCGACAGAAGAGGCAATGACCGTGAAGTCGTTCACCTCCAGTGAGCTAAAGTGAATAAATACGCGAGACGCAGTGGGCCCGACAAGGAAGTAGCAGTCGTTTTCAGTCAGTTTTGGTGCTGAAGACCGTCATGCAAGAAGAGACTACATCATACACAGACGCACCAAGTCCGCCGCTGTAATGGAATAGCAAGCAGCAGCCTCGGCGCCAGAAGACAGAAGTTAAACGTATTTGAAGTCTGATCTTTACGTACCCGGGTGCCTCGTGAGGACGGGAAGGAGACGGCCTCACATCAGCAGTCACCTGTGAGCTGGGATGAAGATCTGACAGCCGAAGACTGGCAAGCGGGAGTCCGTTGTTCGAGTCCGGGACACTGGCCTTCCCCCGCCGCGCCGCTCCGCTGGCCGACGCACAAAACTGACACACGCAGCCGCTTAGAGAAGAGAAACACTGGGACGCCACATCCAAGGTATCACCGTCCGATTGCGACTTCGTTCTCAATAATTAAACGGGCCACAGCACGATGCGCGTCTCCAGTCAACTGGGCGAGACGGCGACACGGGATACACTCCGCCAGGCGTAATCTGACGCCGCCGCTGCCGCAGCAGAAGGCTTCGCAAACGACACAGATGCCGCTCTCCGAGCCAGAAAATCCAGTAAGCAAACAGTTGTACAAAACTTTCAATAAAAGTTATCTTATGTAAAAATGCTGTTTCATTCTACCTCATTCCCGAGCCAAGGAAGAACCCACTCTGCCCACGTGTTGTTAAGAGAGGAAAATTAATTTATTTAGTGGTTTCACCCTGACATAATGCTTTAGAATCTAATGCCCTTTGCAGTAATGCTCCTCCTGACAACTGACTAGCTTCAAAAGAGAAAACCCAGTTACATTTAGTAGCAGAACTGTTACAACAGTAACCTTAAAAAATCATGAACAACTCCATAAACTACTTCAAAAAGATGACACCAAAGTACGTAGAGTAACACTTTAATGCAGAAAAATGGGGTGTGTGTATGGTACAAATCAAGAGGACCTCAACTGGCTACAGTTCTTAAACTACTTAGTTTTTTGAGCAAATGAACACCAACTCAGTCAAGAATAATTTAAACGAAGTGGACTGTAGGGTAACAAATTGCCAACTAGCAACCGTTTAGTACACACTCGCTCCCCAAACACTTCCCCCTCCCCCCCTACCCCCGTCCTGCCCCCAACAATCCTCCCAAAATATCACAACGAAGACCTGTTTGTAGGACAGGACGTACAAGTGGTCAAGCTGGCAAGAGGTTTAACAGAAAGTATTTATGTTTCTCTTTTGACCTCACAATATTGTTTATCTAACTGTATAATTTACTTGGTTCATTGATTCGTAGCTTCTTTTATGTAGATGATTTTGACGCTAGTATGGACTTGCTGTCTTTACAAGCCTTCAATATCAGTCTTGCGTTATTTCTCGTGACTTCTTTTATTGACGTGCGGCGACTTTTAAGGAGGCTCGGATGAATACTGTTAGTTACACTCAAGGAGTGTCCATTATCAGCAACCCCTGTCTGCATATGTAGCGCCACCTGTCGGTTTTTAGCGAGTGAAGGGCCCACTGTTGGACAATCTGGAGATAACTGTACTCGGCTGACTTAAGGCCGGCGCAATGGCAGTACCACTTAGGGGTAGTTGCAAACGTCATCAATCCTGTAAAGGTCTTTTAACTTTTACTGCATTAACTACAGAAGTACAAGACAGCCTGCATTAAAGAATAACTTAATACTTGATCTTTATTTGTTTTGTTGTTGGTGGTGGTGATGTGGTCTTCGTTCAGAAGAATGGGTTGATGCAGCTCTCCCTGTGACTCTGTCCTGAGAAATCCTCTTAATCTCCGAATAATTACTACAACCTATATCCTTTCGAACTTTCTTACTGTAGTCACCTCTTGATTTCCCTCCAAAATTTTCAGCCCCACAATTCCCTCCAATACTAATTGTGATCCCTTGATGTCTTAGAGTGTGCCTTACTAACCGATTCCTTCTTTTATTCAACCTATGCAACAAACTTCTTTTCTGTACAATTATACTCAGTACCTCATCATTATTTACATGATCTATCAATCTAATCTTCAACATTCTTCTGTAGCACCACATTTTAAAAGCTTCTATTCTCTTCTCCTCCGAAATGTTTGTCGTCCACATTTCACTCCCATACATTGCTCTCCACTCCAAACAAATACCTTCAGAAAGGACTTCCTAATACTTAAATCTACAGGGTGATTCAAAAAGAATACCACAACTTTAGGAATTTAAAACTCTGCAACGACAAAAGGCAGAGCTAAGCACTATCTGTTGGCGAATTAAGGGAGCTATAAAGTTTCATTTAGTTGTACATTTGTTCGCTTGAGGCGCTGTTGACTAGGCGTCAGCGTCAGTTGATGCTAAGATGGCGACCGCTCAACAGAAAGCTTTTTGTGTTATTGAGTACGGCAGAAGTGAATCGACGACAGTTGTTCATCGTGCATTTCGAACGAAGTATAGTGTTAAACCTCCTGATAGGTGTTGTATTAAACGTTGGTATAAACAGTTTACAGAGAATGGGTGTTTGTGTAAAGGGAAAAGTTCTGGACGGCCGAGAACGAGTGATGAAAATGTAGCACGCATCCAGCAAGCATTTGTTCGCAGCCCAGGAAAATCGACTCGCAGAGCTAGCAGAGAGCTGCAAATTCCACAATCAACTGTATGGAGAGTCCTACGAAAAAGGTTAGTTATGAAACCTTATCGAGGCGATGGATCGGCCGCCAGGCAGCCCGTGACAGAGCACTCCATCACTGGCCTCCAAGAAGCCCTGATCTTACCCCCTGCGATTTTTTCTTATGGGGGTATGTTAAGGATATGGTGTTTCGGCCACCTCTCCCAGCCACCATTGATGATTTGAAACGAGAAATAACAGCAGCTATCCAAACTGTTACGCCTGATATGCTACAGAGAGTGTGGAACGAGTTGGAGTATCGGGCTGATATTGCTCGTGTGTCTGGAGGGGGCCATATTGAACATCTCTGAACTTGTTTTTGAGTGAAAAAAAAACCTTTTTAAATACTCTTTGTAATGATGTATAACAGAAGGTTATATTATGTTTCTTTCATTAAATACACATTTTTAAAGTTGTGGTATTCATTTTGAATCACCCTGTATTTTCGACGTTAACAAAGTCTATCTTATTCAGAAACTCTTTTCTTGCCATTGCCAGTCTACATTTTATATTTTCGTTACTTCTGCCCAAATTACGCAACTCATCTACTACTTTTAGTGTCTCACTTCCTAATATGATTCCCTTAGTATTGCACGATTTAGTTCGACTACATTCCACTTTGGTTGACGTTCATTTTACATCCTCATTTCAAGACACTGTCCACTGCATTCAACTGCTCTTCTTAATCCTTTGCTGACTCTGACAGAATTACAGTGTGATCGGGAAACCTTAAAGTTTTTATTCCTCTTGAACTTTAATTCGTTCTCCAAACTTTTCTTTGGTTTCTTTTACAGCTTGTTCAATGAAAATGATTGAATAACGTCGCGGAAAGGCTATATCATCACCTTATTCCCGTCTCAACCACTGCTTCCTATTATGCCCCTCGATTCGTCTTTGCTGCCTGATTTCTATACAAGTTGCAAATAGCCTTTCGCTCCCTGTGCTTTTCCCCAGCTATGTTCAGAATGTCAAAGAGTTCATTTTAGTCAACATAGTCAAAAGCTTTCTCTATGCCTTCATATACTGTGAACATAGGCTTCACTTTCCTTAATCTGTGTTATTACAAAAGAAATAAAACACACAGTCCTTAACAGGCCCCTAAGGTCCAACGGACCGACCGGCCGCCATGTCATCCTCAGCCCTCAGGTGCCGCAGGACGCAGATAAGGAGGACATGTGGTGAGCACACCACTCTCCCGGCTCTTGTCACTTTACGTGACTGGTACCCCTACTTCTCAGTTAAGTAGCTCCTTAATGGCCTCGCAAGGGCTGAGTGCACCCGGCTTGTCAACAGCTCTCAGCAGACCGTGACGGTGACCCATCCAAGTGCTAGCCAAGCCCGACAGCACTTAATTTCGGTGATCTGGTGGGAACCAGTGTTACCGTGGCGGCAAGGCCGCTGGCTCGGAATTATTACATTCTCCTTGACATATGACGGTATTTTGCCTGCCTAAGACATTTTCCACAGCAGCCACAATAGTTCAGTCATGGCTGGCTCTCCAAGGGACTTCAGTAGTTCTGACAAAGTGTTGTCTACTCCAGGAGCCTTGTTTCGACATAGGTCTTTCAGTGCTCTGCTCAGTTCTCCTCGCAGTGTCATAGCCCCCATTTCATCTTCATTTACATCCTCTTCTATTTTTACACTGGTGTCCGAAATTAAAGCAATAAACGGAAAATTTGCCAAGTTGCTTTTATTTTGCCACAAGATAGTACAAACAGGTGATAGTAAAGTAGAAACAATTCAAAGAACACAGAACGTAAGCTGCTGCTACATGTGTCAAAGTAGACAGAAATGTTCCTCAGTTTTTCCAGCCTAACGGTTTTGCATACACTTTCCGACAACTGGTTCATGTGCTCAGTATGGGGTGTGACCACCACTGGCAGCAATACACGTCTGACAACGACGGGGCATGCTGTAAATGACGTCATCAGTCTCATTTTGAGGGAATAACACCGATTCCTTCTGCAGAGCTGCTTGCGAGTCTTGGTGAGTAGTTGGTGGATGCTTATATGATGCAGTCCGTCTCCCTACTGCATCCCCGACACGCTCAATGGCATTCAGATCGGGGGAGCGGGGAGGCCACCCCATGCGTGCAAGATCTTCCGTTCCCAAGAAAACATCAAGCACCTGTGCTCTATGAAGTCGAGAATCATTGTTCATCAGTTATTAAGTTATCTATTACACCATTGTGTGATAAACACAAACACATAACTGCAAGAAACAAAACTAAAATACCCATTTCAAACAGTATATTCCCCCATAATAAAAACACTGCAAAGTGTTAACACCTAGGTACTTGTATGAGTTGGCCGATTCCAACAGTGACTAATTGATACTACAGTCTTAGGATACTTCTTTTTTTCATTTTGTAAAGTGCAAAGTATTACATTTCTGAACATTTAGAGCAAGGTACCAATCCTTTCATCATATCTATATCTTATCAAGACCTGACTGATTATTATTTATGCTGCTTCTTTCAGATAGTACTTCATTATCTACATCTACATCTACATGATTACTCTGCAATTCACATTTAAGTGCTTGGCAGAGGGTTCATCGGACCACAATCATACTATCTCTCTACCATTCCACTCCCGAACAGCGGGCGGTAAAAACGGACACCTAAACCTTTCTGTTCGAGTTCTGATTTCTCTTATTTTATTTTGATGATCATTCCTACCTATGTAGGTTGGGCTCAACAAAATATTTTCGCATTCGAAAGAGAAAGTTGGTGACTGAAATTTCGTAAATAGATCTCGCCGCGACGAAAAACGTGTTTGCTTTAATGACTTCCATCCCAACTCGCGTATCATATCTGCCACACTCTCTCCCCTACTACGTCATAATACAAAACGAGCTGCCCTTTTTTGCACCCTTTCGATGTCCTCCGTCAATCCCACCTGGTAAGGATCCCACACCGCGCAGCAATATTCTAACAGAGGACGAACGAGTGTAGTGTAAGCTGTCTCTTTAGTGGACTTGTTGCGTCTTCTAAGTGTCCTGCCAATGAAACGCCACCTTTGGCTCGCCTTCCCCACAATATTATCTATGTGGTCTTTCCAACTGAAGTTGTTCGTAATTTTAACACCCGGGTAGTTAGTTGAATTGACAGCCTTGAGAACTGTTCTATTTATACGAGGGTTATTCGGAAAGTAAGGAACGATCGGTCGCGAAATGGAAACCACAGTGGAAATCCGATGAAGCTTTGCACAGGTGTGTCGAGCAGTGTCTCTAGTACGCCCGTTGATCGCATTACGTCGTTCTTTTCAGTTCTGAGCACACAGGGAGCACATAAAGATACCTGGAACAATTGTGTCTCCCGCCAAGTGACGCGCGCTATTAGCCGAGCGGTCTATGGCGCTGCAGTCATGGACCGTGCGGCTGCTCCCGGCGGAGGTTCGAGTCCTCCCTCGGGCATGGGTGTGTGTGTTTGTCCTTAGGGATAATTTAGGTTAAGTAGTGTGTAAGCTTAGGGACAGATGACCATGCAGTTAAGTCCCACAAGATTTCACACACATTTGAACATTTTCTCCCGCCAAGTACTTGTGCCTGGTGAGAGATTTCGTCTGAAGCTACGCAGCCAACATTACATAACTGTCGTGCGTTTTGTTCTTCAAGATAATTCCCATCCGCATTCTACAGGGGCATGAAGACGCTCCTGCATCGTTTAAAATTGGAAATGTTTCATTGCCCACAATACAGCCCGTAATTGTCTCCCTCTGAGTTTCATCTCTGCTCACATGAACCGCTGGCTATGAAGACAACATTTTGGCACAGCCAACGAGCTGTAGGCCAGCGTAGAGAATTGGCGGAAAGCACTGGCGGCTCCCTTCTACACTCCTGGAAATGGAAAAAAGAACACATTGACACCGATGTGTCAGACCCACCATACTTGCTCCGGACACTGCGAGAGGGCTGTACAAGCAATGATCACACGCACGGCACAGCGGACACACCAGGAACCGCGGTGTTGGCCGTCGAATGGCGCTAGCTGCGCAGCATTTGTGCACCGCCGCCGTCAGTGTCAGCCAGTTTGCCGTGGCATACGGAGCTCCATCGCAGTCTTTAACACTGGTAGCATGCCGCGACAGCGTGGACGTGAACCGTATGTGCAGTTGACGGACTTTGAGCGGGGGCGTATAGTGGGCATGCGGGAAGCCGGGTGGACGTACCGCCGAATTGCTCAACACGTAGGGCGTGAGGTCTCCACAGTACATCGATGTTGTCGCCAGTGGTTGCGGAAGGTGCACGTGCCCGTCGACCTGGGACCGGACCGCAGCGACGCACGGATGCACGCCAAGACCGTAGGATCCTACGCAGTGCCGTAGGGGACCGCACCGCCACTTCCCAGCAAATTAGGGACACTGTTGCTCCTGGGGTATCGGCGAGGACCATTCGCAACCGTCTCCATGAAGCTGGGCTACGGTCCCGCACACCGTTAGGCCGTCTTCCGCTCACGCCCCAACATCGTGCAGCCCGCCTCCAGTGGTGTCGCGACAGGCGTGAATGGAGGGACGAATGGAGACGTGTCGTCTTTAGCGATGAGAGTCGCTTCTACCTTGGTCGTATGCGTGTTCGGCGCCGTGCAGGTGAGCGCCACAATCAGGACTGCATACGACCGAGGCACACAGGGCCAACACCCGGCATCATGGTGTGGGGAGCGATCTCCTACACTGGCCGTACACCACTGGTGATCGTCGAGGGGACACTGAATAGTGCACGGTACATCCAAACCGTCATCGAACCCATCGTTCTACCATTCCTAGACCGGCAAGGGAACTTGCTGTTCCAACAGGACAATGCACGTCCGCATGTATCCCGTGCCACCCAACGTGCTCTAGAAGGTGTCAGTCAACTACCCTGGCCAGCAAGATCTCCGGATCTGTCCCCCATTGAGCATGTTTGGGACTGGATGAAGCGTCGTCTCACGCGGTCTGCACGTCCAGCACGAACGCTGGTCCAACTGAGGCGCCAGGTGGAAATGGCATGGCAAGCCGTTCCACAGGACTACATCCAACATCTCTACGATCGTCTCCATGGGAGAATAGCAGCCTGCATTGCTGCGAAAGGTGGATATACACTGTACTAGTGCCGACATTGTGCATGCTGTGTTGCCTGTGTCTATGTGCCTGTGGTTCTGTCAGTGTGATCATGTGATGTATCTGACCCCAGGAATGTGTCAATAAAGTTTCCCCTTCCTGGGACAATGAATTCACGGTGTTCTTATTTCAATTTCCAGGAGTGTATAACGAGGGTACTGGAAAGTTTGTACAACTCTACGACAAATGTCTAAGTCGGATCGGCGACTATGGAGATAAGTAACTGGAAGTTGTAGTTAACTGTTGCAAATAAAATAGTTTTGATTTTCACTGTAGTTTCCATTTCGCGACCTATCGTTCCTTACTTTCCGAATAGCCCGCGTAAATAACTGCATCATCTGCAAAAAGCCTGATTTTACTATTAGTATTGTTTGCAAGGTCATTAATATACACCATTAATAGAAAGGGTCCCAACACACTTCCCTGGGGTACGCCTGTTGTTATTTCTACATCTGTTCGTGCGGTAGCGTTCTCGCTTCCCACGCCCGTGTTCCCGGGTTCGATTCCCGGCGGGGTCAGGGATTTTCTCTGCCTCGTGATGACTGGGTGTTGTGTGATGTCCTTAGGTTAGTTACGTTTAAGTTGTTCTAAGTTCTAGGGGACTGATGACCATAGATGTTAAGTCCCATAGTGCTCAGAGCCATTTCAACCATTTTTTTTGACGATGACTCTTCATCCAAGATAACAAGCTGTGTCCTCCCTGCCAGAGAGTCCTCAGTCCAGTCACAAATTTCACTTGTTACCCCACATGATCGTACTTGTGACAACAAGGGTAGGTGCGGTATTGAGTAAAATGCTTTTCGGAAATCAAGAAAAACTGCACCTACCTGTTTGCCTTGATCCAAAGCTTTCAGTACGTCCTGTGAGAAAGTGCGTGTTAGGTTTCACACGATTGATATTTTCGAAAACCATTCCGGTTAGCATTTAGAAGGTCATTCTCTTCAAGACACCTTATTACGTTTGAACTCAGAATACGTTGTAAGATTTTACAACAAATCGATATCAAGGATATAGGACGATAGTTTTGTGGATCACTTTCACTAGCCTTCCTGTAGACGGGTGTGACCTGCGCCTTTTTCCAAGAATTGGACACGGCTCTTTGTTCGGGGGGTCTGCGATAGATTAAAGTTAGAAAAGGGGCTGATTCAGTCGCTGATTCAGTATAGGATCTGTCAGGGATTCCGTCAGGGCCCGGAGCTTTGTTCGATCTTAACGATTTCAGGTGATTCTCAACACCACTGACAATCATACTATTTTCATTCATCCTTTCAGTAGTACGATGATTAAATTGGGGCAATTGTCCTGGGTTTTTCTTTTGTAAAAGAACATTTGAAAACGGAGTTAAGCATTTTAGCTTTTGTTTTTCTACCCTCAGTTTCATTTCGTGTCTCATCACTAGGGACATGACAATGACTTTGGTGCCACTAACAGCCTTTACATATGACCAGAACTTCTTTGGGTTCTCTGAAAGGTCACTTGACAATATTCCGCTAAAGTAGTCACTGAAGGCTTCATGCATTGCTCTCTTGACAGCCAACCTCGTTTCATTCAGCATCTCTCTAACTATAGCCCTACGCTTTATTTTACGACTATTAGACATTAATCTCTGTTTTTTTGGAAGTTTCTTTATAGTGACTGTATACCATTGTGGTTCCCTACGATTATGAATTATTCTGCTGGGTGCGTATCTCCCAGTACATGGTCCACTATCGTTTTAAACTTGAGCTGGAGTTCTTCTACATGATCTTAGCCTCTGCTGAATGTTTCAAGTTCCTCACTAACAAACGACACTACTGATTTTTTATCTAAATTCCTCAACATATACATCTTTCTGCTTGTTTTAGTTGTCCTTTGTACATGGTAATCATTGTTGTTATAACCGCGTCATGATCATTCATACGAGTTTCGATGTGGACAATCTCAAAGGGGCAAGTCTATTTGTTGCCATTAGATCCAATAATATATTTCCCTCATAAGTGGGGTTCCTAACTATCTATTCTAGGTAGTTTTCAGAGAAGGCATTTAGTAAAGTTTCACAGGATGTCTTATTACGCACACCAGTAACAAAATTGCAATTTTCCCATTTAACTGTTGGATATGAAACTTCCTGGCAGATTGTTGGATGATTGAAGTCTCTACCAATGATTACGTATAATTGGGGAACTTACGTACAACTGAACTGAAGTTTACTCTAAAGTTTTCCGTTACATCGGAAGACCAGTCTGGTGGGCGATAAAAGAATCCAATAATCATTTTATGCCCACCCTGATGCTGAGTCTTGCCCAAACAATCTGACATGCAGCTTCAATTTCTACCTCAAAGGATTTGAGTTTCTAGTCCACTGCGAGAAATATACCAACTCCATTTCCAATTTACCTGTCCTTTCGACATATACTAAAACTTTGCCCTAAAATTCCACTGCTGTCAATTTCTGGTTTTAACCGGCACTCTACGTCTAGTTCTATGTGAGCTTCGATACTTTTCATGAGCGCTTCAAACTCTGGCACATTTTTGCGAATGATTTGGCAGTTTACCATTAGGATTTTAATACTCTCACCTGTGGGAGGTATTTCATTCGATCTTACAGTGATACTTCTGAGTTTCCCACAGGTGTTTTTATGTGGATTGGGTGGAGATTCGCCTAATCTTTAAAACCCTTGTATGCGCCACACACACAGGCAGCTACCTGCACAGCAGTCTCTGATATGTAGTGCACACCTGACCTATTAAGGGGAACCCTACAGTTCTCAACCCTCTCTCGCAAATCCAGGAAGTCGCAGCCTAGCTTGTCACAAAACCTTCGAAGTCTGTGGTTCAGTCCTTCCACTCGACTCAGAGCCAATGGGCCACGATCAGTCTCAGGGACGATGCTGCACATTGTGAGCTTCGCTTAAACTCCGCGAGCAAGGCTGGTCTTCTCAACCTTCTCCGCCAGTCGCTGGAATGATCCAAGAATGACCTCGGAGCCCAGACAACAGGCATCATTTGTTCCAAGGTGCGTCACAATCTGCAGTTGGTTGCGCTCTGTTCCCTCAACGGCTGCCGGAATAGCGTCTTCAGCAAGCTGAATGAGCCCCCTAGGCATACACACTGAGTGCACCTGGTGTCCTTTCGTGTCCCTTGCTGGCATTACTCTAAGGCGTCCATCATTCGTCGTACGTTTGAACTGAGGACGATTAATAGACCCCTGCCCTTTAGTGTTTGCCTCCTCCTTACACAGACAAAACAACGTTCCCCAGAACAGGTGAAATGAGTCCCACTGGCTCAGTTTCAGTCTCAGTGGAAGACTGCACCTAAAACGTGTTGGTTAGGGGGATCTGTACGACACCCTGAGTCCTCCCTAGTCCGCGTCCACACCCTGTGCAGGATGTCTAGATCTACCACTGACACCCCACTCGCAGTCAAGTGGACAGTTAACGACAGACCCTGTACTTTCTGCAAAGGAGACAGGATCCACAGCAGAGGCTAGTATTAGAGGTACCGCTGGTATACGTCTAACATGTACTCGACTTTCGTGAGTTCTTCCCACACACCGATTTGCAAGCAGCTGCCAATCGTTTAACAATAGTCAGTGCGATTTCAAGTTGCTTACGAACGTCAACCCGCTCATCTCGCTATTGAGGACACCATTCATAGTGAGGCTGTATTTTGGCTGGTGCAATATACAGGCTTATTACAAATGATAGAAGCGATTTCACAGCTCTACAATAACTTTATTATTGAGATATTTTCACAATGCTTTGCACACACATACAAAAACTCAAAAAGTTTTTTAGGCATTCACAAATGTTCGATATGTGCCCCTTTAGTGATTCGGCAGACATCAAGCAGATAATCAAGTTCCTCCCACACTCGGCGCAGCATGTCCCCATCAATGAGTTCGAAAGCATCGTTGATGCGAGCTCGCAGTTCTGGCACGTTTCTTGGTAGAGGAGGTTTAAACACTGAATCTTTCACATAACCCCACAGAAAGAAATTGCATGGGGTTAAGTCGGGAGAGCGTGGAGGCCATGACATGAATTGCTGATCATGATCTCCACCACGACCGATCCATCGGTTTTCCAATCTCCTGTTTAAGAAATGCCGAACATCATGATGGAAGTGCGGTGGAACACCATCGTGTTGAAAGATGAAGTCGGCGCTGTCGGTCTCCAGTTGTGGCATGAGCCAATTTTCCAGCATGTCCAGATACCCGTGTCCTGTAACGTTTTTTTCGCAGAAGAAAAAGGGCCGTAAACTTTAAACCGTGGGATTGCACAAAACACGTTAACTTTTGGTGAATTGCGAATTTGCTGCACGAATGCGTGAGGATTCTCTACCGCCCAGATTCGCACATTGTGTCTGTTCACTTCACCATTAAGAAAAAATGTTGCTTCATCACTGAAAACAAGATTCGCACTGAACGCATCCTCTTCCATGAGCTGTTGCAACCGCGCCGAAAATTCAAAGCGTTTGACTTTATCATCGGGTGTCAGGGCTTGTAGCAATTGTAAACGGTAAGGCTTCTGCTTTAGCCATTTCCGTAAGATTTTCCAAACCGTCGGCTGTGGTACGTTTAGCTCCCTGCTTGCTTTATTCGTCGACTTCCGCGGGCTACGCGTGAAACTTGCCCGCACGCGTTCAACCCTTTCTTCGCTCACTGCAGGCCGATCCGTTGATTTCCCCTTACAGAGGCATCCAGAAGCTTTAAACTGCGCATACCATCGCCGAATGGAGTTAGCAGTTGGTGGATCTTTGTTGAACTTCGTCCTGGAGTGTCGTTGCACTGTTATGACTGACTGATGTGAGTGCATTTCAAGCACGACATACGCTTTCTCGGCTCCTGTCGCCATTTTGTCTCACTGCGCTCTCGAGCGCTCTGGCGGCAGAAATCTGAAGTGCGGCTTCAGCCGAACAAAACTTTCTGAGTTTTTCTACGTATCTGTAGTGTGTCGTGACCATATGTCAATGAATGGATCTACAGTGAATTTATGAAATCGCTTCAATCATTTGTAATAGCCCTGTATTTCAAGGCAGTGAACAAATAACTTTAAATTAAGCCCACTGATTATTTTTTAATCTATTGAGCTAAGAAGTTAATAATTCCCATTTGAAACTGAAGGAGATACATAAAATGAGATTTGTATTAAAGCAACACAAAAACCTGTGGTAAAAAATGCTAGTTTTCTAAAGGTTTTGATGTTAATTATGGCTGTTGACAAACTCGAAAACAGAGTTAATTTACGATAAATGGAGATAACATATATAACTACACCTCTTTAGGGGAAAACTAGAAGAAACACAATATGTTAGAAAATCTAATAGAATAATTAAATCACAAACGCCGATTGGCTACATAATGCTTGTAAGTTATGCGTAGCACAATGGTAGCTTCCGAAAATTCTCAAAAACTCACGTAGATTTGCGTTAACACACAATGAAATTCGCTGGTGATGTATTTTTTGCCTAAACTGTAAACCACAAAAGCTGATTTACCTCGAAATCAATTACGTACCCAAAACGCTCGTACTGGTAACTTACGAAAATACAGTTTTGTAAGCGTCCGAAAAATCTCAAACTAAATCATTTCTCACAGAATTATACAGTTAAATAAGAGGACGACTGTTTTACACTAAGACAGGCCTACTGTTCTATAAATTTTTAAAAGAGCACAGACTGGGCCGAGAATTGACAATGCGAAAACTACTTTACAGCAGCACTGGCGAATGTTCGAAATTTATCACAATACAAACGGGTATTGATACAATCAATGTAACAATAAGCAGAAGCGACATGAACAGTAAAATATTTGAATCTAGAACTTTAAATCGGCACACGATCTTGTACAAGCGGTCTCACACAAGCGAAAATTCCTAAGTCGGAGATTTCTCACTTAGGTGATTCTGCGCACATTTCTACACTGGCATGCCGAAGAATAATACTGCAGAGTAAGTTTATCTCGGTCAAAATCACGAAAATGCACAGCACCAACGTAATACGTCTTCTGTTCGTCTAACAATGCAATCCTTGGACTCAAGTCGCCAGAATCGTTGTTTGGTCGGAGAAGTACATTCGGAAAAGACCATGCTTCTCAGCCCTTAATTAGTACGAAAACTTTCCAAGGTGTTGCGATTTGTGAATAATATAAAAATTTGATTAAAGGAAAACAACCTGTGCAGACCATACACTCTACGAGAGGGTCGCAGCTGGCGCTAAGCTAGTGGCAAAATAAAAGGGTAAAGGTAACGGGAATAAATAAAAAAAAACTTCCTTCTTAAATAACAAACAATTTGACGAGATGTCCGAGTTTACAGAAATGTGCAAAAGCCATGCAAGGGATGTTCTTCCACCGACGGTAGTTTCATTACACATTCACATACACAAATTCATCTCAAAACGAAACGTCTGTTGAATATGTTGCAAACGTACTGAAACCTAAAATATTTTGCAAGCAGACAGACCTCCACGAACTACTGATTCATCGCTGAATTTTTAATGGAAAGAAAGCAGATAGTTTATCACTGATGTTGGAATTTCAAAACCCGAAGCCAGTATTAACTGCTTTGCGATGTTGTCTATAATAATAAGCACATGTTCAGGTAATCAAATATCACAAACTTTTCAGAACGAGTTTTTTAATAAAATTACGGATTGCAGCCTCAGAACACACACTGGAACCCTAAACGCTTCACACCTGTTAACAAATCATCCTCAGATGGCGTGCATAATTTACATGGTAACTGATCGATTAGAAACTTCGCCTAGTCTGTTTCTAGAGATAATGCGGTATTCAGGACTGCAAGCTTGCTTGATATTGTCCTGTTCTGAGAACGTCAGTATTCGCTATTTTCGTAACTGACATAAATGAATATATAGCACTTAAGATGTTATCTGTATATCACCGGCACAATGTTGGTCTTGCTTTCGAATGCTCGCATGGTAGTAGGATTATCATTTTATTGTAACCGAACATGTTATATTATTTGGAGAGTAACAATACTTTTCGAAGAGAAACTTTGCAAATCACTTTGCTAAATTCCTCCCTGTAGCCCCATGTCGTAAGACCGTAGTAAACTATCGCACAGAACATGTGACAAGACATTCAGATATTAGTTACGAATTAGATAATGTGAACATTTCTATGTAAGGTAGAAACACAGTGTGTCCATAAGTTATCTTTACAAATCAAAATTTTAATAACTTTAAAACTATGCTAGAAAATAGCAAATCTTTTTCAATATAAGAAACGTAATAAATGTTCTTTTACCTTCCAGTTGACGAAATTTTGACGCAAAATTGAACTAGAAAACCTGATGAAATGTGGGCGCCGCATGAGAAATGCCAGTGTGTGGCCTGGTTCATACAGACGACGTCCCGTGACGTCACACCACTAGACTTTTTCCTGAAGATTTTTCTAAAGGATCTGGTGTACCAGACCCATATTGGAGTCCTACAGGACTTGAAGACTCGCATTCGCAATGCATTTGAATATGTCACCGTGGAGATCTTGAATCGCATGTGAAGAGAAATGGAATTCCGACTAGACATTATCCGTGCCACTAAGAGTCCCCACACAAATGTGTCTGAATCAGGAAACGAAAAGTTGAGTTATCTTATCACATGTTGAAAACCATTTGTGAATATCTAGTATCATTTTAAATTTATTAAAATCTTAGGTTGCAAACATAGCTTACGTATACCCTGTATATCTGGAAATTAATTATTATATTTACGCGGGCTATTTCCAGCAACATCGACACTCGGTAAACATTTTCACATATAAGACATATGCTCTGTAAGAGATATATGTTGTTAGTAATGTTTCTGTTGCTTGTATTTCTCCCTATTTCGCTTACATTCAAGTGAACTGTCCATCACAACGTTGAGTTGACGTTGATAAAGGAAGGAATGAATGAAGCTCAGTAAGTGGTGTGTGAGGTAGGTTTGCATTTTTACGGCCTTCAGTCCAAAGAATGGTTTGCTGCAGCTCTCCTTACTAGTCTATCATTTGCAAGCCTATTCATTGCTATATCCGTACTGTCACTTAGATCTACTCTGATCACTCAGCCTACTACTACCGATATAAAGACGTCCAGGTTATAGCTGTGGCACCTGGCGAGGAAAGTCTGCAAGTCACACACACACACACACACACACACACACTGTGTTACATCAGTGAGTGTGCTGTTTGTGTGTAGAATGGGGAGGACGTGCGTTCTTTCTGAGTTTGACCGAGGTTCGTTACGAGCATTTTTCAAACTTCATGACTTGTCGGCTGTTCAGCAATTCTTGTGGTGAGTGTCTTCAAGACATGGCGAAATCAAAGTGAAATCACATCCAGACGACATGTCGTTGGGGGGCCAGTTCCCATTACAGATGTCTGATGTCGTAGCTGGGGCAGAGTGGTAAAACGGGACAGGCAGCGAACTGTGGTAGAATTGAAATCAGACTTTACTAACGGACAGAGTACGAATGTGTCTGAACACACAGTGCATCGAATACTGATAACGATGGGCGCCCGCAGCGACGGCCCATGCATGTGCCAATGTTAGCACCACGACACTGGCAACTAGGAGTGAGATGTGCAGGTGACCATCTGCAAAACATGATTCAAATGGCTCTGAGCACTACGGGACTTGACATGTGAGGTCATCAGTCCCCTAGAACTTAGAACTACTTAAACCTAACTAACCTAAGGACATCACAGACATCCATGCCCGAGGCAATACTCGAACCTGCGACGATAGCGGTCGCGCGGTTCCAGACTGAAGGGTCTAGAACAGTTCGGCCACCACGGCCGGCGACCATCTGCACTGGACGTTGTCGCAGTGGCAGGGCGTTGCATTGTGTGATGAATCCAGATATCTTCTTCATCTTGCCGATGGGAGGGCGCGAATCCTTCGTCTTCCAGGGGAACAGCCCCTTGACATCTCTACTGCAGGACGGAGACAACATGGCCGTGTCTCCATTATGCTGTCTAGAAAGTTCACCTGGCCATCCACGGGTCCAGAGGAACTCGTACAAGGCACCATGACAGCCAAGGAGTATCGTACACTGGTTGAAAACCACGTACGCCGCTTCATAGCGATCATCTTCCCGGACACCATTAGCATGTATCAACAACGTAATGCGGCATGCCACAAGGCTGACAGTGTGATAGAGTGGTTCTAGGAACACAGTGGCGTGTTAAAATTGATGTGCTAGATTTGAACCCGATCGAACACACCTGGGATGTTATTGAACGGGGTGTTAGAGCCGGCCGCGGTGGTCTAGCGGTTCTAGGCGCTCAGTCCGGAACCGCGCGACTGCTACGGTCGCAGGTTCGAATCCTGCCTCGGGCATCAATGCGTGTGATGTTCTTAGGTTGGTTAGGTTTAAGTAGTTCTAAGTTCTAGGGGACTGATGACCACAGACGTTAAGTCCCATAGTGCTCAGAGCCATTTGAACCATTTTTTGGTGTTAGAACTCGTCACACCCATCCCCCCCCCCCTCTCTCTCTCGGGAATTTATGGTAATTCGGTGAGTTATGTGTACAGATGTGGTGCCGACTCCCTCCAGCTACCTACTAAGGCTCCATTCGACGACGTGTCACCGCCGCTATCCGTGCCAAAGTTGGCTATTGGGTAAGTGGTCATAATGTTCCGACTGACCAGTGTATTTTAAATAGCTTTTGTCCAAGTGTTTTGGTTACCTTCCACTTTTTTACCTCCAACACTTCCCTCCATTACCAGTTCGACAATTCCTTGATCCCTTAGAATGTCTCCTATCAACCGAGCCCTTCTTTTGGTTACATTCTGCAGAAATTTCTTTTCCCTCCGAATTTGATTCAGTTCCTGCTTACTAGCTGTTTACGGATCCATATAAGATGTGTGGGAAGATCGGTTACTTCGTCGCGTTTTATCTAGAGCTGAACGTGTAAAAGTTTATAACTTCTATTTTTAACAATAGGTTAAAAGCCATTTACAATGAAGCAGCGAAATCTGGCTGACAAGTAAGCGTTCCCCAGATATAGCATAACACAACGTGATATAGACATTATTCCATCAATAATGAAAGAGGTCAATTGCTTACAGTTTCGTAACCTTGAAACTAAAATCACAATTACTGGAAATGGTTGGAAGCAGCATACCAACATAATACATTTTTTTAACAGCTGAATTTGGGAGGGTTTCAGGAATTCGTGTTTGCAGTAAGTGCTAATCTTCACTGTTTACGAAAAAATTAAAATATGTAGTTGTAAAAGGAAAAGGGTTCGGATTCCCCGATGAACTATAGGTCCCCTTATTTTGGCTGGTAAATTTACGCTACCGGGCATTAAAATTGCTACACCAAGAAGAAATGTAGACGATGAACGAGTATTCATTGGACAAATATATTACATCTGAACAGACATGTGATTACATTTTCACGCTGTTTGGGTGTGTAGATCCTGAGAAATCAGTACCCAGAACAACCACCTCTGGCCGTAATAACGGCCTTGATACGCCTGGGCATTGAGTCAATCAGAGCTTGAATGGCGTGTACAGGTGCAACTGTCCATGCAAGCTTCAACACGATACCACAGTTCATCAAGAGTAGTGACTGGCGTATTGTGACGAGACAGTTGCTCGGCCACCATTGACAAGATGTTTCCAGTTGGTGAGAGATCTGGAGAATGTGCTGTCCAGGGCAGCGTTCGAACATTTTCTGTATCAAGAAAGGCCTGTACAGGACCTGCAACATGCGGTCGTGCATTATCCTGCTGAAATGTAGGGTTTTGAAGGGATCGAATGAAGCATTGAGCCACGGGTCGTACACACCTAAAATGTAACGTCCACTGTTCGAAGTGCCGCCAATGCGAAACAGAGGTGACCGAGACGTGTCACCAATGGCACCCCATAACATCACGCTGGATGATACGCCAGTATGGCGATGACGAGTACATGCTTCCAATGTGCGTTCACCGCTATGTCGCCAAACACACATGCGACCATCATGATGCTAGAAACAGAACCTGGTTTCATCCGAAAAAATGACGTTTTGCCATTCGTGCACCCAGGTTCGTCGTTGAGTACACCATCGCAGGCGCTCCTGTCTGTGATGCAGCGTCAAGGGTAACCGCAGCCATGGTCTCCGAGCTGATAGTCCATTCTGCTGCAAACGTCGTCTCCGAGCTAATAGTCCATGCTGCTGCAAACATCGTCGAACTGTTCGTCCAGATGGTTGTTGTGTTCCAAACGTGCCCATGTGTTGACTCTGCGATCCAGACGTGGCTGCACGATCCGTTACAGCAATGAGGCTAAGATACCTGTCGTGTCGACTGCTAGTGATACGAGGCCGTTGGGATCCAGCACGGCGTTCCATATTACCCTCCTGAACCCACCGATTCCATATTCTGCTGACGGTCATTGGATCTCGACCAACGCGAGGAGCAATGTCGCGATACGATAAACTGCAATCGTGATAGGCTATAATCCGACCTTTATCAAAGTCGGAAACGTGATGGTACGCATTTCTGCTCCTTACCCGAGGCATCACAACAACGTTTCACCAGGCAACGCCGGACAACTGCTCTTACTGTATCAGAAATCGGTTGGGAACTTTCCTCATGTCAGCACGTTGTAGGTGTCGCCACCGGCGCCAACCTTGTGTGGATGCTCTGAAAAGCTAATCATTTGCGTATTACAGCATCTTCTTCCTGTCGGTTAAATTTCTCGTCTGTAACACGTCATCTTCGTGGTTTAGCAATTTTAATGGCCAGTAGTGTAGTTCAAAGGGCGCATGAGCGAAGCAGCATATCGCCTCCACAGGACCATGTCCGACAGGGCACCGTGGCCTCCATGCTAATCTTTGCATTAATGACATATTTACCAACGAAGGGAAAATAAGTATTTCTAGAGAATATGCAGTCCACACTGTTGTGCTTTTGCACCTGATCCTTTAACGTGGCACTTTTAAGTGGGTAATGTCTTGGAGTACGGCTGTGCCAGGTACCGAGTGATGTCGGGCCTGAACTACCTGCTTTACGACTCTGTCGATCTCAGCTATCAAATGCGCAGTAGCCTTCAGCTAATACTTCGCGTTCTCCACTTTGCTTTGACTTGTGCGTTGCTCCTTGTTTTCTTTTTATACTTTTAAATGAGTAAAGAGAATAACGCTCGCTCGTCATAGGTTTCGATTCACACAATAACGGATGAGAACGGCCACCCCTGTGACCATCCTTTAGTTCTGATATCGCAGAAGCACGGAATACGACAGGAGACTGTCAGCCCTTGGAGAGGGAGGCGGGACTTCTCACCCAGCCTTCAGCGGTCTAATTTCCGGATTCTTTACGATAGCCAACGATTGGAACGTTTTAGTGTCCGTACTATACTCAGACTGTCTGACTTCTCTTTCTCTATTTTCTGATGACTAATTGCCTGTTACGAGGTTGCAGTGTTGGGTGGGCAAAAATTTATTGTAATTTTCCAGTATTACGGATTATTTTCTTTTATTCTTATAACTACAGACTTAATTGTCTGCGAAATTTGCTTGTAGTGCCTGTCACCCACGCCCACGCATCCAAGTATGTCACGCCGAGGAATTCGGTGCCCACATTGTGGCTTACTGGCATTAGCTGCAGCATTATTGTAAGCATCCTCAATACGTTGGCATATATCGTGTACATACAGATTGTTGACTTCAGGTCGTTTCGTCTGCGCCTTCAAGACAAGCCACGAACAAATATCAGGACTGGTGATTCGAGTGACCATCTACTGGACCATATGAGACTTATACGCTTTGCATTCATGTATCGTCCCATGCTGTGACTAAAGGGTATTGTTGCACTCATCATTCACCTATCACATATGCAGTTCGAGAACAATTTGTTACTTTAACACGCCGCTGATAATATCCACCTTAACACACTGAGAAAACCATTCTGGAAGTGGAATTTCCGCACTGAACACAGATCACGTTTGCGCATCTACGGTCATTGCCGACACTGAAGCTACCTTTTTCCTGAAGGACGCTGTATCGTCGAACAAAACAGTTTCGTAAAAGCTTCTGACATGGTTGTTTCGGACTATCATCAATCCACAGTGGTCCAATCAGGCAAATTGAAACGTCCCGTTAGAAAAATTTATACAATGACTGTGCTTAAACTGACACACAATATTTATAGCGCAACGCAATCTGACTTTCACAATTCCCTACAAAAGAATGGCCCTGACTAACATTAAACTATACCTTTCACAAATCACTTACCTCACAAAAATTTTCGCTGCTCAAGCTACTGCAATACAGCGAGCGCCACTACTGCCAGCTAAATAAAAGATTCAAACTATGGAAGGCACTAACTACTGATAGGGATAGTTAGCAAATGAAAGATATTAATAGAGAACAAAGAATGTATTTACCTTGATATCATCATATATATAGCAGTTCATGACAAATTACAAAACTCCGCCATCTCTCTCCCCACATCCACCACTGCTGGCGGCTCACCTCCAACTGCGCAACGCTACGCGCTGTTCACAGCCAGCTGCCTAACACTACAATGGCGAGTATTACAACAATGCAAAGCAGCCACAGGCTGCACACAGCACAGCCAGTGATTTTCAAACAGAGGTGGCGTTAACAATAAAAAAACCTAAACAGCCTACTTACATAGCCCCCATGCTACCCACAAAAAATTTTACAAATTTTTTTGGGCACTGGCCAATACATATTTGTTAAAATTTTTCATAATCGTAATTACAATAACAAAGAAATCAAATGCACACACTTATTGATACACCTTTCACAAATCACTTACCTCACAAAAATCTTCGCCATCTCTCTCCCCACATCCACCACTGCTGGCGGCTCACCTCCAACTGTGCAACGCTACGCGCTGTTCACAGCCAGCTGCCTAACACTACAATGGCGAGTATTACAACAATGCAAAGCAGCCACAGACTGCACACGGCACAGCCAGTGATTTTCATACTGAGGTGGCGTTACCAATAAAAAAACCTAAACAGCCTACTTACATAGCCCCCATGCTCCCCACAAAAAATTTTACAAATTTTTTTGGGCACTGGCCAATACATATTTGTTAAAATTTTTCATAATCGTAATTACAATAACAAAGAAATCAAATGCACACACTTATTGATACAATGTTGGTCAAAAGCTAAAATTTTCTCACAGTCCATAAAGACAGTCCTGATCATTCATCACATTGCAGTGTTTTTCTCAAAGTCTGAGCAGTAAAAGAAAATGCACACGGAAGTAGTGGATTTCCATGCAGTCTTGAAGAAGTAGTGTTGTCCTTCCAACGGAAAGACAGTGCTGACTCTTGACATGCAGGCAGGTAATGGGCCACAACAGAGCAAACCCACAGCGGAGTCAGTCGAAGTTTTGAAGAGTATTGTTTGGTAGGTCATCACAGAGCAGACCCACTGCAGTCCTGGTAGAGATTACGGTATTGGTGGGCCACCAGAGGCGCAGACCCACTGCAGTCCTTGTAGAAATAATGGTACTGATGGATAATCAAAGATGTAGACCCACTGTAGTTCTTGTAGAGATTATGGTACTGGTGAGTCAGCAACGACGTAGACCCACTGTAGTCCTCGTAGAGATGGCCAGCAGCCATCCGTTGTGACTGTGCAGGTGCACAATCACAATTGAAGAGTCTTGCGGATAATATAGCAAGTCCATAACCACCACTTGTGCACTCACAAAGTTTTTGGAATTGTCCTTAGAACCAGCAATGCTGTTATCCAGTCCCTTGCTGAATTATTAACACACGTACAAACACTAACAGTCCCTACTTCTCACATATTGTCCATATACTATGACCAACAGAAACGTGTGCAGTGAAATGATACTTAATTTGAAGAACTGGTGTCAATTACAATATTATAACATGAGAATACAATTACAAAGGTACAAAATACATCATTAAAGAACATAACAATACAGATAACATTTGTAGTACAGGCTTTACAAAAGAATCAAAATAACATATACAACAGTGTTACAGGAATTATGACATAAGTAGATACATAAAAGATCAGAATAAATTTTGAAACATCCACTTCACACATGAGCATTAAAACAAAATAGAATAAATAAAGTCTAAGCATATTTACAAGTTAAATAACATATTATTAATACCAATTATATTTGAGGATAACAGTATTCCTCATCATAGTGAATAGTATTAGAAAAGAAAAAATTCTATGAAACTACACAGAGACAGGAAGAAAACAAATACACAAGGGTACACAAACACATAGGGGGATAACACAATGGAATGGACAGGGTTCGTTTTCAGTGTAACTTTTGGTACTGCAGTCCAACCCAAGACTTCATTCCATACATCTTTCGTCTTATTTCCACATTTGTTTCCACCAAAAAAATCCTATTCAAGCATGCTTTCTGTATATATATGTTCACATATTTCTTACCTCATTATTTATTTTCCATTATCTTACTTCATCATTTATTTCCAAGAAAATCCTACCTAAACCTGTTGTCCCTAAAACCTACTTTTTTTGTTCATATCCTCTTTCAAAATACTGTTTTGGCCAAACCATTTTCTTATAGATTTTCAATGTATTTCTTCCAATTCATCACAACTTGTTCTCTTATATAGTCTACCCCCTCTTACGCTAACTTAAATCTACTGAGCTCAGATGCTAAACTAAGGGATGAGGCAATGCAGCAGAACAAATCAAGTAACACAAACATCAATGACAAAAATTTCAAGCTGGCAAAGCAAGCTACAGTAAATCTAAATTGCCAAGCAATTCAACATTACAACTAATATGAGGCAATGCGCAGCAAACAATAAAAATAAATCATTAGTAAAACTGGCTTAACAGAATAATACAAAGTCAAATTCAATAACACTATGCCTGGCAAACAGCAGCAACTTATACCTAAACATGACATAGCTCAAGCAGAAAAAATATTACAGTAAAAATGGCCATGTATGTCACATCTTAACACTAGAGTGATGCATCACGAGAACTTACACTAGCAGATAAGTTACCAAATCGTAAAGAAATTATTTATGCAATTCCTGTGAAGGGAAATGTCTATTTATGTGCCCTCGTTTTCTTGGAAGTAGATCACGAAACTATTATTTACTGGATCTGTAGACAGAAAATATTTATATTAGTACATCTATAAAATTTTATTTTTACCAATGCTGCAGTGCAGCTAGAAACTAGATAATAAACAAAATGGGCAAAGCAAGGCGTGAAACGTCATTCACTAGCCATATGGCATTTCTCTCAATTAGCACGACAATAGCCGTGAAATGTTTCTCATCGTTTTCAAGTTCGACCGTGTCGTTTTTGCGATGCTTTCTACAAAGGAACGTCAATAGCGAGGATAATGGCCTCCCCTTTTTTTCTACCTGTGCCGCTGGAAGGCTAATGGCTTTTTTTTCGGGCGGCTGTCGCCCTGGTGGGTGCCCGCGACGCATTACGTGCAGGTGGTCACTTAACTTTCGTACGGAAATATTTACGACAGCAGTTTGCGCTACAGTGGCAGTCTCATATAAAAATATTTCACAGGTCAAGAATTAGCGTTGCAAATCTGTAGAAACAAAATCCTATAAATGTAAGTGTGCAAAAAAAAATATTCGTCAGCATTGTGATACATTCACGCATATACACACATTTCATTTCATAACTCTTAAAGTACAATTCTTGGTTTCCAACATACATCTTCACAAGGCAGAGTTCATAACCGCTACTCATTACTCCTTACCTTATTACACATATATATATTCGTCGACGCTTCTTTAATATTTCATCATATGAAACATGTAGCATAAACAAATTCCTCATATAGCATCAGCTTCTTGACCATAAACATACCTCAGCAGCATAATACACATCGTCGTCG
The DNA here is from genome assembly GCF_023898315.1 of Schistocerca nitens. NCBI lineage: Eukaryota > Metazoa > Arthropoda > Insecta > Orthoptera > Acrididae > Schistocerca > Schistocerca nitens. The sequence continues at coordinate 34,034,683 of NC_064620.1, read as the reverse complement.
TAAAAATAACATCATAACACCTCAGTCAACTCTCAAAATCGTCGTAGCTCCCTCCAATAGTTTCAAAACCTAAAAAAAATTCTCTGCTCATGTCAAAAGTGTCATCTACCTCAAACATACCTTAAAAATCATGATCTCATACCAAATACATCATTCAAAGCTCTCATAGTATCACAATGGTTCTGAAAAAAATATGGACAGTTTACAAAGTACAGACAAAATACAGTTTCATAAGTGTGAAGTTATCCAACTGTGTAATTGCGTAAACATGTGTCACTGATGCAGTAAAATAAATGTTTGTTTCTTTGTTAAATAATCGGATAGCTGTGTAATTTATGTGTTAGAGAAATATGGTACCGATGTGTAAAGTTGTATAAGCAAATACCATATTAGCTAGGGTTCCTTGTGGTTGCCACACACATGGTACACAAAGTAAGCGTGTACCCCCCTGAGGATAAATGTAATTATGCCCTCAGGTGTTACAAATTACAGCAATGGAATGAAATGTATCACGGAAAACTTTCTTTGTAATTAAAAAATCTTTAAAAATAAGTGTTTTAAGTATAAGATTAATCACTCAAATGCGTGTACTGTAGTGCTAAACTGTGTGTCTTGTCGCAACATAATCTCTGTGGAAGTGTCGTAATTATCGTCCTCCGAAAGCTCAGTTCTGCAGAAGTCAATGTACTTACCTCATGATACACAAAAGTGAAATGCTTTGCGTATAGATATCTTAGTTATTACGCTTATTGCCATGATGAGGAAAGTACTGTGTTGTAACGTATTGTTGTGCTACGGAAAAGGCTGCCTCATTGTAGCTATACCACAAAAGTTAAATACTAAAACATGTTTTACTTTCCAGAAGAATTCAGAAAAATTGTGCAGATACAAAACAGATACACTGAAAAAACAACATTGTAAATAGTCACTCATTAGTAGCGTCGTGATAACATCGTGTAGCTGTCACATAAACTAACCACTGTGTCCTCTGGTATCTCACATAAAGTAAATCCAGAATGTATTTTCAAGTAAACCAAAATGTTGCATTAAAATCTCAAGTTAAAAAAGCACATTATCTCTCAATAAACGGTGTTACATGTGAAATGTGGTGTAAACCTTTGCTCTTCCTAGTACGCAGAGTTTCAACTTGAATGCAATTATCGTGCGGTATACGTCGTTAAGGAATACTGGAATTTTTCTCAAGGTTAGCGTCTATGTTATTTTTCTCGGAGCCAGCCGGCGCAGGTGTCTGCCTGCGGTGCGGGTCATTGTCTATTGTCTCTTTGTTGGCGCGCGTCGTTATTGGGATTTGGAGACCTAACTTCTACAAATTCACTTTGCCGAGAGGGCCCTGCTCTGTTTAAATCCCGCCAGTTCTGATGCAATTCAGGTCTGTCGTTACGAATATATCGTCTGTCGTCATGTCGGTAGGTTCCGTAGTTTCTTCCTTGTCCGTCACGTGGTGGAGAATTTCTCCCTGAATCGTCACTGTGCGCCGAACTGTTGCGTCTGAAGTTATTCTGCCTCCCTTTTTTTTTTTTTTTTTTAACAGCTTATAGTAAAAATCATTGTGTCGGCGAGTAGCATATCGGTCATTGTTACGTCGTTTCGGCGGTTTCATCTCAAAATTCGCTGTACCTTGCCAATTTCTTTCATAACTTCCGAAATGCCCTGTGTTATTATGTTGCGGCTTTTCCGTATTTCTATGTCCCTCTTCCCGTATTGGAGCGCGAGTGGCCTCTGAAATACGTAATTGTTGTATTACCTGAGTCTGCTGATCTTGTACATCCCGGATTTCTCTTTGGTGTAGCGTATTAATTTGATTCTGATTTTGTTTGAATTTCCTAATTTGTTCACACTCTTCTGTGTCATTAAAAACTACCGGTTTTGTGTCATTCAGATTATCATCTACCTTTGTAGATAAATTAGTGAACTGATCCGAAAGTTCGGCTACTTTCTCCGATAGTGTACTTATTTCCTCAGTGTGTTTTTCTGAACCACGTTTCAGAGTATCTATTTGTGTTGAAATCGAATCTACTGTGTCCTTCAAGTTTTCCTGAGTTTTTGCAAGTTGCGTAACCGAATAGGTAGATGCAACTGAGTCAAATTTAGCTTGCAAGGTCTCATGATTTTCATGAACAATAGTTTGCAGTTCTTTTATGGCTGCTTCGTGATTCTGTAGTGCATTTTCATGCCGCGAAAAAATAGGTTGGTAATGCTCACAAATTTGTGTTTTTACGTCATTACAGACTTTTTGACATTTCGATTCAATGTGATGTAACTCAGTAGTTAAATCCTCACGTGTTTGTTCAAGAGTTTGCTCCAATGAGTCTAACTTTTGAAGCTGTTGCTGTGTTTGTCTCTGATTTTGTTTCATTTGTTGCATTAATTGCAATAATAATGAATGAGTGTCTGGAATCTGTTCCTCTATGCTTTTCGGCAGTGCATTTGCACCGGCAACATTCACATTTTGACTAGCAGAAATTGTGTCTTGACTTATTTGAGAAAACGGTGAGGACGCAAAACCTGAATCTACAGTATTTGCAAAATTGTGTCCTGTCATTTCGGATTCCTGAGGCGAGCTATTGCCGACCGATCGATCGATAATGCTTCCCTGCTCACTAATTGTTTCACTGTCCACGCCATTGTTTGCCGCCCGCTCCATTTCCCTATGCACAATTACCAAATTATTACTTTGAACATCAGTTAATTCATTACTCGGTGGCGCTAACACACTGCTTTCGTTTTCACTGTCATTTCGCAGTTTACTTTGGAGCCTAGTATTACGTTTTTCACACGCCATTATTGTCACAGTATTTCACACAACAACACAGAAAAACACAATTTGAAGAGCAAAAATAAGAGAACACATTATCATAACACTGAAAATAATATCTAATTAATTGCAGCTGCGAAATACTTGGTGCAAATCTACATGCATGCCACAACTGTTTTACTGTACAACAATGAAAGACTGCAACTACAAAGGAGATTCTCTCTACAATTACGTGATAGCAATAAACAAAATCTACACTAATTACACAAACTACAAGAAAAAATCAGAAGATTCCAGTGAGGTATCCTAGGCTAAGGGTCGACATATGAAACGTCCCCTTAGAAAAATTTATACAATGACTGTGCTTAAACTGACACACAATATTTATAGCGCAACGCAATCTGACTTTCAAAATTCCCTACAAAAGAATGGCCCTGACTAACATTAAACTATACCTTTCACAAATGACTTACCTCACAAAAATCTTCGCTGCTCAAGCTACTGCAATACAGCGAGCGCCACTACTGCCAGCTAAATAAAAGATTCAAACTATGGAAGGCACTAACTACTGATAGGGATAGTTAGCAAATGAAAGATATTAATAGAGAACAAAGAATGTATTTACCTTGATATCATCATATATATAGCAGTTCATGACAAATTACAAAACTCCGCCATCTCTCTCCCCACATCCACCACTGCTGGCGGCTCACCTCCAACTGCGCAACGCTACGCGCTGTTCACAGCCAGCTGCCTAACACTACAATGGCGAGTATTACAACAATGCAAAGCAGCCACAGGCTGCACACAGCACAGCCAGTGATTTTCAAACAGAGGTGGCGTTAACAATAAAAAAACCTAAACAGCCTACTTACAAAATGAGGAAGGTGGGAGAAAAATCTTTAATGGCTGAGGTGATATGTGTGGAAATTGGCTTGTCGTAAAAGGCGCCCCATTATGCAATATGTCAAGTTCAAATGGTTGAAATGCCTCTGAGCACCATGGGACTCAACATCTTAGGTCATAAGTCCCCTAGAACCTAGAACCACTTAAACCTAACTAACCTAAGGACATCACACACACCCATGCCCGAGGCAGGATTCGAACCTGCGACCGTAGCAGCCCCGCGGTTCCGGACTGCAGCGCCAGTACCGCACGGCCACCGCGGCCGGCTCAATATGTCAAGTGTGCAGTGTATTAGCGATTTATGCGGCTGTGACCTGGAGCTGTCTGCCTCAAAGGACATATTACTCACAAACGCCTGTGATTTGCCATGAATACACGAACATTGTTTGAACGTTTAAATGGAAAGTTTTACGGGTATTGATGACCTGAAAGGGGATTCACGGTCATCCGCTTCCCATTCGTTAGATGAGTGTCAAGCACTTCTATATTGCAGCAGTCCTTGACTCAGCTGAAAAGCTACCACCACTATTCTGACGGTCAGGCGATCTGACCACTACTTGATGCGATAGTATGGATATTCCATTACATTTTGGCATTTTAACAACAAATGATCTTTCTTATTTAGTAGTTGGTAAAATAGTCCTGACACTTGTTCGCCAATCAATAACTTATGTCCTTTCTAGGATCGAAATTCTTGGATCTTACGTTCTACAGGTTCCTGATGGACAACTTTTGTAGAAAATTCTAAAATTCTCAAGAACATATATCTTGGCATGTATTTTCGGTCCCTTTCGCACATCTTGTATGATGCTCCCATTCCTATGACGTTTGGTCTTCTGGTGAGGAAAATGACGTATTAGACAATCTCGCAATATGTTTTCAGTAGTTATCAAAGCACAGGAATTGACAATAAGCTTTCTTGTTATCGATGAGAGACCAAGAGCTATCAACGACCACCACTGCAAATGGGTGGCAGTGGTTACTTGTGGAGAAAAGTGAGTGCTTACTAACACACGCACTGTTGAATTTCCCTGATGTTGTTGTGGTCCGTAACGCTGTAAGAGAAAGCATAAGATATGGACCGCATAGAAGAAACTCCGCTACCACTAGCTACTATGGTAAAGAGCAGATTGTGTGGTCTAAACTTGGAAACAGACTGCAAACCTGTTCGCCGGCTAGCGTGCCACTGTCGTGAGGATCTGTGCAAGGTGGCTGAAGTACAGTGAACTCACGAGTAGGCGACTAGGTGTTGAACATTAACGACTCACGCAGGTGAGAAATATGCCGAGTCTGCAAAGCTGGTTAGGCGTCAATATGTGTCGCAGCTATGACGACACAGTACAAAGCTGGTACAAAGGAAGTGTTTTGGAACACACCGTCCAGCGCATATTGTTGAAAGCGGAGTTTTGCAGCACGACAATAACGATTTAACTGGGCACAGGATCGTTGAGATCGACCCATGGAGCAAATCAACACGTAACCTGATCAGGTGAATCGCGTTCCTTGTTACTCCAGGTCGATGGTGGCGTCCAGACACGGTGTCACTCAAGAAAACGGCTGCTCCAGATAAGAAGCACACCCTCGGACACAGGCCGATCGCTGCAACACTGTGCTCTGGGGGATATTCAGCCCATCTTCCCTGGACTCGTAGCAGTAATCGAAGTCGTAATGAGAGCTGTGGACTTGCTGAAAATTATTGCAGACCGCCTCCATCTCATAATGTTTGATGGTCCCACCAACAGCAATGGCATGTGAACTGCTTTTCCCTCCCCCCCCCCCCTCCCGCCCCGCCCCTCTTGATCAATAAAATTTTAATACTTTCTTGACTAATCCATGTACCTCCATCAATGGAAAATTGTACTGAAATGCAGGAGGATCTGCAGCGAATTGACGCATGGTGCAGGGAATGGCAATTGAATCTCAATGTAGACAAGTGTAATGTGCTGCGAATACATAGATAGATTCCTTATCATTTAGCTACAAAATAGCAGGTCAGCAACTGGAAGCAGTTAATTCCATAAATTATCTGGGAGTACGCATTAGGAGTGATTTAAAATGGAATGATTTTATAAAGTTGATCGTCGGTAAAGCAGATGCCAGACTGAGATTCATTGGAAGAATCCTAAGGAAATGCAATCCGAAAACGAAGGAAGTAGGTTACAGTACGCTTGTTCGCCCACTGCTTGAATACTGCTCAGCAGTGTGGGATCCGTACCAGATAGGGTTGATAGAAGAGATAGAGAAGATCCAACGGAGAGCAGCGCGCTTCGTTACAGGATCATTTAGTAATCGCGAAAGCGTTACGGAGATGATAGATAAACTCCAGTGGAAGACTCTGCGGGAGAGACGCTCAGTAGCTCGGTATGGGCTTTTGTTAAAGTTTCGAGAACATACCTTCACCGAAGAGTCAAGCAGTATATTGCTCCCTCCTACGTATATCTCGCGAAGAGACCATGAGGATAAAATCAGAGAGATTAGAGCCCACACAGAAGCATACCTCCTTCTTTCCACGAACGATACGAGACTGGAATAGAAGGGAGAACCGATAGAGGTACTCAGGGTACCCTCCGCCACACACCGTCAGGTGACTTGCGGAGTATGGATGTAGATGTAGATGTAGAATTTAGCATTAAATTTCAAAGCAACAAAACTTTAAATCGCAACACAAATGCTTTACATTTACTAAATAGCTGTAACTAAAAACGTCGTTAACTACAAGACCGTTCAACCATCTGTTACTAGAGACAGGCACAGGATTTCCCTAGGCCCTATATTATGCCATTCACCTGCAGCAACGTGAACAGTGTGGTTACTGGATGGTGCAGGTGCCTTCATGAGTGTAGAGCAACTAAAACACTGTTATTAGAAACCCCTTACTTTCTTTCGCTTACGCCATAGTCCCGCAGCAATTCGCAGGGTCAACGTGGTGACAACGACTTTGGCAAGGTTAGTTCCTTTTAGGGGTGGCCAGATGCCCTTCCTGCCGCCACCCCGTACCCCCACGGATGGAATCAATGTACCCCAGCTGTATGTATCTAGTGTAAATCGGGAAATAGTACGAACGTGTTTCAAATTTCTCCGACGCCTGTAACTGAGGCGTAACGTGGGGACCAGCCCGGTATTCACCTAATGGGATGTGGAAAACCGCCTAAAAACCAAATCCAGGCTGGCCGGCACACCGGCCCTCGTCGTTAATCCACTGGGCGAGTCCAGGAAGCAGCGCGTTAGCGCTCTCAGCTACCCTGGCGTAGAAACCACTTACTATGAAGTATTAAAATGCAGCCCGAGCTTGAAAATAGGAATGGCAAACAATGGATCTAATTTCAGCAGTTATTAATTAAGGAATATCTTAATTATCCTTCTCCAGTAACGAACCTCAGACAACCAGAGGCACGATTAACAGGATCAGACTACATACGGAACACGAGACGGCAAACACAACCTCGGGAGACAGCCACAGCGGTCACGGACAAGAACGGGAACAGCATCAATTACCTGGAACATCAGGCATCGTATGGCCTGGGAGCAGACATACTACGAAACACGAGACGACGGCTTCCGACATAACAGGTTGCTTCAGCATGCGCTGACGTAATACGCAACCCCAATAGCAGTCTCATGCCGCAGGATGCGCACGCACCGAATAGAGAACGCCCGGAGGATGACGTGGCCACGACAGAAACCCGCAGCGGTTGCGAAAGGCCCGGGAAATGTCTATAGCGTCACGATAGTGCTAGGAACGCGCCTGGCGGGTGGAGACCAAAACACGGAACGCCAAGGGACGGCCGCCAGAGCGGGAAACAGCCGCAACGGGCGCGGACGGAAGAGAGAACGGCTGGAGATGGATACAACCCGCAAGAGGCAGCCACAGCGGCCGTGGACTTCATGTAGGACAGTCTCAGGAAACACCTGATGAGTACGCCAAGTTATGAGTCGAACTATGCTCTTGGGATTAGGCAGCCCACCGCCAGTACATCCGATTTTATGAGATAACAAGGAATATATTGTGCACAAAAAGAAACTTTACATTTCCTTAAACCAAAGGCTTCAGTTGAAACATGTAGCATATGGTTTAACAGTGGCACAATAATTACTCAGCTGTTAATTTGCTTTTAAGAAATCAAACACTAGCGGTAAAGGTCCAGTACCAAAAGGGGCTACGAACGATCAGTTCCATGACTTAATGAGCGTATGATTCCAACTTAACAGTAATTAACTGACAGTCTCCATAATAAGCCACGTCATCGCTTAAAACCACTTCTTTAAAATCTAATTCCCTAAAAGAGAATTTAAACAAACTTTGAAAACAAGAGCCGTCTGGTGTGGCCGAGCGTTTCTAGGCGCTTCAGTCTGGAACCGCGGGTTCGCTACAGTCGCAGTTTCGAATCTTGCATCGGGCATTGATGTGTGTAATGTTCTTAGGTTAGTTAGGTTTAAGGAGTTCTAAGTTCTCAGGAACTGATGACCTCAGATGTTAGGTCCCATAGTGCACACAGCCATTTTAACCCTTTTTGGCCACGCGGGATTAGCCGAGCAGTCTAGGGCGCTGCAGTCATGGACTGTGCAGATGGTCCTGGCGGAGGTTCGAGTCCTCCTTCGGGAATGGTTGTGTGTGTATGTCGTTAGGGTGATTTAGGTTAAGTAGTGTGTAAGCTTAGGGACTGATGACCTTAGCAGTTAAGTCCCATAAGATTTCACACACATGTGAACATTTTTGAACCATTTTTGAACCATTTGATAACAAGATGTAGCAACCCAAAATCCTTTTTGGCTAATGCAGTCAGCACATCGACTAATAAACATAATTCACAAGAAAAGCGATTGTTGTTGTGGTTGTCTTCAGTCCTGAGACTGGTTTGATGCAGCTCTCAATGCTACTCTACCCTGTGCAAGCTTCTTCATCTCCCAGTACCTACTGCAACCTACATCCTTTTGAATCTGCTTAGTGTATTGATCTCTTGGTCTCCCTCTACGATTTTTACCCTCCACGCTGCTAAATTTGTGATCCCTTGATGCCTCAAAACATGTCCTACCAACCGATCCCTTCTTCTAATCAAGTTGTGCCACAAACTTCTCTTCTCCCCAATCCTATTCAATACGTCCTCATTAGTTACGTGATCTACCCACCTTATCTTCAGCATTCTTCTGTAGCACCACATTTCGAAAGCTTCTATTCTCTTCTTGTCCAAACTGGTTATCGTCCATGTTTCACTTCCATACATGGCTACACTGCATACAAATACTTTACTTTTTATATCCTCTCTACTTCGACCATCATCAGTTATTTTACTCCCTAAATAGCAAAACTCCTTTACTACTTTAAGTGTCTCATTTCCTAATCTAATTCCCTCAGCATCACCCGATTTAATTTGACTTCATTCCATTATCCTCGTTTTGCTTTTGTTGATGTTCATCTTATATCCTCCTTTCAAGACACTGTCAATGCCGTTCAACTGCTCTTCCAAGTCCTTTGCTGTCTCTGACAGAATTACAATGTCATCGGCGAACCTAAAAGTTTTTACTTCTTCTCCATGAATTTTAATACCTATTCCGAATTTTTCTTTTGTTTCCTTCACTGCTTGCTCAATATGCGAAACTAGTGCAAGTCATTGCAGTTGAACACAATACAATTGTCCACTCAGTCAAACCACACGCAGGGAACAGTGTTTGTTTCATAGACTCGCAGATACTCATCCTTATAATTGCGTAGTGAAGTGTACCTTTATCCAGCAACATACTCGTAACTTTCCACCTGGCCAAACAATTCCCTGCGTGAAACCAAGTTACGGCGCACAGCATCCACAGTACATCACATTTTGCGAGCCGCACTATGCCACTACGCAGTCTGGTTACAGCAGCCGACCCAATTCAATCAACGAGGAGCTTCCTTCTATAGAGGATGGCAAATTCCAACATAAGCCCGTCCAAGAGCGGGTAACGCTTCTCTCTGTTCAAAGGACACTTTCGCTGATATACATTCCAGACATCACAGTGGCTATACAGCTGTTGTTACATATACACCCATAAACGTTACTTGACCTCAGCTGCTGTCTGCCACAATCATTAGAGCACACATACGCGCCACACCATCTAGTGTTCGTTGATATACCAATAATCGATCGCTGCACAGGAAGCTGCTCAGTCTCCCAACCGTGGCACTACTCGTCTGTGTAAACCTGCATTCTCTCCAGACGATCTGCGTTTCGTTGCGACGGAACTGTCTTTGTCACTGAAGCAAGCTGCAAATTGATATTCACCTACCTCAGATCAGCGTCTGCTCAGTACCCCTTCACTATGCAACGTACATAAAGACAGCGCTGATAAAGACAGCACCTAATATCTACAATTACTGAGGCCGCGAAAAACTCGTTATGATTGTTCCTGTAAATAGTCATAATAAACTTTCGGGTGGAAAAAGGAGTCCTGATCTTCACTGAAAGTTCGTAAATCTGGTAAAAGTAGGTTTTATTTTCTTTGCTTCAACATGTCATCAGCCCACTTTTAGTATGCAAAAGTGCTACTGTAACTTCCCAGTTTATGTCACACGTAAAGCAGCCAGAATTCTCCTAAGTCCATTCCGAAAATAATCACTCGAATATACAGTCACTTTCTACATATAACGGTGATTTCTTACATAAGTCATTCAGGAGATTTCTTTCACAAAGATTGCTAGCCGAATATATTCTGTAGTAGAACACAGAACATCGCCACGCTGATTTTCTAAGTCCAACAAGTCACACACGTATATCTCCCGAACAAAGTATCCCACGACTCCCAAACTTTTACAAAATGTTCGTCGCAACAAAAGCTACCGTTTCAAATCCATCTGAATGCGAAGGACCGAACATTTCTTCATCTTACACATTTTACGGACGGACACATTTAACATGACCTACGCGTCTGAAAAGCTAGTCAAAGACTCTCCCCTTCCAGATACTCATGCAAACTAAGTATCTCGCAGTGCGCGGGAACCGTACTGAGCACCGACTGGCTGTTCGAAAAGGCCAGCCAATCCGATCGCACCTTTAGATCTTACTCGCGCTAAAACTGTTCTGTGCCAATCACTACATCAGATTCATTGGCGTCACTTCCAAAAGAAAATTATTACTATAATGTCTAATAATTGAAACTAAATGAAAATTTATCTTGAAATAAATTTAGGAAACTGTTTATACGGTTACCGACTTTCTGGGTGCTTTATGATATAAGCAAACACCCATAGACATACGTCATCCGCCAGTTAGGGGGATTTACAATTTTCATGACACCCTGGTGGCGTAAAACTTGCTGGTTACTTAAGATGTATTACCATATAAGTTTGAAATTTGACTTATGTCTCCCAAGCGCACTCACATTCGCTCTCATTTACTTTCACCCTAACACAAAATATAAATATTAACTTCTAGACTGTTATTTTCATTACGAAAGAGAAATTATCGAAAGTTTGGAATTGACAATCTTTATAAAATAAATCGGCACACTGAGAGTGCTATAATTGTTTATAAATAACAAAAGAAATATAAACTGTTACGTTTCCTATCTGAATTTACTTTCTTAAGTTTCGGTTTAGTACTTTTTATGGGTTTTTCATACCTCCGAAACTATTATAAGTAGCAGTATCTAAACTTTGACATACTGTTTGTCTGAATAACAAAATGTCCTTTATCACTTTAACATAGTTATTTACTGTCTTAGGTGAGGTGGACCCTATATGTGGCACACAAAAGAATTCCCACGCTCGGTCAGAAGAAATAATCATCTTGTGGTGCAGTTCTTCTTGTTGTCTCCGTGCTTGCTAAGAAAATGGGATGAGAAGTTCCGCCTTATGCAAGACACCTTTTTTCTTTTGTTTCACCCATACATGTTTCAGCACCTCTGTGCCATCATCAGTGGGTTTTATTTTTATTTTTTACTGTAAATTTGTTGTTAACATATTAAGATTTTCATCGTTTACAACATTATGTAAAGGTTGCATTTATAACTTAATTGGCGAAAAGTAACGTACCTTACATTATATTATTGTCCTCTTGTTTTGGTAGCTGTTATGCTACACAATATACAACATGTCATCTGCAAACAGCAAAACGTAATTTATTTTATTTTATTTTATTTTATTTTATTTTATTTTTCAACAACAAATAGAAAATAAATTACGTTTTGCTGTTTGCAGATGACATGTTGTATATTGTGTAGCATAACAGCTACCAAAACAAGAGGACAATAATATAATGTAAGGTATGTTACTTTTCGCCAATTAAGTTATAAATGCAACCTTTACATAATGTTGTAAACGATGAAAATGTTAATATGTTAACAACATATTTACAGTTAAAAATAAAAATAAAACCCACTGATGATGGCACAGAGGTGCTGAAACATGTATGGGTGAAACAAAAGAAAAAAGGTGTCTTGCATAAGGCGGAACTTCTCATCCCATTTTCGGTCAGAAGAGCCGGTGGCTCATGACGCAATCGGCAGGCCACAAGTCGGCCGCCGCTGGATGTTACTATACTGCAGGCTTCCAATAGAGCTGGTCATAACGCAACAAAATTTACTGCAAAAACGGCGGTCACAGATTAACCCACAACGCTACGTCGTCTCTTCACGCATTCAGCAAACGACGCTGCCACCTAGCGGTGAGCGTTACGTCAAGTGAGGGAAGCGAAACAATCACCCGAATCGACTGCAGATCGTCTCAGCAGCTTTCATCAGTGTAAATCAAGGGAAAATAATGAAGGTGAAACTCGATTTTTATATATTCCACGTCCGATTTCCATTAACTTTCGAATTCTCTTCACAAAACCAGGTGTAGCTCGTGTGAGGTTCTTTATGAGTCCTTTCATTGTGGGAGTACTATTCGTTATTCGAACCATATATTTATCTATTTTATTTTCTGTTTCATTCTAGACATCCCTTTTAACCATCCCCTACGCAGTAATTTAAAGTAGTGAGGTCGGGGACATTAGTGGGCACAAGACGTGACCGTGCTGCCGGCCATCTGCGGTGAAAGGTGTATATGTTGTTCCAGCTGATGAATAGAGTTTGCAGGGAACTCGTCACGTGGGAAGAATGTAACCACCCTTTAGCCAAAGGAACCTCTATCAATAATGCTTGAAGTTCGTTTTCAATGAAGTCTAGGTAACGAAACCCCGTAAGACGATGGGTCAATACAATAGGCCCAAAAATTGGTGCTCTGTACCAATCACAGAGTTCAAAAATTCTTTTATGTTAATTCATGCACACCTTCACAACATGAACATCAGAACAAAAATCGATCAATAAACATAAGTACAGGGTGTTTCAAAAATGACCGGTATATTTGAAACGGCAATAAAAACTAAACGAGCAGCGATAGAAATACACCGTTTGTTGCAATATGCTTGGGACAACATTACATTTTCAGGAGGACAAACTTTCGAAATTACAGTAGTTACAATTTTCAACAACAGATGGCGCTGCAAGTGATGTGAAAGATATAGAAGACAACGCAGTCTGTGGGTGCGCCATTCTGTACGTCGTCTTTCTGCTGTAAGCGTGTGCTGTTCACAACGTGCAAGTGTGCTGTAGACAACATGGTTTATTCCTTAGAACAGAGGATTTTTCCGGTGTTGGAATTCCACCACCTAGAACACAGTGTTGTTGCAACAAGACGAAGTTTTCAATGGAGGTTTAATGTAACCAAAGGACCGAAAAGCGATACAATAAAGGATCTGTTTGAAAAAATTTCAACGGACTGGGAACGTGACAGATGAACGTGCTGGAAAGGTAGGGCGACCGCGTACGGCAACCACAGAGGGCAACGCGCAGCTAGTGCAGCAGGTGATCCAACAGCGGCCTTGGGTTTCCGTTCGCTGTGTTGCAGCTGCGGTCAAAATGACGCCAACGTCCACGTATCGTCTCATGCGCCACAGTTTACACCTCTATCCATACAAAATTCAAACGCGGCAACCCCTCAGCGCCGCTACCATTGCTGCATGAGAGACATTCGCTAACGATATAGTGCACAGGATTGATGACGGCGATATTCATGTGGGCAGCATTTGGTTTACTAAATGGTTCAAATGGCTCTGAGCACTATGGGACTCAACTGCTGTGGTTATCAGTCCCCTAGAACTTAGAACTACTTAAACCTAACTAACCTAAGGACATCACACACATCCATGCCCGAGGCAGGATTCGAACCTGCGACCGTAGCAGTCGCACGGTTCCGGACTGCGCGCCTAGAACCGCGAGACCACCGCGGCCGGCATTTGGTTTACTGATGAAGCTTATTTTTACCTGGACGGCTTTATCAATAAACAGAACTGGCGCATATGGGGAACCGAAAAGCCCCATGTTGCAGTCCCATCGTCCCTGCATCCTCAAAAAGTACTGGTCTTGGCCGCCATTTCTTCCAAAGGAATCATTGGCCCATTTTTCAGATCCGAAACGATTACTGCATCACGCTATCTGGACATTCTTCGTGAATTTGTGGCGGTACAAACTGCCTTAGACGACACTGCGAACACCTCGTGGTTTATGCAAGATGGTGCCCGGCCACATCGCACGGCCGACGTCTTTAATTTCCTGAATGAATATTTCGATGATCGTGTGATTGCTTTGGGCTATCCGAAACGTACAGGAGGCGGCGTGGATTGGCCTCCCTATTCGCCAGACATGAACCCCTGTGACTTCTTTCCGTGGGGACACTTGAAAGACCAGGTGTACCGCCAGAATCAGGAAACAATTGAACAGCTGAAGCAGTACATCTCATCTGCATGTGAAGCCATTCTCCCAGACACGTTGTCAAAGGTTTCGGGTAATTTCATTCAGAGACTACGCCATATTATTGCTACGCATGGTGGATATGTGGAAAATATCGTACTATAGAGTTTCTCAGACCGCAGCGCCATCTGTTGTTGAAAATTGTAACTACTGTAATTTCGAAAGTTTGTCTGAAAATGTACTGTTGTCCCAAGCATATTGCAACAAACGGTGTATTTCTATGGCTGCTCGTTTAGTTTTTATTGCCATTTCAAATATACCGGTCATTTTTGAAACACCCTGTATGTACTCTAAGACAGTAAAAAGACAAATCATGAAGCAATTACCCGGACCAGAAGGAAATGGTAGATGTGACGTACATCTACACAAAAATAAATGATGACAATTTCACAAAAACTACATGTTTTATTCACGAGACAGAGCTTCAAAAACTGAGTAATTCAGTAATGCGTTGGTCCACCTCTGGCCTTTATGCAAGCATATATTCGGGTTGGAATTCATTGATAGATTTGTTGGATGTTCTCCTGAGGGATATCGTGTCAAGTTCTGTCCAGTTGGAGTGTTACATCGTCAAAGTTCCGAGCTGGTTGGAGGGCCTGCCCAAACTGTTCCAAGTTATCAACTGGAGAGAGACCTGAAGAACACAGACCATCACTCTGGCTGTCAGGCCATATGGTGGGCGACAGGTTGGTATCCCACTGTTACCTGGGGTGTCTTCAGACACGTCTTCACTGTTAATAAGTATTCAGTTGAAGTGGGACTCATCACTGAAGACAATTCTACTCCAGTCAATGAGATTCCAGGCCAAAGACACGTCTGGAGACGCCCCTGACAGCGGTGGAATACCAACCAGACCTTACCCACCATATGGTCTGGCTGCCAGCTTTGACAGTCTGATGTGCCACTTTATTCCACAGGACGACCACTTTGATTGTCTTCTACGGCATCCTTAGTGCACAGTGTTATGTTTAATACGTTCAACGTTCCCGTTTGTTGCCCTTCATAGCAAGCCAACCATGGGTTACATTTCAGCAGGATAATTATCGCCTGTGCACAGCAAGAGTTCCTACTGCATATCTTGGCACTTGCAAAACAGTATCTTGGCCAGCATGGTCGCCAGATCTCTCTGTAATTGAAAACATTTGGAGGATTATGGGCAGGGTCCTCCAACCAGCTAGGGATTTTGACGATCTAATGCGCTAATTGGGCAGAATTTGGCACAATGTCCTCCCTCATGAGGACATGCAACAACTCTATCCATCAATGATAAGCCGAACAGTTGCTTGCCTAAGGACCAGAGGTGAACCGACACGTAATTGACTTCCTCAATTTGTTAAGCTCATCGTCCTGAATAAATCATCTAATTTTCCTGAAACTGTAACCATTTGTTTGTCTGTACATGTACGTCACATCTACTGTACCCACCCCATTCGGATAATTCCATTGTGGTGCATCATGTTCCTTGTCCTCAGAGTGTATATTTCTCGTCATCAAGAGATTTTGCCATGAACCCTACTGGACACAATGTTGGTCATTCTCTTAAAAGAGCTGGGAAGAAAACTGTTTCCAGTCAGTCATATGACACTACACCCCCACGTAGGTAATGGAAGTGAAGTGATATGTTGGTTCCAGTCCACTGTGTTGAATCATCTGAGTAAGATGCATAGTTGTGAAAATGCGACTGGATGTCAGAAAGGAGCTGTCGTATTCGGATGTGTCCTTCACCACACTGTCGATGAAGTTACATGATTTTTTTGCTGTACCTAGACGCTGACTCTCCAACGGGTCAAGAAATGACGTATCATTTACAGTGATACAACATGGCGTAATAACAGTGGTTATAAAAGAACCTAATGGACAGGTATGGGAGGATAAATGATAGTTAGTTTCAAACCCGACAGGAACTGATGCTATTGGTCAATGCAGAGCTACCTCAACGCGTTTCGAAGTGAACATTGTGAAGGGAACAGCATGAAACGAACAGCGAAGTTCTGTACTTCGTAAAAGGTCATTGCTCACTGCAGCACATAAAGCTGCACGTCTCCAGTGGGCCAAACAACATAGAAAGTGGTCAGTAGCTGAGTGTAGCCTGTAGGGTGTTCTCTACAAATTCCGATTTTGTTTCTTTTCGAATTTTGAATATAACGGGTAAGAGGGTAGCACAATATGTAACTGTATCACCCGAAACAGCACCTCCTCAAATATCGACTGAGCTAGAACCGACCATGTTCAACTACTCATACTGACAAAACTCCAATCCATTTTCTGGAGTTTCTCACACCCAGTAACTTTAAGCTAACTGAAACCAGGAGTACTCTACGTATTCCTCAGTTTAAACGGATATTACACTCCTGCCTACTAGTAATTACCTAGAAACCATAACATTTGAGTGATCAACCATTAGTCCAAATTGAATAGATCACCACTGATAAGATGTTATCCTAAACAAGCAACGACTCGTGGCTTGCCATTACCTGCTAACTTAATAATGGGTCACGCATAATGTACGTATTACAGTGGCACAGAACAATAATTTACAGGAGATGAAACGCTAAACAATAAAACATGAAAATTCAAATAAACTCTCACAAAATATGTAAAAAAAGAAGCATTAGCAGCTAAAAGGCACATGAAAAGAAATAAAACTGTTTAACTATTATCTGATTAGTATGGCTAACAATCGTTAGCAATAATAAAGACTGTGTCGTAACTAAATGAATTTGCAAATTATTATGATTATGGAAAAAAGTAATTCAGAGAACGAAACCATTAACTATTGTTCTGAAGGTTATTCAAAACAAATCAGAATAGCGTCACTATTTGACAGTGCACAACTATGTAGAGTGAATAACGAAGAGAAGTTACTGTTGTTTCTACGTAATGGGTTCTTACATCACTATTAGAACAATGTAGTCCACAGATTCTCTTAGCTAATGTTTCTTAAAAACAATTTCCTCTTTGCTGATGCTATAGGCGATTCTCCAACGTCTGCTTTGTTACTCGATGATCATTTGGCGTGTAATCCAATAATTTTTATCTTCTTGCTGTGCTGT
This sequence comes from Schistocerca nitens, assembly GCF_023898315.1. Taxonomy (NCBI): domain Eukaryota; kingdom Metazoa; phylum Arthropoda; class Insecta; order Orthoptera; family Acrididae; genus Schistocerca; species Schistocerca nitens. Next base: position 34,017,184 of record NC_064620.1, on the reverse strand, counting down.
TTGATCTTGAGCACCTGTTTCAGATGTAACAGAAACCATCGATGTTTGCAGAATTAATTCCAGTTTGCGTATCTACATGCAAAGACGAACATAAGACATAAGACACACTTCCTTCCATTAAGGCGTGACATAACCTGCTATAATGGGTTTTAATTTTTTTTTTCATAGCCACACATTTTAGATTTAGGCTATAGTATTCAAACACGGCGCAGCACATTTCACAGTAAATACGCTCGCATAGCGGCAGTAAATCCAGTTAACCATACCATAAATCATTAGTCTGCGGTCTATTCCAAACAATGGAAACCGCGCACAATTGTCTGTGCAATCACTCCAATCACGCGGCGATCAACACACCGTACAATCAAGGTTAAATTTCTTTGTAACCTACGACAAGAAAATGCATTACCGTACTTTATTCAATTTCACAGTCCGTGGTAGGCACTTAACAGTCTGTGCTGGCTACAGTCGAAAGCGGTATCTTAACGAAATGCACACAGCTTTCCGATCTGCGAATCAAAGTTTTACGCTTAATGAGTCAAACTGCAGTTTCAGCGACACAAAGTCACAAATTATTTAATCGCCGTACACATCGAGATCACAAATGTAGCACTGTACATACACTGATTTTTCACCAGCGACGAACCCAATCCATAAAAATAAACTCGCAACACGATAATCACCTCCACTCACAGTTGTCGCTCCTGACTCTTTGTTGGTGCTTTTCTCGGTCGAGGTATCGATATCGTTCTACACCGTTCAAACATCTCGCTTCACATAACACTTTCAAACATTCTGATTCCATTGAATTATGGTTTTAGATTAAACAACAACTTCATATATTTCTCTTCGTACAAAATAAATACAAACCTGTTAATAAATGAGAAAGCATACAACATAATATTAAATGAAATTATGAATCATTTCTATAATATCTGCGTTACCTAAACATGCACATAACTGTAAAAAGAAATAAATTTACAAAATTTATACTCAAATAAGCTTTTTAATGTATCACAAAAATAAGTAAACGAAAATACAGGAATGGAGCTATCTTCACAAAATGAAGGTATGAAGGTGCGAACAGCCATGTTTATGGGCCAATCTCAAACGGTTACGGTATGTTGATCACTGAGACATCCCTACTAAACCACCCAATGTTAATCCCATTTAAAATCTCTGGGATCATGTTCCGTGGGCCGCTCACAGGTTAGACACTGGACTCGCATTCAGGAAGACGATGGTTCAATCCCGCGTCCGGCCATCCCGATTTAGGTTTTCCATAATTTCCCTAAATCGCTCCAGGCAAATGCCGCGATGGTTCCTTTGAAAGAGCACGGCCGACTTCCTTCCTCGTCCTTCCCTAATCCGATGAGACTGATAACCTCGCTGTCTGGTCTCCTACCCCAAACAACCCAACCCAACCCACTCACAGGTTCCTGTAACCTTCTTCTTGGCTCATCAGTCTTCCAGCTGGTTTGATGCATCCCACCACGAATTCCTCTGCTATGTCAAAATGGTTCAAATGGCTCTGAGCACTATGGGACTTAACATCTGAGGTCATCAGTCCCCTAGAACTTAGAACTACTTAAACCTAACTAACCGAAGGCCATCACACACATCCATGCCCGATACAGGATTCGAACCTGCGACCGTAGTGGTCGCACAGCTCCTGACTATAGCGCCTAGAACCGCTCGGCCACTCCAGCCGGCTCTCCTATGTCAGCTTTATCATCTCAGGGTAGCACTTCCAACCTATGTCCTAGATTATTTGCTGTCTTCCAGTACAGTTTTTGCCTTCTACAGCTCCCTTTAGTACCATGGAAGTCATTCCCTCATGTCTTAACAGATGTCCTGTCACCCTGGCCCTTCTCCTTATCAGTGTTTTCCACATATTCCTTTCCTCGACGATTCTGCGGAGAATCTTCTCATCCCCTACCTTATCAGTCCACCTAATTTTCAACATTCGTATGTAGCACCACTTCTCAAACACGTCGATTCTCTTCTGTTCCTGTTTTACCACAGTCCATGTTTCACTACCACACAATGCTGTACTTCAGACGTACATTCTCAGAAATTTCTTCCTCAAATTACGACCGATATTTGATATTACTAGACTTTTCTTAGTCTGGAATGTCTTTTTTGCCATAGCCACTATGCTTTTGATGTCCTTGCTCCGTCCGTCGTTGGTTATTTCACTGTCTAGGTAGCAGAATTCCTTAACTTAATCTACTTCGTGACCATCAATCCTGATGTTAAGTTTCTCGTTGTTCTCATTTCTACTACTACTCATTACCTTCGTCTTCCTTCGATTTACTCTCAGTCCATATTGTGTACTCATTAGACTGTTCATTCCCTTCAGCAGATCGTGTAATTCTTCTTCACTTTCACTCAGGATGGTAATGTCGTCAGCAAATCGTATCGTTTATATCCTTTCACCTTGAATTTTAATTCCACTCCTGAACCTTTCTTTTATTTCCATCATTGCTTCCTCGATGTACAGATTGAAGAGTAGGGGTGAAAGGCTACGTTCTTGTCTTATACTCTTTTTAATACGAGTACTTCGTTCTTGGTCGTCCACTCTCATTATTCCCTCTTGGCTGTTGTACGTATTGTGTATGACCCGTCTCACCCTATAGCTTAATCCTACTTTTTTCAGAATTTCGAACATCTTGGTCCATTGTACACTGTCGAACGCTTTTTCCAGGTCGACAAATCCTATGAACGTGTCTTCATTTTTTCTTTAGTCTTGCTTCCATTATTAACCGCAACATCAGAATTGCCACTCTCGTACCTTTACTTTTCCTAAAGCCAAACTGATCGTCATCTAGCGCATCCTCAGTTTTGTTTTCCATTCATCTGTATACTATTATTGTAAGCAACTTCGATGCGTGAGCTGTTAAGCTGATTGTGCGATAATTCTCGCACTTGTCAGCTCTTTCCGTCTTTGGAATCGTGTGCATGATGCTTTTCCGGAAGTCAGATGGTATGTCACCAGACTCACACATTCTACCAACCAACGTGAATAGTCGTTTCGTTGCCACTTCCCCAATAATTTTAGAAATTCTGATGGAATGTTATCTATCCCATCTGCCTTATTTGACCTTAAGTCCTCAAAAGATCTTTTAACTGGTGATTCTAACACTGCATCCCCTATCTCTTTTAAATTGACTCCTGTTTCTTCTTCTATCACATCAGACAAATCTCCCCCCTCGTAGAAGCTTTCAATGTATTCTTTCCACCTATCCGCTCACTCCTCTGCATTTTTACAGTGAAATTCCCGTTACACTCTTAATGTTACCACCCTTGCTTTTAATGTCACCGCAGGTTGTTTTGACTTTTCTGTATGCTGAGTTTGTCCTTCTGGCAATCATTTCTTTTTCGATGTCTTCACATTTTTCCTGCAGCCATTTCGTCTTAGCTTCTCTGCATTTCCTATTTATTTCATTCCTCAGCGACTTGTATTTCTGTATTCCTGAGTTTCCCGGAATATTTTTGTACTTCCTCCTTTCATCGATCAATCGAAGTACTTCCTCTGTTACCCGTGGTTTCTTCGCAGTTACCCTCTCTGTACCTATGTTTTCCTTCCCAATTTCTGTGCTGGCCCTTTTTAGAGATGTCCATTCCTCTTCAACTGTGCTGCGTACTGAGCTATTCCTTATTGCTATATCTATAGCTTTAGAGAACTTCAACCGTATCTCGTCATACCTTAGTACTTCCGTATCCCACTTATTTGGGTATTGATTCTTCCTGACTAATGTCTTAAACTTCAGCCTACTCTTCATCACTACTATAATGTGATCAGAGTCTATATCTGTTCCTGGGTACGCCTTAAAATCCGGTATCTGATTTCGAATCTCTGTCTGACCATGATGTAATCTAATTGAAATCTTCCCATATCACCCGGCCTTTTCCAAGTGTACTTCCTCCTCTTGTGGTTCTTCAATAGGGTATTCATTATTCCTTGTCCCAATCCCATATTCTCCTGGAACCTTTTCTTCTACTCCTTCCCCTACAACTGCATTCCAGTCCCCCATGTCTATTAGATTTTCATCCCCCTTTAGATACTGTATTACCCTTTCAGTATCCTCCATACACTTTATCTCTTCATCTTCAACTTGCGACGTCGACATGTATATCTGAAATATCGTTGTCGGTGTTGGTTTGCTGTCGATTCTGATAATAACGACCTTGTCACTGAACTGTTCACAGAAACACACTCTCTGCCTTACCTTCCTATTCATAAAGAATCCTAGTCCTGTTACACCATTTCCTGCTGCTGTTCATATTACCCTATACTCATCTGACCAGAAACTCTTGTCTTGATTCCACTTCATTTCACTGACGCCTACTATATCTAGATTGAGCCTTTACATTTCCCATTTAGGATTTTCTAGTTTCCCTACGTCGTTCGACGGCCGGAGTGGCCGAGTGGTTCTAGGTGCTACAGTCTGGAACCGCGCAACCACTACGGTGGCAGGTTCGAATCCTGCCGCAGCCATGGATTTGTGTGATGTCCTTAGGCCAGTTAGGTTTAAGTAGTTCTAAGTTCTAGGGGACTGGTGACCTCAGAAGTTAAGTCCCATAGTGCTCAGAGCCATTTGGAACCTACTACGTTCAAGCTTTTGACATTCCACGCCCCGACTCGTAGAACTTTATCCTTCTGTTGATTATTCAGTCTTTTTCTCATGGTAACCTCTCCGTTGGCAGTCCCCCCCCCTCCCCCCGGAGATCTGAATGGGGGACTATTCCGGAATCTTTTGCCAATAGAGAGAGCATCATGACACTTCTTCAATTACAGGCCACATGACCTGTGGATACAAGTTACTTGTCTTTAATGCAGTGGTTTACATTGCCATGTGCTTCTTCATGCCGTTGATCATTGCTGATCCGTCCACCTTTTAGGGGCTGTTTCTCACTGCAAGGGTAAAAGAGTGCCTTGAACGTTTGTCCGCTCCTCCACCCTCTTTGAATGAGTGTGACTTGTAAGGTTTCTATAAAGCTCTTGTTGACGCTGACTTCTACACTCCCCTGCGCCAAGTCTGACACTATTTCTGTCTTTGGAGACAGATATTGAGGTTGGCTATAATTAAACTTTCGCTACTGGGACCAGTGTAGTCAGAAAACTACTTACCGTACCGGACCCAGATTTATAGGGACGATGCGCAGACTATGCGCTGCAGGATTTGGGTTTTAGTAGAGTTAATGGCTTGCCTATGCGCACCGGTACTGGTACGGCGACATAGGGTTAAAACACAAGCGTCAGTGTGCATTACAGTTACAGACAGTCAACATGGGTCTGGACAAAGTGAATAGGGATTAACTCGTAAAGCTATTTCATCAAAGCAACAGCAGGAGTGTTGCTGCTCTTCGTTAGTGTCGACGTATTAAACCACGGGAGGTCAACCGGCGGAAGGAATCCGCGAACCTACTCCTAACCGTTTCTCGATAGTGACTGCCTGTCTCATTGCCATATTTTGGTTTTCTATTCTTTCTCATATTAACGTTAGTGAATAGTCCTCTCCTATTAGAACACTGCAAGTGTCGAAACTGAAGGTAATTTATAAACAACTAGCTGCAACCAGTTGCTTCTATAGGCTTTCATTTTTCCATAAGCATATTTCAAAGTGCCTGGCCACCAATTCCCAGACGTTGTAGGGAAGCAGCCTACTCATGCCGTAGTAAATTCACATCAGTCTTTCCATTGTGTGCCAGCCAGTCCGCTGTAACTAGCTCTGACGTCATAAATGTTGCGCAATACTTTAAAAATCAAGCAAATAACCTAAAACATTTCTAGCATGTCAGGAGTAATACTAAAACAACATGTGTTGAATATCAGTTCGATAATTTTAGCCATTTTCGAAATTTTGACGTTTTTCTGTAAAAATCATTGGCGCAACAGAAAAGAGCTAGAGAATTAAAAATTGATAATTAGACTCATTTTTCATAAATATTAAATAGAAACAGTCTTCTGGATCTCACAATTTAAGATTTTAGTTGAAATTAAATATTTTCTGGTTTTTGTCTTAAAACTTAAGGAAGCAAGATAGATTAAGTAGGCTAATAAATAAGGCTAGGAGGTTTATATTTAAGTAGTTTGGAGATCCGCTATAACTATGAAGATGTGAGAAGTTTCATTTGAATACCTATAAAACTATAGCAATAGCGTGTCTCCAAAGGGCCAGTTCAGAGCTCGTCTACTGCGTGCAGTGTAATTAAATTAATTCTCTCGCCCAAAATATTTAACTTAGCCACGTCAAAATTTTATTATCAATACTTACCTGCGTGCTGAATGCACATTTAAATTAAGAGCTTCATCGGCCATCAGCAAGAGAAGCTATGATTTATTAGGTAACTTAAAGTGGTGCATTACTAGCCCAGCGGCTAGTCGGGAGAGCCGATTTCATCAGGCGTTCCCTTAGCCGTCCGCACCGCGGCTTTATATATAAGAACGCTGCGGGAGGAAGCAAGGCCCCAGTTCTCTCCAGACGCTGAATAGCACGTCATCTGTGTCGGGAGTCGCGTCGCGTCGGTATCATTGCTACAAACAGCCTCAGATGCCGTATTAAGTTACTCGGAATACGCGTAACCATGAAATCATTTTCGAGTGAAGTGTTAATTCTGGGTTGACTTTAATTATCGATCTTCAGTTTGCGTATTGTCGTATTTTCACGTGCCGCCGCGGGACAAACATTCTACCATTACTTAGCGTGGCGTTTGATGAACCTTATCATCAAATTATGGCGAGCATTCATTTAAATATTTAACTTGGACAGTTATAGTGGCATCCGCGGATTAGACTCTGAACTGCTCTGTTAGTTAGATTGTGTGGATTATTTTGTTTTCATCTGTGACTTTCTAAATACAGAACGTTTTTTTTTTTCACGACCGTTTTTGATTATAAATCCCGGACAATCTCCTAATTCCTCAGAGCTATAAGCTGTAACTATAAGTGTATTCTCAGATGAAGTGGGCACTAGGAATTCTAATTACAGGCTTCACGTTTTGCTAATCACTTTCTGCTTGCCAATATTGTAGTTAGAGAGCCAGTGTTGAGAACGGCGAAAGACAGCATAAATAACATTCTAAATAATAGGAACATTTTTAACAACAATAATTCCATCCGCCGCCGCACATATGGTTAAAACGGCAAGGAATGCAGTGTTTCAACATTCGTACAAATTTTATATAACAGCAACAATATAATTCCACCCGCCGCCCCACATATGGTGCATCGGCCGGGAAATAAACTGAGTAAAAGTGAAAGTGATTTTTTTTTACTATTCGGATTCGGGAGTGAAATGCGACACGCAACTGAGTAATAAAACAGTGATAGTGACGTGTGCATGTGGACGACGTAAGTGGATTAACAACGCATCTGGACTGACGGAGCTTGCACTGAGTCCAGCGGCGCTGCCGGCATCGCGAGAAGCCAGTTTCGCCTCACTGCAGTCGTCCGCCAGAGCAGCCGGGCCCGCGCCTGCTGTTTCGGGCCACACAAACACAACACAGCCATCGGAGTGCCGTCTGCAATTCAGCGCGTCGCGTCGCATCAGTAATCCTGGTACGCCACGCCGGCAACGCCATACGTCGTGAAGAAGGAACTGAGTTAAGTGAAAAGCTGTTAAAAATATTACTAACCTGCACTAAAAGACTGTCGGCGATGGAACCACCAAAAGAAACTGAGGTTAAACTTAAATCAGAACCTATGTCTGTTGAGGGAACTGTAAATCCAGACAACGGTTCAAGTGTAAATATGCATGAGAGTAGTAATATTAAAGTGAAATATGAAGTATTGTCTCCTGACAGTAGTGTGAAAAGGGGCAATGATTCAATAATAGAGACCCCTGTAGTAAAGCAGAAATCAGAAATTATTAATTTATTGGATGATAGTTTATCTGATGAATTAAAACCAAAACAGCCATCAGAGGTGGTAGAGTTTAAAAAGGATAAGTTAGATATAACTAATCAAACAGAGGTATCATTTAGTTTTGATGATTCTGGTGTAGGAGCTAGTTCTTCGTCACCTGAGTGTGATAAAAAGCCAGCTAGTGAGCAACCCAAAGACACTGGGGTTATTGATTTAAATGTTATATTACAAGCAATAGCTGCCAGTAATGCAAAAATGTCAGCCAGTAATACTAGAATGACAGCTGAATTAAAGTCTGAAATTGTGGCCAGCCAAACAAATTTTAATAAACGGTTTGAGGCAATGGACAATAAATTAGAATCCAATAATGCTGAATTAAAGTATGAGATTGTGGCCAGCCAAACTAATTTTAATAAACGATTGGAGGTAATGGACGATACCTTCAAGGCTGGTTGCAATAAGTTTCAAGAGGATCTAGACAGTTTGAATTATAAAATTGATTACAATCATGAGGATATTAAGAAAAAGGTTGCTCAACAATTTTCTGAAATGTATAAAACAGTAAAATCCGAAGTTGCTGAGGTTCGCAAAGACTTCCAAATGGAAGATGCGAAGCTGGAGCACAAGTTAACAGAAAAGATCGAGGCGGAATATGAACTGTGCTCAGATAGGTTTCAAGATGTTAATATAAAAATAAACATGTGTCAAGCAGATGTAGATGCGATCAAAACTGATACTACTCGTATTGTGCAAAGAGTAGATAATGTTGAAATGAGAGTAGAAAATATTAGTACTAACATTGCTAACATTGAGAATAAAGTAGCTTCAGTAACTTCTGGTAATGGTAGTATACAACAAGTTGTAGCTGCAAACGCCGCTTTTATCGGGTGTCGGCAGTTCTTGCAGTTCGATCCAGATAAAAATATCCACCCGCTAGATTTCTGGAACGATTTTGAAGATGTGATTCCACCAACTTGGTCTGAACGAGAGAAAATCTCATTTATTAGAAGCCATTTAGCAGGTGATGCCATGCGTTGGTCAGCTGATGTTATGTTGAATTGTAAAACATTAGCGGAGTTTAAAACAGCTTTCATTAATGAGTACTGGTCTAGCAATAAGCAAAATGAAGTGCTGAGATGATTTTGGAGTGGAAAACGCTTCAGTGCAGACAAGGAATCAATTAAAGAGTTTGCTAGGTCATGGATTTCACGTTTGTCACATTTGGCGGAAAAGCTAGGTCTTGAAGCCAAACTGCCATGGTATTGGCAAACTAGATTTATATCTGCCCCTAGAGACAATCTGGATCGTTTCATTGAATATTTGGAACGTGTAGAACGTGTTGCTGCCAATGAGGAGCAAGCACGTAATAACAGAAATGCTAATAACAATAGAAGTAATTTTAAGAAAGAGCAGAATGGCAATGTAAACATCAGAACAGTAGGTGTTCGCCATCCTAAGGGAGGTAGGAATTGGAGAAATAATTATCAGAACCAACAATGGCATCCAAATGATAGTAATTTTGTTCCGAACAAAATTATGCAGGTAAACAACAGTGCCCAAACCAATGCTGTGCCAGTTAATTATCATGGAACTAAAGCAAATAGTAGTAGGCCGAGGCAGGAAAACTAGTTCCCGTCTATGAGGACACTGGCGCTCACCAGGCGGTTACTTTTCCTAAGCCAGTTATTCCAATAATTGGTAAGACAGATCAGAATACTCAAACTGAACATGTGGATGAAGTGTCGGTAGCACCTAAGAATACAACAGAAATATTAGATCACTCACAGTATTTGATAGATACCGTGTTAGAGACGCTTTCTAAGTGGGAAGAGAAAGAGAAGGCGCAGTAGTGTAACGATAGGGAGGAGCTACCAAATACTGAATTGTCAGGTGAAGAAGCAGAAGAAATTCATGCTTATATTTACGATGAGGATGATGTGCTCTTATCTAAAGTGCCTGTGCAGGATGTTGATACTGTACTAATAGATTTAGGACAGGAGGTAAGTGAGAATGTAGAGGGTAGCCTGTTGGGGGTCGATGAACCCAGTAGCTGTGACCAGTTGTCACTTGAGAAGGAACCCGACGATAATGGTGAAAGTGGTTTAGCTGTAACTAGTGTTATGCCCGGTCTGGAAGCGCAGAATCGCTCAGACTACAGTAATTTGGGTCATGTTCAGCAAACTAAATGTAATGAAGTCGTGCGGTGTTTCGATTTGAAATTAATAGACCGACTGGAAAAGGCAGCTGAAAATGTAATTCAGGAAACCCCTACACACTGTGACCTAAATGTAATGAAAACATATGTCGATCCCTTTAGTTGGAGACAAATCCAAAAGGAACTATTGGATGAGTTTGAGGAACCACCTGTACAACCTAGAATAAGCCACCCTATAATAATAGTGAATAAGTTGGGTATCAATGTACGTTGTCTCCTAGACAGTGGAAGTGAGGTGAGTGCGATATCTCAGTCCTTCTTTGAAGCATTACCTGGTAAAGACAAGCTTACAGTAATGAGGGTATCAGGACTAAGAATAATTGGTGCTACTGGAAAAGTGTCAAAAACGATAAAGCAAGAAGCTTTGCTGCACTTTGATATTAATGGTAATTTAATTGATCATCCATGCTTAATTGTAAATAATCTCAGTATTGAAGATTTAATTGGCATAGATTTCTTTCAAAATATCAGAGTGTTGTTGACTTTGAAAGAAGCCAGTTAAAAATGGTCTTGCCAATAACCGGAGTAATTACAGTACCTTTTAGTGATAAACATGTAGTAACTAATGATGAAACTTGGGAGCTGCCTATACGAGTTCTGAAAAATAGGATATACTGGGACGAAAGTGTTAATCTTAGTAGCAGTAAGCTAAACACAGAAGAAGAAGAAGCAATTATTTTGGACAAAATAAAAGCTAAATTGCAGGAAATCGATAAAATTTCCGCTAATCAGAAGGAAGAACTGAGACAGTTTCTAAAAAGCCATCATAAAATTTTTCCAGATCAACGTGGCGTGGTCAAAGGTTATGAATGAATGCTGTAGGGAGGAGGTTGTTCTGTAACCTCTACACAGTGTGGCAGCTGTGCAGTCCCAGCTGTGTGAGTTCTTCTTTCCATTTCAAGTCTCACTCATTCTTCATCTTTACTATCCATCAAAATTTCGGCTCTTACTCTCAAACACATGAAAATTTTCTGAAACTAATGAATGCTGTAGGGAGGAGGTTGTTCTGTAACCTCTACACAGTGTGGCAGCTGTGCAGTCCCAGCTGTGTGAGATCTTCTTTCCGTTTCAGGTCTCACTCATTCTTCCTCTTTCCTGTCCACAAAAATTTTGACTCCTACTTTGCAATACAAAAACTTTGCGTCATGGCTATCACGCCATGAGTTCTGTAACCATTCTATCCACCGATTAGTGAAGAAAAATACCTGATGTGACAAACCTAACAGTGACATAAACAATAGAGAATTATGACATAATTAAGATACAAATGTATTTGAGTAACAGTTATGTATAGAATCCTGGTAATATAGTAAGTGCAAAGTGTTGTTTTATTGGAAATGGTGCCACAATAATATTTTAAAAAGATATACAAATTCGTGTACAAGCAGGATCTGAAGTGGTAGTGAAACCTAGTGTACGCATTAGAGCTAACTAAATAATAGTAAAAGAGATTGCTTAGTGTTATGAAAAAAAATGCAGATAAGTTGTAAGAATTAACTCACCTGGTGTAGCAAGGAAAGGCAGTGTAATAGAATTGAGCAGTGTTTGTGGTTGAGACGTGAAGGACACGTCCCTGAAGTATTTATAAGGTTGGAGCTGGCCATTATTTTGGTGTAGTGTGTGACAGGACACACCTACACATATTGAGGTTATGAGTTGGAGGCGTGAATGCGACCATAGGTACCCTTATGTTAGATGAGACAGAGCAGCTCATGGTGTCCTGTAGGTTTAAGGAATTTAGCATTACGCTCGTCCATAATTACTTGATGCACTTTAGTGGTAGATCGAGAGAGACTACCTGTGGTTTCAGCGTCCGATCGAGTGGAAATGGATTGCCACGTGAGCAAACTGATCAGCTGCAATACACTATAGGTATACTATAAATGTGCTATCCTATGCTTTAAATGTTAATAGAGTGAGTATTACTTAAATTCATACACTAGCAAAGTAAATAAGTAACATAATGACAGACATGGAACATTATTGATAGCTCAACATAAATACACTTCGATGGAGTAAATACATAATTGCAGATGTGGAAATGAGACAACAGCAGAGGACCAATAAGTGGATTTAGTCAACTAAACATAGTATGTTTTTGAACACTCACAACTGTACTGTTACCAAAAGTTACTCACATGTACAAAGAAGCTGAGAAAACTACTAATCAAATATACTCATACTATAAGAATAAGGTAATCAGAGATGAATCAGCTAAGTGAATAAAATACAAATGTATCAGGAATGTACCGAGCATTGGATCAGTGTTCCGGCCCAGAAATAAGAAATTCAGATTAAATAGGATTCATGATTGTGTGCCTTGAGCATGAATTTTCTCTAGTACGTGACTAACGGCGTTTTGAGGCATTTGTTTACCGATTTTATGACAGTCAAGTAACCGTGAGAGTAAAATTATAAAGGTTCTGTTAACTTTGTTCCAGCAAAATATTGAAGGATAAAATGTATATATCCCCATTTCATTGTGACCCACCCTTAGATGTTAAGTGAACAGAGTCTGAGGCGCTCTTTTTGTTTGTTCTACAGGACAAACCAGATAATGGCAGCCTGGTAGCTGCGTGAAAGCGTGGAGTGACTTGGACACAACTCACGGTGACCTCTCCCCTTTCCCCATGTAATTTAGAGTGAACGTGAAGGACGCACACCATAGCAACTTCCCTCTCCTCTACCCTTGTGAATGGAAGTGTAGGACGCCAGCCAAAGCGGCTACAACCACATGTGTAAAAATTATTTGTGAAATTTTCTTTCAGGTTTAGAAAAGACTGCTAAGATATAATCATCTGTTTATGTATCTTGAATAACTTATTTTTGTTGAGTTTGTGTATATAAAAATGTATTTAATGGATTTGAGATTTCCATAATTTTACATGTTTTATGCGTTTGTTTGTCTAAGGCAATATGTATGCCAAAGTGTTTCATGGACTTTGCTTAACAATTTGAGTGATAATGTTGCTTAAGAGGCAGTGAACATGCCCGCAATTTAAATAGTTGAAGTAGGTAATCAGTTTTCTATTAATGTTTCTACATGTTTACATTTCTGTTTTAATTTTCATAGGAAGTTAAGCTGTACTCTTGTTTCCCTTTTTGTAATTGATTTTTTTTTTCATTTATTAACATTCAAAAACAAAAAAAATTAAGTAGAGGGTGATGTAGGGAAGCAGCCTACTCACGCCGTAGTAAATTCACATCAGTCTTTCCATTGTGTGCCAGCCAGTCCGCTGTAACTAGCTCTGACGTCATAAATGTTGCGCAATACTTTAAAAATCAAGCAAATAACCTAAAACATTTCTAGCATGTCAGGAGTAATACTAAAACAACATGTGTTGAATATCAGTTCGATAACTTTAGCCATTTTCGAAATTTTGACGTTTTTCTGTAAAAATCATTGGCGCAACAGAAAAGAGCTAGAGAATTAAAAATTGATAATTAGATTCTTTTTCATAAATATTTAATATAAACAGTCTTCTGGATCTCACAATTTAAGATTTTAGTTGAAATTCAATATTTTCTGGTTTTTGTCTTAAAACTTAAGGAAGCAAGATAGATTAAATAGGCTAATAAATAAGGCTAGGATGTTTACATTTAAGTAGTTTGGAGATCCACTATAACTATGAAGATGTGAGAAGTTTCAGTAGAATACGTATAAAACTATAGCAATAGCGTGTCTCCAAAGGGCCAGTTCAGAGCTCGTCTACTGCGTGCATTGTAATTAAATTAATTCTCTCGCCCAAAATATTTAACTTAGCCACGTCAAAATTTTATTATCAATACTTACCTGCCTGCTGAATGCACATTTAAATTAAGAGCTTCATCGGCCATCAGCAAGAGAAGCTATGATTTATTAGGTAACTTAAAGTGGTGCATTACTAGCCCAGCGGCTAGTCGGGAGAGCCGATTTGATCAGGCGTTCCCTTAGGCGTCCGCACGGCGGCGTTATATATAAGAACGCTGCGGGAGGAAGCAAGGCCCCAGTTCTCTCTAGACGCTGAATAACACGCCATCTGTGTCGGGAGTCGCGTCGCGTCGGTATCATTGCTACAAACAGCCTCGGATGCCGTAGTAAGTTACTCGGAATACGCGTAACCATGAAATCATTTTCGAGTGAAGTGTTAATTCTGGGTTGACTTTAATTATCGATCTTCAGTTTGCGTATTGTCGTATTTTCACGTGCCGCCGCGGGACAAACATTCTACCATTATTTAGCGTGGCGTTTGATGACCTTATCATCAAATTATGGCGAGCATTCATTTAAATATTTAACTTGGACAGTTATAGTGGCATCAGCGCATTAGACTCTGAACTGTTCTGTTAGTTAGATTGTGTGGATTATTTTGTTTTCATCTGTGACTTTCTAAATACAGAACGTTTTTTTTTTTTTCCCCGACCGTTTTCGATTATAAATCCCGGACAATCTCCTAATTCCTCAGAGCTATAAGCTGTAACTATAAGTGCATTCTCAGATGAAGTGGGCACTAGGAGTTCTAATCACAGGCTTCACGTTTTGCTAATCACTTTCTGGTTGCCAATAGTGTAGTTAGAGAGCCAGTGTTGAGAACGGCGAAAGACAGCATAAATAACATTCTAAATAATAGGAACATTTTTAACAACAATAATTCCACCCGCCGCCGCACATATGGTTAAAACGGCAAGAAATGCAGTGTTTCAACATTCAAACAAATTTTATACAACAGCAACAATATAATTCCACCCGCCGCCCAACAACGTTTTCAGTTATTTACATGTCGTGAACATTGTTTCTTTATTAACTGCGTTGCAGCATATTGCAAGTGAAGTTTTTAATACAACCCTTGTGAAAACTCGTTAAGTTGAGTTACAGTGTTCACTAAACGTAGCTAGATATAAGCATATAAGGATGAGGTGAACATAAAACAAATGTACTCTCAAAAACGTGTGTTTAACGCATAATTTGTTGTCGTGGCGTGGCGTATCGCAAAAGGGGTGTCATTCATATTGGTGCTTTATACCATAAACATTTATGTCATGGACGACATGATTTTGAATTTATGCGCTAAGAGCGTTGCTGTCGTTTGACGTGAGGAGGTGGTCCGCGAGCATACGTAAGTATACGAATCTGGCCCATGGGCCAGTAAAGGCTGCCCATACCTGTAGTAAAGGAATACAGAGAGGAATCAGAGCTCGTATGGAAACATATAGGTGTTAGTTCTTTTCGCGCGCTGTATGAGGTTGGAATAACTGAGAATTGGGAAGGTGGTTCGATGAACCCTCTGCCAGGCACTTAAATGTGAATTTCAGAGTATCCATGCAGATGTAGATGTCTACCTTCCGCGCCGTCGTAGAATAGAGTGATCCGGACCTTCGAATTAACTGGAGATTTAGGAACTGCTCCTGGGAGAGGCCGACAGACAACTGCGGCACACATTGTTGAAGAAGTTACTGTTGCTGCGGCTAAGTAGGCTGGACGCTGTGTGTGATCTTCAAACAGTGCCCGAGCTGTAACGCTACACCTCAACTTTTCATAGCCCATTGTTCGGAAAGTGCTACCAACATTTAGGAAGTGGTGTCTCTAGTGCAGTTCCAGGCTGTCGTGGGTCCAGATGGTCGTCACACTGAGCTACGATCGTAACCTGGATCGAAACACGCTACGCAGTTAAGAAATATTACTCCTCATTAGAAAATTAAAATGTGTTTCTTTCAATAGCGTATCCGAGATTTCTCTTTCGCATGTCCTTACAAATGTTTGCACAAAGTTTCATTGCCCTACGATCATTCGTTATTCCTAGGGCATTCACAAGTAACGAATCTTTAATTATAACTACACTATAATTCCGTTTCGTTTGAGAGCACTAAGAAACTGTCATCAGATCCTTTAGATCTTTTGCTGTTGAATACTCTGACAATGTCGTCATCGGTTGCAGTATGTAGCAATGGAGGAGCATGTTGGCACGCCGATTTCACAGCCGTTGTCAGCCTTAGGAACTCGGGAGAATATTGGGAATGTAGCCGAAATTCATTATTGTAATGCAAGACTCAAGTAGCTCTTCAGAAGGTCTCGTGAGGCTGAGTGTGAGCCGTGTGCGGCTCGCGTTCTTGCCAGTCATACTTGGCGTCTTGTAATAGCGGCAGTGGCGTCTCGTTTCCTTCTTGTGTTAATGGCGCCACTCAGTTTGCTAGTATTGTTTGCCTGCGAGTGGCAGCAGCAGCGGGTATCGATAGACAGTACTGTGGTACTATCGGTGGGGCGACCACTTGTTTTTCCGGGTCGTCGTGTGTGTCAGGCAGTGGAGCTTCGGACAGAGAAGCGAGGAGGTCCGCAGTACGACGGCAGGCCGGGACAGCCGGCGGCGTGCAGGCACTGTCGGATCGAGGGTCTGTAGCCGACGACCGAATCCAGGATGTTTCAAGTTGAGTGAACCTTATCCAGGAGTGAAACCTCCACTGTTTGAGAGCTCACTGTTGTTTGCGTGTTGCTGTTCCCAGGATCTGTCAGGTTGGTGGAACCTATTAGCCGCCTTCTGCTGCTGGATATTAGTTTGAATTTGGTGTTGTTTGTAAGTAGGCTGTTTAGGTTTTTTTATTGGTAACGCCACCTATGTATGAAAATCACTGGCTGTGCTGTGTGCAGTCTGTGGCTGTTTTGCATTGTTGTAATACTCGCCATTGTAGTGTTAGGCAGCTGGCTGTGAACAGCGCGTAGTGTTGCGCAGTTGGAGGTGAGCCGCCAGCAGTGGTGGATGTGGGGAGAGAGATGGCGGAGTTTTGTAATTTGTCATGAACTGCTATATATATTATGACTATTAAGGTAAATACATTGTTTGTTCTCTATTAATATCTTTCATTTGCTAACTATACCTATCAGTAGTTAGTGCCTTCCGTAGTTTGAATCTTTTATTTAGCTGGCAGTAGTGGCGCTCGCTGTATTGCAGTACTTCGAGTAACCAAGATTTTTGTGAGGTAAGTGATTTGTGAAACGTATAGTTTAATGTTAGTCAGGGCCATTCATTTGTAGGGTTTTTGAAAGTCAGATTGCGTTGAGCTAAAAAATATTGTGTGTCAGTTTAAGGACAGTCGTGAATAAATTGTTCTAAGGGGACGTTTCATAGCCATATGAAACGTCCCCTTTTGAAAATTATACATGACCGTCCTTAAACTGACACACAGTATTTTTAGCGCAACGCAATATGACTTTCAAAAAATCCCTACAAAAGAATGGCCCTGAGTAACATTAAACTATACCTTTCACAAATCACTTACCTCACCAAAATCTTCGCTACTCAAGCTACTGCAATACAGCGAGCGCCACTACTGCCAGCTAAATAAAAGATTCAAAGTACTGAAGGCACTAACTACTGATAGGCATAGTTAGCAAATGAAATATATTGATAGAGAACAACCAATGTATTTACCTCAATAGTCATATATATAGCAGTTGATGACAAATTTCAAGACTCCGCCATCTCTCTCCCCACATCCACCACTGCTGGCGGCTCACCTCCAACTGCGCAACGCTATGCGCTGTTCACAGCCAGCTGCCTAACACTACAATGGCGAGTATTACAACAATGCAAAGCAGCCACAGACTGCACACAGCAGAGCCAGTGATTTTTATACAGAGGTGGCGTTACCAATAAAAAAACCTAAACAGCTTACTTACATAGCCCCCATGCTCCCCACAAAAAAATTTACAAATTGTTTTGGGCACTGGGCAATACATATTTGTTAAAATTTTTCATAATCGTAATTACAATAACAAAGAAATCAAATGCACATACTTACTGATACAATGTTGGTCAAAAGCTAAAATTTTCTCACAGTCCATAAAGATAGTCCTGATCATTCATCATAATAGTAATTACAGTTTTTTTCACAAAGTCTCATTAGTAAAAGAAATTGCACACAGAAGTAGTGGATTTCCATGCAGTCTTGAAGAAGTAGTGTTGTCCTTCCAATGGAAAGACAGTGCTGACTCTTGACATGCTGACAGGTAATGGGCCACAACAGAGCAAACCCACAGCAGAGTCAGTCGAACTTTTGAAGAGTATTGGTAGGTAGGTCATCACAGAGCAGACCCACTGTAGTCCTGGTAGAGATTACGCTACTGGTGGGCCACCAGAGGTGCAGACCCACTGCAGTCCTTGTAGAAATTGTGGTATTGGTGGGCCACCAGAGGTGCAGACCCACTGCAGTCCTGGTAGAAATAATGGTACTGGCGAGTCAGCAAAGGTGTAGACCCACTGTAGTCCTTGTAGAAATAATGGTACTGGTGAGTCAGCAAAGGTGTAGACCCACTGTAGTCCTTGTAGAGACGGCCAGCAGCCATCTGTTGCAAATGTGCAGGTGCACAATCACCATCGAAGAGTCTTGCAGACAATATAGCAAGTCCATAAACCACCACTTGTGCACTCACAAAGTTTTTTAATTGTCCTTAGAACCAGCAATGCTGTTATCCAGTCCCTTGCTGAATTATTAACACACGTGCAAACACTAACAGTCCCTACTTCTCACATATTGTCCATATACTATGACCAACAGAAACGTGTGCAGTGAAATGTAACTTACAAGTTACTTAATTTGATGAACTGGTGTCAAGTACAATTTTATAACATAAGAACACAATAACAAAGGTACAAAACACATCATTAGAAACATAATAATACAGATAACATTTGTAGTAATAGGGGCTTTACAAAAGAATAGAAATAAACATATACATCAGTGTTACAGGAATTATGACATAAGTAAATACATAAAAGATCAGAATAACTTTTGAAACATCACCTTCACATATGAGCAACAAAACAGAATAAATAATGTCTCAACATCTTTACAAAGTAAATAACATAGTATTAGGAAAATTCTACAACATAGCTCTCATCAGCTAAACACATAAAGACAGGAAAAACACAAATACACAAGGGTACACAAACATATGGAGGGATGACACAAAAGGAAAGGACAGGGTTTGTTTTACTGCAGTATTTTGCATGGAGATCTCCCTGGTGTTGTTATTGGTGAAGTGCAGCCAGCGGTATGTTACTGCCTAGTGGCGGCTAACACGCCAGTTACCTGCCCTGGAGGTTATCGTAATTTGTGGCAGTGTACTCTTCCTCATCTTGGCAATGCTGTCTGGCATGGCGTGTAATTTGGCAGCTTCCTTGATTGGGGTATGGATAATTGTTTTCCTTGTCTACCTTGGTTATAGTGGTCCCTTCTACCTTTTGGTCTTTTAAACACAAGATTTGGGAGACGCAATGCTGTCTTGTAAAAGAGTAGTGATTTGGGGATGGGAAGAGAAACTACTGACATCAGTGTTAATGTATAAAATGGCAGGGAAGGGGGAAGAAGGCTGTTAAATATGCCTCGTGGCGGCAGTGTGCAGAAGGTCGAGCGGTCAGGATTTGATAGTGGGCATCCAGGGCTGCTGTTAAATGACAAAACAGAGAATTAAGTACAATAAAGAGGATGTATTTCGATATATGGAGTACAAAAGGAGCGCCTAGGGTCGGAAATTAGCAGTTTTAGGCCAGTCTCGGAGGTTGAACAATTAAATAAAATGGTGCCGGTCCGGGCACACATTTTCATCTGTCCCCATCGAGGAATATCAACAACGCCTCTCGGCAGCTGACGGTTTCAATTAATTATCATGTACATGAAATGGATAACGGTAGGGGAACCAGTTTATGTTAACTTACATCGGTGGCCGGTCGTGAAAGCGGAGCCAGAATCTCTCCCTTCCAAATAGACGTCTGTTCTGCTCGAGGTCTGGATTACAAGAGAGAGAAGCAACTGTGTTCTGCACCGCAGAACCCTCCAGCCCCCACACACGTGATCAGTATCCGACGCACGCTATTGGCTAAAACCAGTGGCGTGAATTCGCTAGCAGTTTCAGCAGAGGGCTCAAGGCGTCTCTTGTCAGCAGCTTTACCTGGACAGAACTGCCTCGGTTTTGGAAGACAAGCGACTTGCGTCACGTAGGCGCAGCGTAAGTGCTCTGCGAGTAAACTTGTAAAGATTTGACTTGGCCTTTGAAATAAATTTTTTAAACCAATTCCATAAAATATTCCTTAACTGACTGCCATCCTGTACAGTCTGTCACTTCGCCCTCGCCTGAATTATTCCATCGTTATACTGGTTATCTGGCGTTAGGTGGGTTTGGTAACAGGTTTGATCGGCGTTTAAGCCATCTCTAGTTCGAGTTGCCATCCTTAGGTGAACATTACTCTCTGCCTGTCTCACCGCTTGCACAGCTGTAGTGACCTTCCTCTGGTCGATCCCTGGAGCACTGTCTGTGGATCACTCCGTCTTACTTGGTCAAGTTGTCATAATTGTTTAAAATTTGCCTTACTGTTTTAACATGTAATTGCCTTCCTCATTTGTAATGCAGGCCTTCAGCCGTTAATTGTTTGTAATATTGCTTGTGACCTTCAGCTGACAAATAATTTTCAATTCTTTCTTAATAAGGCCTTCAGCCGTCACTATAGCCTGTTACAGTTTATAGACATTGTTTAAAAAAGTTTTAGTGTTTTTAACGTGTAATTTCCTACCTTATTTGTAATTCAGGCCTTCAGCCGTTGAGTATTTCCGAAAATTGCTTGTGGCCTTCAGCCGACAAATAATTTTGAATTCTTTCTTAATCAGGCCTTCAGCCGTTAATTGTTTGTAACGCTGCTTGTGGCTTTCAGCCGACAAATAATTTTTCAACTATATCTTGATAAGTTCTTCAGCTGTCACTATAGCTTGTTACAGTTTGTTAAGATTGTTTTAAAAAGGTTTTAGTGTTTTTAACATGTAATTGCCGTGCTCACTTGTAATTCGGTCCTTCAGCCGTTGAGTATTCTATAATTGCTTGTGGCCTTCAGCCGATAAATAATTTTGAATTTTTTCTCAATCAGGCCTTCAGCCGTTGATTGTGTGTAACATTGCTTGTGGCCTTCAGCCGACAAATAATTTCAGTTCTTTCTTAATAAGTCCTTCAGCCGTTACTATAGCTTGTTGCAGTTTTCTGATTGTTTAAGAAGAAAATATTTTAGTATTTGTTAACGTGTAACTGTTTTCCTCATTTATAATTCAGCTGTTGAGTATTCTGAAGTTGCTGGTGGCCTTCAGCAGACAAATAATTTTGAATCCTTTTTAGTAAGGCCATCAGCCGTCGGTGCAGCAAACTCCTTTAAAATGATTGTTGAAAATTGTCTCCTCAAATAAAGTGTATGTGTTTAATGTCGCCAACGGTAGCTGATTACGTCCCATCCACAATCGTTGCCTTATCCTGCCTCTCCCTGACTACCAGGTCACAGAGTGCACACACGTTCAAGTACTCATTAACAATGGAAAATTCCTGTCGTTACCGGGAATCGAACTCAGGTTGTATGTACGGCAGTCACACACAATTAACGTTCAGCTCCGGATGCGGCCGGTACGCTACACTGAAATTTTATATCGTGCTGCTCATCTGAACGGCGAAATTCAAACGTCACGGACGCGAGAGATTGAAAGAACAGAGGACGCTCAAACGTGGTTTCAAATAGTGTTTCTACGTAGAAGCATTACCTGTGTATCAAAGTGAACTCTAATGAGTAATAACCTGCGCATATAAACATACGCACGGATGAAGAGATTATGAAACAGAACAATTAAAAAAGCACAAGATATTTTGCGGGTCGTCGAACTACATGCTTGATACTGAAATGTAATATCAGCTTTTTCCTTCCGTGGAACATGATGTACTATGTTAACTGGTGAATTTGCTTCACCTGTTAGGAGAAGCGAAGTAACAGCTTTAATGGAGGGCGGGGAGGGGGAGGGATATTCAAAAAACTGGAAACACGGAGCGCACGACAGGCAACTGTTTCACTGCTGGTAGAAAGCGGCTGCGTTGAACATTTCATGTCTCCTACACACGTCCCGTTATACCACTGCTCTACTGTGTGTGCGTGGGGCGAATGCGAATGGTGGACGAATACAGGAATATTGTTTTGCGTGCGGATTCGAAACGCAAGGACTGCGTATTGCTCTCTGCGTGCCCTTTTCAATTTCGGCTACAAAGGACACGTAGTCTCACGTGGATTGGACACAATGAAAAGGATTATTACGTAGGTTGCCATCATGTGATATTTCTTGCTAACTCACCGATACGCCATTCATCAAAGGTCTGTTCGATTTCCGATTTAGAGAGAGTTTCTCAACACGTTTATTGTGTCGTGACAGTTAAAAGGAGACTATTGGAAATGAAACCGAAATTCAATATTATGGTACAATCACAAAAGACGAAAAAAATTTACTGTCGGTATAGTATCTGCATGATGAAGCCTACCTTCACTGCAGAATGTGTTTCGTTTCTCGCCCTACATATCGTACATATTCTACAAACACTGCACGCTTGCACATCCACATCAACATCTACGTGACTACTCTGCTATTCACAATAAAATGCCTGGCAGAGTGTTCAATGAACCACCTTAAAGTTGACACTCTAGAGTCCCATTCTCGAAAGGAGCGCGGGAAAAACGAACAATTAAATTTTTCTGTGCGAGCCCTGATTTCTCTTATGATATCGTGGTGATCATTTCTCCCTATGTAGGTGGGTGCCGACAGAATGTTTTCGCAATCTGAGGAGAAAACTGGTGATTCAAATTTCATGAGAAGATCCCGTCACAACGAAAAACGCCTTTGTTTTCATTATCGCCACTCCAGTTCACGTATCATGTTTGTGGCACTATCTCCACTATTTCACGATGGTACAAAACGAGCTGCCCTTCTTTTAACTTTTTAGATACCATTCGTCAATCCCACCTGATGCGGATCCCACACTGCACACCAGTATTCCAGAATAGAGCGGACAAGCGGGGTGTAAGCAGTCTCTTTAGTAGACCTGGTGCACTTTCTAAGTGTTTTGCCAACGAATCGAAGTGTTTGGTTTGCTCTAGGCACAACATTACCTATATGATCGTTCCAATATAGGTTATTTGTAATTGTACTCGCTAAGTGTCTAGTTGAATTTACAACCTTCAGATTTGTGTGACTTATCGCATAATCGAAATTTAGAGAATTTTTTTTAGTACTCACGTGAATAACTACACACTTTTCCTTATCCAGGGTGAATTGCCACTTTTCGCGCCATACTCATATTTTATCTAAATCATTTTGTGCTTCGTTTTGGTCGTCTGATGACTTTACAAGACGGTGAATGAGAGCATCATCTGCAAACAAGCTAAGAAGGCTACTGAGATTGTCTCCTATAACCCTGACGTCCTTCTGGAAGGACGACGTCACTCACTGTTGAAATTATTTATTTTTGCGAATAACGCATTGTTGCAACGGACTGTGACGCATTGTTATATGAAGTAGGCAGAGTCAGTTGCGCGCTGCGACAGTCAGTTTGACGGTGTCGTTCATAGTGAGTGAGACACTGTGTCTTGAAGATAGGGCCGATTTTACCATGGACGAACTGACTGACCTTGTCATCGATGGGTATGTATATTTTCTTTCATATTGCGTCAATAATTCTTAAACTTGTCATATAATATCTTAAAGAATTATCCTATATTGTTTATGGGTTTATATTACGATTGAAAGTTTTCGTCAGCTGTAATTCAATAATGTTTTCAACCGTCCTTCCAGAAGGACGTCAGGGTAATACGTTGTCATTTTGTATTCACAGAAAACGATGTACACTGATGGAACTTCTGGACATGTTTACAATCAAAAGATGAGGAAGTACCTAATACTGGTGTGAATGTAACATTACACCCTCCTCTAAATTCAACTGATGACGTAACAGATGAAGATTCTGGTGCTGAAGAAAATCCAAGTGTAGATAAGTTACCAGCAAGTCAGCTCAATGCTACTGCGCTTTGTGATTTGGCCATTTTTACCAATGGTAATGCTGTGAATGCAGCAAGGAAACAATCCTTCACCTCTGATGTTGTTCCAGGACCCTCCAGCAGTACAAAAACAGCAACAATAACAACAACAACCACAAACAAACCAGCAAGGCTATCGAAGCATAAAGTTCTAAACCTCAAGAAATATAACTGGAAAAGTGGTGAAATTGTTAATCCAACACATGTGTGGCCTCTAATGTTCACAGTTGGAATGAAGAAAGGGCGAACACCGCTTGAATATTTCCAACAGTTTTTTGATAATGAAGTGCTTCTAATGATGGTCACATACACAAATCAGTACGCAGCCAAGAGAAATAGACTAGGTGATTGTTCAGAAGATGAGATGTTGGTGTTTATTGCAATACTTCTGCTAAGTGGATATGTAACAGTGTCACGCAGAAAGATGTACTGGCAATCAGATAAAGACAGTCACAACGACCTCGTAACAAATGCCATGTCCAGAGATCGATTTGACTTCATCTTTTCCAATTTGCATGTATGCAATAATGACAATTTAGATGAATCAGACCGTTTAGGGAAAATCCGCCCATTACTGTGTATGCTGAATGATAGATTCAAACAATTTGCGCCCCACGTGCGGCATCATTCTGTCGATGAATCGATGGTCCCATACTTCGGAAGTCACGGGTGCAAACAATTCATAAAAGGGAAACTAATCCGATACGGATTCAAATTTTGGTGTGGAGGCACAAGTGGTGGATATATTATTTGGCTCTAACCCTACCAAGGAGCTGGCACGTCTAGTAAGGATTATGAAACGAAAGGTATGGGGTACGGTGTGGTAATGACTTATGTTGACCAGTTACTTCCACATGTTCCATATCGAATCTAATTTGATAACCTCTTCACTTGCGTTGAACTACTACATGACCTAAAAGAGAAGGGCGTGGAAGCAACAGGAACAATAAGAGGAAACAGAGTTAAGAATTGTACTCTATCACCTGTAGAAAAAATGATAAAAGAAAATAGAGGATCATATGAAGTTTGTTCTTACTCAGCATCCGGGATTTCCATTGTACGTTGGAATGATAACAATGTTGTTACTGTAGCCACCAACGTTGACAGAGTGCAACCACTACGCACTGTAGCAAGATTTTCCAGGGCACAATAGAAATGGATTACCGTGCCTCAACCTAACTTATTACACTCCTACAATACTCATATGGGAGGCATAGATCGAGCTGACCAAAATGTATCCCTATATAGATGCTCTACAAGAGGGAAAAAGTGATATTTCCCGATCATTGCACATTGTATAGACATTGCAGAGCAAAATGCCTGGGATCTTTACAAGCACAACGAAAAGCCCATAGATCATCTGACATTTCGTCGTCGAATTGTCACTGCAATTCTTGAAAGTCACAAAAGAGTCACTACCAGCAGAGGACGTCCTAGTAAGAGGGCAAAACTAGATTCTAGATTTGATGGAAGAGAGCATTATGTTGCTGAATTACCAACGGATGAGGTAACAAAAAAGAAGAAGCAGCTGAAATGTCGAAGTTGCCACAAAAAAAAAACACCACTATGTGCATAAAATGCGACGAACCACTTCATGTTTGTTGCTTTTTGTCTTATCATACTAGTGCATAAAATATGTGTATAGGTTATTTTCTTTGTTTTTTGTATTTATTAGCTGTTTCAGCCTATAATTCAAATTTATTTATGTTTATTTGAAAGTATAAAAACCGAAACAAAATTAACTGCGCAATGTCATATACTTTAAAAACATGTTCCCTTATTGTCCTGACGTCCTTCTGGAAGGACGCCCATTTTTGGAAATACTAAATAAAAATAAATACTCAAAATTGTTTTTACTTTCTTCCTTACAACCTTGTGAATGAATATAGATAAGATATAAATGAATTTTGAAAAAAAAAGTAATTCAGGACTATCTGGGTTAATATAGATCAGGAACAATGGAGGGCCTATAACATTTCCTTGGGAAACGCTGGATATTAATTCTGTTTTACTCGATGACTTTCCGTCTATTATTATGAATTGTGACGTTCCTGACAGGAAATCTAGTCGCACAACTGAGGTGATATTTCATAGGCACGCAGTTTGGTTAGAAGACGCTTCTAAGGAACGGTGTCGAAAGCCTTCTGTAAACCGAAAAATGTGGTATCAATTTGTCATCACCTGTCGATAGCACGCATTACTTCATGAGTATATGGAGCTAATTGTGTTTCACAAGAACGGTGTGTTCTAAATCCGTGCTATGTGTCAATAAATCGTTTTCTTCGAGGTAATTCATAATGTTCGAACACAGTATATGTTCCCAAACCCTATTGCAAGTTGACGTTAGTCATATGGGCCTGTAATTCAGTGGATTACTCCCATTTCCCTTTTTGGAGGAGGAGATTAGTGTTTAACGTCCCGTCGACAACGAGGTCATTAGAGACGGAGCGCAAGCTCGGGTGAGGGAAGGATGGGGAAGGATATCGGCCGTGCCCTTTCAAAGGAACCATCCCGGCATTTGCCAGAAACGATTTAGGGAAATCACGGAAAACATAAATCAGGATGGCCGGAGACGGGATTGAACCGTCGTCCTCCCGAGTGCGAGTCCAGTGTGCTAACCACTGCGCCACCTCGCTCGGTTTTTCCCTTTTTCGGTATTGGTGTGACTTGAGCAATTTTCCAGACTTCAGATACGGATATTTCTGTGATCGAGCGGTTGTATATAATCGCTAAATATGGAGCTAATGTATCAGCATAAACTGAAAGGATCCTGACCGGAGGCCTTGCCTTTCTTAAGTCATTTAAACTGCTTTGTAGCACCGAGGATATCTAATTCTTTGTCTCTCATTTTGGCAGTTGTTCTTGATTGGATTTCAGAAATATTTTCTTCGTCTTCCTTGGTGAAGGAATTTCGGAAAGCGGTGTTTAATAACTCTGCTTTAGTGGCACTGTCATCAGTGACTTCACACTTGTTATCGCGCAGTGGAGATACTGATTGCGTCTTGCCACTGGTGTGCTTTATGTATGACCAGAATCTATTAGGGTTTCCTGCCATGAATATCCGCACACTAAAAGAAACAATGAATCTCTTAATACCATTCAATCCATGTTTCGGTCTTTGGCGAATATATTTCTGGTACTAGTACCAGCACCTTCCCTATCTCAGTCGCGAATTCTACGAGGAATAAGTCTCGGGTGCGCCCTCTATGGTGTCGAATATCTTTTTGTTTTCCGCTACGGCAATTTCCTGAGAAGCAGATGGGCTAACCTGTGTTATGAACAGACGAAACTAAAATCGTCCGGCTTTAAAAGGGGATTTTTTGGTTGCTCTGGTACACGTCTTATTGAGCTACAACGAATAAAATAACAGTTTACTTTATTACATGACCGATGAAAAGATTTACTTAACTTGATACAGTCTTTTGCCACAACAGTGCTTGTATACTTACAACTGTCATTGACCATTAAAGCAGGGCTAGATACATACAATTACAACTCTTCTCTTGAAGTAAATGTTCAACATATACAAAAGTACATTTTCATTTGAGACTTGAATAACTGTTTAGTCCTACTCGATTATGTTTAATGCTTCAGTTGAGCTCACGATCTGGAACAGAACGTTTCGATACTCGGCTGTGTATTGACCATGCTAGAGCGCTGCTGTGCTGAGCTAGAGGGCATGTCGTTAACGTCACCCATTCGCTGTTGCGGATTGCAGCGAGACATCGTTAACGGCTATCGATATGCGTTACCGACTTCTGGGCGGCACAGTAAATTCTGGACGATACCATAAATTGTTCCTTGACTCTTCTTGGAACATATGCACTCGAAATTTTAATTGTGTGACGTACAACGTCTTTGTTGTGTAGTCTGTAACTGGAGTACGACGAACTTCTCCATGACGCTCTCACGCTTACTAACAGGTCCCACACTCATAAGCGGCATTCAATAATTAGGCAAGTGGGGGTTCGTCAGGCTGCGGCTTCCACAGTTGCACAATATTTCACCTGCTGATTCATGGACACAAGCTTCTTGGTTTCAAGAAAACTTATTATATCCGAACTGAGGATATGTTCAAGGATTCTGCAGCAGACCAATATCAGCTATACTGGTCTGTAATTTTGCAGGGCCGTTCTTTTACCTTTCTTATATACTCCTACCCTTCTTACCCCTCTCTTTACCCATCCCATATATGAGGGTTATTCGGAAAGTAAGGAACGATCGGTCTCGAAATGGAAAATACAGTGAAAAATCTGATGAAGCTTTGCACAGATACGTTGGGCAATGTGCCTAGTACTCCCATCGATCGCATCATGTCGCTCTTTTCAGTTCTGAGCTCAAGTGAGAACGTAAAGATGGCTAGAAATTAGCGTCTCCCGCCAAATATGAAAGCGTGGCGAAAGATTTCGCCTGAAGCTATGCAATCCACATAACATAACTGTCATGCGGTTCGTTCTACATGACAATTCTGCAGGAGCAATGAAGATTCTCTTGCAGCAGTTTCGATGGGAAGTGTCTGATCATCCACAATACAGCGCGCGACTGGCTACCCCTGAGGTTCATCTCTCCTCAAATGAACTGCTGGATATGAAAATATTTTGACACAGACAACGAGCTGCAGTCCAGAGTAGAAAATTGTCGTAAAGCACTATAATGAGGGAATTGAAAAGTTGGTACAACGCTACGACAGATGTCTATGTCTGAGCGGCGACTGTGCAGAGAAGTACCTGGAAAGTGTAGCTAACCGTTGCAAATAAAACAGTTTTGACTTTCACTGTGGTTTCCATTTCGCGACCTATCGCTCCTTACTTTCCGAATAGCCCACGTACAATGAAACAACGTGGGATATTTCTTATGCAGGTCATTTTCGCAGCAGCTGTATATAAATTGCAGTAAGTCAAAAGAAAAACGCCTTTTGGATGCTGCACATTATTTTTTTTTTCTTATCTTGTGAAATAGACGCCTTTCACCTTACTTAGAAGGCGATTTTTTTTCGTTTTCCCATACAGGTTATTACTTGATTACTTGCACTTATAGGTTATTGTTTGCACAGTCTACAACCTATATGTGGAAGCAATAACCTATATGTGCAAATGAAAAAGCCGTGTGCTATTTCAAGACACCCAACGAACGTGCCTTTTAATTAAAGTGAAACGCGTCTGGGTGCACAAAGTAAATAAAATAAAAACTTTGTGTGCAACATGCAAAAGGCATTTTTCTTTTGAATTACTGTAATGTTACATTGTCCGCCCCTCGTGGTCTCGCGGTAGCGTTCTCGCTTCCCGAGCACGGGGTCCCGGGTTCGATTCCCGGCGGGGTCAGGGATTTTTCCTGCCTCGAGATGACTGGGGGTTTTTGTGTCGTCTTCATCATCATCATTCATCCCCATTACGGTCGAAGGAAGGCAACGGCAAACCACCTCCATTAGGACCTTGCCTAGTACGGCGGTGCGGGTCTCCCGCATCGTTCCCCTACGCTCTGTAAAGAAGCATGGGACTTCATTTTCATTTCAATGTTACATTAGTTACAGACCTTTATTTTATTCAAGAAAAATCAAGACACAGTAATGCAATTTATCGACCTGGAAAAAATCTTCGACAATGTGAAATGATACGTCTTTCAAACTACCAAGAAAATGGTTGTAAATTTATAAGATGCGTAATATACAATATGCACATATACCAAGAAGGGAACATAACAATGGAAGACCAAGAGTGCAGTGCTCAGACTGAAAGGGATGTAACACATGAATGCACTATTTCGCCCCTACTGCTTGATCCGTACATAGAAAAAGCAATGACATAAATAAAAGTAAGTTTCAGGAGAGGGATTGAATTTATGAAGAAAGGATACCAATGATAAAATTAGCTGATGAACTGAATGGAATGAACAGTCTAATGAGCTGAGACTACACACTGAGAGCAAACCGAAGAGAGACGAGTATAATGAGAAGTAGCAGAAATTAAATAGCGACAAACTTACCATTAAAATCGGTGACCACGCTTGGCGGCCTTAATAAAAAATGTAAGACCACTCACAGCATAGCTTTGTAAATGTTGTTAATACCAGTGCTTCCAGTCAACAATCATTAAAAGTTACTAACTGTCCCAATTGAATAGAATAAGTCAGAGGGCACGATTAGAGATACAAGGAAAATATTTAGTATCTGAAATCAGTATGTCATCAAGTATAAGATGGCAAGACATTCCTGAACAGTAACAAGAAAACAAGAAAAACTGGGATAGTTGAGAAGAAAGAACCTGAATCTGTATTTGAGGTAAACGGGAGATCAGTGGTCAGTATAACTGCCTGAGCATGAGACGATCTCGTGGGATAGTGGTGTGTAGATTTGTCACCACATACGAGCCGTTTGTTACGCAGAAAGGTACGTAATTTGTACCGCTGTAACTGAAATGTTGGAGCTTTACAGACAGGCTACATACAGCAGGCATTATTGTCAGTATTTCAGGGTTCTATAAAATTCTTTTCTGTTGTATATAAAATGCATGTTTGACCATCAACTGTTGTTATTTTAAATCCGATTTCCAAACAGTTTCAGCCTCTGGCCATTTTCACGGCTAAGAGTTAAAACAGTTTAAGCCACCACATTACATTTGTCATTACTTAAATAATGTGTAGGATATGTCATGAATATCAATATACGACACAGGACTTATAGAGGTAAACATACGAATACTAAATGTACACAGAGCAGTACTATGTTTTAGATCGCACCGCTGTAAAATGATGGACTAGCGCTTCAGCCACAATTATGATGTCGCCTTCATCATGTTATGTACTATCGGAGCAATGCTGCGTACTACTAGATCAATGCTACTGTCTTCACCTCTGCCCCTAAAGTTCCCCAAATGGTGCGTTAGTAACATTTATCAAATCATTCAATGTTAGGAGCATTAGTTAGTTGGTTAGTTAAATGTTTAGTAAATCATTTTGCACGATACATCGTAACGATGTGAAACGAGTCATATTACGTACATTGAAATGCCAAATTAATTCGTACATATTGTTACATTCTGAACATCTCCAAGTTTCTCTTATGTTACAAAAAAGAAAAAAAAAGAAGATATACAGATGTGAGCTAGTAATACCTACCACCAACTCTGATACCTTACAATCTAAGAATTCTTCTGAGGAGTGGAGGGAGTTGTCAAGGAGAAACTTTCCCAATATGTTTTTCAGATTTTACTCTCCCGTCTATCAGACATCTTATGTCGCTAGATTGGTACTAACAGGCGGAATGCTCTGGGTTTTGTGTAACCTGCCTCACGTCCTACCGCGCAAGGAGTTATCTGCAAAGAAAAATATTAAGACTGTGAACCCAGCTGCTGCCAGGTAGGGAGATCCAAGACTCGCCCACAGTTAGGCATCAGAAGACCACCTGTTGTCGGTGTACCAAAAATTTGTCAGCGAGGAAGTGATACCTCTATTTTAGGACAAACAAACAGTCTCATCCCTGTCAATGGAAACATTTTATTACATAGATCAGCATACACATTCTGGTTCCTTCCTCATCCTTCCCGAGTCAGATGGGACCGATGACATCGCTGTTTGGTTCCCTCCTCCAACTCAACCAACCTGTATGACTTATCCGGATTTAAACCTGAGGATGACATGGCTGTCAAAAACACGAGGGAATTCTACCTATTACTTCAGGGTTATTCAGCTCTGAAGTGAAAGCACCTAGGGGCTTCAACATTTAGTGCCTCAGCAATGCGTCATTTACTTTTCGAAGTGTGCAGCGACAGCGGTGGCTGTGGTCGGCTTCTGCGTGTCATGTGTCTCGTATTTGTCAGCTCAATAACACTATTGTGGCCTCTGTCTGAATTTAACCAGTCGAAAATTTCCCGAAGTTTCCATGAAGCGGAAGACCGTATGCGTCCCTAGGATAAGACAAAACGGCTCTGTACACTCGCTAAGGCTGGGCGACGTGCGCGATATTTCCCTCAAAGTTCTCACAAGGAAATCTGCTAGAACGACTCGTCTCGCTTTCTCCGCTTTGGAGATTTATGAAGGATTCAACAGAAATATGGCCGAAACAGAGCGAAGTGAACCAAAAATTTTCACAGTAAAACCTCCCTCTGCGTCACCACAGGGTGTTAAGTGCCCCGTGCAACACTCCTCTCCAGAGAAGAGAGCCCACATTATTCTTCCACAATTGACAATATTGTGGGGAACTTCCCCACTGTACCGTGGCCTTGCTTCGCACCAATACTAGGCCAGTGAGAGAGGCTGGTACCTTCCATTCTTACTTGTCCGCACCAATCAGAATTTTTCTAGTAAACTTCTGCGTCCCAAGAACGTCGCCTTTTCGTTCCTTGTCTTCCTTTCGTTCAATATGCGTCCAAGTTATTGTTATTGTGTTTAAGCTCCTCCAGGGCAGGTTTCTTTACATATGAAGCCCATACGATGTTCTCAATAGGGTCACGTGATCCAATTGATTGCCACGCGGAGAGGCCGTGCGGTTTAGGGCTCCCTGTTACGGATTGAGCGGCCCCTCCCGTCGGAGGTTCGAGTCCTCCCTCGGGCATGGGTGGGTGTGTTATCCTTAGCATAAGTTCGTTTAAGTTAGATTAAGTAGTATGTAAGTCCAGGGGCCGATGACCTCAGCAGTATGGTCCCTTAAGAATCACACAAATCTGAACATTTTTGATCCGATTGTTTACTAAAACTCCGACACAGAGGATTTCTTTCCGCCTCCCTTAGAAATACGCAGACGTGAGGGCCCAGACCATTGTCGCTTCAGTTGGCTTACTGGGGTCGGGGTAACTTCGTTGTGCCTCGCTAATGTTTCTTATTTGCATTTACATGTCACTCTTCTGCATCCAAACCTGAGTGGCTGACCCATTCCACTTCAGTTTGTAACACGCCCGGGAGTACAAATGGGTGGGGGACCCATAAACTGGTTGTCGTTTCGACCGTGCGCCATGTACACGCCACTTACCTGATAATCCCGCGGCGGTCGTACTGTTCTGCTCCACACTGCTGCTGGCTTGCCTCAAATTATCTATCGAAACATGCAAACGGATTTAGGGGAGCCACTCAACGTTAAAACACAACACTGTCCTACGCTTGGTAAGAGCATCTATATTCTGAAACGATAAGAAATCACAGGTTGCACTGTTCACACTCTATAAGTCATAAGTTTTGATGTCAACTTCTAGGTGATTGTCTGTCCACAAAATCACTTGGACGAGCGTACGCATAACCGAACACGGCGCGGATGATTGTTGATGATGCGAAAGCCGATTAATAGAAAGAAAGTTCTTACGCTCACCAGGCATACACAGATTTCTTTTGGTACCAGTCCTCCTTGTCACTAGTAATGTTATAACATTGTTCGTAAAGTTAATTTTTCAGTTCTCAGTTCTCACTTGTACGAGCGTGCGCGTAACCGTCGCGGCGCGGCTGATTGTTGATAATGCGGAAACGCGAAGATCGAACACACGTTCTCACGCTCGCTACAAAACACTGGCACTTGACTGCACTCTTTAAGGTAACTAATTTTTGCTGATTCACATTCATTCATTCTGGGAGACCGAACACGGCGCGGATGATTGATAAGTACGGTACGACACGCAACCAGAGGACACACAAATACGTTATCGGCGGCACTGCTCATTTTTAAATTACTTCTTGCCGCACTTCCTCTGATTCATTTCCGTATGTCATCACTTTACTGTAGTAGCACTTGTAGCAACACTTCAACTTCCATACTAACAATGCCTCTCACATGCAGAGCTACACACTACACAACATAACAGTTCCGTGTCCCATGCTCGACTCTGCAGACGCGGCTACCCACAGTACGCTTACAAGCTCCATATTGTTATAACAATGTATGTGTTTATCTACATACAAACTAGGAGGAAACTATTAATACCATGTGCACGAAAGCCACGCATGTACCCAGTGCTCATTGCACTCGTTACTATGCAAATTAATCTAATTACATACAAAGTATGACATATACTATATCAATCAGATCGGCGTGTCGAGGAGCTGCTAAAATACCCTGACACCTTACAAAGTGATCAGACATTTTGGTTGCAGCATTGTGCGGCCCTTTCTGTGCCAAAGACGATCTTAATGTGGAGTAATGAATGTCATTTTCTCTTCTAGTATCGTAATTGTGTACATTGTTTTTTCCTTTTGAACACTAGTGAGTTATTTACAACTTCAGCAAGTAATAAATGTAATGTCAAGCAATAGTCAGGATGCCCAAATCCCTAAACAGAAGTCTACAAGAAGGTTGTGGATAGCCGGCAGGGGTGGCCGAGCGGTACTAGGCGCTACAGTCTGGAACCGCGCGACTGCTACAGTCACAGGTTCGAATCCTGCCTCGGGCATGGATGTGTGTGATGTCCTTAGGTTAGTTAGGTTTAAGTAGTTCTCAGTTCTAGGGGACTGATGATCTCAAAAGTTAAGTCCCATACTGCTCAGAGCCATTTTTTTTTTTGGTTGTGGATAAGTACCATGTAGTGTTCCTACAGCAAGTTTTTGCACAATGAAGACGTTCCTTCTTAAGGATGAAGTACCACAGAACGTTGTTCAATATGACATTACTGAATGAAAATATGCCAGATATGTCAACTTACAGATTTGTCCCTCAACAAGATTCACACAGACAAATGCCTTAGATAGGTCGCAGAAAATACAAACCGGCCACTATTTTATTATTTAATGCTTGTAAAATCTGGTGAGTGAACATGCAAACGGCAATCTCCAACCATTCCCAAACCCAAACTGTGATATGCTAAGGATATTATTGTTGCTATGGTGAGATACTATTCCAGAGTGTATCACCTTCCCAAAAAGTTTGGCAAATGGTGTCAGCAGTGAAACAGGTCTATAGTTATTGACATCTCTCTTATCACCTTTCTTGTAGAAGACGAGAGCTGATGTTCCTTATTAACTGTAATTCAAGACTGAAATTAACTGCCCCTCGTTGAGGAATCGAGGAGAGAGCTGACTGTTGTGACGTGGTGCTGTTCCTGTGGTGATCAGTGGCGGCTAGTAGAGCATTGCATACGAGTGGTGAACTTACGCACCTGTGTGAACAGTGGTCGGTTTCCAACATTCACTGTGCACTTAGTGTAGAAGCACGGGGTCACCAGTTTCCTCACACACCATCACGTGGGCTAACAGTCGCTGAGCACAGTGTAACAGGCGAGGGTCAAGCCAAGTGGCTAACGGAAATCCTTTGTTTCGAGACTCGATTAATAAAAAAAGGGAAAAGCCAAGTTGATGGTTTTATTGTTTCAGGAGTCCTACATAGTCTCTCCTCACATGTGTACAACGCACAGAACGTTCATACATCCAAGTGAAACTGTCTTAAGAGTCCCTCCTAGGCTGGTATTCAACACGCGCGTCAGAGTGTAATCAATGTAGGTTTTGTCGTGAAAGTGTTAATGTTTCATATGAATTCCTCCACTTTGTCGTTTTGTGGTAGATTCTCTAAATGAAATATTAATAGAACTCATCATATCATTGGATGTTAGAAGTGTAGAGGACGGGAGGTGATGTTCTTTATTGACCGTAATTTAAGACTGAAATTTACTGGCCCACATTGATGTATCAGGATTTTCTCCAGAAAGTAATTATCTCCATTTTGCATTTCAATCAAACCTCTGCAGGCGTACATGCATCGTTGTTATTGTTGGGGAACCAGGGTGTGCGGGCCAAATTTTGCACAGTGTTTTCCCTTATTCTAAGCATTCTGGAGAATGTTTGGAACAGCTCATTTAGGGATGTTGCTCCATTGTGATTTGTGACGCAAAAACAATGACACGGTACGACCACTCATCCACTACAATACTGCCTGCTCGTCGAACGCATATCTGATGTTTACAGTGGTCAGCTGAAGCTCCCACCGTAGTTATTGCTCTGACGTCACTTATATGTTAGAAATAAAATCAGTCTCGGACCTTTTGCAGCCGAAGCTACATACAGCTTCATGACAACGTATCGCCGTTAAAGAGCACGGCAAACGTTGGAGTGTATTTAGAATTAGAATAGCTTTCTATCTGTCAGTTTTGCATTGTTCTATGGAGAAAGTTCATGCCGTTTACCTGAGATTCACCAAATATTACCGCAGTGACTAGGCACGATTAAGTGTAACGAAAATTAGAGTGATAATGCAATAATAACTGTTAGTGAATATCGTTGATTTAGCTCTCGAACTAAATTTATATAAATAAATAGCTGATGAAATAATTCTCGTTTGCAGTCTACAATGACAATAAGACATTTTGTACATATTGAATGAAAAGCTTTGGTTGAAGAACGAGGCAACTCATTGCGTCAGCTTGGTTTATAAACAACAACAAAAAAACTTCATAGCTGCTGGACGGTAGCTTCTCATGGGTAAATCGAGCAAATGAAGAAATGGGACTCTTTAGAAGCACTGACCGAAAAGAGGAAGGGAGCGCAACGTCTAATAGTATGGAAGGAGTATCCCGAATATGCACACCGCCAATTCGCAGTCTTTGCGTAAGTGAGTGCGAGCGTGTGACGTGAGTATGGCAGTGGACAGCGCTCACCCAGCCGTCTCATTAGGCGAAGCAGCATCGGTCATCTTCGTCAACTTCCGCCGAGTTATGCAAAGTTTATTCGCGCTGCTCTCTTGCAAACCGCAGATGCGTGCAGATCCCCCAGATTGACCACGCGCTTGTCGATATGTAATGCAATAGTTACAAATTTCACATTTTTTGCCTTACCCTCTGTTTCCTTCACTTCCCTGGAAGTATTTTGTGGCTGCGCGTGGTAAGGGAGACTCAGGAGCAGAGTCCGTCAGTATGCCGGTTGCTGCTGCCAACAACCACGAATGAATGTCTGTAACCAACATCTTGGTTGTTGTTGCTGCACCCCTTCACTTTACTAATTGCATCTTCTATTGAAAGCAAGTAGCTGACTACCTAGCACGTGAGCTCCTTCCAACCGTATACTATGTTTTCTCAATTCATTTTGGTAGTATGTCACCAACGGCTCTTGTTATCCAATCGATGTCTCACGATTGCGCTCTTTAAAACACGTGCCGACTGACTGTCTCGTTTCTGTTATGTAAGTTACTCCGCACTTGCTGCTGGCCTCATAGACTCCCGGCATATGAATGGCGTTGACGGCATCTGCAGTTGATTCCAGCAGGTCTCTAGCCTGGTAGTTGATCGAATAGATTGACTTAACACCCATTCGACAGACAGGTTTCCCATCACGATTGGTGACTACTTGAATGTAGCTCCACCTCCTCGGCTTTGCCACTTTTTTTCTTTTTGTGGATATCAGATTGTTTTGTTGGTTTCTTCATTGTATCAAATATTTATTTATTTATTTATTGTTCCGTGGGACCAAATTAAGGAGAAGTCTCCATTGTCATGGAACGAGTCAATACATGAAATTATAACACGATAGTAGAAACAGATAAAATGAAATATAAAAAACATATTCAGGCGACAAGTCGTAAGTTTAAATAAAGAAAATCAACAATGTAACACCGGAATTGGCAGCAGAATACTGCACTCCTTTCTGCACAAGAGTCAAGGAAGTGCATTCCACATGCAGATTTGATTTCTGCCTAGTATTAACTGAGTGAAAGCTGCTAACTCTTGGGAATAGGCTAATATTGCTAACAACAAACGACATTAAAGAAAATATATACTGTGAGGGCAATGTCAAAATTCCCAGACTATTGAACAGAGGTCGACAAGAGGTTCTCGAACTTACACCACATATAGCTCGAACATCCCGTTTTTGAACCAAAAATACCCTTTTTGAATCAGAAGAATTACCCCAAAAAATACAATCATGCGACATAAGCGAATGAAAATACGCGAAGTAGACTACTTTTCGTGTTGAACTGTCACTTATTTCAGATACTGTTCTAATGGTAAATAAAGCAGCATTTAGTTTATGAACAAGATCCTGGACATGGGCTTTCCACAACAGCTTACTATCTATCCGAACGCCTAGGAACTTGAACTGTTCCGTCTCGCTTATAATATCCCCATTCTGTCTGATCAAAATATCGGTTCTTGTTGAATTGTGAGTTAGAAACTGTAAAAATTGAGTCTTACTGTTATTTAGCATCAAATTATTTTCCACAAGCCACGAACCTATGTCATGAACTACGTTATTTGATACTGTTTCAATATTACGCACAAGATCCTTCACTACCAAGCTGGTGTCATCAGCAAACAGAAATATTTTTGAATCACCTGTAATACTAGAACGCATATCATTTATATAAATAAGAAACAGCAGTGGCCCCAGAACCGATCCTTGGGGAACGCCCCACTTAACAGTGCCCCATTGGGACTGAGCATCACTACCACTCTCAATATTGCGGAGAATTACCTTCTGCTTTCTGTTCTTAAAGTAAGAGGCGAACCAATTGTAAGCTACTCTCCTTACTCCATAATGGTCCAACTTCTGCAGTAATATTTTGTGGTCAACACAATCAAAAGCCTTCGTTAAATCAAAGAAAACACCTAGCGTTCGCAACCTTTTATTTAATCAGTCCAAAACCTCACAGAGAAAAGAGAATATAGCATTTTCAGTTGTTAAACCAATTCGAAAACCAAACTGTACATTTGACAGCAAATTATGTGAATTTAAATGCTCCAGTAACCTTGTATATACAACCTTCTCGATAACTTTAGCAAACACCGATGGCATAGAGATAGGTCTAAAATTGTCAACATTATCCCTGTCTCCCTTTTTATAAAGTGGCTTCACTACCAAGTACTTTCATCGGTCAGGAAACCGATCACCCCTAAAGGAAAAGTTACCGATATGGCTAAGTACTGGGCTAACATACATAGAACAATACTTCAGTATTCTGCTAGATATCCCGTCATACCCATGAGAGTTCTTGGTCTTTAGTGATTTGATTATTAACTGAATCTCCCTCTCGTCAGTATCATGGAGGAGCATTTCAGGTAACAGTCTCGGAACACTTTTTTCTAAGAGCGCTGTATGATTCCCTGTTGGGACTAGGTTTCTATTTAGTTCACCTTCTATATTCAGAAAGTGATTATTAAATACTGTACATATATGTGACTTATCAGTAACACGGACATTCCCACTACGCACTGATTCTATATCTTCGATCTGTCTCTGCAGACCAGCCACTTCCTTTACGACTGACCATATGGTTTTAATTTTATCCTGAGACTTAGTTATTTTATCTGCCTACCACATACTTTTTGCCTTTCTAATAACATTTTTAAGCACCTTACAATACTGTTTGTGATGGGCTGCTGCATTTAGATTTTGCCTGTTTCTAACGTTTTGATATAATTGCCACTTTGTTCTACAAGACATTCTTATCCCTCTAGTCAGCCACCCGGGCTGCCTGTTTGTGCTAGTACCTTGTTTTGAACGTTCTAATGGAAAGCAACTTTCAAAGAGCACGTGAAAAGTCTGCATCAGCGCTACAAACATCTTGCCGCTCTTGTTCCTTGATGAGGTTTACAAAGGTCTCTATAGCAACTGGATCAGCTTTCCTAAACAGTTGATAACTATATTTAACATGTGTTGCAGCGCAAAAATCTCTTAGAGCTAAAATTTGTGCATCATGATCTGAAAGTCCATTCACGTTTTTGCTAACAGAATGCCCTTCTAGTAATGAGGAATGAACAAAAATGTTGTCTATGGTTGTTCTACTGTTCCCTTGCACTCTCGTTGGATAGAATACGGTTTGCATAAGATTATATGAATTAAGGAGGTCTACCAGCATCCTTTTCCTTGCACAATCACTTATGCAATTAATGTTGAAGTCACCACATATAACTAACTTTTTGTATTTCCTATAAAGTGAACCAAGAACCTCCTCTAGCTTTAGCAAAACTGTTGTGAAATCGGAATCTGGGGATCTGTAAATAACAACAGTCAGTCGTTTAGCTCCATTAAATTTAACCACACCTGCACAATATTCAAACACCTTTTCAGTGCAGTACTTTGAAACATCATTTGCCTCAAATGGGATGCCGTTTTTCACATACATGGCTACTCCCCCACACCGCAAAGAGCTCCTAGAAAAGTTGCCAGCCAACCTGTATCCTGGTAAAGGAAGCCTCTGAATTATCTCCTTATTTAAGAAGTGTTCAGATATACCAATAATTTCAGTCAACATCCATAAGCAGTTCACTAACTTTATCTCTAATACCTTGTATATTTTGATGAAATATACTAATTCCCTCATTACCCGGATACCTAAGCTTTGTCAAAAGTGGTTCCTTTGTTAGAGAGACTTCCCTTAAGCAGGAATACCTATCAGCTGACTTCAATCTATAAAAGGTGCCGCTCTGACACCCACTACTGCAGGAATTTTCCCATGAGTGATCCAACCGCCCCCACCTATGCTGTCACCTATAAGCTTTGCCAACCTCCCCTTCCCATTAAGTCTGTAAGTGATCCTAGCTTCAATTATTACGGCTTTGCATTGTCTTTATCACATATTTGGCAACTAAAACTATGTCTTCGTGATGTTTAAAGAGTATACGAGATGATTTTCTTCTGCAACAACCTACCTATCCCCGTTACATCCTCTTTCTACATCTGCATCTAAAAAAATGCTCTGCAAACCACTGTTGAGTGCATGGTAGGGCACTGTGGCTTTTATATAGTCTGTTCTCCTGTGGGGTTCATTAAAACATTTATCGTAAGTGGGTTGATAAATTTTCTCCAACCTGGGACCAGATAGAGTACACCTATCTGCAAAAAGTGCTGATTCGTCGAAGATCAAACTGTTGACATACTGACTATCGCACGTTAAAGAATACCTTCACCACTTTAACAATGGAAATTTAAATCATTTCTCCCTGCGTAGCAAATACAGTGAAATTCATCAATGTAAAACAGCACATACAGAATAAACACGTTTCCTTATGGCTAACAGCAGCGTGTAATAATTGTGATCAGATTAAAACGACCTCAGTTTTCTCAAAACAATTTAGAAAGTAAAACTGGTGTAGAGGTATGACGAGTCTTTAAAATTTTGTGTAATTTCCACTGTTTCACTTTCTAGGACGATGATTCTTCGTTACCGTTTTTTTTTTTTTTTTTTTTTTGGCATTACTCATGGACTGTACGTAAAAGTCGTTATACGTCGCTGGGAAAGAAAATCAAGAATAATTACCCATCACCTTTTGAGTTGCTTTCCTGCTGTTAGATCGCTCTCAAGTGGTGAATGTAATTTACCACTGAAACGGAAAACTTTGACATTCGCAATCAGATTTTAGCAAAAGGAAGCAAATTTACTCAGTATCCGCAAATATTCAAGGAAATTCCACCACTGTAATGGTTTGTCGTGTCTCTCTCTCTCTATTCGTTTAATCGGTTCCGACTCTTCGTGACCCCATGGACCAAATCACGCCACTTTTTCCTGTCTTGCACTTTCTCCCGTAGACCTTCCAGGTTGGAACACATTGCTTCTGTGATGCCATCGATCCATCTCATCCTCTGACGTCTTCTTCTTCTAGTTCCTTCAATCTTCCCCAGCATTAATGTTTTTTCCAGCGAGGCATGCCTTCGCATTGTGTGTCCAAAGTAGGTCAGCTTTTGTTTTAAGATTAGACATTCCAGGGAGAAATCTGGTTTAATTTGCTCCAATATTGATCTGTTGGTTCTCTTTGCAGTCCATGGAACTCTAAGAAGTTTCCTCCAACACCACAATTCGAAGGAGTCAATTCTTCGCCGTTCAGCCTTTCTAATGGTCCAGGTCTCACATCCATACATCACAACTGGAAAGACCATAGCCCTCACAATACGGATCTTCGTTGCTAGTGTTATATCTCTGCACCTTATAACCTTGTCAAGGTTTGACATCGCCTGTCTACCGAGCAACAGGCGTCTCCGGATTTCATGGCTGCAGTCACCGTCAGCAGAGATCTGGGAACCGAGATAACTGAATGTGGTCACTACCTCCATGGTTTCTCCTGCTATATCCCACGCATTGGTAGGTGTAGTTGCCATAATTTTCGTTTTTTTGTCGTGTAGTGTCAAGTAAATCATCACTGCTGATAACCTTTAAACAACTGGTTATTGCTGACTAGCATTTGAGATTGTTTATTTTAATTGTTCAGTCTCCTATATTCTGAAGCCAACTATCGCACTGAAATTACTTGAACAAAAACTCTGTACTCTTAATTATTCGAGATACCATTGACGGCCGACACACTAAGGCAAACGTTTGGAAATAATTCAAGCGGCACGACAGTAGACAATATTTACAGCACCAGGTTTTTTTCTGCATAAATCCCTTAGTCACTTTGTTCGATAACAGGACTTCTCTACATCGCCATGGTTACTCATCGTTCGATTGTGCCACAATTATTCTCTCTTGATTGCCAGTTACAGTCGTACACCCCTCCATGGCTCCTTACTTTCTTACTACTTCAACAAAAATGCCTATCAACAATTATCTCAGCTTTCACACCATTGTGCAGACGTTATTTGCAGTTTTGAACATGGCTGTCTCTCTCTCTCTCTCTCTCTCTCTCTCTCTCTCTCTCTCTCTCAGCAACCCAATAAAAATTTCAACGGAGAAATACTACAGCCACCAGGTTGCAAATAATTTTTAATGTTATTTTTATATTGACCCTTAGGATATTTTCATAAGAATGAAACTTTGACAACCGGAAAGTTACATTGCGAGCAGGCAATAGTAAAAATTACGAGCTCACAGGCTAAGCTCAAAAGTAAAGTATACCCACCAACCACTGGAATATTTTTAATTTTTAATTTTTGCCTTGAGGATCTCTGCTGCTAGTTTTGACCGTTGCCTGCTCGCAATGTAACTTTACAATTGTTA
This sequence comes from Schistocerca nitens, assembly GCF_023898315.1. NCBI lineage: Eukaryota > Metazoa > Arthropoda > Insecta > Orthoptera > Acrididae > Schistocerca > Schistocerca nitens. The sequence continues at coordinate 33,974,414 of NC_064620.1, read as the reverse complement.
AAACATCCTTGTTGTTGTTGTTGTGGTCTTCAGTCCTGAGACTGGTTTTATGCAGCTCTCCATACTACTCTATCCTGTACAAGCTTCTTCATCTCCCAGTACCTACTGCAACCTACATCCTTCTGAATCTGCTTGGTGTATTCATCTCTTGGTCTCCCTCTACGATTTTTACCCTCCACGCTGCCCTCCAATACTAATTTGGTGATCCCTTGATGCCTCAGAACATGTCCTACCAACCGATCCCTTCTTCTAGTCAAGTTGTGCCAAAAAACTCTCTTCTCCCCAATCCTATTCAATACCTCCTCATTAGTTATGTGATCTACCCATCTAATCTTCAGCATTCTTCTGTAGCACCACATTTCGAAAGCTACGTTTCTCTTCTTGTCTAAACTATTTATCGTCCATGTTTCACTTCCATACATGGCTACACTCCATACAAAAACTTTCAGTAACGACTTCCTGACACTTAAATCAATACTCGATGTTAACAAATTTCTCTTCTTCAGAAACGATTTCCTTCCCATTGCCAGTCTACACTTAATATCCTCTCTACTTCGACCATCATCAGTTATTTTGCTCCCCAAATAACAAAACTCATTTACTACTTTAAAGCGTCTCATTTCCTAATCTAATTCCCGCAGCATCATCCGATTTCATTCTACTACATTCTATTATCCTCGTTTTGCTTTCGTTGATGTTCATCTTATACCCTCCTTTCAAGACACTATTCATTCCGTTCAGCTGCTCTTTCAAGTCCTTTGCTGTCTCTGACAGAATTACAATGTCATCGGCGAACCTCAAAGTTTTTATTTCTTCTCCATGGATTTTAATACATACCCCGAATTTTTCTTTTGTTTCCTTCACTGCTTGCTCAATATACAGATTGAATAACATCGGGGATAGGCTACAACCCTGTCTCACTCCCTTCCCAAACACTGCTTCACTTTCATGCCCCTCAACTCTTGTAACTGCCATCTGGTTTCTGTACAAATTGTAAATAGCCTTTCGCTCCCTGTATTTTACCCCTGCCACCTTCAGAATTAGAAAGAGAGTATTCCAGTCAACATTGTCAAAAGCTTTCTGTAAGTCTACAAATGCCAGAAACGTAGGTTTGCCTTTCTTTAATCTAGCTTCTAAGATAAGTCGTAGCGTCAGTATTGCCTCACGTGTTCCAATATTTCTACGGAATCGAAACTGATCTTCCCCTGGGTCGGCTTCTACTAGTGTCGAAACCTAGGTCTACGTATTAAAATTATTTGCAACCACTTGGTTGTGGTATTTCTCCTTTGAAACATTATTTACATTTACATTATTTTCCAGTGCAGAACTTGTCCTTCAGTTCATTTCTTAACTCTAAGGTACAAAACTCAAATGAAAAATTATATTACCTTGACTTAGGTAGATAAGACGCTAAATCATGTGTATCGACGTTTTTACATGCTTACTCAACCTCAAGTGTCTACACTAGCTGTCGATACATCTTTCTATGCTGTTTGCCAATACCATTCACGTTAGAGTTTCTTTCAGTATCAATCGTATTTGGAACGCGAGAAGAATGTTTAAGCGCCTCAGCACAAGCCGTTTCCTCCATGTTACAGTATCTGATCAAAAGTACCAGGACACCCCCAAAATCATACGTTTTTCATATTAGGTACATTGTGTTGCCACCCACTGCCAGGTACTCCGTATCAGCGACCTCAGTAGTCGTCAGAAACCATGAGTGAGCAGAATGGGGCGCTCCGCGGAACTCACGAACTTCGAAGTGGTCCGGTGATTGGGTGTTACTTGTGTCATACGCCTGTACGCGAGATTTCCACACTCCTAAACATCCCTAGGTAAACTGTTTCTGGTGTGATAGTGAAGTGGAAGCATGAAGGGACACGTACACCACAAAAGCGCAAAGCCCGACTTCGTCTGTTGACTGACAGAGACAGCCGACAGTTGAAGAGGGTCGTAATGTGTAGCAGGCAGACATCTATCCAGATCATCACACACGAATTGCCAACTCCATCATTTGGACCGTGTATGGGGGTACAATGACAGTTAGGCGGGAGGTGAGAAAGCTTGGATTTCATGGTCGAGCGGCTGCTCATAAGCCACACATCACGCCGGTAAATGCCAAACGACGCCTCGCTTGGTGTAAGGAGCGTAACACTGGACGATTTGAAAGTGGAACTGCGAAAGTTGGTACTGCGAAAGCCCGGAGAACGTCGTCTGCCAGCGTGTGTAGTACCAACAGCAAAATTCTAAGGCTGTGGTGTTATGGTGTGGCCGTGTTTTTTATGAAGGGAGCTGGCACCGAATGTTGTTTTGCGTGGCGCTATCACAGCACAGGCCTACATTGGCGTTTTAAGCACCTCCTTGGTTCCCACTGTTAAAATTGAATTCGGGGTTGGCGGTTGCATCTTCCAACACAATCGAACACCTGTTCATAATGCACGCCATGTGACGGAGTGGTTACACGACAGTAACATCCCCGTAATGGACTGGCATGCACAGAGTCCTGACCTGAATCATATAGAAGATCTTTGGGGTGTTCTGGAACGCCGACTTCGTGCCAGGCTTCACCGACCGACATCGATACCTGTCCTCAGTGCAGGACTCCGTGAAGAATGGGCTGCCATTCCCCAAGAAACCTTCCAGCACCTTATTGAACGTATGCCCGCGAGAGTGGAAGCTGTCATCAAGGCTAAGGGTGGGACGACAGAATTTTGAATTCCAGCATTACCGATGGAGGGCGCCACGAACTTGTAAGTAATTCTCAGCCACGTGTCCGGATACTCTGATCACATAGTGTATTTAGTTGGTGCATAAATTCACAGCGTTTCTGATTCACATGATTTTCCTATTTCTATAGGTTTATTTACCGATTGTCATTTTTTATCTGTGGTTCAGTGTTGCTATCTGAGTTTACATATTGCCATTTGGGGGTTGTGATGTCGACGCTAGAAAATGGAGTGTGAAGTGGACACATCGGAACTTTGCCGACTTATCCTTGTGCTTGAGTTCAATACCGGGGTGACGGCAGCGAAGTCAGCCAGAAATATTTACACTGTGTATGGAGGTAATAATACTGGACACATCACAGCAAGTGAATGGTTTTCTCGTTTTAAGGAGGATCGTTTTGACATTAGCGTCTCTCCACTTCAAGAAGACCTTCAGGGTGTGATGGAGATCGTTTAAACGCATTAACCCACAATCTTCCCGTCAGTACACTCGGTAACTAGCAAATGTGACGAACTCTGATCATTCGACCATAGTGCGACATTTCTATGCAGTTCGTGGGTGCAAAAATCGAGTGTATGTGTACCGCATGTTCGAAGCCAAAATGACAAAAATGAGCAGATGGACATGCGTGACGCCCGTGGTGGCCGAGCGGTTCTAGGCGCTTCAGTCTGGAAACGCGCGACCGGTACGGTCGATGGTCCGAAACCTGCCTCTGGCATGGATGTGTGTGATGTCATTAGGTTAGTTAGGTTTAAGTAGTTCTAAGTCATTCCGCTCCCAGATTATTCAACCTGCCCTCTTGCGCAATCACATTTCCTCCTTTTCCACCTTTTCACGGAATTTCATTTTCGAACAAAAATGCGCTCCGAACGTGGATCGACGAGCTATTCGCTTCAAACTCACATGATTTCGACAGTCGCGGAATGGAAAAGATACCCCAGCATTGTAAGGAGAATATACTATTGATGACTAAATTCTCTGTTATGTGAATCTGTTGTGTTTATTAAATTAATGGAATAATTCTATGAACTTAAGCACCTACCTAAATGTCCATCGTACAGGTGAGGGAATCAGCGATCATAAAGCGGTTACTGCATCGATGATTTCAGCCGTAAAAATAAATATTAAAAAAGGTAGTAAAAGTGACAAAAAGCAAATTTCAGAGTATTTGACGGCTCAACACAAAAGTTTTGTCTCAAGTACAGATAGTGTTGAGGATCAGTCGACAAAGTTCAAAACCATCGTACAATATGCAATAGATGAGTATGTGCCAAGCAAGATCGTGAGAGATGCAAAAGAGCCACCGTGGTACAACAACCGAGTTAGAAAACTGCTGCGGAAGAAAAGGGAACTTCACAGCAAACATAAACATAGCCAAAGCCTTGGAGACAAACAAAAATTACGATAAGCGAAATGTAGTGTGGGGAGGGCTATGCGAGAGGCGTTCAATGAATTCGAAAGTAAAGTTCTATGCACTGACTTGGCAGATAATACTAAGAAATTTTGGTCTTATGTCAAAGCGGTACGTGGATCAAAACAAAATGTCCAGACACTTTGTGACCAAAATGGTACTGAAACACGGGATGACAGACTAAAGGCCGAAATACTAAATGTTTTTGCAAAGCTGTTTCACAGAGGAAGACTGCACTGTAGTTCCTTCTCTAGATTGTCGCAGAGATGGCAAAATGGTAGATATCGAAATAGACGACAGAGGGATAGAGAAACAATTAAAATCGCTCAAAAGAGGAAAGGCCGCTGGACCTGATGGAATACCAGTTCGATTTTACACAGAGTACGCGAAGGAACTTGCCCCCCTTCTTGCAGCGGTGTACCGTAGGTCTCTAGAAGAGAGTAGCGTTCCAAAGGATTGGAAAAGGGCACAGGTCATCCCCGTTTTCAAGAAGGGACGTCGAACAGATGTGCAGACCTATATCTCTAAAGTCGATCAGTTGTAGAATTTTGGAACACGTATTATGTTCGAGTATAATGACTTTTCTGGAGACTAGAAATCTACTCTGTAGGACTCAGCATGGGTTTCGAAAAAGACGATCGTCAGAAACCCAGCTCGCGCTATTCGTCCACGAGACTCTGAGCGCCATAGAAACGGGTTCCCAGGTAGATGCCGTGTTTCTTGACTTCCGCAAGGCGTTCGGTACAGTTCCCCACAGTCGTTTAATGAACAAATTAAGAACATATGGACTATCAGACCAATTGTTTGATTGGACTGAAGAGTTCCTAGATAACACAACACAGCGTGTCTTTCTCAATGGAGAGAAGTCTTCCGAAGTAAGAGTGATTTCAGGTGTGCCGCAGGGGAGTGTCGTAGGACCGTTGCTATTCATAATATACATAAATGAACTTGTGGATAACATCGGAAGTTCAATGAGGCTTTTTGCGGATGATGCTGTAGTATACCGAGAGGTTGTAACAATGGAAAATTGTACTGAAATGCAGGAGGATCTGTAGCCAATTGACGCATGGTGCAGGGAATGGCAATTGAATCCCAATGTAGCCATGTGTAATGTGCTGCGAATACATAGAAAGATAGATCCCTTATCATTTAGCTACAAAATAGCAGTTCAGCAACTGGAAGCAGTTAATTCCATAAATTATCTGGAAGTAGGCATTAGGAGTGATTTAAAGTGGAATGATCACATATAATTGATCGTCGGTAAAGCAGATGTCAGACTGAGATTCATTGGAAGAATCCTAAGGAAATGCAATCCGAAAACAAAGGAAGTAGCTTACAGTGCGCTTGTTCGCCCACTGCTTGAATACTGCTCAGCAGTGTGGGATCCATACCAGATAGGGTTGATAGAAGAGATGGAGAAGATCCAACGGAGAGCAGCGCGCTTCGTTACAGGATCATTTAGTAATCGCGAAAGCGTTACGGAGATAATAGATAAACTCCAGTGGAAGACTCTGCAGGAGAGACGCTCAGTAGCTCGGTACAGGCTTCTGTTGAAGTTTCGAGGACATACCTTCACTGAGGAATCAAGCAGTATATTGCTCCCTCCTACGTATATCTCGCGAAGAGACCATAAGGATAAAAACAGAGAGATTAGAGCCCACGCAGAGGCATACCGACAATCTTTCTTTCCACGAACAATACGAGACTGCAATAGAAGGATAGAACCGATAGAGGCACTCAAAGAACCCTCCGCCACACACCGCCACGTGGCTTGCGGAGTATGGATGTAGATGTAGATGTACAGGGTGTTTAAAAAATGACCGGTATATTTGAAACTGCAATAAAAACTACACGAGCAGCGATAGAAATACACCGTTTGTTGCAATATGCTTGGGACAACAGTACATATTCAGGCGGACAAACTTTCCACATTACAGTAGTTACAATTTTCAACAACAGATGGCGCTGCAAGTGATGTGAAAGATATGGAAGACAACGCAGTCTGTGGGTGCGCCATTCTGTACATCGTCTTTCTGCTGTAAGCGTGTGCTGTTCACAACGTGCAAGTGTGCTGTGGACAACATGGTTTATTCCTTAGAACAGAGGATTTTTCTGGTGTTGGAATTCCACCTCCTAGAACACAGTGTTGTTGCAACAAGACGAAGTTTTCAACGGAGGTTTAATGTAACCAAAGGACCGAAAAGCGATACAATAAAGGATCTGTTTGAAAAATTTCAACGGACTGGGAACGTGACGGATGAACGTGCTGGAAAGATAGGGCGACCGCGTACGGCAACCACAGAGGGCAACGCGCAGCTAGTGCAGCAGGTGATCCAACAGCGGCCTCGGGTTTCCGTTCGCCGTGTTGCAGCTGCGGTCCAAATGACGCCAACGTCCACGTATCGTCTCATGCGCCAGAGTTTACACCTCTATCCATACAAAATTCAAACGCGGCAACCCCTCAGCGCCGCTACCATTGCTGCACGAGAGACATTCGCTAACGATATAGTGCACAGGATTGATGACGGCGATATGCATGTGGGCAGCATTTGGTTTGCTGACAAGGTTATTTTTACCTGGACGGCTTCGTCAATAAACAGAACTGGCGCATATGGGGAACCGAAAAGCCCCATGTTGCAGTCCCATTGTCCCTGCATCCTCAAAAAGTACTGGTCTGGGCCGCCATTTCTTCCAAAGGAATCATTGGCCCATTTTTCAGATCCGAAACGATTACTGCATCACGCTATGTGGACATTCTTCGTGAATTTGTGGCGGTACAAACTGCCTTAGACGACACTGCGAACACCTCGTGGTTTATGCAAGATGGTGCCCGGGCACATCGCACGGCCGACGTCTTTAATTTCCTGAATGAATATTTCGATGATCGTGTGATTGCTTTGGGCTATCCGAAACATACAGGAGGCGGCGTGGATTGGCCTCCCTATTCGCCAGACATGAACCCCTGTGACTTCTTTCTGTGGGGACACTTGAAAGACCAGGTGTACCGCCAGAATCCAGAAACAATGGAACAGCTGAAGCAGTACATCTCATCTGCATGTGAAGCCATTCCGCCAGACACGTTGTCAAAGGTTTCGGGTAATTTCATTCAGAGACTACGCCATATTATTGCTACGCATGGTGGATATGTGGAAAATATCGTACTATAGAGTTTCCCAGACCGCAGCGCCATCTGTTGTTGACAATTGTAACTACTGTAATTTCGAAAGTTTGTCTGCTTGAAAATGTACTGTTGTCCCAAGCATATTGCAACAAACGGTGTATTGCTATCGCTGCTAGTTTAGTTTTTATTGCCGTTTCAAATATACCGGTCATTTTTGAAACACCCTGTAGATACTGCAGTCGTCAGTACCTATTGCACCGTTAATGGATTCACTTTCAGTACCAAGGTGCAACCACACTCCCAGACGCATTACACGCCTAACACGTCAGCATCAGACCCCATTAACGGATTACGTGCTCTGGTCAGTAGTTGGCCGGACGCAGTTCGTCCAGGCGTAATCCGGCGGGCGGCCCCTGCGTCCAGTTCTTGCGCCGCAGCCGCGAGCTGGTGGACAGCGTCAGCGGAGACTGGTGGCGCCAGTAAATCTGCGCCAGCGCGCCGTGAATTACTCAATCACGGCGAGACAGTGTCGCCAGCAGGGAGGCCGACCGCCTGATTTATTGCCCGCCTCTCTCATGGCGCCGTTCTCGCCAGCGCTGCAACTGCTTTTTGCAGAATGACTTCTGTAACGCCACCCACGGCAGATACGTCTCCGTAGAGCAGTTTTCAGGACGTACATTGCATCAAAAATCTTCTTAAAGTTAGACCTACGACGAAGATCAGACGTTAGGGGTGTGTTTATAATACATGAAGACTTTGGTTTTGCCCAAGGTGAGCATTATTATTGATATCTGAGTTGATGGAATGAGATTTTCACTCTGCAGCGGAGTGTGAGCTGATATGAAACTTCTTGGCACATTACAACTGTGTGCCGGACCGAGACTCGAACTCGGTACCTTTGCCTTTCGCGGGCAAGTGCTCTACCAACTGAGCTACCCAAGCACGACACAGGTTCGCAGGAGAGCTTCTGTAAAGTTTGGAAGGTAGGAGACGAAGTACTGGCAAAAGTAAAGCTGTGAGGACGGGGCGTGAGTCATGCTTGGGTAGCTCAGTTGATAGACGACTTCCCCGAGAAAGGCAGAGGTCCCGAGTTCGAGTCTCGGTCCGGCACACAGTTTTAATCTGCGAAGTTTCATCTGAGTTGGTATCTGACGCAATAACGATGTTAAAGAATATCCGCACGACATTAGATAAAACGACAATTCTAATATTCACAGACATTAACTAAACGAAACACTCGTTTAGTTTCAGAAACTTTATAATAACTGTTTAGCCTAGATTTCGGGTTATAAGCCCATTTTCATGTTCAAACTGATACCAAAGATGAGAACCAAGCAAAATAAACATGCCAACTATTTAAATCTATCGATTTTGACTTAAAACCATAAAAGTTATTCCTGTTGACAATTTTGCTAAATTACGTATGGATGTACAGAACTGATTAAAACAACATTCACAAATTTCATTAGTAAAGCATTTACAATGACCACAATTTTTCTAACTGAATAAGAAACCAAGACTTTTTCCTTCCTTATAGGAGTTGCAATACTGTCTGAAATGGGTGAATAATTGAATTGAGTTGTTCATTCAGTAATAAATGTGGGTCCACACACGTTTGTTTCTTAATTTCTAAAATTTCTGAATCAGTTTTACACCTTTCCTTCTATGTACAGGACTTCTATATCTATAACGTAGTTGTTGTTGTCCTTTGCGTAATGTTCGGCAAAGAATGGACTAGCTACTTTAATCTCCAGATTATATGGAGTTGTCTGAGTATAGTGCAGATTGACCTCCCAGTCTGTCCGATATAGCAACACGGATACCCTTGGCTGGTGATCTTACAAACCACACTTTTCTAGACGCTTCATTACTTCTCTTTTGAATTGAAGGGACATCTACCTATTAATTGTTGGAAGTAGAAAAGCGCAGCGAAACTTTTTGCATTTAAAATGTTTCTTACGCTATTTCAGGTTTAACCTATAAACATAAAAAAGTACATTCCATTCCTGGGCATAGCTCTACCCTAGTTTATGTTTAGTCATAGTTATTGTAAATGTTGTACTAATAAATTAGGTAAATCATGTCCAAATGAATTCTATAAATTCATATGTAATTTGTCAAAACTGTCAACAAAGATAACTTTTAGAGTTTTAGTCAAGAATCGTGAGATTTAAATGGTTGACATGTTTCTCTTCGCTTGGTTCTCTGGGATCAGTTATTTACTAAACAATGAGGTTATAACGCGAAACGTAGGGTGTACATTAATAGCAGAGTTTAGTTAATACAATGTACAAAGTTTCACCAAGAGCCCACAGTTGAATCAATTAAAATTCTTTGACAAAGGCTTAAAGTGGGCGAACTGACCCCAAGTATATTCAACTGGAACGTCATCCAAACAGCGTTAGAATAACCGTACTATACTCGCACACAAACTGAAGACACTAAAAGTGGGCGAAAATGCTAATTTCATGTCATGATACGAATTTTCACTGAAGTTGAAGGTTAATCTGACGGTAAGGCCGTTTTCAACCGCGAAATAAAAATCTGTTGCAGAGTCAATGGATGGAAGACCCTCATTTGAGAGTGACTCTTCACAATTATAGCTTTTGCGTATAAGGTACTGTTTATAATGCCGGTGCTATTTTTACATATTCTTCGGAAGTTCTGTGTAACTTAAAAACTGAAATTGGCATAATATGCTCACAGTGATTCCCTAATGTCATGCGATATAATATTGTGTGGTAACTCATGAATCCAAATTTCAAGTTTTAGAGTCGAAAAACGTATAATGCGAATTATTTGTGGTGTGAAACGATGAATGTCTCGCAAGGGCCTGCTCAAGGAGATGGATTCCTACTGCATGTCAGTATATTCATTTCTACATGAAAAGGCAAATAAAAAGTATATACCCCCTTCAAACAAAAAGGACGATTCACAGAATAAATGTTACGAAACAGAAAAACTTTCATAAAAACTTGCTCCATTTCATAGAGATATTATCAGAATTATTCATTTCCAATAATCAGTCATCAGCCATGAGACATCTGGATACAAAGAAAGAACAAATGTAGAAGAGCTTAGAGGATTTATTTATAACCATGCCATTCTGTTGCACTCTTGAATTTCGTAAGAGAACCTACTGACGTAATTATTACTGTCTAAAACTTAATAACAGAATTTGGGGCGGCCTCAGTGCCCTGTTGTGATGCATATGTGCCAAGCAATTAAACTCTTGTTGTTTTGATAATATTTCACTGCATTAGGCTAGTATTTCGTATTTTAATTTCTATACTTTTAAGTGGTAATTGCTAGCCTTTGAGCTGAAAATGATTTAAATCTACAATGTTTGTCATTTTTACACATATTTGTGGACTATATCATTGAGGTTCTGTGATATAAACATTACTCTCCCAGTTCCGTGGTCGATCATGTCCTTTATATTTATGTTTATCTCAGGATCTATTAAGTCTAGGTCTATAAAACGAAAAGTTTAGCTAACAGAATAATATCTGCTCCTTTACTAAACGAACATATTTTGGCTCAGTTCTGGTATAATTTAAGATACATGTGCCCTTATCAGAACTCTACCATCTGCTTAAAAAGACGTATGAGGCAGGCGAAATACCCGCAGACTGCAAGAAGAATAAAATAATTCCAATCCCAAAAAAAGCAGGGGTTTACAGATGTGAAAATGACCGAAGTATAGGTTTAATGAGCCACGGCTGCAAAATACACTCCTGGAAATTGAAATAAGAACACCATGAATTCATTGTCCCAGGAAGGGGAAAATTTATTGACACATTCCTGGGGTCAAATACATCACATGATCACACTGACAGAACCACAGGCACATAGACACAGGCAACAGAGCATGCACAATGTCGGCACTAGTACAGTGTATATCCACCTTTCGCAGCATTGCAGGCTGCTATTCTCCCATGGAGACGATCGTAGAGATGCTGGATGTAGTCCTGTGGAACGGCTTGCCATGCCATTTCCACCTGGCGCCTCAGTTGGACCAGCGTTCGTGCTGGACGTGCAGACGGCGTGAGACGACGCTTCATCCAGTCCCAAACATGCTCAATGGGGGACAGATCCGGAGATCTTGCTGGCCAGGGTAGTTGACTTACACCTTCTAGAGCACGTTGGGTGGCACGAGATACATGCGGACGTGCATTGTCCTGTTGGAACAGCAAGTTCCCTTGCCGGTCTAGGAATGGTAGAACGATAGGTTCGATGACGGTTTGGATGTACCGTGCACTATTCAGTGTCCCCTCGACGATCACCAGTGGTGTACGGCCAGTGTAGGAGATCGCTCCCCACACCATGATGCCGGGTGTTGGCCCTGTGTGCCTCGGTCGTATGCAGTCCTGATTGTGGCGCTCACCTGCACGGCGCCAAACACGCATACGACCATCATTGGCACCAAGGCAGAAGCGACTCTCATCGCTGAAGACGACACGTCTCCATTCGTCCCTCCATTCACGCCTGTCGCGACACCACTGGAGGCGGGCTGCACGATGTTGGGGCGTGAGCGGAAGACGGCCTAACGGTGTGCGGGACCGTAGCCCAGCTTCATGGAGACGGTTGCGAATGGTCCTCGCCGATACCCCAGGAGCAACAGTGTCCCTAATTTGCTGGGAAGTGGCGGTGCGGTCCCCTACGGCACTGCGTAGGATCCTACGGTCTTGGCGTGCATCCGTGCGTCGCTGCGGTCCGGTCCCAGGTCGACGGGCACGTGCACCTTCCGCCGACCACTGGCGGCAACAGCGATGTACTGTGGAGACCTCACGCCCCACGTGTTGAGCAATTCGGCGGTACGTCCACCCGGCCTCCCGCATGCCCACTATACGCCCTCGCTCAAAGTCCGTCAACTGCACATACGGTTCACGTCCACGCTGTCGCGGCATGCTACCAGTGTTAAAGACTGCGATGGAGCTCCGTATGCCACGGCAAACTGGCTGACACTGACGGCGGCGGTGCACAAATGCTGCGCAGCTAGCGCCATTCGACGGCCAACACCGCGGTTCCTGGTGTGTCCGCTGTGCCGTGCGTGTGATCATTGCTTGTACAGCCCTCTCGCAGTGTCCGGAGCAAGTATGGTGGGTCTGACACACCGGTGTCAATGTGTTCTTTTTTCCATTTCCAGGAGTGTACTAACACGAATTCATAACAGACGAATGGAAAAACTGGTAGAAGCCGACCTCGGGGAAGATCAGTTTGGATTCCGTAGAAATGTTGGAACACGTGAAGCAATACTGACCCTACGATTCATCTTAGAAAATAGATTCAGGAAAGGTAAACCCACATTTCTAGCATTTGTAGACTTAGAGAAAGCTTTTGACAATGTGGACTGGAATACTCTCTTTCAAATTCTGAAGGTGGCAGGGGTAAAATACAGCGAGCGAAAGGCTATTTACAATTTGTACAGCAACCAGATGGCAGTTATAAGAGTCGAGTGGCATGAGAGGGAAGCAGTGGTTGGGAATGGAGTGAGACAGGGTTGTAGCCTCTCCCCGATGTTATTCAATCTGTATATTGAGCAAGCAATAAAGGAAACAAAAGAAAAATTCTGAGTAGGAATTAAAATTCACGGAGAAGAAATAAAAACTTTGCGGTTCGCCGATGACATTGTAATTCTGTCAGAGACAGCAAAGGACCTGGAAGAGCAGCTGAACGAAATGGACAGTGTCTTGAAGGGACGATATAAGATGAACATCAACAAAAGCAAAACGAGAATTATAGAATGTAGTCGAATTAAATCGGGTGATGCTGAGGGAATTAGATTAGGAAATGAGACGCTTAAAGTAGTAAATGAGTTTTGTTATTTGGGGAGCAAAATAACTGATGATGGTCGAAGTAGAGAGGATATAAAGTGTAGACTGGCAATGGGAAGGAAAGCGTTTCTGAAGAAGAGAAATTTGTTAACATCGAGTATAGATATAAGTGTCAGGAAGTCTTTTCTGAAAGTATTCGTATGGAATGTAGCCATGTATGGAAGTGAAACGTAGACGATAAATAGTTTAGACAAAAAGAGACTAACAGCTTTCGAAATGTGGTGCTACAGAAGAATGCTGAAGATTAGATGGGTAGATCACATAACTAATGTGGAGGTACTGAATAGAATTGGGGAGAAGAGAGATTTGTGGCACAACTTGACTAGAAGAAGGCGGGGGGGGGGGGGGGTAAAAATTGTAGAGGGAGACCAAGAGATCAATACAGTAAACAGATTCAGAAGAATGTAGGTTGCAGCAGGTACTGGGAGATGAAGAAGCTTGCACAGGATAGAGTAGCATGGAGAGCTGAATCAAACCAGTCTATGGACTGAAGATCACAACAACAACATGCCTTTATAACACTCTAGAGCCGTTAATGGTCTCTGAAAGGGCCATGTTGAGAAATATATTATGTGGTATGTACGGTATGTAAGTTATAACTTAAACTATCATAAAAATTGAAATTAAAATAAGAACGTTGTTCTTTCAAGCAAAATAACCATACGTATTTTGTGATACACTCTTCTGGCTGCAACAGGATTCACAGCCACCTCAAAAATTGTATGATCGATAAGATTGTACCATGATTCATAGCGAAAAAGAGGTGAGTATACAAACGCTCCTCTACTTAAAAGCGTGTGACGCAGAAAAAGAAGAAAAAGAGGAAAACACCTATCTAAAGTGGAGAACTGGGCATAATGCTTTGCATCCAAACCTTTGTAAACCACTGTGTCTGTTTTCAAACACGAGGTCAAGTCAGTATTGTGACTAATTTTGTGCTACGTGTGTGTGTGTGTACTTCGGAAATATGTGCAGTATACACCACTTACTTATGTACTATATGTCTATAGGGTATGTGTTACGTTCCCACTAGTTTCCATGTTCTAAATGACTTGCAACCTATGTGTATATCTTTAAAGCTGAATGAGTTAACAGCTCCCCTATAACAGCATAAGTTGATGAAACTGCATACAAATTAATTGAAATTCAGTACGTGGTACTAGATACTAAGAGGAACAACGCTAAAGGATGAAGGTCTACGTAGAAGTCATCAGGCAATCGCAAAGAGCCATAGAAACACGTAAGCGTCTCTACCAACACAGCAAGTTCTCCTCCCACCACATGTGTAACATTACGTTACTTGAAAGTTAGAAAGTCAGTGTCCCTCCTGACTTGGAGATTTGGAAACAAAACTACCTTTTAAGTCAACGATGTATTGCTGAGGAAAATTATGGTCTTTTGCAGCAGTCTATAGCTGTCCTGCAATTGTCTTTGGCCTCTAAATACAAGCAATTTATCGAAATCTTGAGGACTCTTCAAAGGCTGTTATCTTTGCCGACGATTCCCATATAGCGATAGAGGGCTTATAACACGCAGGACTAACAAAGAACACAGAGAGGAGAGAGGTGTGTATGGTCGCTGGCTTATTTGATTGGCTGGTTTCTGTGACATAAATGCTGCAAAACATAAAGTGTCAAACACTCGGAGAAAGACGAACATAATTCAGGAAGCTGTTTACCAATTTCCAAGACCCGACGTCCACGGCAGAAACTGTGAAAGCTGTACAGTTTCCTACATTTACACTGCCTGACGAAACAAATGAAGCACCCAGAAAATATGGTCGGATATCATAATAACTACAAAAAAATGGAAATGAGCGTACGGTCGGGAGGCCCCTGGTCGGGGAAGTTCGTCCGCCGAGTGCAAGTCTTATTTCAGTCGACGCCACACTGGGTGAATTGTGCTCCGGTGACGAGAATGAAATGATGATGAGGACAACACCCAGTCCCCGAGCGGAGAAAATCTCCATCCTGCATTCTCATGTGTTACGAGGGCAGTTCAATAAGTAATGCAACACATTTTTTTTCTGAAACAGGGGTTGTTTTATTCAGCATTGAAATACACCAGGTTATTCCCCAATCTTTTAGCTACACAACACTATTTTTCAACGTAATCTCCATTCAATGCTACGGCCTTACGCCACCTTGAAATGAGGGCCTGTATGCCTGCGCGGTACCATTCCACTGGTCGATGTCGGAAACAACGTCGTACTGCATCAATAACTTCTTCATCATTCACGTAGTGCGTCCCACGGATTGCGTCCTTCATTGGGCCAAACATATGGAAATCCGACGGTGCGACATCGGGGCTGTAGGGTGCATGAGGAAGAACAGTCCACTGAAGTTTTGTGAGCTCCTCTCGGGTGCGAAGACTTGTGTGAGGTCTTGCGTTGTCATGAAGAAGGAGAAGTTCGTTCTGATTTTTGTGCCTACGAACACGCTGAAGTCGTTTCTTCAATTTCTGAAGAGTAGCACAATACACTTCAGAGTTGATCGTTTGACCATGGGGAAGGACATCGAACAGAATAACCCCTTCAGCGTCCCAGAAGACTGTAACCATGACTTTACCGGCTGAGGGTATGGCTTTAAACTTTTTCTTGGTAGGGGAGTGGGTGTGGCGCCACTCCATTGATTGCCGTTTTGTTTCAGGTTCGAAGTGATGAACCCATGTTTCATCGCCTGTAACAATCTTTGACAAGAAATTGTCACCCTCAGCCACATGACGAGCAAGCAATTCCGCACAGATGGTTCTCCTTTACTCTTTATGGTGTTCCGTTAGACAACGAGGGACCCAGTGGGAACAAACCTTTGAATATCCCAACTGGTGAACAATTGTGACAGCACTACCAACAGAGATGTCAAGTTGAGCACTGAGTTGTTCGATGGTGATCCGTCGATCATCTCGAACGAGTGTGTTCGCACGCTCCGCCATTGCAGGAGTCACAGCTGTGCACGGCCGGCCCGCACGCGGGAGATCAGACAGTCTTGCTTGACCTTGCGGCGATGATGACACACGCTTTGCCCAAAGACTCACCGTGCTTTTGTCCACTGCCAGATCACCGTAGACATTCTGCAAGCGCCTATGAATATCTGAGATGCCCTGTTTTTCCGCCAAAAGAAACTCGATCACTTCCCGTTGTTTGCAACGCACATCCGTTACAGACGCCATTTTAACAGCTCCGTACAGCGCTGCCCCCTGTCGGAAGTCAATGAAACTATACGAGACGAAGCGGGAATGTTTGAAAATATTCCACAAGAAATTTCCGGTTTTTTCAACCAAAATTGGCCGAGAAAAAAAATGTGTTGCATTACTTATTGAACTGCCCTCGTACTTTTAATACAACAGCATCGTGGTGTCATTTCTGAACAGGACAATGAGTGTTCACACGTGATATGTGTCTCTATGAGTTGGCGTGACCTTGAAGTACTCCTTTGGCCAGCAAGATCCCCATACCATTCACCGCCAGAGCACGTGTGGGACCAGCTCAGATGTCAACACCAGCCGAATTCCAGTATGAAGGATATCAAGCACCAGTTACAACTGTCGTGGGCAGCTTGTCTCACGAGAGGATACAACGGATTTATGACATCCTACCCAACCGAGTAAGCTATATATATCCAGGCCAGAGCGGGTGTGACGTCATGCTGATGGAACAGGAGGAGGAGATTGGAGTGTAACGTCCCGTCGACAACGAGGTCATTAGAGACAGAGCAGAAGCTCGGATTAGGGAAGGATGGAGAAGGAAATCGGCCGTGCCCTTTCAAACCAACCATCCCAGCATTTGCCTCAAAATTACGGGAAACCTAAATCAGGACGGCCGGAGACGGGTTTGAACCGTCGTCCTCCCGAATGCGAGTCCAGTGTGCTCACCACTGCGCCACCTCGCTCGGTACGTCATGCTGATAACTGGCCTCACACGCCTAACTTCTTGGTAAATTTGGATGGATATTGTAATCACTGAAGTGAATTACCATTTCCTCCTACCATTCTGCGTGCTTTACGCTTTTGTCAGGCACTGTATATTCCTTGGTGATCGTGCATGTAAACTCACCACAAAGCAGTGCTCCAAATGGTGTACAAGGTATGTTCCCACACTCCATCCATGAATGCAGAGAGAAGAAGGCTCAATACATCGTCAGCAACAAGTATTCCTATGCAGACATTTCAACTTCTTTCCATGTAGATGTAAATGAATTGATGTAATAAGTCGGCATCTGCTTTATGCTATGCAAACGCTGGAATAGTTCCTCAGAGGAGGACGCAACCAATATCATTCCCCAAACATGCCAATAGAACTTATTATCCGATTATCTCGTAGCAGACAGTACATTACACCCTATGATTCTTCACTAAATAAACTACAAAGACGAAACAACTATTTTCATCATTTACGCCAAATTTACCTGCGTGAACCGAAATAATTAGTTATAGTAACTGTAAAGTCTTTTAAGTCCAACATTCGAGCAGAAACAGTGGTAAATACAACTACACAATGTAAATAAACACTGTCGCATCCAAATAGTCTCTTGTTTTTCAACTTTCGACCAGTGAAGGATCCTATTACACGGTGATTGGCTGTAGAGGGCCAAACTATGTCTGAGTATTACAGAACTCACTCATTCAAAAGTGACAACAGAATACAGCAGAGAACTCACTATCTCCGTCGTTAGAGCCACGAAAAACTCACAAATCTGACATAAAGACAACAGCAAGCAAAGATTACACCAACCTGAAATCATATATTGTTGTTCAAATGTTTGAGTTTTAAAAAATGGTTCAAATGGCTCTGAGCACTATGGGACTTACCATCTGAGGTCATCAGTCCGCTAAAACTTAGAACTTCTTGAACCTAACTAACCTAAGGACATCACACACATCCATGCCCGAGGCAGGATTCGAACCTGCTACCATATCAGGTTCCAGGCAGAACCGACTACAACCACTCGGCCACAAAGGCCGGCTGAGAAAAAATTATATATTTACTGTACAGTGGGATACCCTTATTAAGTGCTTCTGAACATCTAGGATTACTTGCCACGTGATACTGATAGCAACAAGGGAACGTCCATACTAATATTCAGGAAACGAAAGTATATGAAACTATTTAGCAAGAATATTTTTTATGTTGCATTATGGAGAGTGCTTCATAGCGATCAGGATTTTCAAACTCATTCCGCTATTAGATGATGATTCATGTATAAAGACAGGCAATGAAAACGCGATGGGCTCACTATTTGCAATTGCAGCCGTGATTATGATGTTGAAGCGGACGCTTTTACCGTGATCGCAGTGGAACCTGGCACTGATAGTGCATATCGCATTCGACACCCACGTAAAATGAAACACTATAAAAAAATTTCTAGTACTAAATAGTCAGAAAAATTCTTGGTAATGAAACTACCATTGGATACACTCGAATAGTTATAACTGCGTACATCAGAATGTTTGCATAAACCATAACATAATAGATAGGTACCAAATTCAGCTATGGTCAGCCACAGAGCACAAAACATGTTTCTTTTCTATTTTCATTGAACTAACTGTATCTACCTGTCGGTGATCTGTGGATGCTTTGGTTGTTGTTGTCGTTGTGGTCTTCAGTCCTGAGACTGGTTTGATGCAGCTCTCCATGCTACTCTATCCTGAGCAAGCTTCTTCATCTCCCAGTACCTACTGCAACCTCCATCCTTCTGAATCTGCTTAGTGTATTCATCTCTTGGTCTCCCTCTACGATTTTTACCCACAACGCTGCCCTCCAATAATAAATTGGTGTTCCCTTGATGCCTCAGAACATGTCCTACCAACCGATCCCTTCTTCTGGTCAAGTTGTGCCACACACTCCTCTTCTCCCCAATCCTATTCAGTACCTCCTCATTAGTTATGTGATCTACCCATCTAATCTTCAGCATTCTTCTGTAGCACCACACTTCGAAAGCTTCTATTCTCTTCTTGTCCAAACTATTTACCGTCCATATTTCACTTCCATACATGGCTACACTACATACAAATACTTTCAGAAATGACTTCCTGACACTTAAATCTATACTCGATGTTAACAAATTTCTCTTCTTCAGAAACGTTTTCCTTGCCATTGCCAGTCTACATTTTATATCCTCTCTACTTCGACCATCATCAGTTATTTTGCTCCCCAAATAGCAAAACTCCTTTACTACTTTAAGTGTCTCATTTCCTAATCTAATACCCTCAACATCACCCGACTTAATTCTACTACATTCCATTATCCTCGTTTTGCTTTTGTTGATGTTCATCTTATATCCTCCCTTCAAGACACCATCCATTCCGTTCAACTGCTCTTCCAAGTCCTTTGCTGTCTCTGACAGAATTACAATGTCATCGGCGAACCTCAAAGTTTTTATTTCTTCTCCATGGATTTTAATACCTACTCCGAATTTTTCTTTTGTTTCCTTTACTGCCTGCTCAATATACAGATTGAATAACATCGGGGAGAGGCTAAAACCCTGTCTTACTCCCTTCCCAACCACTGCTTCCCTTTCATGTCCCTCGACTCTTATAATTGCCATCTGGTTTCTGTACAAATTGTAAATAGCCTTTCGCTCCCTGTATTTTACCCTTGCCACCTTTAGAATTTGAAAGAGAGTATTCCAGCCAACATTGTCAAAAGCTTTCTCAAAGTCCACAAATGCTAGAAACGTAGGTTTGCCTTTCCTTAACCTTTCTTCTAAGATAAGTCGTAAGGTCAGTATTGCCTCACGTGTTCCAGTATTTCTACGGAATCCAAACTGATCTTCCCCGAGGTCGGCTTCTACTAGTTTTTCCACTCGTCTGTAAAGAATTCGTGTTAGTATTTTGCAGCTGTGGCTTATTAAACGGATCGTTCGGTAATTCTCACATCTGTCAACACCTGCTTTCTTTGGGATTGGAATTATTATATTCTTCTTGAAGTCTGAGGGTATTTCGCCTGTTTCATACATCTTGCTCACCAGATGGTAGAGTTTTGTCAGGACTGGCTTTCCCAAGGCCGTCAGTAGTTCCAATGGAATGTTGTCTACTCCGGGGGCCTTGTTTCGACTCAGGCCTTTCAGTGCTCTGTCAAAGTCTTCACGCAGTATCGTATCTCCCATTTCATCTTCATCTACATCCTCTTCCATTTCCATAATATTGTCCTCAAGTACATCGCCCTTGTATATATACTCCTTCCACCTTTCTGCTTTCCCTTCTTTGCTTAGAACTGGGTTTCCATCTGAACTCTTGATATTCATACAAGTGGTTCTCTTCTCTCCAAAGGTCTCTTTAATTTTCCTGTAGGCAGTATCTATCTTACCCCTAGTGAGATAAGCCTCTACATCCTTAAATTTGTCCTCTAGCCATCCCTGCTTAGCCATTTTGCACTTCCTGTCGATCTCATTTTTGAGACATTTGTATTCCATTTTGCCTGCTTCATTTACTGCATTTTTATATATTCTCCTTTCATCAATTAAATCCAATATTTCTTCTGTTACGCAAGGATTTCTACTAGCCCTCGTCTTTATACCTACTTGATCCTCTGCTGCCTTCACTACTTCATCCCTCAAAGCTACCCATTCTTCTTCTACTGTATTTCTTTCCCCCATTCCTCTCAATTGTTCCCTTATGCTCTTCCTGAAACTCTGTACAACCTCTGGTTCTTTCAGTTTATCCAGGTCCCATCTCCTTAAATTCCCACCTTTTTGCAGTTTCTTCAGTTTTGATCTACAGGTCATAACCAATAGATTGTGGTCAGAGTCCACATCTGCCCCTGGAAATGTCTTACAATTTAAAACCTGGTTCCTAAATCTCTGTCTTACCATTATATAATCTATCTGATACCTTTTAGTATCTCCAGGGTTCTTCCATGTATACAACCTTCTATCATGTTAGCTATGATTAAGTTGTGCTCTGTGCAAAATTCTACCAGGCGGCTTCCTCTTTCATTTCTTAGCCCCAATCCATATTCACCTACTACGTTCCCTTCTCTCCCTTTTCCTCCACTCGAATTCCAGTCACCCATGACTATTAAATTTTCGTCTCCCTTCACTATCTGAATAATTTCTTTTATTTCCCCATACATTTCTTCAATTTCTTCGTCATCTGCAGAGCTAGTTGGCATATAAAGTTGTACTACTGTAGTAGGTGTGGGCTTCGTATCTATCTTGACCACAATAATGCGTTCACTATGCTGTTTGTAGTAGCTTACCCGCATTCCTCTTTTCCTATTCATTATTAAACCTACTCCTGCATTACCCCTATTTGACTTTGTGTTTATAACCCTGTAGTCACCTGACCAGAAGTCTTGTTCCTCCTGCCACCGAACTTCACTAATTCCCACTATATCTAACTTTAACCTATCCATTTCCCTTTTCAAATTTTCTAACCTACCTGCCCGATTGAGGGACCTGACATTCCACGCTCCGATCCGTAGAACGCCAGCTTTGGTCTTCAGTCCAAAGAATAGTTGCATGCCGCTGTCCATGCTAGCCTCTTCATCTCTGCATAGCAACTGCAAACTTGCATCGTTAGCTGCCCCAAGTGAAAGACATGCTTCGTTTATGTTCCACAATTCTCGTCATTTTTTGTGTAATAAACTGAAACTGCAGTGTTCATTGTAGTGGGTAATAAAAAAGAAAAAAAAAAGAAGAAATGAAAAGAAAAGGTTGAGTATGTGGTAAGAAATCTTGAATAAAAAGGGGGTTATAAAATCGTTAACGACCGTGAAAAAGGGAAAGAATGAAATGCAAATCTGACTTCGAATTACAGAAAAGTTATCGGACTTCGTGATTCGGAAAAGCTATTGTTGGGGTGGTCCTTGTGGCGTTTCTGATCAAAAGTCAGACCAATTTCAACTACAAAAATTATTTGAAAGAGAACAGAGAATAACAAAATGTGATTAACAGGGGGAAACGGCGTAGATAAGAGTTCATTCTTTACTGTGTTAACATGTCTTCTCTTGTGCGGCGTCCAGGTATTGTTCTCCAAAAATCTCCTGCTTCATTTCTGCGTGAAAGGGCGTAGCTGCTCCGAAATCTTGCAATAAATTTCACTGTCCAGGAACTATTAACGTATACAAATTAAAATCATCTTGATATTGAATGCAACGTATTTTACGTTGTTGCTTCCATCCTCCAAATTTCATACGAACTTCCACAATACGTCTGCACATCAATGAGTTTTTTCGTCTTAATCAGACCAAGACTAGCTAATAAGTAAGTTAAGCTTCCGCTCTCAAGAGACAAGAGCGGGTAGAAAACAAAAAGGGTCAAAATTTTTGTACCTTCATTTTCTTATATATTTTCTCGGCCGTCGAGCGCTCATATAGCTGCGACGGTATAATTTATATCTGAGGGAACGAGTGTAGCGCGGCGAAATTCAAAGTCCCGCTACATTATGTTGGTACTCCAGTGCAGGTGTCACAGATTCAGCTAAGAACGAGAATCCATCCAGTTCTAACTTTTATTCACATATACAAAGTAGGCGAAACATATACCATCCTTACCTGGGGCAGATGGTGTAATACCAGTTGCTTGTCAGCATAAAGGACGATAAAAACGTTTTTCTTCGATGGCCGCACAGTACGGAATCGGTATCCCAACCAGGCAAAATTGCCGTTGAGTGTTGAGGCAATCATCCTGCAGACGCACCAGGTTGAAGATACCCGCTTGTTAAAACGCCGTGTCCTGTTGTGTGAAGAAGTCCGCAGCTGCCTGCTGCACACCCTCGTCCGACAGGAGCAGCCGACTCTTCAAGGCCGATTTTATGAGACCGAATGCATGATAATCCCATGCGGAGAGAGCAGGAATGGATGGCGGGTGCTCGAGTGTCTCCCAGTTGAGTTGGCGTGAAGTCTACGTTACACCAGTTGCGACATGTTGTGACGTCCCTTCCCTCCTTCTTCACTCACCGGGAGGAGACGCGGCTAGTAACGATGTTCGTCCCCGTCGGTATGACGTCGAACAGCACCTATAACTCTCGTAAGAACGCAGCTCCTCGCGTGGTTTAGAAATATTCTGTTATCTGGCCGCAACAGTCTTCTCAACTCGTGCGAACTGATAAACTGCAATCGTTCATTTTTATTTTTGTGCCCAGTTTGTTACGTGATGAAATAAAATCTTGATTCTTGATTTCATCATTAAGGTCGTTTTTCACATTATACATAGCGAGGTTGAAATATTGCTGTCTGCTATTCCGTTGCTACGTCCAGTTATTATCAACGGTCCGACGTAACTCAAGGGGAAAAACTTACAGAGATAACTTACGTAGGAGTTGTAAACTCCCCCTCACTTATCGACCTTAATGACAGTGAAAAATTAATCCGCGTGCACATAGTGGAAATTTGGGAAAAGCAATCGTCACCGAAGTTAATTTGTCGGTAAAGAGGGAGGAAAGGGTTACATCTAAATGAAAGCAAAAATGCAAATGAAATTGGTGGAAATTAATTTTGAGAAAAGGGTAAAATTAATAAAGAAAGTAAATGTGCGGTCGTTACGTTAACAATTAATTGGCGTTAATTAGATATTTGAGATTTGGGGAAAATTACGGTCGCCAGTCGTATGGAAAATTACTATGACAACTGAAAATGAAAGATTAATGCACATATAACTAGCACTAAAAGCCTAGCAACTGAATGTTTGTCAGAAGTAATAAATTTCGCTACACTCTCACTTAATTTAGCAAAATAATTAATAAAACTGGAAAATTGAAAGTTAATTTAGTGACTGAAATTAATAGTGAACTTTGTTTCTGAAGTACTACGAAATTCAGTAAAATAAGGTTAGTCTTGGGCTACCTCAACAATCATTCAAAAGCTACTTGTATCTATGCAATTTAGAAATAAGAGATTTAACTTTGAACTTGAATTAAATGATTCTGAACAATTAACAATAGTAAAATTTAGTACGTACCAACCTGAGCAGCAGTCACAGGTAAGCTAAAATATGGTAACAAAACTCGCACTCTTAATTTGTGCTTGTGTAATCTAAATATTGTAGCCAGTTATGAATACTTTAACTGAACTTTGAAATTAAGGCAGTGAAACTAAATGATGTTACATTAATGCTGGCGTTTGAATTTCAGCGACACTCGGGTTCATTCCGGAAAAGGTTCAAAATGGTTCAAATGGCACTATGGGACTTAACTTCTAAGGTCATCAGTCCCCTAGAACTCAGAACTACTTAAACCTAACTAACCTAAGGACATTACACACATCCATGCCCGAGGCAGGATTCGAACCTGCGACCGTAGCGGTCACGCGGTTCCAGACTGTAGCGCCATTAACCGCTTGGCCACACCGGCCGGCCCGGAAAAGGAAGGGACCCTGTTTGGTAATGCAATTGGGACAATGAGCAACAAAGGTTCATGCTACGTTGCTGTAATTTTGTGATTTGAACAGTTTTAAAAGCTGAGGTCTGCCATACAGTTCTAAAACATTACGTGCTTCCAGTCTTCCTTGTTGGTTGATTGAAGGTTTGAAGTCGTCGATCGGGGAGGTGGCGACAGTCACTCATTGTTGACCATCGCTGTTGCAGAAGCTGGATGTGGGCTCGCCTTCTTCTCGACACGGTCACCAGGCGAAACGGGCTCTTGATGTGCGCCAGCTAATGCTTCCCGTCTGTGACACTGTGTCAGAAAGCCGGCCGCTGGTGGCCGAGCGGTTCTGGCGCTACAGTCTGGAACCGCGCGACCGCTACGGTCGCAGGTTCGAATCCTGCCTAGGGCATGGATGTGTGTGTTGTTCTTAGGTTAGTTAGGTTTAAGTAGTTCTAAGTTCTAGGGGAATTATGACCTCAGCAATTGAGTCCCATAGTGCTCAGAGCCATTTGAACCATTTTTTTGTGTCAGAAACTATCATAGCAATTCGAGCGCAATTACATGCTCCCAAACCCCAAAAGCGCGGCAATTCGCGGGAGCATCACACAACACACCTGCTCCACCGCCCTACTCCAGCCAGACTCCGCAATGCCCGCGCTCCACGCGGCAGAGTTAACACTGCCAAAGATCCTAAACACTTTGGTTCTCCACACGACCTATCGATGTAATCGTTCGATAGCATAGTTTTCCCTAGGCCAGGCCCAGCGTAAAATACAAATAATATTTACAAAACAAACCAATTATACATCGGCATATATATATATATATAAATATATATATATATATATATATATATATATATATATATATATATATATATAATTACAATATATAAAGACACAGAAATGTCATATCTTCAGGTAACAAAATAAGGAAAAAATTTATAGTACATAAATGGAGATAGGAGGATATGCATTTCCGGCGTTACCGAGTAAATGCTTTTTTAATACGCCGTAATACTGGTTTTAACTAATCACTTTTCACTGTCCATTATTCATGTACTCACTTAGTCACTTAAAATGTTTAAAAAGTCAGTCAACTTGCATTAATACACATTGTATTGTCCGTTTAAGGAGTTAGGCGACACATAAGATTTATCTTTCGACCCAGATTTTATTCTTCTTTCTGTAATCAAATGTTGGTCCCTACAACACAACCACACCGATATATCATTCAAGATTAACTTCTGTTCAGTTCACTAATCGTGACGCTGACGACAACTTTTGATTAATCGGCGTACTTGTCTTTCCTCGTGCCTTTGTTTTATTCTGTTCTACTCAAGACTATGAATTGTTTTTATGTTGTTGATCCATTGCTCTCAAGGTTTGTAACTGCTCATCAGTACGAAGGCTAAGTCCGATAAACCAATATCACTCAATTGAAATCGAACACTCGTCTTACTATACCGTACTGATGAGAACGGTAAAGATTAACTTTCATCAGTCGAATGACCGAGCAATACTTCAGTCTCTACCTCACGAATTATCAAACTTCCAAAACTGAAACAATCTAATACCGTCTGCGTCCAGACAACTATCGCAGAAGTACTCTGGAGCGACTCAAGAGCAACTAACTAACTGAACATTTTCATATCCGAGTTGTATTGCGGTCGCATTGAATTTCCTTTTTGATGCGGCTGCAACTCTCTTCCATCGTAAATGTTATCTTTGACTGAATTACTTTCTTGGGTTTCACCTTCGTTCATATGATTTTGAATTTATTCTATAGATGTTTGATAAAGAATCTATGATAATCCTTTCCTTTTATCTCCCCTTTTCGTATGGTATTCTCAGTATTTGAATGATATAGGTGTTAATCAAATTATTACGTGTAGATTTTATCGTCAATGGTTGCCATCACTGTCGAGATGACTCACTTCCCTACTTCAAGTATCCACAAAGTTTGTTAATTGGGGTTTTCTGTCCTTAAGGCGTTACAATGTGGACTTGTTTATCTGAAGCAGCACCATCACTTTATAATTGAAGTCTGTGATTACTTTTGTAAATGATGAAAGTCTATATGTGGTGAATGCAGCTTGCCGCTAACTTGGTGTAATGTTTGGTCTGTACAGAAGTGTATCTGTCGCCTTTATCGCTCTTTCACTCTCACACAGAAATGTTCTTTATCTGTATACAGTTTAAACTATATTAAGTACTTGAGATCAGCCTAGTAGAATCTCTGGTGGAGCCCTTCGTCTTAATATTCAGCGGCTGGCTCGCTAGAAAAGATCTTTGCATTGGTTATTATTATTAAGCGTTGCATTCAGTTGGGAAAATCGATCGTTTGAACCATTCGTTCAGTTTACGACAGATCTAAAATTTCAGATGTGAACGAAGCCTTTTTGAACGATTTCTAAACTCAGAGATTGCAGGCTCTCTTCGTCACAGCTGAAACTTCCCAATTAATTACAGGGCCCAGACAATCATCAATGATTCAGACAGAGAACTCATTCGTCATTCACTCTAGAATAAAATGTTCACAAACCTTATTTCAGAGGCAAAATTATATTGACTCATTTCCATACATGTTCCGTTTGGTGTTGGTTCCAAGTCTCTTACAATTTGCTGGTACAGGTTTATCTTCTCTTTACTATCGCGCTAGCGGCACAAACTATCCTCTTTCCTATCCCGCTTTAGCGCAAAGAAGAATAAATAAAACTCCTTTAGCAATCTGATAATCTTCAAACGAATACTTCCGAAGCTGTTCCTCTCTCTCTCTCTAACTACAATAACCATGGAGCATACATTTTCGTACCTCTGTTGTTCCAAGGAATAAACGTACTAGAAAAATACCTTGGCGTCGACGAGCTGTCGGCGCATATATTACTAGGAAATCTGATCAGATACTTTACAAACGTAAATAAATGTGGATGATTTGATTGACCATTATTAATGATTGTGTGATAGAGGGTAATTTTCCAGTGGGTAGATTACAATGCCCCTCGCAGCGAGCGAAGTTTGTGAGCTCAATTTTGATTCACCGAACACACTTCGCGAGTTATCTATTAGCGTGGATAACCCGGAAATGATGATTGTCAGTCCTCCGACTGAATAAGAATATTATATTTGAGACAGACGAAGAAAAGAAATGTTGAAGACAGAAGAAATGAAGAGACAGGTACCGCGGCTGTATTGCTTTTACGTGCATCTAGGTGTTATGTTTGCTGTGCACAACCAAGGAAGATGATCTTTTATGAACTGATGTCAGGGTCTACCCATTCGGGAACTTTCTTAAGCAGGGAAACCTTGGAAAACCTCTTAAGCTTAGACCCCCAGCCTACGGTACATAGAAGATAGGAAAGCCTATAGAAGAACAAAAATAATTTTGAAATTCATCTCTAAAGGGAAGACAGGGATCAATTTGTATCGCAATTTGGAGAAGAGTGGTTTGTGCCTCTAGCAAAAAAAAACGTTTTACAATAAATAACGTGAATTCGCGCTTTACAATCTTGCTTCTTGTACAATATCTTACGGTGCTAAACTCCCCCGGGTCTTGCATGTCCCCGACGTCCACATTTGTAGTCGGTCTTCTACGCGGCCCACTCTGTAGTTGATCTTCTACGCGGCCCACAATGGGAAGATTAGAAGGAACGGGGATACTCGAATTCACATGCAACATTCATTCCAAAAGAATTAGCAATGACCAAAAGGGAAACTCTTCCTGTAAGAGAACTGATTAGGTTGCACCGTCCAAGATTCTCCTTTTTGAAAGCAAAATCCTTATGGCTTCATGGATCCTTTTTGTTACGACATACTTCACGGAATTCAACGATTACTTAATGATGTTGCCAAAAGCATCATCCGATTTTCTCGTTTGAATACTCTTTTTTACTTGGCCTCCCCACTTGTGCTTATAAGTCCAAAAGTTTTCACAGATTTTCTATCACTGATTTGCTCTTCGTAATTTAAAGGATTCATGTAACTTACTATAGATTTTGGATTCAAATCATCGAATAATGGAAAGTGTAGTTCATTTTATACCAAGACATCATCCATATTTCCTTGATAAGTCATATAATTTAGCTATACTCAAAACCTTTTATTTTAAATACATATATTTTTACGTTTGAGCGCTGAAATGTAAAAGTTATTATCATTGAGAAATGCGGATTCACCTCTTTCATTTACTCTCTGATTCATACGGTGTTCATCCATGCTCATATATGGAAATGGATTTTTCACAAAAAAATTTTCAAACGAACACGAACCATTAAATTACTACTGAATCTATGAATATTTACTTTCTTTAATCATTCATTAATAAATTAAAAACTCTTAACTTCTAATTATAACACCTATTCCTTTTAAAGTGCAACATGAATCAGTTTATCCTCGCGTTTGGTGCGAGTCTCTTACAAAGCATCTCTGTATCGTCTATATCGATTTTAATTCTCGCGCCGACGTCAACTGTTTTGCGCGGGAAATTATCTTTGCGGCGTTCACCGTCACTCACAATTCACTACCACAACACATTCCTTTACACTTTTACACATCTAAGCGTTCACTTGAGATTATATATGAATATTCACTCGGAACCTCTTTAGATTATTCAGCGTCATTTGCGTGAAACATTTCATTTTCTTGAAGTTCAGTCAGATCCTTAATCATTCTTGATGACATTAGCAATGCTAAAGTCCTATATTCACCCCAACACAGGTGAAGCCTATCTCCACTATCTTCTTTACAACACTCGATAATAATAGTTAGTCACTATTTCTATACTCTATGTTACTGATTCACTATTTCAATTTAAAGGTTTCTATCACTACACACAGAGTTTATGGTTATGTTTTTTACGAGCGTTCATTTCTGTCACTCGGAACACCATTACTCACTATCTTCTAATCTTCATTATACTTTTTTAAGTCGTTATCAGAAAATAGTCGTTTTATTTTGATCGATCCCGGGTATGCTATGTCACGACCAACAATGGGGAGAAGTATGGGCTTGTGGAGGGTTCGATCAAACCCCATTTCAACATGCGATCTATTTCTTTTTGGAATTGAGCATTTAGCCTCCAGGGAACAGGATAGAAAGTTCTACAATATGTTTCATGCGGCTTAACGTAGATATGGCATATGTATCCCTTAATAACTCCTGGCCTCTGATCAAACACGTTTTCATACGCTAATAATAATTCTTTGAGCTGCTGCTTCTGATCTTCAATAATGCAGTCGGATTCATTTAATTTCTCATACACTAATTGACCGAAATCCCCTTTGACTTGGACCTCATTATTTACGTGCTGTTTAGAATTCTGTGCAGTCCTGATTACTTGCACACTGATCCCACTATCATATTTTCTGGTAAGGCTTTCCTTTTTCAACAAGTCCAACTCAATTTCTTGTTTATTTACATTTAACCAAATTTTTCCTGTTTTAAAATCTATTCTGCATCCGTATTGACGTAGGCTGTCGACTCCGATAATGCAGTCTACCACCAAATTTTTCACAACAAGGAATGTACTTAATATTGCTACATTTCCTACTTCTACACTAAGTAGTGACTGCACTTTTACATTAGCCGATCTGGCCCCAACGGCGCCTATTATTCTACAATTTTGAACTGGAAAAATTGGTACTCGTCTTATATTTCTGATCTTGTTGAATAGAGCCTCCGAAATAACATTCGTGGTTGCAGCTGTGTCTAAAACCGCCGTTATAGGTACAGTCTCCAAAATGACTTGCACTTCGGCTACTGCCACCTGTTCCTTATCCTCATCTTTGGGTTCTAAGTCCTCGGTCAATTCATCTGCCAGTAATCGTCCATCATTGTACGTTAGCATTGGTACACATATCCTGTTGCCCCTGAACCTATTGTTGACCGCTCCTCCGGGGCACGAGTGGGTCCTTACTAGTTTGTTGGATTTTGATTCGCCTGGTGGTTGACATCATCCGTCACTTCGGTAATCACCGGTTGATTCGTAGATGTCCGTCCCCACTGATGTTGGTTATTTGAGTTTATTCCCCCCGGTTGGTTCCACTTTCTATTACCGTTATTGTTCCATGCTTGCGGTCTGAAATTCCTTTCGTTCCCCCATACGGGATTGTATCGTTTCCCATTCCTGTTGTTCCTTGGATAGCCCCTCGCAAGACTATTGCCGGTATTATTGTTGATATTTTGAGGGGTTTCTCCACTATTTATCGATCTCTGTGCGTTCCCTTGCCTACCATTTGGCGGAGGTTCTATCTCCCTATATTGGAATGTATTGTTGCGGGCTTTCTGGTTGTTCTCTTCTATAATGTCTATATGATCTAACGTCGTGAGGAACGACTCCAAGTCTTTATCATTGCCGTAAATTAATTGATTCCGTATACTAGTTGGTAGTCTTGCCTTAAGTATGTTTATTATATCTGGCAAAGGCATAGGTCTGTCCCAATATCTAGTTTTATTTATATATTTCTCAAAATACTTCCTAAGGCTTCCTTTCGAAAAAGAGAAAGGCTCTGGGTAGAGCACCTCCTGCCTTAGGCGTTCCTGTACCCCTTCTGACCAGAATGTTGCTAAAAACGCTTTCTCAAAATCGTCATAGGTCGAGCAAACAGACGTCATGTCCGAGGCCCAGATCGCCCCCGAACCTTGTATATACCCAGTAACGAAACTGATCTTCTGCCACTCCGACCAATTTCTGGGTCGCACTCCTCTAAAACTCCTGATAAAAACAATCGGATGGACCCCCCTTTTGTCAGTGTTAAAAATCTGAAATTGCCGATGCTTTATCATTTTTTCTTCGGCATGGCACAGGCTTTCGTAATCTCCGTCCGATAAAACTTCGCGCGAACAACTAGCTCGTGGCAATTTAATATTCGAGTTACTCACACAAGTCGGTATTGTGTGCGAATGTGCAGTAACTGGCTCCATAGTCGCTGGCAACTTCTGCTGCTGGCCGGTATTCATTTGTTCTGAGCCTTGTTGTGAAACGCGTATCGACTCTGCTATCGTTTGTTTCCATTGCTCAAAATCAGCACCTAACTGCTGTCGCACTTCCTCAACTCCTTTCGCAAACAAATTCTCTTCCTGTTTGCCGCATAGACTCTGGAATGCTGCTTTAACATTTTGCTCAACGTTTTCACACATTAGCCTTTTGTTTTCTAATGTGATTTCGGATAGTTTACCCGTTAATACATTAATTTGGTGGTCTATAACGTCCTGACGTTCTGTCATATGTTCCACACTTTCCTTTAAGTTCGTCTGCGTACGTGCCAATTCAGGAAGTTGCGCAATTGCACATGACATGGCATCTTGCTTCTGTACTAATTGCGGAACCATTTCCACCTGTTCCCGTACGGTGTCTATCTTAATAGCCACATACTCCTTCATTTCTACACGTACGCGTTGAGTAGATTCCTCATATTGAGCCTTAACCAATTCTATTTGTGCAGTTAATTTTCGTTCCGTCTCTTCGGCCTGATCTTTAAGTTCCTTTGTCTTCGCCTCTATCCGCTGCTCTAATTCGGAAAAACTGTCGTGTAACTGCTGCTTAATCTCAGCTTTCAGATTTTCCTGCCCCTCATTAACTGAGGCTAGTTTCGAATTCAAATCATTTTGCCCCTCAGTAACTGAGGCTAACTTCGAATTCAAATCATTTTGCCCCTCGGTAACTGAGGCTAACTTCGAATTAATGTCAATTTTCATATTTTCTTGGCCTTCAGTAACTGAGGCTAATTTCGTATTCATATTATTCATGGTCGCAGTTAACATTTGCATCTGCCTCATGATAATGACCAATGGATCTAATCCATGTTGCGTACCTGCTGTTACATCTCCAGCCGTGTCTACAGGGCGTTCTATTACGCTATCTGTAGCGATCGGTTCTACCACACTTCTTACTACATCACTATCATCCGTGCTCACAGCTGAAGGCTGTTGCGTGTTGCTCTGCTCTGCTTGACTCATCTTAAACATTGCTCTAGTTAAAACCATATAAATATTCTACAGTCAATATGTATATATCTCCTTTCACACAATAAACTTCTGTGTGGCTACTTTCTTATAGCACTTATTCAGGTAAATGCAACTAGGGCAGTTCAACCAATCTACATGTAGCATGCACACAGTTCGTAAATGTTCAAATCTACGTCTACTTCCTCAATACTAGCAAGCTTTAATACAAAATTATAGAAACATTGCTCTAGTTAAAACCATATAAATATTCTACAGTCAATATGTATATATCTCCTTTCACACAATAAACTTCTGTGTGGCTACTTTCTTATAGCACTTATTCAGGTAAATGCAACTAGGGCAGTTCAACCAATCTACATGTAGCATGCACACAGTTCGTAAATGTTCAAATCTACGTCTACTTCCTCAATACTAGCAAGCTTTAATACAAAATTATAGATCTGGCCATTTTTTCTGCGCCCAGCGTGCTGCTTTTCTTTGAAGATCCAACTAATTCGCCTGCGAGTATCTCTTCTCTTTTCCAAGTTAAGTTGTCTCGTCGTAGTTCACATGAAACAGAGAACAAAATTATTTTAACAACGTCCAAAAACGTGTCCTGTCACGGATTGGCCATTATAATTGAATTCTGTGATTACTTTTGTAAATGATGAAAGTCTATATGTGGTGAATGCAGCTTGCCGCTAACTTGGTGTAATGTTTGGTCTGTACAGAAGTGTATCTGTCGCCTTTATCGCTCTTTCACTCTCACACAGAAATGTTCTTTATCTGTATACAGTTTAAACTATATTAAGTACTTGAGATCAGCCTAGTAGAATCTCTGGTGGAGCCCTTCGTCTTAATATTCAGCGGCTGGCTCGCTAGAAAAGATCTTTGCATTGGTTATTATTATTAAGCGTTGCATTCAGTTGGGAAAATCGATCGTTTGAACCATTCGTTCAGTTTACGACAGATCTAAAATTTCAGATGTGAACGAAGCCTTTTTGAACGATTTCTAAACTCAGAGATTGCAGGCTCTCTTCGTCACAGCTGAAACTTCCCAATTAATTACAGGGCCCAGACAATCATCAATGATTCAGACAGAGAACTCATTCGTCATTCACTCTAGAATAAAATGTTCACAAACCTTATTTCAGAGGCAAAATTATATTGACTCATTTCCATACATGTTCCGTTTGGTGTTGGTTCCAAGTCTCTTACAATTTGCTGGTACAGGTTTATCTTCTCTTTACTATCGCGCTAGCGGCACAAACTATCCTCTTTCCTATCCCGCTTTAGCGCAAAGAAGAATAAATAAAACTCCTTTAGCAATCTGATAATCTTCAAACGAATACTTCCGAAGCTGTTCCTCTCTCTCTCTCTAACTACAATAACCATGGAGCATACATTTTCGTACCTCTGTTGTTCCAAGGAATAAACGTACTAGAAAAATACCTTGGCGTCGACGAGCTGTCGGCGCATATATTACTAGGAAATCTGATCAGATACTTTACAAACGTAAATAAATGTGGATGATTTGATTGACCATTATTAATGATTGCGTGATAGAGGGTAATTTTCCAGTGGGTAGATTACAACTTGTCACACGGAACTTTTCGCACCATTCCACGACGGTGGTTTTCGACATACTTGCTATCCCATATACATTCTTCATTCTCCGATTGATGTCTATTAGTGTTTGTCCTTCAGGAGTCAAGAGAAAATAACAGCACGTTGGTCGTATTTGGATCCATTTGGTAATGACTTCGTCATAGTTCATTTTTCGGCGTTTACCGCACACACGTTGTACAGACACGAATGTCACACAGATCCCTTGCCAACATGTCGGTGCTTATACACCCGCATTGGTGCTACATTGCATGTACACTGCAGCAGTGCCTTAGTACAGAGACTTTTTTATCGCTTCTAATATTTCCACATCAGTTTAGTTTTGCCCGTCCTGTATCAGCCGACTTCCAAATTTTCCTTCGTGTGATACAACGTGTGCGAGATAGATCCGTTCAGAAATTCTAAATAACAATATTTCAAACCTCGTCTCATTTTTGGCTAATGTTTCACTGATTGTGTCAATAAGCGTGTGTCTCGTGATAACTGTGCATTTTCGAGCATTTGGGAGTTCCGCAAAATCTCGCACTATATCGTTGATAGTAACCTACCTCGTGTCGTTCAGAAAATTTGACCTAAGTTCCTTTAGTAAAAAAACAAAGTTTCAGTACATATCTAAGGGAAGGAAGGAAAATCCATGAGCAATACCGAAATGTAATTCACGTACTATTCCAAAGAAGAGTGTAACAGATACTAGTGTCAGAGGCGTTCAGAAACAGTTGTAATCTATAAACTGAATAAAGTTCCTTGGCCCTATGAAACACCTGTTAGATTCTATATTGTCTTTGCGGATAAGTTATCTTCTTTTTTAACGGTAATATGTAGGAGATCCCAACAGCAATTGGGCCAAGTGGTTGAAAGAAAGCACAGGCCACTACTACGTACAAGAAGCGGAGAAAAATTTATCCACAAAACTTCAGGTCAATATCTTCAGTATTTGTTTGTTGTAGAATATTATAACATATTCTGAGCTCCAATGTAACGTAACATTGTTAGTTATTTTGATGCTAGAAACAGTAAAACTCATCTACTGTTTTTGGGGTCTCATGTCCCAATCAAAGTCCTTCAATATCGCCTGAACTACTCCGATATGATTCCATTACCCTTTCTTTATATTTGTTGTTATTCACATCTAACCTCTTTTCAAGACATTATCCGTTCCGTTCTTCTCATCCTCCAAGTTGTTTGTCATCTCCGATAGAGTACAAATCATCAGCAATCCTAAAAACTTTCATTTTTTCCTCCCTGGTCTTAATTTCCTTTTCCTGACTCTCCTCTTTTTATTTTCATTTTAGTGGGTGTCTTCCGATTAGTTTGAGGCGGTCCGTCCCGAATTCCCCTCTTGTACCAATCTTTTCCTCTCATGATAGCACTTGCAACCTATGTCTTTAATTATTTGCTGGGTGTATTCAGATATGTCTACCTCCACAGTTTTACGCTCTACGCCTCCCTCTGGGCCAGTGAAAGTTATTCCTTGATGTCTTAACACATGTCGTATCATCCTGCCCTTTTTTCTTGTCAGTATTTTCCATAAATGCCCCTCCTCCCCCATTCCGCGGAGAACCTCCTTATTTGATCCGTTCACCAAGTTTTCAACATTCTGCTGTAGCACCACATCTGAAATGCTTCGATTCTCTTCCATTCCAGTTTTCCCACAGTCCATGTTCCACTGCCACACAATTCTGTGCCCCAAACGTACAGTCTCAAAGATGTTTTTCTCAAATTAACTTCTATGTTTGATACTAGTAGACTTCTCTCGGCAGTAAATGCCCCACTTTGCCAGTGCTAATCTGGTTTTTATCTCTTCCTTGTTCCGTTCATCATGGGTTATTTTGGTGTATAGGGAGTATAGTTTCTTAACTACATATGCCTTATCATCACCAACCCTGATTTTAAGTTTATCTGCGCTTTAATTTCTGCTACTTCTCTTTACTTTAGACTTTCTTCGATTTACTCTCAATCCATATTCTATATTCATTAAACTAGCTATTCGTTTCAATACATCCTGTGATCCTTCTTGACTTTTAAAAATGGTTCAAATGGCTCTAAGCACTATGGGACTTGACATCTGAGCTCATCAGTCGCCTAGAGTTAGAACTACTTCAACCTAACTAACCTAAGGACATCACAAACATCCATGTCCGAGGCAGGACTCGAATCTGCGACCGCAGCAGCAGCACCGTTCCGTACGGAAGCGCCTAGAACCGCTCGGTCACAGCCGCCGGCTCTTCAGTTTCACTGAGGATAGCAATGACATCAGCGAATCTTATCACAGATATTCCTCCATCCCGAATTTTAATCCCACTCTGCAACCTCTCTTTCACTTCTGTCATTGCTTCTCGGTTGTATATAAACTGAACAGTGGGAGTGAAAGGCTGCATGCCTATCTTACTTGCTTTTGAATCGAAGCATTTTGTTCTTTGTCTTCCAGTCTAATTTTGCCCCTTCGTTCTTGTACATATCGTCTACTACCCTTGTTTCCCTATAGCATACTACTATTTTTCTCAGAATTTTAAATATCCTGCACCATTTTACGTTGTCGAACTTTTTTTTCAGTTCGAAAAAGTCTTTGAACGTGTCTTGATTTTCCTTCAGCCCTTATTCCGTAGTCAAGCGCAACGAGAAAACTACCTCTCTGGTGGCCTTACATTTCCTATAGCCAAACAGATCGTCTAGCAGAACCTCAATATTCTTTTCCATTCTTCGGTATATTATTCTTGTTAGCAACGGATGCACAAGCTATTATACTGATTTTACGATACTCCTTGCTCTTCTCGGCTCTTACCATCTTCGGATTTGTGTGGATAATACACTCCTGGAAATGGAAAAAAGAACACATTGACACCGGTGTGTCAGACCCACCATACTTGCTCCGGACACTGCGAGAGGGCTGTACAAGCAATGATCACACGCACGGCACAGCGGACACACCAGGAACCGCGGTGTTGGCCGTCGAATGGCGCTAGCTGCGCAGCATTTGTGCACCGCCGCCGTCAGTGTCAGCCAGTTTGCCGTGGCATACGGAGCTCCATCGCAGTCTTTAACACTGGTAGCAAGCCGCGACAGCGTGGACGTGAACCGTATGTGCAGTTGACGGACTTTGAGCGAGGGCGTATAGTGGGCATGCGGGAGGCCGGGTGGACGTACCGCCGAATTGCTCAACACGTGGGGCGTGAGGTCTCCACAGTACATCGATGTTGTCGCCAGTGGTCGGCGGAAGGTGCACGTGCCCGTCGACCTGGGACCGGACCGCAGCGACGCACGGATGCACGCCAAGACCGTAGGATCCTACGCAGTGCCGTAGGGGACCGCACCGCCACTTCCCAGCAAATTAGGGACACTGTTGCTCCTGGGGTATCGGCGAGGACCATTCGCAACCGTCTCCATGAAGCTGGGCTACGGTCCCGCACACCGTTAGGCCGTCTTCCGCTCACGCCCCAACATCGTGCAGCCCGCCTCCAGTGGTGTCGCGACAGGCGTGAATGGAGGGACGAATGGAGACGTGTCGTCTTCAGCGATGAGAGTCGCTTCTGCCTTGGTGCCAATGATGGTCGTATGCGTGTTTGGCGCCGTGCAGGTGAGCGCCACAATCAGGACTGCATACGACCGAGGTACACAGGGCCAACACCCGGCATCATGGTGTGGGGAGCGATCTCCTACACTGGCCGTACACCACTGGTGATCGTCGAGGGGACACTGAATAGTGCACGGTACATCCAAACCGTCATCGAACCCATCGTTCTACCATTCCTAGACCGACAAGGGAACTTGCTGTTCCAACAGGACAATGCACGTCCGCATGTATCCCGTGCCACCCAACGTGCTCTAGAAGGTGTAAGTCAACTACCCTGGCCAGCAAGATCTCCGGATCTGTCCCCCATTGAGCATGTTTGGGACTGGATGAAGCGTCGTCTCACGCGGTCTGCACGTGCAGCACGAACGCTGGTCCAACTGAGGCGCCAGGTGGAAATGGCATGGCAAGCCGTTCCACAGGACTACATCCAGCATGTCTACGATCGTCTCCATGGGAGAATAGCAGCCTGCATTGCTGCGAAAGGTGGATATACACTGTACTAGTGCCGACATTGTGCATGCTCTGTTGCCTGTGTCTACGTGCCTGTGGTTCTGTCAGTGTGATCATGTGATGTATCTGACCCCAGGAATGTGTCAATAAAGTTTCCCCTTCCTGGGACAATGAATTCACGGTGTTCTTATTTCAATTTCCAGGAGTGTATTTCTTCGAAAGTCTGATGAGTTGTAGCCAGTATCATACATTCTACTCACAAATGTGAACAGTCCTTTAGTTTCCACTCCCTCCTATGATTTCTGGAATTCGATGGATTATTATCTATCCCTTCTGCCTCTTTTGATCCTAAGACGCCCGAAGCTCTTTTAAATTCTCATTCTAATACTGGATACCCTATCTCTTCCATATCGACTCTGTTTCTCCTTCTGTCACCTCATCTGACAGCTCCTCCCTTTTAAAGAGGTTCAGTGGTTCAATTGGTTCTAAGCACTATGGAACTTAGCATCTGAGGTCATCAGTTTCCTAGACTTAGAGGTACGTAATCCTAACGAACCTAAGGACATCACACACATCCATGCCCGAGGCAGGATTCAAACCTGCGACCGTAGCAGCCGCGTGGTTCCAGACTGAAGCACCCAGAACCGCTCGGCCACAGCGGGTGGCTTTTAAAGTGCACTTCAGTATTGGCTTTCCACCCATTCGCTCTCTCCTCTGATTTTAACCATGGAATTCCGATTGTACTCTTAATGTCGCTGCCCTTGCTGTTAAATTCGCATAAGGCTGTTTTGACTTTTTATACGCTGATTCAGTCTTTCTGACAATTATTTTCTTTTCGACTTCTTCACCTTATTCATGCAGCCATTTTGCCTTAGCTCCAGTTCGCTTCCTATTTATTTATTTCCTATGTGACGTGCATGTCTGTTTTTCTGAATTTCCCTGAACGTCTTTGTATTTTCTTCTTTCGCGACTGACTGAAGTACATCTTCTGGTACCCATGGTTTCTTCACATTTACCTTCCTTGTACTTACGGTTTCCTTTTCTAGTTATGTGATGGACGTTTCCAAAGGTGTTAATTCCTCTTTAACTAAACTCCTACTGAACTACTCATTACCGAAGTAGTTATAGCCTCAGAGAACTTCAAGCGTATTGTTGTCGGAGTTGGTTTGTTGTCGACTCTGATGAGAACGAAACAGGATTGTTTACAGTAACACATTCTCTGTTGTGTCACAACGAATCCTACTCTCGTTGTACCATTTTCTGCTGCTGTTGATATTAACCTACTCTCGCCTGTCGAGAAATCCGATCTATATTGATCCCTGGCATTCATGTTTTCAGATTTTCTAGATTCCCTACCACGTTCAAGGTTCTGACGTTCCACGCCCCGACATTCCCTTGTTTATTGTCTTTTGCTCATCGTCATCTCTCCGTTTGGAGCACCTCCCCGAAGCAGGACAAAGGAAGCTACTTAATGTAGAGACAAGTATTTTACAACGTGCGTAACGTAAAAGATTCACTTTCCTGTAATCACTTAAACTAAGACCAAAGTTAAAAAAAAAAAAAAAAACACAAGGTTCTGTAGACAATTTCATAAACAGAAATATAGGAATCACACAAAAGAGCTTTAATACACAATGAATATAGTAAGAAAGAAGTGTCTGAAAAACTGTGTCAGACTTACAGCGGACACAGTACATAATAAGAGGAGAGGATTTCGGTATGATATCTAAAAAAACAGAAGGAAACAAATGGAAATTGCTGACTCCTGTACCCCGAATAAAACACGACCAGAAGACATAGTGCACTAGTCCCAGAGTAACACCATACATAACTATAACGTAAGTAATCTCAATATCAGTTGCATTCAACTATACTGGAAATATCAGATACTTTAAATGTCATCGACAGGCCGCAGATGTGGACGTGTAGCGATTGGTAACACTTCAACTATGAAGGGATGCAGGTTGTCCGCAATGATATTCACATAGTCCAGCACTGTCACTGTGCCTTCGACTGCTACTGCAAACCCTATGTATTTCCATGAAGTGTCACCAATAGCATATGACTGTCCCGACTAGTTTGTGTCCGTGGCGCGCTCCATTACTTCGGGTATCCGCTAGCCCGGATGACATCCAGACATGATCGTCAATCTGTTGTAACATGAAACGTGATTCAACCGATTAGGTGTCACATGTGTTGATCGAGGGTCCACTCGATTATTCCGTCGTTTCCACTGCTATCATAGCTAGCGAGGTGGCTTGGTCAACATGGGAACACTTAAAGTTCGTCTGCTGCGGATACTCATGTTCAACAATACACGCTGAACGGTTATCTATGAAACACTTTAGCGTGCACCGGCACTGTATTCTGTCGACTGAGCTGACACAGATCACTTCCCTCCTCACCTCCCCCCTCACCTCCCCCCTCACCATCCCCTAACCTGAGGGCAGGCGTCAGACCTATATGTTGTACGGTGATGCGTACACGTCCTACATTGTCGTCTACTAGTGGTTTGGTCGTTCTTCAGCACAGTATCTCTCGAAGATCCGGAAAACTTCGCCTCTTCGGAGATGTTTGGTCCTAGGGGTCATGCCACATGAATCTGCCCATTGTCAAAGTAGCTTGTCAGTAAATTTCAACATTTTCAGCTGGTATCAACGCTATAATGATTTCCCATTGACTCTGATTCACTTATATAAGTTATATACTAGTGCATACTGATTAAATAATGCCTCACAATACTGGTTGATCTTACACATATCACTCGGTCGTCCTACTACCTTCCCTGACGCAAGCTGTAGCCCTTTGCCACTACAACGCTCAGAATTGCAGCGTGTAACATGGCGGTGTGTAATGAGCGTGAGAAAGCCGGTGCGTGAGAAACAGCGTGCAGTAATCCAGTTTTTAACAGTCGTCACAGGGAGAACGCTCACCTTCAGCAAGATAGTACCAGATCACACAAGTTCACTGCACCATCTGCAACAACCCGACACCTCCGGTTCACCGTTATCGATCCCACTCCTTGAGCATGACAATGCTAGACCACACAAGATCACTGGGGTTCACTGTCATCTATCATCCTCCACCCAGTCTCGAGATGGCCCCATCCGATTTTCATCTCTTTCCCAAACTTAAGGAATGACTTCGAGGGCTTTCCTGTGATAGTGATGGAGTAATGCTAGCAGAGGGGAGGCTGTGGCTCTGTGACAACAATGTTAAACATTCTACACTGGCGGAATCAGCAAATTGGTCTCTCGTTGGGATAAATGTGATCGTCGCCAGGGTGATTCTGTTGTAAATAAATATGTGGACACGAAGATTAAAGATTTAGAACGTTAATAAAGTTTTCTTTATTTGAAAGTATTACGAGCTTTCATATAAAAAATTTGTCAGCACGCCCTCCTACTTTCCTTACCACGTTAAGTACCAACAATGCCACCCGGCGATGTTGCCTCGATGTGTGAAGTGGTCATAGTTCATTTGCTTCATCAGCGGGGGTCTTAATACTGTTGTTGTTGTTGTGGTCTTCAGTCCTGAGACTGGTTTGATGCAGCTCTCCATGCTACTCTATCCTGTGCACGCTTCTTCATCTCCCAGTACCTACTGCAACCTACATCCTTCTGAATCTGCTTAGTGTATTCATCTCTTGGTCTCCCCCTACGATTTTTACCCTCCAAGCTGCCCTCCAATACTAAATTGGTGATCCCTTGATGCCTCAGAACATGCCCTACCAACCGATCTCTTCTTCTGGTCAAGTTGTGCCACAAACTCCTCTTCTCGCCAATCCTATTCAGTACCTGCTCATTAGTTATGTGATCTACCCATTTAATCTTCAGCATTCTTCCGTAGCACCACATTTCGAAAGCTTCCATTCTCTTCTTGTCCAAACTATTTACCGTCCATGTTTCACTTCCATACATGGCTACACTCCATACAAATACTTTCAGAAACGACTTCCTGACACTTAAATCTATACTAGATGTTAACAAATTTCTCTTCTTCAGAAACGATTTCCTTGCCATTGCCAGTCTACATTTTATATCCTCTCTACTTCGACCATCATCAGTTATTTTACTCCCTAAATAGCAAAACTCCTTTACTACTTTAAGTGTCTCATTTCCTAATCTAATACCCTCAACATCACCCGACTTAATTCGACTACAATCCATTATCCTCGTTTTGCTTTTGTTGATGTTCATCTTGTATCCTCCCTTCAAGACACCATCTATTCCGTTCAACTGCTCTTCCAGGTCCTTTGCTGTCTCTGACAGAATTACAATGTCATCGGCGAACCTCAGAGTTTTTATTTCTTCTCCATGGAGGGGGCTATAACAAAACTTCCACGAAATAGAGAGATTTGAAGTGATTACTGACATTGGTTAAGATAAAAGGCTGTAAAACACTAGCATCGCTTTACATTCACCATCAAATCCTCCTTACCACAGAAAAAGATATGTTTAAAATAATTCTCACTTCTTGTTCAGTCATAGTTGCAGATTTTTAATTTATGAGATGTTTCCATCTCCCTTGATTATCTTCACCTCTAAGTAGTTGCTTCGGGAGCCCGTGCTCTCAATTGAAAACCTCATTACAGAGTACTTTGAAATGAGGTTATGAACAGACAAGACAGGTTGCCGACGCAACTACACGTACGTGAAGAGGATCCAGAGTGATTGAAAAACGTCATATTGTTAAAAATGTGCAACTGAGAATGAACAATCAGTGAGAACTACTTTCAACATCTCTCTTCCTTCAGTATGGTGAAACAGATGCTGTTTCTCTCGAGACGGATAGTCGGCTATAGTGAAAGAGGGAGATGTGTTCGAGTACAGACACAGGCGGGCGTTGGAGATAATAATATGAACACCAAGCACTCAAAGAAACATATGACATTCTCCCATCCTGTACCGTTGAAGGGTAGCACCAGAACGAACAGACATGAATTATTAGCGGAAGTAGGAGCTAAATGTGAAATACCTGCAGAACTTGAACTCCATCGATAAAAATTTCGGTTGTTGTCCAAAAATATTGCTCGATTATTTCAATGTAACCGACCTGCGTCACTTGTAATTCCTTACTAAGCAGTAATGTAAATCTGATTTTCAATCTGTACCCCGATTAACTCTGTG
This sequence comes from Schistocerca nitens, assembly GCF_023898315.1. Classification (NCBI taxonomy): domain Eukaryota; kingdom Metazoa; phylum Arthropoda; class Insecta; order Orthoptera; family Acrididae; genus Schistocerca; species Schistocerca nitens. The sequence goes on along the minus strand of NC_064620.1, from coordinate 33,931,298 downwards.
TCTGTGAAAACATTTTCACAACATTCAGAAAGCATTAACATACAATCACCAAAAAGTAGAGGACAAAAAATTCTGCGCTATGGTTTTCGTCCCTGCGGGAACAGCTGAGCATAGCTTCGTTGATCGCTCTTCCGTTACAATCAGTAAACCCATACACGATGTACATATCGGCCATCTCTCCATCTGTAAACCAATCCAATCTGCTGTGCATCCCTATTAATGTACAATTAACACTCCCAGAGAAACAAACACAAAACAGAGCTGGGCAGTACCGTATGCAAGATTAAGGGCGAAAAGTAATGTGGGATTATTCGAGTCGACAACAATCACAGCAAGTGGATGCAACATGTTCTCTTCCAAAAAAGGCACACAGGACATACATCGACATTTTCGCTATTTTGTGTATATTGTTCAAATGGTTCAAATGGCTCTGAGCACTATGGGACTCAACTGCTGTGGTCATAAGTCCCCTAGAACTTAGAACTACTTAAACCTAACTAACCTAAGGACAGCACACAACACCCAGCCATCACGAGGCAGAGAAAATCCCTGACCCCGCCGGGAATCGAACCCGGGAACCCGGGCGTGGGAAGCGAGAACGCTACCGCACGACCAAGAGATGCGGGCTGTGTATATTGTCAGCGCATTATAAACACAAAAATAATTAGTAGTAACAAATTAAATCACATAGCACTTTTGCGTAAGAAACCAAGGCAGAGCACGAGCCCCTTGTTAGAAAATACTCAGAAATATGCCTGAACAGCCTCCGAAATTTTGTCGCTGGCGTTCGGATTCACTTTGTATTCTAATAGGTTGAACAGCCAAAAAAACTGGTACACATGCTGGATATCGTGTAGGGCCACCGCGAGCACGCAGAAGTGCCGCAACATGACGTGGCATGGACTCGGCTAATGTCTGCATTAGTGCTGGAGGGAACTGTCACCATGAATCCTGCACGGCAGTCCATAACTCCGTAACAGTACGACGGGGTGGAGACCTCTTCTGAACAGGACATTGCAAGGCGTCCCAGATATGCTCAATAATGTTAAAGTCTGGGGAGTTCGGTGGCCAGCGGAAGTTTTTAAACTCAGAAGAGTGTTCCTGAAGCCACTCTGTAGCAATTCTGGACGGGTAGGCTGTCGCATTGTCCTGCTGGAATTGCCCAAATCCGTTGTAATACACAATGGCCATGAATGGATCACGTGATCAGACAAGAGTCCCCTGCTGACATGCAAGGTCCATGGATTCATGAGGTTGTCTCCATACCCGTACACGTCCATCCGCTCGATACAATTTGAAACTAGACTCGTCCGACCAGGTAACATGTTTCCAGTCATCAACAGTCCACAGCCGTTGTTGACGGTCCCAGGCGAAGCGTAAAGCTGTGTGTCGTGCACTCACGAGTGGGCCTTCAGCACCGAGGCCCATATCGAAGATGTTTCGTTGAAAGGTTCACACGCTGACACTTGCAATGGCGCAGCACTGAAATCTGCAGCAATTTGCGGAAGGACTGCACCTCTGTCACGTTGAACGATTCTATTCAGTCGTCGTTCGTCCCGTTCTTGGGAGATCTTTTTCCGACCGCAGCTATGTCGGAGATTCGATGTTTAACCGGATTGCTGTTAGTCACGGTACACTCGTGAATTGGTCGTAGGGGAAAGTCGTCACTTCGTCGCTACCTCGGAGATGCTGGGTCCCATCGCTCTTGCGCTGACTAAATGTTGATAGCCCGCCACATTAGCAACAGTAACCGATCTAAAAACTGCGGCAGACACTTGTTGTCTCATATAGGCTTTGCCGACCGCAGCACCGTATTCTGCCTCTTTACATATCTCTCCATTTCAATACGCATACCTATGTAAGTTTCTTTGGTGCTTCAGCGTATTACAAAAGGAAACCAGTATTGTATAATTTTCGTTGTAAGATATACAATTAGTTTGAGTCTAACCTAAAAAAGTGTTTCTGTCGGCCGACGAAGGATCTGGAATTTTTCCTAATTCATTATTATCTCCCACATTCCGTAAGCGACGTAGACAGAGCAGCCGATGTTTCTAAGGGGAGTTGGCGTTCTGGAGGCTCATGTGGGAGTCCTTTTCTAGAAATTGAGTTACTAAGCCTAGCGATGCATACATTTAATCTCGATTTTAACTGGACTGACGGTTATAATACCAGCATTGTGGCATTTGTGAAAACATCAAAGCAATTCTCAGGAAAAATTAGTAATTCCAGGAAGCATTCTGATGTTGTCAACAACATACGCACGTTTTAATATACCTGCTAATATAATTACCTGTCGTAAATGAGCAGTAAGGTGAGTCAGTGTGGTTGCCACATTTAAAAAAAAAAGAAAGATATGTGAGGGGTAGTAACAATTCACCTGTTTTTAAGCTACATCCACTCCTATTTCAATATATTATTTTTACTACACATTATGTGAAGTACATTTTTTACTCTTGCTTTTGCCGTTCTTATATTTTTCCCGCCGTAACATTACAGCTTGCATTATATTCTGGGGAAGTTAAGGATAACACTTTAGTAGCCCGAAACTTCGTCTTTGGCTTAACAACTACTGTTTGGTGTAAGTATGATACTTATAACAGGCACCAGAAACTTTTTAGTGGCAGCACGGTTTAACCCCTACTCATTGAATATAATGTGGAAGGCACCTTCACATAAAAGGCGGAACCTCCGGCGCATCACACCTCTCAATGCAGGGAACGAAATAATTACGCTGCTCTTAAATTACAGAATTAAAACATTCATCTCAAAAACTAATCGACTCCTTCATCACACCAACGAGGTCTGTCAGAGCTCGGTCAGGTCAAAGACACGCCGGACGCAAGGCCTGCAGTTACGTGTCACCCACTCTTGTACATTTCGATAAAACTTGTGACAGAGTTAATCAGAACAGTTTAGCATATATATTGACAAAAATGGGTTTAAGGGCCCGGCGGCATGCATAATATGAAGCTATATAGCCGAAGCACATTTCCGCTTAAAGATCAATGGAGAATTGACATATATAATCCCAATAAAGGGCTGTCTGTTACCTGTGACGTTATACGGTTTAGCGATAGAGCCGCTCTTGGGAAGCTCCAATCCACGTTAAAGGGTTTACTGATCTTCAACAACAAATTTTCGTACCTCGCGCATACACATACGTTGTTGTTGTTGTTGTGGTCTTCAGTCCTGAGACTGGTTTGATGCAGCTCTCCATGCTACTCTATCCTGTGCAAGCTTCTTCATCTCCCAGTACCTACTGCAACCTACATCCTTCTGAATCTGCTTAGTGTATTCATCTCTTGGTCTCCCTCTACGATTTTTACCCTCCACGCTGCCCTCCAATGCTAAATTTGTGATCCCTTGATGCCTCAAAACATGTCCTACCAACCGATCCCTTCTTCTAGTCAAGTTGTGCCACAAACTTCTCTTCTCCCCAATCCTATTCAATACCTCCTCATTAGTTACGTGATCTACCCACCTTATCTTCAGCATTCTTCTGTAGCACCACATTTCGAAAGCTTCTATTCTCTTCTTGTCCAAACTGGTTATCGTCCATGTTTCACTTCCATACATGGCTACACTCCATACAAATACTTTCAGAAACGACTTCCTCACACTTAAATCTATACTCGATGTTAACAAATTTCTCTTCTTCAGAAACGATTTCCTTGCCATTGCCAGTCTACATTTTATATCCTCTCTACTTCGACCATCATCAGTTATTTTACTCCCTAAATAGCAAAACTCCTTTACTACTTTAAGTGTCTCATTTCCTAATCTAATCCCCTCAGCATCACCCGATTTAATTTGACTACATTCCATTATCCTCGTTTTGTTTTTGTTGATGTTCATCTTATATCCTCCTTTCAAGACACTGACCATTCCGTTCAACTGCTCTTCCAAGTCCTTTGCTGTCTCTGACAGAATTACAATGTCATCGGCGAACCTCAAAGTTTTTACTTCTTCTCCATGAATTTTAATACCTACTCCGAATTTTTCTTTTGTTTCCTTTACTGCTTGCTCAATATACAGATTGAATAACATCGGGGAGAGGCTACAACCCTGTCTCACTCCTTTCCCAACCACTGCTTCCCTTTCATGCCCCTCGACTCTTATAACTGCCATCTGGTTTCTGTACAAATTGTAAATAGCCTTTCGCTCCCTGTATTTTACCCCTGCTACCTTCAGAATTTGAAAGAGAGTATTCCAGTTAACGTTGTCAAAAGCTTTCTCTAAGTCTACAAATGCTAGAAACGTAGGTTTGCCTTTTCTTAATCTTTCTTCTAAGATAAGTCGTAAGGTTAGTATTGCCTCACGTGTTCCAACATTTCTACGGAATCCAAACCGATCTTCCCCGAGGTCCGCTTCTACCAGTTTTTCCATTCGTTTGTAAAGAATTCTCGTTAGTATTTTGCAGCTGTGACTTATTAAACTGATAGTTCGGTAATTTTCACATCTGTCAACACCTGCTTTCTTTGGTATTGGAATTATTATATTCTTCTTGAAGTCTGTGGGTATTTCGCCAGTCTCATACATCTTGCTCACCAGACGGTAGAGTTTTGTCATGACTGGCTCTCCCGAGGCCATCAGTAGTTCTAGTGGAATGTTGTCTACTCCCGGGGCCTTGTTTCGACTCAGGTCTTTCAGTGCTCTGTCAAACTCTTCGCGCAGTATCATATCTCCCATTTCGTCTTCATCTACATCCTCTTCCATTTCCATAATATTGTCCTCAAGAACATCTCCCTTGTATAAACCCTCTATATACTCCTTCCACCTTTCTACCTTCCCTTCTTTGCTTAGAACTGGGTTTCCATCTGAGCTCTTGATATTCATACAAGTGGTTCTCTTTTCTCCAAAGGTCTCTTTAATTTTCCTGTAGGCAGTATCTATCTTACCCCTAGTGAGACAAGCCTCTACATCCTTACATTTGTCCTCTAGCCATCCCTGCTTAGCCATTTTGCACTTCCTGTCGATCTCATTTTTGAGACGTTTGTATTCCTTTTTGCCTGCTTCATTTACTGCATTTTTATATTTTCTCCTTTCATCAATTAAATTCAATATTTCTTCTGTTACCCAAGGATTTCTATTAGCCCTCGTCTTTTTACCTACTTGATCCTCTGCTGCCTTCACCACTTCATCCCTCAGAGCTACCCATTCTTCTTCTACTGTATTTCTTTCCCCCATTCCTGTCAATTGTTCCCTTATGCTCTCCCTGAAACTCTCTACAACCTCTGGTTCTTTCAGTTTATCCAGGTCCCATCTCCTTAAATTCCCACCTTTTTGCAGTTTCTTCAGTTTCAATCTGCAGTTCATAACCAATAGATTGTGGTCAGAATCCACATCTGCCCCAGGAAATGTCTTACAATTTAAAACCTGGTTCCTAAATCTCTGTCTTACCATTATATAATCTATCTGAAACCTGTCAGTATCTTCTGGCTTCTTCCATGTATACAGCCTCCTTTCATGATTCTTGAACCAAGTGTTAGCTATGATTAAGTTATGCTCTGTGCAAAATTCTACAAGGCGGCTTCCTCTTTCATTCCTTCCCCCCAATCCATATTCACCTACTATGTTTCCTTCTCTCCCTTTTCCTACTGACGAATTCCAGTCACCCATGACTATTAAATTTTCGTCTCCCTTCACTACCTGAATAATTTCTTTTATCTCGTCATACATTTCATCTATTTCTTCATCATCTGCAGAGCTAGTTGGCATATAAACTTGTACTACTGTAGTAGGCATGGGCTTTGTGTCTATCTTGGCCACAATAATGCGTTCACTATGCTGTTTGTAGTAGCTAACCCGCACTCCTATTTTTTTATTCATTATTAAACCTACTCCTGCATTACCCCTATTTGATTTTGTATTTATAACCCTGTAATCACCTGACCAAGTCTTGTTCCTCCTGCCACCGAACTTCACTAATTCCCACTATATCTAACTTTAACCTATCCATTTCCCTTTTTAAATTTTCTAACCTACCTGCCCGATTAAGTGATCTGACATTCCACGCTCCGATCCGTAGAACGCCAGTTTTCTTTCTCCTGATAACGACGTCCTCTTGAGTAGTCCCCGCCCGGAGATCCGAATGGGGGACTATTTTACCTCCGGAATATTTTACCCAAGAGGACGCCATCATCATTTAATCATACAGTAGAGCTGCATGTCCTCGGGAAAAATTACGGCTGTAGTTTCCCCTTGCTTTCAGCCGTTCGCAGTACCAGCACAGCAAGGCCGTTTTGGTTAATGTTACAAGGCCAGATCAGTCAATCATCCAGACTGTTGCCCCTGCAACTACTGAAAAGGCTGCTGCCCCTCTTCAGGAACCACATGTTTGTCTGGCCTCTCAACAGACACCCCTCCGTTGTGGTTGCACCTACGGTACGGCCATCTGTATCGCTGAGGCACGCAAGCCTCCCCACCAACGGCAAGGTCCATGGTTCATGGGGGGATCACACCCTTAACGAGCACAAATCACAGCTCATGGTAATTGGAGGGCACGTTGCCAACATTGTATCTGGCTCGCTACACGCCACCGACAATAGAACGCAATTTTGAATTATAATACAATAACCGAGTCGCTGTGTGTTTCAAATAACACGTATCTTAGGTCATGCTCAGAGAGCAGGATCTGAGGTCCCTTGATCGAACACACACACACCCCACGTCATGAATGATTAGTTATTAGCAGCGTCGGCTGGTGAGGGCTGACTGCTAGTCAGTCAGACGCACGGTGCATGTAGTATATCAGTAAGTGTGTGGGATGGGGAAGACTGGCGATCTATCTGAGTTTGACCGAGGGCAGATTGTGATCGTCAGAAGGCTCTGCACGAGCATTTCGAAAACTGCAATCCTTGTCAGGTGTTCGAGGGGTCCTGTGACTAGTGTCTCCAACTTTGGCGAAACCAAAGCGAACTCACGTCGAGACGTTGGGGGGCTCGGTGGTCGCCCCTCTCTACGCACTCCTGGAAATGGAAAAAAGAACACATTGACACCGGTGTGTCAGACCCACCATACTTGCTCCGGACACTGCGAGAGGGCTGTACAAGCAATGATCACACGCACGGCACAGCGGACACACCAGGAACCGCGGTGTTGGCCGTCGAATGGCGCTAGCTGCGCAGCATTTGTGCACCGCCGCCGTCAGTGTCAGCCAGTTTGCCGTGGCATACGGAGCTCCATCGCAGTCTTTAACACTGGTAGCATGCCGCGACAGCGTGGACGTGAACCGTATGTGCAGTTGACGGACTTTGAGCGAGGGCGTATAGTGGGCATGCGGGAGGCCGGGTGGACGTACCGCCGAATTGCTCAACACGTGGGGCGTGAGGTCTCCACAGTACATCGATGTTGTCGCCAGTGGTCGGCGGAAGGTGCACGTGCCCGTCGACCTGGGACCGGACCGCAGCGACGCACGGATGCACGCCAAGACCGTAGGATCCTACGCAGTGCCGTAGGGGACCGCACCGCCACTTCCCAGCAAATTAGGGACACTGTTGCTCCTGGGGTATCGGCGAGGACCATTCGCAACCGTCTCCATGAAGCTGGGCTACGGTCCCGCACACCGTTAGGCCGTCTTCCGCTCACGCCCCAACATCGTGCAGCCCGCCTCCAGTGGTGTCGCGACAGGCGTGAATGGAGGGACGAATGGAGACGTGTCGTCTTCAGCGATGAGAGTCGCTTCTGCCTTGGTGCCAATGATGGTCGTATGCGTGTTTGGCGCCGTGCAGGTGAGCGCCACAATCAGGACTGCATACGACCGAGGCACACAGGGCCAACACCCGGCATCATGGTGTGGGGAGCGATCTCCTACACTGGCCGTACACCACTGGTGATCGTCGAGGGGACACTGAATAGTGCACGGTACATCCAAACCGTCATCGAACCCATCGTTCTACCATTCCTAGACCGGCAAGGGAACTTGCTGTTCCAACAGGACAATGCACGTCCGCATGTATCCCGTGCCACCCAACGTGCTCTAGAAGGTGTAAGTCAACTACCCTGGCCAGCAAGATCTCCGGATCTGTCCCCCATTGAGCATGTTTGGGACTGGATGAAGCGTCGTCTCACGCGGTCTGCACGTCCAGCACGAACGCTGGTCCAACTGAGGCGCCGGGTGGAAATGGCATGGCAAGCCGTTCCACAGGACTACATCCAGCATCTCTACGATCGTCTCCATGGGAGAATAGCAGCCTGCATTGCTGCGAAAGGTGGATATACACTGTACTAGTGCCGACATTGTGCATGCTCTGTTGCCTGTGTCTATGTGCCTGTGGTTCTGTCAGTGTGATCATGTGATGTATCTGACCCCAGGAATGTGTCAATAAAGTTTCCCCTTCCTGGGACAATGAATTCACGGTGTTCTTATTTCAATTTCCAGGAGTACAGATGCCGGACGCCGTACGCTGGACAGACTGGAAAAACATGACAGGCAGCGAGCTGTGGTGGAACGAACATCAGACTTCAAAGACGAGCAAAGTACAAGTGTGCCTGAACACATTGTGCACTGAACACTCCTCCGCAGCCGACAACCCATGCATGTGCCAATGTTAACAACACGACATCGGCAACTACGACTGAAACGGCCACGTGACCATCGGCGCTGGACGTTGGGGCAGTGGCTGAGCGTTGCACGGTCTGACGAGTGCCGTTCCCTTCACATCATGCCGATGGGTGGGCGCGAGTCTTCAGGGGAACAGCTCCTTGACGCGCCTGTACTGTAGGCCGAGACAGACTGGCGGCCACTCCATTATGCTCTGTGGACTATTCACTGGGGCATTCATGTGTCCAGCGCAGCTCGTGCAAGGCACCTTGACGGCCAAGGAGTATCTTACACTGCTTGCAGACCACGTAACTCCTTCATGACGATCATGTTTCCCGACGGCAGTGGAATTTTTCAACAAGATAATGTGCCTTGTTACAAGGCAAGGAGTGTGATGGAGTTGTTCTAGGAACATACTGGGCCGCCAACTGAATCCAATCGAAGGAAGGAAGGAAGACTGAGTTGAACGTCCCGTCGACATCGAGGTCATTAGCGACTACAAGGGTCGGACGCATCTGGGATGTGATTGAATGTCACGTCAGAGCTCATCGCTCCCCTATTGAGCACTTCAGTCACTTTAGCCGCCGGAGTTTTGTGTGGTTTTGACACAATTCGTGTTAGCGGACGACGACCTCTGTCATTCAGTTTTGAGTTGCGCCCGCTATTGCGTTTAAACAATGAGTCTTCCCACGTTTTGTGTAGGATGTCGTGACTGTTGAAGCAGTTGCTCTTGAAACATTCAGCAAGTTGGCTGTCTTGGTTACTGATGGTCGCCTTTCATTGCACGTCGATCTCGGCCTCTGAATGCAAATGAGAAGTGTGCACTACTCGTAAACAACCTGTACAGATGCCTAGTCCGTACTGAACACGCACAGTTCAGCGTGGTATGTTCCTGACCTGGGTTGTTGTTACGGGAATTAGGCGACTTGTGTGTGCAGATGGGGTGCCAACTCCCTCCACCTATCTACCAAGGCCTCAGTGCTTCCATACCAGAACGCCTCGCCGCTGTTATCGATGCCAAAGGTGGACATACTATCTATTAGGCACGTAGTCATAATGTTCTGACTACTCAGTGTATAGTCTGGAAAGATATTTCAGATCTTAAACGGAGAAGTTCCATTTTCGTGTCACTTTTTTCACAAGAACGCCGGTTTGGAGGGACAGCTGTTTCGGACGGCAGGAAAGTCAATGCCATTGAATTAGAAAATTATTGTTGTCTAAGAACAAACTTGAACGAATAAGATAACAGTGACTGTAAGGCCGAACTACAAGAATATTATGGAGGTCACTGTCGTATAACAAAAAGAAAGAATTACATAATAAAACTGTCGAGGGAAATCTCTTTAACTATGTTCGAACACAGTCATAGCAGAAATTATCATCAGTAAACGCCATATTCATGCAGACCATGCGTTATTTAGAGGAATATGGGAGCTGAAAATCGGACAAATACATTACGTTTCATGGAACTGTAGTTACCCAGAGCCATTGCGAGGAGGTTACCGAGAACCAATAAGTAGAAGTAATCGATTTCTGAGGTACCTAGGCTACAGATAATCTGGTATAACGAAATTTTGTTATCAAAAAACAATAGGACACCACCTGTAATAAAGCAGCAAAAATTAGAATATAGGCAAAGATACAAGGCACGCTGTCACACAACGCAGCATGACAGAGACTACATCCGTTCATGTATTACACAAGATGCACATCCTGAAAGTTACTGGAAGTTTAGTGTATTATCAGTGTCCTATGCATGCTGCCGAAAGATGGGGACATTAGAGAAGGTAACAGCTCACTTGGTGTACACTGCAGTACTGTGGACTGCCCAAATGTCAGATGGCCACCTAAGAAATTTCTTGCTGCGTTAACAGTGAGTACATGGCCTTACAATGGAAACGAGTTGTTTTACTACTTTTTGCAACTAGTGTAAACTTACTTCACGTTCGGATTACAAAATGCGAGGGTGGAAACGTTGCCTCTGTCATACTGAACACCTATCCCACATACTGCTGACCTTGAAAACCCAAAGTCTTGTGCAATCTTTGATATCTTATGAACCATGCTCATGAAATAGCGAAGTGCTGCCATGTTAACTTTTGCAACTGTCTGCCATAAACTGCTTCATTTATCGTGCCTACACAAGGGCCATATGCCGCCTTACATTCGGGCTTCTTAAACATCATGTCTTGGAAATGTAACAGCCCCTCCCGTGACTTTTCCCGCTAAGTTTATAAATGCTGTAGATAACCCCCAAGCACAAGATTTGCCAAGGCGTGACACTACAAATTAATTCTGATGATGGGGCTTTCTAGCGGTTTTCCCTATACTCGTAATTCTCTGCAGCACCTTTGGATTACGTTTCTGGACTTTGCTTCGTATTCTTCAGTTTATTTCTGAAATAACACGCTACAATCCTTCTAACACTGTCCGTGTCGTTATGTTACATTCGGCACACTTCATATTTTGTTATGTAGAGAGTTCAAGCTTGATAGTATTTATAATCATATTAGAGACAAAAAGGACTAGCGCAACGACAATTTGAGGTTGAAAAGATACAGTTCCACGTTGTTAGTTGATTTTCCGTGCCATAATGTTGTGCCATATTTTCAACGTTTCGTGTTGTTCAAATTTCTCTGTGAAAACGTTGGTGCAATGTATCACAAATAGTTAATCAGAACAAGGAAACAAATACATATTTACGGCTATAACACTCATTTCATAAAATACTGTTTTGTGTTCCCTATCGAGAATAGAATTTCAACTATCTTGTTTTAAATACGCATAAAGAATACCGATTTCATCTTCAAACAGAAATTCAGGATATTTACGGAAACGCTTCATTAGAGTTCAGTTTCAGTAGATAACTGGCAGACCTAGTAGGAGAGGGGCAGCAAGTTGTTTATCGCCTACCCTATTTCATATCTACACTGACAAAGTTACAAAGTTAAATTTTCAAGTAAACGCTGGTGTTTCATCTGATGAGATCTCAGTAATAAAAGCGCTTCACGACCCTGAAAAAATACTTTAATTTCTTGGAAAGAATTATTGCTCAGAGCTGTTAATGAACTGAACATCATACATTGCGAATATAATCCGAAAATTTTGACGCAGTGGACTACAAACAGGACTTACACTATGTGATCAAAAGTATCCTGACACCTAGCTGTAAATTACTTACAAGTTCGTTTTGCCCTCCATCGGAAATGCTGCAATTCAATGTGGTGTTGGTCCGCCCTTAGCCTTGATGAGAGATTCCACTCTCGCAGGCATTCGTTCAGTCAGGTGTTGGAAGTTTTCTTCGGGAATAACAGTCCATTCTCCACGGAGTGTTGCACTGAGGACAGATATCGATGTCAGCCGGTGAAGCCTGACATGAAGACGGCGTTCCAAAACATCCCGGCGGTGTTCTATAGGATTGAAGTCAGAACTACGTGCAGCCCAGTCCATTACAGGGATGTTATTGTCGTGTAACCACTCCGTTACAGGCCGTGCATTATGAACAGGTGCTCAATCGTGTGGAAAGATGCAACGCCATTCCCAAATTGCTCTTCAACAGTGGGAAGAAAGAAGGTACTTAAAACATCAATGTAGGCCTGTGCTTTGATAGTGCCACGCAAAACAACTAGGGTGCAAGCACCCTCTATGAAAAACACAAGTCCGCATCTCGTGGTCATGCGGTAGCGTTCTCGCTTCCCACGCCCGGGTTCCCGGGTTCGATTCCCGGCGGGATCAGGGATTTTCTCTGCCTCGTGATGACTGGGTGTTGTGTGCTGTCCTTAGGTTAGTTAGCTTTAAGTAGTTCTAATTTCTAGGGGACTGATGACCATAGATGTTAAGTCCCATAGTGCTCAGAGCCATTTTGAAAAACACAAGCACACCATAACACCACCGCCTCCGAATTTTACTGTTGGCACTATACACGCTGGCAGATAACGTTCACCGGACATTCCCAATACTCACATCCTGCCATCGGATCGCCACATTGTGTTCCGTGATTCGTCACTCCACACAATGTTTTTCCAGCGTTCAATCGTCCAATGTTTTCGGTCCTTACGCCAAGCGAGCCGTCGTTTGGCATTCACCGGCGTATGTCTAGCTTATGAGCAGCCGCTCGACCATGAATTCCAAGTTTTCTCACGTTCCGTCGTAGTACTTGCAATGTATCCTGATCATCATCATCATCATCATCATCTTGGACAGTTTCCAGCCACTGGCTGGGTCTGTCGGGAACACAAGCCTCTCGATCGTGTTCTGTCTTTCCACCATTCCCCCTCTTCCACCTTCGTCCAGTTCTCCCCTCTTCTCGTCACACATTCCTTCACTCCCTTCACCCATCTATCTCTTGGTCTTCCTCTGGGCCTCTTCCCCTCCAGTTGCAGATCAAACATCCTCTTTGGAATTCTTCCCTCATCCATTCTCTTCATGTGTCCATACCACTGCAGTCTTGATTTTTCTATCCTGTCCTGTACTGGTTCCTCCTTTAGTCTTTCCCTCAAATACACATTTCGCAATCTGTCTCGTCTTGTTACACTCAACCTGCTCCTCTGGAACTTCATTTCACTAGCCTGTATTCTACTTTTGTCGCTTTTGTGCATTACCCATGTGTCACTTCCGTATGTCAGTATGGGGGCAAAGTAGGTTCGGTATATAATTCCCTTGGATTTCTGTGGCACCTCCTTGCTCCAAATAAGCCCCCTAATGCATTTGTAGAACTGCCCTGCTTTTCTGCACCTTTCATTTATTTCCATTGCGTTTCCCCCCTTACTTTCAATCATGCTTCCCAGGTACTTGAAGTTCTCTACCACTTGTAGTTTTTCCCCTCCACAAGTTATATCCACATTTGGCCTATTCTTCTTCCTTGTTGTGACAATTATTTCACTTTTCTTTGCAGAGAAATGCATTCCATATTGTGCTGCCGTTGCCTCCCATACATCTAACTGCTCTTGCACCTCCTTCTCGCAACTTCCCCATAACATCAGGTCGTCGGCAAAGAGCACTGCTTTCATTTTATGATCTCCAATTGCATCTGATACTTGCTGTAGGATATCATCCATAACAATAATAAACAATGAAGGCGAAAGTGCACTTCCCTGTCGCAGCCCATTTTCCAGCTTGAACCATGCAGTACGTTCCCTCCCCACTTTCACACAACTCTCACTTCCCTCATACATTTTTCTGACTTTTCGTGTTATCTCTTCATCTATCCCTTTTGCGTTCAGCACATCCCAGAGCTTGTCCCTACAGATACTGTCATACGCCTTCTCAATATATAAAAAGGCCATGATTAAGTCCTTCCCGTACTCATAGTGCCTTTCCTGCAGTTGCCTTACCGCAAATATGAGGTCCGTTGTTGATCTTCCCGGTCTGAAACCGTACTGCTCCTCTTGCAGTCTACTTTCGATACTGCTTCTTATTCTCTTCTCCAGGATCTTTTCATAGATTTTTCCACAGTGGCATAGCCGGGTGATTCCTCTGTAGTTCTCACATCTCCTTTTATCCCCTTTCTTGAAGATCGGGACTATAATTCCTTTCTTCCAATCCTCAGGAATTCTGTTCTCCTTCCACACCACCCTCAGCACTCTGTATAGCCACTGGGTTCCTACTACTCCTGCTGCTCGTATCATATCCACTGTTACTTCGTCCCAACCTGGTGCCTTGCCCCCTTTCATCCTCTTTATGGCTTCTTCCACTTCATTCCAAGTTAGATCATCAATTTCCCCACTATTATAATCGTCTGCTGCCTTAGGCTCTCCATCGCTGTTAGTTACCCGCTTGGCGGCATTCAACAGATCTTCAAAGTACTCCTTCCAAATCTTTTTGAGCTCATGCATTTCCTCCACAACTCTTCCATTATTATCCATGATCCTCAGGCACTCGCTTCTGTCGTTCCTCTTATTTCTTACCATGGTGTAAAGTACTTTTTTGTTCCCTTCACTGTCCTCTTCTAACATTCTTGTCCATTTTTCCATCCACTTCTTCTTCTCCGCCCTTACTATGGTCTGTGCCGCTTTCTTGCTTTCCTTATATTTTACCCTAGCTTCCTCTGTTCGGGTCTGGAACCATTCTCTGAAGGCTTTGTTCTTTCGAAGTACTGCCTCTTTACATATGTTGTTCCACCATGGGGTTTCCTTACTTCTCCTCTTTGTGCTAGTTCTTCCGCACACAGTCCCAGCTGCCTCAACTAGAGCCCTCTTAAAATCTCCCCATTCTTCTTCCACTGTTCTCTGATCTTCCTTTGGCAGCTTCTTCCTGATCAGTGTCTGGTACTGGGTCCTCCGTTCATCCTCTTTCAGCATCCATGTCTTCAACCTTTTCTCCTGTATATCTGTTGCCCTCCTATCTTTTTTCTCTCTCAGGGTGGCTACCAACAGCCGATGGTCACTGTCTAAGGCCTCAGATGGAATGACCTTAACATCTGTGAGGCTGCTCATCATCTGCCTATCCACTAGTACTTAGTCTACTACTGAAGTTTGGGACCAGTCTCCACTGTACCAAGTTATTTTGTGGCTACTTCTCTTCTTGTACCAGGAATTTGCGATCGCCAGCTCATTCCTCTTGCAGAATTCCAGCAACAATTTTCCTTCTCTATTTCGGTTCCCCCAGCCCTCTGGTCCCATTATCTCCTCGAACCCTTTCCTGTCTGTGCCAACATGTGCATTGAGGTCCCCTATTATAATCTGATTACCTCCATTTAGCTGCTTTTGCATGTCATCTTCGAATTCCTCCTTCTCCTTTTTTGTACACCCCACCTGTGGGGCATATGCTTGGATGATTTCAATGCTTTTTCCTTTCACTCGTACTCTGTCTTTTATCATTCGATCATTGATACCTTCCACCTCCTCCTGCAGACCCTCTCTGACCACTATTGCCACTCCATTTCTTCCCCTCTCATTCCCTATCCAGTACAGTTTACATCCTTTACTTAGTGGTTTTTCACCAACTCCTCTCCACCTAGTCTCAGCAAGTCCCAAGATGTCCAATTTCCTCCTTTCCATCATTTCTACAATTTCTTCTAACTTCCCAGTTAGAGTCCTTACGTTTAAGGTGCCCAGTCGTAAACCATCTCGTAATCCTTTTCTATTGCTTGGTCGGTTTCCTTTAAATCCGTTCCGTGATCCGAGGCATGTTCCCTTTTTAAAAGCAGTTGATTTATCCACTACTGGCTTGCTAGGCCTATCGCAGCTTCACCAGAGCCCCGTTAGCCGTCACGTTTCAGGGTTCCCATAGGGCCTTCCCAGCTACCGTAGCGGTCCTGGGGCACACGAAGTCCCCGCTGTACATCGCCCCTATAGGCAGTCCCCTACTTTGTGCCGTTGCCCATCTCCCACGACTTGGACGAGGGGTTGGACTTATGGGAGACATCTTATGTTCAAGAGAGGACACAGTTTACTTTTACTGCTTCTGTGTTCCAATATGACTTATGGACAATGACTTTGACTGTAACAATCAGTATGGATCAGGTTTATATTTTTATATTATATATTGTATTTTTATATTATATATTGTATCCTGATGTGGTTTGGAATTCGTGTGTGATGGTCTGTATAGATGTATGGCTATTACACATGACGATCCTTTTCAACTGTCGGCGGTCTCTGTCAGTCAACAGACGAAGTCGGCCTGTACGCTTTCGTGTTGTAAGTGTCCCTTCACGTTTGCACTTCAGTATCACGTCGGAAACAGTGGACTAAGGAATGTTTTGGAGTGTGGAAATCTCGCATACAGATGTATGACACAAGTGACACCCAAGCACCAGACCACATTCAAAGTCCGTGAGTCCCACAGAGCGTTCCATTCCACTCTCTCACGATGTCTAATGACTGCTAGGTTGAGGATATGGAGTACTTGTCAGCAGGTGGCAGCACAGTGCACCTAATATGAAAAATGTATGTTTTTGGTGGTGTCCGGATACTTTTTATCACACAGTGTATATGGGCAAACATACAAATTAGAGTAAAACTGTCGATGACAGTAAATTAATAGAAGAAGTGAAAGCCATTGAACGCCCTGTCTCCGATAGCGAAATACAAAATAAAACCATTTGATTTAAAAATATGTGCGGAATAATATGCATATATAAACGTACGTTATGTAGATTTTGTAAGACTGTAGCTTAACACCGTCTAATTGAAGTGAATCGTGTGTGGAACAAGGAGTGCACATACCGGGTATGGAGAAGTAACAGTAGATGTAAGAGAATGTAAGAGAACACAGATAATCTAAAATATTGGTATAATAAATGAACTAGACTTTTGTACTGTAAAATAAACATTAGAAGAAAGTGAGAAGAGTTGGAATGCAAGTTATGGGCACTGAAAGATTCCCAGTAGAAACAAAGCAACAAATCGAAAGACATTCAGCATCCTAAAATATCAAAGAAGACATGAAATACCTTGCCTGAAATGGAAAGTGAATAAGGGAAAGTTGTTTGAGGAACATCTGAAGTTACGCAGAGCGTGCTCAGTGGAATGTCAAGAAATTTTTGACTGTGTAATTTATTTCACCAAATTACAGTTGGAAATTTTTCATCATATTTATAAAAACCGTAAGCAAAATAAAAGCTAGTCTGACATAAGGTATGCTACTTACCCTTCAATAGTATGAAATCGTTACTATGTCTCTCTTGGCTTTCGATACAAAATTTCTGTTGAAATATCGAGTCGAGTTCCTATTAATTTCTATATTCGTCAGTATATTTGTTGCTAAGTCTCACTTGAGTCCATATTTTTCTCATTATGCCTCTATTGAGCCTATATATTGGTTATTATGGTTCTCTTAACGAGAGGTGATACATTTCGTTTAAATATCGGGATGCCGTCCAATGGTGTTAGTTGTTGTTCAAGAGAGGCCACAGTTTACTTTTACTGCTTCTGTGTTCCAATATGACTTATGGACAATGACCTTGACTGTAACAATCAGTATGCGTCAGGTTTATATTCTTATATTATATCCGTGAATGGCTTCTATTCAGAGTGAATCACCTAAAACTTGCACAGTAAATATAACGGAAAAGCAAAGTGCTACTGACGTGCAGTTCTTACAGAATGGATAGGTAGGCAGATGCTCATACTTTTAACCAATCAACAGACTGTAATAATGCATAGAAAGTGTATTTTTTATGTAAACATACACCTTCTTAAATGTAACATTGCCTGTTGATATCAACAAACTAAAAGTAGGTTAAATTAGAATGTCAGTCGTCTCTGTTGCAGAATTCTAGAGCGAGTTGTTTACGAGATATCGTATTTGGAAAGCTCACACACCGACACTTGTACAATACCTGTGGTAGCACAAGATAAAGAACAACAGAGGTGCATGCACTGGTTATGCGGATTCTGATTAGTAACGAGGCCACTCATCATGGCAGGTTGTATTCAAAATGACCACCGGCAGCCCCAATACATGCTTCCCGTCTGGTATGGAACAACTATTGCACACATGCTAGCATTTCAGCGGAAATGTCCGAGCAGGTTGCAGTAATACGACATTGCATATCACTGGATGTAGTTAGTATGTCTTGTAGACAGCGTCCTTCAGCTTTCCCCATAGAAAAAGTCTACAAGCGCCAAATCCTGGGAACGGGTCGGTCGAGGTACAGGTCCTCTGCGTCCAGTCCAACGATTTGGAAACAATACGTGAAGACATGCTGCAGAACTTCGTGCTGTATGGGCTGGACAGCCATCGCGTTGGCACCACAAAACCCTCCTAGTCCCCGGAGGAACGTCTTCTTGCATCCTTGGAAAAAGGTCTCGCAGAGGACTGCGATACTTGTGCACGTTCAGTGTTCCCTCTATGGAAAATGGGCCTATGAGCTGATGGTTCACTATCCCACACCACACGTTTACATTCCATGGGCGCTGACGTTCACCCTGACAAAGTCAACGGGGACTGTCAGCAGACCAATAGCACTTGTTTCGGTGGTTCAGCTGGCCGTGATTGGTGAATGTTTTCATCACTAAACTAGATACGTGATACATCTGTAGTATCCTGGCTTAATGGCCATATGTAGAAGTTAACACGATTTTCAAAAATGGTTCAAATGGCCCTGAGCACTATGGGACTTAATTGCTGAGGTCATCAGTCCCCTAGAACTTAGAACTACTTAAACCTAACTAACCTAAGGACATCACACACATCCATGACCGAGGCAGGATTCGAACCTGCGACCGTAGCGGTCGCGCGGCTCCAGACTGTAGCGCCTAGAACCGTTCGGCCACTCCGGCCGTCCAAACACGATTTTCATAATAGTTTTCATGCAGCTCATGAATGCGTAGGACACTTACGAGACTCATGCCACTTCCTCGTGTGATTGTAAGGGAGCTAACTTGCGGATCAACTGCAACAGCAGCTTCTTCTATCGTCACTTGTCTCGTTCTGTTACGTTGTCTAGGTGTTATACTACCACTTTCAGGTAACTGGTTGAAGAGGTTGATAAATACGAGGGCCGTTCAGAAAGTAACCTCCGGTTGATTTAAAAAAATACACCAAGTTAAATAAAAATATTTTAATATATACATCTTAGAACTTTGCACTATTTTTCTACATAGTCTCCATAGCGATTGAGGCACTTATCGTATCTCTTCACAAGCTTTGAAATTCCTTCTGCATAAAAATCACCCGCTTGTGCCTGGAGCCAGCCTGTGACCGCATCATTGAGCTCTTCGTCGTCATCAAACCGCTGTGACCCGAGCCATTTCTTCAAATGCATGAAGAGGTGATAATCACTTGGCGCCAGGTCTGGGCTGTAAGGTGGATGGTTGATAACGTCCCACTTGAAGGACACAAGAAGGGCCGTTGTTCTGCGAGCAGAGTGAGGACGGGCGTTATCGTGCAAAAAAACGATACCGGAAGTCAGCATACCACGGCGTTTGTTCTGTATAGCCCGTCGTAACTTTTTTATTGTTTCACAGTACACGTCTTGATTAATGGTCGTACCATGTTCCATGAATTCAACCAACAACACCCCTTTGGCATCCCAAAACACCGTTGCCATCAGTTCTCTGGCAGAAAAATCTTGCGAGGCTTTTCTTGGTTTGCTAGGCGAATTTGAATGTGCCCACATCTTTGATTGTTCTTTTGTCTCAGGGTTAACGTACTTAATCCAGGTTTCGTCACCGGTCACGATTCTGTTTAACAATGGTTCTCCTTCGTCCTCATAACGTGACAGAAAGTCTAATGCAGAGGCCATTCTTTGAGTTTTGTGGTGGTCGGTAAGAATTTTGGGCACCCATCGTGCACAGAACTTACGGTAACCCAATCTTGCTGTCACTATCTCGTACAAGAGAGTCTTAGAAATCTGTGGAAAACCAGTAGACAACTCCGACATTGAGAAACGTCGATTTTCGCGAACTTTTGCATCAACTGTCTGAACGAGTTCGTCAGTCACCAATGATGGTCTACCACTCCTCTCTTCATCATGAACGTTTTCTCGTCCACTTTTAAATAAACGTACCCATTCACGGACAACTCCTTCACTCATAACTCTTGGTCCGTACACGGCACAAAGCTCACGATGAATAGCTGCTGCAGAATATCCTTTGGCTGTAAAAAACCTTATGAAAGCACGCACTTCACATTTGGCGGGGTTTTCTATTGCAGCACACATTTCAAACTGCCACAAAAAGTAAACTAGCGCAGGTACGACGTTCACTCGACCACGGCTTGATGCCGACTGACCTGTTGAGTGCGTGAACGCACAGATGGCGTCGCTACTCCCCCCACAACCCGCACTGTGACCAATCGGAGGTTACTTTCTGAACCGCCCTCGTAATTGAGGAGTGGTTGACGTCTATTGGGATATCTTGTCTGATACACCGTAAGAGAGCGAAATGCACTCTTCCTGCACCCCCATACACCATGACCGTGTCGGATTTTTCTGCATTGGTAAATACCATTGCCCACTTACGACCTACTGCTTGGCCTGTTACATAGTAACTGAACAGCGAGGCGCAGTGCACTCAAGGAACACAGGAGTACATATCGAGCAGACATAACGACGTCGCACCTAGCAACTACGCAGTTTGAATAGCACAGATAGGAGCTGGTGTGGAAACTTTTCAAAATAGATATCCCGTATACCTGCTATAGTCAATAGGCATTGTCCCATTTAAAAAAGTGTATTTTTGCAAAAAAATACATTTTCTAAATGTTATTACAACCTATTGTTTGGCTAACAATACCCACATAAATAGCGCTTCCCATGTCCGCAAAATTGGTGGTGCAAATTTTTGGTGATACATCCGGTACAATACAGGGTGATTCAAAAAGAATACCACAACTTTAGGAATTTAAAACTCTGCAACGACAAAAGGCAGAGCGAATTGAGGGAGCTATAAAGTTTCATTTAGTTGTACATTTGTTCGCTTGAGGCGCTGTTGACTAGGCGTCAGCGTCAGTTGATGCTAAGATGGCGACCGCTCAACAGAAAGCTTTTAGTGTTATTGAGTACGGCAGAAGTGAATCGACGACAGTTGTTCAGCGTGCATTTCAAACGAAGTATGGTGTTAAACCTCCTGATAGGTGGTGTATTAAACGTTGGTATAAACAGTTTACAGAGAATGGGTGTTTGTGCAAAGGGAAAAGCCGCCAGGCAGCCCGTGGCAGAGCACTTCATCACTGGCCTCCAAGAAGCCCTGATCTTACCCCCTGCGATTTTTTCTTATGGGGGTATGTTAAGGATATGGTGTTTCGGCCACCTCTCCCAGCCACCATTGATGATTTGAAACGAGAACTAACAGCAGCTATCCAAACTGTTACGCCTGATATGCTACAGAGAGTGTGGAACGAGTTGGAGTATCGGGTTGATATTGCCCGTGTGTCTGGAGAGGGCCATATTGAACATCTCTGAACTTGTTTTTGAGTGAAAATAAACCTTTTTAAATACTCTTTGTAATGATGTATAACAGAAGGTTATATTATGTTTCTTTCATTAAATACACATTTTTAAAGTTGTGGTATTCTTTTTGAATCACCCTGTTGTTGTTGTTGTTGTGGTCTTCAGTCCTGAGACTGGTTTGATGCAGCTCTCCATACTGCTCTATCCTGTGCAAGCTTCTTCATCTCCCAGTACCTACTGCAACCTACATCCTTCTGAATCTGCTTAGTGTATGCATCTCTTGGTCTCCCCCTACGATTTTTACCCTCCACGCTGCCCTCCAATACTAAATTGGTGATCCCTTGATGCCTCAGAACATGTCCTACCAACCGATCCCTTCTTCTGGTCAAGTTGTGCCACAAACTTCTCTTCTCCCCAATCCTATTCAGTACCTCCTCATTAGTTATGTGATCTACCCATCTAATCTTCAGCATTCTTCTGTAGCACCACATTTCAAAAGCTTCTATTCTCTTCTTATCCAAACTATTTATCGTCCATGTTTCACTTCCATACATGGCTACACTCCATACAAATACTTTCAGAAAAGACTTCCTGACACTTAAATCTATACTCGATGTTAACAAATTTCTCTTCTTCAGAAACGCTTTCCTTGCCATTGCCAGTCTACATTTTATATCCTCTCTACTTCGACCATCATCAGTTATTTTACTCCCTAAATAGCAAAACTCCTTTACTACTTTAAGTGTCTCATTTCCTAATCTAATACCCTGAACATCACCCGACTTAATTCGACTACATTCCATTATCCTCGTTTTGCTTTTGTTGATGTTCATCTTATATCCCCCCTTCAAGACACCATCCATTCCGTTCAACTGCTCTTCCAAGTCCTTTGCTGTCTCTGACAGAATTACAATGCCATCGGCGAACCTCAAAGTTTTTATTTCTTCTCCATGGATTTTAATACCTACTCCGAATGTTTCTTTTGTTTCCTTTACTGCTTGCTCAATATACAGATTGAATAACATCGGGGAGAGGCTACAACCCTGTCTTACTCCCTTCCCAACCACTGCTTCCCTTTCATGTCCCTCGACTCTTATAACTGCCATCTGGTTTCTGTACAAATTGAACACAGCCTTTCGCTCCCTGTATTTTACCCCTGCCACCTTTAGAATTTGAAAGAGAGTATTCCAGTCAACATTGTCAAAAGCTTTCTCTAAGTCTACAAATGCTAGAAACGTAGGTTTGGCTTTCCTTAATCTTTCTTCTAAGATAAGTCGTAAGGTCAGTATTGCCTCACGTGTTCCAGTATTTCTACGGAATCCAAACTGATCTTCCCCGAGGTCGGCTACTACTAGTTTTTCCATTCGTCTCTAAAGAATTCGTGTTAGTATTTTGCAGCTGTGGCTTATTAAACTGATTGTTCGGTAATTCTCGCATCTGTCAACACCTGCTTTCTTTGGGATTGGAATTATTATATTCTTCTTGAAGTCTGAGGGTATTTCGCCTGTTTCATACATCTTGCTCACCAGATGGTAGAGTTTAGTCAGGACTGGTTCTCCCAAGGCAGTCAGTAGTTCCAATGGAATGTTGTCTACTCCGGGGGCCTTGTTTCGACTCAGGTCTTTCAGTGCTCTGTCAAACTCTTCACGCAGTATCGTATCTCCCATTTCATCTTCATCTACATCCTCTTCCATTTCCATAATATTGTCCTCAAGTACATCGCCCTTTTATAGACCCTCTATATACTCCTTCCACCTTTCTGCTTTCCCTTCTTTGCTTAGAACTGGGTTTCCATCTGAGCTCTTTATGTTCATACAAGTGGTTCTCTTATCTCCAAAGGTCTCTTTAATTTTCCTGTAGGCAGTATCTATCTTACCCCTAGTGAGATAAGCCTCTACATCCTTACATTTGTCCTCTAGCCATCCCTGCTTAGCCATTTTGCACTTCCTGTTGATCTCATTTTTGAGACGTTTGTATTCCTTTTTGCCTGCTTCATTTACTGCATTTTTATATTTTCTCCTTTCATCAATTAAATTCAATATTTCTTCTGTTACCCAAGGATTTCTACTAGCCCTCGTCTTTTTACCTACTTGATCCTCTGCTGCCTTCACTACTTCATCCCTCAAAGCTACCCATTCTTCTTCTACTGTATTTCTTTCCACCATTCCTGTCAATTGTTCCCTTATGCTCTCCCTGAAACTCTGTACAACCTCTGGTTTAGTCAGTTTATCTAGGTCCCATCTCCTTAAATTCCCACCTTTTTGCAGTTTCTTCAGTTTTAATCTACAGGTCATAACCAATAGATTGTGGTCAGAGTCCACATCTGCCCCTGGAAATGTCTTACAATTTAAAACCTGGTTCCTAAATCTCTGTCTTACCATTATATAATCTATCTGATACCTTTTAGTATCTCCAGGGTTCTTCCATGTATACAACCTTCTATCATGATTCTTAAACCAAGTGTTAGCTATGATTAAGTTGTGCTCTGTGCAAAATTCTACCAGGCGGCTTCCTCTTTCATTTCTTAGCCCCAATCCATATTCACCTACTACGTTTCCTTCTCTCCCTTTTCCTACACTCGAATTCCAGTCACCCATGACTATTAAATTTTCGTCTCCCTTCACTATTTGAATAATTTCTTTTATTTCATCATACATTTCTTCAATTTCTTCGTCATCTGCAGAGCTAGTTGGCATATAAACTTGTACTACTGTAGTAGGTGTGGGCTTCGTATCTATCTTGGCCACGATAATGCGTTCACTAAGCTGTTTGTAGTAGCTTACCCGCGTTCCTATTTTCCTATTCATTATTAAACCTACTCCTGCATTGCCCCTATTTGACTTTGTGTTTATAACCCTGTAGTCACCTGACCAGAAGTCTTGTTCCTCCTGCCACCGAACTTCACTAATTCCCACTATATCTAACTTCAACCTATTCATTTCCCTTTTCAAATTTTCTAACCTACCTGCCCGATTAAGGGACCTGACATTCCACGCTCCGATCCGTAGAACGCTAGTTTTCTTTCTCCTGATAACGACATCCTCTTGAGTGGTCCCCGCCCGGAGATCCGAATGGGGGACTATTTTACCTCCGGAATATTTTACCCAAGAGGACGCCATCATCATTTAATCATACAGTAAAGCTGCATGCCCTCGGGAAAAATTACGGCCGTAGTTTCCCCTTGCTTTCAGCCGTTCGCAGTACCAGCACAGCAAGGCCGTTTTGGTTATTGTTACAAGGCCAGATCAGTCAATCATCCAGACTGTTGCCCTTGCAACTACTGAAAAGGCTGCTGCCCCTCTTCAGGAACCACACGTTTGTCTGGCCTCTCAACAGATACCCCTCCGTTGTGGTTGTACCTACGGTACGGCTATCTGTATCGCTGAGGCACGCAAGCCTCCCCACCAACGGCAAGGTCCATGGTTCATGGGGGGGATCACCCTGTATATTACTCATAATACTTGCATATGGTGATTTGGTAGTAAAGTTTTTCCATTTACACTGTTTGTATGCCTTTTTGTGCAGGATGAATTAAGCACAGATGTGTCAATGTGTTCTCTGTAATATTATTTACTGCAAATTCTTAACTGTGGGCACAGTAAGCATCAAGGTGATATATACGTATTTTGTTGTTCATTCATCTGTAGAATGATATTTGCTATATAAAATAATAATGCGTGATTAAAAATTAATAAACTGTAAGTTTATTATTATTTACAGGCATAGTTACATTAAAAAATAATTGTACGTCGGTTATGTACATCTCAACACGGTTCACCGCAGTCGCTACAAACACGCACTTTTGGTGGCGATCTAAGCACCCGTTTCTGCATTAAATTCTTCGTGCGTGCGCATATTCTTGTCTCAAGACCTACACCATCGTCGTCAAATAACGAAGGAGAAGTTGAGTTCAGGCTAGCATTTTGCAGCATATGAGGCAACCATGATAAAAACTAACATCCATCGAGTCGGAGAATGCGATGTCACAAATTTGAACGTCGTAGGGTAGCTATAAATTCTGAATAGGAAAATATATATATACTGTGGGGCAGTGCAGTAAAATATAAAGAAGGTTACGATTTCTTGCCAGGCAAATAGGAAAAATATAAACAGCAGCAGAAAACCCTCTGGAGACTGTAGGATTCGGTGTGAACGGTAAGGTAGAGCAGAGAATGTGTTGCTACGAACAGTTTAGTGATACATTTGTTTTCATCGGAATCGACACCAAACCAACGCGAGCTGCAATAGTTCAGGTATGCAGTCATACAATCATGGCAGATCGGGACATGGTAGAAGGGAAGTAATATAAGAAGGTGTTACGAGAGAACGTGAGCTTGGTACCAAAAATGAGAGATGAAAAAAGACTGAGTTCTACAATAAATTTCGGATTATAATAGCGAATACGCACTTATAAATCACTATAGGACTACGCTAACTAGGAGAGACCCGGAGACACGGAAAGATTCCAACTAGATTACATCCTGGTCAGACATTTCGAAATATTAAGGCATAACCAGTAGCACATATAAAATCAAATCAGTCAGTAGACAATTTAGTAATTATGAACGGTAGACTGAAGTTCAAAGGAATCATCTGGAAGCATCACTGGAAAAAGAAGAGTGGTGCTGAAGTACTGAAGAATGATGAGGTTCGCTTGAAGATATGCAGCACTCTAGATATTGTGATATTGAATACCACAGTTGACAGACATGTGAAGAAGAATGAAAATATCTAAAACGGGCAGTTACAAAAGTTTGTCAAAGAAACATAGCTACAACGAAGTTAAATGAGATGAGTCCTTGGGTAACAGAAGATGTACTTCAACTGCTTGACGAAATAGGGAAGTTCAAACGTGTTCACGGAAAGACTAGAATACGGTCCTGCAGGTCACTTAGGAACCAAATAAACAGGAAGTACAGGGAATCCAAGGTGAAATGACTAGCGATAGAGAGTGAAGAAATCGAATGAGAGCATTTCAGAATATATAAAAGTCAAGACAATCTTCGGCAAAATTAAAAGCGAGTCAGCAACATTAATTGTACTGTGACTCTCGAAATTTTCCCGGCGTATCGAATATTCCATAAGATTTCGGGATTGCAGCCGGATCTCATCGACTTCTTTCCACGATATTTCGGCTGACAACCTTGCAGCCATCTTCAGGCGAGTGTTTGACACTGGAGATTGCTAGTGCAAGTCGCTCTATTTATACTTAAAAGTGCCGCAGGCGCGCATGCGCAAGTTACCGTAGCATGCGCGCCACCTGTCGATTCCAAGGCCCTCTACAATATTACTGAATCTATGGAGCGCCAACGAATGCGTGAAAAAAGTAAAACATGCACGCACATGTGTCCAAAACAATAAAAGGAAAATTTCAATATTAAATTTAAAATTACTTGTCGCTCGACATGTCAGAAGCCATAAAAAGTTTTCTTTTGGTTGAAATTAAAGAAATCAACGGGTCCCAGGCCTTATTCAATAAAAAGCCGCCATCACGATTAATGAGATTTTCCGCTAAACGTATTTCGACGGATTCCTTCACAACTGAATCCCAGAAGGATCTCGATGGGGCCAAGATTTTCGTGGCCGAATAATCCATAGTATGTCCTGTGGATATACAATGTTCGGCTACGGCCGACTTACTGGGCTGTAAAAGGCGAGTGTGGCGCTCATGTTCAACGCAGCGGTCGTGTACTGTGCGTGTGGTCTGACCAATGTAGGCTTTCCCACACTCGCAAGGTATTTTATAAATTCCAGCCTTCCGTAATCCCAGATCATCCTTGGCTGAGCCCAGAAGAGCACGAGTCTTTGTAGGTGGCCGGAAGATTGCTTTCACACGATGTTTCTTTAAAATTCTGCCTACTTTCGATGAAATGTTCCCGACATATGGGAGAAATGCTCTGGACTTAAACACCTCCTTTTCCTCCTGATCTTGTGGGTGGACACGATTTTTCCTCCTTAAAGCAGTACTGACCTGATGTGCAGAATATCCATTATGTTGAAATACCAATTTCAAGTGCTCTAATTCGTCTGCAAGGCTGTCTTTATCAGACACGACATGTGCCCTATGCACCAACGTTCGAAGAACACCCATAGTTTGTGACGGGTGATGACAGCTTGACGCCTGTAGGTACAGATCCGTATGCGTGGGTTTTCGATAGACAGAATGCCCCAATGACCCATCCACCCTGCGTTTAACCATGACGTCCAGAAATGGTAGGCAACCATCCTTTTCAACTTCCATCGTAAACTGAATGTTTGTGTGGATGGAATTCAGATGTTGTAAAAACCGTGAAAGCTCTTCTTCACCGTGAGGCCACACTACAAAGGTATCGTCCACGTACCGCCAGAAGACTGTTGGTTTCGACATCGCCGAATCGAGAGCCCTCTCCTCAAAGTCTTCCATATAAAAGTTGGCTACCAGAGGGGACAGAGGACTGCCCATGGCAACACCGTCAAGTTGCTCAAAATATTCATTATTAAATAGAAAGTAAGTAGAGGACAGGGCATGGTCAAACAGCGCCGTTATATCGGCCGTAAACTTATTGCCGATAAGTGACAATGAATCCAAAAGAGGGACCCTCGTGAAGAGTGAAACGACATCGAAACTTACTAACAAGTCCGAATCCTTCAGCTGTAGTGTTCTCAGTCTACTGATAAAGTCCGCAGAGTTGCGAATATGGTGCGTACATTTGCCAACGAAAGGTCTCAGTAGCGAAGCCAAATGACTAGATAAATCATATGTTGGAGCACCGACATTGCTCACTATGGGGCGTAAAGGCACATTATCCTTATGGATCTTTGGAAGACCATATAACCTAGGTGGAACAGAACTGTGAGGTCTCAATCTTTTCGCAACATCTTGCGGCAAAGAAGAGGAGTTTAGCAACTCTGACGTTTTCCTTTCTACTTTCCTGACGGTGGCCGCAAACGTGTGTTGATGTTACAGTCTAGCAATCTTTGACATTCTCCGCCAAGACGTTGTGCGGAAGCTTACTTGGCGACGGGCGCCAACGAAGTATGATAATTATAGTGCTACGTGTGCCGCGGTTGTGTTGGCTGTCGCATGGAGGTCGGCGACTATTTCTCCACAACGTCCCAAACAAAAGCGCAGCCATGGCACCAAAATGGTGTGTCCCTGCCCAAAATATGAGGCTAGCGAGCCTCCGACGCTGTGCCCCTGGGACTCGACATCAAAACAGAAAGCCGCCAGCCGCGGGTAGGTCTGGACTCCATTTCCAGTGACCTGATGTCCCCCCCCCCCCTCCCTTCTGACTTTTCGCTGCAATTGTGAGCGGTTCGCCTCCTCACAGCCCAAAAGTTCCCTCTCATCTCCGACGTGAATGAGCAGAATTATACACACATCAAAAAAGTTTTGCATCAACTGATTCCGAAAACTCCTGAACATAGACATTGACTGTGGATATGGTATCACAAACACAGACCCTTTGACTGTTTAGAGGTGTCACTAAACCCGCCCAAAGATGTAAACAACCACGCATGGACAGCGCCTATTAGGGGGTCCGATAGCCAATCAGTTCCAGTCATTCCACCAGGAAGGAGGCACATGGCTCGTGTTGTCTGTAGTTCAACCATGTCTAGAAGGTCAATACCGTGGTTCAGTCGCGACCGCATTGTTACTTGGTGCCAGGAAGGGCTCTCAGAGTGAACGAAAGCGATGTTGTTCAGACATGGAGGAGACACAAAGATACAAGAACTGCCGCTGACATGCCTCCCTCAGGCCATCCAAGGGTATACTGCTGCAGTGGATGACGGCTACCTATGGACTGTGGCTCGGTGGAACCCTGACAGCAACGCCACCATGTTGAATAATGCTTTTGGTGCAGCCACAGAACGTCATGTTAGGAGTCAAACTGTGCGATGTAGGCTGCATGATGCGCAACTTCACTCCCGACGTCCATGGCGAGGTCCATCTTTGCAAGCACGAGACCATGCAGCGCGGTGCAGATGGGCGTAAGAACAAGCTGAATGGACTGCTCAGGATTGGCATCACGTTCTCTTCACCGATGAGTGCCGCATATGCCTTCAACCAGACAATCGTCGGAGACGTGTTTGGAGGTAACCCGGTCAGCTGAACGCCTTAGACACATTGTCCAGCGAGTGCAGTAATGTGAAGATTCCCTGGTGTTTGTGGGGTGGTATTATGTGGGGCCGACGTACGTCACTGATGGTCGTGGAAGGTGCTATAACGGCTGTACGATACGTGAATGCCATCCTCCGACCGAAAGTGCAACCATATCGACAGCATATTGTCGAGGCATTCGTCTTCATGGACGACAATTCGCGCCCCAGTCTTGCACATCTTCTGAATGACTTCCTTCAGGACACTGGCATCGACTTGAGTGGCCAGCATGTTCTCCAGACATGAACCCTATCGAACATGCCTGGGACAGACTGAGAAGGGCTGTTTACAGACGACGTGACCCACCAACCACTCAGAGGGATCTACGCAGAATCGCCGTTGAGGAGAACCGAAAACGATCTGGGGAGCTGGGCGGATGTAGCAGCTATACCGACGCTGCCACAGACGCCGATACCCGCGTCTCCACGACTGCCGACGTGCGCCTGCGGGTGCAGACTACCGAGGGAACGGCCAGTAGGTGGAGGGGATATAAGGAGGCCGTCCACCCTGAGGAGCCCCCGTGTGCAGTCGTGGCAGCCAGAGCGAGTGGGTCAGCGTAGCCCACAGCTGCAGTGCTGCTGAGGGAGAGAGTTTGAGAGTTTGATCAGATGACCGCACTGCCCGCAGGGTGGCAAATTGCCATGCTGCTGTTTTAACAGCAATAAGCAAAAGGTCGTAACCCCCACACCCAGTATGGTAAAGATGAGCAGCACAGGAAGGAATGTCGCGAGAGGTGGCAGTTCGGAGGCAGAAGATGAAAGTTCCCCCACTCCCTTCCTATACATCAAGTGCAGGGAGGTCGAGTAGCTGGATCTCTTCGACAAGGTGGGGCAGCGATGCGAGGAGGAGGTCGTCGTCGAGTCGGTCGACTCCGACACCACCATGAAGCTCCAGACAGCGAGTTTGAATGACCGCAGGCCCCTGAAGGACCTTGTGGCCGCCCATATAGTGGACGCTCCACAAAAAAAGACGACGGAACCCGAAAACCGTTGTAGGAAGATTACCAAGGTGCTCCTAAGCAGCCGGCCCTGGGTCTTGATGGAGCACTCAGTCAGAGAAGGGCTGTGCGAGCAAGGCTTTGTCAAAGCAGCCATCAAACTGTATAACATGACCAATAGGAAGAAACCACCACTTTTCATCGTCGCCACACCAGCGACAGACAATAATGGCGATATATTTCGGCTTACGAAAGCTGCTGGGCTTCCGGTGGAGCCAGAAAGCCCCCCCCCCCCTCCCACCTGGACGTGAAGCCACAATGCTTCAAGTGCCAGGAAGAAGGCCAAGTGGCGAAATAATGCCGCAAAGCCGCGAGGTGCGTCAATTGCGGCAGTCAGCATGACAGCCACACATGTGCCAGCAGTAGAGATGACCAGCCGACCTGCGCCCGCTGTGGCGGAGAGCACTTCGCCAATTGGCGCGGATGCCTGGCCTTCATAGGCTAAAATCCCGTCGAAGCGCCGAAAACTGCGGCCCATGGAAAGAAGAATCGTCGCAGAAGAAGAAGAAGACGACAACACGCCGATACCGCTGCAAACAGCAGCGACAGGTGGACAGAGGCCTCCACAAAAGAGGGGGGCAGTGACACAGAGTCAACCGCGGCTTCTGGAGGAGCGACGACGGCGGCTCCCGCTCACCTGCGGCCACCAGCCCCAACCGCCGGTGGCAAAGAAGGGTGGTGGGGGGGGGGGCGGCGTGGCGCAGGAGGGGGGCAGACGGCGACAGCTGGTCCCGACGTCGACGCAACCCTCAGGGGGGCGGAAGTCAGATTCCACATGGTACTGCATGCGGAGATGGAGCCTGCCTCACTCTCTGAGGGACCTACCGCAGACGTCCACATGCAGAGACACAGGCACTACAGGCCTGTGAGCAGCGAAATGACGATGGGCCTGCGAGTGAAGGAAGCCCGTCCAAGCCAAGACCAGGCTACCCAAACGGCATTGCCGAAGAAGATAACAACGAGCTGAGCCACGCTAGTTGCAGTGGCGTCCGGTGCGGCTCCAATGGTGCAGCGATCCAAACCAGGGAGTTTGTTAACTTCAATGGCAACCTGGTGACCAGCGAGATCCTGGACCTGACAAACCCAGACGAATGAATTTCCTACAAAGTCGGGAATCCATAAGAAGAAAGACAGAATGTGCGATTAGCCGAACGCTCTAAGGCGCTGCAGTCATGGACTGTGCGCCTGGTCCCGGTGGAGTTTCGAGTCCTCCCTCGGGCATGGGTGTGTGTGTATGTCCTTAGGATAATTTAGGTTAAGTAGTGTGTAAGCTTAGGGACTGATGACCTTAGCAGTTATGTCCCATAAGATCTCTCACACATTTGCACATTTTTTGAAAGACAGAAGCCCGTGAAGAAAAATTCAGAAGAGAGAGAGACAGAAGAGAAAGAAAGAAGACAAGAAGAGGCCCGCAACAGAAGGGGTGAAGCCGCTCTTGCCCGCCGCCAACACTGGCCAGGCGTAAAATAAAAGAGAAGCCCAAACACAAGCGGTTCTGGCAGGTTTTGCAGGTTTCCCTTGGCCGCCAAGGTGAATTCTTGGAACTGTCCCCAACAATCTCCTGTAAACAAATTACCAATTGGGAGACTACCTACCCCCATCTAACCCCCGCAGGCAAAATAAACAAAGTCCCAACAGAATAACTTGGCTGAATACAGCAAAATGCACGCACTCAAACAGCCCTCGCAGTGGTTAGACACTGGACTCGCATTCCGGAGGACGACGGTTCAATCCCAGTCCGGCCATCCTGATCTAGGTTTTCCGTGATTTACCAAGATCGCTCCAGGCGAATGCCGGGATGGTTCCTTTCAAAGGGCACAGCCGACTTCCTTCCCCGTCCTTCCCTAATCCGATGAGACCGATGACCTCGCTGTCGCTGCCCAACCTCAAACAGCCCTCAGGGTGGGAATGAAAGGAGCAAAATAAAAATAAAAACCCTTAGGATCTCAGTTCGTCAGCGCACCCGAACGGTGGCGACATGTCTGATCGCCGAAATGTTGTCCCCGTTGGACACAATGAACCGGCAGTACATCTGTGGACTCTTCGATCAATACATCTACATCTACATCTACATCTATACTCCGCGAGCCACCTTACGGTGTGTGGCGGAGGGTACTTATTGTACCACTATCTGATCCCCCCTTCCCTGTTCCATTCACGAATTGTGCGTGGGAAGAACGACTGCTTGTAAGTCTCCGTATTTGCTCTAATTTCTCGGATCTTTTCGTTGTGATCATTACGCGAGATATATGTGGGCGGTAGTAATATGTTGCCCATCTCTTCCCGGAATGTGCTCTCTCGTAATTTCGATAATAAACCTCTCCGTGTTGCGTAACGCCTTTCTTGAAGTGTCCGCCACTGGAGCTTGTTCAGCATCTCCGTAACGCTCTCGCGCTGACTAAATGTCCCCATGACGAATCGCGCTGCTTTTCGCTGGATCATGTCTATCTCTTCTATTAATCCAACCTGGTAAGGGTCCCATACTGATGAGCAATACTCAAGAATCGGACGAACAAGCGTTTTGTAAGCTACTTCTTTCGTCGATGAGTCACATTTTCTTAGAATTCTTCCTATGAATCTCAACCTGGCGCCTGCTTTTCCCACTATTTGTTTTATGTGATCATTCCACTTCAGATCGCTCCGGATAGTAGCTCCTAAGTATTTTACGGTCGTTACCGCTTCCAATGATTTACCACCTATGGCATAATCGTAGTGGAATGGATTTCTGCCCCTATGTATGCGCATTATATTACATTTATCTACGTTTAGGGAAAGCTTCCAGCTGTCGCACCATTCATTAATCCTCTGCAGGTCTTCCTGGAGTACGTACGAGTCTTCTGATGTTGCTACTTTCTTGTAGACAACCGTGTCATCTGCAAATAGCCTCACGGAGCTACCGATGTTGTCAACTAAGTCATTTATGTATATACGATGGGAGAAATAGAAGAATCACATTTGGTATTGTAGTAGTCTCAGTGTTACAAGCAGTAGGATTTGTACCAAAGTGTTCGTGACTCTGAAAACCTAACTCCCGTCCGTATAGGACGAAATAGATTGGAAAAAAAGTTGTGATGGGTGTAAATACAATGAAACGTGATCTCGAATAAACTGATTGTGCGATGAGGACATTATTGGAATTCTATTAATCCTGAACGTCAGCTCGTCAAAATGCTTGAACGTTTGGTAGATTTTTTACTGTCCCCTTGCACCTCTTTTATTTCACCTCTGCAGAGACCCGATGCTACCCTGCAGCGCGGTTTTCGGAAATTCTGCGGCCCGTGCGATACCACGGTTCACGCGTGCTGCACGCAGGGCCGCCAACAGCCCGCGAAACAGGTGACAAAGAACTCGTTACGCGCATCGATGCGCAGAGCTGGCCGTGTCCATTCGGTGGCTCTCTTTCTGCGATCGCGCAGACCGGCAAAACAGCAGAACAGCGGCCCCGTGTGACGTCGCCTGCGCTGCCGCAGGTGCTCGCTTTGAGTGCATTGCGCTGACGCTCCAGTTCCGCACTGGAGAGAGAGGGAGATTCTGCCCTTTGACCGATAAACCAGCCGCTAATGTCGATCGCTCTCCGTAGGCTGGTCGGGCAGGTGAATATCGCTTTCCGTAGGCTGGCCGGGCAGGTGAATATCGCTTTAGAATTGCGGCCACGCGCGCTCCCTCTTACGATTATGTCCTGCGCAGGCGTCAGCGCTGACCTCAGCGAATTACAGGTCTTTGGCGTAGTGAGTACAACAATGCTTTCTATCGACGGCTTAGCGCTTTCACCCACGGTGACAGGACTCTTGTGCCAAATGCGGCCTTTCACAAGTTCTTTTTTTTCGGAATATCTCACTTAAAATCGAGGAAATTGTGAGGCACGACGAACAGAAATAGAAAAATGAACCTCTTCTACAACGCGCTTCACTGTTACGCCTAAACACATTGTCCGCGTTTTTCAGTGAATGGGCGCCATCCCTGTAAAGCGAATCGGGAGATTTTCAAAAATACCCATCCAATCGGTGAATGTAGGCATCCCAGCGTATACTAGTGATATGAAGTTCTCGTATTGCCACGCTGGTTGCAGTTTTGAAGTACCATGGTACTTCAACTTGTGTCACTGTATGTTCAAACAGCTTAGCGGACTACTGACGTACTGGACAACCGACAATGTTTCGACAGGCGAACACCTCGTCATTTCCAAGGCGCAATTCGTGTAGTCGACTATATTAACCTGCCTCATTTCCGTAAGTTTTCTAAATATTCAATACTCTGGGAGATGCCCTAGTTTCACAGTGTCATGTAAATGAGTGGGGCTGCGAATCTCGTTATGAAATATTTTGTGGAGGTGATACCTCAAATTTCCTCCCTAAAAGTTACGAACTTCTTTCATTATATCGGTAATACATTCTTGTTGTTGGAGCGTGGTAGACAGGTGCTGGTTGAGTACCTGAATTACTTAAATAGCATTTGTCAAAACATTACGTATATGAAGGAACTTGAAGAGAATATGTTCCTTTCTTCGCTGTCCTAATAAGGGAGAAGGCTAATTGTGCGTTACGCCATAGAGTCTACTAGAAATAGACCTGTAACGACTTGCACCTTTATACTGGAGTCCAATGGCTCTGACTTAGACATACCAGGTTATTATAATTAAAGTGTAGCTGCTCACAGCGTTTGTAATTATCGTATATCACCGGAGCTTTGTACATATTCTAGTGCGTTAATCCGGAATCAATTACGCTGGAAAAGAATTAGTTCCAATTTTGGCCACCAGGTGCTAATCTGGCGCTGTGAATGCAAGAAATACGTATAGAAATGTTTCTGTACGTCATGGATTAGAAACAAGATGTGGGCAGAAAAGGTGCCCCGCCCCCTTTACGCCAAAGTTTGTGTTCCAGAAAACATGGCGTGAGCTATCGATTGCGCGATGGTTCAGCCTCCTCCCCAAAACAAAGGCTGGAGGGGGGGAGGGCTTGCAAAAAAAATTACTTAATACTACATCTCCAACTTGGCTAAGGTACACCGGCAAGTCATTTCCACTGTCTTCTTTATGGAGACTGGAATGACTGGAGTGGGTAGCTCCAACACCTTTGTGTGGACCCACAATGCGGCGTCACTGTTTCCCAGGCACCTAACTCGCAGACACACCGACCCCAAAATTTCTCACAAAGACTATACCCCCGACCTGAATGTTCCCCAGACGTCAGACCTGGATGTGCTGCGTCACTTCCCTTTTACGGTCCCTCTGAATATTTTCCCTGGTTCTACACCAAGTTAACTCAGGACTAAAATCATTGGGCAACAAATCGCTTGTGGATGTGAGCTAAGGGGGCGGGCAAATATAGGAGATGCCGGGATAGCTTTGTGCGCCTCAAGACTGGTTGTATTAAAGGCTAGGTTCAGCCATAGTATACAAATATCCCACTTAGTTTGACCTTCTGAGTAGAAAACAATCAGAGACAACTTTGGGTTATGATTAACAAGCCCGTGGACAAAGTTGGGGTACAATCAGGTGTTGTGGTGACATGTTCAACCCCTAATTGTAAACGGAAGTTCTGAAATTCCCTAGAAGAGAAACGGGGCGCATTATCGCTGACAGTGACACACAGAGGACCAAATCAAGAGAAGATACTACGCAAATACCTAATACTTCTACTGGCAGTAATACCACTACTGAGGAGCAACCAGCTGAACCGAATGAAACCATTAACCACCACAAACACATAGCACTACCCACATTGGGTCTGCAGAAGAGGACCTATGTAATCAATAAAAAGACGCTCTATGGAGACCTTCGTGCAACTGAACTGAAGCAACCCCCTACCCCTGGTTGAATCCAGCTTAGCCATCTTGCATTCCCGACACTGATTAACCATTTTTCTAATATCACAATGCATGGTGGGCCAGGTTATGGACGCACGGATATTGTGAATGGTTTTATGTATCCCAGTCAACCCCAAAAGAGAATTATCATGATATTTGAAAACAGCCAGAACAAGCCTGAGAGGCAGAAAGATTTTAAACTCTTCATCACGACGTCCACGGCAGCAGAGAATGTCCTTCTGCAATTCGTACCCAGGACCTAGCTGATAGGCTCACAACTGCTTCCTAATGGAGCCCAACTTGGGGTCCTGCTCCGGTTGTTGCGCAAAGTCAGCAAACAAAACTGAAACCTCCGTAAGCACTGAATTAACAAGACCTTCTACCACAGTGGCATCGTTGGTAGAGGACCATTCCTCGTCTTCAAACATTTTGCTGAAGGCATCCGCCACAATGTTGTCGCATCCCCTAATGCGGTGCACGTTGAAGCACAAAGGAGAAATTCGAACAGCTCACCTCGCAATATCCCCAGTTCTACGTAGATAGGCTAGAACCAAACGTAAGGCCTAGTTGTACATCTCCAGAGTAAATTCTAGGGGTCTGAGGTAGTATTCAATAGCGTAAACAGGATAGCCATCACTTCCAACTTATATACGAGGGCGGTTCAGAAAGTAACCTCCGATTGGTCACAGTGCGGGTTGTGGGGGGAGTAGCGACGCCATCTGTGCGTTCTCGCACTCAACAGGTCAGTCGGCATCAAGCCGTGGTCGAGTGAATGTCGTACCTGCGCTAGTTTAGTTTTTGTGGCAGTTTGAAATGTGTGCTGCAATAGAAAACCCCGCCAAATGTGAAGTGCGTGCTGTCATAAGGTTTTTTACAGCCAAAGGATATTCTGCAGCAGCTATTCATCGTGAGCTTTGTGCCGTGTATGGACCAAGAGTTATGAGTGAAGGAGTTGTCCGTGAATGGGTACGTTTATTTAAAAGTGGACGAGAAAACGTTCATGATGAAGAGAGGAGTGGTAGACCATCATTGGTGACTGACGAACTCGTTCAGACAGTTGATGCAAAAGTTCGTGAAAATCGACGTTTCTGAATGTCGGAGTTGTCTACTGGTTTTCCACAGATTTCTAAGACTCTCTTGTACGAGATAGTGACAGCAAGATTGGGTTACCGTAAGTTCTGTGCGGTCACAGGCTGGCTCCAGGCACAATCGGGTGATTTTTATGCAGAAGGAATTTCAAAGCTTGTGAAGAGATACGATAAGTGCCTCAATCGCTATGGAGACTATGTAGAAAAATAGTGCAAAGATGTAGTTGTAAGATGTATATATTAAAATATTTTTATTTAACTTGGTGTATTTTTTTAAATCAACCGGAGATTACTTTCTGAACGGCCCTCGTAGAATTTCTTCTCAGCTGGGGACACGAACCTAGAGGCATAGAATAAGGGCCTCTACTCACTACCTTGCCCCTGCAGTAACGTCTGAGTTACAAGCGTCAGTTTGGACCACGAAGTATTGACTGAAATCAGGAATGGCCAAAACGTGGGCATTACTCAAAGTGATATTAAGCACGTTAGACGCAGCCTGCTGGGTGTCAGACCAGACAAACGGCTCGTCCTACTTTTGTATCGGGTTTAACGGAGTGGCTAGCTCACTACGAATTTTCATTTTCCAATGAAACAGGTTACCCCTTTCTCAATCTTAGGAGGGTGGAAACTGTAAACAGCTCGTGTCCTAGAATGATCAATCCTGACCCCCTCGGCCGACGCTAGATACCCAAGAAAAGTTAAATCACGATCAGCTACAGTGCCTTTAGATGGTTTCACGGTTAGCCTCACTTCGCAATTCACTGTTTAAAAGTACCCCAAAGTAGGCATACCTGTGTATATTGTCCGGCCACCGTCGATGCATCCCAGAAACCGAAGAGCAATTTGAGAACGTAGCTGTGGATCGCGAGGTTCCAGGTGCCGGACCGTTTGGGTCTTGTACGGGTAGCAGTAAAAAATTAAACGCAAAGCTTTTCGTACTGTTGACCATGGGAGGAACAGTTCTCTTTTAGGTTTTCGCCTAGTGATAAGATAGCCTTTTTCTCTTGAAATTGCACAAGTTTTGAGGGTTCGGTGAACTGTAACTTCAGTGTGTTTGATGTGACCAATTTGAGCTGTGCCAGGCAGGGCAGTTGTTGAATTTATTAGGAGAGTATCCCGAGGCTCCTCAGACAAATTGGCGAGTATGTTGAAGGAGGGGGTCTCACGAGCACTCGCACTACTCGGGCACACGCTGCACGGTCACCTAACGCAATAGCAACCCCGTCAGCAAATTGCACGGGGTTAGAACGTCTTCCTCTTCCAGGTGCCACACCAAGTTCACCAGTGTTTTCCAGTTTCATTATCATCTTGTTTAAACCACTTACAGAGATCGGGGCTCTCCTTAGATGTTTCAGTCGGCGATAGTCTCTCAATTCATCTTTGTAACTGCCACCGTTCACATAAAATTGTTTCCATAACAGCGCTCGATCCCTTTCCTCGATAGCCATCTCTACGATCACTCCATGACTTGTCTAATACCAGTGTATTGCAGATGATACAAGTATAGTAATAACATCCAAAAACCAAGAACTAAGTGATGTAATTGTAAATGATGTTTTTCACAAAATTATTAAGTGGTTCTCAGCAAACGGACTCTCTTTAAATTGTGATAAAACACAGTATATACAGTTCCGTACAGTAAATGGCGCAACTCCAGTAATAAATATAGACTTTGAACAGAAGTCTGTAGCTAAGGTAGAATTTTAAAAATTTTTAGGTGTGTCCATTGATGAGAGGTTAAACTGGAAGCAACACACTGATGGTCTGCTGAAACGTCTGAGTTCAGCTACATATGCTATTAGGGTTATTGCAAATTTTGGTGATAAGAATCTCAGTAAATTAGCTTACTATGCCTACTTTCATTCACTGCTTTCGTATGGCATCATATTCTGGGGTAATTCATCGTTGAGTAGAAATGTATTCATTGCTCAAAAACGTGTAATCAGAATAATTGCTGGAGCCCACCCACGGTCATCCTGCAGACATCTATTTAAGGATCTAGGGATCCTCACATTAACCTCACAGTATATATATTCACTTATGAAATTTGTTGTTAATAATCCAACCCAGTTCAAAAGTAATAGCAGTGTGCATAGCTATAACATCAGGAGAAAGGATTATCTTCACTATGCAGGGTTAAATCTGACTTTGACACTGAAAGGGGTGAATTATGCTGCCACAAAAGTCTTTGGTCACCAACCAAAGAGCATCAAAAGCCTGACAGATAGACAACTAACATTTAAAAATAAATTAAAAGAATTTCTAGATGACAACTTCTACTCATTGGCTGAATTTTTAGATATAAATGAAGGGAAAAAAACAACTTAAAGATTAGTGTCATGCAATATTTTGTGTGATGTAATATCTTGTACAGACATCTTTTATTAACCTGACACGTTCCACATCATTACGAAGTGTTGTATTCATGATCAATGGAACAAGTATTAATCTAATCTAATCCAATCTAATCCAGCGTGGATGTCTTACCGCCAGATTTCACCTGGTGGCCACATCGGGAATTAATTACTTTTCCAGCATTTCCATATCTACCATGTTTCGCTGCAATACGATAATTTTATCCTAGGCTGTACCTCCGTGAGAAGCTGCACTTTAATTATAAGCACCCAGTAATTAGCGTTCAAAAAAACTATTACTTATGAAGCCCATATTTAATGATTCCATAGCATATTTCGTTGATGATGTATATAGGTTCGCCTCATTACAGGAACAATATGGCAATAAAGGAAAATTTTTTCTACATTGTCTGTCAGAGAAACGTACAATATTAAGTTCTGGTCGTATTCGTTCCTCAGACAGCCAACGATGATATTTAATCAGTCAATTAATCAAAATAACCGAATGGCTGATTTCTGAGCAAGCATTTGTACTTGACATTAACAGTTTCCAGCATTGTATAAAGGAGTGTGTGGGATGGCTTGGTGTGGGTAGTGGTTCTCTAACGAAGATGGGTACAGGTACAGCAGAGGACACAGTTCGTGGATACAAGAGGCCCTTCATCAATATTCGTTTACTTTAATTTGATTCTGGTGCTGATAGTGTCGACGGCAAGCAGGGTGAATACGCCGTCAAGGCGTCTCTCGATACATCGACCCCTGACCCGACCTTGTAGATGATAGCGTGGACTGCTCGCCCCACTACAACTGCACTTAATAAGGGTTTTTTAATTAGAGTGGACCCCCTCCACGCCCTCACTATGATGGTGACTGACCCACAATTATCGATAAAGGGATGTAAGGAGAAAGGTTGGGCCTATGTACCTTCATGTGTCATTTCCAGTTCCTACCTTATTGACATAAATACCTCTGAAACAGATAGGCCTCTCACGATCACAATTTCAGTTAATTACAACAAAGATAGAGTAAGATACCAGGTCTCAATAATGGGACAATAAAAGCAGGCAGGTGTTGATTAAGAAGAGTTTCAGATAACCCAAATAACGATACAGGTCTTAATTGAGATGAAATGAAACAGACAGGCCTTCAATAATAACAGCTTCAGTTAAGCACAGTTACCAAATACCAACATGTAGTCCTGCAATAATAACAGATTCAGTTAATTAGATATATACGAAGCCCACGCCTACCACAGTAGTACAAGTTCATATGCCAACTAGCTCCGCAGATGACGAAGAGGATGATGAAATGTATGATGAGATAAAAGAAATTGTTCAGATAGTGAATGGAGACGAAAATTTTGTAGTCATGGGTGACTGGAACTCGACAGTAGGAAACGGAAGACAAGGAAACGTAGTAAGTGAATATGGAATGTGAGTAAGGAATGAAAGAGAAAGCCGACTGGTAGAATTTTGCACAGAGCATAACTTAATCATAGCTAACACTTGGCTCAAGAATCATAAAAGATGATTGTATACGTGGAAGAAGAATGGAGATACTGGAAGGTATCAGATAGATTATATAATGGTAAGACACAAGTTTAGGAACCCGGTTTTAGATTGTAATACATTTCCAGGGGCAGATGTGGACTCTGACCACAATCTATTGGTTATGAACTGTAGATTAAAACTGAAGGAACTGCAAAAAGGTGGGAATTTGACGAGATGGGACCTGGATAAACTGACTAAACCAGAGGTTGTACAGAGTTTCAGACAGATCATAAGGGAACAACTGACAGGAATTGGGGAAAGAGGTACAGTAGAAGAAGAATGTGTAGCTTTGAGAGTTGAAATAGTGAAGCCAGCAGAGGGTCAAGTAGGTAAAAAGACGAGGGCTAACAGAAATCCTTGGGTAACAGAAGAGGTACTGAATTAAATTGATGAAAGGAGAAAATACAAAAATGCAGTAAATGAAGCAGGCAAAAAGGAATACGAGCGTCTCAAAATGAGATCGACAAGAAGTGCAAATTGGCTAAGCAGGGATGGCTGGAGGACAAATGTAAGGATGTAGAGGCGTATATCACGAGGGGTAAGATAGATACTGCCTACAAGAAACTTACAGTGAGCTTTGGAGAAAAGAGAACCACT
Organism: Schistocerca nitens; assembly: GCF_023898315.1. Lineage (NCBI taxonomy): Eukaryota > Metazoa > Arthropoda > Insecta > Orthoptera > Acrididae > Schistocerca > Schistocerca nitens. The sequence goes on along the minus strand of NC_064620.1, from coordinate 33,889,384 downwards.
TGCATGAATAATAAGAGCTCAGATGGAAACCCAGTTCTAAGCAAAGAAGGGAAAGGAGAAAGGAGGAAATAATATATACACGGTCTATACAAGGGCAATGTTCTTGAGGACAATATTATAGAAATGGAAGAGAATGTAGATGAAGATGAAATAGGAGATACGATACTGCGTGAAAAGCTTGACAGAGCACCGAAAGACCTGAGTCAAAACAAGGCCCCGGGAGTAGGCAATATTCCATTAGAACTACTGACAGTCTTGGGAAAGCCAGGCGTAACAAAACTCTACCATCTAGTGAGTAAGATGTATGAGACAGCGAAATACCCTCAGACTTCAAGAAAAATATAGTAATTCCAATCCCAAAGAAAGCAGGTGTTGATACATGTGAAAATTACCGGACTATCAGTTTCATGAGTCACACCTGCAAAACACTAACGCCAATTCTTTACAGACGAATGGAGAAACTGGTAGAAGCCAGCCTCGGGGAAGATCAGTTTGGATTCCGTAGAAATGTTGGAACACGTGAGGCAATACTGACCTTACGACTCACCTTAGAAGAAAGATTAAGGAAAGGCAAACCTACGTTTCTAGCATTTGTAGACTTAGAGAAAGCTTTTGACAGTGTTAACTGGAATACTCTCTTTCAAATTCTAAAGGTGACAGAGGTAAAATATAGGGAACGAAGGGCTATTTGGTATTTGTACAGAAACCAGATGACAGTTATAAGAGTCGACGGGCGGGAAGCAGTGGTTGGGAAGGGAGTGAGACAGGGTTGTAGCCGCTCCCCGATGTGATTCAATCTGTATATTGAGCAAGCAGTAAAGGAAACAAAAGAAAAATTGAGAGTAGGAATGACATTGTAATTCTGTCAGTGACAGCAAAGGACCTGTAAGTACAGCTGAACGGAATGGACAGTGTCTTGAAAGGACGATATAAGATGAACATCAACAAAAGCAAAACGAGGGTAATGGAATGTAGTCGAATTAAGTCGGGCGATGCTGCGGGAATTAGATTAGGAAATGAGACGCTTAAAGTGGTAAATGAGTTTTGCTATTTGGGGAGCAAAATGACTGATGATGGTCGAAGTAGAGAGGATATAAAATGTAGACTGGTAACGGCAAGGATAGCGTTTCTGAAGAACAGAAATTTGTTAACCTCGAGTATATATTTAAGTGTCAGGAAGTCGTTTGTGAATGTGTTTGTACGGAATGTAGCCACGTATGGAAGTGAGACGTGGACGATAAATAGTTTAGACAAGAAAATAATAGAAGCTTTGGAAATGTGGTGCTACAGAAGAAGAATACTGAAGATTAGATGGGTAGATCACATAACTAATGAGGAGATATTGAATAGAATTCGAGAGAATAGAAATTTGTGGCACAACTTGACTAGAAGAAGGGATCGGTTGGTAGGGCATATTCTGAGGCATCAAGGGATCACCAATTTAGTATTGGAGGGCAGCGTGGAGGATCAGAATCGTAGAGTGAGACCAAGAGATGAATACACTTAACAGATTCAGGTGGCTGTAGGTTGCAGTAGGTACTGGGAGATGAAGAGGTTTGCACAGGATTGAGTATCATGGAGAGCTGCATCAAACCAGTCTCTGGACTGAAGACCACAACAACAACAACAACAATCAATTAAATTACCATATACCAATAGGCGGCCTTCTTTAATAACAGCTTCAGTTACGTAAGACTTCCTAATAGAAAACAGGTAGGCCTTCATTAATAGCTGCTTCAGTTAAGTAACCAAGAGTTTGAATTGCCTCCTCGCAAGGGGTACATCAGAAGGGTTATCCGAAAGGAGGGGAAGATTACATCGAAATAGGACGCTCAAGAAAGGTTACAATGAGAGGGCAGGTCTTCTAAGGCCCTTTTCGATGGGTACAGACCGTCTAAAGAAATATTAAAACAGCAAGGTATATTACGTGAAAGCAACAATAAATAGCCAAACGGTATACGATCATCACCGCAAGATACCGTTTCTACAACGATGGCGAAACACCCGAAAGAAAACTTGGCTGCTAAACCCAATTATATAGCCTCAGCAACTGCAAAATTTGAGACGCAGGCACCTCCTTTGCAAATATTATTAACAGAGCGAGAACTTCTTCAGTGCCAAAAGGTATCTCGAAAGCGGCACCCGGCCGTATTACAACACAGAGGAACTTATCTTCTGGTCTCGAAGACGTTTGGTAGGTAGGTCGGCTAAAACCCAACCGTGTAGATACTGAGTGACGAGGGGGTGGGGGAGAGAGGGGCTCCGGCCACAGCATAGAAGAAACACGTCATCGCTCCAGCTCAGGCACACAGTTTAAGACACCCTGTTATGAAACAACCGGAGCTAGTATCGAATCAGGAAAAGAAAACAATAGCCACAATACAAGAAACCAATTGGTGGTGAAATAGGTCAGCTAAGAAATCGCAATGATCGCAGCAGATCTATAGGTATCAATAAGAAAACAACAAGTAAGACCTCAAAATCCAGAACTTAACTGAAGTTCGCGAATCGAAGCTAAAGCTTGCCGGTTTCAAACTAGGGTCTTGAATTCAGCACAGTGAAATTGGCTTCAACTCTCTCATCGGTGTGCCATGTCCCGGAGCTGGATGGTAGGCTACGTACGAAGACGGCACTCGGAGTCAACCCCGGATTCAAATCGGCCCACAGATATGCGCAGCACTCACTGGACTCCGTGCCAAAGACGCTTGCACAAACTCTTGTCTTACTCGCTAGGCGGACCTATCACACCATCCTCATCGCTCAGTTACCACTCCCCAACTGACCGTCACAAAGCGCCCAGTCCCCACCAACAACCTTGAGCAAAGCCCTTAGCGGTCTCAAAGCAGACGAACATCACACGACAGATCGAGCTAATGGCGCCTTCAAAGCAATAGGCGACGCCAGCAACCACGTCACAAGTCAGTGATCATTATAAGAAATTCTTCTGTCACGTCCGCACTGGTTAGGCATTCGAATCGAGGTTATTGCAGGCTGTGGGATTGTGATGTTGTTTGTACATCTGGGTAACACTCTGAAGTAGTACGTGGCCATTGGGAGATAATAATCAACAGAATTCATCGTGATTTGCCGTGACCAGGAGATCAACTAAGGATTACCTGGTCGCCTGTACTTTGCTAGTTCATTTAGCGTTACCCAGGGTGCACGTGTAGTATTCTACTACGGACGCGAACTAGCTTTACAAGATCCGCTTTGATGGCGGCATTCTTCCATATAATAGAACACCAAAGTATCTGGGCGTGACACTCGATAGAACATTGAGCTATAAACAACACCTTGTAAACACTGCTGAAAACGAGAAACAACATTGTCCAAAACCTTTGTGGCACTAGTTGGGGGTCCACTGCCTCCGTTCTGCGTAGCTCTGCACTAGGACTTGTCTATTCTGCAGCAGAGTACTGTTCCCCAATATGGTTAAATAGTGCTCAAATCGAGAAGGTGGATGCAGTCTCGAACCAAACGATGAGGATTATCTCTGGAACGATCAGGTCAACTCCTGTCCAATGGCTGCCTGTATTGAGCCATATCCCGCCGCCACATTTGCGCAGAGAACATGCACTTGTCAGGGAGTGTCGAAAAATCCAAAATAGCCCAGACCTTCCTATCCACACCCTGAGTAATGGAATGGAGCAAAAGAGATTGAAATCCAGACACCCCCCTCTCGCAAGTGCCAAAGATCTGGTAAAGAACGCTTTTATTCTTGAGGACCGCTGGAGAGAAGAATGGGAGGAAAAGACACCGCCTCAGGTTAACACCTTATTGGGAACATCTAACAGACCTCAGGGCTTTGATTTGCCCCGCAAAATCTGGTCTACCCTTAACAGGATCAGGACGAGCCACGGCCGTTGTGCGGACTCCTTGTACAAATGGAGCATAGTGCCATCACCACAGTGCGACTGCGGCGCTGACAGGCAGACAATTCACCATATCGTGGAAGAATGCCCTCTGAGGGCCTACCCTGGGCCAACAAGGGACTTCATGGATGCGACTAACAGTGCAATCGATTATATTTCTAACCTAGATGTTTGTTTGTAATATTGTAACTGTTTTGTGTGTTATGTACTTTTAGATTTTTCATACGTGATTTGTACTTGCCATACGCTAAATAAATAAATCAACAGAAGCGTACGATGAAATAACGGGTATAGGTCAGAGAGAAAAAGGGCAATGGCAAGCGCTGTGGGAAAAGCCTCCTGCGACAGTCTGGACAGGGCAATAGTTGACTTGGTTGCAACCAGTGACAGATCGTGCAAGCGTACGTTACGTTAGCAGCGGGTATTACCTAGCCCAATATCACTATCATGGCCATCTGTTCTTCATAATGAGGTCAGTTCGAATCTGTACTGGACTGCCTTGCGCTGCTGTGCGGAAGGCCGGTCCATCCTCCTTTAGTTGCGTGCAGCACGATTCTTGTGTTGCAGGGGCGGATGGTGGGTAGTCGCTTCTTCGCGGGCCCGTTGAAACTCTGCGGCCAGTGCGGCGAGTGCACGTTGATTCCACACACAGCTGCTCTTCGCTCAACGTGGCTCCTCCAAGTTCGCTGCTTCATTTGTCGCCACTGGCCTTCTGAGTGCATTCCAGTAGATGGTGACACCTATCAGGTAGTTCCATTTGACGGCTCGTTTACCCCCCGGTGCTCTACAGTGGCGGGGTTACTCCCAGTGGCCTCACGCATTTTGGGGTACCGAAGGAGTGACCGTCCGTTGGGTGGCTCCTTCCCTCCTCCCCCCCCCCCCCCCCACCTCAACCGACTCCACCGTGCGCTCCGTGATTGAGGCGGTGGCAGGGGTAGGCGCCACTTGTTTCTCTGCTGTTGGACCGCTTCCGCGTGCCCCGTGTAATTGGCGCGGTTGGCGTTGAGCCTCCGTCTCCGCGACCAGAGGCGCCGTGAAGGCAGTCCGTTCTGAAGGCCGCAGTCGCCTCCTCGGGAGCAGCAGCAGCGCACGTCGGTGGCTGACAGCAACCGCCGCTCCTCCGCTGGTGTCCCGTCAGCCCCCCACTCCCCCCTCCACCCTCCACACACACACACACACACACACACACACACACACACATACGTACCTGGCTCTGATGGGATATTCCAGCCAATCGCAGTCGTCAGAAGCGGCAGCCATGTGATCGCCTCTCGGATGTAGTCACGACGTCTGACTGCGCCTACCCTTTAGACGGCGTTTCTTCTCGGTCGTGCTCGGCTGTGGCTCGAGAAGGCCGGGCAACCACACCAGGGGGCGGTATGTGGCCCAGTGCAGCGGGCACAAGTCGGCACGTCTTCCTTTCTCCTGTCGTAGCTGCGACTATTATGATCTCCAGAGTACTTGAGGCACCTTTGAGCGTGGCTGCCAAATTTAGCCACTTGGCCCTCACACTGCCACCTGCAACACTGCAGCTTAGGGTCCACTGTGACGGGCAAATTGACGTGGTGTCACGTGTTTGAAAATTATCTTAGTTTTTTGTAGGTAGATGCCTTTATGATGGTCTATCCCCCCCCCCCCATGAACCATGGACCATGCCATTGGTAAGGAGACTTGTGTGCCTCAACGATACAGATAGCTGTACCGTAGGTGCCACCACAATGGAGGGGTATCTGTTGAGAGGCCAGACAAACGTGTGGTTCCTGAAGAGGGGCAGCAGCCTTTCCCGTAGTTGCAGGGCAACTGTCTGGATGTTTGACTGATATGGCCTTGTAACACTAACCAAAACGGCTTTGCTGTGCTGGTACTGAGAACGACTGAAAGCCGTAATTTTTCCCGAGGGCATGCAGCTTTACTGTATGGTTAAATGATGATGGCGTCCTCTTGGGTAAAATATTCCGGAGGTAAAATAGTCCCCCATTCGGATCTCCGGGTGGGGAATACTCAGGAAGATGACGTTATCAGGAGAAGGAAAACTGGCGTTCTACAGTCGGAGCGTGGATTGTCAGATCCCATAATCGGACAGGGAGGTTAGAAAATTTAAAAAGGGAATTGGACAGGTTAAAGTTAGATATAGTGGGAATTAGTGAAGTAAGGTGGCAGGAGGAACAAGACTTTTGGTCATATGAATACAGGGTTATAAATACAAAATGTAGCAGTAGGTTTAATAATGAATAAAAAAAATAGGAATGCGGGTAAGCTACTACAAACAGCAAACGCATTATTGTGGCCACGATAGATGCGAAGCCCACGCCTACCACAGTAGTACAAGTTTAGATGCCAACTAGCTCCGCAGATGATGAAGAGATTGATGAAATATGTGATAAGATAAAAGAAATTGTTCACATAGTGAAGGGAGACGAAAATTTAGTAGTCATGAGTGACTGGAATTCGACAGTAGGAAAAGGAAGAGAAGGAAACTTAGTAGGTGATTATGGATGGAGGGGGTAAAAAATGAAAGAGGAAGCTGCCTCGTAGAATTTTGCACAGAGCATAACTTAATCATAGCTAACACTTGGTTCAAGAATCATAAAACAGGGTAGTTTACATGGAAGAAGCCTGAAGATACTGACAGCCTGTTGGCTCTGAGCACTATGGGACTTAACATCTGAGGTCATCAGTCCCCTAGACCTTAGAACTACTTAAACCTAACTAACCTAAGGACATCACACACATCTATGCCCGAGGCATGATTCGAACCTGCGACCGTAGCATACTGAAAGGATTCAGATAGGTTATATAATGGTAAGACAGAGGTTTTAAATTGTAAGACATTTCCAGGGGCAGATGTGGACTCTGATCACAATCTATTGGTTATGAACTATAGATTAAAACTAAAGAAATAGCAAAAAGGTGGGAATTTCAGGAGGTGGGATCTGGATAAACTGACAGAACCAGAGGCTGTAGATAGTTTCAGGGAGAGCATTAGGGAACGATTGACAAGAATGGGGGAAAGAAATACAGTGGAAGAAGAATGGGTAGCTTCGAGAGATGAAATAGTGAAGGCAGCAGAGGATCACGTAGGTAAAAAGACGAGGGCAAACAGAAATCCTTGGGTAACACAAGAGATACTGAATTTAATTGATGGAAGGATATGATACAAAAATACAGTAAATGAATCAGGCAAAAAGGAATACAAACGTCTCAAAAATGACATCGACAGGAAGTGCAAAATGCCTAAGCAGGGATGGCTAGAGGACAAATGTAAGGGTGTAGAGGCGTATATCACGAGGGGTAACATAGATACTGCCTGAAGGAAATTTAAAGAGACCTTTGGAGAAAAGAGAACCACTTGCATGAACATCAAGAGCTCTGATGGAAACCCAGTTCTAAGCAAAGAAATGAGAGGAGAATGGTGGAAGGAGTATATAGTGGGTCCATACAAGGGAGATGTTTTGAGGCCAATATTATGCAAATGGAAGAGGATGTAGATGAAGATGAAATGGGAGATATGATACTGAGTGAAGAGTTTGACAGAGCATTGAAAGACCTAAGTCGGAACAAGGCCCAGGGAGAAGACAACATTCCATCAGAACTGCTGATAGCCTTGGGAGAGCCAGCCCTGACAAAACTCTACCATCTGGTGAGCAAGATGCATGAGACAGGCGAAATACCATCAGACTTCAAGAAGAATACAATAATTCCAATCCCAAAGATAGCAGGGGTTGACATGTGAAGATTACCGAACTATCAGTTTAATAAGCCACGACAGCAAAATACTAACACGAATTCTTTACAGACGAATGGAAAAACTGTTACAAACTGACCCCAGGGAAGATCAGTTTGGATTCTGTAGAAATGTTGGAGCACGTGAGGCATTACTGACCCCACGATTTATCTTAGAAAATAGATCAAGGAAAGGCAAACCTACGTTTCTAGCATTTATAGACTTCGAGAAAGCTTTTAACAATGTTGACTGGAATACTCTATTTCAAATTCTGAAGGTGACAGGGGTAAAATACAGGGAGCGAAAGGCTATTTATAATCTGTACAGTAACCAGATGGCAGTTATAAGAGTCGAGGGGCATGAAAGGGAAGCAGTGGTTAGGAAGGGAGTGAGACAGGGTTGTAGCCTATCACCGAAGTTATTTAATCTGTATATTGAGCAAGCAGTAAAGGAAACAAAAGAAAAATTCTGAGTAGGAATTAAAATCCATGGAAAAGAAATAAAAACTTTGAGGTTCGCCGATGACATTGTAATTCTGTCAAAGACAGCAAAGGACCTGGAAGAGCAACTGAACGGAATGGAAGGTGTCTTGAAACGAGGATATAAGATGAACATCAACAAAAGCAAAACGAGGATAATGGAATGTAGCCGAATTAAATCGGGTGATGCTGAGGCTATTAGATTAGGAAATAAGACGCTTAAAGTAGTAAATGAGTTTTGCTATTTGAGGAGCAAAATAACTGATGATGGTAGAAGTAGAGAGGATATATAATGTAGACTGGCGTTTCTGTGTTTCTGAAGAAGAGAAATTTGTTAACATCGAGTATTGATTTAAGTGTCAGGATGTCTTTTCTGAAGGTATTTTGTAGTGTTACCTTTTTATTATCTTCTCCTCATTAGCTATTGAAACAACATCGCTTTGTAATGTAATTTTAATTTTCACGAAAAGGCACATTCAACACATCGCGGAAAAATACACGTCTTCCTCATCAACCAAGAGAGAGAGAGAGACATCCATTAGTTCAAAAAAAACTACGCAAAAGTAAAAAAAAAAACAACAAAATTATTTATAAAATCGGTCGGTGGCGCAGCGCTCTTCTGCGTGCGCGATCGTAAATTATAACTTTGCGGAAGTCAAAGTACCATTACAATGCCTCCTCTACTGACATGCTCCGCAAGCGAGCGTGGCAGTATAGAAAATTTACATAGATACATATATATATATGAGAAAATAAGAAATTTACATATTACAAAAAATATTTCTGAGCACAATGCTATTTGCATATCAGTCTTTGTATACAGTCTTTTTGGTGTGTATCTTCTTTAGGAGTCATAACATTAACGTCTCTGAATTGCAGCGTATTATCGTTGCTTAGCACAGCGTTTGAATTCAGTTCACATGATTCGTGTTTACAATGGAATTAATTCGAACAATAAATGTTTCTATTATATTGCTCCAATGTCTTTAAACGTAGTATCGGATTCTGAGTGTGTGTGTACTGCCTGGATCTCTTACGTGTGACTTGAAGAAAATCCAAAGTTTGTTCAATGTGTCAACACGAAATTGTGATCTCCAGTAGTCGAATTTCGGTGGCGTCTACCGGGGTATAAATGGTCAATGAGGGCACAGGAAACACCTCACTGCCTACGACAGGTGATGAGCTTGTCTTTTACACCAACCTGAAGACCTGCCGGCTTCCACAACACCATACACTTTAAAGCATATTGACACTACGTAAATATTTCTTGACCAGTGTTCCATCATGTTGGTTTCTTCTTTGCATTTTCAGTTCCATTTATATGAATCATGTGCTACATGCACAAGTCCTTTGCAGCTCATTAACATCTCTTTAAAATACATTTCTTGATATAGTAAGTACATAAATACACAAATATTTACAATTAATCATTACATTAGGTACATTGTTGTCATATAGTACATATACAGAATTAAATGAAAAATATAGTCAATTTTTTACGTTACATTCAATATCATTGTGCTGACATGTGAATTACATTACATTCAGATTGAAATATACAATTTATTTGTTAGCTCATTTTTTTTCCCGTTACACTTGCAACATTTGAAGATAATTGTGGCAACTCGCTAGAATATTCAACTTAAAATTCATCTTGCCTCCTGGAATAAAATTTACACATATTTCAAGCTTCAAGACAGCCCTCTTTAGGAGGATAGGTTCATGGGATGGTTGCTGACTACTTCATAAATACTAGTAAAGTCATCCCCTACAATGGACTACACAAAATAAAATATGATAAATAAAATACATGTTAACTTAATATAACGTAAAAGTTCCTATACCTAATACTGTTTCTAAGTGTCGTGTCCCCACTATTGCTGTTTCTAAGAGTGGTACCCCTCTATTACCGTTTCTAAGAGTGGTGCCCCTCTAAATATCTTAGGATCCTAGAAGTATGTACATCAGTGTGGTAAGTGTATATATATATATATATATATATATATATATATATATATATATATATATATATATATAGTTCAAGTCAATCATGTTCCTATAAAGTTTGTGTAGTTCATTTCCTTCCTTTCATGAGTATCAAGCAATATAAATAAATGTTTTACTTAATAAATAAATAAATCTTCTTATATAATTGCTGCTGCGTTCCATGCTGTATATCCATTCTGTATTTACCTTGTGGTACCTGTAAAATTCTATTCGTAAATAAATATTTGTCTATGTCTCTCCATACTGTCAGATAATCACGAATTATATAATGTCCAATATTTCATCAACATGTATAAATTTTTCTAAGGGAGGGATGAGAGTATGAGCCGCAACAGAGGACTGACGTTTTGTTTTCTCCTTATTCTCCTTTCTATTTAATGGTGCATTAGTTCAGTTCAGTAGACGAGCTTTAATTATGTTATTAGATGACTGCTAAATATGTTCTCTTAAATAATTCTTCCAATCTGAAGTGTCAAGCCTACATAACTCCAAAAATTTCATTACAAGTTCCCATTAGATTAGTGTTAAAGTGTTATAGATTTAAATATTCTGGTATATTTCCAACAGTGGCTGCTGTAAATAATTCTTTCCACATAAATCTATACTTTCACCTTTAGTTATAAGAATAAATAAGACACCACATAAGTTATTATCTCAGGCATACCAATCTTTCAATAAATAATATTCTTTCCACTACTTTCATTCTGTATTCCATGAGTACAAGTGATACTGCGTTCAAATCTAGTTTCTCTCCTCTCAACATATTCTCAATTACTCATAACATTCTCACCTATCCATTATTCATTCTTCACAAAATAACGTATACTTATTCCTCAGCATTATATATATATATATTTTCCTCTTATTCATCACCACTTACTTTTTACTTCAACAATAATAATAATAATAATAATACCCTTTTCTCATCTTATTTTCCATTTACCTCTCTCCGTATTACGATTTATCCTCTTATTAAACTAAAATTATATTCACTCATCTCATTCAGTCACTCACATCACTCATATCAACATTACTATTATCACATGCCTCCTAAAGAAAATAATTCTGTTCAGTTCTCTGCCTCCTCTAATGTGTATATGCCTCCTCTAATGTGTATATGCCTCAATAGCAACTCCTCTTACAACCAAATATCTTATTAGCTATTGGATGGTTCACATTGCTTTCTAGACTTACCTGCATTCATTAGATTGTGTCTGTATAACTTAAATGTAGGCTCATCATAACTGTATATCATATTAATTATCTTCTTCTCATTAGCTAACATTTTACTGTATGTATTTTTTCAAATGTCTGTGTGGATGTAGACCTCTGGGTTTATGTGTTAATGGATATTCTAATGAATAACAGCCAGGGTGTGGAATATTTGCAATTCGGTATGGTCCAGAGTATAAGATCTGCCATTTCCTGTTTAAATGTTTCAGTTTTGTGGGTTTAGGATGTGTTCTTAGTAAAACTAACTCATCAACTTGAAATGTTTGTGCTTTCCTGACACCTCTGTCATATTTCTGCTTTCTTTCCTTAGCTTTGTCACATTATGTTGTGTAAGCTTGTCTTACCTTTTCTTCTAAACTAACATGATTTATTGTTGCTGTAAATTTAGGTAGAGGGTCTGTCCATTCATTTCTTTCTGTTTTATCCATAATTAATTCAGTTGGTGTGTATCCAGTAGAAATGTGAGTTAAATTGTTCATTATTTGTTCAAATGGTGCTAGGTATTTTACCCATTTTGTGTGCTTCTCTGGTGTGTGTGTTCTCATAAACTGTCCAAATTCTCGAAATGTTCTTTCTACTGGGTTTCCTGCTGCGTGAAATCTTGAAATTAAAATATGTTTAACATTCTGTTCTTCAATAAATGTCTTCCATTTTAAACTGGTAAAATATGCTGCATTATCCGTGATCATAACTTCAGGTTTTCCTATTCTTACAAAATAATCTGTTAATAGACGTCTGGTAATAGCAGTGGTAGAAACTGAACGTAAAGCATATAATTTTAAATACTTTGTGAAAACATCTAACACAGCAAGGATGTATTTCATTCCTCCACGTGCTTGTGGATAGGGTCCTGCAATATCTAAAGAAATTAGCTGTAATGGCCTCTTAGGTATGATTGGGTGCAATTCATTCATGCTTGTGCGATTAGAATAGTTGGCTTTCTGACGTATGATGCATTTCCTAATATTACTCAATACTCTTCGCCTTAAATTTGGAAAATAGCAATATTGTATAATCTTATCTGTACATTTGGTCACACCATAGTGTCCCCAAGTTCTGTGTGTAAATAAAATAAAATCATCAACATGAGCTTCAGGTAAGCAAACACACCAATGCTGTGATTCAGGGTTTCGTCGGTGAAATAAAACTTCTTTGTGTAACGTGTAATATTTTTCAAGATGTGGGTCTGTTCCTGCACGTAATTTATTCTTTATCTGGATCCACCTGGGATCATTGTCCTGCAATATGGCTAACTTCCTGCACATGTTTTGTAGTAAGGTGCAAATGTACCGTCATACATGAGTAAAATTTTAAAATCTGATGTTTGTTCTGTCACATCTGAAAATTGTTGTAGGCCTTGTGGCAAACGAGATAGAACATCGGCTATAATGTTGGATTCTCCTTTTATATATATAATATCAAAATCATATTCTTGTAGTGATGCACACCAGCGTGCAAGACGTGGATGTAATAGCTTGCATGATAGCAGGAAAGAAAGAGCTTGATGATCAGTATAAAGCTTAGTACGTTTTCCCCATAGAAAGTAGCGAAACTTGCGAAACGACCATACTATGGCAAGTGTTTCGCGCTCGGTCACTGAATATGACTTTTCGCATTCAGTGAGCGTGCGGCTAGCAAAACTTATAGGTTTGATGACTGTTTGTTCATCTTCTACATGAATTTGGAATAAAAATGCTCCGAGCCCATAGGAACTTGCATCTGTTACTAGGCAAAAGTCTGACGTCATGTCAGGATGACATAACAACGGTGCATTAACTAAGGCATTCTTAATCGCTTCAAAATCTGTCTGACAGAACTCTGTCCATTTCCAAATATTATTTCTTTTGAGTAAAGATAGAAGATGTGGACTGTTAAGAAGGTGGTAGGGTACAAATTTCCTGAAGAATGAAGATAGACCAAGAAAGGCTTTGAGTTGTTTACGATTCTGTGGGGATGGAAAATTCTTTATTGCATCAATTTTTCTTGAGTCTGGATAAATGCCTTCAGTTGATATGATGTGACCAAGGAATTTGATTTCTCTCCTCCCTAATTTCGTCTTTGATAAATTGATAGTGACACCTGCGTCAGAAAATTTAGTCAGAAGTTGCTTCAAAAGATTTACATGTTCTTCCCAAGTAGTGGTGGCAATGACAATGTCGTCAACATAAACTGTGATTTGCGATAACAATTGTGGTCCAAGAACAGCATCTAAGGCTTGAATAAATACTCCAGCACTCACTCGTAGACCAAAGGGTAGAACACAAAATTGATAACTACGTCCCTCACATAGAAATGCAGTGTATTTACGACTGTTTTTATGGAGGTTCACCCGCCAAAATGATGAGCGGAGGTCGATATTGGTTAAATACTGTACAATATGAAATTTTAAAAGTTGTTCTTCCAAATTAATAGGTCGTGTGTTGATTGGGATTTTAACTTTGTTAATTTCTCGTGCGTCCAGCACTAACCTTACACTACCATCCTCTTTATTAACTGCTAGTATCGGACTGCAATATGGTGAATGTGACCTTTCAATGATACCCCAAGCTCGCATTTTTTCAATCTCTTTCAAAACTGCGGGTTTCTTTGACCAAGGAATATTATAATAGGTTCTACAGTATGTTTTGTGTGGTTTAACATCCATCTCATAAGTATAGCCTCTAATAATTCCAGGTTTCTCCACAAATACCTCAGCAAATTGCTGAAAAACTTCAAGTAATTCATGTGGTGTCACCGCTAGACACCACACTTGCTAGGTGGTAACTTAAATCGGCCGCGGTCCTGTAGTACATGTCGGACCCGCGTGTCGCCACTATGTAATCGCAAACCTAGCGCCACCACATGGCAGGTCACAAGACACGGACATGACCTCGCCCCAGTTGTACGGACGACATAGCTTGCGACTAGACCTACCAAGTATTCCTCTCATTTGCCGAGAGACAGATTAAATAGCCTTCAGCTAGTCCATCGCTACTACCTAGCAAGGCGCCATGTGTATCATTGCTAATTGCTTACTACTATGCAAGAGATGTATTTCAACAAGAACAAGACTACATTAAAGTTAAGTATATTAAAATCTCTCTTCTTTTCTTTATAGTTTTCATCCAGTCTCCTGTTTCAGAATTTACGCCCGTCTGCGTTAGTTTCGCGTGCACCTAGCCACTCATTGTGTCGAGACCTTAGGGAATCGACACAACAATTCAAGTTGTTGTTCCTTCGTCAGATATTCAGATTCTGTGCGTTTCTCATATAAATCATTAGGTTTAATTCCCTGAGATACGGCTTCATTAAAAGTTAAATCACATATGTTTATTGCTGGTGGATACACAAAATGTAACTGTTCAAATTTACCTTGTTTACTGTTTAAGTTTTTACCCTGTGTTAACTCTATTGTCAGTTGTTGTTGGTTTACGGTTAAATGACATTTCCCTTTTCCTAAATCTATGATTGCTTGATATTCATTCAAAAAGTCAATTCCTAATATGCAATGCGTAACTAATTTGTCTACTACCAGAAAACTGTAATTGAGTGGTATATTTGAAAATGTGAAGTTAATTAGCACTTGAAATTTCACATTCTTTGATTTGTTACCGGTGGCACTTATAATGTGACAATTCTGTACTGGCAATGTTTGTATGTTCATTATTTGTTTGAGTTCATTATATAAGGACATTGAAATGACACTTGCTGCTGCTCCTGTATCTAACATTACTTCCATTTCATAACTACCAATCATAACTCGTGTTATAGCCTGAATAATCTTCTTTGTTTTACTGGTACTATTAAAATCTACATCCTGTTATAATTATTTTTCTATTTTCTTACTGTCATCATATCTGAGAAAACAAATCGTCGGTTCCGTTGCGCTCTGCTCCCTATTGACCGTAACTCGAGCGCTTAGCTCGGTCGTCGTTCGTTTTCCGGCAAATTCGGTTGTTGCTGCGGGTTGGGTTCATTGCCCAACTCAGTAATATTTACATTTATGTCGCGTGTCACCCAAGTATCAGCTGTTTGGTTGTTGACATTACCCCGCGTCGCATTGGGAGTTCCGTTAGGTACAAATTGAGGGTTGCTGTATTGCATGTGTTGTGGCGGTTGTCCATTGTGATTTCCACATACATTATTTTGCCCATGACTGTAAATGGTATTGTCATTACTGTTATTCCTGCAATACATGTTTGGATGTTGTTGGATGTTCTTTCTCTGAAAATATCCTGGATGGTACCTGTTATCCTCTCTTCTTTGATCTCTATAATTTCGGTTCCTTCTTCTGTTGTTATTTTGAATATAACTGTTATTGTTCTGATTGTAATTACTGTTCGGATAACCATTATAGTAATAATTACTGTTTCCTTGCCACTGCTGCGAGTTGTTTCTCCTAATATTGAATGGATTTGTCCCAGTGTAGTGTGAATTGTTTCTTTGAGTGTTTTGTTGTGGTGTCGGAGGCGGATTCCAATAGCCTCTGTCATTTCTGTTGTGCGTACGTGAATTGCTTGGATGGATCGGATAAAATTGATTGAAATTCCTGATCTCATCTCTGTAAACAACATCTATCTCATCAACATAACTGAAAAAATTCTTTATGTTGTCCTCGGACACTCCTATTAATTTATCACGGTAAGGAAATGGTAAGTGGGTTTTAAGTGTTCTAATTACATCTGGTAAATCTGCTGGTTTTGTCCAATATAATGTTTTGTCTAGGTAGCGTTCAAAGTATTGTCGTATAGACTCTTTCTTCGGGTTGTAAATTTCTGGATTGTATACTTCTCGTTTTAAACTTTGCTGTTCTGTGATCGACCAGAATTCCTCAAGAAATGCTTCTTCAAATGTTAAACATCGTCTTTTAATTGCTGCTCCCCACTTAGCTGCTCTTCCACGTAACAAATTTGTAACATATCGAATTTTATCGGCTTCTAACCAATGTCTCGGGAAAATACCATCAAAAGAGCGGATGAAAACAATCGGATGCACTTTGTCTTTCTCATCACATGAAAATGTCTGAAAGTATCCATGTTGTATTAATGTTTCATCAGCTACTCCCGATGGTATTATGGGTCCTGTATTTTGTGTCAAACTGTGCATAGTATGTGGTGATGTCTGATAGTAATTTTGATCTTGTGGTAGCATTGAAAATGGTTCATTGGGATTTGTACCACTCATTGGTAATTCTATTTTCGGCTGTGTTCTGGGTCTAGCATTATTATGATTCTCATTTATGTTTTGGTTGTCTGTTATGGGTTTTGGTATCACTGACGAACTTGGTATTACATTCTCTTTAAGTTTACGTACCTCTTTCTGAATATTATCTGTTTCTCCCTTTACTTGTTCCTTTGTCTTATCTAAAATGATCTGTGTCATTGTCTCCAACTTCTCATCAAAATAATCATCACATAATTTGCATTCATGTACAAGTTTTTCTGCTAGAGTTGTGTCATTCTTTAAAGATGCTACATCTGCTCTGTCTTCAAGCTTTTCTAACTTTTCCTGTGAGGATTTCTGCTCCAATGTTACATCATTTAATCTGTCTGAAAGGTCTGTAATCGTCAGGTCTAAGTGTTCTTGGTTTGTTTTTACGGAATTGTGTGACTGCCGTCATTCGTCAACTTGGGTGCTGGTTTTCTGTTGTTCAAAAACTACTGTTAACAATTTCTCATTACATCGTTGTAAGTCAGTTTTTGTCTCGTCACTGAATTCCACAAATACCTTTTCTTGTCTCGTAACCTTGCCTGATAAGTCAGTAAATTTCCTTCCAAGACTACTGGTGGTTTCTGTCAAGTCGGCAATTTGTCTCGATTGTTTTTCAAAATTTTGTTTTATGTCCCGTGTCAGTTCATCGAATTTAGTGTCAAATTTCCCAATGTTACGTTTTAAATTGTCATTTTTCTCGTCTAAAGGGTCAAATCTTTTGTCAAATTTTTTGTTTTGGTCACCAAGTAACTTCAGAATCTGGTTGAGCATGTCAGAGTCCTGTGTCTTAGTTTCGTCATTTTTTCGTGTCTGATTAATGTCTGGTTCTGAAGTTGACGTTGTCAATGTCACGTTTTGTCGCGTAGTACTCACTCTCCATTCGCCTGTATATCTGTTTAAATATAGGGGTTGTTGTCTTAATCGATCCGGTAAAATTATGTCTTGAACATCCTCCCTATTAAGTTCAATATTCATTTGACTGTCGGACATGTTTTGCAATGTGTCACTTTCACTAAGCTCGTCCGCGGAAACAATTTCTACGCGTCTAGCGTCCATCTTGCGATTTTCATAATTAATTGCAAATAAAATTTTCCAATGGTAAAAAAAATTTAAACATGATATGTTGAAATCTGAAATTTCTCTTATGGAAATGGATATTTCTATATGATTTCTAATTAGAAATTGAATTATTAAATTGGCAATGAAATTTCCCTCTCACAAATAAATGACTGTGAATATGCTCTTCACTTATCATTTGCAATAATAGTAGTAAATCAATTTTAACTACAATTTGAAAAAATAATTTCGAAATAAATGGATCGGAATAAAGGAAGTACAGATGGCTGCTTGAAACTGGAAAAAATGTAAATTTCTGTACTCACCATTTTTTTTCAGTCTTATGTTGCAAATGTAGCGTCAAATATGCAGTTTTCAATCCAAAATTTTTCTTTCGCGTCCGTGCAAATTATTTTATGGACCGTTATCCTTTTCCATTTTTTTTGCCAAATTAATTTCCTCAGCATGAAAATGAAAATTAACACAAATTAATAACAGGGAAAACAATATTGTTGTAAATTTCATGCACGTAACATTACAATTGAAATGAATGAGACTTAGTCCAAATTCATTTTCTGATGCTATTAAGTGGTTGAAATTAGATAAAATGTCCAAAATTTATAATAACTGCACTTGTATCAAATCCAAACAGCACTTGTATCAAATCCAAACTGCACTTGTATCAAATCCAAACTGCACTTGTATCAAATCCAAACTGCACTTGTATCAAATCCGAAGATTGCAAGTCCTGTCACCAGGACGCCAATTGTAGTGTTACCTTTTTATTATCTTCTCCTCATTAGCTATTGAAACAACATCGCTTTGTAATGTAATTTTAATTTTCACCAAAAGGCACATTCAACACATCGCGGAAAAATACACGTCTTTCTCATCAAGACAAGAGAGAGAGAGACATCCATTAGTTCTAAAAAAACTACGCAAAAGTAAAAAAAAAGAACAAAATTATTTATAAAATCGGTCGGTGGCGCAGCGCTCTTCTGCGTGCGCGATCGTAAATTATAACTTTGCGGAAGTCAAAGTACCATTACAAATTGTATGGAGTGTAGCCATGTATGGAAGTGAAACGTGGACGATAAATAGTTTAGACAAAAAGAGAATAGAAGCTTTCGAAATGTGGTGCTACAGAAGAATGCTGAAGATTAGATGGGTAGATCACATAACTTATGAGGACGTATTGAATAGAATTGGGGAGAAGAGGAGTTTGTGGCACAACCTGACAAGAAGAAGGGACCGGTTGGTAGGACATATTCTGAGGCATCAAGGGATCATCAATTTAGTATTGGAGGGCAGCGTGGAGGGTAAAAATCGTAGAGGGAGACCAAGAGATGAATACACCAAACAGATTCAGAAGGATGTAGGTTGTAGTAGGTACCTGGAGATGAAGAAGCTTGCACATGATAGAGTAGCAAGGAGAGCTGCATCAAACCAGTCTCTGGACTGAAGACCACAACTACAAAAACATGATTGTCCACAAATAAATTCAAGAATTGTTTGGAAATTCGTTTATTAAATATTGCATGGGTTCTAAGCCTAGCACTTCCGATTGTGGCGTAAATTACAGGACAATTCCTAGCCACGTTTACTTTAATAATCATGAATTGAGTCTTGCATCTAATTATTGGGATTGCGCGGGGTAAATTCTGTTACAAGCAATGACTCAGAAAATAATAATCTTGTGACGATTATCGTCCGTAACTGCGTCTAGATAAAGTATCTATTTTCGCACAACAAAATCAACTGTGCCACCCTAAATGACTACCATTTTAAATGTTTCTCACTATAATCGACCAACAGTGCGTAGTCTCACACCTTTCCTATACAATATGACTTGAAATTACGTGTTTGATTGTTCGTAGCCAGGCCAGCTGGAAAATCGGTCGTTTATTGAACACCATATTGTTTCGATGTAAGTAAAATCTGCTCCCGGTAAGCAGGCTCCTGCGAATTAGAAATATTATACCACCTGCGATAGCAGTTGCGCGACTGTAAAGAAAAGTATTAAAATTCAGACTAGCCGCATATCGGCTGCTATGTATTAGCTACTGCGATGCTACAATGTTCCGACTGCCCAGTCTGTTACAATTGATTTAAATGCTTCGTTATTCGACACAGGGTGATTACAACCACGAAATGAAAGCGTTAAATAACAGTTCAAGTTGAAAGTCTATTTCACTTTTAATAACTCATGATAGAATCGTGCAGACCTGGAAGACGCAGAGCGGTCGTACAACAACAACGGTAAGAGAAAGCGTACGACAGTGTCAAACGGTGTAAGATGTTCGAAATTCTGAGAAAAATAGGAGTAAGCGATAGAGAAAGTCGACTAATATACGGTATGTATAAGAATCAACCAGGGAGAGTAAGAGTGGATGAATAAGAACGATCTGCTAGTATGGAAAGGGCTGCAAGACAGGGATGGAGCCTCTCGCCCCTGCCGTTTAATCTACAGGGTTATTACAAATGATTGAAGCGATTTCACAGCTCTACAATAACTTTATTATTTGAGATATTTTCACAATGCTTTGCACACACATACAAAAACTCAAAAAGTTTTTTTAGGCATTCACAAATGTTCGATATGTGCCCCTTTAGTGATTCGGCAGACATCAAGCCGATAATCAAGTTCCTCCCACACTCGGCGCAGCATGTCCCCATCAATGAGTTCGAAAGCACCGTTGATCCGAGCTCGCAGTTCTGGCACGTTTCTTGGTAGAGGAGGTTTAAACGCTGAATCTTTCAAATAACCCCACACAAAGAAATCACATGGGGTTAAGTCGGGAGAGCGTGGAGGCCATGACATGAATTGCTGATCATGATCTCCACCACGACCGATCCATCGGTTTTCCAATCTCCTGTTTAAGAAATGCCGAACAACATGATGGAAGTGCGGTGGAGCACCATCCTGTTGAAGGATGAAGTCTGCACTGTCGGTCTCCAGTTGTGGCATGAGCCAATTTTCCAGCATGTCCGCGGGCTACGCGTGAAATTTGCACGCACGCATTCAACCGTTTCTTCGCTCACTGCAGGCCGACCTGTTGATTTCCCCTTACAGAGGCATCCAGAAGCTTTAAACTGCGCATACCATCGCCGAATGGAGTTAGCAGTTGGTGGATCTTTGTTGAACTTCGTCCTGAAGTGTCGTTGCACTGTTATGACTGACTGATGTTAGTACATTTCAAGCACAACATACGCTTTCTCGGCTCCTGTCGCCATTTTGTCTCACTGCGCTCTCGAGCGGTCTGGTGGCAGAAACCTGAAGTGCGGCTTCAGCCGAACAAAACTTTATGAGTTTTTCTACGTATCTGTAGTGTGTCGTGACCATATGTCAATGAATGGAGCTACAGTGAATTTATGAAATCGCTTCAATCATTTGTAATAGCCCTGTATATCTCAAAGAGGCAATGATGGAAATAAAAGTAACGTTCAAGGGTCGGATTCAAATCCATCGTGAAAAGATATCAGTGATACGTATCACTGATGTTATTTCTGTCCTCACTGAATGTGAAGAACATGTACATGGAATGAACAGTCTAATGAGAATGTGGTCTGAGAGTAAACCACAAAAAGATCAAAGTAATAACAAGCAGCAAAAATGAGAGAAGCGAGAAACTTAGCATCGAAACTGGTGATCACGCAGTGAAGACATTCTGGTACCTAGGCAGCAAAATAACCCATGACGGATGAAGCAAGAAGGACAAAAGAAACTTCCTTGTCGATTAAAACTGAGTGCCGGGCCGAGACTCGAACTCGCGACCTTTGTCTTTTGCGGGCAAGTGCTCTACCATCAGAGCTACCCAAGCGCGACGCACAACCCGTCCTTACAGCTTCAGTTCTGCCAGTACCTCGTTTCCTACCCTCCAAACTTCACAGAAGCTGTAGGCCTGCTTATGTGGGTGGTAACGTGCTTGCCTCCCACACACTGGCCAGGGTTCGGTTCCCAGCCGGGTTGAAGATTTTCTCCGCTCGTGGACTGGGTGTTGTATTGTCCTCTTCCTCATTTCATCATCATCATCGGCCGCAAGTCTCTCAATGTGGCTTCGACTCAAATAAGACCCGCACTTTGTGGCCGAACCCGAATGCCATACGATCATTTCATTTCATTTCACAGAAGCTCTTCTGTGAACCTTGCACAACTAGCAGTCCTGGAAGAAAGGGTATTGCGGAGACATGGCTTAACCGCAGCCTGGGGAATGTTTCCAGAATGAGATTTTCACTCTGCAGCGAAGCGTGCGCTGATGTGGAATTTCCTGGCACACAGTTTTAATCTGCCAGGAAGTTTCATATCAGCGCACACTCCGCTGCAGAGTGAACATCTCATTCAGGACAAAAGAAAGCAGACTACTACAGGCAAAGAGGTCATTCTTCGTCAAGAGAAGTCCACTGGTATCAAATATAGTCCTTAATTTGGGGAAGAAATTACTAACAAAGTACGTTCGGAGTAGAGAATTGTATGATGGTGACTCAGGGGCAATTGGAAAACCGGAGCAGAAGCGAATCGAAGAGTTTCAGATCCGGTGCTACAGAAGAATGTTGATAATCAGGCGGAGTGATAAGGTGAGGAATGAGGAGGTCCCCGACAGAATTAACGAGGTGAGAAACATATGGAAAACGCTGAGGAAAGGAGGGATAGGATGATAGGTCACGTATAACACTTCAGGGAGAAGCATCTGTGGTACTAGAGGGAGCCGTAGGGAGTAAAAAGTGTGCAGAAAGACAAGGATTCGAGTACAGCCAGCAAACAATTGAAGACTTAAGGCGCAAATGCTATTTTGAGATGAATGGAAGAGGTTGGAACCGGAGAGGAATTTGTGAGGTAACACAACTAAGACGTTCTGGCTCGCATGCGGTGCCTCTTCATCGAAATGTCTTGGCTCAAACTTGTCTAGTGATAGAACTGCACGTGTCGCATTACACGCCCTAAATTAGACACTTGTGATTTTTTGGTTAAATTGTCTGGCTGATGGCAAGTTTGCTAAATACACTGTTAACACAGTATATAATAACAGTAATAATTATATCGGGAAGTAAATTAACGACCCAAAAATGATGTAAAATTGTCTTGTCCATTATAATTATCCGGGCTGTTATGCCGTGGTCGGTTGATGAATTCTGAGGTGATTCCCAACGTTTCGTCTCCGACTGCGGGAGACATCTTCAAGGGGGTCCGTAGCTCGATGGAAGGTCCAACACACACACTGGCTCGCTACTGACTGCCGCTAAATTCCGTGTCCGCGCGCCCCCGCGCCGCGGCGTGACGTCACGTGTTTTGAAAACGTCAGTGCAATTGGCCGCTGTCCGTCGCCGTCGATCGCCGTTGCCATCACCCAGTCAGTAGTGGACGAGTGGTACACATCTTCTTTAACACCGGCATCCATATACCGTTTAATTTGACGCCCTCCTCCTTTCGGTTGAAATTATTTGGGTGTTTAGCGATTTCGATTGCCTCCCTGTAGAGCCTTTCGTAGTATCCGCTCGTGGCCGCTAGTACTTGCGTCTCCTCGAAACGAATATTGTGGTTCCCTGGCTGGAAAGCATGCTCCGCAACAGCTGATCGTTCCGTTTCTCCTCTTCTACAATTTCCCTTGTGCTCTTCCAAACGTTTAGAAACAGTTCTTTTGGTGGTACCCACATAAACATCACCACAGCTGCATGGGATCCTATACACTCAAGATTTTTCCAACGGTTTGCGAGCGTCCTTGGCAGACCTAAGGTATTGCTGTATCTTCCTGGTGGGCTTGTAAATTACGGTAATATTCCGCTTAAATTGTCTGGCAGATTGCAATTTTGCGAAACACGCAGTTAACATAGCATATAACAACAGTAATAATAATATCGGGAACTAAATTAACGATCCATAAATGATGTAGGCCACACAGTTGCCATTTGGTTAGAATAATGTTTATTAATAAAGAAAACTAATAGCGAAAGTGATTCTATTTAGGTTACTGTTACACTCGAGCGCATATCCATTTGACACAGTTCGATCATTCACAATCTCATCGCGAAATACAAGTTATCTACGCGAAAAGTTAGAGTTCACACCAGGTGCGCGGCTGCTCACCGCTCAGAGACTAAGTTCCGCGATACCACACAACACGAAATTTTCAAAGTTGTTTCACTTGCTAGCTGCCTAAAGCCCGACCGTTCGCTTTCGTGTCTGCATCCGCACTGTCCGCTTTGGTGTCTCGACTAGAACTGCTCTCTGCCCGTCTCCGACCATGTTTCCCGCGCACCGAACATCTTCGCTCAACTGACTATTGCAGTTCCCTTTCCTAAAGCCGTCCATCAGATTGGCTACAGATTATGCTACATTATTTTACATTTTAACTTATTTACATATCAAAGCTTGACCACTTTCAAGTTTGAAATAAAACAACGATAATATCCATTACATGTTGTTGTTGTAGCCTTCAGTTCTGAGACTGGTTTGATGCAGCTCTCCATGCTACTCTATCCTGTGCAAGCTTCTTCATCTCCCAGTACCTACTGCAACCTACATCCTTCTGAATCTTTTTAGTGTATTCATCTCTTGGTCTCCCTCTACGATTTTTACCATCCACGCTGCCCTCTAATACTAAATTGGTGATCCCTTGATGCCTCAGAATATGCCCTACCAACCGATCCCTTCTTCTAGTCAAGTTGTGCCATAAGTTTCTCTTCTCTCCAATTGCATTCAATACCTCCTCATTAGTTATGTGATCTACCCATCTAATATTCAGCATTACTCTGTAACACCACATTTCTAAAGCTTCTATTCTCTTCTCATCCATTGCATAATAAACGTTAAATTCCTTGACATAAAACCAATACAATTTCCTTCCTATCTTTGAACGTCACGGCCAGTAGCCTTGCACCAACGTGGTTTCTGATAAATAAATAAAGAACAAAAGTAGCTGTTATGCACTACAACAAATATTGTATTACCTAATGATTCAATAAGGTGTCATGCTGCCATCGTTCAATGTGTTTTGTGTGGAGGAAGTGATATTCTGACGCTTAACTGAAATTACTTATAATTTAAATTTACTATATCTTTTAAACAAATAAAGTTACAGAGGTGATATTGACAACGTTTGCGTTTCTATATGAAAAGTCGATTGTTGAAACCGATCGAAGAGTTCAGATTTTAGCATTCAGGTCTTTGTTACAAAATTTGTTAATGTCACTTGAACATTGAATCATAAACTACAGGGTGATTCAAAAAGAATACCACAAATTTAAAAATGTGTATTTAATGAAAGAAACATAATATAACCTTCTGTTATACATCATTACAAAGAGTATTTAAAAAGGTTTTTTTTCACTCAAAAACAAGTTCAGAGATGTTCAATATTGCCCCCTCCAGACATTCGAGCAATATCAACCCGATACTCCAACTCGTTCCACACTCTCTGTAGCATATCAGGCATAACAGTTTGGATGACTGCTGTTATTTCTCGTTTCAAATCATCAATGGTGGCTGGGAGAGGTGGCCGAAATACCATATCCTTAACATACCCCCATAAGAAAAAATCGCAGGGGGTAAGATCAGGGCTTCTTGGAGGCCAGTGATGAAGTGCTCTGTCACGGGCTGCCTGGCGGCCGATCCATCTCCTCGGGTAGTTGACGTTCAGGTAGTTACGGACAGATAAGTGCCAATGTGGTGGCGCTCCATCCTGCTGAAATATGAATTTGCAGCTCTCTGCTAGCTCTGCGAGTCGATTTTCCTGGGCTGCGAACAAATGCTTGCTGGATGCGTGCTACATTTTCATCACTCGTTCTCGGCCGTCCAGAACTTTTCCTTTTGCACAAACACCCATTCTCTGTAAACTGTTTATACCAACGTTTAATACACCACCTATCAGGAGGTTTAACACCATACTTCGTTCGAAATGCACGCTGAACAATTGTCATCGATTCACTTCTGCCGTACTCAATAACACAAAAAGCTTTCTGTTGAGCGGTCGCCATCTTAGCATCAACTGACGCTGACGCCTAGTCAACAGCGCCTCAAGCGAACAAATGTACAACTAAATGAAACTTTATAGCTCCCTTAATTCGCCGACAGATAGTGCTTAGCTCTGCCTTTTGTCGTTGCAGAGTTTTAAATTCCTAAAGTTGTGGTATTCTTTTTGAATCACCCTGTATTATAGATATGGTCAATATTCAAGTTTTATTGGCATCACCATGAAAATTTCTGGAGGGTGGCAGATTAAAATTACTGTGGCTTGATTCCTTGCATTACTACAGCATTAAATAGTTTTCATAAATGTTTCCCTTTATGACCGATCGAAGGTCCGCCAAATTTAACACTGCTAAGTCTCCTCGGCCACAAATGGACTCTGCTGGGATTCCCTATGACGTAGGTTCTCGTCTGTCTCACTCGCACACTGGAGCGCCTAGGCCTCGATAGACAATAGACGCCTGTGAATTTCCCCATCTCGTGGTGAGTCTGCGCCCTTTGTGGCACACGGTCCTCGACGACAGGGTTAGTTCCACAATTTCTGTAGGCTGACTCTTTCGGCCATATATTTAAATAAGAGCGCAATGCTCGTTAACTCACAAATTCGAGATGGATCGCATCAAACAAGCCAGAAGACTGATGAGACACACACACAGAAAAGGCAAAGGACACCATACCTGAAGGCATGTTTCTCAGCAACAGGGGAAGCGTGCTCAAAAATTTCAGAAATGCTGTACAAATGAATAAAAAGTTATCTAAGGCGTGCAGATAATGCAGTTACTAATGAGAAAGTTCATCTCATGAAAAAAAACTAATGTAGCGACAGCCTTAGTGGAGATACTGACAATTTAGTATAAACACAGAGAAATACGAGGTGCGGCTAGAAAAAAACCGGAGTGATGCTGGAAAAAACATTTATTTACAATTATTTACAATTTCATGTTATCTCCTTCAATGTACTCTCCTCCGCGGTCTCTACACCGCTCCATACGAATTTTCCACTGTTCATAGCAATGCTGCAGATCATTTTCGGTAAGTCCATACATTACTTCCGTCGCTTTTTCTTTTACTGCTTCAACAGTCTCAAATCTAGTTCCTTTCAAAGCTGACTTGGCTTTAGGGAAAAGAAAAAAGTCACAGGGGGCCAAATCAGGTGAGTAGGGTGGATGATCTAAGATGGGAATGTTGTGTTTTGCCAAAAACGTCTTCACTGACAACGCACTGTGAGCTGGGGCAATGTCTTGGTGAAGGATCCATGACTTTTTTCTCCACAAATCGTTCCGTTTTCTCCGTACTCGCTCACGTAGGGTAGCCAGGACGCTAATGTAGTAATGCTGATTCACTGTTTGTCCCTCTGGTACCCAATCAATGTGCACAATCCCTTTGATGTCAAAAAAAAAACAATGATCATTGCCTTGAATTTCGATTTTGACATTCGTGCTTTTTTTTGTCGTGGAGAACCAGGAGTTTTCCAATGCATCGATTGGCGTTTAGTTTCGGGATCGTAAGTAAAAAACCACGATTCATCGCAAGTAATAACATTTTGTAAGAAGGTGGAATCACTTTCAATGTTTTCCAGGATGTCAGAACAAATCATTCTTCGGCGTTCCTTCTGTTCAATTGTGAGACACTTTGGAACCATTTTTGAACATACTTTGTTCATGTTGAAACTTTCATGAAGAATCTGCCTAACACTTTCCTTGTCAACTCCTGTTAACTCAGACACTGCTCTGATTGTTAAACGGCGATCTTGTCGAACAAGTTTACCGATTTTTTCAATGTTTGCATCAGTTTTTGCTGACAATGGTCTGCCAGTGCGAGTGTCATCACTGGTGTCTTCGCGGCCATCTTTAAATCGTTTAAACCGCTCAAACACTTGTGTTCGCGATAAACAATCATCGCCGTACACTTGTTGTAACATTACAAACGTTTCACTTGCAGATTTTCCTAATTTGAAACAAAATTTGATGTTAACACGCTGTTCTTTCTGTACACTCAACATTTTCCGACGCACAGACAAAACGTCAACTACTTAAAACAGACGCCACGGGCAGACTGAGTGCAGGAGGCAGATGAAACTCGAGCAGTAGGCGGAGCAAGAGTCACGTGACAGGCCACGCGACTTTCAGCCTTATTGCATTCGTTTTATTGTTTCACCAGTACTAGTCCGGTTTTTTTCTAGCCACACCTCGTATGCAGCTGTCCACATCAGGAAATATAAAAGTGTGGCAGACCTATAATAGAGCTGTAAAGAGATAAAATGTAAATATTTCATACAAATATTTTGGAGGATCTGTTAGAGAAATGATGAACAATCACGCAAATTCTTTTGCCTGTAACGCAAATCGCAGGCTACTTTTCATTGAGAGGATACTGGAAAACCGCAGTTTGTCTGCAAAATGCGTTGCATGCGACATGCTTGTACGGTTCATACTTTAATACAGCTCACGTGCAAGGGCCCAAATCAGGCTCGATCAACAGGAGGTACCGAACATAGAGAAAAAAGGATGGTGTGAGCGATCACTGGCTAGCTTGAACGCCGGGAGTGTGTGACACAGATGTTGAACCATCATAACTGGCACACACGAGCAAAATGAATCCATTCATCTAGCGAGAACCTACTCAGAAAATCCATGAACCGTCTCTCAGGGCAGAAATTGTAAATATGTGCTGCACTCTGCATCCGTATACTGGGGATGCTATGTTATGGAAATAATGGCCCGAATTGAGGTGTACAAACAGTAGTTATTCCTAAATTCCAGCTGATGATAGAGCGGCAAAAGAACCTTACAATGGTAGAATAAAATGTATCCCGTTCCATGCATTTATAAGTGATTCACGCAGCACAGATGTATATATAATAAGAAAATGGAACAGTGCGTGATATTTAGTAGGTAACTGTGCACTTTTTGACATTACGTGCAGCGGAATAAGAGAGGAAGATTAGGGCTTAACGTCCCGTCGACGCTGAGGTCATCAGAGACGGTGCCCAGCCCGAACTCTTTTATTAAGGATGGGGAAGAAAATCAACTGTGCTCTTTAAATGAACCATCCTTACATTTGCCTGGAATCATTCAGGGAAGTTTCAGAAAACCTAAAGCTCTATAGCCGAAGGCTGACTCGAACCTCGGCCTCCCGAACGGGAGTCTTGTGTGACAACCACTGCGGCACATCGCTCAGGCTAGTAGTGGACTAACGAACGAGCAGTGGTCTGGTACACTGTCCAGACTGTGATTTATAGGCAGTTTTCCGCGTTCTAAAAACGTTTTCATACGTTTTACTGACAGGTTGCCCCAAAATACAAAACGATGTGTCACATTCCACTGAGATTGTCCTACTTTCTCTTTCTCTCTTCTCAACATGTCCGACATGTAACAAAATCGGTGATGAATGGTCGTAAAACATCTTTCGGACCGGCAGATGAAAGCGTTATTTATTTATTTATTTATTTGAGAAATTTAATTAAACATGGACGATAAATACTTTGACAAGAAGAGAATAGAAGCTTTCGAAATGTGGTGCTACAGAAGAATGCTGATGATTAGATAGGTAGATCACATAACTGATGAGGACGTATTGAATAGAAATGGGGAAAACAGGAGTTTGTGGCACAACTTGATTAGAAGGAGGGATCGGTCGGTAGGACATATTCTGAGGCATCAAGGGACCACCAATTCAATATTGGAGGGCAGCATAGAAGGTAAAAATCGTAGAGGGAGGCCAAGAGCAGAATACACTAAGCAGATTCAGAAGGATGTAGGTTGCAGTAGGTACTTGGAGATGAAGAAGGTTGCACAGGATAGAGTAGCATGGAGAGCTGCATCAAACCAGTCTCAGGACTGACGACCACGACAACAACAACAATTTCCATC
Organism: Schistocerca nitens; assembly: GCF_023898315.1. Lineage (NCBI taxonomy): Eukaryota > Metazoa > Arthropoda > Insecta > Orthoptera > Acrididae > Schistocerca > Schistocerca nitens. The sequence goes on along the minus strand of NC_064620.1, from coordinate 33,859,988 downwards.
AGTATAAAGTTAACAAACAAATATTGGTACTAGGCAATTAACTAACAGACCTGACGAAATACTCGTAGACTAAAAACTCTGGAGGCCAAATGAAACAAACCAACGAGCACATATTACAAAACACGTAAACCGATTTTACAGGTATCTGACTGTTTCTATTTTAGTTCTGAACACTTACTTTCCATCTTCTTGTGGTAAAACAACGAAAATCAATATTGACCGTAAAATGTTTAGAGATTCTCTTAACATACGTCTGTACAACGTCGTATACTTATCATTAATGTCACAAACAAATGACATCTTTTGTTTCATTAACACATTTTCCATTACTACTGGCACTCAGCGCTCTCACACTGACTGCATCGTCCTCTTGTTACGTACGAGCATAATGTATTAATGTGGTTGTTTGCAATGGTGCAACATGTACACTGAGCAATATTTGCCATCCATGGGTTACGTACGAGCATAATGTATTAATGTGGTTGTTTGCGATGGTGGAACATGTACACTGAGCAATATTTGCCATCCAGGGGTTACGTACGAGATAATGTATTAATGTGGTTGTTTGCGATGGTGGAACATGTACACTGAGCAATATTTGCCATCCAGGGGTTACGTACGAGCATAATATATTAATGTGGAAGTTTGCTATGGTGGAACATGTACACTGAGCAATATTTGCCATCCAAGGGTTACGTACGAGGATAATGTATTAATGTGGCTGTTTGCGATGGTGGAACATGTACACAGAGCAATATTTGCCATCCAGGGGTTACGTACGTGCATAATGTATTAATGTGGTTGTTTGCGATGGTGGAACATGTACACTGAGCAATTTTTGCGATCCAGGGCTAACGTACGAGCATAATGTATTAAAGTGGTTGGTTGCCATAGTGGAACATGTACACTGAGCAATATTTGCCATCCAGGGGTTACGTACGAGCATAATGCATTAATGTGGTTGTTTGCAATGGTGGAACATGTACACTGAGCAATATTTGCCATCCAGGGGTTACGTACGAGCATAAGGTATTAATGTGGTTGTTTACGATTGTGGAACATGTACACTGAGCAATATTTGCCATCCAGGGGTTACAACGAGCATAATGTATTAATGTGGATGTTTGCGATGGTGGAACATGTACACTGAGCAATATTTGCCATCCAGGGGTTACGTACGAGCATAAGGTATTAATGTGGTTGTTTGCGATGGTTGAACATGTACACTGAGCAATATTTGCCATCCAGGGGTTACGTACGAGCATAATGTATTAATGTGGTTGTTTGCGATGGTGGAACATGTACACAGAGCAATATTTGCCATCCAGGGGTTACGTACGAGCATAATGCATTAATGTGGTTGTTTGCAATGGTGGAACATGTACACTGAGCAATATTTGCCATCCAGGGGTTACGTACGAGCATAAGGTATTAATGTGGTTGTTTGCGATGGTGGAACATGTACACTGAGCAATATTTGCCATCCAGGGGTTACATACGAGCATAATGTATTAATGTGGATGTTTGCGATGGTGGAACATGTACACTGAGCAATATTTGCCATCCATGGGTTACGTACGAGCATAATGTATTAATGTGGATGTTTGTGATGGTGGAATATGTACACAGAGCAATATTTGCCATCCAGGGGTTACGTACGAGCATAATGTATTAATGTGGATGTTTGCGATGGTGGAACATGTACCCTGAGCAATATTTCCCATCCATGGGTTACGTACGAGCATAATGTATTAATGTGGTTGTTTGCGATGGTGTGAACATGTACACTCAGCAATATTTGCCATCCAGGGTTTACGTACGAGCATAATGGATTAATGTGGATGTTTGCGATGGTGGAACATGTACACTGAGCAATATTTGCCATCCAGGGGTTACGTACGAGCATAATGTATTAATGTGGTTGTTTGCGATGGTGGAACATGCACACTGAGCAATATTTGCCATTCAGGGGTTACGTACGAGCATAATGTATTAATTAGAATGTTTGCGATGGTGGAACATGTACACTGAGCAATATTTGCCATCCAGGTGTTACGTACGAGCATAATGTATTAATGTGGATGTTTGCGATGGCGGAACATGTACACTGAGCAATATTTGCCATCCAAGGGTTACGTACGAGCATAATGCATGAATGTGGTTGTTTGCGATGGTGGAACATGTACACTGAGCAATATTTGCCATCCAGGGGTTACGTACGAGCATAATGTATTAATGTGGTTGTTTGCGATGGTGGAACATGTACACTGAGCAATATTTGCCATCCAGGGGTTACGAACAAGCATAATGTGTTAAAGTGGATGTTTGCGATGGTGGAACATGTACACAGAGCAATATTTGCCATCCAGGGGTTACGTACGAGCATAATGTATTAATGTGGATGTTTGCGATGGTGGAACATGTACACTGAGCAATATTTGCCATCCAGGGCTTACGTACGAGCATAATGTATTAATGTGGTTGGTTGCAATAGTGGAACATGTACACTGAGCAATATTTGCCATCCAGGGGTTACGTACGAGCATAATGTATTAATGTGGTTGTTTGCGATGGTGGAACACGTACACAGAGCAATATTTGCCATCCAGGGGTTACGCACGATCATAATGTATTAACGTGGTAGTTTGCGATGGTGGAACGTGTACACTGAGCAATATTTGCCATCCAGGGCTTACGTACGAGCCTAATGTATTAATGTGGTTGGTTGCGATAGTGGAATATGTACACTGAGCAATATTTGCCATCCAGGGGTTACGTACGAGCATAATGTATTAATGTGGATGTTTGCGATGGTGGAACATGTACACTGAGCAATATTTGCCATCCAGGGGTTACGTACGAGCATACTGCATTAATGTGGTTGTTTGCGATGGTGGAACATGTACACTGAGCAATATTTGCCATCCAGGGGTTACGTACGAGCATAATGTATTAATGTGGTTGTTTGCGATGGTGGAACATGTACACTGAGCAATATTTGCCATCCAGGGTTACGTACGAGCATAAGGTATTAATGTGGTTGTTTACGATGGTGGAACATGTACACTGAGCAATATTTGCCATCCAGGGGTTACGTACGAGCATAATGTGTTAATGTGGATGTTTGCGATGGTGGAACATGTACACAGAGCAATATTTGCCATCCAGGGGTTGCGTACGAGCATAATGTATTAATGTGGATGTTTGCGATGGTGGAACATGTACACTGAGCAATATTTGCCATCCAGGGGTTACGTACGTGCATAATGTTTTATTGTGGTTGTTTGCGATGGTGGAACATGTACACTGAGCAATATTTCCCATCCAGGGGTTACGTAAGAGCATAATGTGTTAAAGTGGATGTTTGCGATGGTGGAACATGTACACAGAGCAATATTTGCCATCCAGGGGTTACGTACGAGCATAATGTATTAATGTGGATGTTTGCGATGGTGGAACATGTACACTGAGCAATATTTGCCATCCAGGGCTTACGTACGAGCATAATGTATTAATGTGGTTGGTTGCGATAGTGGAACATGTACACTAAGCAATATTTGCCATCCAGGTGTTACGTACGAGCATAATGTATTAATGTGGTTGTTTGCGATGGTGGAACACGTACACAGAGCAATATTTGCCATCCAGGGGTTACGCACGAGCATAATGTATTAATGTGGATGTTTGCGATGGTGGAACATGTACTCAGAGCAATATTTGCCATCCAGGGGTTAAGTACGAGCATAATGTATTAATGTGGTTGTTTGCGATGGTGGAACATGTACACTGAGCAATATTTGCCATCCAGGGCTTACGTACGAGCATAATGTATTAATGTGGTTGTTTGCGATGGTGCAACATGTACACTGAGCAATATTTGCCATCCAGGGGTTACGTACGAGCATAATGTATTAATGTGGTTGTTTGCGATGGTGGAACATGTACACTGAGCAATATTTGCCATCCAGGGGTTACGTACGAGCATAATGTATTAATGTGGTTGTTTGCGATGGTGGAACATGTACACTGAGCAATATTTGCCATCCAGGGCTTACGTACGAGCATAATGTATTAATGTGGATGTTTGCAATGGTGGAACATGTACACAGAGCAATATTTGCCATCCAGGGGTTACGTACGAGCATAATGTATTAATGTGGTTGTTTGCGATGGTGGAACATGTACACTGAGCAATATTTGCCATCCAGGGATTACGTACGAGCATAATGTATTAATGTGGATGTTTGCGATGGTGGAACATGTACACTGAGCAATATTTGCCATCCAGGGGTTACGTTCGAGCATAATGTGTTAAAGTGGATGTTTGCGATGGTGGAACATGTACACAGAGCAATATTTGCCATCCAGGGGTTACGTACGAGCATAATGTATTAATGTGGATGTTTGCGATGGTGGAACATGTACACTGAGCAATATTTGCCATCCAGGGGTTACGTACGAGCATAATGTATTAATGTGGTTGTTTGCGATGGTCGAACATGTACACTGAGCAATATTTGCCATCCAGGGCTTACGTACGAGCATAATGTCTTAATGTGGTTGGTTGCGATAGTGAAACATGTACACTGAGCAATATTTGCCATCCAGGGGTTACGTACGAGCATAATGTATTAATGTGGTTGTTTGCGATGGTGGAACATGTACACAGAGCAATATTTGCCATCCAGGGGTAACGTGCGAGCATAATGTATTAGTGTGGTTGGTTGCGATAGTGGAACATGTACACTGAGCAATATTTGCCGTCCAGGGGTTACGTGCGAGCATAATGTATTAATGTGGATGTTTGCGATGGTGGAACATGTACACTGAGCAATATTTGCCATCCAGGGGTTACGTACGAGCATAATGTATTAATGTGGTGTTTGCGATGGTGGAACATGTACACTGAGCAATATTTGCCATCCAGGGTTTACGTACAAGCATAATGTATTAATGTGGATGTTTGCGATGGTGGAACACGTACACTGAGCAATATTTGCCATCCAGGGGTTACGTACGAGCATAATGTATTAATGTGGTTGGTTGCGATAGTGGAACATGTACACTGAGCAATATTTGCCATCCAGGGGTTACGTACGAGCATAATGTATTAATGTGGTTGTTTGCGATGGTGGAACATGTACACAGAGCAATATTTGCCATCCAGGGGTAACGTGCGAGCATAATGTATTAGTGTGGTTGGTTGCGATAGTGGAACATGTACACTGAGCAATATTTGCCGTCCAGGGGTTACGTGCGAGCATAATGTATTAATGTGGATGTTTGCGATGGTGGAACATGTACACTGAGCAATATTTGCCATCCAGGGGTCACGTACGAGCATAATGCATTAATGTGGTTGTTTGCGATGGTGGAACATGTACACTGAGCAATATTTGCCATCCAGGGGTTACGTACGAGCATTATGTATTAATGTGGTGTTTGCGATGGTGGAACATGTACACTGAGCAATATTTGCCATCCAGGGTTTACGTACAAGCATAATGTATTAATGTGGATGTTTGCGATGGTGTAACATGTACACTGAGCAATATTTGCCATCCAGGGCTTACGTACGAGCACAATGTATTAATGTGGATGTTTGCGATGGTGTAACATGTACACTGAGCAATATTTGCCATCCAGGGCTTACGTACGAGCACAATGTATTAATGTGGATGTTTGCGATGGTGGAACATGTACACTGAGCAATATTTGCCATCCAGGAGTTACGTACGAGCATAATGTATGAATGTGGTTGTTTGTGATGGTAGAACCTGTACACTGAGCAACATTTGCCATCCAGGGTTTTACGTACGAGCATAATGCATTAATGTGGTTGTTTGCGATGGTGGAACATGTACACTGAGCAACATTTTCCATCCACGGTTTACGTACGAGCATAATGTATTAATGTGGATGTTTGCGATTGTGGAACATGTACACTGAGCAATATTTGCCATCCAGGGGTTACGTACGAGCATAATGTATTAATGTGGTTGTTTGCGATGGTGGAACATGTACACTGAGCAATATTTGCCATCCAGGGGTTACGTACGAGCATAATGTGTTAATGTGATTGTTTGCGATGGTGGAACATGTACACAGAGCAATATTTGCCATCCAGGGGTTACGTACGAGCATAATGTGTTAATGTGGTTGTTCGCAATGGTGGAACATGTACACTGAGCAATATTTGCCATCCAGGGGTTACGTACGAGCATAATGTATTAATGTGGTTGTTTGCGATGGTGGAACATGTACACTGAGCACTATTTGCCATCCAGGGGTTACGTACCAGCATAATGTATTAATGTGGTTGTTTGCGATGGTGGAACATGTACACTGAGCAATATTTGCCGTCCAGGGGTTACGTACGAGCATAATGTATTAATGTGGTTGTTTGCGATAGTGGAACATGTACACTGAGCAATATTTGCCATTCAGGGGTTACGTACGAGCATAATGTATTAATGTGGTTGTTTGCGATGGTGGAACATGTACACAGAGCAATATTTGCCATCCAGGGGTTACGTACGAGCATAATGCATTAATGTGGTTGTTTGCGATGGTGGAACATGTACACTGAGCAATATTTGCCATCCAGGGCTTACGTACGAGCATAATGTATTAATGTGGTTGGTTGCGATAGTGGAACATGTACACTGAGCAATATTTGCCATCCAGGGGTTACGTACGAGCATAATGTATTAATGTGTATGTTTGCGATGGTGGAACATGTACACTGAGCAATATTTGCCATCCAGGGGTTACGTACGAGCATAATGCATTAATGTGGTCATTTGCGATGGTGGAACATGTACACTGAGCAATATTTGCCATCCAGGGGTTACGTACGAGCATAATGTATTAATGTGGTTGTTTGCGATGGTGGAACATGTACACTGAGCAATATTTGCCATCCAGGGTTACGTACGAGCATAATGTATTAATGTGGTTGTTTGCGATGGTGGAACATGTACACTGAGCAATATTTGCCATCCAGGGGGTTACGTACGAGCATAATGTGTTAATGTGGATGTTTGCGATGGTGGAACATGTACACAGAGCAATATTTGCCATCCAGGGGTTGCGTACGGGCATTATGTATTAATGTGGATGTTTGCGATGGTGGAACATGTACACTGAGCAATATTTGCCATCCAGGGGTTACGTACATGCATAATGTTTTATTGTGGTTGTTTGCGATGGTGGAACATGTACACTGAGCAATATTTGCCATCCAGGGGTTACGTACGAGCATAATGTATTAATGTGGTTGTTTGCGATGGTGGAACATATACACTGAGCAATATTTGCCATCCAGGGGTTACGTACCAGCATAATGTATCAATGTGGATGTTTGCGGTGGTGGAACATATACACTGAGCAATATTTGCCATCCAGGGTTACGTACGAGCATAATGTCTTAATGTGGATGTTTGCGATGGTGGAACATGTACACTGAGCAATATTTGCCATCCAGGGGTTACGTACGAGCATAATGTATTAATGTGGTTGTTTGCGATGGTGGAACATGTACACTGAGTAATATTTGCCATCCAGGGCTTACGTACGAGCATAATGTATTAATGTGGATCTTTGCGATGGTGGAACATGTACACAGAGCAATATTTGCCATCCAGGGGTTACGTACGAGCATAATGTATTAATGTGGTTGTTTGCGATGGTGGAACATGTACACTGAGCAATATTTGCCATCCAGGGATTACGTACGAGCATAATGTATTAATGTGGATGTTTGCGATGGTGGAACATGTACACTGAGCAATATTTGCCATCCAGGGGTTACGTACGAGCATAATGTGTTAAAGTGGATGTTTGCGATGGTGGAACATGTACACAGAGCAATATTTGCCATCCAGGGGTTACGTACGAGCATAATGTATTAATGTGGATGTTTGCGATGGTGGAACATGTACACTGAGCAATATTTGCCATCCAGGGGTTACGTACGAGCATAATGTATTAATGTGGTTGTTTGCGATGGTCGAACATGTACACTGAGCAATATTTGCCATCCAGGGCTTACGTACGAGCATAATGTATTAATGTGGTTGGTTGCGATAGTGGGACATGTACACTGAGCAATATTTGCCATCCAGGGGTTACGTACGAGCATAATGTATTAATGTGGTTGTTTGCGATGGTGGAACATGTACACAGAGCAATATTTGCCATCCAGGGGTTACGTGCGAGCATAATGTATTAATGTGGTTGTTTGCGATGGTGGATCATGTACACTGAGCAATATTTGCCATCCAGGGCTTACGTACGAGCACAATGTATTAATGTGGATGTTTGCAATGGTGGAACATGTACACTGAGCAATATTTGCCATCCAGGGGTTACGTACGAGCATAATGTATTAATGTGGTTGTTTGCGATGGTGGAACATGTACACAGAGCAATATTTGCCATCCGGGGGTTACGTACGATTATAATGTATTAATGTGGTTGTTTGCGATGGTGGAACATGTACACTGAGCAATATTTGCAATCCAGGGGTTACGTTCGAGCATAATGTGTTAATGTGATTGTTTGCGATGGTGGAACATGTACACAGAGCAATATTTGCCATCCAGGGGTTACGTACGAGCATAATGTTTTAATGTGGTTGTTCGCAATGGTGGGACATGTACACTGAGCAATATTTGCCATCCAGGGGTTACGTACGAGCATAATGTATTAATGTGGTTGTTTGCGATAGTGGAACATGTACACTGAGCACTATTTGCCATCCAGGGGTTACGTACCAGCATAATGTATTAATGTGGTTGTTTGCGATGGTGGAACATGTACACTGAGCAATATTTGCCATCCAGGGGTTACGTACGAGCATAATGTGTTAATGTGATTGTTTGCGATGGTGGAACATGTACACAGAGCAATATTTGCCATCCAGGGGTTACGTACGAGCATAATGTTTTAATGTGGTTGTTCGCAATGGTGGAACATGTACACTGAGCAATATTTGCCATCCAGGGGTTACGTACGAGCATAATGTATTAATGTGGTTGTTTGCGATGGTGGAACATGTACACTGAGCACTATTTGCCATCCAGGGGTTACGTACCAGCATAATGTATTAATGTGGTTGTTTGCGATGGTGGAACATGTACACTGAGCAATATTTGCCGTCCAGGGGTTACGTACGAGCATAATGTATTAATGTGGTTGTTTGCGATAGTGGAACATGTACACTGAGCAATATTTGCCATTCAGGGGTTACGTACGAGCATAATGTATTAATGTGGTTGTTTGCGATGGTGGAACATGTACACAGAGCAATATTTGCCATCCAGGGGTTACGTACGAGCATAATGCATTAATGTGGTTGTTTGCGATGGTGGAACATGTACACTGAGCAATATTTGCCATCCAGGGCTTACGTACGAGCATAATGTATTAATGTGGTTGGTTGCGATAGTGGAACATGTACACTGAGCAATATTTGCCATCCAGGGGTTACGTACGAGCATAATGTATTAATGTGGAAGTTTGCGATGGTGGAACATGTACACTGAGCAATATTTGCCATCCAGGGGTTACGTATGAGCATAATGCATAAATGTGGTCATTTGCGATGGTGGAACATGTACACTGAGCAATATTTGCCATCCAGGGGTTACGTACGAGCATAATGTATTAATGTGGTTGTTTGCGATGGTGCAACATGTACACTGAGCAATATTTGCCATCCAGGGTTACGTACGAGCATAATGTATTAATGTGTTTGTTTGCGATGGTGGAACATGTACACTGAGCAATATTTGCCATCCAGGGGTTACGTACGAGCATAATGTGTTAATGTGGATGTTTGCGATGGTGGAACATGTACACAGAGCAATATTTGCCATCCAGGGGTTGCGTATGGGCATTATGTATTAATGTGGATGTTTGCGATGGTGGAACATGTACACTGAGCAATATTTGCCATCCAGGGGTTACGTACATGCATAATGTTTTATTGTGGTTGTTTGCGATGGTGGAACATGTACACTGAGCAATATTTGCCATCCAGGGGTTACGTACGAGCATAATGTATTAATGTGGTTGTTTTAGATGGTGGAACATGTACACTGAGCAATATTTGCCATCCAGGGGTTACGTACCAGCATAATGTATCAATGTGGATGTTTGCGGTGGTGGAACATATACACTGAGCAATATTTGCCATCCAGGGTTACGTACGAGCATAATGTCTTAATGTGGATGTTTGCGATGGTGGAACATGTACACTGAGCAATATTTGCCATCCAGGGGTTACGTACGAGCATAATGTATTAATGTGGTTGTTTGCGATGGTGGAACATGTACACTGAGTAATATTTGCCATCCAGGGCTTACGTACGAGCATAATGTATTAATGTGGATGTTTGCGATGGTGGAACATGTACACAGAGCAATATTTGCCATCCAGGGGTTACGTACGAGCATAATGTATTAATGTGGTTGTTTGCGATGGTGGAACATGTACACTGAGCAATATTTATCATCCAGGGATTACGTACGAGCATAATGTATTAATGTGGATGTTTGCGATGGTGGAACATGTACACTGAGCAATATTTGCCATCCAGGGGTTACGTACGAGCATAATGTGTTAAAGTGGATGTTTGCGATGGTGGAACATGTACACAGAGCAATATTTGCCATCCAGGGGTTACGTACGAGCATAATGTATTAATGTGGATGTTTGCGATGGTGGAACATGTACACTGAGCAATATTTGCCATCCAGGGGTTACGTACGAGCATAATGTATTAATGTGGTTGTTTGCGATGGTCGAACATGTACACTGAGCAATATTTGCCATCCAGGGCTTACGTACGAGCATAATGTATTAATGTGGTTGGTTGCGATAGTGGGACATGTACACTGAGCAATATTTGCCATCCAGGGGTTACGTACGAGCATAATGTATTAATGTGGTTGTTTGCGATGGTGGAACATGTACACAGAGCAATATTTGCCATCCAGGGGTTACGTGCGAGCATAATGTATTAATGTGGTTGTTTGCGATGGTGGAACATGTACACTGAGCAATATTTGCCATCCAGGGCTTACGTACGCGCACAATGTATTAATGTGGATGTTTGCGATGGTGGAACATGTACACTGAGCAATATTTGCCATCCAGGGGTTACGTACGAGCATAATGTATTAATGTGGTTGTTTGCGATGGTGGAACATGTACACTGAGCAATATTTGCCATCCGGGGGTTACGTACGAGCATAAAGTATTAATGTGGTTGTTTGCGATGATGGAACATGTACACTGAGCAATATTTGCCATCCAGGGGTTACGTACGAGCATAATGCATTAATGTGGTTGTTTGCGATGGTGGAACATGTACACTGAGCAATATTTTCCATCCAGGGGCTACGTACGAGCATAATGTATTAATGTGGTTGTTTGCGATGGTGGAACATGTACACTGAGCAATATTTGCCATCCAGGGTTTACGTACAAGCATAATGTATTAATGTGGATGTTTGCGATGGTGTAACATGTACACTGAGCAATATTTGCCATCCAGGGCTTACGTACGAGCACAATGTTTTAATGTGGATGTTTGCGATGGTGGAACATGTACACTGAGCAATATTTGCCATCCAGGGGTTACGTACGAGCATAATGTATTAATGTGGTTGTTTGCGATGGTGGAACATGTACACTGAGCAATATTTGCCATCCGGGGCTTACGTACGAGCATTATGTATTAATATGGTTGGTTGCGATAGTGGAACATGTACACTTAGCAATATTTGCCATCCAGTGCTTACGTGCGAGCATAATGTATTAATGTGGTTGTTTGCGATGGTGGAACATGTACACAGAGCAATATTTGCCATCCAGGGGTTACGTACGAGCATAATGCATTAATGTGGTTGTTTGTGATGGTAGAACATGTACACTGAGCAACATTTGCCATCCAGGGTTTACGTACGAGCATAATGCATTAATGTGGTTGTTTGCGATGGTGGAACATGTACACTGAGCATTATTTTCCATCCAGGGTTTACGTACGAGCATAATGTATTAATGTGGTTGTTTGCGATGGTGGAACATGTACACTGAGCAATATTTGCCATCCAGGGCTTACGTACGAGCATAATGTATTAGTGTGGTTGGTTGCGATAGTGGAACATGTACACTGAGCAATATTTGCCATCCAGGGGTTACGTTCGAGCATAATGCATTAATGTGGTTGTTTGCGATGGTGGAACATGTACACTGAGCAATATTTGCCATCCAGGGGTTTCGTACGAGCATAATGTATTAATGTGGTTGTTTGTGATGGTAGAACATGTACACTGAGCAACATTTGCCATCCAGGGTTTACGTACGCGCATAATGCATTAATGTGGTTGGTTGCGATAGTGGAACATGTACACTGAGCAATATTTGCCATCCAGGGGTTACGTACGAGCATAATGCATTATTGTGGTTGTTTGTGATGGTAGAACATGTACACTGAGCAACATATGCCATCCAGGGTTTTATGTACGAGCATAATGCATTAATGTGGTTGTTTGCGATGGTGGAACATGTACACTGAGCAACATTTTCCATCCAGGGTTTACGTACGAGCATAATGTATTAATGTGGTTGTTTGCGATGGTGGAACATGTACACTGAGCAATATTTGCCATCCAGGGCTTACGTGCGAGCATAATGTATTAATGTGGATGTTTGCGATGGTGGAACAAGTACACTGAGCAATATTTGCCATCCAGGGGTTACGTATGAGCATAATGTATTAATTTGGTTGTTTGCGATGGTGGAACATGTACACTGAGCAATATTTGCCATCCAGGGGTTACGTACGAGCATAATGTGTTAATGTGATTGTTTGCGATGGTGGAACATGTACACAGAGCAATATTTGCCATCCAGGGGTTACGTACGAGCATAATGTTTTAATGTGGTTGTTCGCGATGGTGGAACATGTACACTGAGCAATATTTGCCATCCAGGGGTTACGTACGAGCATAATGTATTAATGTGGTTGTTTGCGATGGTGGAACATGTACACTGAGCAATATTTGCCATCCAGGGTTTACGTACAAGCATAATGTATTAATGTGGATGTTTGCGATGGTGTAACATGTACACTGAGCAATATTTGCCATCCAGGGCTTACGTACGAGCACAATGTTTTAATGTGGATGTTTGCGATGGTGGAACATGTACACTGAGCAATATTTGCCATCCAGGGGTTACGTACGAGCATAATGTATTAATGTGGGTGTTTGCGATGGTGGAACATGTACACTGAGCAATATTTGCCATCCGGGGCTTACGTACGAGCATTATGTATTAATATGGTTGGTTGCGATAGTGGAACATGTACACTTAGCAATATTTGCCATCCAGTGCTTACGTGCGAGCATAATGTATTAATGTGGTTGTTTGCGATGGTGGAACATGTACACAGAGCAATATTTGCCATCCAGGGGTTACGTACGAGCATAATGCATTAATGTGGTTGTTTGTGATGGTAGAACATGTACACTGAGCAACATTTGCCATCCAGGGTTTACGTACGAGCATAATGCATTAATGTGGTTGTTTGCGATGGTGGAACATGTACACTGAGCATTATTTTCCATCCAGGGTTTACGTACGAGCATAATGTATTAATGTGGTTGTTTGCGATGGTGGAACATGTACACTGAGCAATATTTGCCATCCAGGGCTTACGTACGAGCATAATGTATTAGTGTGGTTGGTTGCGATAGTGGAACATGTACACTGAGCAATATTTGCCATCCAGGGGTTACGTTCGAGCATAATGCATTAATGTGGTTGTTTGCGATGGTGGAACATGTACACTGAGCAATATTTGCCATCCAGGGGTTTCGTACGAGCATAATGTATTAATGTGGTTGTTTGTGATGGTAGAACATGTACACTGAGCAACATTTGCCATCCAGGGTTTACGTACGCGCATAATGCATTAATGTGGTTGGTTGCGATAGTGGAACATGTACACTGAGCAATATTTGCCATCCAGGGGTTACGTACGAGCATAATGCATTAATGTGGTTGTTTGTGATGGTAGAACATGTACACTGAGCAACATATGCCATCCAGGGTTTTATGTACGAGCATAATGCATTAATGTGGTTGTTTGCGATGGTGGAACATGTACACTGAGCAACATTTTCCATCCAGGGTTTACGTACGAGCATAATGTATTAATGTGGTTGTTTGCGATGGTGGAACATGTACACTGAGCAATATTTGCCATCCAGGGCTTACGTGCGAGCATAATGTATTAATGTGGATGTTTGCGATGGTGGAACAAGTACACTGAGCAATATTTGCCATCCAGGGGTTACGTACGAGCATAATGTATTAATGTGGTTGTTTGCGATGGTGGAACATGTACACTGAGCAATATTTGCCATCCAGGGGTTACGTACGAGCATAATGTGTTAATGTGATTGTTTGCGATGGTGGAACATGTACACAGAGCAATATTTGCCATCCAGGGGTTACGTACGAGCATAATGTTTTAATGTGGTTGTTCGCGATGGTGGAACATGTACACTGAGCAATATTTGCCATCCAGGGGTTACGTACGAGCATAATGTATTAATGTGGTTGTTTGCGATGGTGGAACATGTACACTGAGCACTATTTGCCATCCAGGGGTTACGTACTAGCATAATGTATTAATGTGGTTGTTTGCGATGGTGGAACATGTACACTGAGCAATATTTGCCGTCCAGGGGTTACGTACGAGCATAATGTATTAATGTGGTTGTTTGCGATAGTGGAACATGTACACTGAGCAATATTTGCCATTCAGGGGTTACGTACGAGCATAATGTATTAATGTGGTTGTTTGCGATGGTGGAACATGTACACAGAGCAATATTTGCCATCCAGGGGTTACGTACGAGCATAATGCATTAATGTGGTTGTTTCCGATGGTGGAACATGTACACTGAGCAATATTTGCCATCCAGGGCTTACGTACGAGCATAATGTATTAATGTGGTTGGTTGCGATAGTGGAACATGTACACTGAGCAATATTTGCCATCCAGGGGTTACGTACGAGCATAATGTATTAATGTGGATGTTTGCGATGGTGGAACATGTACACTGAGCAATATTTGCCATCCAGGGGTTACGTACGAGCATAATGCATTAATGTGGTCATTTGCGATGGTGGAACATGTACACTGAGCAATATTTGCCATCCAGGGGTTACGTACGAGCATAATGTATTAAGGTGGTTGTTTGCGATGGTGGAACATGTACACTGAGCAATATTTGCCATCCAGGGTTACGTACGAGCATAATGTATTAATGTGGTTGTTTGCGATGGTGGAACATGTACACTGAGCAATATTTGCCATCCAGGGGTTACGTACGAGCATAATGTGTTAATGTGGATGTTTGCGATGGTGGAACATGTACACAGAGCAATATTTGCCATCCGGGGTTTACGTACGGGCATTATGTATTAATGTGGATGTTTGCGATGGTGGAACATGTACACTGAGCAATATTTGCCATCCAGGGGTTACGTACATGCATAATGTTTTATTGTGGTTGTTTGCGATGGTGGAACATGTACACTGAGCAATATTTGCCATCCAGGGGTTACGTACGAGCATAATGTATCAATGTGGATGTTTGCGGTGGTGGAACATGTACACTGAGCAATATTTGCCATCCAGGGGTTACGTACGAGCATAATGTCTTAATGTGGATGTTTGCGATGGTGGAACATGTACACTGAGCAATATTTGCCATCCAGGGGTTACGTACGAGCATAATGTATTAATGTGGTTGTTTGCGAAGGTGGAACATGTACACTGAGCAATATTTGCCATCCAGGGGTTACGTACGAGCATAATGTTTTAATGTGGTTGTTCACAATGGTGGGACATGTACACTGAGCAATATTTGCCATCCAGGGGTTACGTACGAGCATAATGTATTAATGTGGTTGTTTGCGATGGTGGAACATGTACACTGAGCACTATTTGCCATCCAGGGGTTACGTACCAGCATAATGTATTAATGTGGTTGTTTGCGATGGTGGAACATGTACACTGAGCAATATTTGCCGTCCAGGGGTTACGTACGAGCATAATGTATTAATGTGGTTGTTTGCGATAGTGGAACATGTACACTGAGCAATATTTGCCATTCAGGGGTTACGTACGAGCATAATGTATTACTGTGGTTGTTTGCGATGGTGGAACATGTACACAGAGCAATATTTGCCATCCAGGGGTTACGTACGAGCATAATGCATTAATGTGGTTGTTTGCGATGGTGGAACATGTACACTGAGCAATATTTGCCATCCAGGGCTTACGTACGAGCATAATGTATTAATGTGGTTGGTTGCGATAGTGGAACATGTACACTGAGCAATATTTGCCATCCAGGGGTTACGTACGAGCATAATGTATTAATGTGGATGTTTGCGATGGTGGAACATGTACACTGAGCAATATTTGCCATCCAGGGGTTACGTACGAGCATAATGCATTAATGTGGTCATTTGCGATGGTGGAACATGTACACTGAGCAATATTTGCCATCCAGGGGTTACGTACGAGCATAATGTATTAATGTGGTTGTTTGCGATGGTGGAACATGTACACTGAGCAATATTTGCCATCCAGGGTTACGTACGAGCATAATGTATTAATGTGGTTGTTTGCGATGGTGGAACATGTACACTGAGCAATATTTGCCATCCAGGGGTTACGTACGAGCATAATGTATTAATGTGGATGTTTGCGATGGTGGAACATGTACACTGAGCAATATTTGCCATCCAGGGGTTACGTACGAGCATAATGTATTAATGTGGTTGTTTGCGATGGTCGAACATGTACACTGAGCAATATTTGCCATCCAGGGCTTACGTACGAGCATAATGTATTAATGTGGTTGGTTGCGATAGTGGGACATGTACACTGAGCAATATTTGCCATCCAGGGGTTACGTGCGAGCATCATGTATTAATGTGGTTGTTTGCGATGTTGGAACATGTACACTGAGCAATATTTGCCATCCAGGGCTTACGTACGAGCACAATGTATTAATGTGGATGTTTGCGATGGTGGAACACGTACACTGAGCAATATTTGCCATCCAGGGGTTACGTACGAGCATAATGTATTAATGTGGTTGTTTGCGATGGTGGAACATGTACACTGAGCAATATTTGCCATCCGGGGGTTACGTACGAGCATAATGTATTAATGTGGTTGTTTGCGATGGTGGAACATGTACACTGAGCAATATTTGCCATCCAGGGGTTACGTACGAGCATAATGCTTTAAAGTGGTTGTTTGCGATGGTGGAACATGTACACTGAGCAATATTTGCCATCCAGGGGTTACGTACGAGCATAATGTATTAATGTGGTTGTTTGCGATGGTGGAACTTGTACACTGAGCAATATTTGCCATCCAGGGGTTACGTACGAGCATAATGTTTTAATGTGGTTGTTTACGATGGTGTAACATGTACACTGAGCAATATTTGCCATCCAGGGCTTACGTACGAGCACAATGGATTAATGTGGATGTTTGCGATGGTGGAACATGTCCACTGAGCAATATTTGCCATCCAGGGGTTACGTACGAGCATAATGTATTAATGTGGTTGTTTGCGATGGTGGAACATGTACACTGAGCAATATTTGCCATCCGGGGCTTACGTACGAGCATTATGTATTAATATGGTTGGTTGCGATAGTGGAACATGTACACTGAGCAATATTTGCCATCCAGTGCTTACGTGCGAGCATAATGTATTAATGTGGTTGTTTGCGATGGTGGAACATGTACACAGAGCAATATTTGCCATCCAGGGGTTACGTACGAGCATAATGCATTAATGTGGTTGTTTGTGATGGTAGAACATGTACACTGAGCAACATTTGCCATCCAGGGTTACGTACGAGCATAATGCATTAATGTGGTTGTCTGCGATGGTGGAACATGTACACTGAGCATTATTTTCCATCCAGGGTTTACGTACGAGCATAATGTATTAATGTGGTTGTTTGCGATGGTGGAACATGTACACTGAGCAATATTTGCCATCCAGGGGTTTCGTACGAGCATAATGTATTAATGTGGTTGTTTGTGATGGTAGACCATGTACACTGAGCAACATTTGCCATCCAGGGTTTACGTACGCGCATAATGCATTAATGTGGTTGGTTGCGATAGTGGAACATGTACACTGAGCAATATTTGCCATCCAGGGGTTACGTACGAGCATAATGCATTAATGTGGTTGTTTGTGATGGTAGAACATGTACACTGAGCAACATATGCCATCCAGGGTTTTACGTACGAGCATAATGCATTAATGTGGTTGTTTGCGATGGTGGAACATGTACACTGAGCAACATTTTCCATCCAGGGTTTACATACGAACATAATGTATTAATGTGGTTGTTTGCGATGGTGGAACATGTACACTGAGCAATATTTGCCATCCAGGGCTTACGTGCGAGCATAATGTATTAATGTGGATGTTTGCGATGGTGGAACAAGTACACTGAGCAATATTTGCCATCCAGGGGTTACGTTCGAGCATAATGCATTAATGTGGTTGTTTGCGATGGTGGAACATGTACACTGAGCAATATTTGCCATCCAGGGGTTACGTACGAGTATAATGTATTAATGTGGTTGTTGCGATGGTGGAACATGTACACTGAGCAATATTTGCCATCCACGTTTTACGTACGAGCATAATGTATTAATGTGGATGTTTGCGATTGTGGAACTTGTACACTGAGCAATATTTGCCATCCAGGGGTTACGTACGAGCATAATGTATTAATGTGGTTGTTTGCGATGGTGGAACATGTACACTGAGCAATATTTGCCATCCAGGGGTTACGTACGAGCATAATGTGTTAATGTGATTGTTTGCGATGGTGGAACATGTACACAGAGCAATATTTGCCATCCAGGGGTTACGTACGAGCATAATGTTTTAATGAGGTTGTTCGCGATGGTGGAACATGTACACTGAGCAATATTTGCCATCCAGGGGTTACGTACGAGCATAATGTATTAATGTGGTTGTTTGCGATGGTGGAACATGTACACTGAGCACTATTTGCCATCCAGGGGTTACGTACCAGCATAATGTATTAATGTGGTTGTTTGCGATGGTGGAACATGTACACTGAGCAATATTTGCCGTCCAGGGGTTACGTACGAGCATAATGTATTAATGTGGTTGTTTGCGATAGTGGAACATGTACACTGAGCAATATTTGCCATTCAGGGGTTACGTACGAGCATAATGTATTAATGTGGTTGTTTGCGATGGTGGAACATGTACACAGTGCAATATTTGCCATCCAGGGGTTACGTACGAGCATAATGCATTAATGTGGTTGTTTCCGATGGTGGAACATGTACACTGAGCAATATTTGCCATCCAGGGCTTACGTACGAGCATAATGTATTAATGTGGTTGGTTGCGATAGTGGAACATGTACACTGAGCAATATTTGCCATCCAGGGGTTACGTACGAGCATAATGTATTAATGTGGATGTTTGCGATGGTGGAACATGTACACTGAGCAATATTTGCCATCCAGGGGTTACGTACGAGCATAATGCATTAATGTGGTCATTTGCGATGGTGGAACATGTACACTGAGCAATATTTGCCATCCAGGGGTTACGTACGAGCATAATGTATTAATGTGGTTGTTTGCGATGGTGCAACATGTACACTGAGCAATATTTGCCATCCAGGGTTACGTACGAGCATAATGTATTAATGTGGTTGTTTGCGATGGTGGAACATGTACACTGAGCAATATTTGCCATCCAGGGGTTACGTACGAGCATAATGTGTTAATGTGGATGTTTGCGATGGTGGAACATGTACACAGAGCAATATTTGCCATCCAGGGGTTGCGTACGGGCATTATGTATTAATGTGGATGTTTGCGATGGTGGAACATGTACACTGAGCAATATTTGCCATCCAGGGGTTACGTACATGCATAATGTTTTATTGTAGTTGTTTGCGATGGTGGAACATGTACACTGAGCAATATTTGCCATCCAGGGGTTACGTACGAGCATAATGTATCAATGTGGATGTTTGCGGTGGTGGAACATGTACACTGAGCAATATTTGCCATCCAGGGCTTACGTACGAGCACAATGTATTAATGTGGATGTTTGCGATGGTGGAACACGTACACTGAGCAATATTTGCCATCCAGGGGTTACGTACGAGCATAATGTATTAATGTGGTTGTTTGCGATGGTGGAACATGTACACTGAGCAATATTTGCCATCCGGGGGTTACGTACGAGCATAATGTATTAATGTGGTTGTTTGCGATGGTGGAACATGTACACTGAGCAATATTTGCCATCCAGGGGTTACGTACGAGCATAATGCTTTAATGTGGTTGTTTGCGATGGTGGAACATGTACACTGAGCAATATTTGCCATCCAGGGGTTACGTACGAGCATAATGTATTAATGTGGTTGTTTGCGATGGTGGAACTTGTACACTAAGCAATATTTGCCATCCAGGGGTTACGTACGAGCATAATGTTTTAATGTGGTTGTTTACGATGGTGTAACATGTACACTGAGCAATATTTGCCATCCAGGGCTTACGTACGAGCACAATGTATTAATGTGGATGTTTGCGATGGTGGAACATGTACACTGAGCAATATTTGCCATCCAGGGGTTACGTACGAGCATAATGTATTAATGTGGTTGTTTGCGATGGTGGAACATGTACACTGAGCAATATTTGCCATCCGGGGCTTACGTACGAGCATTATGTATTAATATGGTTGGTTGCGATAGTGGAACATGTACACTGAGCAATATTTGCCATCCAGTGCTTACGTGCGAGCATAATGTATTAATGTGGTTGTTTGCGATGGTGGAACATGTACACAGAGCAATATTTGCCATCCAGGGGTTACGTACGAGCATAATGCATTAATGTGGTTGTTTGTGATGGTAGAACATGTACACTGAGCAACATTTGCCATCCAGGGTTATGTACGAGCATAATGCATAAATGTGGTTGTCTGCGATGGTGGAACATGTACACTGAGCATTATTTTCCATCCAGGGTTTACGTACGAGCATAATGTATTAATGTGGTTGTTTGCGATGGTGGAACATGTACACTGAGCAATATTTGCGATCCAGGGGTTTCGTACGAGCATAATGTGTTAATGTGGTTGTTTGTGATGGTAGACCATGTACACTGAGCAACATTTGCCATCCAGGGTTTACGTACGCGCATAATGCATTAATGTGGTTGGTTGCGATAGTGGAACATGTACACTGAGCAATATTTGCCATCCAGGGGTTACGTACGAGCATAATGCATTAATGTGGTTGTTTGTGATGGTAGAACATGTACACTGAGCAACATATGCCATCCAGGGTTTTACGTACGAGCATAATGCATTAATGTGGTTGTTTGCGATGGTGGAACATGTACACTGAGCAACATTTTCCATCCAGGGTTTACGTACGAGCATAATGTATTAATGTGGTTGTTTGCGATGGTGGAACATGTACACTGAGCAATATTTGCCATCCAGGGCTTACGTGCGAGCATAATGTATTAATGTGGATGTTTGCGATGGTGGAACAAGTACACTGAGCAATATTTGCCATCCAGGGGTTACGTTCGAGCATAATGCATTAATGTGGTTGTTTGCGATGGTGGAATATGTACACTGAGCAATATTTGCCATCCAGGGGTTACGTACGAGTATAATGTATTAATGTGGTTGTTGCGATGGTGGAACATGTACACTGAGCAATATTTGCCATCCACGTTTTACGTACGAGCATAATGTATTAATGTGGATGTTTGCGATTGTGGAACATGTACACTGAGCAATATTTGCCATCCAGGGGTTACGTACGAGCATAATGTATTAATGTGGTTGTTTGCGATGGTGGAACATGTACACTGAGCAATATTTGCCATCC
This sequence comes from Schistocerca nitens, assembly GCF_023898315.1. Taxonomy (NCBI): domain Eukaryota; kingdom Metazoa; phylum Arthropoda; class Insecta; order Orthoptera; family Acrididae; genus Schistocerca; species Schistocerca nitens. Next base: position 33,837,949 of record NC_064620.1, on the reverse strand, counting down.
AGGGGTTACGTACGAGCATAATGTGTTAATGTGATTGTTTGCGATGGTGGAACATGTACACAGAGCAATATTTGCCATCCAGGGGTTACGTACGAGCATAATGTTTTAATGTGGTTGTTCGCGATGGTGGAACATGTACACTGAGCAATATTTGCCATCCAGGGGTTACGTACGAGCATAATGTATTAATGTGGTTGTTTGCGATGGTGGAACATGTACACTGAGCACTATTTGCCATCCAGGGGTTACGTACCAGCATAATGTATTAATGTGGTTGTTTGCGATGGTGGAACATGTACACTGAGCAATATTTGCCGTCCAGGGGTTACGTACGAGCATAATGTATTAATGTGGTTGTTTGCGATAGTGGAACATGTACACTGAGCAATATTTGCCATTCAGGGGTTACGTACGAGCATAATGTATTAATGTGGTTGTTTGCGATGGTGGAACATGTACACAGAGCAATATTTGCCATCCAGGGGTTACGTACGAGCATAATGCATTAATGTGGTTGTTTCCGATGGTGGAACATGTACACTGAGCAATATTTGCCATCCAGGGCTTACGTACGAGCATAATGTATTAATGTGGTTGGTTGCGATAGTGGAACATGTACACTGAGCAATATTTGCCATCCAGGGGTTACGTACGAGCATAATGTATTAATGTGGATGTTTTCGATGGTGGAACATGTACACTGAGCAATATTTGCCATCCAGGGGTTACGTACGAGCATAATGCATTAATGTGGATGTTTGCGATGGTGGAACATGTACACTGAGCAATATTTGCCATCCAGGGGTTACGTACGAGCATAATGTATTAATGTGGTTGTTTGCGATGGTGGAACATGTACACTGAGCAATATTTGCCATCCAGGGTTACGTACGAGCATAATGTATTAATGTGGTTGTTTGCGATGGTGGAACATGTACACTGAGCAATATTTGCCATCCAGGGGTTACGTACGAGCATAATGTGTTAATGTGGATGTTTGCGATGGTGGAACATGTACACAGAGCAATATTTGCCATCCAGGGGTTGCGTACGGGCATTATGTATTAATGTGGATGTTTGCGATGGTGGAACATGTACACTGAGCAATATTTGCCATCCAGGGGTTACGTACATGCATAATGTTTTATTGTGGTTGTTTGCGATGGTGGAACATGTACACTGAGCAATATTTGCCATCCAGGGGTTACGTACGAGCATAATGTATCAATGTGGATGTTTGCGGTGGTGGAACATGTACACTGAGCAATATTTGCCATCCAGGGGTTACGTACGAGCATAATGTCTTAATGTGGATGTTTGCGATGGTGGAACATGTACACTGAGCAATATTTGCCATCCAGGGGTTACGTACGGGCATAATGTATTAATGTGGTTGTTTGCGATGGTGGAACATGTACACTGAGTAATATTTGCCATCCAGGGCTTACGTACGAGCATAATGTATTAATGTGGATGTTTGCGATGGTGGAACATGTACACAGAGCAATATTTGCCATCCAGGGGTTACGTACGAGCATAATGTATTAATGTGGTTGTTTGCGATGGTGGAACATGTACACTGAGCAATATTTGCCATCCAGGGATTACGTACGAGCATAATGTATTAATGTGGATGTTTGCGATGGTGGAACATGTACACTGAGCAATATTTGCCATCCAGGGGTTACGTACGAGTATAATGTGTTAAAGTGGATGTTTGCGATGGTGGAACATGTACACAGAGCAATATTTGCCATCCAGGGGTTACGTACGAGCATAATGTATTAATGTGGATGTTTGCGATGGTGGAACATGTACACTGAGCAATATTTGCCATCCAGGGGTTACGTACGTGCATAATATATTAATGTGGTTGTTTGCGATGGTCGAACATGTACACTGAGCAATATTTGCCATCCAGGGCTTACGTACGTGCGTAATGTATTAATGTGGTTGGTTGCGATAGTGGGACATGTACACTGAGCAATATTTGCCATCCAGTGGTTACGTACGAGCATAATGTATTAATGTGGTTGTTTGCGATGGTGGAACATGTACACAGAGCAATATTTGACATCCAGGGGTTACGTGCGAGCATAATGTATTAATGTGGTTGTTTGCGATGGTGGAACATGTACACTGAGCAATATTTGCCATCCAGGGCTTACGTACGAGCACAATGTATTAATGTGGATGTTTGCGATGGTGGAACATGTACACTGAGCAATATTTGCCATCCAGGGGTTACGTACGAGCATAATGTATTAATGTGGTTGTTTGCGATGGTGGAACATGTACACTGAGCAATATTTGCCATCCGGGGCTTACGTACGAGCATTATGTATTAATGTGGTTGGTTGCGATAGTGGAACATGTACACTGAGCAATATTTGCCATCCAGCGGTTACCTAAGAGCATGATGTATTAATGTGGTTGTTTGCGATGGTGGAACATGTACACAGAGCAATATTTGCCATCCAGGGGTTACGTACGAGCATGATGCATTAAGTGGTTGTTTGCGATGGTGGAACATGTACACTGAGCAACATTTGTGATCCAGGGTTTACGTACAAGCATAATGTATTAATGAGGTTGTTTGCGATGGTGGAACATGTACACTGAGCAATATTTTCCATCCAGGGTTTACGTACGAGCATAATGTATTAATGTGGTTGTTTGCGATGGTGGAACATGTACACTGAGCAATATTTGCCATCCAGGGCTTACGTACGAGCATAATGTATTAGTGTGGTTGGTTGCGATAGTGGAACATGTACACTGAGCAATATTTGCCGTCCAGGGGTTACGTGCGAGCATAATGTATTAATGTGGATGTTTGCGATGGTGGAACATGTACACTGAGCAATATTTGCCATCCAGGGGTTACGTACGAGCATAATGCATTAATGTGGTTGTTTGCGATGGTGGAACATGTACACGGAGCAATATTTGCCATCCAGGGGTTACGTACGAGCATAATGCATTAATGTGGTTGTTTGCGATGGTGGAACGTGTACACTGAGCAATATTTGCCATCCAGGGCTTACGTACGAGCATAATGTATTAGTGTGGTTGGTTGCGATAGTGGAACATGTACACTGAGCAATATTTGCCGCCCAGGGGTTACGTGCGAGCATAATGTATTAATGTGGATGTTTGCGATGGTGGAACATGTACACTGAGCAATATTTAGCATCCAGGGGTTATGTACGAGCATAATGCATTAATGTGGTTGTTTGCGATGGTGGAACATGTACACTGAGCAATATTTGCCGTCCAGGGGTTACGTACGAGCATAATGTATTAATGTGGTTGTTTGCGATAGTGGAACATGTACACTGAGCAATATTTGCCATTCAGGGGTTACGTACGAGCATAATGTATTAATGTGGTTGTTTGCGATGATGGAACATGTACACAGAGCAATATTTGCCATCCAGGGGTTACGTACGAGCATAATGCATTAATGTGGTTGTTTCCGATGGTGGAACATGTACACTGAGCAATATTTGCCATCCAGGGCTTACGTACGAGCATAATGTATTAATGTGGTTGGTTGCGATAGTGGAACATGTACACTGAGCAATATTTGTCATCCAGGGGTTACGTACGAGCATAATGTATTAATGTGGATGTTTGCGATGGTGGAACATGTACACTGAGCAATATTTGCCATCCAGGGGTTACGTACGAGCATAATGCATTAATGTGGTCATTTGCGATGGTGGAACATGTACACTGAGCAATATTTGCCATCCAGGGGTTACGTACGAGCATAATGTATTAATGTGGTTGTTTGCGATGGTGGAACATGTACACTGAGCAATATTTGCCATCCAGGGTTACGTACGAGCATAATGTATTAATGTGGTTGTTTGCGATGGTGGAACATGTACACTGAGCAATATTTGCCATCCAGGGGTTACGTACGAGCATAATGTGTTAATGTGGATGTTTGCGATGGTGGAACATGTACACAGAGCAATATTTGCCATCCAGGGGTTGCGTACGGGCATTATGTATTAATGTGGATGTTTGCGATGGTGGAACATGTACACTGAGCAATATTTGCCATCCAGGGGTTACGTACATGCATAATGTTTTATTGTGGTTGTTTGCGATGGTGGAACATGTACACTGAGCAATATTTGCCATCCAGGGGTTACGTACGAGCATAATGTATCAATGTGGATGTTTGCGGTGGTGGAACATGTACACTGAGCAATATTTGCCATCCAGGGGTTACGTACGAGCATAATGTCTTAATGTGGATGTTTGCGATGGTGGAACATGTACACTGAGCAATATTTGCCATCCAGGGGTTACGTACGAGCATAATGTATTAATGTGGTTGTTTGCGATGGTCGAACATGTACACTGAGTAATATTTGCCATCCAGGGCTTACGTACGAGCATAATGTATTAATGTGGATGTTTGCGATGGTGGAACATGTACACAGAGCAATATTTGCCATCCAGGGGTTACGTACGAGCATAATGTATTAATGTGGTTGTTTGCGATGGTGGAACATGTACACTGAGCAATATTTGCCATCCAGGGATTACGTACGAGCATAATGTATTAATGTGGATGTTTGCGATGGTGGAACATGTACACTGAGCAATATTTGCCATCCAGGGGTTACGTACGAGTATAATGTGTTAAAGTGGATGTTTGCGATGGTGGAACATGTACACAGAGCAATATTTGCCATCCAGGGGTTACGTACGAGCATAATGTATTAATGTGGATGTTTGCGATGGTGGAACATGTACACTGAGCAATATTTGCCATCCAGGGGTTACGTACGTGCATAATATATTAATGTGGTTGTTTGCGATGGTCGAACATGTACACTGAGCAATATTTGCCATCCAGGGCTTACGTACGAGCGTAATGTATTAATGTGGTTGGTTGCGATAGTGGGACATGTACACTGAGCAATATTTGCCATCCAGGGGTTACGTACGAGCATAATGTATTAATGTGGTTGTTTGCGATGGTGGAACATGTACACAGAGCAATATTTGACATCCAGGGGTTACATGCGAGCATAATGTATTAATGTGGTTGTTTGCGATGGTGGAACATGTACACTGAGCAATATTTGCCATCCAGGGCTTACGTACGAGCACAATGTATTAATGTGGATGTTTGCGATGGTGGAACATGTACACTGAGCAATATTTGCCATCCAGGGGTTACGTACGAGCATAATGTATTAATGTGGTTGTTTGCGATGGTGGAACATGTACACTGAGCAATATTTGCCATCCGGGGCTTACGTACGAGCATTATGTATTAATGTGGTTGGTTGCGATAGTGGAACATGTACACTGAGCAATATTTGCCATCCAGCGGTTACGTACGAGCATGATGTATTAATGTGGTTGTTTGCGATGGTGGAACATGTACACAGAGCAATATTTGCCATCCAGGGGTTACGTACGAGCATGATGCATTAAGTGGTTGTTTGCGATGGTGGAACATGTACACTGAGCAACATTTGTGATCCAGGGTTTACGTACAAGCATAATGAATTAATGTGGTTGTTTGCGATGGTGGAACATGTACACTGAGCAATATTTTCCTTCCAGGGTTTACGTACGAGCATAATGTATTAATGTGGTTGTTTGCGATGGTGGAACATGTACACTGAGCAATATTTGCCATCCAGGGCTTACGTACGAGCATAATGTATTAGTGTGGTTGGTTGCGATAGTGGAACATGTACACTGAGCAATATTTGCTGTCCAGGGGTTACGTGCGAGCATAATGTATTAATGTGGATGTTTGCGATGGTGGAACATGTACACTGAGCAATATTTGCCATCCAGGGGTTACGTACGAGCATAATGCATTAATGTGGTTGTTTGCGATGGTGGAACATGTACACGGAGCAATATTTGCCATCCAGGGGTTACGTACGAGCATAATGCATTAATGTGGTTGTTTGCGATGGTGGAACGTGTACACTGAGCAATATTTGCCATCCAGGGCTTACGTACGAGCATAATGTATTAGTGTGGTTGGTTGCGATAGTGGAACATGTACACTGAGCAATATTTGCCGCCCAGGGGTTACGTGCGAGCATAATGTATTAATGTGGATGTTTGCGATGGTGGAACATGTACACTGAGCAATATTTAGCATCCAGGGGTTATGTACGAGCATAATGCATTAATGTGGTTGTTTGCGATGGTGGAACATGTACACTGAGCAATATTTGCCATCCAGGGGTTACGTACGAGCATAATGTATTAATGTGGTTGTTTGCGATGGTGGAACATGTACACTGAGCAATATTTGCCATCCAGGGTTTACGTACGAGCATAATGTATTAATGTGGATGTTTGCGATTGTGGAACATGTACACTGAGCAATATTTGCCATCCAGGGGTTACGTATGAGCATAATGTATTAATGTGGTTGTTTGCAATGGTGGAACATGTACACTGAGCAATATTTGCCATCCAGGGGTTACGTACGAGCATAATGTGTTAATGTGATTGTTTGCGATGGTGGAACATGTACACAGAGCAATATTTGCCATCCATTGGTTACGTACGAGCATAATGTTTTAATGTGGTTGTTCGCGATGGTGGAACATGTACACTGAGCAATATTTGCCATCCAGGGGTTACGTACGAGCATAATGTATTAATGTGGTTGTTTGCGATGGTGGAACATGTACACTGAGCAGTATTTGCCATCCTGGGGTTATGTACCAGCATAATGTATTAATGTGGTTGTTTGCGATGGTGGAACATGTACACTGAGCAATATTTGCCATCCAGCGGTTACGTACGAGCATAATGTATTAATGTGGTTGTTTACGATGGTGGAACATGTACACTGAGCAATATTTGCCATCCAGGGGCTACGTACGAGCATAATGTATTAATGTGGTTGTTTGCGATGGTGGAACATGTACACAGAGCAATATTTGCCATCCAGGGGTTACGTACGAGCATAATGCATTAATGTGGTTGTTTGCCATGGTGGAACATGTACACTGAGCAATATTTGCCATCCAGGGGTTACGTACGAGCATAATGTATTAATGTGGATGTTTGCGATGGTGGAACATGTACACTGAGCAATATTTGCCACCCAGGGGTTACGTACGAGCATAATGTATTAATGTGGTTGTTTGCGATGGTGGAACATGTACAGTGAGCAATATTTGCCATCCAGGGCTTACGTACGAGCATAATGTATTAGTGTGGTTGGTTGCGATAGTGGAACATGTACACTGAGCAATATTTGCCATCCAGGGGTTACGTACGACCATAATGTATTAATGTGGATGTTTGCGATGGTGGAACATGTACACTGAGCAATATTTGCCATCCAGGGGTTACGTACGAGCATAATGCATTAATGTGGTCGTTTGCGATGGTGGAACATGTACACTGAGCAATATTTGCCATCCAGGGGTTACGTACGAGCATAATGTATTAATGTGGTAGTTTGCGATGGTGGAACATGTACACTGAGCAATATTTGCCATCCAGGGTTACGTACGAGCATAATGTATTAATGTGGTTGTTTGCGATGGTGGAACATGTACACTGAGCAATATTTGCCATCCAGGGGTTACGTACGAGCATAATGTGTTAATGTGGATGTTTGCGATGGTGGAACATGTACACTGAGCAATATTTGCCATCCAGGGGTTGCGTACGAGCATAATGTATTAATGTGGATGTTTGCGATGGTGGAACATGTACACTGAGCAATATTTGCCATCCAGGGGTTACGTACGAGCATAATGTATTAATGTGGTTGTTTGCGATGGTGGAACATGTACACTGAGCAATATTTGCCATCCAGGGGTTACGTACGAGCATAATGTGTTAATGTGATTGTTTGCGATGGTGGAACATGTACACTGAGCAATATTTGCCATTCAGGGGTTACGTACGAGCATAATGTATTAATGTGGTTGTTTGCGATGGTGGAACATGTACACAGAGCAATATTTGCCATCCAGGGGTTACGTACGAGCATAATGCATTAATGTGGTCATTTGCGATGGTGGAACATGTACACTGAGCAATATTTGCCATCCGGGGGTTACGTACGAGCATAATGTATTAATGTGGTTGTTTGCGATGGTGGAACATGTACACTGAGCAATATTTGCCATCCAGGGTTACGTACGAGCATAATGTATTAATGTGGTTGTTTGCGATGGTGGAACATGTACACTGAGCAATATTTGCCATCCAGGGGTTACGTACGAGCATAATGTGTTAATGTGGATGTTTGCGATGGTGGAACATGTACACAGAGCAATATTTGCCATCCAGGGTTTGTGTACGGGCATTATGTATTACTGTGGATGTTTGCGATGGTGGAACATGTACACTGAGCAATATTTGCCATCCAGGGGTTACGTACATGCATTATGTTTTATTGTGGTTGTTTGCGATGGTGGAACATGTACACTGAGCAATATTTGCCATCCAGGGGTTACGTACGAGCATAATGTATCAATGTGGATGTTTGCGGTGGTGGAACATGTACACTGAGCAATATTTGCCATCCAGGGGTTACGTACGAGCATAATGTCTTAATGTGGATGTTTGCGATGGTGGAACATGTACACTGAGCAATATTTGCCATCCAGGGGTTACGTACGAGCATAATGTATTAATGTGGTTGTTTGCGATGGTGGAACATGTACACTGAGTAATATTTGCCATCCAGGGCTTACGTACGAGCATAATGTATTAATGTGGATGTTTGCGATGGTGGAACATGTACACAGAGCAATATTTGCCATCCAGGGGTTACGTACGAGCATAATGTATTAATGTGGTTGTTTGCGATGGTGGAACATGTACACTGAGCAATATTTGCCATCCAGGGATTACGTACGAGCATAATGTATTAATGTGGATGTTTGCGATGGTGGAACATGTACACTGAGCAATATTTGCCATCCAGGGGTTACGTACGACCATAATGTGTTAAAGTGGATGTTTGCGATGGTGGAACATGTACACAGAGCAATATTTGCCATCCAGGGGTTACGTACGAGCATAATGTATTAATGTGGATGTTTGCGATGGTGGAACATGTACACTGAGCAATATTTGCCATCCAGGGGTTACGTACGTGCATAATGTATTAATGTGGTTGTTTGCGATGGTCGAACATGTACACTGAGCAATATTTGCCATCCAGGGCTTACGTACGAGCGTAATGTATTAATGTGGTTGGTTGCGATAGTGGGACATGTACACTGAGCAATATTTGCCATCCAGGGGTTACGTACGAGCATAATGTATTAATGTGGTTGTTTGCGATGGTGGAACATGTACACAGAGCAATATTTGCCATCCAGGGGTTACGTGCGAGCATAATGTATTAATGTGGTTGTTTGCGATGGTGGAACATGTACACTGAGCAATATTTGCCATCCAGGGCTTACGTACGAGCACAATGTATTAATGTGGATGTTTGCGATGGTGGAACATGTACACTGAGCAATATTTGCCATCCAGGGGTTACGTACGAGCTTAATGTATTAATGTGGTTGTTTGCGATGGTGGAACATGTACACTGAGCAATATTTGCCATCCGGGGCTTACGTACGAGCATTATGTATTAATGTGGTTGGTTGCGATAGTGGAACATGTACACTGAGCAATATTTGCCATCCAGCGGTTACGTACGAGCATGATGTATTAATGTGGTTGTTTGCGATGGTGGAACATGTACACAGAGCAATATTTGCCATCCAGGGGTTACGTACGAGCATGATGCATTAAGTGGTTGTTTGCGATGGTGGAACATGTACACTGAGCAACGTTTGTGATCCAGGGTTTACGTACAAGCATAATGTATTAATGTGGTTGTTTGCGATGGTGGAACATGTACACTGAGCAATATTTTCCATCCAGGGTTTACGTACGAGCATAATGTATTAATGTGGTTGTTTGCGATGGTGGAACATGTACACTGAGCAATATTTGCCATCCAGGGCTTACGTCCGAGCATAATGTATTAGTGTGGTTGGTTGCGATAGTGGAACATGTACACTGAGCAATATTTGCCGTCCAGGGGTTACGTGCGAGCATAATGTATTAATGTGGATGTTTGCGATGGTGGAACATGTACACTGAGCAATATTTGCCATCCAGGGGTTACGTACGAGCATAATGCATTAATGTGGTTGTTTGCGATGGTGGAACATGTACACGGAGCAATATTTGCCATCCAGGGGTTACGTACGAGCATAATGCATTAATGTGGTTGTTTGCGATGGTGGAACGTGTACACTGAGCAATATTTGCCATCCAGGGCTTACGTACGAGCATAATGTATTAGTGTGGTTGGTTGCGATAGTGGAACATGTACACTGAGCAATATTTGCCGCCCAGGGGTTACGTGCGAGCATAATGTATTAATGTGGATGTTTGCGATGGTGGAACATGTACACTGAGCAATATTTAGCATCCAGGGGTTACGTACGAGCATAATGTATTAATGTGGTTGTTTGCGATGGTGGAACATGTACACTGAACAATATTTGCCATCCGGGGCTTACGTACGAGCATTATGTATTAATGTGGTTGGTTGCGATAGTGGAAAATGTACACTGAGCAATATTTGCCATCCAGCGGTTACGTACGAGCATGATGTATTAATGTGGTTGTTTGCGATGGTGGAACATGTACACAGAGCAATATTTGCCATCCAGGGGTTACGTACGAGCATGATGCATTAAGTGGTTGTTTGCGATGGTGGAACATGTACACTGAGCAACATTTGTGATCCAGGGTTTACGTACAAGCATAATGTATTAATGTGGTTGTTTGCGATGGTGGAACATGTACACTGAGCAATATTTTCCATCCAGGGTTTACGTACGAGCATAATGTATTAATGTGGTTGTTTGCGATGGTGGAACATGTACACTGAGCAATATTTGCCATCCAGGGCTTACGTACGAGCATAATGTATTAGTGTGGTTGGTTGCGATAGTGGAACATGTACACTGAGCAATATTTGCCGTCCAGGGGTTACGTGCGAGCATAATGTATTAATGTGGATGTTTGCGATGGTGGAACATGTACACTGAGCAATATTTGCCATCCAGGGGTTACGTACGAGCATAATGCATTAATGTGGTTGTTTGCGATGGTGGAACATGTACACGGAGCAATATTTGCCATCCAGGGGTTACGTACGAGCATAATGCATTAATGTGGTTGTTTGCGATGGTGGAACGTGTACACTGAGCAATATTTGCCATCCAGGGCTTACGTACGAGCATAATATATTAGTGTGGTTGGTTGCGATAGTGGAACATGTACACTGAGCAATATTTGCCGCCCAGGGGTTACGTGCGAGCATAATGTATTAATGTGGATGTTTGCGATGGTGGAACATCTACACTGAGCAATATTTAGCATCCAGGGGTTATGTACGAGCATAATGCATTAATGTGGTTGTTTGCGATGGTGGAACATGTACACTGAGCAATATTTGCCATCCAGGGGTTACGTACGAGCATAATGTATTAATGTGGTTGTTTGCGATGGTGGAACATGTACACTGAGCAATATTTGCCATCCAGGGTTTACGTACGAGCGTAATGTATTAATGTGGATGTTTGCGATTGTGGAACATGTACACTGAGCAATATTTGCCATCCAGGGGTTACGTATGAGCATAATGTATTAATGTGGTTGTTTGCAATGGTGGAACATGTACACTGAGCAATATTTGCCATCCAGGGGTTACGTACGAGCATAATGTGTTAATGTGATTGTTTGCGATGGTGGAACATGTACACAGAGCAATATTTGCCATCCATTGGTTACGTACGAGCATAATGTTTTAATGTGGTTGTTCGCGATGGTGGAACATGTACACTGAGCAATATTTGCCATCCAGGGGTTACGTACGAGCATAATATATTAATGTGGTTGTTTGCGATGGTGGAACATGTACACTGAGCAGTATTTGCCATCCTGGGGTTATGTACCAGCATAATGTATTAATGTGGTTGTTTGCGATGGTGGAACAGGTACACTGAGCAATATTTGCCATCCAGCGGTTACGTACGAGCATAATGTATTAATGTGGTTGTTTGCGATGGTGGAACATGTACACTGAGCAATATTTGCCATCCAGGGGCTACGTACGAGCATAATGTATTAATGTGGTTGATTGCGATGGTGGAACATGTACACTGAGCAATATTTAGCATCCAGGGGTTATGTACGAGCATAATGTATTAATGTGGTTGTTTGCGATGGTGGAACATGTACACTGAGAAATATTTGCCATCCGGGGCTTACGTACGAGCATTATGTATTAATGTGGTTGGTTGCGATAGTGGAACATGTACACTGAGCAATATTTGCCATCCAGCGGTTACGTACGAGCATGATGTATTAATGTGGTTGTTTGCGATGGTGGAACGTGTACACAGAGCAATATTTGCCATCCAGGGGTTACGTACGAGCATGATGCATTAAGTGGTTGTTTGCGATGGTGGAACATGTACACTGAGCAACATTTGTGATCCAGGGTTTACGTACAAGCATAATGTATTAATGTGGTTGTTTGCGATGGTGGAACATGTACACTGAGCAATATTTTCCATCCAGGGTTTACGTACGAGCATAATGTATTAATGTGGTTGTTTGCGATGGTGGAACATGTACACTGAGCAATATTTGCCATCCAGGGCTTACGTACGAGCATAATGTATTAGTGTGGTTGGTTGCGATAGTGGAACATGTACACTGAGCAATATTTGCCGTCCAGGGGATACATGCGAGCATAATGTATTAATGTGGATGTTTGCGATGGTGGAACATGTACACTGAGCAATATTTGCCATCCAGGGGTTACGTACGAGCATAATGCATTAATGTGGTTGTTTGCGATGGTGGAACATGTACACGGAGCAATATTTGCCATCCAGGGGTTACGTACGAGCATAATGCATTAATGTGGTTGTTTGCGATGGTGGAACGTGTACACTGAGCAATATTTGCCATCCAGGGCTTACGTACGAGCATAATGTATTAGTGTGGTTTGTTGCGATAGTGGAACATGTACACTGAGCAATATTTGCCGCCCAGGGGTTACGTGCGAGCATAATGTATTAATGTGGATGTTTGCGATGGTGGAACATGTACACTGAGCAATATTTAGCATCCAGGGGTTATGTACGAGCATAATGTATTAATGTGGTTGTTTGCGATGGTGGAACATGTACACAGAGCAATATTTGCCATCCATTGGTTACGTACGAGCATAATGTTTTAATGTGGTTGTTCGCGATGGTGGAACATGTACACTGAGCAATATTTGCCATCCAGGGGTTACGTACGAGCATAATATATTAATGTGGTTGTTTGCGATGGTGGAACATGTACACTGAGCAGTATTTGCCATCCTGGGGTTATGTACCAGCATAATGTATTAATGTGGTTGTTTGCGATGGTGGAACAGGTACACTGAGCAATATTTGCCATCCAGCGGTTACGTACGAGCATAATGTATTAATGTGGTTGTTTGCGATGGTGGAACATGTACACTGAGCAATATTTGCCATCCAGGGGCTACGTACGAGCATAATGTATTAATGTGGTTGATTGCGATGGTGGAACATGTACACTGAGCAATATTTAGCATCCAGGGGTTATGTACGAGCATAATGTATTAATGTGGTTGTTTGCGATGGTGGAACATGTACACTGAGAAATATTTGCCATCCGGGGCTTACGTACGAGCATTATGTATTAATGTGGTTGGTTGCGATAGTGGAACATGTACACTGAGCAATATTTGCCATCCAGCGGTTACGTACGAGCATGATGTATTAATGTGGTTGTTTGCGATGGTGGAACGTGTACACAGAGCAATATTTGCCATCCAGGGGTTACGTACGAGCATGATGCATTAAGTGGTTGTTTGCGATGGTGGAACATGTACACTGAGCAACATTTGTGATCCAGGGTTTACGTACAAGCATAATGTATTAATGTGGTTGTTTGCGATGGTGGAACATGTACACTGAGCAATATTTTCCATCCAGGGTTTACGTACGAGCATAATGTATTAATGTGGTTGTTTGCGATGGTGGAACATGTACACTGAGCAATATTTGCCATCCAGGGCTTACGTACGAGCATAATGTATTAGTGTGGTTGGTTGCGATAGTGGAACATGTACACTGAGCAATATTTGCCGTCCAGGGGATACGTGCGAGCATAATGTATTAATGTGGATGTTTGCGATGGTGGAACATGTACACTGAGCAATATTTGCCATCCAGGGGTTACGTACGAGCATAATGCATTAATGTGGTTGTTTGCGATGGTGGAACATGTACACGGAGCAATATTTGCCATCCAGGGGTTACGTACGAGCATAATGCATTAATGTGGTTGTTTGCGATGGTGGAACGTGTACACTGAGCAATATTTGCCATGCAGGGCTTACGTACGAGCATAATGTATTAGTGTGGTTTGTTGCGATAGTGGAACATGTACACTGAGCAATATTTGCCGCCCAGGGGTTACGTGCGAGCATAATGTATTAATGTGGATGTTTGCGATGGTGGAACATGTACACTGAGCAATATTTAGCATCCAGGGGTTATGTACGAGCATAATGCATTAATGTGGTTGTTTGCGATGGTGGAACATGTACACTGAGCAATATTTGCCATCCAGGGGTTACGTACGAGCATAATGTATTAATGTGGTTGTTTGCGATGGTGGAACATGTACACTGAGCAATATTTGCCATCCAGGGTTTACGTACGAGCATAATGTATTAATGTGGATGTTTGCGATTGTGGAACATGTACACTGAGCAATATTTGCCATCCAGGGGTTACGTATGAGCATAATGTATTAATGTGGTTGTTTGCAATGGTGGAACATGTACACTGAGCAATATTTGCCATCCAGGGGTTACGTACGAGCATAATGTGTTAATGTGATTGTTTGCGATGGTGGAACATGTACACAGAGCAATATTTGCCATCCATTGGTTACGTACGAGCATAATGTTTTAATGTGGTTGTTCGCGATGGTGGAACATGTACACTGAGCAATATTTGCCATCCAGGGGTTACGTACGAGCATAATGTATTAATGTGGTTGTTTGCGATGGTGGAACATGTACACTGAGCAGTATTTGCCATCCTGGGGTTATGTACCAGCATAATGTATTAATGTGGTTGTTTGCGATGGTGGAACATGTACACTGAGCAATATTTGCCATCCAGCGGTTACGTACGAGCATAATGTATTAATGTGGTTGTTTGCGATGGTGGAACATGTACACTGAGCAATATTTGCCATCCAGGGGCTACGTACGAGCATAATGTATTAATGTGGTTGTTTGCGATGGTGGAACATGTACACAGAGCAATATTTGCCATCCAGGGGTTACGTACGAGCATAATGCAATAATGTGGTTGTTTGCCATGGTGGAACATGTACACTGAGCAATATTTGCCATCCAGGGGTTACGTACGAGCATAATGTATTAATGTGGATGTTTGCGATGGTGGAACATGTACACTGAGCAATATTTGCCACCCAGGGGTTACGTACGAGCATATTGTATTAATGTGGTTGTTTGCGATGGTGGAACATGTACAGTGAGCAATATTTGCCATCCAGGGCTTACGTACGAGCATAATGTATTAATGTGGTTGGTTGCGATAGTGGAACATGTACACTGAGCAATATTTGCCATCCAGGGGTTACGTACGAGCATAATGTATTAATGTGGATGTTTGCGATGGTGGAACATGTACACTGAGCAATATTTGCCATCCAGGGGTTACGTACGAGCATAATGCATTAATGTGGTCGTTTGCGATGGTGGAACATGTACACTGATCAATATTTGCCATCCAGGGGTTACGTACGAGCATAATGTATTAATGTGGTAGTTTGCGATGGTGGAACATGTACACTGAGCAATATTTGCCATCCAGGGTTACGTACGAGCATAATGTATTAAGGTGGTTGTTTGCGATGGTGGAACATGTACACTGAGCAATATTTGCCATCCAGGGGTTACGTACGAGCATAATGTGTTAATGTGGATGTTTGCGATGGTGGAACATGTACACAGAGCAATATTTGCCATCCAGGGGTTGCGTACGAGCATAATGTATTAATGTGGATGTTTGCGATGGTGGAACATGTACACTGAGCAATAATTGCCATCCAGGGGTTTCGTACGTGCATAATGTTTTATTGTGGTTGTTTGCGATGGTGGAACATGTACACTGAGCAATATTTGCCTTCCAGGGGTTACGTACGAGCATAATGTATTAATGTGGTTGTTTGCGATGGTGGAACATGTACACTGAGCAATATTTGCCATCCAGGGGTTACGTACGAGCATAATGTATTAATGTGGTTGTTTGCGATGGTGGAACATGTACACTGAGCAATATTTGCCATCCAGGGTTTACGTACGAGCATAATGTATTAATGTGGATGTTTGCGATTGTGGAACATGTACACTGAGCAATATTTGCCATCCAGGGGTTACGTATGAGCATAATGTATTAATGTGGTTGTTTGCAATGGTGGAACATGTACACTGAGCAATATTTGCCATCCAGGGGTTACGTACGAGCATAATGTGTTAATGTGATTGTTTGCGATGGTGGAACATGTACACAGAGCAATATTTGCCATCCATTGGTTACGTACGAGCATAATGTTTTAATGTGGTTGTTCGCGATGGTGGAACATGTACACTGAGCAATATTTGCCATCCAGGGGTTACGTACGAGCATAATGTATTAATGTGGTTGTTTGCGATGGTGGAACATGTACACTGAGCAGTATTTGCCATCCTGGGGTTATGTACCAGCATAATGTATTAATGTGGTTGTTTGCGATGGTGGAACATGTACACTGAGCAATATTTGCCATCCAGCGGTTACGTACGAGCATAATGTATTAATGTGGTTGTTTGCGATGGTGGAACATGTACACTGAGCAATATTTGCCATCCAGGGGCTACGTACGAGCATAATGTATTAATGTGGTTGTTTGCGATGGTGGAACATGTACACAGAGCAATATTTGCCATCCAGGGGTTACGTACGAGCATAATGCAATAATGTGGTTGTTTGCCATGGTGGAACATGTACACTGAGCAATATTTGCCATCCAGGGGTTACGTACGAGCATAATGTATTAATGTGGATGTTTGCGATGGTGGAACATGTACACTGAGCAATATTTGCCACCCAGGGGTTACGTACGAGCATATTGTATTAATGTGGTTGTTTGCGATGGTGGAACATGTACAGTGAGCAATATTTGCCATCCAGGGCTTACGTACGAGCATAATGTATTAATGTGGTTGGTTGCGATAGTGGAACATGTACACTGAGCAATATTTGCCATCCAGGGGTTACGTACGAGCATAATGTATTAATGTGGATGTTTGCGATGGTGGAACATGTACACTGAGCAATATTTGCCATCCAGGGGTTACGTACGAGCATAATGCATTAATGTGGTCGTTTGCGATGGTGGAACATGTACACTGATCAATATTTGCCATCCAGGGGTTACGTACGAGCATAATGTATTAATGTGGTAGTTTGCGATGGTGGAACATGTACACTGAGCAATATTTGCCATCCAGGGTTACGTACGAGCATAATGTATTAAGGTGGTTGTTTGCGATGGTGGAACATGTACACTGAGCAATATTTGCCATCCAGGGGTTACGTACGAGCATAATGTGTTAATGTGGATGTTTGCGATGGTGGAACATGTACACAGAGCAATATTTGCCATCCAGGGGTTGCGTACGAGCATAATGTATTAATGTGGATGTTTGCGATGGTGGAACATGTACACTGAGCAATAATTGCCATCCAGGGGTTTCGTACGTGCATAATGTTTTATTGTGGTTGTTTGCGATGGTGGAACATGTACACTGAGCAATATTTGCCTTCCAGGGGTTACGTACGAGCATAATGTATTAATGTGGTTGTTTGCGATGGTGGAACATGTACACTGAGCAATATTTGCCATCCAGGGGTTACGTACGAGCATAATGTATTAATGTGGTTGTTTGCGATGGTGGAACATGTACACTGAGCAATATTTGCCATCCAGGGCTTAAGTACGAGCATAATGTATTAATGTGGATGTTTGCGATGGTGGAACATGTACACAGAGCAATATTTGCCATCTAGGCGT
Source organism: Schistocerca nitens (assembly GCF_023898315.1). NCBI lineage: Eukaryota > Metazoa > Arthropoda > Insecta > Orthoptera > Acrididae > Schistocerca > Schistocerca nitens. The sequence continues at coordinate 33,819,715 of NC_064620.1, read as the reverse complement.
TACGTACGAGCGTAATGTATTAATGTGGTTGTTTGCGATGTTGGAACATGTACACTGAGCAATATTTGCCATCCAGGGGTTACGTACGAGCATAATGTATTAAAGTGGATGTTTGCGATGGTGGAACATGTACACAGAGCAATATTTGCCATCCAGGGGTTACGTACGAGCATAATGTATTAATGTGGATGTTTGCGATGGTGGAACATGTACACTGAGCAATATTTGAAATCCAGGGGTTACGTATGAGCATAATGTATTAATGTGGTTGTTTGCGATGGTCGAACATGTACACTGAGCAATATTTGCCATCCAGGGCTTACGTACGAGCATAATGTATTAATGTGGTTGTTTGCGATGGTGGAACATGTACACAGAGCAATATTTGCCATCCAGGGGTTACGTGCGAGCATAATGTATTAATGTGGTTGTTTGCGATGGTGGAACATGTACACTGAGCAATATTTGCCATCCAGGGCTTACGTACGAGCACAATGTATTAATGTGGATGTTTGCGATGGTGGAACATGTACACTGAGCAATATTTGCCATCCAGGGGTTACATACGAGCATAATGTATTAATGTGGTTGTTTGCGATGGTGGAACATGTACACTGAGCAATATTTGCCATCCGGGGCTTACGTACGAGCATTATGTATTAATGTGGTTGGTTGCGATAGTGGAACATGTACACTGAGCAATATTTGCCATCCAGCGGTTACGTACGAGCATAATGTATTAATGTGGTTGTTTGCGATGGTGGAACATGTACACAGAGCAATATTTGCCATTCAGGGGTTACGTACGAGCATAATGCATTAATGTGGTTGTTTGCGATGGTGGAACATGTACACTGAGCAACATTTGTCATCCAGGGTATACGTACAAGCATAATGTATTAATGTGGTTGTTTGCGATGGTGGAACATGTACACTGAGCAATATTTTCCATCCAGGGTTTACGTACGAGCATAATGTATTAATGTGGTTGTTTGCGATGGTGGAACATGTACACTGAGCAATATTTGCCATCCAGGGCTTACGTACGAGCATAATGTTTTAGTGTGGTTGGTTGCGATAGTGGAACATGTACCCTGAGCAATATTTGCCGTCCAGGGGTTACGTGCGAGCATAATGTATTAATGTGGATGTTTGCGATGGTGGAACATGTACACTGAGCCATATTTGCCATCCAGGGGTTACGTACGAGCATAATGCATTAATGTGGTTGTTTGCGATGGTGGAACATGTACACCGAGCAATATTTGCCATCCAGGGGTTACGTACGAGCATAATGTATTAATGTGGTTGTTTGCGATGGTGGATCATGTACACTGAGCAATATTTGCCATCCAGGGTTTACGTACAAGCATAATGTATTAATGTGGATGTTTGCGATGGTGTAACATGTACACTGAGCAATATTTGCCATCCAGGGCTTACGTACGAGCACAATGTATTAATGTGGATGTTTGCGATGGTGGAACATGTACACTGAGCAATATTTGCCATCCGGGGCTTACGTACGAGCATTATGTGTTAATGTGGTTGGTTGCGATAGTGGAACATGTACACTGAGCAATATTCGCCATCCAGGGTTTACGTACGAGCATAATGTATTAATGTGGATGTTTGCGATTGTGGAACATGTACACTTAGCAATATTTGCCATCCAGGGGTTACGTATGAGCATATTGTATTAATGTAGTTGTTTGCAATGGTGGAACATGTACACTGAGCAATATTTGACATCCAGGGGTTACGTACGAGCATAATGTTTTAATGTGGTTGTTCGCGATGGTGGAACATGTACACTGAGCAATATTTGCCATCCAGGGGTTACGTACGAGCATAATGTATTAATGTGGTTGTTTGCGATGGTGGAACATGTACACTGAGCAGTATTTGCCATCCAGGGATTACGTACCAGCATAATGTATTAATGTGGTTGTTTGCGATGGTGGAACATGTACACTGAGCAATATTTGCCATCCAGGGGTTACGTACGAGCATAATGTATTAATGTGGATGTTTGCGATGGTGGAACATGTACACTGAGCAATATTTGCCACCCAGGGGTTACGTACGAGCATAATGTATTAATGAGGTTGTTTGCGATGGTGGAACATGTACAGTGAGCAATATTTGCCATCCAGGGCTTACGTACGAGCATAATGTATTAATGTGGTTGGTTGCGATAGTGGAACATGTACACTGAGCAATATTTGCCGTCCAGGGGTTACGTACGAGCATAATGTATTAATGTGGATGTTTGCGATGGTGGAACATGTACACTGAGCAATATTTGCCATCCAGGGGTTACGTACGAGCATAATGCATTAATGTGGTCGTTTGCGATGGTGGAACATGTACACTGAGCAATATTTGCCATCCAGGGGTTACGTACGAGCATAATGTATTAATGTGGTAGTTTGCGATGGTGGAACATGTACACTGAGCAATATTTGCCATCCAGGGTTACGTACGAGCATAATGTATTAATGTGGTTGTTTGCGATGGTGGAACATGTACACTGAGCAATATTTGCCATCCAGGGGTTACGTACGAGCATAATGTGTTAATGTGGATGTTTGCGATGGTGGAACATGTACACAGAGCAATATTTGCCATCCAGGGGTTGCGTACGAGCATAATGTATTAATGTGGATGTTTGCGATGGTGGAACATGTACACTGAGCAATAATTGCCATCCATGGGTTACGTACGTGCATAATGTTTTATTGTGGTTGTTTGCGATGGTGGAACATGTACACTGAGCAATATTTGCCATCCAGGGGTTACGTACGAGCATAATGTATTAATGTGGTTGTTTGCGATGGTGGAACATGTACACTGAGCAATATTTGCCATCCAGGGGTTACGTACGAGCATAATGTATTAATGTGGTTGTTTGCGATGGTGGAACATGTACACTGAGCAATATTTGCCATCCAGGGCTTAAGTACGAGCATAATGTATTAATGTGGATGTTTGCGATGGTGGAACATGTACACAGAGCAATATTTGCCATCCAGGGGTTACGTACGAGCGTAATGTATTAATGTGGTTGTTTGCGATGTTGGAACATGTACACTGAGCAATATTTGCCATCCAGGGGTTACGTACGAGCATAATGTGTTAAAGTGGATGTTTGCGATGGTGGAACATGTACACAGAGCAATATTTGCCATCCAGGGGTTACGTACGAGCATAATGTATTAATGTGGATGTTTGCGATGGTGGAACATGTACACTGAGCAATATTTGAAATCCAGGGGTTACGTACGAGCATAATGTATTAATGTGGTTGTTTGCTATGGTCGAACATGTACACTGAGCAATATTTGCCATCCAGGGCTTACGTACGAGCATAATGTATTAATGTGGTTGTTTGCGATGGTGGAACATGTACACAGAGCAATATTTGCCATCCAGGGGTTACGTGCGAGCATAATGTATTAATGTGGTTGTTTGCGATGGTGGAACATGTACACTGAGCAATATTTGCCATCCAGGGCTTACGTACGAGCACAATGTATTAATGTGGATGTTTGCGATGGTGGAACATGTACACTGAGCAATATTTGCCATCCAGGGGTTACATACGAGCATAATGTATTAATGTGGTTGTTTGCGATGGTGGAACATGTACACTGAGCAATATTTGCCATCCGGGGCTTACGTACGAGCATTATGTATTAATGTGGTTGGTTGCGATAGTGGAACATGTACACTGAGCAATATTTGCCATCCAGCGGTTACGTACGAGCATAATGTATTAATGTGGTTGTTTGCGATGGTGGAACATGTACACAGAGCAATATTTGCCATCCAGGGGTTACGTACGAGCATAATGCATTAATGTGGTTGTTTGCGATGGTGAAACATGTACACTGAGCAACATTTGTCATCCAGGGTATACGTACAAGCATAATGTATTAATGTGGTTGTTTGCGATGGTGGAACATGTACACTGAACAATATTTTCCATCCAGGGTTTACGTACGAGCATAATGTATTAATGTGGTTGTTTGCAATGGTGGAACATGTACACTGAGCAATATTTGCCATCCAGGGCTTACGTACGAGCTTAATGTTTTAGTGTGGTTGGTTGCGATAGTGGAACATGTACCCTGAGCAATATTTGCCGTCCAGGGGTTACGTGCGAGCATAATGTATTAATGTGGATGTTTGCGATGGTGGAACATGTACACTGAGCAATATTTGCCATCCAGGGGTTACGTACGAGCATAATGCATTAATGTGGTTGTTTGCGATGGTGGAACATGTACACTGAGCAATATTTGCCATCCAGGGGTTACGTACGAGCATAATGTATTAATGTGGTTGTTTGCGATGGTGGATCATGTACACTGAGCAATATTTGCCATCCAGGGTTTACGTACAAGCATAATGTATTAATGTGGATGTTTGCGATGGTGTAACATGTACACTGAGCAATATTTGCCATCCAGGGCTTACGTACGAGCACAATGTATTAATGTGGATGTTTGCGATGGTGGAACATGTACACTGAGCAATATTTGCCATCCGGGGCTTACGTACGAGCATTATGTGTCAATGTGGTTGGTTGCGATAGTGGAACATATACACTGAGCAATATTTGCCATCCAGGGTTTACGTACGAGCATAATGTATTAATGTGGATGTTTGCGATTGTGGAACATGTACACTTAGCAATATTTGCCATCCAGGGGTTACGTATGAGCATATTGTATTAATGTGGTTGTTTGCAATGGTGGAACATGTACACTGAGCAATATTTGCCATCCAGGGGTTACGTACGAGCATAATGTTTTAATGTGGTTGTTCGCGATGGTGGAACATGTACACTGAGCAATATTTGCCATCCAGGGGTTACGTACGAGCATAATGTATTAATGTGGTTGTTTGCGATGGTGGAACATGTACACTGAGCAGTATTTGCCATCCAGGGGTTACGTACCAGCATAATGTATTAATGTGGTTGTTTGCGATGGTGGAACATGTACACTGAGCAATATTTGCCATCCAGGGGTTACGTACGAGCATAATGTATTAATGTGGTTGTTTGCGATGGTGGAACATGTACACTGAGCAATATTTGCCATCCAGGGGTTACGTACGAGCATAATGTATTAATGTGGTTGTTTGCGATGGTGGAACATGTACACAGAGCAATATTTGCCATCCAGGGGTTACATACGAGCATAATGCATTAATGTGGTTGTTTGTGATGGTAGAACATGTACACTGAGCAACATTTGCCATCCAGGGTTTACGTACGAGCATAATGCATTAATGTGGTTGTTTGCGATGGTGGAACATGTACACTGAGCAATATTTTCCATCCAGGGTTTACGTACGAGCATAATGTATTAATGTGGTTGTTTGCGATGGTGGAACATGTACACTGAGCAATATTTGCCATCCAGGGCTTACGTACGAGCATAATGTATTAGTGTGGTTGGTTGCGATAGTGGAACATGTACACTGAGCAATATTTGCCATCCAGGGGTTACGTTCGAGCATAATGCATTAATGTGGTTGTTTGCGATGGTGGAACATGTACACTGAGCAATATTTGCCATCCAGGGGTTACGTACGAGCATAATGTATTAATGTGGTTGTTTGTGATTGTAGAACATGTACACTGAGCAACATTTGCCATCCAGGGTTTACGTACGCGCATAATGCATTAATGTGGTTGGTTGCGATAGTGGAACATGTACACTGAGCAATATTTGCCATCCAGGGGTTACATATGAGCATAATGCATTAATGTGGTTGTTTGTGATGGTAGAACATGTACACTGAGCAACATTTGCCATCCAGGGTTTACGTACGAGCATAATGCATTAATGTAGTTGTTTGCGATGGTGGAACATGTACACTGAGCAATATTTTCCATCCAGGGTTTACGTACGAGCATAATGTATTAATGTGGTTGTTTGCGATGGTGGAACATGTACACTGAGCAATATTTGCCATCCAGGACTTACGTGCGAGCATAATGTATTAATGTGGATGTTTGTGATGGTGGAACATGTACACTGAGCAATATTTGCCATCCAGGGGTTACGTTCGAGCATAATGCATTAATGTGGTTGTTTGCGATGGTGGAACATATACACTGAGCAATATTTGCCATCCAGGGGTTACGTACGAGCATAATGTATTAATGTGGTTGTTGCGATGGTGGAACATGTACACTGAGCAATAATTGCCATCCACGGTTTACGTACGAGCATAATGTATGAATGTGGATGTTTGCGATTGTGGAACATGTACACTGAGCAATATTTGCCATCCAGGGGTTACGTACGAGCATAATGTATTAATGTGGTTGTTTGCGATGGTGGAACATGTACACTGAGCAATATTTGCCATCCAGGCGTTACGTACGAGCATAATGTGTTAATGTGATTGTTTGCGATGGTGGAACATGTACACAGAGCAATATTTGCCATTCAGGGGTTACGTACGAGCATAATGTTTTAATGTGGTTGTTCGCGATGGTGGAACATGTATACTGAGCAATATTTGCCATCCAGGGGTTACGTACGAGCATAATGTATTAATGTGGTTGTTTGCGATGGTGGAACATGTACACTGAGCAGTATTTGCCATCCAGGGTTTAATTACCAGCATAATGTATTAATGTGGTTGTTTGCGATGGTGGAACATGTACACTGAGCAATATTTGCCGTCCGGGGGTTACGTACGAGCATAATGTATTAATGTGGTTGTTTGCGATGGTGGAACATGTACACTGAGCAATATTTGCCATTCAGGGGTTCGTACGAGCATAATGTATTAATGTGGTTGTTTGCGATGGTGGAACATGTACACTGAGCAACATTTGCCATCCAGGGTTTACGTACGAGCATAATGCATTAATGTGGTTGTTTGCGATGGTGGAACATGTACACTGAGCAATATTTTCCATCCAGGGTTTACGTACGAGCATAATGTATTAATGTGGTTGTTTGCGATGGTGGAACATGTACACTGAGCAATATTTGCCATCCAGGGCTTACGTACGAGCATAATGTATTAGTGTGGTTGGTTGCGATAGTGGAACATGTACACTGAGCAATATTTGCCATCCAGGGGTTACGTTCGAGCATAATGCATTAATGTGGTTGTTTGCGATGGTGGAACATGTACACTGAGCAATATTTGCCATCCAGGGGTTACGTACGAGCATAATGTATTAATGTGGTTGTTTGTGATTGTAGAACATGTACACTGAGCAACATTTGCCATCCAGGGTTTACGTACGCGCATAATGCATTAATGTGGTTGGTTGCGATAGTGGAACATGTACACTGAGCAATATTTGCCATCCAGGGGTTACATATGAGCATAATGCATTAATGTGGTTGTTTGTGATGGTAGAACATGTACACTGAGCAACATTTGCCATCCAGGGTTTACGTACGAGCATAATGCATTAATGTAGTTGTTTGCGATGGTGGAACATGTACACTGAGCAATATTTTCCATCCAGGGTTTACGTACGAGCATAATGTATTAATGTGGTTGTTTGCGATGGTGGAACATGTACACTGAGCAATATTTGCCATCCAGGGCTTACGTGCGAGCATAATGTATTAATGTGGATGTTTGTGATGGTGGAACATGTACACTGAGCAATATTTGCCATCCAGGGGTTACGTTCGAGCATAATGCATTAATGTGGTTGTTTGCGATGGTGGAACATATACACTGAGCAATATTTGCCATCCAGGGGTTACGTACGAGCATAATGTATTAATGTGGTTGTTGCGATGGTGGAACATGTACACTGAGCAATAATTGCCATCCACGGTTTACGTACGAGCATAATGTATGAATGTGGATGTTTGCGATTGTGGAACATGTACACTGAGCAATATTTGCCATCCAGGGGTTACGTACGAGCATAATGTATTAATGTGGTTGTTTGCGATGGTGGAACATGTACACTGAGCAATATTTGCCATCCAGGCGTTACGTACGAGCATAATGTGTTAATGTGATTGTTTGCGATGGTGGAACATGTACACAGAGCAATATTTGCCATTCAGGGGTTACGTACGAGCATAATGTTTTAATGTGGTTGTTCGCGATGGTGGAACATGTATACTGAGCAATATTTGCCATCCAGGGGTTACGTACGAGCATAATGTATTAATGTGGTTGTTTGCGATGGTGGAACATGTACACTGAGCAGTATTTGCCATCCAGGGTTTAATTACCAGCATAATGTATTAATGTGGTTGTTTGCGATGGTGGAACATGTACACTGAGCAATATTTGCCGTCCGGGGGTTACGTACGAGCATAATGTATTAATGTGGTTGTTTGCGATGGTGGAACATGTACACTGAGCAATATTTGCCATTCAGGGGTTCGTACGAGCATAATGTATTAATGTGGTTGTTTGCGATGGTGGAACATGTACACTGAGCAACATTTGTCATCCAGGGTATACGTACAAGCATAATGTATTAATGTGGTTGTTTGCGATGGTGGAACATGTACACTGAGCAATATTTTCCATCCAGGGTTTACGTACGAGCATAATGTATTAATGTGGTTGTTTGCGATGGTGGAACATGTACACTGAGCAATATTTGCCATCCAGGGCTTCCGTACGAGCATAATGTTTTAGTGTGGTTGGTTGCGATAGTGGAACATGTACCCTGAGCAATATTTGCCGTCCAGGGGTTGCGTGCGAGCATAATGTATTAATGTGGATGTTTGCGATGGTGGAACATGTACACTGAGCAATATTTGCCATCCAGGGGTTACGTACGAGCATAATGCATTAATGTGGTTGTTTGCGATGGTGGAACATGTACACTGAGCAATATTTGCCATCCAGGGGTTACGTACGAGCATAATGTATTAATGTGGTTGTTTGCGATGGTGGATCATGTACACTGAGCAATATTTGCCATCCAGGGTTTACGTACAAGCATAATGTATTAATGTGGATGTTTGCGATGGTGTAACATGTACACTGAGCAATATTTGCCATCCAGGGCTTACGTACGAGCACAATGTATTAATGTGGATGTTTGCGATGGTGGAACATGTACACTGAGCAATATTTGCCATCCGGGGCTTACGTACGAGCATTATGTGTTAATGTGGTTGGTTGCGATAGTGGAACATGTACACTGAGCAATATTTGCCATCCAGGGTTTACGTACGAGCATAATGTATTAATGTGGATGTTTGCGATTGTGGAACATGTACACTTAGCAATATTTGCCATCCAGGGGTTACGTATGAGCATATTGTATTAATGTGGTTGTTTGCAATGGTGGAACATGTACACTGAGCAATATTTGCCATCCAGGGGTTACGTACGAGCATAATGTTTTAATGTGGTTGTTCGCGATGGTGGAACATGTACACTGAGCAATATTTGCCATCCAGGGGTTACGTACGAGCATAATGTATTAATGTGGTTGTTTGCGATGGTGGAACATGTACACTGAGCAGTATTTGCCATCCAGGGGTTACGTACCAGCATAATGTATTAATGTGGTTGTTTGCGATGGTGGAACATGTACACTGAGCAATATTTGCCATCCAGGGGTTACGTACGAGCATAATGTATTAATGTGGTTGTTTGCGATGGTGGAACATGTACACTGAGCTATATTTGCCATCCAGGGGTTACGTACGAGCATAATGTATTAATGTGGTTGTTTGCGATGGTGGAACATGTACACAGAGCAATATTTGCCATCCAGGGGTTACGTACGAGCATAATGCATTAATGTGGTTGTTTGTGATGGTAGAACATGTACACTGAGCAACATTTGCCATCCAGGGTTTACGTACGAGCATAATGCATTAATGTGGTTGTTTGCGATGGTGGAACATGTACACTGAGCAATATTTTCCATCCAGGGTTTACGTACGAGCATAATGTATTAATGTGGTTGTTTGCGATGGTGGAACATGTACACTGAGCAATATTTGCCATCCAGGGCTTACGTACGAGCCTAATGTATTAATGTGGTTGGTTGCGATAGTGGAACATGTACACTGAGCAATATTTGCCATCCAGGGGTTACATTCGAGCATAATGCATTAATGTGGTTGTTTGCGATGTTGGAACATGTACACTGAGCAATATTTGCCATCCAGGGGTTACGTACGAGCATAATGTATTAATGTGGTTGTTTGTGATTGTAGAACATGTACACTGAGCAACATTTGCCATCCAGGGTTTACGTACGCGCATAATGCATTAATGTGGTTGGTTGCGATAGTGGAACATGTACACTGAGCAATATTTGCCATCCAGGGGTTACATATGAGCATAATGCATTAATGTGGTTGTTTGTGATGGTAGAACATGTACACTGAGCAACATTTGCCATCCAGGGTTTACGTACGAGCAAAATGCATTAATGTAGTTGTTTGCGATGGTGGAACATGTACACTGAGCAATATTTTCCATCCAGGGTTTACGTACGAGCATAATGTATTAATGTGGTTGTTTGCGATGGTGGAACATGTACACTGAGCAATATTTGCCATCCAGGGCTTACGTGCGAGCATAATGTATTAATGTGGATGTTTGCGATGGTGGAACATGTACACTGAGCGATATTTGCCATCCAGGGGTTACGTTCGAGCATAATGCATTAATGTGGTTGTTTGCGATGGTGGAACATGTACACTGAGCAATAATTGCCATCCACGGTTTACGTACGAGCATAATGTATTAATGTGGATGTTTGCGATTGTGGAACATGTACACTGAGCAATATTCGCCATCCAGGGGTTACGTACGAGCATAATGTATTAATGTGGTTGTTTGCGATTGTGGAACATGTACACTGAGCAATATTTGCCATCCAGCGGTTACGTACGAGCATAATGTGTTAATGTGATTGTTTGCGATGGTGGAACATGTACACAGAGCAATATTTGCCATTCAGGGGTTACGTACGAGCATAATGTTTTAATGTGGTTGTTCGCGATGGTGGAACATGTATACTGAGCAATATTTGCCATCCAGGGGTTACGTACGAGCATAATGTATTAATGTGGTTATTTGCGATGGTGGAACATGTACACTGAGCAGTATTTGCCATCAAGGGTTTAATTACCAGCATAATGTATTAATGTGGTTGTTTGCGATGGTGGAACATGTACACTGAGCAATATTTGCCGTCCGGGGGTTACGTACGAGCATAATGTATTAATGTGGTTGTTTGCGATGGTGGAACATGTACACTGAGCAATATTTGCCATTCAGGGGTTCGTACGAGCATAATGTATTAATGTGGTTGTTTGCGATGGTGGAACATGTACACAGAGCAATATTTGCCATCCAGGGGTTACGTACAAGCATAATGCATTAAAGTGGTTGTTTGCGATGGTGGAACATGTACACTGAGCAATATTTGCCATCCAATGGTTACGTACGAGCATAATGTGTTAATGTGGATGTTTGCGATGGTGGAACATGTACACTGAGCAATATTTGCCATCCAGGGGTTACGTACGAGCATAATGTATTAATGTGGTTGTTTGCGATGGTGGAACATGTACAGTGAGCAATATTTGCCATCCAGGGCTTACGTACGAGCATAATGTATTAATGTGGTTGGTTGCGATAGTGGAACATGTACACTGAGCAATATTTGCCATCCAGGGGTTACATATGAGCATAATGCATTAATGTGGTTGTTTGTGATGGTAGAACATGTACACTGAGCAACATTTGCCATCCAGGGTTTACGTACGAGCATAATGCATTAATGTAGTTGTTTGCGATGGTGGAACATGTACACTGAGCAATATTTTCCATCCAGGGTTTACGTACGAGCATAATGTATTAATGTGGTTGTTTGCGATGGTGGAACATGTACACTGAGCAATATTTGCCATCCAGGGCTTACGTGCGAGCATAACGTATTAATGTGGATGTTTGCGATGGTGGAACATGTACACTGAGCAATATTTGCCATCCAGGGGTTACGTTCGAGCATAATGCATTAATGTGGTTGTTTGCGATGGTGGAACATATACACTGAGCAATATTTGCCATCCAGGTGTTACGTACGAGCATAATGTATTAATGTGGTTGTTGCGATGGTGGAACATGTACACTGAGCAATAATTGCCATCCACGGTTTACGTACGAGCATAATGTATTAATGTGGATGTTTGCGATTGTGGAACATGTACACTGAGCAATATTTGCCATCCAGGGGTTACGTACGAGCATAATGTATTAATGTGGTTGTTTGCGATGGTGGAACATGTACACTGAGCAATATTTGCCATCCAGGGGTTACGTACGAGCATAATGTGTTAATGTGATTGTTTGCGATGGTGGAACATGTACACAGAGCAATATTTGCCATTCAGGGGTTACGTACGAGCATAATGTTTTAATGTGGTTGTTCGCGATGGTGGAACATGTATACTGAGCAATATTTGCCATCCAGGGGTTACGTACGAGCATAATGTAGTAATGTGGTTGTTTGCGATGGTGGAACATGTACACTGAGCAGTATTTGCCATCCAGGGTTTAATTACCAGCATAATGTATTAATGTGGTTGTTTGCGATGGTGGAACATGTACACTGAGCAATATTTGCCGTCCGGGGGTTACGTACGAGCATAATGTATTAATGTGGTTGTTTGCGATGGTGGAACATGTACACTGAGCAATATTTGCCATTCAGGGGTTCGTACGAGCATAATGTATTAATGTGGTTGTTTGCGATGGTGGAACATGTACACTGAGCAACATTTGTCATCCAGGGTATACGTACAAGCATAATGTATTAATGTGGTTGTTTGCGATGGTGGAACATGTACACTGAGCAATATTTTCCATCCAGGGTTTACGTACGAGCATAATGTATTAATGTGGTTGTTTGCGATGGTGGAACATGTACACTGAGCAATATTTGCCATCCAGGGCTTCCGTACGAGCATAATGTTTTAGTGTGGTTGGTTGCGATAGTGGAACATGTACCCTGAGCAATATTTGCCGTCCAGGGGTTACGTGCGAGCATAATGTATTAATGTGGATGTTTGCGATGGTGGAACATGTACACTGAGCAATATTTGCCATCCAGGGGTTACGTACGAGCATAATGCATTAATGTGGTTGTTTGCGATGGTGGAACATGTACACTGAGCAATATTTGCCATCCAGGGGTTACGTACGAGCATAATGTATTAATGTGGTTGTTTGCGATGGTGGATCATGTACACTGAGCAATATTTGCCATCCAGGGTTTACGTACAAGCATAATGTATTAATGTGGATGTTTGCGATGGTGTAACATGTACACTGAGCAATATTTGCCATCCAGGGCTTACGTACGAGCACAATGTATTAATGTGGATGTTTGCGATGGTGGAACATGTACACTGAGCAATATTTGCCATCCGGGGCTTACGTACGAGCATTATGTGTTAATGTGGTTGGTTGCGATAGTGGAACATGTACACTGAGCAATATTTGCCATCCAGGGTTTACGTACGAGCATAATGTATTAATGTGGATGTTTGCGATTGTGGAACATGTACACTTAGCAATATTTGCCTTCCAGGGGTTACGTATGAGCATATTGTATTAATGTGGTTGTTTGCAATGGTGGAACATGTACACTGAGCAATATTTGCCATCCAGGGGTTACGTACGAGCATAATGTTTTAATGTGGTTGTTCGCGATGGTGGAACATGTACACTGAGCAATATTTGCCATCCAGGGGTTACGTACGAGCATAATGTATTAATGTGGTTGTTTGCGATGGTGGAACATGTACACTGAGCAGTATTTGCCATCCAGGGGTTACGTACCAGCATAATGTATTAATGTGGTTGTTTGCGATGGTGGAACATGTACACTGAGCAATATTTGCCATCCAGGGGTTACGTACGAGCATAATGTATTAATGTGGTTGTTTGCGATGGTGTAACATGTACACTGAGCAATATTTGCCATCCAGGGGTTACGTACGAGCATAATGTATTAATGTGGTTGTTTGCGATGGTGGAACATGAACACAGAGCAATATTTGCCATCCAGGGGTTACGTACGAGCATAATGCATTAATGTGGTTGTTTGTGATGGTAGAACATGTACACTGAGCAACATTTGCCATCCAGGGTTTACGTACGAGCATAATGCATTAATGTGGTTGTTTGCGATGGTGGAACATGTACACTGAGCAATATTTTCCATCCAGGGTTTACGTACGAGCATAATGTATTAATGTGGTTGTTTGCGATGGTGGAACATGTACACTGAGCAATATTTGCCATCCAGGGCTTACGTACGAGCCTAATGTATTAATGTGGTTGGTTGCGATAGTGGAACATGTACACTGAGCAATATTTGCCATCCAGGGGTTACGTTCGAGCATAATGCATTAATGTGGTTGTTTGCGATGGTGGAACACGTACACTGTGCAATATTTGCCATCCAGGGGTTACGTACGAGCATAATGTATTAATGTGGTTGTTTGTGATTGTAGAACATGTACACTGAGCAACATTTGCCATCCAGGGTTTACGTACGCGCATAATGCATTAATGTGGTTGGTTGCGATAGTGGAACATGTACACTGAGCAATATTTGCCATCCAGGGGTTACATATGAGCATAATGCATTAATGTGGTTGTTTGTGATGGTAGAACATGTACACTGAGCAACATTTGCCATCCAGGGTTTACGTACGAGCATAATGCATTAATGTAGTTGTTTGCGATGGTGGAACATGTACACTGAGCAATATTTTCCATCCAGGGTTTACGTACGAGCATAATGTATTAATGTGGTTGTTTGCGATGGTGGAACATGTACACTGAGCAATATTTGCCATCCAGGGCTTACGTGCGAGCATAATGTATTAATGTGGATGTTTGCGATGGTGGAACATGTACACTGAGCAATATTTGCCATCCAGGGGTTACGTTCGAGCATAATGCATTAATGTGGTTGTTTGCGATGGTGGAACATATACACTGAGCAATATTTGCCATCCAGGGGTTACGTACGAGCATAATGTATTAATGTGGTTGTTGCGATGGTGGAACATGTACACTGAGCAATAATTGCCATCCACGGTTTACGTACGAGCATAATGTATTAATGTGGATGTTTGCGATTGTGGAACATGTACACTGAGCAATATTCGCCATCCAGGGGTTACGTACGAGCATAATGTATTAATGTGGTTGTTTGCGATGGTGGAACATGTACACTGAGCAATATTTGCCATCCAGGGGTTACGTACGAGCATAATGTGTTAATGTGATTGTTTGCGATGGTGGAACATGTACACAGAGCAATATTTGCCATTCAGGGGTTACGTACGAGCATAATGTTTTAATGTGGTTGTTCGCGATGGTGGAACATGTATACTGAGCAATATTTGCCATCCAGGGGTTACGTACGAGCATAATGTATTAATGTGGTTGTTTGCGATGGTGGAACATGTACACTGAGCAGTATTTGCCATCCAGGGTTTAATTACCAGCATAATGTATTAATGTGGTTGTTTGCGATGGTGGAACATGTACACTGAGCAATATTTGCCGTCCGGGGGTTACGTACGAGCACAATGTATTAATGTGGTTGTTTGCGATGGTGGAACATGTACACGGAGCAATATTTGCCATTCAGGGGTTTGTACGAGCATAATGTATTAATGTGGTTGTTTGCGATGGTGGAACATGTACACAGAGCAATATTTGCCATCCAGGGGTTGCGTACAAGCATAATGCATTAAAGTGGTTGTTTGCGATGGTGGAACATGTACACTGAGCAATATTTGCCATCCAATGGTTACGTACGAGCATAATGTGTTAATGTGGATGTTTGCGATGGTGGAACATGTACACTGAGCAATATTTGCCATCCAGGGGTTACGTACGAGCATAATGTATTAATGTGGTTGTTTGCGATGGTGGAACATGTACAGTGAGCAATATTTGCCATCCAGGGCTTACGTACGAGCATAATGTATTAATGTGGTTGGTTGCGATAGTGGAACATGTACACTGAGCAATATTTGCCATCCAGGGGTTACGTACGAGCTTAATGTATTAATGTGGATGTTTGCGATGGTGGAACATGTACACTGAGCAATATTTGCCATCCAGGGGTTACGTACGAGCATAATGCATTAATGTGGTCATTTGCAATGGTGGAACATGTACACTGAGCAATATTTGCCATCCAGGGGTTGCGTACGAGCATTATGTATTAATGTGGATGTTTGCGATGGTGGAACATGTACACTGAGCAATATTTGCCATCCAGGGGTTACGTACATGCATAATGTTTTATTGTGGTTGTTTGCGATAGTGGAACATGTACACTGAGCAATATTTGCCATCCAGGGGTTACGTACGAGCATAATGTATTAATGTGGTTGTTTGCGATGGTGGAACATGTACACTGAGCAATATTTGCCATCCAGGGGTTACGTACCAGCATAATGTATCAATGTGGATGTTTGCGGTGGTGGAACATGTACACTGAGCAATATTTGCCATCCAGGGGTTACGTACGAGCATAATGTATTAATGTGGATGTTTGCGATGGTGGAACATGTACACTGAGCAATATTTGCCATCCAGGGGTTACGTACGAGCATAATGTATTAATGTGGTTGTTTGCGATGGTGGAACATGTACACTGAGCAATATTTGCCATCCAGGGCTTACGTACGAGCATAATGTATTAATGTGGATGTTTGCGATGGTGGAACATGTACACAGAGCAATATTTGCCATCCAGGGGTTACGTACAAGCATAATGTATTAATGTGGTTGTTTGCGATGGTGGAACATGTACACTGAGCAATATTTGCCATCCAGGGATTACGTACGAGCATAATGTATTAATGTGGATGTTTGCGATGGTGGAACATGTACACTGAGCAATATTTGCCATCCAGGGGTTACGTACGAGCATAATGTGTTAAAGTGGATGTTTGCGATGGTGCAACATTTACACAGAGCAATATTTGCCATCCAGGGGTTACGTACGAGCATAATGTATTAATGTGGTTGTTTGCGATGGTGGAACATGTACACAGAGCAATATTTGCCATCCAGGGGTTACGTGCGAGCATAATGTATTAATGTGGTTGTTTGCGATGGTGGAACATGTACACTGAGCAATATTTGCCAACCAGGGCTTACGTACGAGCACAATGTATTAATGTGGATGTTTGCGATGGTGGAACATGTACACTGAGCAATATTTGCCATCCAGGGGTTACATACGAGCATAATGTATTAATATGGTTGTTTGCGATGGTGGAACATGTACACTGAGCAATATTTGCCATCCGGGGCTTACGTACGAGCATTATGTATTAATGTGGTTGGTTGCGATAGTGGAACATGTACACTGAGCAATATTTGCCATCCAGCGGTTACGTACGAGCATAATGTATTAATGTGGTTGTTTGCGATGGTGGAACATGTACACAGAGCAATATTTGCCATCCAGGGCTTACGTACGAGCATAATGCATTAATGTGGTTGTTTCTGATGGTGGAACATGTACACTGAGCAACATTTGTCATCCAGGGTATACGTACAAGCATAATGTATTAATGTGGTTGTTTGCGATGGTGGAACATGTACACTGAGCATTATTTTCCATCCAGGGTTTACGTACGAGCATAATGTATTAATGTGGTTGTTTGCGATGGTGGAACATGTACACTGAGCAATATTTGCCATCCAGGGCTTACGTACGAGCATAATGTATTAGTGTGGTTGGTTGCGATAGTGGAACATGTACCCTGAGCAATATTTGCCGTCCACGGGTTACGTGCGAGCATAATGTATTAATGTGGATGTTTGCGATGGTGGAACATGTACACTGAGCAATATTTGCCATCCAGGGGTTACGTACGAGCATAATGCATTAATGTGGTTGTTTGCGATGGTGGAACATGTACACTGAGCAATATTTGCCATCCAGGGGTTACGTACGAGCATAATGTATTAATGTGGTTGTTTGCGATGGTGGATCATGTACACTGAGCAATATTTGCCATCCAGGGTTTACGTACAAGCATAATGTATTAATGTGGATGTTTGCGATGGTGTAACATGTACACTGAGCAATATTTGCCATCCAGGGCTTACATACGAGCACAATGTATTAATGTGGATGTTTGCGATGGTGGAACATGTACACTGAGCAATATTTGCCATCCGGGGCTTACGTACGAGCATTATGTGTTAATGTGGTTGGTTGCGATAGTGGAACATGTACACTGAGCAATATTTGCCATCCAGGGTTTACGTACGAGCATAATGTATTAATGTGGATGTTTGCGATTGTGGAACATGTACACTTAGCAATATTTGCCATCCAGGGGTTACGTATGAGCATAATGTATTAATGTGGTTGTTTGCAATGGTGGAACATGTACACTGAGGAATATTTGCCATCCAGGGGTTACGTACGAGCATAACGTTTTAATGTGGTTGTTCGCGATGGTGGAACATGTACACTGAGCAATATTTGCCATCCAGGGGTTACGTACGAGCATAATGTATTAATGTGGTTGATTGCGATGGTGGAACATGTACACTGAGCAGTATTTGCCATCCAGGGGTTACGTACCAGCATAATTAATTAATGTGGTTGTTTGCGATGGTGGAACATGTACACTGAGCAATATGTGCTATCCAGGGGTTACGTACGAGCATAATGTGTTAATGTGATTGTTTGCGATGGTGGAACATGTACACAGAGCAATATTTGCCATTCAGGGGTTACGTACGAGCATAATGTTTTAATGTGGTTGTTCGCGATGGTGGAACATGTATACTGAGCAATAATTGCCATCCAGGGGTTACGTACGAGCATAACGTATTAATGTGGTTGTTTGCGATGGTGGAACATGTACACTGAGCAGTATTTGCCATCCAGGGTTTAATTACCAGCATAATGTATTAATGTGGTTGTTTGCGATGGTGGAACATGTACACTGAGCAATATTTGCCGTCCGGGGGTTACGTACGAGCATAATGTATTAAAGTGGTTGTTTGCGATGGTGGAACATGTACACTGAGCAATATTTGCCATTCAGGGGTTCGTACGAGCATAATGGATTAATGTGGTTGTTTGCGATGGTGGAACATGTACACAGAGCAATATTTGCCATCCAGGGGTTACGTACAAGCATAATGCATTAAAGTGGTTGTTTGCGATGGTGGAACATGTACACTGAGCAATATTTGCCATCCAGGGGTCACGTACGAGCATAATGTGTTAATGTGGATGTTTGCGATGGTGGAACATGTACACTGAGCAATATTTGCCATCCAGGGGTTACGTACGAGCATAATGTATTAATGTGGTTGTTTGCGATGGTGGAACATGTACAGTGAGCAATATTTGCCATCCAGGGCTTACGTACGAGCATAATGTATTAATGTGGTTGGTTGCGATAGTGGAACATGTACACTGAGCAATATTTGCCATCCAGGGGTTACGTACGAGCTCAATGTATTAATGTGGATGTTTGCGATGGTGGAACATGTACACTGAGCAATATTTGCCATCCAGGGGTTACGTACGAGCATAATGCATTAATGTGGTCATTTGCAATGGTGGAACATGTACACTGAGCAATATTTGCCATCCAGGGGTTGCGTACGAGCATTATGTATTAATGTGGATGTTTGCGATGGTGGAACATGTACACTGAGCAATATTTGCCATCCAGGGGTTACGTACATGCATAATGTTTTATTGTGGTTGTTTGCGATGGTGGAACATGTACACTGAGCAATATTTTCCATCCAGGGGTTACGTACGAGCATAATGTATTAATGTGGTTGTTTGCGATGGTGGAACATGTACACTGAGCAATATTTGCCATCCAGGGGTTACGTACGAGCATAATGTATTAATGTGGATGTTTGCGATGGTGGAACATGTACACAGAGCAATATTTGCCATCCAGGGGTTACGTACAAGCATAATGTATTAATGTGGTTGTTTGCGATGGTGGAACATGTACACTGAGCAATATTTGCCATCCAGGGATTACTTACGAGCATAATGTATTAATGTGGATGTTTGCGATGGTGGAACATGTACACTGAGCAATATTTGTCATCCAGGGGTTACGTACGAGCATAATGTGTTAAAGTGGATGTTTGCGATGGTGCAACATGTACACAGAGCAATATTTGCCATCCAGGGGTTACGTACGAGCATAATGTATTAATGTGGTTGTTTGCGATGGTGGAACATGTACACAGAGCAATATTTGCCATCCAGGGGTTACGTGCGAGCATAATGTATTAATGTGGTTGTTTGCGATGGTGGAACATGTACATTGAGCAATATTTGCCATCCAGGGCTTACGTACGAGCACAATGTATTAATGTGGTTGTTTGCGATGGTGGAACATGTACACTGAGCAATATTTGCCATCCGGGGCTTACGTACGAGCATTATGTATTAATGTGGTTGGTTGCGATAGTGGAACATGTACACTGAGCAATATTTGCCATCCAGCGGTTACGTACGAGCATAATGTATTAATGTGGTTGTTTGCGATGGTGGAACATGTACACAGAGCAATATTTGCCATCCAGGGGTTACGTACGAGCATAATGCATTAATGTGGTTGTTTGCGATGGTGGAACATGTACACTGAGCAACATTTGTCATCCAGGGTATACGTACAAGCATAATGTATTAATGTGGTTGTATGCGATGGTGGAACATGTACACTGAGCAATATTTTCCATCCAGGGTTTACGTACGAGCATAATGTATTAATGTGGTTGTTTGCGATGATGGAACATGTACACTGAGCAATATTTGCCATCCAGGGCTTACGTACGAGCATAATGTGTTAGTGTGGTTGGTTGCGATAGTGGAACATGTACCCTGAGCAATATTTGCCGTCCTGGGGTTACATGCGAGCATAATGTATTAATGTGGATGTTTGCGATGGTGGAACATGTACACTGAGCAATATTTGCCATCCAGGGGTTACGTACGAGCATAATGCATTAATGTGGTTGTTTGCGATGGTGGAACATGTACACTGAGCAATATTTGCCATCCAGGGGTTACGTACGAGCATAATGTATTAATGTGGTTGTTTGCGATGGTGGATCATGTACACTGAGCAATATTTGCCATCCAGGGTTTACGTACAAGCATAATGTATTAATGTGGATGTTTGCGATGGTGTAACATGTACACTGAGCAATATTTGCCATCCAGGGCTTACGTACGAGCACAATGTATTAATGTGGATGTTTGCGATGGTGGAACATGTACACTGAGCAATATTTGCCATCCGGGGCTTACGTACGAGCATTATGTGTTAATGTGGTTGGTTGCGATAGTGGAACATGTACACTTAGCAATATTTGCCATCCAGGGGTTACGTATGAGCATAATGTATTAATGTGGTTGTTTGCAATGGTAGAACATGTACACTGAGCAATATTTGCCATCCAGGGGTTACGTACCAGCATAATGTATTAATGTGGTTGTTTGCGATGGTGGAACATGTACACTGAGCAATATTTGCCATCCAGGGGTTACGTACGATCATAATGTATTAATGTGGTTGTTTGCGATGGTGGAACAAGTACACTGAGCAATATTTGCCATCCAGGGGTTACGTACGAGCATAATGTATTAATGTGGTTGTTTGCGATGGTGGAACATGTACACAGAGCAATATTTGCCATCCAGGGGTTACGTACGAGCATAATGCATTAATGTGGTTGTTTGTGATGGTAGAACATGTGCACTGAGCAACATTTGCCATCCAGGGTTTACGTACGAGCATAATGCATTAATGTGGTTGTTTGCGATGGTGGAACATGTACACTGAGCAATATTTTCCATCCAGGGTTTACGTACGAGCATAATGTATTAATGTGGTTGTTTGCGATGGTGGAACATGTACACTGAGCAATATTTGCCATCCAGGGCATACGTACGAGCATAATGTATTAGTGTGGTTGGTTGCGATAGTGGAACATGTACACTGAGCAATATTTGCCATCCAGGGGTTACGTCCGAGCATAATGTATTAATGTGGTTGTTTGCGATGGTGGAACATGTACACTGAGCAATATTTGCCATCCAGGGGTTACGTACGAGCATAATGTATTAATGTGGTTGTTTGTGATTGTAGAACATGTACACTGAGCAACATTTGCCATCCAGGGTTTACGTACGCGCATAATGCATTAATGTGGTTGGTTGCGATAGTGGAACATGTACACTGAGCAATATTTGCCATCCAGGGGTTACATATGAGCATAATGCATTAATGTGGTTGTTTGTGATGGTAGAACATGTACACTGAGCAACATTTGCCATCCAGGGTTTACGTACGAGCATAATGTATTAATGTGGTTGTTTGCGATGGTGGAACATGTACACTGAGCAATATTTGCCATCCAGGGTTTACGTACGAGCATAATGTATTAATGTGGTTGTTTGCGATGGTGGAACATGTACACTGAGCAATATTTGCCAACCAGGGCTTACGTGCGAGCATAATGTATTAATGTGGATGTTTGCGATGGTGGAACATGTACACTGAGCAATATTTGCCATCCAGGGGTTACGTTCGAGCATAATGCATTAATGTGGTTGTTTGCGATGGTGGAACATGTACACTGAGCAATATTTGCCATCCAGGGGTTACGTACGAGCACAATGTATTAATGTGGTTGTTGCGATGGTGCAACATGTACACTGAGCAATAATTGCCATCCACGGTTTACCTACGAGCATAATGTATTAATGTGGATGTTTGCGATTGTGGAACATGTACACTGAGCAATATTTGCCATCCAGGGGTTACGTACGAGCATAATGTATTAATGTGGTTGTTTGCGATGGTGGAACTTGTACACAGAGCAATATTTGCCATCCAGGGGTTACGTACGAGCATAATGTGTTAATGTGATTGTTTGCGATGGTGGAACATGTACACAGAGCAATATTTGCCATTCAGGGGTTACGTACGAGCATAATGTTTTAATGTGGTTGTTCGCGATGGTGGAACATGTATACTGAGCAATATTTGCCATCCAGGGGTTACGTACGAGCATAATGTATTAATGTGGTTGTTTGCGATGGTGGAACATGTACAGTGAGCAATATTTGCCATCCAGGGCTTACGTACGAGCATAATGTACTAATGTGGTTGGTTGCGATAGTGGAACATGTACACTGAGCAATATTTGCCATCCAGGGGTTACGTACGAGCTTAGTGTATTAATGTGGATGTTTGCGATGGTGGAACATGTACACTGAGCAATATTTGCCATCCAGGGGTTACGTACGAGCATAATGCATTAATGTGGTCATTTGCAATGGTGGAACATGTACACTGAGCAATATTTGCCATCCAGGGGTTGCGTACGAGCATTATGTATTAATGTGGATGTTTGCGATGGTGGAACATGTACACTGAGCAATATTTGCCATCCAGGGGTTACGTACATGCATAATGTTTTATTGTGGTTGTTTGCGATGGTGGAACATGTACACTGAGCAATATTTGCCATCCAGGGGTTACGTACGAGCATAATGTATTAATGTGGTTGTTTGCGATGGTGGAACATGTACACTGAGCAATATTTGCCATACAGGGGTTACGTACCAGCATAATGTATCAATGTGGGTGTTTGCGGTGGTGGAACATGTACACTGAGCAATATTTGCCATCCAGGGGTTACGTACGAGCATAATGTATTAATGTGGATGTTTGCGATGGTGGAACATGTACACTGAGCAATATTTGCCATCCAGGGGTTACGTACGAGCATAATGTATTAATGTGGTTGTTTGCGATGGTGGATCATGTACACTGAGCAATATTTGCCATCCAGGGTTTACGTACAAGCATAATGTATTAATGTGGATGTTTGCGATGGTGTAACATGTACACTGAGCAATATTTGCCATCCAGGGCTTACGTACGAGCACAATGTATTAATGTGGATGTTTGCGATGGTGGAACATGTACACTGAGCAATATTTGCCATCCGGGGCTTACGTACGAGCATTATGTGTTAATGTGGTTGGTTGCGATAGTGGAACATGTACACTTAGCAATATTTGCCATCCAGGGGTTACGTATGAGCATAATGTATTAATGTGGTTGTTTGCAATGGTAGAACATGTACACTGAGCAATATTTGCCATCCAGGGGTTACGTACCAGCATAATGTATTAATGTGGTTGTTTGCGATGGTGGAACATGTACACTGAGCAATATTTGCCATCCAGGGGTTACGTACGATCATAATGTATTAATGTGGTTGTTTGCGATGGTGGAACAAGTACACTGAGCAATATTTGCCATCCAGGGGTTACGTACGAGCATAATGTATTAATGTGGTTGTTTGCGATGGTGGAACATGTACACAGAGCAATATTTGCCATCCAGGGGTTACGTACGAGCATAATGCATTAATGTGGTTGTTTGTGATGGTAGAACATGTGCACTGAGCAACATTTGCCATCCAGGGTTTACGTACGAGCATAATGCATTAATGTGGTTGTTTGCGATGGTGGAACATGTACACTGAGCAATATTTTCCATCCAGGGTTTACGTACGAGCATAATGTATTAATGTGGTTGTTTGCGATGGTGGAACATGTACACTGAGCAATATTTGCCATCCAGGGCATACGTACGAGCATAATGTATTAGTGTGGTTGGTTGCGATAGTGGAACATGTACACTGAGCAATATTTGCCATCCAGGGGTTACGTCCGAGCATAATGTATTAATGTGGTTGTTTGCGATGGTGGAACATGTACACTGAGCAATATTTGCCATCCAGGGGTTACGTACGAGCATAATGTATTAATGTGGTTGTTTGTGATTGTAGAACATGTACACTGAGCAACATTTGCCATCCAGGGTTTACGTACGCGCATAATGCATTAATGTGGTTGGTTGCGATAGTGGAACATATACACTGAGCAATATTTGCCATCCAGGGGTTACATATGAGCATAATGCATTAATGTGGTTGTTTGTGATGGTAGAACATGTACACTGAGCAACATTTGCCATCCAGGGTTTACGTACGAGCATAATGTATTAATGTGGTTGTTTGCGATGGTGGAACATGTACACTGAGCAATATTTGCCATCCAGGGTTTACGTACGAGCATAATGTATTAATGTGGTTGTTTGCGATGGTGGAACATGTACACTGAGCAATATTTGCCAACCAGGGCTTACGTGCGAGCATAATGTATTAATGTGGATGTTTGCGATGGTGGAACATGTACACTGAGCAATATTTGCCATCCAGGGGTTACGTTCGAGCATAATGCATTAATGTGGTTGTTTGCGATGGTGGAACATGTACACTGAGCAATATTTGCCATCCAGGGGTTACGTACGAGCATAATGTATTAATGTGGTTGTTGCGATGGTGCAACATGTACACTGAGCAATAATTGCCATCCACGGTTTACGTACGAGCATAATGTATTAATGTGGATGTTTGCGATTGTGGAACATGTACACTGAGCAATATTTGCCATCCAGGGGTTACGTACGAGCATAATGTATTAATGTGGTTGTTTGCGATGGTGGAACTTGTACACAGAGCAATATTTGCCATCCAGGGGTTACGTACGAGCATAATGTGTTAATGTGATTGTTTGCGATGGTGGAACATGTACACAGAGCAATATTTGCCATTCAGGGGTTACGTACGAGCATAATGTTTTAATGTGGTTGTTCGCGATGGTGGAACATGTATACTGAGCAATATTTGCCATCCAGGGGTTACGTACGAGCATAATGTATTAATGTGGTTGTTTGCGATGGTGGAACATGTACACTGAGCAGTATTTGCCATCCAGGGTTTAATTACCAGCATAATGTATTAATGTGGTTGTTTGCGATGGTGGAACATGTACACTGAGCAATATTTGCCGTCCGGGGGTTTCGTACGAGCATAATGTATTAATGTGGTTGTTTGCGATGGTGGAACATGTACACTGAGCAATATTTGCCATTCAGGGGTTCGTACGAGCATAATGTATTAATGTGGTTGTTTGCGATGGTGGAACATGTACACAGAGCAATATTTGCCATCCAGGGGTTACGTACAAGCATAATGCATTAAAGTGGTTGTTTGCGATGGTGGAACATGTACACTGAGCAATATTTGCCATCCAGGGGTTACGTACGAGCATAATGTGTTAATGTGGATGTTTGCGATGGTGGAACATGTACACTGAGCAATATTTGCCATCCAGGGGTTATGTACGAGCATAATGTATTAATGTGGTTGTTTGCGATGGTGGAACATGTACAGTGAGCAATATTTGCCATCCAGGGCTTACGTACGAGCATAATGTACTAATGTGGTTGGTTGCGATAGTGGAACATGTACACTGAGCAATATTTGCCATCCAGGGGTTACGTACGAGCTTAATGTATTAATGTGGATGTTTGCGATGGTGGAACATGTACACTGAGCAATATTTGCCATCCAGGGGTTACGTACGAGCATAATGCATTAATGTGGTCATTTGCAATGGTGGAACATGTACACTGAGCAATATTTGCCATCCAGGGGTTGCGTACGAGCATTATGTATTAATGTGGATGTTTGCGATGGTGGAACATGTACACTGAGCAATATTTGCCATCCAGGGGTTACGTACATGCATAATGTTTTATTGTGGTTGTTTGCGATGGTGGAACATGTACACTGAGCAATATTTGCCATCCAGGGGTTACGTACGAGCATAATGTATTAATGTGGTTGTTTGCGATGGTGGAACATGTACACTGAGCAATATTTGCCATACAGGGGTTACGTACCAGCATAATGTATCAATGTGGGTGTTTGCGGTGGTGGAACATGTACACTGAGCAATATTTGCCATCCAGGGGTTACGTACGAGCATAATGTATTAATGTGGATGTTTGCGATGGTGGAACATGTACACTGAGCAATATTTGCCATCCAAGGGTTACGTACGAGCATAATGTATTAATGTGGTTGTTTGCGATGGTGGAACATGTACACTGAGCAATATTTGCCATCCAGGGCTTACGTACGAGCATAATGTATTAATGTGGATGTTTGCGATGGTGGAACATGTACACAGAGCAATATTTGCCATCCAGGGGTTACGTACGAGCATAACGTTTTAATGTGGTTGTTCGCGATGGTGGAACATGTACACTGAGCAATATTTGCCATCCAGGGGTTACGTACGAGCATAATGTATTAATGTGGTTGATTGCGATGGTGGAACATGTACACTGAGCAGTATTTGCCATCCAGGGGTTACGTACCAGCATAATTAATTAATGTGGTTGTTTGCGATGGTGGAACATGTACACTGAGCAATATGTGCCATCCAGGGGTTACGTACGAGCATAAAGTGTTAATGTGATTGTTTGCGATGGTGGAACATGTACACAGAGCAATATTTGCCATTCAGGGGTTACGTACGAGCATAATGCTTTAATGTGGTTGTTCGCGATGGTGGAACATGTATACTGAGCAATAATTGCCATCCAGGGGTTACGTACGAGCATAACGTATTAATGTGGTTGTTTGCGATGGTGGAACATGTACACTGAGCAGTATTTGCCATCCAGGGTTTAATTACCAGCATAATGTATTAATGTGGTTGTTTGCGATGGTGGAACATGTACACTGAGCAATATTTGCCGTCCGGGGGTTACGTACGAGCATAATGTATTAAAGTGGTTGTTTGCGATGGTGGAACATGTACACTGAGCAATATTTGCCATTCAGGGGTTCGTACGAGCATAATGTATTAATGTGGTTGTTTGCGATGGTGGAACATGTACACAGAGCAATATTTGCCATCCAGGGGTTACGTACAAGCATAATGCATTAAAGTGGTTGTTTGCGATGGTGGAACATGTACACTGAGCAATATTTGCCATCCAGGGGTCACGTACGAGCATAATGTGTTAATGTGGATGTTTGCGATGGTGGAACATGTACACTGAGCAATATTTGCCATCCAGGGGTTACGTACGAGCATAATGTATTAATGTGGTTGTTTGCGATGGTGGAACATGTACAGTGAGCAATATTTGCCATCCAGGGCTTACGTACGAGCATAATGTATTAATGTGGTTGGTTGCGATAGTGGAACATGTACACTGAGCAATATTTGCCATCCAGGGGTTACGTACGAGCTTAATGTATTAATGTGGATGTTTGCGATGGTGGAACATGTACACTGAGCAATATTTGCCATCCAGGGGTTACGTACGAGCATAATGCATTAATGTGGTCATTTGCAATGGTGGAACATGTACACTGAGCAATATTTGCCATCCAGGGGTTGCGTACGAGCATTATGTATTAATGTGGATGTTTGCGATGGTGGAACATGTACACTGAGCAATATTTGCCATCCAGGGGTTACGTACATGCATAATGTTTTATTGTGGTTGTTTGCGATGGTGGAACATGTACACTGAGCAATATTTTCCATCCAGGGGTTACGTACGAGCATAATGTATTAATGTGGTTGTTTGCGATGGTGGAACATGTACACTGAGCAATATTTGCCATCCAGGGGTTACGTACGAGCATAATGTATTAATGTGGATGTTTGCGATGGTGGAACATGTACACAGAGCAATATTTGCCATCCAGGGGTTACGTACAAGCATAATGTATTAATGTGGTTGTTTGCGATGGTGGAACATGTACACTGAGCAATATTTGCCATCCAGGGATTACGTACGAGCATAATGTATTAATGTGGATGTTTGCGATGGTGGAACATGTACACTGAGCAATATTTGTCATCCAGGGGTTACGTACGAGCATAATGTGTTAAAGTGGATGTTTGCGATGGTGCAACATGTACACAGAGCAATATTTGCCATCCAGAGGTTACGTACGAGCATAATGCATTAATGTGGTTGTTTGCGATGGTGGAACATGTACACTGAGCAACATTTGTCATCCAGGGTATACGTACAAGCATAATGTATTAATGTGGTTGTTTGCGATGGTGGAACATGTACACTGAGCAATATTTTCCATCCAGGGTTTACGTACGAGCATAATGTATTAATGTGGTTGTTTGCGATGATGGAACATGTACACTGAGCAATATTTGCCATCCAGGGCTTACGTACGAGCATAATGTGTTAGTGTGGTTGGTTGCGATAGTGGAACATGTACCCTGAGCAATATTTGCCGTCCTGGGGTTACATGCGAGCATAATGTATTAATGTGGATGTTTGCGATGGTGGAACATGTACACTGAGCAATATTTGCCATCCAGGGGTTACGTACGAGCATAATGCATTAATGTGGTTGTTTGCGATGGTGGAACATGTACACTGAGCAATATTTGCCATCCAGGGGTTACGTACGAGCATAATGTATTAATGTGGTTGTTTGCGATGGTGGATCATGTACACTGAGCAATATTTGCCATCCAGGGTTTACGTACAAGCATAATGTATTAATGTGGATGTTTGCGATGGTGTAACATGTACACTGAGCAATATTTGCCATCCAGGGCTTACGTACGAGCACAATGTATTAATGTGGATGTTTGCGATGGTGGAACATGTACACTGAGCAATATTTGCCATCCGGGGCTTACGTACGAGCATTATGTGTTAATGTGGTTGGTTGCGATAGTGGAACATGTACACTTAGCAATATTTGCCATCCAGGGGTTACGTATGAGCATAATGTATTAATGTGGTTGTTTGCAATGGTAGAACATGTACACTGAGCAATATTTGCCATCCAGGGGTTACGTACCAGCATAATGTATTAATGTGGTTGTTTGCGATGGTGGAACATGTACACTGAGCAATATTTGCCATCCAGGGGTTACGTACGATCATAATGTATTAATGTGGTTGTTTGCGATGGTGGAACAAGTACACTGAGCAATATTTGCCATCCAGGGGTTACGTACGAGCATAATGTATTAATGTGGTTGTTTGCGATGGTGGAACATGTACACAGAGCAATATTTGCCATCCAGGGGTTACGTACGAGCATAATGCATTAATGTGGTTGTTTGTGATGGTAGAACATGTGCACTGAGCAACATTTGCCATCCAGGGTTTACGTACGAGCATAATGCATTAATGTGGTTGTTTGCGATGGTGGAACATGTACACTGAGCAATATTTTCCATCCAGGGTTAATGTATTAATGTGGTTGTTTGCGATGGTGGAACATGTACACTGAGCAATATTTGCCATCCAGGGCATACGTACGAGCATAATGTATTAGTGTGGTTGGTTGCGATAGTGGAACATGTACACTGAGCAATATTTGCCATCCAGGGGTTACATATGAGCATAATGCATTAATGTGGTTGTTTGTGATGGTAGAACATGTACACTGAGCAACATTTGCCATCCAGGGTTTACGTACGAGCATAATGCATTAATGTGGTTGTTTGCGATGGTGGAACATGTACACTGAGCAATATTTTCCATCCAGGGTTTACGTACGAGCATAATGTATTAATGTGGTTGTTTGCGATGGTGGAACATGTACACTGAGCAATATTTGCCAACCAGGGCTTACGTGCGAGCATAATGTATTAATGTGGATGTTTGCGATGGTGGAACATGTACACTGAGCAATATTTGCCATCCAGGGGTTACGTTCGAGCATAATGCATTAATGTGGTTGTTTGCGATGGTGGAACATGTACACTGAGCAATATTTGCCATCCAGGGGTTACGTACGAGCATAATGTATTAATGTGGTTGTTGCGATGGTGCAACATGTACACTGAGCAATAATTGCCATCCACGGTTTACGTACGAGCATAATGTATTAATGTGGATGTTTGCGATTGTGGAACATGTACACTGAGCAATATTTGCCATCCAGGGGCTACGTACGAGCATAATGTATTAATGTGGTTGTTTGCGATGGTGGAACTTGTACACAGAGCAATATTTGCCATCCAGGGGTTACGTACGAGCATAATGGGTTAATGTGATTGTTTGCGATGGTGGAACATGTACACAGAGCAATATTTGCCATTCAGGGGTTACGTACGAGCATAATGTTTTAATGTGGTTGTTCGCGATGGTGGAACATGTATACTGAGCAATATTTGCCATCCAGGGGTTACGTACGAGCATAATGTATTAATGTGGTTGTTTGCGATGGTGGAACATGTACACTGAGCAGTATTTGCCATCCAGGGTTTAATTACCAGCATAATGTATTAATGTGGTTGTTTGCGATGGTGGAACATGTACACTGAGCAATATTTGCCATCCGGGGGTTACGTACGAGCATAATGTATTAATGTGGTTGTTTGCGATGGTGGAACATGTACACTGAGCAATATTTGCCATTCAGGGGTTCGTACGAGCATAATGTATTAATGTGGTTGTTTGCGATGGTGGAACATGTACACAGAGCAATATTTGCCATCCAGGGGTTACGTACAAGCATAATGCATTAAAGTGGTTTTTTGCGATGGTGGAACATGTACACTGAGCAATATTTGCCATCCAGGGGTTACGTACGAGCATAATGTGTTAATGTGGATGTTTGCGATGGTGGAACATGTACACTGAGCAATATTTGCCATCCAGGGGTTACGTACGAGCATAATGTATTAATGTGGTTGTTTGCGATGGTGGAACATGTACAGTGAGCAATATTTGCCATCCAGGGCTTACGTACGAGCATAATGTACTAATGTGGTTGGTTGCGATAGTGGAACATGTACACTGAGCAATATTTGCCATCCAGGGGTTACGTACGAGCTTAATGTATTAATGTGGATGTTTGCGATGGTGGAACATGTACACTGAGCAATATTTGCCATCCAGGGGTTACGTACGAGCATAATGCATTAATGTGGTCATTTGCAATGGTGAAACATGTACACTGAGCAATATTTGCCATCCAGGGGTTGCGTACGAGCATTATGTATTAATGTGGATGTTTGCGATGGTGGAACATGTACACTGAGCAATATTTGCCATCCAGGGGTTACGTACATGCATAATGTTTTATTGTGGTTGTTTGCGATGGTGGAACATGTACACTGAGCAATATTTGCCATCCAGGGGTTACGTACGAGCATAATGTATTAATGTGGTTGTTTGCGATGGTGGAACATGTACACTGAGCAATATTTGCCATACAGGGGTTACGTACCAGCATAATGTATCAATGTGGGTGTTTGCGGTGGTGGACCATGTACACTGAGCAATATTTGCCATCCAGGGGTTACGTACGAGCATAATGTATTAATGTGGATGTTTGCGATGGTGGAACATGTACACTGAGCAATATTTGCCATCCAGGGGTTACGTACGAGCATAATGTATTAATGTGGTTGTTTGCGATGGTGGAACATGTACACTGAGCAATATTTGCCATCCAGGGCTTACGTACGAGCATAATGTATTAATGTGGATGTTTGCGATGGTGGAACATGTACACAGAGCAATATTTGCCATCCAGGGGTTACGTACAAGCATAATGTATTAATGTGGTTGTTTGCGATGGTGGAACATGCACACTGAGCAATATTTGCCATCCAGGGATTACGTACGAGCATAATGTATTAATGTGGATGTTTGCGATGGTGGAACATGTACACTGAGCAATATTTGCCATCCAGGGGTTACGTACGAGCATAATGTGTTAAAGTGGATGTTTGCGATGGTGCAACATGTACACAGAGCAATATTTGCCATCCAGGGGTTACGTACGAGCATAATGTATTAATGTGGATGTTTGCGATGGTGGAACATGTACACTGAGCAATATTTGCCATCCAGGGGTTACATACGAGCATAATGTATTAATGTGGTTGTTTGCGATGGTGGAACATGTACACTGAGCAATATTTGCCATCCAGGGCTTACGTACGAGCATAATGTATTAATGTGGTTGGTTAAAATAGTGGAACATGTACACTGAGCAATATTTGCCATCCAGGGGTTACGTACGAGCATAATGTATTAATGTGGTTGTTTGCGATGGTGGAACATGTACACAGAGCAATATTTGCCATCCAGGGGTTACGTGCGAGCATAATGTATTAATGTGGTTGTTTGCGATGGTGGAACACGTACACTGAGCAATATTTGCCATCCAGGGCTTCATACGAGCACATGTATTAATGTGGATGTTTGCGATGGTGGAACATGTACACTGAGTATTTTTTGCCATCCAGGGGTTACGTACGAGCATAATGTATTAATGTGGTTGTTTGCGATGGTGGAACATGTACACTGTGCAATATTTGCCATCCGGGGCTTACGTACGAGCATTATGTATTAATGTGGATGTTTGCGATGGTGGAACATGTACACTGAGCAATATTTGCCATCCAGGGGTTACGTACGAGCATAATGTATTAATGTGGTTGTTTGCGATGGTGGAACATGTACACAGAGCAATATTTGCCATCCAGGGGTTACGTACAAGCATAATGTGTTAATGTGATTGTTTGCGATGGTGGAACATGTACACAGAGCAATATTTGCCATTCAGGGGTTACGTACGAGCATAATGTTTTAATGTGGTTGTTCGCGATGGTGGAACATGTATACTGAGCAATATTTGCCATCCAGGGGTTACGTACGAGCATAATGTATTAATGTGGTTGTTTGCGATGGTGGAACATGTACACTGAGCAGTATTTGCCATCCAGGGCTTAATTACCAGCATAATGTATTAATGTGGTTGTTTGCGATGGTGGAACATGTACGCTGAGCAATATTTGCCGTCCGGGGGTTACGTACGAGCATAATGTATTAATGTGGTTGTTTGCGATGGTGGAACATGTACACTGAGCAATATTTGCCATTCAGGGGTTCGTACGAGCATAATGTATTAATGTGGTTGTTTGCGATGGTGGAACATGTACACAGAGCAATATTTGCCATCCAGGGGTTACGTACAAGCATAATGCATTAAAGTGGTTGTTTGCGATGGTGGAACATGTACACTGAGCAATATTTGCCATCCAGGGGTTACGTACGAGCATAATGTGTTAATGTGGATGTTTGCGCTGGTGGAACATGTACACTGAGCAATATTTGCCATCCAGGGGTTACGTACGAGCATAATGCATTAATGTGGTCATTTGCAATGGTGGAACATGTACACTGAGCAATATTTGCCATCCAGGGGTTGCGTACGAGCATTATGTATTAATGTGGATGTTTGCGATGGTGGAACATGTACACTGAGCAATATTTGCCATCCAGGGGTTACGTACATGCATAATGTTTTATTGTGGTTGTTTGCGATGGTGGAACATGTACACTGAGCAATATTTGCCATACAGGGGTTACGTACGAGCATAATGTATTAATGTGGTTGTTTGCGATGGTGGAACATGTACACTGAGCAATATTTGCCATCCAGGGGTTACGTACCAGCATAATGTATCAATGTGGGTGTTTGCGGTGGTGGAACGTGTACACTGAGCAATATTTGCCATCCAGGGGTTACGTACGAGCATAATGTATTAATGTGGATGTTTGCGATGGTGGAACATGTACACTGAGCAATATTTGCCATCCAGGGGTTACGTACGAGCATAATGTATTAATGTGGTTGTTTGCGATGGTGGAACATGTACACTGAGCAATATTTGCCATCCAGGGCTTACGTATGAGCATAATGCATTAATGTGGATGTTTGCGATTGTGGAACATGTACACAGAGCAATATTTGCCATCCAGGGGTTACGTACAAGCATAATGTATTAATGTGGTTGTTTGCGATGGTGGAACATGTACACTGAGCAATATTTGCCATCCAGGGATTACGTACGAGCATAATGTATTAATGTGGATATTGCGATGGTGGAACATGTACACTGGGCAATATTTGCCATCCAGGGGTTACGTACGAGCATAATGTGTTAAAGTGGATGTTTGCGATGGTGCAACATGTACACAGAGCAATATTTGCCATCCAGGGGTTACGTACGAGCATAATGTATTAATGTGGATGTTTGCGATGGTGGAACATGTACACTGAGCAATATTTGTCATCCAGGGGTTACATAAGAGCATAATGTATTAATGTGGTTGTTTGCGATGGTGGAACATGTACACTGAGCAATATTTGCAATCCAGGGCTTACGTACGAGCATAATGTATTAATGTGGTTGGTTGCGATAGTGGAACATGTACACTGAGCAATATTTGCCATCCAGGGGTTACGTACGAGCATAATGTATTAATGTGGTTGTTTGCGATATTGGAACATGTACACAGAGCAATATTTGCCATCCAGGGGTTACGTGCGAGCATAATGTATTAATGTGGTTGTTTGCGATGTTGGAACATGTACACTGAGCAATATTTTCCATCCAGGGCTTCATACGAGCACATGTATTAGTGTGGATGTTTGCGATGGTGGAACATGTACACTGAGCAATATTTGCCATCCAGGGGTTACGTACGAGCATAATGTATTAATGTGGCTGTTTGCGATGGTGGAACATGTACACTGTGCAATATTTGCCATCCGGGGCTTACGTACGAGCATTATGTATTAATGTGGATGTTTGCGATGGTGGAACATGTACACTGAGCAATATTTGCCATCCAGGGGTTACGTACGAGCATAATGTATTAATGTGGTTGTTTGCGATGGTGGAACATGTACACAGAGCAATATTTGCCATCCAGGGGTTACGTACGAGCATAATGCATTATGTGGTTGTTTGCGATGGTGGAACATGTACACTGAGCAACATTTGTGATCCAGGGTTTACGTACAAGCATAATGTATTAATGTGGTTGTTTGCGATGGTGGAACATGTACACTGAGCAATATTTTCCATCCAGGGTTTACGTACGAGCATAATGTATTAATGTGGTTGTTTGCGATGGTGGAACATGTACACTGAGCAATATTTGCCATCCAGGGCTTGCGTACGAGCATAATGTATTAGTGTGGTTGGTTGCGATAGTGGAACATGTACACTGAGCAATATTTGCCGTCCCTTTGTTATGTGCGAGCATAATGTATTAATGTGGATGTTTGCGATGGTGGAACATGTACACTGAGCAATATTTGCCATCCAGGGGTTACGTACGAGCATAATGCATTAATGTGGTTGTTTGCGATGGTGGAACATGTACACTGAGCAATATTTGCCATCCAGGGATTACGTACGAGCATAATGTATTAATGTGGTTGTTTGCGATGGTGGAACATGTACACTGAGCAATATTTGCCATCCAGGGTTTACGTACGAGCATAATGTATTAATGTGGATGTTTGCGATGGTGTAACATGTACACTGAGCAATATTTGCCATCCAGGGGTTACGTACGAGCACAATGTATTAATGTGGATGTTTGCGATGGTGGAACATGTACACTGAGCAATATTTGCCATCCAGGGGTTACGTACGAGCATAATGTATTAATGTGTTTGTTTGCGATGGTGGAACATGTACACTGAGCAATATTTGCCATCCGGGGCTTACGTACAAGCATTATGTATTAATGTGGTTGGTTGCGATAGTGGAACTTGTACACAGAGCAATATTTGCCATCCAGGGGTTACGTACGAGCATAATGGGTTAATGTGATTGTTTGCGATGGTGGAACATGTACACAGAGCAATATTTGCCATTCAGGGGTTACGTACGAGCATAATGTTTTAATGTGGTTGTTCGCGATGGTGGAACATGTATACTGAGCAATATTTGCCATCCAGGGGTTACGTACGAGCATAATGTATTAATGTGGTTGTTTGCGATGGTGGAACATGTACACTGAGCAGTATTTGCCATCCAGGGTTTAATTACCAGCATAATGTATTAATGTGGTTGTTTGCGATGGTGGAACATGTACACTGAGCAATATTTGCCATCCGGGGGTTACGTACGAGCATAATGTATTAATGTGGTTGTTTGCGATGGTGGAACATGTACACTGAGCAATATTTGCCATTCAGGGGTTCGTACGAGCATAATGTATTAATGTGGTTGTTTGCGATGGTGGAACATGTACACAGAGCAATATTTGCCATCCAGGGGTTACGTACAAGCATAATGCATTAAAGTGGTTGTTTGCGATGGTGGAACATGTACACTGAGCAATATTTGCCATCCAGGGGTTACGTACGAGCATAATGTGTTAATGTGGATGTTTGCGATGGTGGAACATGTACACTGAGCAATATTTGCCATCCAGGGGTTACGTACGAGCATAATGTATTAATGTGGTTGTTTGCGATGGTGGAACATGTACAGTGAGCAATATTTGCCATCCAGGGCTTACGTACGAGCATAATGTACTAATGTGGTTGGTTGCGATAGTGGAACATGTACACTGA
Source organism: Schistocerca nitens (assembly GCF_023898315.1). Taxonomy (NCBI): domain Eukaryota; kingdom Metazoa; phylum Arthropoda; class Insecta; order Orthoptera; family Acrididae; genus Schistocerca; species Schistocerca nitens. The sequence goes on along the minus strand of NC_064620.1, from coordinate 33,782,335 downwards.
GCAATATTTGCCATCCAGGGGTTACGTACGAGCTTAATGTATTAATGTGGATGTTTGCGATGGTGGAACATGTACACTGAGCAATATTTGCCATCCAGGGGTTACGTACGAGCATAATGCATTAATGTGGTCATTTGCAATGGTGGAACATGTACACTGAGCAATATTTGCCATCCAGGGGTTGCGTACGAGCATTATGTATTAATGTGGATGTTTGCGATGGTGGAACATGTACACTGAGCAATATTTGCCATCCAGGGGTTACGTACATGCATAATGTTTTATTGTGGTTGTTTGCGATGGTGGAACATGTACACTGAGCAATATTTGTCATCCAGGGGTTACGTACGAGCATAATGTATTAATGTGGTTGTTTGCGATGGTGGAACATGTACACTGAGCAATATTTGCCATACAGGGGTTACGTACCAGCATAATGTATCAATGTGGGTGTTTGCGGTGGTGGACCATGTACACTGAGCAATATTTGCCATCCAGGGGTTACGTACGAGCATAATGTATTAATGTGGATGTTTGCGATGGTGGAACATGTACACTGAGCAATATTTGCCATCCAGGGGTTACGTACGAGCATAATGTATTAATGTGGTTGTTTGCGATGGTGGGACATGTACACTGAGCAATATTTGCCATCCAGGGCTTACATACGAGCATAATGTATTAATGTGGATGTTTGCGATGGTGGAACATGTACACAGAGCAATATTTGCCATCCAGGGGTTACGTACAAGCATAATGTATTAATGTGGTTGTTTGCGATGGTGGAACATGTACACTGAGCAATATTTGCCATCCAGGGATTACGTACGAGCATAATGTATTAATGTGGATGTTTGCGATGGTGGAACATGTACACTGAGCAATATTTGCCATCCAGGGGTTACGTACGAGCATAATGTGTTAAAGTGGATGTTTGCGATGGTGCAACATGTACACAGAGCAATATTTGCCATCCAGGGGTTACGTACGAGCATAATGTATTAATGTGGATGTTTGCGATGGTGGAACATGTACACTGAGCAATATTTGCCATCCAGGGGTTACATACGAGCATAATGTATTAATGTGGTTGTTTGCGATGGTGGAACATGTACACTGAGCAATATTTGCCATCCAGGGCTTACGTACGAGCATAATGTATTAATGTGGTTGGTTAAAATAGTGGAACATGTACACTGAGCAATATTTGCCATCCAGGGGTTACGTACGAGCATAATGTATTAATGTGGTTGTTTGCGATGGTGGAACATGTACACAGAGCAATATTTGCCATCCAGGGGTTACGTGCGAGCATAATGTATTAATGTGGTTGTTTGCGATGGTGGAACATGTACACTGAGCAATATTTGCCATCCAGGGCTTCATACGAGCACATGTATTAATGTGGATGTTTGCGATGGTGGAACATGTACACTGAGCAATATTTGCCATCCAGGGGTTACGTACGAGCATAATGTATTAATGTGGTTGTTTGCGATGGTGGAACATGTACACTGTGCAATATTTGCCATCCGGGGTTTACGTACGAGCATTATGTATTAATGTGGATGTTTGCGATGGTGGAACATGTACACTGAGCAATATTTGCCATCCAGGGGTTACGTACGAGCATAATGTATTAATGTGGTTGTTTGCGATGGTGGAACATGTACACAGAGCAATATTTGCCATCCAGGGGTTACGTACGAGCATAATGTGTTAATGTGATTGTTTGCGATGGTGGAACATGTACACAGAGCAATATTTGCCATTCAGGGGTTACGTACGAGCATAATGTTTTAATGTGGTTGTTCGCGATGGTGGAACATGTATACTGAGCAATATTTGCCATCCAGGGGTTACGTACGAGCATAATGTATTAATGTGGTTGTTTGCGATGGTGGAACATGTACACTGAGCAGTATTTGCCATCCAGGGCTTAATTACCAGCATAATGTATTAATGTGGTTGTTTGCGATGGTGGAACATGTACGCTGAGCAATATTTGCCGTCCGGGGGTTACGTACGAGCATAATGTATTAATGTGGTTGTTTGCGATGGTGGAACATGTACACTGAGCAATATTTGCCATTCAGGGGTTCGTACGAGCATAATGTATTAATGTGGTTGTTTGCGATGGTGGAACATGTACACAGAGCAATATTTGCCATCCAGGGGTTACGTACAAGCATAATGCATTAAAGTGGTTGTTTGCGATGGTGGAACATGTACACTGAGCAATATTTGCCATCCAGGGGTTACGTACGAGCTTAATGTGTTAATGTGGATGTTTGCGCTGGTGGAACATGTACACTGAGCAATATTTGCCATCCAGGGGTTACGTACGAGCATAATGCATTAATGTGGTCATTTGCAATGGTGGAACATGTACACTGAGCAATATTTGCCATCCAGGGGTTGCGTACGAGCATTATGTATTAATGTGGATGTTTGCGATGGTGGAACATGGACACTGAGCAATATTTGCCATCCAGGGGTTACGTACATGCATAATGTTTTATTGTGGTTGTTTGCGATGGTGGAACATGTACACTGAGCAATATTTGCCATACAGGGGTTACGTACGAGCATAATGTATTAATGTGGTTGTTTGCGATGGTGGAACATGTACACTGAGCAATATTTGCCATCCAGGGGTTACGTACCAGCATAATGTATCAATGTGGGTGTTTGCGGTGGTGGAACGTGTACACTGAGCAATATTTGCCATCCAGGGGTTACGTACGAGCATAATGTATTAATGTGGATGTTTGCGATGGTGGAACATGTACACTGAGCAATATTTGCCATCCAGGGGTTACGTACGAGCATAATGTATTAATGTGGTTGTTTGCGATGGTGGAACATGTACACTGAGCAATATTTGCCATCCAGGGCTTACGTATGAGCATAATGCATTAATGTGGATGTTTGCGATGGTGGAACATGTACACAGAGCAATATTTGCCATCCAGGGGTTACGTACAAGCATAATGTATTAATGTGGTTGTTTGCGATGGTGGAACATGTACACTGAGCAATATTTGCCATCCAGGGATTACGTACGAGCATAATGTATTAATGTGGATGTTTGCGATGGTGGAACATGTACACTGAGCAATATTTGCCATCCAGGGGTTACGTACGAGCATAATGTGTTAAAGTGGATGTTTGCGATGGTGCAACATGTACACAGAGCAATATTTGCCATCCAGGGGTTACGTACGAGCATAATGTATTAATGTGGATGTTTGCGATGGTGGAACATGTACACTGAGCAATATTTGTCATCCAGGGGTTACATAAGAGAATAATGTATTAATGTGGTTGTTTGCGATGGTGGAACATGTACACTGAGCAATATTTGCAATCCAGGGCTTACGTACGAGCATAATGTATTAATGTGGTTGGTTGCGATAGTGGAACATGTACACTGAGCAATATTTGCCATCCAGGGGTTACGTACGAGCATAATGTATTAATGTGGTTGTTTGCGATATTGGAACATGTACACAGAGCAATATTTGCCATCCAGGGGTTACGTGCGAGCATAATGTATTAATGTGGTTGTTTGCGATGTTGGAACATGTACACTGAGCAATATTTGCCATCCAGGGCTTCATACGAGCACATGTATTAGTGTGGATGTTTGCGATGGTGGAACATGTACACTGAGCAATATTTGCCATCCAGGGGTAACGTACGAGCATAATGTATTAATGTGGCTGTTTGCGATGGTGGAACATGTACACTGTGCAATATTTGCCATCCGGGGCTTACGTACGAGCATTATGTATTAATGTGGATGTTTGCGATGGTGTAACATGTACACTGAGCAATATTTGCCATCCAGGGGTTACGTACGAGCACAATGTATTAATGTGGATGTTTGCGATGGTGGAACATGTACACTGAGCAATATTTGCCATCCAGGGGTTACGTACGAGCATAATGTATTAATGTGTTTGTTTGCGATGGTGGAACATGTACACTGAGCAATATTTGCCATCCGGGGCTTACGTACAAGCATTATGTATTAATGTGGTTGGTTGCGATAGTGGAACATGTACACTGAGCAATATTTGCCATCCAGGGCTTACGTACGAGCATAATGTATTAATGTGGTTGTTTGCGATGGTGGAACATGTACACAGAGCAATATTTACCATCCAGGGGTTACGTACGAGCATAATACATTAATGTGGTTGTTTGTGATGGTAGAAAATGTACACTGAGCAACATTTGCAATCCAGGGGTTACGTACCAGCATAATGCAATAATGTGGTTGGTTGCGATGGTGGAACATGTACACTGAGCAATATTTTCCATCCAGGGTTTACGTACGAGGATAATATATTAATGTGGTTGTTTGCGATGGTGGAACATGTACACTGAGCAATATTTGCCATCCAGGGCTTACGTACGAGCATAATGTATTAGTGTGGTTGGTTGCGATAGTGGAACATGTACACTGAGCAATATTTGCCGCCCAGGGGTTACGTGCGAGCATAATGTATTAATGTGGATGTTTGCGATGGTGGAACATGTACACTGAGCAATATTTAGCATCCAGTGGTTACGTACGAGCATAATGCATTAATGTGGTTGTTTGCGATGGTGGAACATGTACACTGAGCAATATTTGCCATCCAGGGGTTACGTACGAGCATAATGTATTAATGTGGTTGTTTGCGATGGTGGAACATGTACACTGAGCAATATTTGCCATCCAGGGTTTACGTACGAACATAATGTATTAATGTGGATGTTTGCGATTGTGGAACATGTACACTGAGCAATATTTGCCATCCAGGGGTTACGTATGAGCATAATGTATTAATGTGGTTGTTTGCAATGGTGGAACATGTACACTGAGCAATATTTGCCATCCAGGGGTTACGTACGAGCATAATGTGTTAATGTGATTGTTTGGGATGGTGGAACATGTACACAGAGCAATATTTGCCATCCAGGGGTTACGTACAAGCATAATGTTTTAATGTGGTTGTTCGCGATGGTGGAACATGTACACTGAGCAATATTTGCCATCCAGGGGTTACGTACGAGCATAATGTATTAATGTGGTTGTTTGCGATGGTGGAACATGTACACTGAGCAGTATTTGCCATCCAGGGGTTACGTACCAGCCTAATGTATTAATGTGGTTGTTTGCGATGGTGGAACATGTACACTGAGCAATATTTGCCATCCAGGGGTTACGTATGAGCATAATGTATTAATGTGGTTGTTTGCGATGGTGGAACATGTACACTGAGCAATATTTGCCATCCAGGGGTTACGTACGAGCATAATGTATTAATGTGGTTGTTTGCGATGGTGTAACATGTACACAGAGCAATATTTGCCATCCAGGGGTTAAGTACGAGCATAATGCATTAATGTGGTTGTTTGCGATGGTGGAACATGTACACTCAGCAATATTTGCCATCCAGGGGTTACGTACGAGCATAATGTATTAATGTGGATGTTTGCGATGGTGGAACATGTACACTGAGCAATATTTGCCACCCAGGGGTTACGTACGAGCATAATGTATTAATGTGGTTGCATGCGATGGTGGAACATGTCCAGTGAGCAATATTTGCCATCCAGGGCTTACGTACTAGCATAATGTATTAATGTGGTTGGTTGCGATAGTGGAACATGTACACTGAGCAATATTTGCCATCCAGGGGTTACGTACGAGCATAATGTATTAATGTGGATGTTTGCGATGGTGGAACATGTACACTGAGCAATATTTGCCATCCAGGGGTTACGTACGAGCATAATGCATTAATGTGGTCGTTTGCGATGGTGGAACATGTACACTGAGCAATATTTGCCATCCAGGGGTTACGTACGAGCATAATGTATTAATGTGGTTGTTTGCGATGGTGGAACATGTACACTGAGCAATATTTGCCATCCAGGGTTACGTACGAGCATAATGTATTAATGTGGTTGTTTGCGATGGTGGAACATGTACACTGAGCAATATTTGCCATCCAGGGGTTACGTACGAGCATAATGTGTTAATGTTGATGTTTGCGATGGTGGAACATGTACACAGAGCAATATTTGCCATCCAGGGTTTGCGTACGAGCATAATGTATTAATGTGGATGTTTGCGATGGTGGAACATGTACACTGAGCAATATTTGCCATCCAGGGGATACGTACGTGCATAATGTTTTATTGTGGTTGTTTGCGATGGTGGAACATGTACACTGAGCAATATTTGCCATCCAGGGGTTACGTACGGGCATAATGTATTAATGTGGTTGTTCGCGATGGTGGAACATGTACACTGAGCAATATTTGCCATCCAGGGGTGACGTACGAGCATAATGTATCAATGTGGATGTTTGCGGTGGTGGAACATGTTCACTGAGTAATATTTGCCATCCAGGGGTTACGTACGAGCATAATGTATTAATGTGGATGTTTGCGATGGTGGAACATGTACACTGAGCAATATTTGCCATCCAGGGGTTACGTACGAGCATAATGTATTAATGTGGTTGTTTGCGATGGTGGAACATGTACACTGAGCAATATTTGCCATCCAGGGCTTACGTACGAGCATAATGTATTAATGTGGATGTTTGCGATGGTGGAACATGTACACAGAGCAATATTTGCCATCCAGGGGTTACGTACGAGCATAATGTATTAATGTGGTTGTTTGCGATGGTGGAACATGTACACTGAGCAATATTTGCCATCCAGGGATTACGTACGAGCATAATGTATTAATGTGGATGTTTGCGATGGTGGAACATGTACACTGGGCAATATTTGCCATCCAGGGGTTACGTACGAGCATAATGTGTTAAAGTGGATGTTTGCGATGGTGGAACATGTACACAGAGCAATATTTACCATCCAGGGGTTACGTACGAGCATAATGTATTAATGTGGATGTTTGCGATGGTGGAACATGTACACTGAGCAATATTTGCCATGCAGAGGTTACGTACGAGCATAATGTATTAATGTGGTTGTTTGCGATGGTCGAACATGTACACTGAGCAATATTTGCCATCCAGGGCTTACGTACGAGCATAATGTATTAATGTGGTTGGTTGCGATAGTGGAACATGTACACTGAGCAATATTTGCCATCCTGGGGTTACGTACGAGCATAATGTATTAATGTGGTTGTTTGCGATGGTGGAACATGTAAACAGAGCAATATTGGCCATCCAGGGGTTACGTGCGAGCATAATGTATTAATGTGGTTGTTAGCGATGGTGGAACATGTACACTGAGCAATATTTGCCATCCAGGGCTTACGTACAAGCACAATGTATTAATGTGGATGTTTGCGATGGTGGAACATGTACACTGAGCAATATTTGCCATCCAGGGGTTACATATGAGCATAATGTATTAATGTGGTTGTTTGCGATGGTGGAACATGTACACTGAGCAATATTTGCCATCCGGGGCTTACGTACAAGCATTATGTATTAATGTGGTTGGTTGCGATAGTGGAACATGTACACTGAGCAATATTTGCCATCCAGCAGTTACGTACGTGCATAATGTATTAATGTGGTTGTTTGCGATGGTGGAACATGTACACAGAGCAATATTTGCCATCCAGGGGTTACGTACGAGCATAATGCATTAATGTGGTTGTTTGCGATGGTGGAACATGTACACTGAGCAACATTTGTCATCCAGGGTTTACGTACAAGCATAATGAATTAATGTGGTTGTTTGCGATGGTGGAACATGTACACTGAGCAATATTTGCCATCCAGGGTTTACGTACGAGCATAATGTATTAATGTGGTTGTTTGCGATGTTGGAACATGTACACTGAGCAATATTTGCCATCCAGGGCTTACGTACGAGCATAATGTATTAGTGTGGTTGGTTGCGATAGTGCAACATGTACCCTGAGCAATATTTGCCGTCCAGGGGTTACGTGCGAGCATAATGTATTAATGTGGATGTTTGCAATGGTGGAACATGTACACTGAGCAATATTTGCCATCCAGGGGTTACGTACGAGCATAATGTGTTAATGTGATTGTTTGTGATGGTGGAACATGTACACAGAGCAATATTTGCCATCCAGGGGTTACGTACGAGCATAATGTATTAATGTGGATGTTTGCGATGGTGGAACATGTACACTGAGCAATATTTGCCATCCCCGGGTTACGTACGAGCATAATGTTTTAATGTGGTTGTTCGCGATGGTGGAACATGTACACTGAGCAATATTTGCCATGCAGGGGTTACGTACGAGCATAATGTATTAATGTGGTTGTTTGCGATGGTGGAACATGTACACTGAGCAATATTTGCCATCCAGGGCTTACGTACGAACATAATGTATTAATGTGGTTGTTTGCGATGGTGGAACATGTACACAGAGCAATATTTGCCATCCAGGGGTTTCGTACGAGCATAATGCATTAATGTGGTTGTTTGCGATGGTGGAACATGTACACTGAGCAATATTTGCCATCCAGGGGTTACGTACGAGCATAATGTATTAATGTGGATGTTTGCGATGGTGGAACATGTACACTGAGCAATATTTGCCATCCAGGGGTTACGTACGAGCATAATGTATTAATGTGGTTGTTTGCGATGGTGGAACATGTACAGAGAGCAATATTTGCCATCCAGGGCTTACGTACGAGCATAATGTATTAATGTGGTTGGTTGCGATAGTGGAACATTTACACTGAGCAATATTTGCCATCCAGGGTTTACGTACGAGCATAATGTATTAATGTGGATGTTTGCAATGGTGGAACATGTACACTGAGCAATATTTGCCATCCAGGGGTTACGTACAAGCATAATGCATTAATGTGGTCGTTTGCGATGGTGGAACATGTACACTGAGCAATATTTGCCATCCAGGGGTTACGTACGAGCATAATGTATTAATGTGGTTGTTTGCGATGGTGGAACATGTACACAGAGCAATATTTGCCATCCAGGAGTTACGTACGAGCATAATGCATTAATGTGGTTGTTTGCGATGGTGGAACATGTACACTGAACAATATTTGCCATCCAGGGGTTACGTACGAGCATAATGTATTAATGTGGTTGTTTGCGATGGTGGAACATGTACACAGAGCAATATTTGCCATCCAGGAGTTACGTACGAGCATAATGCATTAATGTGGTTGTTTGCGATGGTGGAACATGTACACTGAGAAATATTTGCCATCCAGGGGTTACGTACGATGCATAATGTATCAATGTAGATGTTTGCGGTGGTGGAACATGTACACTGAGCAATATTTGCCATCCAGGGGTTACGTACGAGCATAATGTATTAATGTGGATGTTTGCGATGGTGGAACATGTACACTGAGCAATATTTGCCATCCAGGGGTTACATACGTGCATAATGTATTAATGTGGTTGTTTGCGATGGTGGAACATGTACACTGAGCAATATTTGCCATCCAGGGCTTACGTACGAGCATAATGTATTAATGCGGATGTTTGCGATGGTGGAACATGTACACAGAGCAAAATTTGCTATCCAGGGGTTACGTACGAGCATAATGTATTAATGTGGTTGTTTGCGATGGTGGAACATGTACACTGAGCAATATTTGCCATCCAGGCATTACGTACGAGCATAATGTATTAATGTGGATGTTTGCGATGGTGGAACATGTACACTGAGCAATATTTGCCATCCAGGGGTTACGTACGAGCATAATGTATTAATGTGGATGTTTGCGATGGTGGAACATGTACACTGAGCAATATTTGCCATCCCCGGGTTACGTACGAGCATAATGATTTAATGTGGTTGTTCGCGATGGTGGAACATGTACACTGAGCAATATTTGCCATCCAGGGGTTACGTACGAGCATAATGTATTAATGTGGTTGTTTGCGATGGTGGAACATGTACACTGAGCAATATTTGCCATCCAGGGCTTACGTACGAGCATAATGTATTAATGTGGTTGTTTGCGATGGTGGAACATGTACACAGAGCAATATTTGCCATCCAGGGGTTACGTACGAGCATAATGCATTAATGTGGTTGTTTGCGATGGTGGAACATGTACACTGAGCAATATTTGCCATCCAGGGGTTACGTACGAGCATAATGTATTAATGTGGATGTTTGCGATGGTGGAACATGTACACTGAGCAATATTTGCCATCCAGGGGTTACGTACGAGCATAATGTATTAATGTGGTTGTTTGCGATGGTGGAACATGTACAGAGAGCAATATTTGCCATCCAGGGCTTACGTACGAGCATAATGTATTAATGTGGTTGGTTGCGATAGTGGAACATTTACACTGAGCAATATTTGGCATCCAGGGGTTACGTACGAGCATAATGTATTAATGTGGATGTTTGCAATGGTGGAACATGTACACTGAGCAATATTTGCCATCCAGGGGTTACGTACAAGCATAATGCATTAATGTGGTCGTTTGCGATGGTGGAACATGTACACTGAGCAATATTTGCCATCCAGGGGTTACGTACGAGCATAATGTATTAATGTGGTTGTTTGCGATGGTGGAACATGTACACTGAGCAATATTTGCCATCCAGGGGTTACGTACGAGCATAATGTATTAATGTGGTTGTTTGCGATGGTGGAACATGTACACAGAGCAATATTTGCCATCCAGGAGTTACGTACGAGCATAATGCATTAATGTGGATGTTTGCGATGGTGGAACATGTACACTGAGCAATATTTGCCATCCAGGGGTTACGTACGATGCATAATGTATCAATGTAGATGTTTGCGGTGGTGGAACATGTTCACTGAGCAATATTTGCCATCCAGGGGTTACGTACGAGCATAATGTATTAATGTGGATGTTTGCGATGGTGGAACATGTACACTGAGCAATATTTGCCATCCAGGGGTTACGTACGAGCATAATGTATTAATGTGGTTGTTTGCGATGGTGGAACATGTACACTGAGCAATATTTGCCATCCAGGGCTTACGTACGAGCATAATGTATTAGTGTGGTTGGTTGCGATAGTGGAACTTGTACCCTGAGCAATATTTGCCGTCCAGGGGTTACGTGCGAGCATAATGTATTAATGTGGATGTTTGCGATGGTGGAACATGTACACTGAGGAATATTTGCCATCCAGGGGTTACGTACGAGCATAATGCATTAATGTGGTTGTTTGCGATGGTTGAACATGTACACTGAGCAATATTTGCCATCCAGGGTTTACGTACGAGCATAATGTATTAATGTGTATTTTTGCGATGGTGAAACATGTACACTGAGCAATATTTGCCATCCAGGGGTTACGTACGAGCATAATGTATTAATGTGGTTGTTTGCGATGGTGGAACATGTACACTGAGCAATATTTGCCATCCAGGGGTTACGTACGAGCATAATGTGTTAATGTGATTGTTTGCGATGGTGGAACATGTACACAGAGCAATATTTGCCATCCAGGGGTTACGTACGAGCATAATGTATTAAAGTGGTTGTTTGCGATGGTGGAACATGTACACTGAGCAATATTTGCCATCCGGGGCTTACGTACAAGCATTATGTATTAATGTGGTTGGTTGCGATAGTGGAACATGTACACTGAGCAATATTTGCCATCCAGCGGTTACGTACGAGCATAATGTATTAATGTGGTTGTTTGCGATGGTGGAACATGTACACAGAGCAATATTTGCCATCCAGGGGTTACGTACGAGCATAATGCATTAATGTGGTTGTTTGCGATGGTGGAACATGTACACTGACCAACATTTGTCATCCAGGGTTTACGTACAAGCATAATGAATTAATGTGGTTGTTTGCGATGGTGGAACATGTACACTGAGCAATATTTGCCATCCAGGGTTTACGTACGAGCATAATGTATTAATGTGGTTGTTTGCGATGTTGGAACATGTACACTGAGCAATATTTGCCATCCAGGGCTTACGTACGAGCATAATGTATTAGTGTGGTTGGTTGCGATAGTGCAACATGTACCCTGAGCAATATTTGCCGTCCAGGGGTTACGTGCGAGCATAATGTATTAATGTGGATGTTTGCAATGGTGGAACATGTACACTGAGCAATATTTGCCATCCAGGGGTTACGTACGAGCATAATGTGTTAATGTGATTGTTTGTGATGGTGGAACATGTACACAGAGCAATATTTGCCATCCAGGGGTTACGTACGAGCATAATGTATTAATGTGGATGTTTGCGATGGTGGAACATGTACACTGAGCAATATTTGCCATCCCCGGGTTACGTTCGAGCATAATGTTTTAATGTGGTTGTTCGCGATGGTGGAACATGTACACTGAGCAATATTTGCCATGCTGGGGTTACGTACGAGCATAATGTATTAATGTGGTTGTTTGCGATGGTGGAACATGTACACTGAGCAATATTTGCCATCCAGGGCTTACGTACGAGCATAATGTATTAATGTGGTTGTTTGCGATGGTGGAACATGTACACAGAGCAATATCTGCCATCCAGGGGTTACGTACGAGCATAATGCATTAATGTGGTTGTTTGCGATGGTGGAACATGTACACTGAGCAATATTTGCCATCCAGGCATTACGTACGAGCATAATGTATTAATGTGGATGTTTGCGATGGTGGAACATGTACACTGAGCAATATTTGCCATCCAGGGGTTACGTACGAGCATAATGTATTAATGTGGTTGTTTGCGATGGTGGAACATGTACAGAGAGCAATATTTGCCATCCAGGGCTTACGTACGAGCATAATGTATTAATGTGGTTGGTTGCGATAGTGGAACATTTACACTGAGCAATATTTGCCATCCAGGGGTTACGTACGAGCATAATGTATTAATGTGGATGTTTGCAATGGTGGAACATGTACACTGAGCAATATTTGCCATCCAGGGGTTACGTACAAGCATAATGCATTAATGTGGTCGTTTGCGATGGTGGAACATGTACACTGAGCAATATTTGCCATCCAGGGGTTACGTACGAGCATAATGTATTAATGTGGTTGTTTGCGATGGTGGAACATGTACACAGAGCAATATTTGCCATCCAGGAGTTACGTACGAGCATAATGCATTAATGTGGTTGTTTGCGATGGTGGAACATGTACACTGAGCAATATTTGCCATCCAGGGGTTACGTACGATGCATAATGTATCAATGTAGATGTTTGCGGTGGTGGAACATGTTCACTGAGCAATATTTGCCATCCAGGGGTTACGTACGAGCATAATGTATTAATGTGGATGTTTGCGATGGTGGAACATGTACACTGAGCAATATTTGCCATCCAGGGGTTACGTACGTGCATAATGTATTAATGTGGTTGTTTGCGATGGTGGAACATGTACACTGAGCAATATTTGCCATCCAGGGCTTACGTACGAGCATAATGTATTAATGTGGATGTTTGCGATGGTGGAACATGTACACAGAGCAAAATTTGCTATCCAGGGGTTACGTACGAGCATAATGTATTAATGTGGTTGTTTGCGATGGTGGAACATGTACACTGAGCAATATTAGCCATCCAGGCATTACGTACGAGCATAATGTATTAATGTGGATGTTTGCGATGGTGGAACATGTACACTGAGCAATATTTGCCATCCAGGGGTTACGTACGAGCATAATGTATTAATGTGGATGTTTGCGATGGTGGAACATGTACACTGAGCAATATTTGCCATCCCCGGGTTACGTACGAGCATAATGTTTTAATGTGGTTGTTCGCGATGGTGGAACATGTACACTGAGCTATATTTGCCATCCAGGGGTTACGTACGAGCATAATGTATTAATGTGGTTGTTTGCGATGGTGGAACATGTACACTGAGCAATATTTGCCATCCAGGGGTTACGTACGATGCATAATGTATCAATGTAGATGTTTGCGGTGGTGGAACATGTTCACTGAGCAATATTTGCCATCCAGGGGTTACGTACGAGCATAATGTATTAATGTGGATGTTTGCGATGGTGGAACATGTACACTGAGCAATATTTGCCATCCAGGGGTTACGTACGTGCATAATGTATTAATGTGGTTGTTTGCGATGGTGGAACATGTACACTGAGCAATATTTGCCATCCAGGGCTTACGTACGAGCATAATGTATTAATGCGGATGTTTGCGATGGTGGAACATGTACACAGAGCAAAATTTGCTATCCAGGGGTTACGTACGAGCATAATGTATTAATGTGGTTGTTTGCGATGGTGGAACATGTACACTGAGCAATATTTGCCATCCAGGCATTACGTACGAGCATAATGTATTAATGTGGATGTTTGCGATGGTGGAACATGTACACTGAGCAATATTTGCCATCCAGGGCTTACGTACGAGCATAATGTATTAATGTGGTTGTTTGCGATGGTGGAACATGTACACTGAGCAATATTTGCCATCCGGGGCTTACGTACAAGCATTATGTATTAATGTGGTTGGTTGCGATAGTGGAACATGTACACTGAGCAATATTTGCCATCCAGCGGTTACGTACGAGCATAATGTATTAATGTGGTTGTTTGCGATGGTGGAACATGTACACAGAGCAATATTTGCCATCCAGGGGTTACGTACGAGCATAATGCATTAATGTGGTTGTTTGCGATGGTGGAACATGTACACTGAGCAACATTTGTCATCCAGGGTTTATGTACAAGCATAATGAATTAATGTGGTTGTTTGCGATGGTGGAACATGTACACTGAGCAATATTTGCCATCCAGGGCTTACGTACGAGCATAATGTATTAGTGTGGTTGGTTGCGATAGTGCAACATGTACCCTGAGCAATATTTGCCGTCCAGGGGTTACGTGCGAGCATAATGTATTAATGTGGATGTTTGCAATGGTGGAACATTTACACTGAGCAATATTTGCCATCCAGGGGTTACGTACGAGCATAATGTGTTAATGTGATTGTTTGTGATGGTGGAACATGTACACAGAGCAATATTTGCCATCCAGGGGTTAGGTACGAGCATAATGTATTAATGTGGATGTTTGCGATGGTGGAACATGTACACTGAGCAATATTTGCCATCCCCGGGTTACGTACGAGCATAATGTTTTAATGTGGTTGTTCACGATGGTGGAACATGTACACTGAGCAATATTTGCCATGCAGGGGTTACGTACGAGCATAATGTATTAATGTGGTTGTTTGCGACGGTGGAACATGTACACTGAGCAATATTTGCCATCCAGGGCTTACGTACGAGCATAATGTATTAATGTGGTTGTTTGCGATGGTGGAACATGTACACAGAGCAATATTTGCCATCCAGGGGTTACGTACGAGCATAATGCATTAATGTGGTTGTTTGCGATGGCGGAACATGTACACTGAGCAATATTTGCCATCCAGGGGTTACGTACGAGCATAATGTATTAATGTGGGTGTTTGCGATGGTGGAACATGTACACTGAGCAATATTTGCCATCCAGGGGTTACGTACGAGCATAATGTATTAATGTGGTTGTTTGCGATGCTGGAACATGTACAGAGAGCAATATTTGCCATCCAGGGCTTACGTACGAGCATAATGTATTAATGTGGTTGGTTGCGATAGTGGAACATTTACACTGAGCAATATTTGCCATCCAGGGGTTACGTACGTGCATAATGTATTAATGTGGATGTTTGCAATGGTGGAACATGTACACTGAGCAATATTTGCCATCCAGGGGTTACGTACAAGCATAATGCATTAATGTGGTCGTTTGCGATGGTGGAACATGTACACTGAGCAATATTTGCCATCCAGGGGTTACGTACGAGCATAATGTATTAATGTGGTTGTATGCGATGGTGGAACATGTACACTGAGCAATATTTGCCATCCAGGGGTTACGTACGAGCATAATGTATTAATGTGGTTGTTTGCGATGGTGGAACATGTACACAGAGCAATATTTGCCATCCAGGAGTTACGTACGAGCATAATGCATTAATGTGGTTGTTTGCGATGGTGGAACATGTACACTGAGCAATATTTGCCATCCAGGGGTTACGTACGATGCATAATGTATCAATGTAGATGTTTGCGGTGGTGGAACATGTTCACTGAGCAATATTTGCCATCCAGGGGTTACGTACGAGCATAATGTATTAATGTGGATGTTTGCGATGGTGGAACATGTACACTGAGCAATATTTGCCATCCAGGGGTTACGTACGTGCATAATGTATTAATGTGGTTGTTTGTGATGGTGGAACATGTACACTGAGCAATATTTGCCATCCAGGGCTTACGTACGAGCATAATGTATTAATGCGGATGTTTGCGATGGTGGAACATGTACACAGAGCAAAATTTGCTATCCAGGGGTTACGTACGAGCATAATGTATTAATGTGGTTGTTTGCGATGGTGGAACATGTACACTGAGCAATATTTGCCATCCAGGCATTACGTACGAGCATAATGTATTAATGTGGATGTTTGCGATGGTGGAACATGTACACTGAGCAATATTTGCCATCCAGGGGTTACGTACGAGCATAATGTATTAATGTGGATGTTTGCGATGGTGGAACATGTACACTGAGCAATATTTGCCATCCCCGGGTTACGTACGAGCATAATGTTTTAATGTGGTTGTTCGCGATGGTGGAACATGTACACTGAGCAATATTTGCCATCCAGGGGTTACGTACGAGCATAATGTATTAATGTGGTTGTTTGCGATGGTGGAACATGTACACTGAGCAATATTTGCCATCCAGGGCTTACGTACGAGCATAATGTATTAATGTGGTTGTTTGCGATGGTGGAACATGTACACAGAGCAATATTTGCCATCCAGGGGTTACGTACGAGCATAATGCATGAATGTGGTTGTTTGCGATGGTGGAACATGTACACTGAGCAATATTTGCCATCCAGGGGTTACGTACGAGCATAATGTATTAATGTGGATGTTTGCGATGGTGGAACATGTACACTGAGCAATATTTGCCATCTAGGGGTTACGTACGAGCATAATGTATTAATGTGGTTGTTTGCGATGGTGGAACATGTACAGAGAGCAATATTTGCCATCCAGGGCTTACGTACGAGCACAATGTATTAATGTGGTTGGTTGCGATAGTGGAACATGTACACTGAGCAATATTTGCCATCCAGGGGTTACGTACGAGCATAATGTATTAATGTGGTTGTTTGCGATGGTGGAACATGTACACTGAGCAATATTTACCATCCAGGGGTTACGTACGAGCATAATGTATTAATGTGGTTGTTTGCGATGGTGGAACATGTACACAGAGCAATATTTGCCATCCAGGAGTTACGTACGAGCATAATGCATTAATGTGGTTGTTTGCGATGGTGGAACATGTACACTCAGCAATATTTGCCATCCAGGGGTTACGTACGATGCATAATGTATCAATGCAGATGTTTGCGGTGGTGGAACATGTTCACTGAGCAATATTTGCCATCCAGGGGTTACGTACGAGCATAATGTATTAATGTGGATGTTTGCGATGGTGGAACATGTACACTGAGCAATATTTGCCATCCAGGGGTTACGTACGAGCATAATGTATTAATGTGGTTGTTTGCGATGGTGGAACATGTACACTGAGCAATATTTGCCATCCAGGGCTTACGTACGAGCATAATGTATTAAAGCGGATGTTTGCGATGGTGGAACATGTACACAGAGCAAAATTTGCTATCCAGGGGTTACGTACGAGCATAATGTGTTAAAGTGGATGTTTGCGATGGTGGAACATGTACACAGAGCAATATTTGCCATCCACGGGTTACGTACGAGCATAATGTATTAATGTGGATGTTTGCTCTGGTGGAACATGTACACTGAGCAATATTTGCCATCCAGGGGTTACATACGAGCATAATGTATTAATGTGGTTGTTTGCGATGGTGGAACATGTACACTGAGCAATATTTGCCATCCGGGGCTTACGTACGAGCATTATGTATTAATGTGGTTGGTTGCGATAGTGGAACATGTACACTGAGCAATGTTTGCCATCCAGCGGTTACGTACGATCATAATGTATTAATGTGGTTGTTTCCGATGGTGGAACATGTACACAGAGCAATATTTGCCATCCAGGGGTTACGTACGAGCATAATGCATTAATGTGGTTGTTTGCGATGGTGGAACATGTACACTGAGCAACATTTGTCATCCAGGGTTTACGTACAAGCATAATGTATTAATGTGGTTGTTTGCGATGGTGGAACATGTACACTGAGCAATATTTTCCATCCAGGGTTTACGTACGAGCATAATGTATTAATGTGGTTGTTTGCGATGGTGGAACATGTACACTGAGCAATATTTGCCATCCAGGGCTTACGTACGAGCATAATGTATTAGTGTGGTTGGTTGCGATAGTGGAACATGTACGCTGAGCAATATTTGCCGTCCAGGGGTTACGTGCGAGCATAATGTATTAATGTGGATGTTTGCGATGGTGGAACATGTACACTGAGCAATATTTGCCATCCAGGGGTTACGTACGAGCATAATGTATTAATGTGTATTTTTGCGATGGTGAAACATGTACACTGAGCAATATTTGCCATCCAGGGGTTACGTACGAGCATAATGTATTAATGTGGTTGTTTGCGATGGTGGACCATGTACACTGAGCAATATTTGCCATCCAGGGGTTACGTACGAGCATAATGTGTTAATGTGATTGTTTGCGATGGTGGAACATGTACACAGAGCAATATTTGCCATCCAGGGGTTACGTACGAGCATAATGTGTTAATGTGGATGTTTGCGATGGTGGAACATGTACACAGAGCAATATTTGCCATCCAGGGGTTACGTACGAGCATAATGCATTAATGTGGATGTTTGCGATGGTGGAACATGTATACTGAGCAATATTTGCCATCCAGGGGTTACGTACGAGCATAATGCATTAATGTGGTCGTTTGCGATGGTGGAACATGTACACTGAGCAATATTTGCCATCCAGGGGTTACGTACGAGCATAATGTATTAATGTGGTTGCTTGCGATGGTGGAACATGTACACTGAGCAATATTTGCCATCCAGGGTTACGTACGAGCATAATGTATTAATGTGGTTGTTTGCGATGGTGGAACATGTACACTGAGCAATATTTGCCATCCAGGGGTTACGTACGAGCATAATGTGTTAATGTGGATGTTTGCGATGGTGGAACATGTACACAGAGTAATATTTGCCATGCAGGGGTTGCGTACGAGCATAATGTATTTATGTGGATGTTTGCGATGGTGGAACATGTACACTGAGCAATATTTGCCATCCAGGGGTTACGTACGTGCATAATGTTTTATTGTGGTTGTTTGCGATGGTGGAACATGTACACTGAGCAATATTTGCCATCCAGGGGTTACGTACGAGCATAATGTAATAATGTGGTTTTTTGCGATGGTGGAACATGTACACTGAGCAATATTTGCCATCCAGGGGTTACGTACCAGCATAATGTATCAATGTGGATGTTTGCGGTGGTGCAACATGTACACTGAGCAATATTTGCCATCCAGGGGTTACGTACGAGCATAATGTATTAATGTGGATGTTTGCGATGGTGGAACATGTACACTGAGCAATATTTGCCATCCAGGGGTTACGTACGAGCATAATGT
Organism: Schistocerca nitens; assembly: GCF_023898315.1. NCBI lineage: Eukaryota > Metazoa > Arthropoda > Insecta > Orthoptera > Acrididae > Schistocerca > Schistocerca nitens. The sequence continues at coordinate 33,762,696 of NC_064620.1, read as the reverse complement.
AGTAATGTGATTGTTTGCGATGGTGGAACATGTACACTGAGCAATATTTGCCATCAAGGGCTTACGTACGAGCGTAATGTATTAATGTGGATGTTTGCGATGGTGGAACATGTACACAGAGCAATATTTGCCATCCAGGGGTTACGTACGAGCATAATGTATTAATGTGGTTGTTTGCGATGGTGGAACATGTACACTGAGCAATATTTGCCATCCAGGGATTACTTACGAGCATAATCTATTAATGTGGATGTTTGCGATGGTGGAACATGTACACTGAGAAATATTTGCCATCCAGGGGTTACGTACGAGCATAATGTATTAATGTGGTTGTTTGCGACGGTGGAAGTTGTACACTGAGCAATATTTGCCATCCAGGGGTTACGTACGAGCATAATGTATTAATGTGGTTGTTTGCGATGGTGAAACATGTAAACTGAGCGATATTTGCCATCCAGGGGTTACGTACGAGCATAATGTATTAATGTGGATGTTTGCAATGGTGGAACATGTACACTGAGCAATATTTGCCATCCAGGGGTTACGTACGAGCATAATGTATTAATGTGGTTGTTTGCGATGGTGGAACATGTACACTGAGCAATATTTGCCATCCAGTGCTTACGTACGAGCATAATGTATTAATGTGGTTTTTTGCGATGGTGGAACATGTACACTGAGCAATATTTGCCATCCGGGGCTTACATACGAGCATTACGTATTAATGTGGTTGGTTGCGATAGTGGAACATGTACACTGAGCAATTTTTGCCATCCAGGGGTTACGTACGAGCATAATGCATGAATGTGGTTGTTTGCGATGGTGGAACATGTACACTGAGCAATATTTGCCATCCAGGGGTATGTACGAGCGTAATGTATTAATGTGGTTGTTTGCGATGGTGGAACATGTACACTGAGCAATATTTGCCATCCAGGGGTTACGTACGAGCATAATGTATTGATGTGGAAGTTTGCGCTGGTGGAACATGTACACTGAGCAATATTTGCCATCCAGGGGTTATTACGAGCATAATGTATTAATGTGGTTGTTTGCGATGGTCGAACATGTACACTGAGCAATATTTGCCATCCAGGGCTTACGTACGAGCATAATGTGTTAATATGGTTGGTTGCGATAGTGGAACATGTACACTGAGCAATATTTGCCATCCAGGGGTTACGTACGAGCATAATGTATTAATGTGGTTGTTTGCGATGGTGGAACATGTACACTGAGCAATATTTGCCATCCAGGGGTTACGTGCGAGCATAATGTTTTAATGTGGTTGTTTGCGATGGTGGAACATGTACACTGAGCAATATTTGCCATCCAGGGGTTACGTACGTGCATAATGTTTTATTGTGGTTGTTTGCGATGGTGGAACATGTACACTGAGCAATATTTGCCATCCAGGGGTTACGTACGAGCATAATGTGATAATGTGGTTTTTTGCGATGGTGGAACATGTACACTGAGCAATATTTGCCATCCAGGGGTTACGTACCAGCATAATGTATCAATGTGGATGTTTGCGGTGGTGCAACATGTACACTGAGCAATATTTGCCATCCAGGGGTTACGTACGAGCATAATGTATTAATGTGGATGTTTGCGATGGTGGAACATGTACACTGAGCAATATTTGCCATCCAGGGGTTACGTACGAGCATAATGTAGTAATGTGATTGTTTGCGATGGTGGAACATGTACACTGAGCAATATTTGCCATCAAGGGCTTACGTACGAGCGTAATGTATTAATGTGGATGTTTGCGATGGTGGAACATGTACACAGAGCAATATTTGCCATCCAGGGGTTACGTACGAGCATAATGTATTAATGTGGTTGTTTGCGATGGTGGAACATGTACACTGAGCAATATTTGCCATCCAGGGATTACTTACGAGCATAATCTATTAATGTGGATGTTTGCGATGGTGGAACATGTACACTGAGAAATATTTGCCATCCAGGGGTTACGTACGAGCATAATGTATTAATGTGGTTGTTTGCGCCGGTGGAAGTTGTACACTGAGCAATATTTGCCATCCAGGGGTTACGTACGAGCATAATGTATTAATGTGGTTGTTTGCGATGGTGAAACATGTAAACTGAGCGATATTTGCCATCCAGGGGTTACGTACGAGCATAATGTATTAATGTGGATGTTTGCAATGGTGGAACATGTACACTGAGCAATATTTGCCATCCAGGGGTTACGTACGAGCATAATGTATTAATGTGGTTGTTTGCGATGGTGGAACATGTACACTGAGCAATATTTGCCATCCAGTGCTTACGTACGAGCATAATGTATTAATGTGGTTTTTTGCGATGGTGGAACATGTACACTGAGCAATATTTGCCATCCGGGGCTTACATACGAGCATTACGTATTAATGTGGTTGGTTGCGATAGTGGAACATGTACACTGAGCAATTTTTGCCATCCAGGGGTTACGTACGAGCATAATGCATGAATGTGGTTGTTTGCGATGGTGGAACATGTACACTGAGCAATATTTGCCATCCAGGGGTATGTACGAGCGTAATGTATTAATGTGGTTGTTTGCGATGGTGGAACATGTACACTGAGCAATATTTGCCATCCAGGGGTTACGTACGAGCATAATGTATTGATGTGGAAGTTTGCGCTGGTGGAACATGTACACTGAGCAATATTTGCCATCCAGGGGTTATTACGAGCATAATGTATTAATGTGGTTGTTTGCGATGGTCGAACATGTACACTGAGCAATATTTGCCATCCAGGGCTTACGTACGAGCATAATGTGTTAATATGGTTGGTTGCGATAGTGGAACATGTACACTGAGCAATATTTGCCATCCAGGGGTTACGTACGAGCATAATGTATTAATGTGGTTGTTTGCGATGGTGGAACATGTACACTGAGCAATATTTGCCATCCAGGGGTTACGTGCGAGCATAATGTATTAATGTGGATGTTTGCGATGGTGGAACATGTACACTGAGCAATATTTCCCATCCCCGGGTTACGTATGAGCATAATGTTTTAATGTGGTTGTTCGCGATGGTGGAACATGTACACTGAGCAATATTTGCCATCCAGAGGTTACGTACGAGCATAATGTATTAATGTGGTTGTTTGTGATGGTAGATCATGTACACTGAGCAACATTTGCCATCCAGGGTTTACGTACAAGCATAATGCATTAATGTGGTTGTTTGCGATGGTGGAACATGTACACTGAGCAATATTTTCCATCCAGGGTTTACGTACGAGGATAATGTATTAATGTGGTTGTTTGCGATGGTGGAACATGTACACTGAGCAATATTTGCCATCCAGGGCTTACGTACGAGCATAATGTATTAGTGTGGTTGGTTGCGATAGTGGACCAGTACACTGAGCAATATTTGCCATCCAGGGGTTACGTACGAGCATAATGCATTAATGTGGTTGTTTGCGATGGTGGAACATGTACACTGAGCAATATTTGCCATCCAGGGGTTACGTACGAGCATAATGTATTAATGTGGTTGTTTGCGATGGTGGAACATGTACACTGAGCAATCTTTGCCATCCAGGGATTACGTACGAGCATAATGTATTAATGTGGATGTTTGCGATGGTGTAACATGTACACTGAGCAATATTTGCCATCCAGGGGTTACGTACGAGCACAATGTATTAATGTGGATGTTTGCGATGGTGGAACATGTACACTGAGCAATATTTGCCATCCAGGGGTTACGTACGAGCATAATGTATTAATGTGTTTGTTTGCGATTGTGGAACATGTACACTGAGCAATATTTGCCATCCGGGGCTTACGTACAAGCATTATGTATTAATGTGGTTGGTTGCGATAGTGGAACATGTACACTGAGCAATATTTGCCATCCAGGGCTTACGTACGAGCATAATGTATTAATGTGGTTGTTTGCGATGGTGGAACATGTACACAGAGCAATATTTGGCATCCAGGGGTTACGTACGAGCATAATACATTAATGTGGTTGTTTGTGATGGTAGAACATGTACACTGAGCAACATTTGCCATCTAGGGTTTATGTACGAGCATAATGCATTAATGTGGTTGTTTGCGATGGTGGAACATGTACACTGAGCAATATTTTCCATCCAGGGTTTACGTACGAGGATAATGTATTAATGTAGTTGTTTGCGATGGTGGAACATGTACACTGAGCAATATTTGCCATCCAGGGCTTACGTACGAGCATAATGTATTTGTGTGGATGGTTGCGATAGTGGAACATGTACACTGAGCAATATTTGCCGCCCAGAGGTTATGTGCGAGCATAATGTATTAATGTGGATGTTTGCGATGGTGGAACATGTACACTGAGCAATATTTAGCATCCAGTGGTTACGTACGAGCATAATGCATTAATGTGGTTGTTTGCGATTGTGGAACATGTACACTGAGCAATATTTGCCATCTAGGGGTTACGTACGAGCATAATGTATTAATGTGGTTGTTTGCGATGGTGGAACATGTACACTGAGCAATATTTGCCATCCAGGGTTTACGTACGAGCATAATGTATTAATGTGGATGTTTGCGATTGTGGAACATGTACACTGAGCAATATTTGCCATCCAGGGGTTACGTATGAGCATAATGTATTAATGTGGTTGTTTGCAATGGTGGAACATGTACACTGAGCAATATTTGCCATCCAGGGGTTACGTACGAGCATAATGTGTTAATGTGATTGTTTGCGATGGTGGAACATGTACACAGAGCAATATTTGCCATCCAGGGGTTACGTACAAGCATAATGTTTTAATGTGGTTGTTCGCGATGGTGGAACATGTACACTGAGCAATATTTGCCATCCAGGGGTTACGTACGAGCATAATGTATTAATGTGGTTGTTTGCGATGGTGGAACATGTACACTGAGCAGTATTTGCCATCCAGGGGTTACGTACGAGCCTAATGTATTAATGTGGTTGTTTGCGATGGTGGAACATGTACACTGAGCAATATTTGCCATCCAGGGGTTACGTACGAGCATAATGTATTAATGTGGTTGTTTGCGATGGTGGAACATGTACACTGAGCAGTATTTGCCATCCAGGGGTTACGTACCAGCCTAATGTATTAATGTGGTTGTTTGCGATGGTGGAACATGTACACTGAGCAATATTTGCCATCCAGGGGTTACGTACGAGCATAATGTATTAATGTGGTTGTTTGCGATGGTGGAACATGTACACTGAGCAATATTTGCCATCCAGGGGTTACGTACGAGCATAATGTATTAATGTGGTTGTTTGCGATGGTGGAACATGTACACTGAGCAATCTTTGCCATCCAGGGATTACGTACGAGCATAATGTATTAATGTGGATGTTTGCGATGGTGTAACATGTACACTGAGCAATATTTGCCATCCAGGGGTTACGTACGAGCACAATGTATTAATGTGGATGTTTGCGATGGTGGAACATGTACACTGAGCAATATTTGCCATCCAGGGGTTACGTACGAGCATAATGTATTAATGTGTTTGTTTGCGATTGTGGAACATGTACACTGAGCAATATTTGCCATCCGGGGCTTACGTACAAGCATTATGTATTAATGTGGTTGGTTGCGATAGTGGAACATGTACACTGAGCAATATTTGCCATCCAGCGCTTACGTACAAGCATAATGTATTAATGTGGTTGTTTGCGATGGTGGAACATGTACACAGAGCAATATTTGGCATCCAGGGGTTACGTACGAGCATAATACATTAATGTGGTTGCTTGTGATGGTAGAACATGTACACTGAGCAACATTTGCCATCTAGGGTTTATGTACGAGCATAATGCATTAATGTGGTTGTTTGCGATGGTGGAACATGTACACTGAGCAATATTTTCCATCCAGGGTTTACGTACGAGGATAATGTATTAATGTGGTTGTTTGCGATGGTGGAACATGTACACTGAGCAATATTTGCCATCCAGGGCTTACGTACGAGCATAATGTATTTGTGTGGATGGTTGCGATAGTGGAACATGTACACTGAGCAATATTTGCCGCCCAGAGGTTACGTGCGAGCATAATGTATTAATGTGGATGTTTGCGATGGTGGAACATGTACACTGAGCAATATTTAGCATCCAGTGGTTACGTACGAGCATAATGCATTAATGTGGTTGTTTGCGATGGTGGAACATGTACACAGAGCAATATTTGCCATCCAGGGGTTACGTACAAGCATAATGTTTTAATGTGGTTGTTCGCGATGGTGGAACATGTACACTGAGCAATATTTGCCATCCAGGGGTTACGTACGAGCATAATGTATTAATGTGGTTGTTTGCGATGGTGGAACATGTACACTGAGCAGTATTTGCCATCCAGGGGTTACGTACCAGCCTAATGTATTAATGTGGTTGTTTGCGATGGTGGAACATGTACACTGAGCAATATTTGCCATCCAGGGGTTACGTACGAGCATAATGTATTAATGTGGTTGTTTGCGATGGTGGAACATGTACACTGAGCAATATTTGCCATCCAGGGGTTACGTACGAGCATAATGTATTAATGTGGTTGTTTGCGATGGTGGAACATGTACACAGAGCAATATTTGCCATCCAGGGGTTACGTACGAGCATAATGTATTAATGTGGATGTTTGCGATGGTGGAACATGTACACTGAGCAATATTTGCCACCCAGGGGTTACGTACGAGCATAATGTATTAATGTGGCTGTTTGCGATGGTGGAACATGTACACTGAGCAATATTTGCCATCCAGGGGTTACGTACGAGCATAATGTATTAATGTGGTTGTTTGCGATGGTGGAACATGTACACAGAGCAATATTTGCCATCCAGGGTTTGCGTACGAGCATAATGTATTAATGTGGATGTTTGCGATGGTGGAACATGTACACTGAGCAATATTTGCCATCCAGGGGATACGTACGTGCATAATGTTTTATTGTGGTTGTTTGCGATGGTGGAACATCTACACTGAGCAATATTTGCCATCCAGGGGTTACGTACGAGCATAATGTATTAATGTGGTTGTTTGCGATGGTGGAACATGTACAGAGAGCAATATTTGCCATCCAGGGCTTACGTACGAGCATAATGTATTAATGTGGTTGGTTGCGATAGTGGAACATTTACACTGAGCAATATTTGCCATCCAGGGTTTACGTACGAGCATAATGTATTAATGTGGATGTTTGCAATGGTGGAACATGTACACTGAGCAATATTTGCCATCCACGGGTTACGTACAAGCATAATGCATTAATGTGGTCGTTTGCGATGGTGGAACATGTACACTGAGCAATATTTGCCATCCAGGGGTTACGTACGAGCATAATGTATTAATGTGGTTGTTTGCGATGGTGGAACATGTACACAGAGCAATATTTGCCATCCAGGAGTTACGTACGAGCATAATGCATTAATGTGGTTGTTTGCGATGGTGGAACATGTACACTGAGCAATATTTGCCATCCAGGGGTTACGTACGAGCATAATGTATTAATGTGGTTGTTTGCGATGGTGGAACATGTACACAGAGCAATATTTGCCATCCAGGAGTTACGTACGAGCATAATGCATTAATGTGGTTGTTTGCGATGGTGGAACATGTACACTGAGAAATATTTGCCATCCAGGGGTTACGTACGATGCATAATGTATCAATGTAGATGTATGCGGTGGTGGAACATGTACACTGAGCAATATTTGCCATCCAGGGGTTACGTACGAGCATAATGTATTAATGTGGATGTTTGCGATGGTGGAACATGTACACTGAGCAATATTTGCCATCCCGGGGTTACATACGTGCATAATGTATTAATGTGGTTGTTTGCGATGGTGGAACATGTACACTGAGCAATATTTGCCATCCAGGGCTTACGTACGAGCATAATGTATTAATGCGGATGTTTGCGATGGTGGAACATGTACACAGAGCAAAATTTGCTATCCAGGGGTTACGTACGAGCATAATGTATTAATGTGGTTGTTTGCGATGGTGGAACATGTACACTGAGCAATATTTGCCATCCAGGCATTACGTACGAGCATAATGTATTAATGTGGATGTTTGCGATGGTGGAACATGTACACTGAGCAATATTTGCCATCCAGGGGTTACGTACGAGCATAATGTATTAATGTGGATGTTTGCGATGGTGGAACATGTACACTGAGCAATATTTGCCATCCCCGGGTTACGTACGAGCATAATGATTTAATGTGGTTGTTCGCGATGGTGGAACATGTACACTGAGCAATATTTGCCATCCAGGGGTTACGTACGAGCATAATGTATTAATGTGGTTGTTTGCGATGGTGGAACATGTACACTGAGCAATATTTGCCATCCAGGGCTTACGTACGAGCATAATGTATTAATGTGGTTGTTTGCGATGGTGGAACATGTACACAGAGCAATATTTGCCATCCAGGGGTTACGTACGAGCATAATGCATTAATGTGGTTGTTTGCGATGGTGGAACATGTACACTGAGCAATATTTGCCATCCAGGGGTTACGTACGAGCATAATGTATTAATGTGGATGTTTGCGATGGTGGAACATGTACACTGAGCAATATTTGCCATCCAGGGGTTACGTACGAGCATAATGTATTAATGTGGTTGTTTGCGATGGTGGAACATGTACAGAGAGCAATATTTGCCATCCAGGGCTTACGTACGAGCATAATGTATTAATGTGGTTGGTTGCGATAGTGGAACATTTACACTGAGCAATATTTGGCATCCAGGGGTTACGTACGAGCATAATGTATTAATGTGGATGTTTGCAATGGTGGAACATGTACACTGAGCAATATTTGCCATCCAGGGGTTACGTACAAGCATAATGCATTAATGTGGTCGTTTGCGATGGTGGAACATGTACACTGAGCAATATTTGCCATCCAGGGGTTACGTACGAGCATAATGTATTAATGTGGTTGTTTGCGATGGTGGAACATGTACACTGAGCAATATTTGCCATCCAGGGGTTACGTACGAGCATAATGTATTAATGTGGTTGTTTGCGATGGTGGAACATGTACACAGAGCAATATTTGCCATCCAGGAGTTACGTACGAGCATAATGCATTAATGTGGATGTTTGCGATGGTGGAACATGTACACTGAGCAATATTTGCCATCCAGGGGTTACGTACGATGCATAATGTATCAATGTAGATGTTTGCGGTGGTGGAACATGTTCACTGAGCAATATTTGCCATCCAGGGGTTACGTACGAGCATAATGTATTAATGTGGATGTTTGCGATGGTGGAACATGTACACTGAGCAATATTTGCCATCCAGGGGTTACGTACGAGCATAATGTATTAATGTGGTTGTTTGCGATGGTGGAACATGTACACTGAGCAATATTTGCCATCCAGGGCTTACGTACGAGCATAATGTATTAGTGTGGTTGGTTGCGATAGTGGAACTTGTACCCTGAGCAATATTTGCCGTCCAGGGGTTACGTGCGAGCATAATGTATTAATGTGGATGTTTGCGATGGTGGAACATGTACACTGAGCAATATTTGCCATCCAGGGGTTACGTACGAGCATAATGCATTAATGTGGTTGTTTGCGATGGTTGAACATGTACACTGAGCAATATTTGCCATCCAGGGTTTACGTACGAGCATAATGTATTAATGTGTATTTTTGCGATGGTGAAACATGTACACTGAGCAATATTTGCCATCCAGGGGTTACGTACGAGCATAATGTATTAATGTGGTTGTTTGCGATGGTGGAACATGTACACTGAGCAATATTTGCCATCCAGGGGTTACGTACGAGCATAATGTGTTAATGTGATTGTTTGCGATGGTGGAACATGTACACAGAGCAATATTTGCCATCCAGGGGTTACGTACGAGCATAATGTATTAAAGTGGTTGTTTGCGATGGTGGAACATGTACACTGAGCAATATTTGCCATCCGGGGCTTACGTACAAGCATTATGTATTAATGTGGTTGGTTGCGATAGTGGAACATGTACACTGAGCAATATTTGCCATCCAGCGGTTACGTACGAGCATAATGTATTAATGTGGTTGTTTGCGATGGTGGAACATGTACACAGAGCAATATTTGCCATCCAGGGGTTACGTACGAGCATAATGCATTAATGTGGTTGTTTGCGATGGTGGAACATGTACACTGAGCAACATTTGTCATCCAGGGTTTACGTACAAGCATAATGAATTAATGTGGTTGTTTGCGATGGTGGAACATGTACACTGAGCAATATTTGCCATCCAGGGTTTACGTACGAGCATAATGTATTAATGTGGTTGTTTGCGATGTTGGAACATGTACACTGAGCAATATTTGCCATCCAGGGCTTACGTACGAGCATAATGTATTAGTGTGGTTGGTTGCGATAGTGCAACATGTACCCTGAGCAATATTTGCCGTCCAGGGGTTACGTGCGAGCATAATGTATTAATGTGGATGTTTGCAATGGTGGAACATGTACACTGAGCAATATTTGCCATCCAGGGGTTACGTACGAGCATAATGTGTTAATGTGATTGTTTGTGATGGTGGAACATGTACACAGAGCAATATTTGCCATCCAGGGGTTACGTACGAGCATAATGTATTAATGTGGATGTTTGCGATGGTGGAACATGTACACTGAGCAATATTTGCCATCCCCGGGTTACGTTCGAGCATAATGTTTTAATGTGGTTGTTCGCGATGGTGGAACATGTACACTGAGCAATATTTGCCATGCCGGGGTTACGTACGAGCATAATGTATTAATGTGGTTGTTTGCGATGGTGGAACATGTACACTGAGCAATATTTGCCATCCAGGGCTTACGTACGAGCATAATGTATTAATGTGGTTGTTTGCGATGGTGGAACATGTACACAGAGCAATATCTGCCATCCAGGGGTTACGTACGAGCATAATGCATTAATGTGGTTGTTTTCGATGGTGGAACATGTACACTGAGCAATATTTGCCATCCAGGCATTACGTACGAGCATAATGTATTAATGTGGATGTTTGCGATGGTGGAACATGTACACTGAGCAATATTTGCCATCCAGGGGTTACGTACGAGCATAATGTATTAATGTGGTTGTTTGCGATGGTGGAACATGTACAGAGAGCAATATTTGCCATCCAGGGCTTACGTACGAGCATAATGTATTAATGTGGTTGGTTGCGATAGTGGAACATTTACACTGAGCAATATTTGCCATCCAGGGGTTACGTACGAGCATAATGTATTAATGTGGATGTTTGCAATGGTGGAACATGTACACTGAGCAATATTTGCCATCCAGGGGTTACGTACAAGCATAATGCATTAATGTGGTCGTTTGCGATGGTGGAACATGTACACTGAGCAATATTTGCCATCCAGGGGTTACGTACGAGCATAATGTATTAATGTGGTTGTTTGTGATGGTGGAACATGTACATAGAGCAATATTTGCCATCCAGGAGTTACGTACGAGCATAATGCATTAATGTGGTTGTTTGCGATGGTGGAACATGTACACTGAGCAATATTTGCCATCCAGGGGTTACGTACGATGCATAATGTATCAATGTAGATGTTTGCGGTGGTGGAACATGTTCACTGAGCAATATTTGCCATCCAGGGGTTACGTACGAGCATAATGTATTAATGTGGATGTTTGCGATGGTGGAACATGTATACTGAGCAATATTTGCCATCCAGGTGTTACGTACGTGCATAATGTATTAATGTGGTTGTTTGCGATGGTGGAACATGTACACTGAGCAATATTTGCCATCCAGGGCTTACGTACGAGCATAATGTATTAATGTGGATGTTTGCGATGGTGGAACATGTACACAGAGCAAAATTTGCTATCCAGGGGTTACGTACGAGCATAATGTATTAATGTGGTTGTTTGCGATGGTGGAACATGTACACTGAGCAATATTAGCCATCCAGGCATTACGTACGAGCATAATGTATTAATGTGGATGTTTGCGATGGTGGAACATGTACACTGAGCAATATTTGCCATCCAGGGGTTACGTACGAGCATAATGTATTAATGTGGATGTTTGCGATGGTGGAACATGTACACTGAGCAATATTTGCCATCCCCGGGTTACGTACGAGCATAATGTTTTAATGTGGTTGTTCGCGATGGTGGAACATGTACACTGAGCAATATTTGCCATCCAGGGGTTACGTACGAGCATAATGTATTAATGTGGTTGTTTGCGATGGTGGAACATGTACACTGAGCAATATTTGCCATCCAGGGGTTACGTACGATGCATAATGTATCAATGTAGATGTTTGCGGTGGTGGAACATGTTCACTGAGCAATATTTGCCATCCAGGGGTTACGTACGAGCATAATGTATTAATGTGGATGTTTGCGATGGTGGAACATGTACACTGAGCAATATTTGCCATCCAGGGGTTACGTACGTGCATAATGTATTAATGTGGTTGTTTGCGATGGTGGAACATGTACACTGAGCAATATTTGCCATCCAGGGCTTACGTACGAGCATAATGTATTAATGCGGATGTTTGCGATGGTGGAACATGTACACAGAGCAAAATTTGCTATCCAGGGGTTACGTACGAGCATAATGTATTAATGTGGTTGTTTGCGATGGTGGAACATGTACACTGAGCAATATTTGCCATCCAGGCATTACGTACGAGCATAATGTATTAATGTGGATGTTTGCGATGGTGGAACATGTACACTGAGCAATATTTGCCATCCAGGGCTTACGTACGAGCATAATGTATTAATGTGGTTGTTTGCGATGGTGGAACATGTACACTGAGCAATATTTGCCATCCGGGGCTTACGTACAAGCATTATGTATTAATGTGGTTGGTTGCGATAGTGGAACATGTACACTGAGCAATATTTGCCATCCAGCGGTTACGTACGAGCATAATGTATTAATGTGGTTGTTTGCGATGGTGGAACATGTACACAGAGCAATATTTGCCATCCAGGGGTTACGTACGAGCATAATGCATTAATGTGGTTGTTTGCGATGGTGGAACATGTACACTGAGCAACATTTGTCATCCAGGGTTTACGTACAAGCATAATGAATTAATGTGGTTGTTTGCGATGGTGGAACATGTACACTGAGCAATATTTGCCATCCAGGGTTTACGTACGAGCATAATGTATTAATGTGGTTGTTTGCGATGTTGGAACATGTACACTGAGCAATATTTGCCATCCAGGGCTTACGTACGAGCATAATGTATTAGTGTGGTTGGTTGCGATAGTGCAACATGTACCCTGAGCAATATTTGCCGTCCAGGGGTTACGTGCGAGCATAATGTATTAATGTGGATGTTTGCAATGGTGGAACATTTACACTGAGCAATATTTGCCATCCAGGGGTTACGTACGAGCATAATGTGTTAATGTGATTGTTTGTGATGGTGGAACATGTACACAGAGCAATATTTGCCATCGAGGGGTTACGTACGAGCATAATGTATTAATGTGGATGTTTGCGATGGTGGAACATGTACACTGAGCAATATTTGCCATCCCCGGGTTACGTACGAGCATAATGTTTTAATGTGGTTGTTCGCGATGGTGGAACATGTACACTGAGCAATATTTGCCATGCAGGGGTTACGTACGAGCATAATGTATTAATGTGGTTGTTTGCGACGGTGGAACATGTACACTGAGCAATATTTGCCATCCAGGGCTTACGTACGAGCATAATGTATTAATGTGGTTGTTTGCGATGGTGGAACATGTACACAGAGCAATATTTGCCATCCAGGGGTTACGTACGAGCATAATGCATTAATGTGGTTGTTTGCGATGGCGGAACATGTACACTGAGCAATATTTGCCATCCAGGGGTTACGTACGAGCATAATGTATTAATGTGGTTGTTTGCGATGGTGGAACATGTACAGAGAGCAATATTTGCCATCCAGGGCTTACGTACGAGCATAATGTATTAATGTGGTTGGTTGCGATAGTGGAACATTTACACTGAGCAATATTTGCCATCCAGGGGTTCCGTACGAGCATAATGTATTAATGTGGATGTTTGCAATGGTGGAACATGTACACTGAGCAATATTTGCCATCCAGGGGTTACGTACAAGCATAATGCATTAATGTGGTCGTTTGCGATGGTGGAACATGTACACTGAGCAATATTTGCCATCCAGGGGTTACGTACGAGCATAATGTATTAATGTGGTTGTTTGCGATGGTGGAACATGTACACAGAGCAATATTTGCCATCCAGGAGTTACGTACGAGCATAATGCATTAATGTGGTTGTTTGCGATGGTGGAACATGTACACTGAGCAATATTTGCCATCCAGGGGTTACGTACGATGCATAATGTATCAATGTAGATGTTTGCGGTGGTGGAACATGTTCACTGAGCAATATTTGCCATCCAGGGGTTACGTACGAGCATAATGTATTAATGTGGATGTTTGCGATGGTGGAACATGTATACTGAGCAATATTTGCCATCCAGGGGTTACGTACGTGCATAATGTATTAATGTGGTTGTTTGCGATGGTGGAACATGTACACTGAGCAATATTTGCCATCCAGGGCTTACGTACGAGCATAATGTATTAATGTGGATGTTTGCGATGGTGGAACATGTACACAGAGCAAAATTTGCTATCCAGGGGTTACGTACGAGCATAATGTATTAATGTGGTTGTTTGCGATGGTGGAACATGTACACTGAGCAATATTAGCCATCCAGGCATTACGTACGAGCATAATGTATTAATGTGGATGTTTGCGATGGTGGAACATGTACACTGAGCAATATTTGCCATCCAGGGGTTACGTACGAGCATAATGTATTAATGTGGATGTTTGCGATGGTGGAACATGTACACTGAGCAATATTTGCCATCCCCGGGTTACGTACGAGCATAATGTTTTAATGTGGTTGTTCGCGATGGTGGAACATGTACACTGAGCAATATTTGCCATCCAGGGGTTACGTACGAGCATAATGTATTAATGTGGTTGTTTGCGATGGTGGAACATGTACACTGAGCAATATTTGCCATCCAGGGGTTACGTACGATGCATAATGTATCAATGTAGATGTTTGCGGTGGTGGAACATGTTCACTGAGCAATATTTGCCATCCAGGGGTTACGTACGAGCATAATGTATTAATGTGGATGTTTGCGATGGTGGAACATGTACACTGAGCAATATTTGCCATCCAGGGGTTACGTACGTGCATAATGTATTAATGTGGTTGTTTGCGATGGTGGAACATGTACACTGAGCAATATTTGCCATCCAGGGCTTACGTACGAGCATAATGTATTAATGCGGATGTTTGCGATGGTGGAACATGTACACAGAGCAAAATTTGCTATCCAGGGGTTACGTACGAGCATAATGTATTAATGTGGTTGTTTGCGATGGTGGAACATGTACACTGAGCAATATTTGCCATCCAGGCATTACGTACGAGCATAATGTATTAATGTGGATGTTTGCGATGGTGGAACATGTACACTGAGCAATATTTGCCATCCAGGGCTTACGTACGAGCATAATGTATTAATGTGGTTGTTTGCGATGGTGGAACATGTACACTGAGCAATATTTGCCATCCGGGGCTTACGTACAAGCATTATGTATTAATGTGGTTGGTTGCGATAGTGGAACATGTACACTGAGCAATATTTGCCATCCAGCGGTTACGTACGAGCATAATGTATTAATGTGGTTGTTTGCGATGGTGGAACATGTACACAGAGCAATATTTGCCATCCAGGGGTTACGTACGAGCATAATGCATTAATGTGGTTGTTTGCGATGGTGGAACATGTACACTGAGCAACATTTGTCATCCAGGGTTTACGTACAAGCATAATGAATTAATGTGGTTGTTTGCGATGGTGGAACATGTACACTGAGCAATATTTGCCATCCAGGGTTTACGTACGAGCATAATGTATTAATGTGGTTGTTTGCGATGTTGGAACATGTACACTGAGCAATATTTGCCATCCAGGGCTTACGTACGAGCATAATGTATTAGTGTGGTTGGTTGCGATAGTGCAACATGTACCCTGAGCAATATTTGCCGTCCAGGGGTTACGTGCGAGCATAATGTATTAATGTGGATGTTTGCAATGGTGGAACATTTACACTGAGCAATATTTGCCATCCAGGGGTTACGTACGAGCATAATGTGTTAATGTGATTGTTTGTGATGGTGGAACATGTACACAGAGCAATATTTGCCATCCAGGGGTTACGTACGAGCATAATGTATTAATGTGGATGTTTGCGATGGTGGAACATGTACACTGAGCAATATTTGCCATCCCCGGGTTACGTACGAGCATAATGTTTTAATGTGGTTGTTCGCGATGGTGGAACATGTACACTGAGCAATATTTGCCATGCAGGGGTTACGTACGAGCATAATGTATTAATGTGGTTGTTTGCGACGGTGGAACATGTACACTGAGCAATATTTGCCATCCAGGGCTTACGTACGAGCATAATGTATTAATGTGGTTGTTTGCGATGGTGGAACATGTACACAGAGCAATATTTGCCATCCAGGGGTTACGTACGAGCATAATGCATTAATGTGGTTGTTTGCGATGGCGGAACATGTACACTGAGCAATATTTGCCATCCAGGGGTTACGTACGAGCATAATGTATTAATGTGGGTGTTTGCGATGGTGGAACATGTACACTGAGCAATATTTGCCATCCAGGGGTTACGTACGAGCATAATGTATTAATGTGGTTGTTTGCGATGCTGGAACATGTACAGAGAGCAATATTTGCCATCCAGGGCTTACGTACGAGCATAATGTATTAATGTGGTTGGTTGCGATAGTGGAACATTTACACTGAGCAATATTTGCCATCCAGGGGTTACGTACGTGCATAATGTATTAATGTGGATGTTTGCAATGGTGGAACATGTACACTGAGCAATATTTGCCATCCAGGGGTTACGTACAAGCATAATGCATTAATGTGGTCGTTTGCGATGGTGGAACATGTACACTGAGCAATATTTGCCATCCAGGGGTTACGTACGAGCATAATGTATTAATGTGGTTGTATGCGATGGTGGAACATGTACACTGAGCAATATTTGCCATCCAGGGGTTACGTACGAGCATAATGTATTAATGTGGTTGTTTGCGATGGTGGAACATGTACACAGAGCAATATTTGCCATCCAGGAGTTACGTACGAGCATAATGCATTAATGTGGTTGTTTGCGATGGTGGAACATGTACACTGAGCAATATTTGCCATCCAGGGGTTACGTACGATGCATAATGTATCAATGTAGATGTTTGCGGTGGTGGAACATGTTCACTGAGCAATATTTGCCATCCAGGGGTTACGTACGAGCATAATGTATTAATGTGGATTTTTGCGATGGTGGAACATGTACACTGAGCAATATTTGCCATCCAGGGGTTACATACGTGCATAATGTATTAATGTGGTTGTTTGCGATGGTGGAACATGTACACTGAGCAATATTTGCCATCCAGGGCTTACGTACGAGCATAATGTATTAATGCGGATGTTTGCGATGGTGGAACATGTACACAGAGCAAAATTTGCTATCCAGGGGTTACGTACGAGCATAATGTATTAATGTGGTTGTTTGCGATGGTGGAACATGTACACTGAGCAATATTTGCCATCCAGGCATTACGTACGAGCATAATGTATTAATGTGGATGTTTGCGATGGTGGAACATGTACACTGAGCAATATTTGCCATCCAGGGGTTACGTACGAGCATAATGTATTAATGTGGATGTTTGCGATGGTGGAACATGTACACTGAGCAATATTTGCCATCCCCGGGTTACGTACGAGCATAATGTTTTAATGTGGTTGTTCGCGATGGTGGAACATGTACACAGAGCAATATTTGCCATCCAGGGGTTACGTACGAGCATAATGCATTAATGTGGTTGTTTGCGATGGTGGAACATGTACACTGAGCAATATTTGCCATCCAGGGGTTACGTACGAGCATAATGTATTAATGTGGATGTTTGCGATGGTGGAACATGTACACTGAGCAATATTTGCCATCTAGGGGTTACGTACGAGCATAATGTATTAATGTGGTTGTTTGCGATGGTGGAACATGTACAGAGAGCAATATTTGCCATCCAGGGCTTACGTACGAGCACAATGTATTAATGTGGTTGGTTGCGATAGTGGAACATGTACACTGAGCAATATTTGCCATCCAGGGGTTACGTACGAGCATAATGTATTAATGTGGTTGTTTGCGATGGTGGAACATGTACACTGAGCAATATTTACCATCCAGGGGTTACGTACGAGCATAATGTATTAATGTGGTTGTTTGCGATGGTGGAACATGTACACAGAGCAATATTTGCCATCCAGGAGTTACGTACGAGCATAATGCATTAATGTGGTTGTTTGCGATGGTGGAACATGTACACTCAGCAATATTTGCCATCCAGGGGTTACGTACGATGCATAATGTATCAATGTAGATGTTTGCGGTGGTGGAACATGTTCACTGAGCAATATTTGCCATCCAGGGGTTACGTACGAGCATAATGTATTAATGTGGATGTTTGCGATGGTGGAACATGTACACTGAGCAATATTTGCCATCCAGGGGTTACGTACGAGCATAATGTATTAATGTGGTTGTTTGCGATGGTGGAACATGTACACTGAGCAATATTTGCCATCCAGGGCTTACGTACGAGCATAATGTATTAAAGCGGATGTTTGCGATGGTGGAACATGTACACAGAGCAAAATTTGCTATCCAGGGGTTACGTACGAGCATAATGTGTTAAAGTGGATGTTTGCGATGGTGGAACATGTACACAGAGCAATATTTGCCATCAAGGGGTTACGTACGAGCATAATGTATTAATGTGGATGTTTGCGATGGTGGAACATGTACACTGAGCAATATTTGCCATCCAGGGGTTACGTACAAGCATAATGTATTAATGTCGTTGTTTGCGATGGTCGAACATGTACACTGAGCAATATTTGCCATCCAGGGCTTACGTACGAGCATAATGTATTAATGTGGTTAGTTGCGATAGTGGAACATGTACACTGAGCAATATTTGCCATACAGGGGTTACGTACGAGCATAATGTATTAATGTGGTTGTTTGCGATGGTGGAACATGTACACAGAGCAATATTTGCCATCCAGGGGTTACGTGCGAGCATAATGTATTAATGTGGCTGTTTGCGATGGTGGAACATGTACACTGAGCAATATTTGCCATCCAGGGCTTACGTACGAGCACAAGGTATTAATGTGGATGTTTGCTCTGGTGGAACATGTACACTGAGCAACATTTGTCATCCAGGGTTTACGTACAAGCATAATGTATTAATGTGGTTGTTTGCGATGGTGGAACATGTACACTGAGCAATATTTTCCATCCAGGGTTTACGTACGAGCATAATGTATTAATGTGGTTGTTTGCGATGGTGGAACATGTACACTGAGCAATATTTGCCATCCAGGGCTTACGTACGAGCATAATGTATTAGTGTGGTTGGTTGCGATAGTGGAACATGTACGCTGAGCAATATTTGCCGTCCAGGGGTTACGTGCAAGCATAATGTATTAATGTGGATGTTTGCGATGGTGGAACATGTACACTGAGCAATATTTGCCATCCAGGGGTTACGTACGAGCATAATGCATTAATGTGGTTGTTTGCGATGGTTGAACATGTACACTGAGCAATATTTGCCATCCAGGGTTTACGTACGAGCATAATGTATTAATGTGTATTTTTGCGATGGTGAAACATGTACACTGAGCAATATTTGCCATCCAGGGGTTACGTACGAGCATAATGTATTAATGTGGTTGTTTGCGATGGTGGACCATGTACACTGAGCAATATTTGCCATCCAGGGGTTACGTACGAGCATAATGTGTTAATGTGATTGTTTGCGATGGTGGAACATGTACACAGAGCAATATTTGCCATCCAGGGGTTACGTACGAGCATAATGTGTTAATGTGGATGTTTGCGATGGTGGAACATGTACACAGAGCAATATTTGCCATCCAGGGGTTACGTACGAGCATAATGCATTAATGTGGATGTTTGCGATGGTGGAACATGTATACTGAGCAATATTTGCCATCCAGGGGTTACGTACGAGCATAATGCATTAATGTGGTCGTTTGCGATGGTGGAACATGTACACTGAGCAATATTTGCCATCCAGGGGTTACGTACGAGCATAATGTATTAATGTGGTTGTTTGCGATGGTGGAACATGTACACTGAGCAATATTTGCCATCCAGGGTTACGTACGAGCATAATGTATTAATGTGGTTGTTTGCGATGGTGGAACATGTACACTGAGCAATATTTGCCATCCAGGGGTTACGTACGAGCATAATGTGTTAATGTGGATGTTTGCGATGGTGGAACATGTACACAGAGTAATATTTGCCATGCAGGGGTTGCGTACGAGCATAATGTATTTATGTGGATGTTTGCGATGGTGGAACATGTACACTGAGCAATATTTGCCATCCAGGGGTTACGTACGTGCATAATGTTTTATTGTGGTTGTTTGCGATGGTGGAACATGTACACTGAGCAATATTTGCCATCCAGGGGTTACGTACGAGCATAATGTAATAATGTGGTTTTTTGCGATGGTGGAACATGTACACTGAGCAATATTTGCCATCCAGGGGTTACGTACCAGCATAATGTATCAATGTGGATGTTTGCGGTGGTGCAACATGTACACAGAGCAATATTTGCCATCCAGGGGTTACGTACGAGCATAATGTATTAATGTGGATGTTTGCGATGGTGGAACATGTACACTGAGCAATATTTGCCATCCAGGTGTTACGTACGAGCATAATGTAGTAATGTGATTGTTTGCGATGGTGGAACATGTACACTGAGCAATATTTGCCATCAAGGGCTTACGTACGAGCGTAATGTATTAATGTGGATGTTTGCGATGGTGGAACATGTACACAGAGCAATATTAGCCATCCAGGGGTTACGTACGAGCATAATGTATTAATGTGGTTGTTTGCGATGGTGGAACATGTACACTGAGCAATATTTGCCATCCAGGGATTACTTACGAGCATAATCTATTAATGTGGATGTTTGCGATGGTGGAACATGTACACTGAGAAATATTTGCCATCCAGGGGTTACGTACGAGCATAATGTATTAATGTGGTTGTTTGCGACGGTGGAAGTTGTACACTGAGCAATATTTGCCATCCAGGGGTTACGTACGAGCATAATGTATTAATGTGGTTGTTTGCGATGGTGAAACATGTAAACTGAGCGATATTTGCCATCCAGGGGTTACGTACGAGCATAATGTATTAATGTGGATGTTTGCAATGGTGGAACATGTACACTGAGCAATATTTGCCATCCAGGGGTTACGTACGAGCATAATGTATTAATGTGGTTGTTTGCGATGGTGGAACATGTACACTGAGCAATATTTGCCATCCAGTGCTTACGTACGAGCATAATGTATTAATGTGGTTTTTTGCGATGGTGGAACATGTACACTGAGCAATATTTGCCATCCGGGGCTTACATACGAGCATTACGTATTAATGTGGTTGGTTGCGATAGTGGAACATGTACACTGAGCAATTTTTGCCATCCAGGGGTTACGTACGAGCATAATGCATGAATGTGGTTGTTTGCGATGGTGGAACATGTACACTGAGCAATATTTGCCATCCAGGGGTATGTACGAGCGTAATGTATTAATGTGGTTGTTTGCGATGGTGGAACATGTACACTGAGCAATATTTGCCATCCAGGGGTTACGTACGAGCATAATGTATTGATGTGGAAGTTTGCGCTGGTGGAACATGTACACTGAGCAATATTTGCCATCCAGGGGTTATTACGAGCATAATGTATTAATGTGGTTGTTTGCGATGGTCGAACATGTACACTGAGCAATATTTGCCATCCAGGGCTTACGTACGAGCATAATGTGTTAATATGGTTGGTTGCGATAGTGGAACATGTACACTGAGCAATATTTGCCATCCAGGGGTTACATACGAGCATAATGTATTAATGTGGTTGTTTGCGATGGTGGAACATGTACACTGAGCAATATTTGCCATCCAGCGGTTACGTGCGAGCATAATGTATTAATGTGGTTGTTTGCGATGGTGGAACATGTACACTGAGCAATATTTGCCATCCAGGGGTTACGTACCTGCATAATGTTTTATTGTGGTTGTTTGCGATGGTGGAACATGTACACTGAGCAATATTTGCCATCCAGGGGTTACGTACGAGCATAATGTAATAATGTGGTTTTTTGCGATGGTGGAACATGTACACTGAGCAATATTTGCCATCCAGGGGTTACGTACCAGCATAATGTATGAATGTGGATGTTTGCGGTGGTGCAACATGTACACTGAGCAATATTTGCCATCCAGGGGTTACGTACGAGCATAATGTATTAATGTGGATGTTTGCGATGGTGGAACATGTACACTGAGCAATATTTGCCATCCAGGGGTTACGTACGAGCATAATGTAGTAATGTGATTGTTTGCGATGGTGGAACATGTACACTGAGCAATATTTGCCATCAAGGGCTTACGTACGAGCGTAATGTATTAATGTGGATGTTTGCGATGGTGGAACATGTACACAGAGCAATATTTGCCATCCAGGGGTTACGTACGAGCATAATGTATTAATGTGGTTGTTTGCGATGGTGGAACATGTACACTGAGCAATATTTGCCATCCAGGGATTACTTACGAGCATAATCTATTAATGTGGATGTTTGCGATGGTGGAACATGTACACTGAGAAATATTTGCCATCCAGGGGTTACGTACGAGCATAATGTATTAATGTGGTTGTTTGCGACGGTGGAAGTTGTACACTGAGCAATATTTGCCATCCAGGGGTTACGTACGAGCATAATGTATTAATGTGGTTGTTTGCGATGGTGAAACATGTAAACTGAGCGATATTTGCCATCCAGGGGTTACGTACGAGCATAATGTATTAATGTGGATGTTTGCAATGGTGGAACATGTACACTGAGCAATATTTGCCATCCAGGGGTTACGTACGAGCATAATGTATTAATGTGGTTGTTTGCGATGGTGGAACATGTACACTGAGCAATATTTGCCATCCAGTGCTTACGTACGAGCATAATGTATTAATGTGGTTTTTTGCGATGGTGGAACATGTACACAGAGCAATATTTGCCATCCGGGGCTTACATACGAGCATTACGTATTAATGTGGTTGGTTGCGATAGTGGAACATGTACACTGAGCAATTTTTGCCATCCAGGGGTTACGTACGAGCATAATGCATGAATGTGGTTGTTTGCGATGGTGGAACATGTACACTGAGCAATATTTGCCATCCAGGGGTATGTACGAGCGTAATGTATTAATGTGGTTGTTTGCGATGGTGGAACATGTACACTGACAATATTTGCCATCCAGGGGTTACGTACGAGCATAATGTATTGATGTGGAAGTTTGCGCTGGTGGAACATGTACACTGAGCAATATTTGCCATCCAGGGGTTATTACGAGCATAATGTATTAATGTGGTTGTTTGCGATGGTCGAACATGTACACTGAGCAATATTTGCCATCCAGGGCTTACGTACGAGCATAATGTGTTAATATGGTTGGTTGCGATAGTGGAACATGTACACTGAGCAATATTTGCCATCCAGGGGTTACGTACGAGCATAATGTATTAATGTGGTTGTTTGCGATGGTGGAACATGTACACTGAGCAATATTTGCCATCCAGGGGTTACGTGCGAGCATAATGTATTAATGTGGATGTTTGCGATGGTGGAACATGTACACTGAGCAATATTTCCCATCCCCGGGTTACGTATGAGCATAATGTTTTAATGTGGTTGTTCGCGATGGTGGAACATGTACACTGAGCAATATTTGCCATCCAGAGGTTACGTACGAGCATAATGTATTAATGTGGTTGTTTGTGATGGTAGATCATGTACACTGAGCAACATTTGCCATCCAGGGTTTACGTACAAGCATAATGCATTAATGTGGTTGTTTGCGATGGTGGAACATGTACACTGAGCAATATTTTCCATCCAGGGTTTACGTACGAGGATAATGTATTAATGTGGTTGTTTGCGATGGTGGAACATGTACACTGAGCAATATTTACCATCCAGAGCTTACGTACGAGCGTAATGTATTAGTGTGGTTGGTTGCGATAGTGGACCAGTACACTGAGCAATATTTGCCATCCAGGGGTTACGTACGAGCATAATGCATTAATGTGGTTGTTTGCGATGGTGGAACATGTACACTGAGCAATATTTGCCATCCAGGGGTTACGTACGAGCATAATGTATTAATGTGGTTGTTTGCGATGGTGGAACATGTACACTGAGCAATCTTTGCCATCCAGGGATTACGTACGAGCATAATGTATTAATGTGGATGTTTGCGATGGTGTAACATGTACACTGAGCAATATTTGCCATCCAGGGGTTACGTACGAGCACAATGTATTAATGTGGATGTTTGCGATGGTGGAACATGTACACTGAGCAATATTTGCCATCCAGGGGTTACGTACGAGCATAATGTATTAATGTGTTTGTTTGCGATTGTGGACCATGTACACTGAGCAATATTTGCCATCCGGGGCTTACGTACAAGCATTATGTATTAATGTGGTTGGTTGCGATAGTGTAACAAGTACACTGAGCAATATTTGCCATCCAGGGCTTACGTACGAGCATAATGTATTAATGTGGTTGTTTGCGATGGTGGAACATGTACACAGAGCAATATTTGGCATCCAGGGGTTACGTACGAGCATAATACATTAATGTGGTTGTTTGTGATGGTAGAACATGTACACTGAGCAACATTTGCCATCTAGGGTTTATGTACGAGCATAATGCATTAATGTGGTTGTTTGCGATGGTGGAACATGTACACTGAGCAATATTTTCCATCCAGGGTTTACGTACGAGGATAATGTATTAATGTGGTTGTTTGCGATGGTGGAACATGTACACTGAGCAATATTTGCCATCCAGGGCTTACGTACGAGCATAATGTATTTGTGTGGATGGTTGCGATAGTGGAACATGTACACTGAGCAATATTTGCCGCCCAGAGGTTACGTGCGAGCATAATGTATTAATGTGGATGTTTGCGATGGTGGAACATGTACACTGAGCAATATTTAGCATCCAGTGGTTACGTACGAGCATAATGCATTAATGTGGTTGTTTGCGATTGTGGAACATGTACACTGAGCAATATTTGCCATCCAGGGGTTACGTACGAGCATAATGTATTAATGTGGTTGTTTGCGATGGTGGAACATGTACACTGAGCAATATTTGCCATCCAGGGTTTACGTACGAGCATAATGTATTAATGTGGATGTTTGCGATTGTGGACCATGTACACTGAGCAATATTTGCCATCCAGGGGTTACGTATGAGCATAATGTATTAATGTGGTTGTTTGCAATGGTGGAACATGTACACTGAGCAATATTTGCCATCCAGGGGTTACGTACGAGCATAATGTGTTAATGTGATTGTTTGCGATGGTGGAACATGTACACAGAGCAATATTTGCCATCCAGGGGTTACGTACAAGCATAATGTTTTAATGTGGTTGTTCGCGATGGTGGAACATGTACACTGAGCAATATTTGCCATCCAGGGGTTACGTACGAGCATAATGTATTAATGTGGTTGTTTGCGATGGTGGAACATGTACACTGAGCAGTATTTGCCATCCAGGGGTTACGTACCAGCCTAATGTATTAATGTGGTTGTTTGCGATGGTGGAACATGTACACTGAGAAATATTTGCCATCCAGGGGTTACGTACGAACATAATGAATTAATGTGGTTGTTTGCGATGGTGGAACATGTACACTGAGCAATATTTGCCATCCAGGGGTTACGTACGAGCATAATGTATTAATGTGGTTGTTTGCGATGGTGGAACATGTACACAGAGCAATATTTGCCACCCAGGGGTTACGTACGAGCATAATGTATTAATGTGGATGTTTGCGATGGTGGAACATGTACACTGAGCAATATTTGCCACCCAGGGGTTACGTACGAGCATAATGTATTAATGTGGCTGTTTGCGATGGTGGAACATGTACACTGAGCAATATTTGCCATCCAGGGGTTACGTACGAGCATAATGTATTAATGTGGTTGTTTGCGATGGTGGAACATGTACACAGAGCAATATTTGCCATCCAGGGTTTGCGTACGAGCATAATGTATTAATGTGGATGTTTGCGATGGTGGAACATGTACACTGAGCAATATTTGCCATCCAGGTGATACGTACGTGCATAATGTTTTATTGTGGTTGTTTGCGATGGTGGAACATGTACACTGAGCAATATTTGCCATCCAGGGGTTACGTACGAGCATAATGTATTAATGTGGTTGTTTGCGATGGTGGAACATGTACACTGAGCAATATTTGCCATTCAGGGGTGACGTACGAGCATAATGTATCAATGTGGATGTTTGCGGTTGTGGAACATGTTCACTGAGCAATATTTGCCATCCAGGGGTTACGTACGAGCATAATGTATTAATGTGGATGTTTGCGATGGTGGAACATGTACACTGAGCAATATTTGCCATCCAGGGGTTACGTACGAGCATAATGTATTAATGTGGTTGTTCGCGATGGTGGAACATGTACACTGAGCAATATTTGCCATCCAGGGCTTACGTACGAGCATAATGTATTAATGTGGATGTTTGCGATGGTGGAACATGTACACAGAGCAATATTTGCCATCCAGGGGTTACGTACGAGCATAATGTATTAATGTGGTTGTTTGCGATGGTGGAACATGTACACTGAGCAATATTTGCCATCCAGGGATTACGTACGAGCATAATGTATTAATGTGGATGTTTGCGATGGTGGAACATGTACACTGAGCAATATTTGCCATCCAGGGGTTACGTATGAGCATAATGTGTTAAAGTGGATGTTTGCGATGGTGGAACATGTACACAGAGCAATATTTACCATCCAGGGGTTACGTACGAGCATACTGTATTAATGTGGATGTTTGCGATGGTGGAACATGTACACTGAGCAATATTTGCCATCCAGGGGATACGTACGAGCATAATACATTAATGTGGTTGTTTGCGATGGTCGAACATGTACACTGAGCAATATTTGCCATCCAGGGCTTACGTACGAGCATAATGTATTAATGTGGTTGGTTGCGATAGTGGAACATGTACACTGAGCAATATTTGCCATCCAGGGGTTACGTACGAGCATAATGTGTTAATGTGGTTGTTTGCGATGGTGGAACATGTAAACAGAGCAATATTTCCCATCCAGGGGTTACGTGCGAGCATAATGTATTAATGTGGTTGTTTGCGATGGTGGAACATGTACACTGAGCAATATTTGCCATCCAGGGCTTACGTTCAAGCACAATGTATTAATGTGGATGTTTGCGATGGTGGAACATGTACACTGAGCAATATTTGCCATCCAGGGGTTACATATGAGCATAATGTATTAATGTGGTTGTTTGCGATGGTGGAACATGTACACTGAGCAATATTTGCCATCCGGGGCTTACGTACAAGCATTATGTATTAATGTGGTTGGTTGCGATAGTGGAACATGTACACTGAGCAATATTTGCCATCCAGTGGTTACGTACGAGCATAATGTATTAATGTGGTTGTTTGCGATGGTGGAACATGTACACAGAGCAATATTTGCCATCCAGGGGTTACGTACGAGCATAATGTATTAATGTGGTTGTTTGCGATGGTGGAACATGTACACTGAGCAATATTTGCCATCCAGGGGTTACGTACGAGCATAATGTGTTAATGTGATTGTTTGCGATGGTGGAACATGTACACAGAGCAATATTTGCCATCCAGGGGTTACGTACGAGCATAATGTGTTAATGTGGATGTTTGCGATGGTGGAACATGTACACAGAGCAATATTTGCCATCCAGGGGATACGTACGAGCATAATGCATTAATGTGGATGTTTGCGATGGTGGAACATGTATACTGAGCAATATTTGCCATCCAGGGGTTACGTACGAGCATAATGCATTAATGTGGTCGTTTGCGATGGTGGAACATGTACACTGAGCAATATTTGCCATCCAGGGGTTACGTACGAGCATAATGTATTAATGTGGTTGTTTGCGATGGTGGAACATGTACACAGAGCAATATTTGCCATCCAGGGGTTACGTACGAGCATAATGTGTTAATGTGGATGTTTGCGATGGTGGAACATGTACACAGAGTAATATTTGCCATCCAGGGGTTGCGTACGAGCATAATGTATTTATGTGGATGTTTGCGATGGTTGAACATGTACACTGAGCAATATTTGCCATCCAGGGGTTACGTACGTGCATAATGTTTTATTGTGGTTGTTTGCGATGGTGGAACATGTACACTGAGCAATATTTGCCATCCAGGGGTTACGTACGAGCATAATGTAATAATGTGGTTTTTTGCGATGGTGGAACATGTACACTGAGCAATATTTGCCATCCAGGGGTTACGTACCAGCATAATGTATCAATGTGGATGTTTGCGGTGGTGCAACATGTACACTGAGCAATATTTGCCATCCAGGGGTTACGTACGAGCATAATGTATTAATGTGGATGTTTGCGATGGTGGAACATGTACACTGAGCAATATTTGCCATCCAGGGGTTACGTACGAGCATAATGTAGTAATGTGATTGTTTGCGATGGTGGAACATGTACACTGAGCAATATTTGCCATCAAGGGCTTACGTACGAGCGTAATGTATTAATGTGGATGTTTGCGATGGTGGAACATGTACACCGAGCAATATTTGCCATCCAGGGGTTACGTACGAGCATAATGTATTAATGTGGTTGTTTGCGATGGTGGAACATGTACACTGAGCAATATTTGCCATCCAGGGATTACTTACGAGCATAATGTATTAATGTGGATGTTTGCGATGGTGGAACATGTACACTGAGAAATATTTGCCATCCAGGGGTTACGTACGAGCATAATGTATTAATGTGGTTGTTTGCGACGGTGGAAGTTGTACACTGAGCAATATTTGCCATCCAGGGGTTACGTACGAGCATAATGTATTAATGTGGTTGTTTGCGATGGTGAAACATGTAAACTGAGCGATATTTGCCATCCAGGGGTTACGTACGAGCATAATGTATTAATGTGGATGTTTGCAATGGTGGAACATGTACACTGAGCAACATTTGCCATCCAGGGGTTACGTACGAGCATAATGTATTAATGTGGATGTTTGCGATGGTGGAACATGTACACTGAGCAATATTTGCCATCCAGGGGTTACGTACGAGCATAATGCATGAATGTGGTTGTTTGCGATGGTGGAACATGTACACTGAGCAATATTTGCCATCCAGGGGTGTGTACGAGCGTAATGTATTAATGTGGTTGTTTGCGATGGTGGAACATGTACACTGAGCAATATTTGCCATCCAGGGGTTACGTACGAGCATAATGTATTGATGTGGATGTTTGCGCTGGTGGAACATGTACACTGAGCAATATTTGCCATCCAGGGGTTATTACGAGCATAATGTATTAATGTGGTTGTTTGCGATGGTCGAACATGTACACTGAGCAATATTTGCCATCCAGGGCTTACGTACGAGCATAATGTGTTAATATGGTTGGTTGCGATAGTGGAACATGTACACTGAGCAATATTTGCCATCCAGGGGTTACGTACGAGCATAATGTATTAATGTGGTTGTTTGCGATGGTGGAACATGTACACAGAGCAATATTTGCCATCCAGGGGTTACGTGCGAGCATAATGTATTAATGTGGTTGTTTGCGATGGTGGAACATGTACACTGAGCAATATTTGCCATCCAGGGCTTACGTACGTGCACAATGTGTTAATGTGGATGTTTGCGATGGTGGAACATGTACACTGAGCAATATTGGCCATCCAGGGGTTACGTACGAGCATAATGTATTAATGTGGTTTTTTGCGATGGTGGAACATGTACACTGAGCAATATTTGCCATCCGGGGCTTACATACGAGCATTATGTATTAATGTGGTTGGTTGCGATAGTGGAACATGTACACTGAGTAATATTTGCCATCCAGCGGTTACGTACGAGCATAATGTATTAATGTGGTTGTTTGCGATGGTGGAACATGTACACAGAGCAATATTTGCCATCCAGGGGTTACGTACGAGCATAATGCATTAATGTGGATGTTTGCGATGGTGGAACATGTACACTGAGCAACATTTGTAATCCAGGGTTTACGTACAAGCATAATGCAATAATGTGGTTGTTTGCGATGGTGTAACATGTACACTGAGCAATATTTTAAATCCAGGGTTTACGTAAGAGCATAATGTATTAATGTGGTTGTTTGCGATGGTGGAACATGTACACTGAGCAATATTTGCCATCCAGGGCTTACGTACGAGCATTATGTATTAGTGTGGTTGGTTGCGATAGTGGAACATGTACACTGAGCAATATTTGCCGTCCAGGGGCTACGTGCGAGCATAATGTATTAATGTGGATGTTTGCAATGGTGGAACATGTACACTGAGCAATATTTGCCATCCAGGGGTTACGTACGAGCATAATGCATTAATGTGGTTGTTTGCGATGGTGGAACATGTACACTGAGCAATATTTGCCATCCAGGGGTTACGTACGAGCATAATGTATTAATGTGGTTGTTTGCGATGGTGGAACATGTACACTGAGCAATATTTGCCATCCAGGGTTTACGTACGAGCATAATGTATTAATGTGGATGTTTGCGATGGTGTAACATGTACACTGAGCAATATTTGCCATCCAGGGGTTACGTACGAGCATAATGTATAAATGTGGTTGTTTGCGATGGTGGAACATGTACACTGAGCAATATTTGCCATCCAGGGGTTACGTACGAGCATAATGTGTTAATGTGATTGTTTGCGATGTTGGAACATGTACACAGAGCAATATTTGCCATCCAGGGGTTACGTACGAGCATAATGTATTAATGTGGATGTTTGCGATGGTGGAACATGTACACTGAGCAATATTTCCCATCCCCGGGTTACGTATGAGCATAATGTTTTAATGTGGTTGTTCGCGATGGTGGAACATGTACACTGAGCAATATTTGCCATCCAGAGGTTACGTACGAGCATAATGTATTAATGTGGTTGTTTGTGATGGTAGAACATGTACACTGAGCAACATTTGCCATCCAGGGTTTACGTACAAGCATAATGCATTAATGTGGATGTTTGCGATGGTGGAACATGTACACTGAGCAATATTTTCCATCCAGGGTTTACGTACGAGGATAATGTATTAATGTGGTTGTTTGCGATGGTGGAACATGTACACTGAGCAATATTTGCCATCCAGGGCTTACGTACGAGCATAATGTATTAGTGTGGTTGGTTGCGATAGTGGAACATGTACACTGAGCAATATTTGCCATCCAGGGGTTACGTACGAGCATAATGCATTAATGTGGTTGTTTGCGATGGTGGAACATGTACACTGAGCAATATTTGCCATCCAGGGGTTACATACGAGCATAATGTATTAATGTGGTTGTTTGCGATGGTGGAACATGTACACTGAGCAATATTTGCCATCCAGGGTTTACGTACGAGCATAATGTATTAATGTGGATGTTTGCGATGGTGTAACATGTACACTGAGCAATATTTGCCATCCAGGGGTTACGTACGAGCACAATGTATTAATGTGGATGTTTGCGATGGTGGAACATGTACACTGAGCAATATTTGCCATCCAGGGGTTACGTACGAGCATAATGTATTAATGTGTTTGTTTGCGATTGTGGAACATGTACACTGAGCAATATTTGCCATCCGGGGCTTACGTACAAGCATTATGTATTAATGTGGTTGGTTGCGATAATGGAACATGTACACTGAGCAATATTTGCCATCCAGGGCTTACGTACGAGCATAATGTATTAATGTGGTTGTTTGCGATGGTGGAACATGTACACAGAGCAATATTTGCCATCCAGGGGTTACGTACGAGCATAATACATTAATGTGGTTGTTTGTGATGGTAGAACATGTACACTGAGCAACATTTGCCATCCAGGGTTTACGTACGAGCATAATGCATTAATGTGGTTGTTTGCGATGGTGGAACATGTACACTGAGCAATATTTTCCATCCAGGGTTTACGTACGAGGATAATGTATTAATGTGGTTGTTTGCGATGGTGGAACATGTACACTGAGCAATATTTGCCATCCAGGGCTTACGTACGAGCATAATGTATTTGTGTGGTTGGTTGCGATAGTGGAACATGTACACTGAGCAATATTTGCCGCCCAGAGGTTACGTGCGAGCATAATGTATTAATGTGGATGTTTGCGATGGTGGAACATGTACACTGAGCAATATTTAGCATCCAGTGGTTACGTACGAGCATAATGCATTAATGTGGTTGTTTGCGATGGTGGAACATGTACACTGAGCAATATTTGCCATCCAGGGTTTACGTACGAGCATAATGTATTAATGTGGTTGTTTGCGATGGTGGAACATGTACACTGAGCAATATTTGCCATCCAGGGTTTACGTACGAGCATAATGTATTAATGTGGATGTTTGCGATTGTGGAACATGTACACTGAGCAATATTTGCCATCCAGGGGTTACGTATGAGCATAATGTATTAATGTGGTTGTTTGCAATGGTGGAACATGTACACTGAGCAATATTTGCCATCCAGGGGTTACGTACGAGAATAATGTGTTAATGTGATTGTTTGCGATGGTGGAACATGTACACAGAGCAATATTTGCCATCCAGGGGTTACGTACAAGCATAATGTTTTAATGTGGTTGTTCGCGATGGTGGAACATGTACACTGAGCAATATTTGCCATCCAGGGGTTACGTACGAGCATAATGTATTAATGTGGTTGTTTGCGATGGTGGAACATGTACACTGAGCAGTATTTGCCATCCAGGGGTTACGTACCAGCCTAATGTATTAATGTGGTTGTTTGCGATGGTGGAACATGTACACTGAGCAATATTTGCCATCCAGGGGTTACGTACGAGCATAATGTATTAATGTGGTTGTTTGCGATGGTGGAACATGTACACTGAGCAATATTTGCCATCCAGGGGTTACGTACGAGCATAATGTATTAATGTGGTTGTTTGCGATGGTGGAACATGTACACAGAGCAATATTTGCCATCCAGGGGTTACGTACGAGCATAATGCATTAATGTGGTTCTTTGCGATGGTGGAACATGTACACTGAGCAATATTTGCCATCCAGGGGTTACGTACGAGCATAATGTATTAATGTGGATGTTTGCGATGGTGGAACATGTACACTGAGCAATATTTGCCACCCAGGGGTTACGTACGAGCATAATGTATTAATGTGGCTGTTTGCGATGGTGGAACATGTACACTGAGCAACATTTGCCATCCAGGGGTTACGTACGAGCATAATGTATTAATGTGG
The DNA here is from genome assembly GCF_023898315.1 of Schistocerca nitens. NCBI lineage: Eukaryota > Metazoa > Arthropoda > Insecta > Orthoptera > Acrididae > Schistocerca > Schistocerca nitens. The sequence continues at coordinate 33,729,012 of NC_064620.1, read as the reverse complement.
TTGTTTGCGATGGTGGAACATGTACACAGAGCAATATTTGCCATCCAGGGTTTGCGTACGAGCATAATGTATTAATGTGGATGTTTGCGATGATGGAACATGTACACTGAGCAATATTTGCCATCCAGGGGATACGTACGTGCATAATGATTTATTGTGGTTGTTTGCGATGGTGGAACATGTACACTGAGCAATATTTGCCATCCAGGGGTTACGTACGAGCATAATGTATTAATGTGGTTGTTTGCGATGGTGGAACATGTACACTGAGCGATATTTGCCATCCAGGGGTGACGTACGAGCATAATGTATCAATGTGGGTGTTTGCGGTGGTGGAACATGTTCACTGAGCAATATTTGCCATCCAGGGGTTACGTACGAGCATAATGTATTAATATGGATGTTTGCGATGGTGGAACATGTACACTGAGCAATATTTGCCATCCAGGGGTTACGTACGAGCATAATGTATTAATGTGGTTGTTCGCAATGGTGGAACATGTACACTGAGCAATATTTGCCATCCAGGGCTTACGTACGAGCATAATGTATTAATGTGGATGTTTGCGATGGTGGAACATGTACACAGAGCAATATTTGCCATCCAGGGGTTACGTACGAGCATAATGTATTAATGTGGTGGTTTGCGACGGTGGAACATGTACACTGAGCAATATTTGCCATCCGGGGCTTACGTACAAGCATTATGTATTAATGTGGTTGGTTGCGATAGTGGAACATGTACACTGAGCAATATTTGCCATCCAGGGGTTACGTACGAGCATAATGTATTAATGTGGTTGTTTGCGATGGTGGAACATGTACACAGAGCAATATTTGCCATCCAGGGGTTACGTACGAGCATAATGCATTAATGTGGTTCTTTGCGATGGTGGAACATGTACACTGAGCAATATTTGCCATCCAGGGGTTACGTACGAGCATAATGTATTAATGTGGATGTTTGCGATGGTGGAACATGTACACTGAGCAATATTTGCCACCCAGGGGTTACGTACGAGCATAATGTATTAATGTGACTGTTTGCGATGGTGGAACATGTACACTGAGCAATATTTGCCATCCAGGGGTTACGTACGAGCATAATGTATTAATGTGGTTGTTTGCGATGGTGGAACATGTACACAGAGCAATATTTGCCATCCAGGGTTTGCGTACGAGCATAATGTATTAATGTGGATGTTTGCGATGATGGAACATGTACACTGAGCAATATTTGCCATCCAGGGGATACGTACGTGCATAATGATTTATTGTGGTTGTTTGCGATGGTGGAACATGTACACTGAGCAATATTTGCCATCCAGGGGTTACGTACGAGCATAATGTATTAATGTGGTTGTTTGCGATGGTGGAACATGTACACTGAGCGATATTTGCCATCCAGGGGTGACGTACGAGCATAATGTATCAATGTGGATGTTTGCGGTGGTGGAACATGTTCACTGAGCAATATTTGCCATCCAGGGGTTACGTACGAGCATAATGTATTAATGTGGATGTTTGCGATGGTGGAACATGTACACTGAGCAATATTTGCCATCCAGGGGTTACGTACGAGCATAATGTATTAATGTGGTTGTTCGCGATGGTGGAACATGTACACTGAGCAATATTTGCCATCCAGGGCTTACGTACGAGCATAATGTATTAATGTGGATGTTTGCGATGGTGGAACATGTACACAGAGCAATATTTGCCATCCAGGGGTTACGTACGAGCATAATGTATTAATGTGGTGGTTTGCGACGGTGGAACATGTACACTGAGCAATATTTGCCATCCGGGGCTTACGTACAAGCATTATGTATTAATGTGGTTGGTTGCGATAGTGGAACATGTACACTGAGCAATATTTGCCATCCAGCGGTTACGTACGAGCATAATGTATTAATGTGGTTGTTTGCGATGGTGGAACATGTACACAGAGCAATATTTGCCATCCAGGGGTTACGTACGAGCATAATGCATTAATGTGGTTGTTTGCGATGGTGGAACATGTACACTGAGCAATATTTGCCATCCAGGGTTTACGTACGAGCATAATGTATTAATGTGGTTGTTTGCGATGTTGGAACATGTACACTGAGCAATATTTGCCATCCAGGGCCTATGTACGAGCATAATGTATTAGTGTGGTTGGTTGCGATAGTGGAACATGTACCCTGAGCAATATTTGCCGCCCAGGGGTTACGTGCGAGCATAATGTATTAATGTGGATGTTTGCAATGGTGGAACATGTACACTGAGCAATATTTGCCATCCAGGGGTTACGTACGAGCATAATGTGTTAATGTGATTGTTTGTGATGGTGGAACATGTACACAGAGCAATATTTGCCATCCAGGGGTTACGTACGAGCATAATGTATTAATGTGGATGTTTGCGATGGTGGAACATGTACACTGAGCAATATTTGCCATCCCCGGGTTACGTACGAGCATAATGTTTTAATGTGGTTGTTCGCGATGGTGGAACATGTACACTGAGCAATATTTGCCATGCAGGGGTTACGTACGAGCATAATGTATTAATGTGGTTGTTTGCGATGGTGGAACATGTACACTGAGCAATATTTGCCATCCAGGGCTTACGTACGAGCATAATGTATTAATGTGGTTGTTTGCGATGGTGGAACATGTACACAGAGCAATATTTGCCATCCAGGGGTTACGTACGAGCATAATGCATTAATGTGGTTGTTTGCGATGGTGGAACATGTACACTGAGCAATATTTGCCATCCAGGGGTTACGTACGAGCATAATGTATTAATGTGGATGTTTTCGATGGTGGAACATGTACACTGAGCAATATTTGCCATCCAGGGGTTACGTACGAGCATAATGTATTAATGTGGTTGTTTGCGATGGTGGAACATGTACAGAGAGCAATATTTGCCATCCAGGGCTTACGTACGAGCATAATGTATTAATGTGGTTGGTTGCGATGGTGGAACATGTACACAGAGCAATATTTGCCATCCAGGGGTTACGTACGAACATAATGTATTAATGTGGATGTTTGCAATGGTGGAACATGTACACTGAGCAATATTTGCCATCCAGGGGTTACGTACAAGCATAATGCATTAATGTGGTCGTTTGCGATGGTGGAACATGTACACTGAGCAACATTTGCCATCCAGGGGTTACGTACGAGCATAATGTATTAATGTGGTTGTTTGCGATGGTGGAACATGTACACTGAGCAATATTTGCCATCCAGGGCTTACGTACGAGCACAATGTATTAATGTGGTTGGTTGCGATAGTGGAACATTTACACTGAGCAATATTTGCCATCCAGGGGTTACGTACGAGCATAATGTATTAATGTGGTTGTTTGCGATGGTGGAACATGTACACAGAGCAATATTTGCCATCCAGGGTTTGCGTACGAGCATAATGTATTAATGTGGATGTTTGCGATGGTGGAACATGTACACTGAGCAATATTTGCCATCCAGGGGATACGTACGTGCATAATGTTTTATTGTGGTTGTTTGCGATGGTGGAACATGTACACTGAGCAATATTTGCCATCCAGGGGTTACGTACGAGCATAATGTATTAATGTGGTTGTTTGCGATGGTGGAACATGTACACTGAGCAATATTTGCCATCCAGGGGTGACGTACGAGCATAATGTATCAATGTGGATGTTTGCGGTGGTGGAACATGTTCACTGAGCAATATTTGCCATCCAGGGGTTACGTACGAGCATAATGTATTAATGTGGTTGTTTGCGATGGTGGAACATGTACACAGAGCAATATTTGCCATCCAGGAGTTACGTACGAGCATAATGCATTAATGTGGTTGTTTGCGATGGTGGAACATGCACACTCAGCAATATTTGCCATCCAGGGGTTACGTACGATGCATAATGTATCAATGTAGATGTTTGCGGTGGTGGAACATGTTCACTGAGCAATATTTGCCATCCAGGGGTTACGTACGAGCATAATGTATTAATGTGGATGTTTGCGATGGTGGAACATGTACACAGAGCAATATTTGCCATCCAGGGCTTACGTACGAGCATAATGTATTAATGTGGTAGTTTGCGATGGTGGAACATGTACACTGAGCAATATTTGCCATCCAGGGCTTACGTACGAGCATAATGTATTAATGCGGATGTTTGCGATGGTGGAACATGTACACAGAGCAAAATTTGCTATCCAGGGGTTACGTACGAGCATAATGTGTTAAAGTGGATGTTTGCGATGGTGGAACATGTACACAGAGCAATATTTGCCATCCAGGGGTTACGTACGAGCATAATGTATTAATGTGGATGTTTGCGATGGTGGAACATGTACACTGAGCAATATTTGCCATCCAGGGGTTACGTACAAGCATAATGTATTAATGTCGTTGTTTGCGATGGTCGAACATGTACACTGAACAATATTTGCCATCCAGGGCTTACGTACGAGCGTAATGTATTAATATGGTTGGTTGCGATAGTGGAACATGTACACTGAGCAATATTTGCCATCCAGGGGTTACGTACGAGCATAATGTATTAATGTGGCTGTTTGCGATGGTGGAACATGTACACTGAGCAATATTTGCCATCCAGGGCTTACGTACGAGCACAATGTATTAATGGGGATGTTTGCGATGGTGGAACATGTACACTGAGCAATATTTGCCATCCAGGGGTTACATACGAGCATAATGTATTAATGTGGTTGTTTGCGATGGTGGAACATGTACACTGAGCAATATTTGCCATCCGGGGCTTACGTACGAGCATTATGTATTAATGTGGTTGGTTGCGATAGTGGAACATGTACACTGAGCAATGTTTGCCATCCAGCGGTTACGTACGAGCATAATGTATTAATGTGGTTGTTTCCGATGGTGGAATATGTACACAGAGCAATATTTGCCATCCAGGGGTTACGTACGAGCATAATGCATTAATGTGGTTTTTTGCGATGGTGGAACATGTACACTGAGCAACATTTGTCATGCAGGGTTTACGTACAAGCATAATGTATTAATGTGGTTGTTTGCGATGGTGGAACATGTACACTGAGCAATATTTTCCATCCAGGGTTTACGTACGAGCATAATGTATTAATGTGGTTGTTTGCGATGGTGGAACATGTACACTGAGCAATATTTGCCATCCAGGGCTTACGTACGAGCATAATGTATTAGTGTGGTTGGTTGCGATAGTGGAACATGTACCCTGAGCAATATTTGCCGTCCAGGGGTTACGTGCGAGCATAATGTAATAATGTGGATGTTTGCGATGGTGGAACATGTACACTGAGCAATATTTGCCATCCAGGGGTTACGTACGAGCATAATGCATTAATGTGGTTGTTTGCGATGGTTGAACATGTACACTGAGCAATATTTGCCATCCAGGGTTTACGTACGAGCATAATGTATTAATGTGTATTTTTGCGATGGTGAAACATGTACACTGAGCAATATTTGCCATCCAGGGGTTACGTACGAGCATAATGTATTAATGTGGTTGTTTGCGATGGTGGAACATGTACACTGAGCAATATTTGCCATCCAGGGGTTACGTACGAGCATAATGTGTTAATGTGATTGTTTGCGATGGTGGAACATGTACACAGAGCAATATTTGCCATCCAGGGGTTACGTACGAGCATAATGTGTTAATGTGGATGTTTGCGATGGTGGAACATGTACACAGAGCAATATTTGCCATCCAGGGGTTACGTACGAGCATAATGTATTAATGTGGATGTTTGCGATGGTGGAACATGTACACTGAGCAATATTTGCCATCCAGGGGTTACGTACGAGCATAATGCATTAATGTGGTCGTTTGCGATGGTGGAACATGTACACTGAGCAATATTTGCCATCCAGGGGTTACGTACGAGCATAATGTATTAATGTGGTTGTTTGCGATGGTGGAACATGTACACTGAGCAATATTTGCCATCCAGGGTTACGTACGAGCATAATGTATTAATGTGGTTGTTTGGGATGGTGGAACATGTACACTGAGCAATATTTGCCATCCAGGGGTTACGTACGAGCATAATGTGTTAATGTGGATGTTTGCGATGGTGGAACATGTACACAGAGTAATATTTGCCATCCAGGGGTTGCGTACGAGCATAATGTATTAATGTGGATGTTTGCGATGGTGGAACATGTACACTGAGCAATATTTGCCATCCAGGGGTTACGTACGTGCATAATGTTTTATTGTGGTTGTTTGCGATGGTGGAACATGTACACTGAGCAATATTTGCCATCCAGGGGTTACGTACGAGCATAATGTAATAATGTGGTTTTTTGCGATGGTGGAACATGTACACTGAGCAATATTTGCCATCCAGGGGTTACGTACCAGCATAATGTATCAATGTGGATGTTTGCGATGGTGCAACATGTACAATGAGCAATATTTGCCATCCAGGGGTTACGTACGAGCATAATGTATTAATGTGGATGTTTGCGATGGTGGAACATGTACACTGAGCAATATTTGCCATCCAGGGGTTACGTACGAGCATAATACATTAATGTGGTTGTTTGCGATGGTCGAACATGTACACTGAGCAATATTTGCCATCCAGGGCTTACGTACGAGCATAATGTATTAATGTGGTTGGTTGCGATAGTGGAACATGTACACTGAGCAATATTTGCCATCCAGGGGTTACGTACGAGCATAATTTATTAATGTGGTTGTTTGCGATGGTGGAACATGTAAACAGAGCAATATTTCCCATCCAGGGGTTACGTGCGAGCATAATGTATTAATGTGGTTGTTTGCGATGGTGGAACATTTACACTGAGCAATATTTGCCATCCAGGGCTTACGTTCAAGCACAATGTATTAATGTGGATGTTTGCGATGGTGGAACATGTACACTGAGCAATATTTGCCATCCAGGGGTTACATATGAGCATAATGTATTAATGTGGTTGTTTGCGATGGTGGAACATGTACACTGAGCAATATTTGCCATCCGGGGCTTACGTACAAGCATTATGTATTAATGTGGTTGGTTGCGATAGTGGAACATGTACACTGAGCAATATTTGCCATCCAGGGGTTACGTACGAGCATAATGTATTAATGTGGTTGTTTGCGATGGTGGAACATGTACACTGAGCAATATTTGCCATCCAGTGCTTACGTACGAGCATAATGTATTAATGTGGTTGTTTGCGATGGTGGAACATGTACACTGAGCAATATTTGCCATCCAGGGGTACGTACGAGCGTAATGTATTAATGTGGTTTTTTGCGATGGTGGAACATGTACACTGAGCAATATTTGCCATCCAGGGGTTACGTACGAGCATAATGTGTTAAAGTGGATGTTTGCGATGGTGGAACATGTACACAGAGCAATATTTGCCATCCAGGGGTTACGTACGAGCATAATGTATTAATGTGGATGTTTGCGCTGGTGGAACATGTACACTGAGCAATATTTGCCATCCAGGGGTTATTACGAGCATAATGTATTAATGTGGTTGTTTGCGATGGTCGAACATGTACACTGAGCAATATTTGCCATCCAGGGCTTACGTACGAGCATAATGTGTTAATATGGTTGGTTGCGATAGTGGAACATGTACACTGAGCAATATTTGCCATCCAGGGGTTACGTACGAGCATAATGTATTAATGTGGTTGTTTGCGATGGTGGAACATGTACACAGAGCAATATTTGCCATCCAGGGGTTACGTGCGAGCATAATGTATTAATGTGGTTGTTTGCGATGGTGGAACATGTACACTGAGCAATATTTGCCATCCAGGGCTTACGTACGTGCACAATGTATTAATGTGGATGTTTGCGATGGTGGAACATGTACACTGAGCAATATTTGCCATCCAGGGGTTACGTACGAGCATAATGTATTAATGTGGTTTTTTGCGATGGTGGAACATGTACACAGAGCAATATTTGCCATCCAGGGGTTACGTACGAGCATAATGTATTAATGTGGATGTTTGCGATGGTGGAACATGTACACTGAGCAACATTTCTCATCCAGGGTTTACGTACAAGCATAATGCAATAATGTGGTTGTTTGCGATGGTGTAACATGTACACTGAGCAATATTTTAAATCCAGGGTTTACGTAAGAGCATAATGTATTAATGTGGTTGTTTGCGATGGTGGAACATGTACACTGAGCAATATTTGCCATCCAGGGCTTACGTACGAGCATTATGTATTAGTGTGGTTGGTTGCGATAGTGGAACATGTACACTGAGCAATATTTGCCGTCCAGGGGCTACGTGCGAGCATAATGTATTAATGTGGATGTTTGCAATGGTGGAACATGTACACTGAGCAATATTTGCCATCCAGGGGTTACGTACGAGCATAATGCATTAATGTGGTTGTTTGCGATGGTGGAACATGTACACTGAGCAATATTTGCCATCCAGGGGTTACGTACGAGCATAATGTATTAATGTGGTTGTTTGCGATGGTGGAACATGTACACTGAGCAATATTTGCCATCCAGGGTTTACGTACGAGCATAATGTATTAATGTGGATGTTTGCGATTGTGTAACATGTACACTGAGCAATATTTGCCATCCAGGGGTTACGTACGAGCATAATGTATTAATGTGGTTGTTTGCGATGGTGGAACATGTACACTGAGCAATATTTGCCATCCAGGGGTTACGTACGAGCATAATGTGTTAATGTGATTGTTTGCGATGGTGGAACATGTACACAGAGCAATATTTGCCATCCAGGGGTTACGTACGAGCATAATGTATTAATGTGGATGTTTGCGATGGTGGAACATGTACACTGAGCAATATTTCCCATCCCCGGGTTACGTATGAGCATAATGTTTTAATGTGGTTGTTCGCGATGGTGGAACATGTACACTGAGCAATATTTGCCATCCAGAGGTTACGTACGAGCATAATGTATTAATGTGGTTGTTTGTGATGGTAGAACATGTACACTGAGCAACATTTGCCATCCAGGGTTTACGTACAAGCATAATGCATTAATGTGGTTGTTTGCGATGGTGGAACATGTACACTGAGCAATATTTTCCATCCAGAGTTTACGTACGAGGATAATGTATTAATGTGGTTGTTTGCGATGGTGGAACATGTACACTGAGCAATATTTGCCATCCAGGGCTTACGTACGAGCATAATGTATTAGTGTGGTTGGTTGCGATAGTGGAACATGTACACTGAGCAATATTTGCCATCCAGGGGTTACGTACGAGCATAATGCATTAATGTGGTTGTTTGCGATGGTGGAACATGTACACTGAGCAATATTTGCCATCCAGGGGTTACGTACGAGCATAATGTATTAATGTGGTTGTTTGCGATGGTGGAACATGTGCACTGAGCAATATTTGCCATCCAGGGTTTACGTACGAGCATAATGTATTAATGTGGATGTTTGCGATGGTGTAACATGTACACTGAGCTATATTTGCCATCCAGGGCTTATGTACGAGCACAATGTATTAATGTGGATGTTTGCGATGGTGGAACATGTACACTGAGCAATATTTGCCATCCAGGGGTTACGTACGAGCATAATGTATTAATGTGTTTGTTTGCGATTGTGGAACATGTACACTCAGCAATATTTGCCATCCGGGGCTTACGTACAAGCATTATGTATTAATGTGGTTGGTTGCGATAGTGGAACATGTACACTGAGCAATATTTGCCATCCAGGGCTTACGTACGAGCATAATGTATTAATGTGGTTGTTTGCGATGGTGGAACATGTACACAGAGCAATATTTGCCATCCAGGGGTTACGTACGAGCATAATACATTAATGTGGTTGTTTGTGATGGTAGAACATGTACACTGAGCAACATTTGCCATCCAGGGTTTACGTACGAGCATAATGCATTAATGTGGTTGTTTGCGATGGTGTAACATGTACACTGAGCAATATTTTCCATCCAGGGTTTACGTACGAGGATAATGTATTAATGTGGTTGTTTGCGATGGTGGAACATGTACACTGAGCAATATTTGCCATCCAGGGCTTACGTACGAGCATAATGTATTAATGTGGTTGGTTGCGATAGTGGAACATGTACACTGAGCAATATTTGCCGCCCAGAGGTTACGTGCGAGCATAATGTATTAATGTGGATGTTTGCGATGGTGGAACATGTACACTGAGCAATATTTGCCATCCAGGGCTTACGTACGAGCATAATGTATTAATGTGGTTGTTTGCGATGGTGGAACATGTACACTGAGCAATATTTGCCATCCAGGGTTTACGTACGAGCATAATGTATTAATGTGGATGTTTGCGATGGTGGAACATGTACACTGAGCAATATTTGCCATCCAGGGGTTACGTATGAGCATAATGTATTAATGTGGTTGTTTGCAATGGTGGAACATGTACACAGAGCAATATTTGCCATCCAGGGGTTACGTACAAGCATAATGTTTTAATGTGGTTGTTCGCGATGGTGGAACATGTACACTGAGCAATATTTGCCATCCAGGGGTTACGTACGAGCATAATGTATTAATGTGGTTGTTTGCGATGGTGGAACATGTACACTGAGCAGTATTTGCCATCCAGGGGTTACGTACCAGCCTAATGTATTAATGTGGTTGTTTGCGATGGTGGAACATGTACACTGAGCAATATTTGCCATCCAGGGGTTACGTACGAGCATAATGTATTAATGTGGTTGTTTGCGATGGTGGAACATGTACACTGAGCAATATTTGCCATCCAGGGGTTACGTACGAGCATAATGTATTAATGTGGTTGTTTGCGATGGTGGAACATGTACACAGAGCAATATTTGCCATCCAGGGGTTACGTACGAGCATAATGCATTAATGTGGTTGTTTGCGATGGTGGAACATGTACACTGAGCAATATTTGCCATCCAGGGGTTACGTACGAGCATAATGTATTAATGTGGATGTTTGCGATGGTGGAACATGTACACTGAGCAATATTTGCCACCCAGGGGTTACGTACGAGCATAATGTATTAATGTGGTTGTTTGCGATGGTGGAACATGTACACTGAGCAATATTTGCCATCCAGGGGTTACGTACGAGCATAATGTATTAATGTGGTTGTTTGCGATGGTGGAACATGTACACAGAGCAATATTTGCCATCCAGGGTTTGCGTACGAGCATAATGTATTAATGTGGATGTTTGCGATGGTGGAACATGTACACTGAGCAATATTTGCCATCCAGGGGATACGTACGTGCATAATGTTTTATTGTGGTTGTTTGCGATGGTGGAAATTGTACACTGAGCAATATTTGCCATCCAGGGGTTACGTACGAGCATAATGTATTAATGTGGTTGTTTGCGATGGTGGAACATGTACACTGAGCAATATTTGCCATCCAGGGGTGACGTACGAGCATAATGTATCAATGTGGATGTTTGCGGTGGTGGAACATGTTCACTGAGCAATATTTGCCATCCAGGGGTTACGTACGAGCATAATGTATTAATGTGGATGTTTGCGATGGTGGAACATGTACACTGAGCAATATTTGCCATCCAGGGGTTACGTACGAGCATAATGTATTAATGTGGTTGTTCGCGATGGTGGAACATGTACACTGAGCAATATTTGCCATCCAGGGCTTACGTACGAGCATAATGTATTAATGTGGATGTTTGCGATGGTGGAACATGTACACAGAGCAATATTTGCCATCCAGGGGTTACGTACGAGCATAATGTATTAATGTGGTTGTTTGCGATGGTGGAACATGTACACTGAGCAATATTTGCCATCCAGGGATTACGTACGAGCATAATGTATTAATGTGGATGTTTGCGATGGTGGAACATGTACACTGAGCAATATTTGCCATCCAGGGGTTACGTACGAGCATAATGTGTTAAAGTGGATGTTTGCGATGGTGGAACATGTACACAGAGCAATATTTACCATCCAGGGGTTACGTACGAGCATACTGTATTAATGTTGATGTTTGCGATGGTGGAACATGTACACTGAGCAATATTTGCCATCCAGGGGTTACGTACGAGCATAATGTATTAATGTGGTTGTTTGCGATGGTCGAACATGTACACTGAGCAATATTTGCCATCCAGGACTTACGTACGAGCATAATGTATTAATGTGGTTGGTTGCGATAGTGGAACATGTACACTGAGCAATATTTGCCATCCAGCAGTTACGTACGAGCATAATGTATTAATGTGGTTGTTTGCGATGGTGGAACATGTACACAGAGCAATATTTGCCATCCAGGGGTTACGTACGAGCATAATGCATTAATGTGGTTGTTTGCGATGGTGGAACATGTACACTGAGCAACATTTGTCATCCAGGGTTTACGTACAAGCATAATGAATTAATGTGGTTGTTTGCGATGGTGGAACATGTACACTGAGCAATATTTGCCATCCAGGGTTTACGTACGAGCATAATGTATTAATGTGGTTGTTTGCGATGTTGGAACATGTACACTGAGCAATATTTGCCATCCAGGGCTTACGTACGAGCATAATGTATTAGTGTGGTTGGTTGCGATAGTGGAACATGTACCCTGAGCAATATTTGCCGTCCAGGGGTTACGTGCGAGCATAATGTATTAATGTGGATGTTTGCAATGGTGGAACATGTACACTGAGCAATATTTGCCATCCAGGGGTTACGTACGAGCATAATGTGTTAATGTGATTGTTTGTGATGGTGGAACATGTACACAGAGCAATATTTGCCATCCAGGGGTTACGTACGAGCATAATGTATTAATGTGGATGTTTGCGATGGTGGAACATGTACACAGAGCAATATTTGCCATCCAGGGGTTACGTACGAGCATAATGCATTAATGTGGTTGTTTGCGATGGTGGAACATGTACACTGAGCAATATTTGCCATCCAGCGGTTACGTACGAGCATAATGTATTAATGTGGTTGTTTCCGATGGTGGAATATGTACACAGAGCAATATTTGCCATCCAGGGGTTACGTACGAGCATAATGCATTAATGTGGTTTTTTGCGATGGTGGAACATGTACACTGAGCAACATTTGTCATGCAGGGTTTACGTACAAGCATAATGTATTAATGTGGTTGTTTGCGATGGTGGAACATGTACACTGAGCAATATTTTCCATCCAGGGTTTACGTACGAGCATAATGTATTAATGTGGTTGTTTGCGATGGTGGAACATGTACACTGAGCAATATTTGCCATCCAGGGCTTACGTACGAGCATAATGTATTAGTGTGGTTGCTTGCGATAGTGGAACATGTACCCTGAGCAATATTTGCCGTCCAGGGGTTACGTGCGAGCATAATGTAATAATGTGGATGTTTGCGATGGTGGAACATGTACACTGAGCAATATTTGCCATCCAGGGGTTACGTACGAGCATAATGCATTAATGTGGTTGTTTGCGATGGTTGAACATGTACACTGAGCAATATTTGCCATCCAGGGTTTACGTACGAGCATAATGTATTAATGTGTATTTTTGCGATGGTGAAACATGTACACTGAGCAATATTTGCCATCCAGGGGTTACGTACGAGCATAATGTATTAATGTGGTTGTTTGCGATGGTGGAACATGTACACTGAGCAATATTTGCCATCCAGGGGTTACGTACGAGCATAATGTGTTAATGTGATTGTTTGCGATGGTGGAACATGTACACAGAGCAATATTTGCCATCCAGGGGTTACGTACGAGCATAATGTGTTAATGTGGATGTTTGCGATGGTGGAACATGTACACAGAGCAATATTTGCCATCCAGGGGTTACGTACGAGCATAATGTATTAATGTGGATGTTTGCGATGGTGGAACATGTACACTGAGCAATATTTGCCATCCAGGGGTTACGTACGAGCATAATGCATTAATGTGGTCGTTTGCGATGGTGGAACATGTACACTGAGCAATATTTGCCATCCAGGGGTTACGTACGAGCATAATGTATTAATGTGGTTGTTTGCGATGGTGGAACATGTACACTGAGCAATATTTGCCATCCAGGGTTACGTACGAGCATAATGTATTAATGTGGTTGTTTGGGATGGTGGAACATGTACACTGAGCAATATTTGCCATCCAGGGGTTACGTACGAGCATAATGTGTTAATGTGGATGTTTGCGATGGTGGAACATGTACACAGAGTAATATTTGCCATCCAGGGGTTGCGTACGAGCATAATGTATTAATGTGGATGTTTGCGATGGTGGAACATGTACACTGAGCAATATTTGCCATCCAGGGGTTACGTACGTGCATAATGTTTTATTGTGGTTGTTTGCGATGGTGGAACATGTACACTGAGCAATATTTGCCATCCAGGGGTTACGTACGAGCATAATGTAATAATGTGGTTTTTTGCGATGGTGGAACATGTACACTGAGCAATATTTGCCATCCAGGGGTTACGTACCAGCATAATGTATCAATGTGGATGTTTGCGATGGTGCAACATGTACAATGAGCAATATTTGCCATCCAGGGGTTACGTACGAGCATAATGTATTAATGTGGATGTTTGCGATGGTGGAACATGTACACTGAGCAATATTTGCCATCCAGGGGTTACGTACGAGCATAATACATTAATGTGGTTGTTTGCGATGGTCGAACATGTACACTGAGCAATATTTGCCATCCAGGGCTTACGTACGAGCATAATGTATTAATGTGGTTGGTTGCGATAGTGGAACATGTACACTGAGCAATATTTGCCATCCAGGGGTTACGTACGAGCATAATTTATTAATGTGGTTGTTTGCGATGGTGGAACATGTAAACAGAGCAATATTTCCCATCCAGGGGTTACGTGCGAGCATAATGTATTAATGTGGTTGTTTGCGATGGTGGAACATTTACACTGAGCAATATTTGCCATCCAGGGCTTACGTTCAAGCACAATGTATTAATGTGGATGTTTGCGATGGTGGAACATGTACACTGAGCAATATTTGCCATCCAGGGGTTACATATGAGCATAATGTATTAATGTGGTTGTTTGCGATGGTGGAACATGTACACTGAGCAATATTTGCCATCCGGGGCTTACGTACAAGCATTATGTATTAATGTGGTTGGTTGCGATAGTGGAACATGTACACTGAGCAATATTTGCCATCCAGGGGTTACGTACGAGCATAATGTATTAATGTGGTTGTTTGCGATGGTGGAACATGTACACTGAGCAATATTTGCCATCCAGTGCTTACGTACGAGCATAATGTATTAATGTGGTTGTTTGCGATGGTGGAACATGTACACTGAGCAATATTTGCCATCCAGGGGTACGTACGAGCGTAATGTATTAATGTGGTTTTTTGCGATGGTGGAACATGTACACTGAGCAATATTTGCCATCCAGGGGTTACGTACGAGCATAATGTGTTAAAGTGGATGTTTGCGATGGTGGAACATGTACACAGAGCAATATTTGCCATCCAGGGGTTACGTACGAGCATAATGTATTAATGTGGATGTTTGCGCTGGTGGAACATGTACACTGAGCAATATTTGCCATCCAGGGGTTATTACGAGCATAATGTATTAATGTGGTTGTTTGCGATGGTCGAACATGTACACTGAGCAATATTTGCCATCCAGGGCTTACGTACGAGCATAATGTGTTAATATGGTTGGTTGCGATAGTGGAACATGTACACTGAGCAATATTTGCCATCCAGGGGTTACGTACGAGCATAATGTATTAATGTGGTTGTTTGCGATGGTGGAACATGTACACAGAGCAATATTTGCCATCCAGGGGTTACGTGCGAGCATAATGTATTAATGTGGTTGTTTGCGATGGTGGAACATGTACACTGAGCAATATTTGCCATCCAGGGCTTACGTACGTGCACAATGTATTAATGTGGATGTTTGCGATGGTGGAACATGTACACTGAGCAATATTTGCCATCCAGGGGTTACGTACGAGCATAATGTATTAATGTGGTTTTTTGCGATGGTGGAACATGTACACAGAGCAATATTTGCCATCCAGGGGTTACGTACGAGCATAATGTATTAATGTGGATGTTTGCGATGGTGGAACATGTACACTGAGCAACATTTCTCATCCAGGGTTTACGTACAAGCATAATGCAATAATGTGGTTGTTTGCGATGGTGTAACATGTACACTGAGCAATATTTTAAATCCAGGGTTTACGTAAGAGCATAATGTATTAATGTGGTTGTTTGCGATGGTGGAACATGTACACTGAGCAATATTTGCCATCCAGGGCTTACGTACGAGCATTATGTATTAGTGTGGTTGGTTGCGATAGTGGAACATGTACACTGAGCAATATTTGCCGTCCAGGGGCTACGTGCGAGCATAATGTATTAATGTGGATGTTTGCAATGGTGGAACATGTACACTGAGCAATATTTGCCGTCCAGGGGCTACGTGCGAGCATAATGTATTAATGTGGATGTTTGCAATGGTGGAACATGTACACTGAGCAATATTTGCCATCCAGGGGTTACGTACGAGCATAATGCATTAATGTGGTTGTTTGCGATGGTGGAACATGTACACTGAGCAATATTTGCCATCCAGGGGTTACGTACGAGCATAATGTATTAATGTGGTTGTTTGCGATGGTGGAACATGTACACTGAGCAATATTTGCCATCCAGGGTTTACGTACGAGCATAATGTATTAATGTGGATGTTTGCGATTGTGTAACATGTACACTGAGCAATATTTGCCATCCAGGGGTTACGTACGAGCATAATGTATTAATGTGGTTGTTTGCGATGGTGGAACATGTACACTGAGCAATATTTGCCATCCAGGGGTTACGTACGAGCATAATGTGTTAATGTGATTGTTTGCGATGGTGGAACATGTACACAGAGCAATATTTGCCATCCAGGGGTTACGTACGAGCATAATGTATTAATGTGGATGTTTGCGATGGTGGAACATGTACACTGAGCAATATTTCCCATCCCCGGGTTACGTATGAGCATAATGTTTTAATGTGGTTGTTCGCGATGGTGGAACATGTACACTGAGCAATATTTGCCATCCAGAGGTTACGTACGAGCATAATGTATTAATGTGGTTGTTTGTGATGGTAGAACATGTACACTGAGCAACATTTGCCATCCAGGGTTTACGTACAAGCATAATGCATTAATGTGGTTGTTTGCGATGGTGGAACATGTACACTGAGCAATATTTTCCATCCAGAGTTTACGTACGAGGATAATGTATTAATGTGGTTGTTTGCGATGGTGGAACATGTACACTGAGCAATATTTGCCATCCAGGGCTTACGTACGAGCATAATGTATTAGTGTGGTTGGTTGCGATAGTGGAACATGTACACTGAGCAATATTTGCCATCCAGGGGTTACGTACGAGCATAATGCATTAATGTGGTTGTTTGCGATGGTGGAACATGTACACTGAGCAATATTTGCCATCCAGGGGTTACGTACGAGCATAATGTATTAATGTGGTTGTTTGCGATGGTGGAACATGTGCACTGAGCAATATTTGCCATCCAGGGTTTACGTACGAGCATAATGTATTAATGTGGATGTTTGCGATGGTGTAACATGTACACTGAGCTATATTTGCCATCCAGGGCTTATGTACGAGCACAATGTATTAATGTGGATGTTTGCGATGGTGGAACATGTACACTGAGCAATATTTGCCATCCAGGGGTTACGTACGAGCATAATGTATTAATGTGTTTGTTTGCGATTGTGGAACATGTACACTCAGCAATATTTGCCATCCGGGGCTTACGTACAAGCATTATGTATTAATGTGGTTGGTTGCGATAGTGGAACATGTACACTGAGCAATATTTGCCATCCAGGGCTTACGTACGAGCATAATGTATTAATGTGGTTGTTTGCGATGGTGGAACATGTACACAGAGCAATATTTGCCATCCAGGGGTTACGTACGAGCATAATACATTAATGTGGTTGTTTGTGATGGTAGAACATGTACACTGAGCAACATTTGCCATCCAGGGTTTACGTACGAGCATAATGCATTAATGTGGTTGTTTGCGATGGTGTAACATGTACACTGAGCAATATTTTCCATCCAGGGTTTACGTACGAGGATAATGTATTAATGTGGTTGTTTGCGATGGTGGAACATGTACACTGAGCAATATTTGCCATCCAGGGCTTACGTACGAGCATAATGTATTAATGTGGTTGGTTGCGATAGTGGAACATGTACACTGAGCAATATTTGCCGCCCAGAGGTTACGTGCGAGCATAATGTATTAATGTGGATGTTTGCGATGGTGGAACATGTACACTGAGCAATATTTGCCATCCAGGGCTTACGTACGAGCATAATGTATTAATGTGGTTGTTTGCGATGGTGGAACATGTACACTGAGCAATATTTGCCATCCAGGGTTTACGTACGAGCATAATGTATTAATGTGGATGTTTGCGATGGTGGAACATGTACACTGAGCAATATTTGCCATCCAGGGGTTACGTATGAGCATAATGTATTAATGTGGTTGTTTGCAATGGTGGAACATGTACACAGAGCAATATTTGCCATCCAGGGGTTACGTACAAGCATAATGTTTTAATGTGGTTGTTCGCGATGGTGGAACATGTACACTGAGCAATATTTGCCATCCAGGGGTTACGTACGAGCATAATGTATTAATTTGGTTGTTTGCGATGGTGGAACATGTACACTGAGCAGTATTTGCCATCCAGGGGTTACGTACCAGCCTAATGTATTAATGTGGTTGTTTGCGATGGTGGAACATGTACACTGAGCAATATTTGCCATCCAGGGGTTACGTACGAGCATAATGTATTAATGTGGTTGTTTGCGATGGTGGAACATGTACACTGAGCAATATTTGCCATCCAGGGGTTACGTACGAGCATAATGTATTAATGTGGTTGTTTGCGATGGTGGAACATGTACACAGAGCAATATTTGCCATCCAGGGGTTACGTACGAGCATAATGCATTAATGTGGTTGTTTGCGATGGTGGAACATGTACACTGAGCAATATTTGCCATCCAGGGGTTACGTACGAGCATAATGTATTAATGTGGATGTTTGCGATGGTGGAACATGTACACTGAGCAATATTTGCCACCCAGGGGTTACGTACGAGCATAATGTATTAATGTGGTTGTTTGCGATGGTGGAACATGTACACTGAGCAATATTTGCCATCCAGGGGTTACGTACGAGCATAATGTATTAATGTGGTTGTTTGCGATGGTGGAACATGTACACAGAGCAATATTTGCCATCCAGGGTTTGCGTACGAGCATAATGTATTAATGTGGATGTTTGCGATGGTGGAACATGTACACTGAGCAATATTTGCCATCCAGGGGATACGTACGTGCATAATGTTTTATTGTGGTTGTTTGCGATGGTGGAACATGTACACTGAGCAATATTTGCCATCCAGGGGTTACGTACGAGCATAATGTATTAATGTGGTTGTTTGCGATGGTGGAACATGTACACTGAGCAATATTTGCCATCCAGGGGTGACGTACGAGCATAATGTATCAATGTGGATGTTTGCGGTGGTGGAACATGTTCACTGAGCAATATTTGCCATCCAGGGGTTACGTACGAGCATAATGTATTAATGTGGATGTTTGCGATGGTGGAACATGTACATTGAGCAATATTTGCCATCCAGGGGTTACGTACGAGCATAATGTATTAATGTGGTTGTTCGCGATGGTGGAACATGTACACTGAGCAATATTTGCCATCCAGGGCTTACGTACGAGCATAATGTATTAATGTGGATGTTTGCGATGGTGGAACATGTACACAGAGCAATATTTGCCATCCAGGGGTTACGTACGAGCATAATGTATTAATGTGGTTGTTTGCGATGGTGGAACATGTACACTGAGCAATATTTGCCATCCAGGGATTACGTACGAGCATAATGTATTAATGTGGATGTTTGCGATGGTGGAACATGTACACTGAGCAATATTTGCCATCCAGGGGTTACGTACGAGCATAATGTGTTAAAGTGGATGTTTGCGATGGTGGAACATGTACACAGAGCAATATTTACCATCCAGGGGTTACGTACGAGCATACTGTATTAATGTTGATGTTTGCGATGGTGGAACATGTACACTGAGCAATATTTGCCATCCAGGGGTTACGTACGAGCATAATGTATTAATGTGGTTGTTTGCGATGGTCGAACATGTACACTGAGCAATATTTGCCATCCAGGACTTACGTACGAGCATAATGTATTAATGTGGTTGGTTGCGATAGTGGAACATGTACACTGAGCAATATTTGCCATCCAGCAGTTACGTACGAGCATAATGTATTAATGTGGTTGTTTGCGATGGTGGAACATGTACACAGAGCAATATTTGCCATCCAGGGGTTACGTACGAGCATAATGCATTAATGTGGTTGTTTGCGATGGTGGAACATGTACACTGAGCAACATTTGTCATCCAGGGTTTACGTACAAGCATAATGAATTAATGTGGTTGTTTGCGATGGTGGAACATGTACACTGAGCAATATTTGCCATCCAGGGTTTACGTACGAGCATAATGTATTAATGTGGTTGTTTGCGATGTTGGAACATGTACACTGAGCAATATTTGCCATCCAGGGCTTACGTACGAGCATAATGTATTAGTGTGGTTGGTTGCGATAGTGGAACATGTACCCTGAGCAATATTTGCCGTCCAGGGGTTACGTGCGAGCATAATGTATTAATGTGGATGTTTGCAATGGTGGAACATGTACACTGAGCAATATTTGCCATCCAGGGGTTACGTACGAGCATAATGTGTTAATGTGATTGTTTGTGATGGTGGAACATGTACACAGAGCAATATTTGCCATCCAGGGGTTACGTACGAGCATAATGTATTAATGTGGATGTTTGCGATGGTGGAACATGTACACAGAGCAATATTTGCCATCCAGGGGTTACGTACGAGCATAATGCATTAATGTGGTTGTTTGCGATGGTGGAACATGTACACTGAGCAATATTTGCCATCCAGGGGTTACGTACGAGCATAATGTATTAATGTGGATGTTTGCGATGGTGGAACATGTACACTGAGCAATATTTGCCACCCAGGGGTTACGTACGAGCATAATGTATTAATGTGGTTGTTTGCGATGGTGGAACATGTACACTGAGCAATATTTGCCATCCAGGGGTTACGTACGAGCATAATGTATTAATGTGGTTGTTTGCGATGGTGGAACATGTACACAGAGCAATATTTGCCATCCAGGGTTTGCGTACGAGCATAATGTATTAATGTGGATGTTTGCGATGGTGGAACATGTACACTGAGCAATATTTGCCATCCAGGGGTTACGTACGAGCATAATGTATTAATGTGGTTGTTTGCGATGGTGGAACATGTACACTGAGCAATATTTGCCATCCAGGGGTGACGTACGAGCATAATGTATCAATGTGGATGTTTGCGGTGGTGGAACATGTTCACTGAGCAATATTTGCCATCCAGGGTTTACGTACGAGCATAATGTATTAATGTGGATGTTTGCGATGGTGGAACATGTACACTGAGCAATTTTTGCCATCCAGGGGTTACGTACGAGCATAATGTATTAATGTGGTTGTTCGCGATGGTGGAACATGTACACTGAGCAATATTTGCCATCCAGGGGTTACGTACGAGCATAATGTTTTAATGTGGATGTTTGCGATGGTGGAACATGTACACAGAGCAATATTTGCCATCCAGGGGTTACGTACGAGCATAATGTATTAATGTGGTTGTTTGCGATGGTGGAACATGTACACTGAGCAATATTTGCCATCCAGGGATTACGTACGAGCATAATGTATTAATGTGGATGTTTGCGATGGTGGAACATGTACACTGAGCAATATTTGCCATCCAGGGGTTACGTACGAGCATAATGTGTTAAAGTGGATGTTTGCGATGGTGGAACATGTACACAGAGCAATATTTACCATCCAGGGGTTACGTACGAGCATACTGTATTAATGTTGATGTTTGCGATGGTGGAACATGTACACTGAGCAATATTTGCATTCCAGGGGTTACGTACGAGCATAATGTATTAATGTGGTTGTTTGCGATGGTCGAACATGTACACTGAGCAATATTTGCCATCCAGGGCTTACGTACGAGCATAATGTATTAATGTGGTTGGTTGTGATAGTGGAACATGTACACTGAGCAATATTTGCCATCCAGCGGTTACGTACGAGCATAATGTATTAATGTGGTTGTTTGCGATGGTGGAACATGTACACAGAGCAATATTTGCCATCCAGGGGTTACGTACGAGCATAATGCATTAATGTGGTTGTTTGCGATGGTGGAACATGTACACTGAGCAACATTTGTCATCCAGGGTTTACGTACAAGCATAATGAATTAATGTGGTTGTTTGCGATGGTGGAACATGTACACTGAGCAATATTTGCCATCCAGGGTTTACGTACGAGCATAATGTATTAATGTGGTTGTTTGCGATGTTGGAACATGTACACTGAGCAATATTTGCCATCCAGGGCTTACGTACGAGCATAATGTATTAGTGTGGTTGGTTGCGATAGTGGAACATGTACCCTGAGCAATATTTGCCGTCCAGGGGTTACGTGCGAGCATAATGTATTAATGTGGATGTTTGCAATGGTGGAACATGTACACTGAGCAATATTTGCCATCCAGGGGTTACGTACGAGAATAATGTGTTAATGTGATTGTTTGTGATGGTGGAACATGTACACAGAGCAATATTTGCCATCCAGGGGTTACGTACGAGCATAATGTATTAATGTGGATGTTTGCGATGGTGGAACATGTACACTGAGCAATATTTGCCATCCCCGGGTTACGTACGAGCATAATGTTTTAATGTGGTTGTTCGCGATGGTGGAACATGTACACTGAGCAATATTTGCCATGCAGGGGTTACGTACGAGCATAATGTATTAATGTGGATGTTTGCGATGGTGGAACATGTACACTGAGCAATATTTGCCATCCAGGGCTTACGTACGAGCATAATGTATTAATGTGGTTGTTTGCGATGGTGGAACATGTACACAGAGCAATATTTGCCATCCAGGGGTTACGTACGAGCATAATGCATTAATGTGGTTGTTTGCGATGGTGGAACATGTACACTGAGCAATATTTGCCATCCAGGGGTTACGTACGAGCATAATGTATTAATGTGGATGTTTTCGATGGTGGAACATGTACACTGAGCAATATTTGCCATCCAGGGGTTACGTACGAGCATAATGTATTAATGTGGTTGTTTGCGATGGTGGAACATGTACAGAGAGCAATATTTGCCATCCAGGGCTTACGTACGAGCATAATGTATTAATGTGGTTGGTTGCGATAGTGGAACATTTACACTGAGCAATATTTGCCATCCAGGGGTTACGTACGAGCATAATGTATTAATGTGGATGTTTGCAATGGTGGAACATGTACACTGAGCAATATTTGCCATCCAGCGGTTACGTACAAGCATAATGCATTAATGTGGTCGTTTGCGATGGTGGAACATGTACACTGAGCAATATTTGCCATCCAGGGGTTACGTACGAGCATAATGTATTAATGTGGTTGTTTGCGATGGTGGAACATTTACACTGAGCAATATTTGCCATCCAGGGCTTACGTACGAGCACAATGTATTAATGTGGTTGGTTGCGATAGTGGAACATTTACACTGAGCAATACTTGCCATCCAGGGGTTACGTACGAGCATAATGTATTAATGTGGTTGTTTGCGATGGTGGAACATGTACACAGAGCAATATTTGCCATCCAGGGTTTGCGTACGAGCATAATGTATTAATGTGGATGTTTGCGATGGTGGAACATGTACACTGAGCAATATTTGCCATCCAGGGGATACGTACGTGCATAATGTTTTATTGTGGTTGTTTGCGATGGTGGAACATGTACACTGAGCAATATTTGCCATCCAGGGGTTACGTACGAGCATAATGTATCAATGTGGATGTTTGCGGTGGTGGAACATGTTCACTGAGCAATATTTGCCATCCTGGGGTTCCGTACGAGCATAAAGTATTAATGTGGATGTTTGCGATGGTGGAACATGTACACTGAGCAATATTTGCCATCCAGGGGTTACGTACGAGCATAATGTATTAATGTGGTTGTTCGCGATGGTGGAACATGTACACTGAGCAATATTTGCCATCCAGGGCTTACGTACGAGCATAATGTATTAATGTGGATGTTTGCGTGGTGGAACATGTACACAGAGCAATATTTGCCATCCAGGGGTTACGTACGAGCATAATGTATTAATGTGGTTGTTTGCGATGGTGGAACATGTACACTGAGCAATATTTGCCATCCAGGGATTACGTACGAGCATAATGTATTAATGTGGATGTTTGCGATGGTGGAACATGTACACTGAGCAATATTTGCCATCCAGGGGTTACGTACGAGCATAATGTGTTAAAGTCGATGTTTGCGATGGTGGAACATGTACACAGAGCAATATTTACCATCCAGGGGTTACGTACGAGCATAATGTATTAATGTGGATGTTTGCGATGGTGGAACATGTACACTGAGCAATATTTGCCATCCAGGGGTTACGTACGAGCATAATGTATTAATGTGGTTGTTTGCGATGGTCGAACATGTACACTGAGCAATATTTGCCATCCAGGGCTTACGTACGAGCATAATGTATTAATGTGGTTGGTTGCGATAGTGGAACATGTACACTGAGCAATATTTGCCATCCAGGGGTTACGTACGAGCATAATGTATTAATGTGGTTGTTTGCGATGGTGGAACATGTAAACAGAGCAATATTTCCCATCCAGGGGTTACGTACGAGCATAATGTATTAATGTGGTTGGTTGCGATAGTGGAACATGTACACAGAGCAATATTTGCCATCCAGGGGTTACGTACGAGCATAATGCATTAGTGTGGTTGTTTTCGATTGTGGAACATGTACACTGAGCAACATTTGTCATCCAGGGTTTACGTACAAGCATAATGAATTAATGTGGTTGTTTGCGATGGTGGAACATGTACACTGAGCAATATTTGCCATCCAGGGTTTACGTACGAGCATAATGTATTAATGTGGTTGTTTGCGATGTTGGAACATGTACACTGAGCAATATTTGCCATCCAGGGCTTACGTACGAGCATAATGTATTAGTGTGGTTGGTTGCGATAGTGGAACATGTACCCTGAGCAATATTTGCCGTCCAGGGGTTACGTGCGAGCATAATGTATTAATGTGGATGTTTGCAATGGTGGAACATGTACACTGAGCAATATTTGCCATCCCCGGGTTACGTACGAGCATAATGTTTTAATGTGGTTTTTCGCGATGGTGGAACATGTACACTGAGCAATATTTGCCATGCAGGGGTTACGTACGAGCATAATGTATTAATGTGGTTGTTTGCGATGGTGGAACATGTACACTGAGCAATATTTGCCATCCAGGGCTTACGTACGAGCATAATGTATTAATGTGGTTGTTTGCGATGGTGGAACATGTACACAGAGCAATATTTGCCATCCAGGGGTTACGTACGAGCATAATGCATTAATGTGGTTGTTTGCGATGGTGGAACATGTACACTGAGCAATATTTGCCATCCAAGGGTTACGTACGAGCATAATGTATTAATGTGGATGTTTTCGATGGTGGAACATGTACACTGAGCAATATTTGCCATCCAGGGGTTACGTACGAGCATAATGTATTAATGTGGTTGTTTGCGATGGTGGAACATGTACAGAGAGCAATATTTGCCATCCAGGGCTTACGGACGAGCATAATGTATTAATGTGGTTGGTTGCGATATTGGAACATTTACACTGAGCAATATTTGCCATCCAGGGGTTACGTACGAGCATAATGTATTAATGTGGATGTTTGCAATGGTGGAACATGTACACTGAGCAATATTTGCCATCCAGGGGTTACGTACGAGCATAATGTATTAATGTGGTTGTTTGCGATGGTGGAACATGTACACAGAGCAATATTTGCCATCCAGGAGTTACGTACGAGCATAATGCATTAATGTGGTTGTTTGCGATGGTGGAACATGTACACTGAGCAATATTTGCCATCCAGGGGTTACGTACGATGCATAATGTATCAATGTAGATGTTTGCGGTGGTGGAACATGTTCACTGAGCAATATTTGCCATCCAGGGGTTACGTACGAGCATAATGTATTAATGTGGATGTTTGCGATGGTGGAACATGTACACTGAGCAATATTTGCCATCGAGGGGTTATGTACGAGCATAATGTATTAATGTGGTTGTTTGCGATGGTGGAACATGTACACTGAGCAATATTTGCCATCCAGGGCTTACGTACGAGCATAATGTATTAATGCGGATGTTTGCGATGGTGGAACATGTACACAGAGCAAAATTTGCTATCCAGGGGTTACGTACGAGAATAATGTATTAATGTGGTTGTTTGCGATGGTGGAACATGTACACTGAGCAATATTTGCAATCCAGGCATTACGTACGAGCATAATGTATTAATGTGGATGTTTGCGATGGTGGAACATGTTCATTGAGCAATATTTGCCATCCAGGGGTTACGTACGAGCATAATGTATTAATGTGGTTGTTTGCGATGGTGGAACATGTACACTGAGCAATATTTGCCATCCAGTGCTTACGTACGAGCATAATGTATTAATGTGGTTGGTTGCGATTGTGGAACATGTACACTGAGCAATATTTGCCATCCAGGGGTTACGTACGAGCATAATGTATTAATGTGGTTGTTTGCGATGGTGGAACACGTACACAGAGCAATATTTGCCATCCAGGGGTTACGTACGAGCTTAATGTATTAACGTGGTTGTTTGCGATGGTGGAACATGTACACTGAGCAATATTTGCCATCCAGGGGCTACGTACGAGCATAATGTATTAATGTGGAAGTTTGCGATTGTGGAACATGTACACTGAGCAATATTTGCCATCCAGGTGTTACGTACGAGCATAATGTATTAATGTGGATGTTTGTGATGGTGGAACATGTACACTTTGCAATATTTGCCATCAAGGGGTCACGTACGAGCATAATGCATGAATGTGGTTGTTTGCGATGGTGGAACATGTACACTGAGCAATATTTGCCATCCAGGGGTTACGTACGAGCATAATGTGTTAAAGTGGATGTTTGCGATGGTGGAACATGTACACAGAGCAATATTTGCCATCCAGGGGTTATTACGAGCATAATGTATTAATGTGGTTGTTTGCGATGGTCGAACATGTACACTGAGCAATATTTGCCATCCAGGGCTTACGTACGTGCATAATGTGTTAATATGGTTGGTTGCGATAGTGGAACATGTACACTGAGCAATATTTGCCACCCAGGGGTTACGTACGAGCATAATGTATTAATGTGGTTGTTTGCGATGGTAGAACATGTACACAGAGCAATATTTGCCATCCAGGGGTTACGTACGAGCATAATGTATTAATGTGGTTGTTTGCGATGGTGGAACATGTACACTGAGCAATATTTGCCATCCAGGGCATACGTACGAGCACAATGTATTAATGTGGATGTTTGCGATGGTGGAGCATGTACACTGAGCAATATTTGCCATCCAGGGGTTACGTACGAGCATAATGTATTAATGTGGTTTTTTGCGATGGTGGAACATGTACACTGAGCAATATTTGCCATCCGGGGCATACATACGAGCATTACGTATTAATGTGGTTGGTTGCGATAGTGGAACATGTACACTGAGTAATATTTGCCATCCAGCGGTTACGTACGAGCATAATGTATTAATGTGGTTGTTTGCGATGGTGGATCATGTACACAGAGCAATATTTGCCATCCAGGGGTTACGTACGAGCATAATGCATTAATGTGGATGTTTGCGATGGTGGAACATGTACACTGAGCAACATTTGTCATCCAGGGTTTACGTACAAGCATAATGCAATAATGTGGTTGTTTGCGATGGTGGAACATGTACACTGAGCAATATTTTCCATCCAGGGTTTACGTAAGAGCATAATGTATTAATGTGGTTGTTTGCGATGGTGGAACATGTACACTGAGCAATATTTGCCATCCCGGGCTTACGTACGAGCATTATGTATTAGTGTGGTTGGTTGCGATAGTGGAACATGTACACTGAGCAATATTTTTCCGTCCAGGGGCTACGTGCGAGCATAATGTATTAATGTGGATGTTTGCAATGGTGGAACATGTACACTGAGCAATATTTGCCATCCAGGGGTTACGTACGAGCATAATGCATTAATGTGGTTGATTGCGATGGTGGAACATGTACAGAGAGCAATATTTGCCATCCAGGGGTTACGTACGAGCATAATGTATTAATGTGGTTGTTTGCGATGGTGGAACATGTACACAGAGCAATATTTGCCATCCAGGGGTTACGTACGAGCATAATGTATTAATGTGGATGTTTGCGATGGTGGAACATGTACACTGAGCAATATTTCCCATCCCCGGGTTACGTATGAGCATAATGTTTTAATGTGGTTGTTCGCGATGGTGGAACATGTACACTGAGCAATATTTGCCATCCAGGGGTTACGTACGAGCATAATGTATTAATGTGGTTGTTTGTGATGGTAGAACATGTACACTGAGCAACATTTGCCATCCAGGGTTTACGTACGAGCATAATGCATTAATGTGGTTGTTTGCGATGGTGGAACATGTACACTGAGCAATATTTTCCATCCAGGGTTTACGTACGAGGATAATGTATTAATGTGGTTGTTTGCGATGGTGGAACATGTACACTGAGCAATATTTGCCATCCAGGGCTTACGTACGAGCATAATGTATTAGTGTGGTTGGTTGTGATAGTGGAACATGTACACTGAGCAATATTTGCCATCCAGGGGTTACGTACGAGCATAATGCATTAATGTGGTTGTTTGTGATGGTGGAACATGTACAGTGAGCAATATTTGCCATCCAGGGGTTACGTAAGAGCATAATGTATTAATGTGGTTGTTTGCGATGGTGGAACATGTACACTGAGCAATATTTGCCATCCAGGGTTTACGTACGAGCATAATGTATTAATGTGGATGTTTGCGATGGTGTAACATGTACACTGAGCAATATTTGCCATCCAGGGGTTACGTACGAGCACAATGTATTAATGTGGATGTTTGCGATGGTGGAACATGTACACTGAGCAATATTTGCCATCCAGGGGTTACGTACGAGCATAATGTATTAATGTGTTTGTTTGTGATTGTGGAACATGTACACTGAGCAATATTTGCCATCCGGGGCTTACGTACAAGCATTATGTATTAATGTGGTTGGTTGCGATAGTGGAACATGTACACTGAGCAATATTTGCCATCCAGGGCTTACGTACGAGCATAATGTATTAATGTGGTTGTTTGCGATGGTGGAACATGTACACAGAGCAATATTTGCCATCCAGGGGTTACGTACGAGCATAATACATTAATGTGGTTGTTTGTGATGGTAGAACATGTACACTGAGCAACATTTGCCATCCAGGGTTTACGTACGAGCATAATGCATTAATGTGGTTGTTTGCGATGGTGGAACATGTACACTGAGCAATATTTTCCATCCAGGGTTTACTTACGAGGATAATGTATTAATGTGGTTGTTTGCGATGGTGGAACATGTACACTCAGCAATATTTGCCATCCAGGGCTTACGTACGAGCATAATGTATTAGTGTGGTTGGTTGCGATAGTGGAACATGTACACTGAGCAATATTTGCGTCCCAGGGGTTACGTGCGAGCATAATGTATTAATGTGGATGTTTGCGATGGTGGAACATGTACACTGAGCAATATTTAGCATCCAGTGGTTACGTACGAGCATAATGCATTAATGTGGTTGTTTGCGATGGTGGAACATGTACACTGAGCAATATTTGCCATCCAGGGGTTACGTACGAGCATAATGTATTAATGTGGATGTTTGCAATGGTGGAACATGTACACTGAGCAATATTTGCCATCCCCGGGTTACGTACGAGCATAATGTTTTAATGTGGTTGTTCGCGATGGTGGAACATGTACACTGAGCAATATTTGCCATGCAGGGGTTACGTACGAGCATAATGTATTAATGTGGTTGTTTGCGATGGTGGAACATGTACACTGAGCAATATTTGCCATCCAGGGCTTACGTACGAGCATAATGTATTAATGTGGTTGTTTGCGATGGTGGAACATGTACACAGAGCAATATTTGCCATCCAGGGGTTACGTACGAGCATAATGCATTAATGTGGTTGTTTGCGATGGTGGAACATGTACACTGAGCAATATTTGCCATCCAGGGGTTACGTACGAGCATAATGTATTAATGTGGATGTTTTCGATGGTGGAACATGTACACTGAGCAATATTTGCCATCCAGGGGTTACGTACGAGCATAATGTATTAATGTGGTTGTTTGCGATGGTGGAACATGTACAGAGAGCAATATTTGCCATCCAGGGCTTACGGACGAGCATAATGTATTAATGTGGTTGGTTGCGATAGTGGAACATTTACACTGAGCAATATTTGCCATCCAGGGGTTACGTACGAGCATAATGTATTAATGTGGATGTTTGCAATGGTGGAACATGTACACTGAGCAATATTTGCCATCCAGGGGTTACGTACGAGCATAATGTATTAATGTGGTTGTTTGCGATGGTGGAACATGTACACTGAGCAATATTTGCCATCCAGGAGTTACGTACGAGCATAATGCATTAATGTGGTTGTTTGCGATGGTGGAACATGTACACTGAGCAATATTTGCCATCCAGGGGTTACGTACGATGCATAATGTATCAATGTAGATGTTTGCGGTGGTGGAACATGTTCACTGAGCAATATTTGCCATCCAGGGGTTACGTACGAGCATAATGTATTAATGTGGATGTTTGCGATGGTGGAACATGTACACTGAGCAATATTTGCCATCCAGGGGTTATGTACGAGCATAATGTATTAATGTGGTTGTTTGCGATGGTGGAACATGTACACTGAGCAATATTTGCCATCCAGGGCTTACGTACGAGCATAATGTATTAATGCGGATGTTTGCGATGGTGGAACATGTACACAGAGCAAAATTTGCTATCCAGGGGTTACGTACGAGAATAATGTATTAATGTGGTTGTTTGCGATGGTGGAACATGTACACTGAGCAATATTTGCAATCCAGGCATTACGTACGAGCATAATGTATTAATGTGGATGTTTGCGATGGTGGAACATGTTCACTGAGCAATATTTGCCATCCAGGGGTTACGTACGAGCATAATGTATTAATGTGGTTGTTTGCGATGGTGGAACATGTACACTGAGCAATATTTGCCATCCAGTGCTTACGTACGAGCATAATGTATTAATGTGGTTGGTTGCGATTGTGGAACATGTACACTGAGCAATATTTGCCATCCAGGGGTTACGTACGAGCATAATGTATTAATGTGGTTGTTTGCGATGGTGGAACACGTACACAGAGCAATATTTGCCATCCAGGGGTTACGTACGAGCTTAATGTATTAACGTGGTTGTTTGCGATGGTGGAACATGTACACTGAGCAATATTTGCCATCCAGGGGCTACGTACGAGCATAATGTATTAATGTGGAAGTTTGCGATTGTGGAACATGTACACTGAGCAATATTTGCCATCCAGGTGTTACGTACGAGCATAATGTATTAATGTGGATGTTTGTGATGGTGGAACATGTACACTTTGCAATATTTGCCATCCAGGGGTCACGTACGAGCATAATGCATGAATGTGGTTGTTTGCGATGGTGGAACATGTACACTGAGCAATATTTGCCATCCAGGGGTTACGTACGAGCATAATGTGTTAAAGTGGATGTTTGCGATGGTGGAACATGTACACAGAGCAATATTTGCCATCCAGGGGTTACGTACGAGCATAATGTATTAATGTGGATGTTTGCGCTGGTGGAACATGTACACTGAGCAATATTTGCCATCCAGGGGTTATTACGAGCATAATGTATTAATGTGGTTGTTTGCGATGGTCGAACATGTACACTGAGCAATATTTGCCATCCAGGGCTTACGTACGTGCATAATGTGTTAATATGGTTGGTTGCGATAGTGGAACATGTACACTGAGCAATATTTGCCACCCAGGGGTTACGTACGAGCATAATGTATTAATGTGGTTGTTTGCGATGGTAGAACATGTACACAGAGCAATATTTGCCATCCAGGGGTTACGTACGAGCATAATGTATTAATGTGGTTGTTTGCGATGGTGGAACATGTACACTGAGCAATATTTGCCATCCAGGGCTTACGTACGAGCACAATGTATTAATGTGGATGTTTGCGATGGTGGAGCATGTACACTGAGCAATATTTGCCATCCAGGGGTTACGTACGAGCATAATGTATTAATGTGGTTTTTTGCGATGGTGGAATATGTACACTGAGCAATATTTGCCATCCGGGGCATACATACGAGCATTACGTATTAATGTGGTTGGTTGCGATAGTGGAACATGTACACTGAGTAATATTTGCCATCCAGCGGTTACGTACGAGCATAATGTATTAATGTGGTTGTTTGCGATGGTGGATCATGTACACAGAGCAATATTTGCCATCCAGGGGTTACGTACGAGCATAATGCATTAATGTGGATGTTTGCGATGGTGGAACATGTACACTGAGCAACATTTGTCATCCAGGGTTTACGTACAAGCATAATGCAATAATGTGGTTGTTTGCGATGGTGGAACATGTACACTGAGCAATATTTTCCATCCAGGGTTTACGTAAGAGCATAATGTATTAATGTGGTTGTTTGCGATGGTGGAACATGTACACTGAGCAATATTTGCCATCCAGGGCTTACGTACGAGCATTATGTATTAGTGTGGTTGGTTGCGATAGTGGAACATGTACACTGAGCAATATTTTTCCGTCCAGGGGCTACGTGCGAGCATAATGTATTAATGTGGATGTTTGCAATGGTGGAACATGTACACTGAGCAATATTGGCCATCCAGGGGTTACGTACGAGCATAATGCATTAATGTGGTTGTTTGCGATGGTGGAACATGTACAGAGAGCAATATTTGCCATCCAGGGGTTACGTACGAGCATAATGTATTAATGTGGTTGTTTGCGATGGTGGAACATGTACACTGAGCAATATTTGCCATCCAGGGTTTACGTACGATCATAATGTATTAATGTGGATGTTTGCGG
The DNA here is from genome assembly GCF_023898315.1 of Schistocerca nitens. Classification (NCBI taxonomy): domain Eukaryota; kingdom Metazoa; phylum Arthropoda; class Insecta; order Orthoptera; family Acrididae; genus Schistocerca; species Schistocerca nitens. Next base: position 33,695,646 of record NC_064620.1, on the reverse strand, counting down.
TCGTGTAACATGTACACTGAGCAATATTTGCCATCCAGGGGTTACGTACGAGCATAATGTATTAATGTGGTTGTTTGCGATGGTGGAACATGTACACTGAGCAATATTTGCCATCCAGGGGTTACGTACGAGCATAATGTATTAATGTGGTTGTTTGCGATGGTGGAACATGTACACAGAGCAATATTTGCCATCCAGGGGTTACGTACGAGCATAATGTATTAATGTGGATGTTTGCGATGGTGGAACATGTACACTGAGCAATATTTCCCATCCCCGGGTTACGTATGAGCATAATGTTTTAATGTGGTTGTTCGCGATGGTGGAACATGTACACTGAGCAATATTTGCCATCCAGGGGTTACGTACGAGCATAATGTATTAATGTGGTTGTTTGTGATGGTAGAACATGTACACTGAGCAACATTTGCCATCCAGGGTTTACGTACGAGCATAATGCATTAATGTGGTTGTTTGCGATGGTGGAACATGTACACTGAGCAATATTTTCCATCCAGGGTTTACGTACGAGGAGAATGTATTAATGTGGTTGTTTGCGATGGTGGAACATGTACACTGAGCAATATTTGCCATCCAGGGCTTACGTACGAGCATAATGTATTAGTGTGGTTGGTTGTGATAGTGGAACATGTACACTGAGCAATATTTGCCATCCAGGGGTTACGTACGAGCATAATGCATTAATGTGGTTGTTTGTGATGGTGGAACATGTACAGTGAGCAATATTTGCCATCCAGGGGTTACGTAAGAGCATAATGTATTAATGTGGTTGTTTGCGATGGTGGAACATGTACACTGAGCAATATTTGCCATCCAGGGTTTACGTACGAGCATAATGTATTAATGTGGATGTTTGCGATGGTGTAACATGTACACTGAGCAATATTTGCCATCCAGGGGTTACGTACGAGCACAATGTATTAATGTGGATGTTTGCGATGGTGGAACATGTACACTGAGCAATATTTGCCATCCAGGGGTTACGTACGAGCATAATGTATTAATGTGTTTGTTTGTGATTGTGGAACATGTACACTGAGCAATATTTGCCATCCGGGGCTTACGTACAAGCATTATGTATTAATGTGGTTGGTTGCGATAGTGGAACATGTACACTGAGCAATATTTGCCATCCAGGGCTTACGTACGAGCATAATGTATTAATGTGGTTGTTTGCGATGGTGGAACATGTACACAGAGCAATATTTGCCATCCAGGGGTTACGTACGAGCATAATACATTAATGTGGTTGTTTGTGATGGTAGAACATGTACACTGAGCAACATTTGCCATCCAGGGTTTACGTACGAGCATAATGCATTAATGTGGTTGTTTGCGATGGTGGAACATGTACACTGAGCAATATTTTCCATCCAGGGTTTACTTACGAGGATAATGTATTAATGTGGTTGTTTGCGATGGTGGAACATGTACACTCAGCAATATTTGCCATCCAGGGCTTACGTACGAGCATAATGTATTAGTGTGGTTGGTTGCGATAGTGGAACATGTACACTGAGCAATATTTGCCGCCCAGGGGTTACGTGCGAGCATAATGTATTAATGTGGATGTTTGCGATGGTGGAACATGTACACTGAGCAATATTTAGCATCCAGTGGTTACGTACGAGCATAATGCATTAATGTGGTTGTTTGCGATGGTGGAACATGTACACTGAGCAATATTTGCCATCCAGGGGTTACGTACGAGCATAATGTATTAATGTGGTTGTTTGCGATGGTGGAACATGTACACTGAGCAATATTTGCCATCCAGGGTTTACGTACGAGCATAATGTATTAATGTGGATGTTTGCGATTGTGGAACATGTACACTGAGCAATATTTGCCATCCAGGGGTTACGTATGAGCATAATGTATTAATGTGGTTGTTTGCAATGGTGGAACATGTACACTGAGCAATATTTGCCATCCAGGGGTTACGTACGAGCATAATGTGTTAATGTGATTGTTTGCGATGGTGGAACATGTACACAGAGCAATATTTGCCATCCAGGGGTTACGTACAAGCATAATGTTTTAATGTGGTTGTTCGCGATGGTGGAACATGTACACTGAGCAATATTTGCCATCCAGGGGTTACGTACGAGCATAATGTATTAATGTGGTTGTTTGCGATGGTGGAACATGTACACTGAGCAGTATTTGCCATCCAGGGGTTACGTACCAGCCTAATGTATTAATGTGGTTGTTTGCGATGGTGGAACATGTACACTGAGCAATATTTGCCATCCAGGGGTTACGTACGAGCATAATGTATTAATGTGGATGTTTGCGATGGTGGAACATGTACACTGAGCAATATTTGCCATCCAGGGGTTACGTACGAACATAATGTATTAATGTGGTTGTTTGCGATGGTGGAACATGTACACAGAGCAATATTTGCCATCCAGGGGTTACGTACGAGCATAATGCATTAATGTGGTTGTTTGCGATGGTGGAACATGTACACTGAGCAATATTTGCCATCCAGGGGTTACGTACGAGCATAAAGTATTAATGTGGATGTTTGCGATGGTGAAACATGTACACTGAGCAATATTTGCCACCCAGGGGTTACGTACGAGCATAATGTATTAATGTGGTTGTTTGCGATGGTGGAACATGTACACTGAGCAATATTTGCCATCCAGGGGTTACGTACGAGCATAATGTGTTAATGTGGATGTTTGCGATGGTGGAACATGTACACAGAGCAATATTTGCCATCCAGGGTTTGCGTACGAGCATAATGTATTAATGTGGATGTTTGCGATGGTGGAACATGTACACTGAGCAATATTTGCCATCCAGGGGATACGTACGTGCATAATGTTTTATTGTGGTTGTTTGCGATGGTGGAACATGTACACTGAGCAATATTTGCCATCCAGGGGTTACGTACGAGCATAATGTATTAATGTGGTTGTTTGCGATGGTGGAACATGTACACTGAGCAATATTTGCCATCCAGGGGTGACGTACGAGCATAATGTATCAATGTGGATGTTTGCGGTGGTGGAACATGTTCACTGCGCAATATTTGCCATCCAGGGGTTACGTACGAGCATAATGTATTAATGTGGATGTTTGCGATGGTGGAACATGTACACTGAGCAATATTTGCCATCCAGGGGTTACGTACGAGCATAATGTATTAATGTGGTTGTTCGCGATGGTGGAACATGTACACTGAGCAATATTTGCCATCCAGGGCTTACGTACGAGCATAATGTATTAATGTAGATGTTTGCGATGGTGGAACATGTACACAGAGCAATATTTGCCATCCAGGGGTTACGTACGAGCATAATGTATTAATGTGGTTGTTTGCGATGGTGGAACATGTACACTGAGCAATATTTGCCATCCAGGGATTACGTACGAGCATAATGTATTAATGTGGATGTTTGCGATGGTGGAACATGTACACTGAGCAATATTTGCCATCCAGGGGTTACGTACGAGCATAATGTGTTAAAGTGGATGTTTGCGATGGTGGAACATGTACACAGAGCAATATTTACCATCCAGGGGTTACGTACGAGCATAATGTATTAGTGTGGATGTTTGCGATGGTGGAACATGTACACTGAGCAATATTTGCCATCCAGGGGTTACGTACGAGCATAATGTATTAATGTGGTTGTTTGCGATGGTCGAACATGTACACTGAGCAATATTTGCCATCCAGGGCTTACGTACGAGCATAATGTATTAATGTGGTTGGTTGCGATAGTGGAACATGTACACTGAGCAATATTTGCCATCCAGGGGTTACGTACGAGCATAATTTATTAATGTGGTTGTTTGCGATGGTGGAACATGTAAACAGAGCAATATTTCCCATCCAGGGGTTACGTGCGAGCATAATGTATTAATTTGGTTGTTTGCGATGGTGGAACATGTACACAGAGCAATATTTGCCATCCAGGGGTTACGTACGAGCATAATGCATTAATGTGGTTTTTTGCGATGGTGGAACATGTACACTGAGCAACATTTGTCATCCAGGGTTTACGTACAAGCATAATGAATTAATGAGGTTGTTTGCGATGGTGGAACATGTACACTGAGCAATATTTGCCATCCAGGGTTTACGTACGAGCATTATGTATTAATGTGGTTGTTTGCGATGTTGGAACATGTACACTGAGCAATATTTGCCATCCAGGGCTTACGTACGAGCATAATGTATTAGTATGGTTGGTTGCGATAGTGGAACATGTACCCTGAGCAATATTTGCCGGCCAGGGGTTACGTGCGAGCATAGTGTATTAATGTGGATGTTTGCAATGGTGGAACATGTACACTGAGCAATATTTGCCATCCAGGGGTTACGTACGAGCATAATGTGTTAATGTGATTGTTTGTGATGGTGGAACATGTACACAGAGCAATATTTGCCATCCAGGGGTTACGTACGAGCATAATGTATTAATGTGGATGTTTGCGATGGTGGAACATGTACACTGAGCAATATTTGCCATCCCCGGGTTACGTACGAGCATAATGTTTTAATGTGGTTGTTCGCGATGGTGGAACATGTACACTGAGCAATATCTGCCATGCAGGGGTTACGTACGAGCATAATGTATTAATGTGGTTGTTTGCGATGGTGGAACATGTACACTGAGCAATATTTGCCATCCAGGGCTTACGTACGAGCATAATGTATTAATGTGGTTGTTTGCGATGGTGGAACATGTACACAGAGCAATATTTGCCATCCAGGGGTTACATACGAGCATAATACATTAATGTGGTTGTTTGCGATGGTGGAACATGTACACTGAGCAATATTTGCCATCCAGGGGTTACGTACGAGCATAATGTATTAATGTGGATGTTTTCGATGGTGGAACATGTACACTGAGCAATATTTGCCATCCAGGGGTTACGTACGAGCATAATGTATTAATGTGGTTGTTTGCGATGGTGGAACGTGTACACAGAGCAATATTTGCCATCCAGGAGTTACGTACGAGCATAATGCATTAATGTGGTTGTTTGCGATGGTGGAACATGTACACTGAGCAATATTTGCCATCCAGGGGTTACGTACGATGCATAATGTATCAATGTAGATGTTTGCGGTGGTGGAACATGTTCACTGAGCAATATTTGCCATCCAGGGGTTACGTACGAGCATAATGTATTAATGTGGATGTTTGCGATGGTGGAACATGTACACTGAGCAATATTTGCCATCCAGGGGTTACGTACGAGCATAATGTATTAATGTGGTTGTTTGCGATGGTGGAACATGTACAGAGAGCAATATTTGCCATCCAGGGCTTACGTACGAGCATAATGTATTAATGTGGTTGGTTGCGATAGTGGAACATTTACACTGAGCAATATTTGCCATCCAGGGGTTACGTACTAGCATAATGTATTAATGTGGATGTTTGCAATGGTGGAACATGTACACTGAGCAATATTTGCCATCCAGGGGTTACGTACAAGCATAATGTATTAATGTGGTTGTTTGCGATGGTGGAACATGTACACTGAGCAATATTTGCAATCCAGGCATTACGTACGAGCATAATGTATTAATGTGGATGTTTGCGATGGTGGAACATGTACACTGAGCAATATTTGCCATCCAGGGGTTACGTACGAGCATAATGTATTAATGTGGATGTTTGCGATGGTGGAACATGTACACTGAGCAATATTTGCCATCCCCGGGTTACGTACGAGCATAATGTTTTAATGTGGTTGTTCGCAATGGTGGAACATGTACACTGAGCAATATTTGCCATCCAGGGGTTACGTACGAGCATAATGTATTAATGTGGTTGTTTGCGATGGTGGAACATGTACACAGAGCAATATTTGCCATCCAGGGGTTATGTACGAGCATAATGCATTAATGTGGTTGTTTGCGATGGTGGAACATGTACACTGAGCAATATTTGCCATCCAGGGGTTACGTACGAGCATAATGTATTAATGTGGATGTTTGCGATTGTGGAACATGTACACTGAGCAATATTTGCCATCCAGGGGTTACGTACGTGCATAATGTATTAATGTGGTTGTTTGCGATGGTGGAACATGTACAGAGAGCAATATTTGCCATCCAGGGCTTACGTACGAGCATAATGTATTAATGTGGTTGGTTGCGATAGTGGAACATTTACACTGAGCAATATTTGCCATCCAGGGGTTACGTACGAGCATAATGTATTAATGTGGATGTTTGCAATGGTGGAACATGTACACTGAGCAATATTTGCCATCCAGGGGTTACGTACAAGCATAATGCATTAATGTGGTCGTTTGCGATGGTGGAACATGTACACTGAGCAATATTTGCCATCCAGGGGTTACGTACGAGCATAATGTATTAATGTGGTTGTTTGCGATGGTGGAACATGTACACTGAGCAATATTTGCCATCCAGGGGTTACGTACGAGCATAATGTATTAATGTGGTTGTTTGCGATGGTGGAACATGTACACAGAGCAATATTTGCCATCCAGGAGTTACGTACGAGCATAATGCATTAATGTGGTTGTTTGCGATGGTGGAACATGTACACTGAGCAATATTTGCCATCCAGGGGTTACGTACGATGCATAATGTATCAATGTAGATGTTTGCGGTGGTGGAACATGTTCACTGAGCAATATTTGCCATCCAGGGGTTACGTACGAGCATAATGTATTAATGTGGATGTTTGCGATGGTGGAACATGTACACTGAGCAATATTTGCCATCCAGGGGTTACGTACGAGCATAATGTATTAATGTGGTTGTTTGCGATGGTGGAACATGTACACTGAGCAATATTTGCCATCCAGGGCTTACGTACGAGCATAATGTATTAATGCGGATGTTTGCGATGGTGGAACATGTACACAGAGCAAAATTTGCTATCCAGGGGTTACGTACGAGCATAATGTGTTAAAGTGGATGTTTGCGATGGTGGAACATGTACACAGAGCAATATTTGCCATCCAGGGGTTACGTACGAGCATAATGTATTAATGTGGATGTTTGCGATGGTGGAACATGTACACTGAGCAATATTTGCCATCCAGGGGTTACGTACAAGCATAATGTATTAATGTCGTTGTTTGCGATGGTCGAACATGTACACTGAGCAATATTTGCCATCCAGGGCTTACGTACGAGCATAATGTATTAATGTGGTTGGTTGCGATAGTGGAACATGTACACTGAGCAATATTTGCCATCCAGGGGTTACGTACGAGCATAATGTATTAATGTGGTTGTTTGCGATGGTGGAACATGTACACAGAGCAATATTTGCCATCCAGGGGTTACGTGCAAGCATAATGTATTAATGTGGCTGTTTGCGATGGTGGAACATGTACACTGAGCAATATTTGCCATCCAGGGCTTACGTACGAGCACAATGTATTAATGTGGATGTTTGCGATGGTGGAACATGTACACTGAGCAATATTTGCCATCCAGGGGTTACATACGAGCATAATGTATTAATGTGGTTGTTTGCGATGGTGGAACATGTACACTGAGCAATATTTGCCATCCGGAGCTTACGTACGAGCATTATGTATTAATGTGGTTGGTTGCGATAGTGGTACATGGACACTGAGCAATGTTTGCCATCCAGCGGTTACGTACGAGCATAATGTATTAATGTGGTTGTTTCCGATGGTGGAACATGTACACAGAGCAATATTTGCCATCCAGGGGTTACGTACGAGCATAATGTATTAATGTGGTTGTTTGCGATGGTGGAACATGTACACAGAGCAATATTTGCCATCCAGGAGTTACGTACGAGCATAATGCATTAATGTGGTTGTTTGCGATGGTGGAACATGTACACTGAGCAATATTTGCCATCCAGGGGTTACGTACGATGCATAATGTATCAATGTAGATGTTTGCGGTGGTGGAACATGTTCACTGAGCAATATTTGCCATCCAGGGGTTACGTACGAGCATAATGTATTAATGTGGATGTTTGCGATGGTGGAACATGTACACTGAGCAATATTTGCCATCCAGGGGTTACGTACGAGCATAATGTATTAATGTGGTTGTTTGCGATGGTGGAACATGTACACTGAGCAATATTTGCCATCCAGGGCTTACGTACGAGCATAATGTATTAATGCGGATGTTTGCGATGGTGGAACATGTACACAGAGCAAAATTTGCTATCCAGGGGTTACGTACGAGCATAATGTGTTAAAGTGGATGTTTGCGATGGTGGAACATGTACACAGAGCAATATTTGCCATCCAGGGGTTACGTACGAGCATAATGTATTAATGTGGATGTTTGCGATGGTGGAACATGTACACTGAGCAATATTTGCCATCCAGGGGTTACGTACAAGCATAATGTATTAATGTCGTTGTTTGCGATGGTCGAACATGTACACTGAGCAATATTTGCCATCCAGGGCTTACGTACGAGCATAATGTATTAATGTGGTTGGTTGCGATAGTGGAACATGTACACTGAGCAATATTTGCCATCCAGGGGTTACGTACGAGCATAATGTATTAATGTGGTTGTTTGCGATGGTGGAACATGTACACAGAGCAATATTTGCCATCCAGGGGTTACGTGCAAGCATAATGTATTAATGTGGCTGTTTGCGATGGTGGAACATGTACACTGAGCAATATTTGCCATCCAGGGCTTACGTACGAGCACAATGTATTAATGTGGATGTTTGCGATGGTGGAACATGTACACTGAGCAATATTTGCCATCCAGGGGTTACATACGAGCATAATGTATTAATGTGGTTGTTTGCGATGGTGGAACATGTACACTGAGCAATATTTGCCATCCGGAGCTTACGTACGAGCATTATGTATTAATGTGGTTGGTTGCGATAGTGGAACATGGACACTGAGCAATGTTTGCCATCCAGCGGTTACGTACAAGCATAATGTATTAATGTGGTTGTTTCCGATGGTGGAACATGTACACAGAGCAATATTTGCCATCCAGGGGTTACGTACGAGCATAATGTATTAATGTGGTTGTTTGCGATGGTGGAACATGTACACTGAGCAACATTTGTCATCCAGGGTTTACATACAAGCATAATGTATTAATGTGGTTGTTTGCGATGGTGGAACATGTACACTGAGCAATATTTTCCATCCAGGGTTTACGTACGAGCATAATGTATTAATGTGGTTGTTTGCGATGGTGGAACATGTACACTGAGCAATATTTGCCATCCAGGGCTGACGTACGAGCGTAATGTATTAGTGTGGTTGGTTGCGATAGTGGAACATGTACCCTGAGCAATATTTGCCGTCCAGGGGTTACGTGCGAGCATAATGTATTAATGTGGATGTTTGCGATGGTGGAACATGTACACTGAGCAATATTTGCCATCCTGGGGTTACGTACGAGCATAATGCATTAAAGTGGTTGTTTGCGATGGTTGAACATGTACACTGAGCAATATTTGCCATCCAGGGTTTACGTACGAGCATAATGTATTAATGTGTATTTTTGCGATGGTGAAACATGTACACTGAGCAATATTTGCCATCCAGGGGTTACGTACGAGCATAATGTATTAATGTGGTTGTTTGCGATGGTGGAACATGTACACTGAGTATATTTGCCATCCAGGGGTTACGTACGAGCATAATGTGTTAATGTGATTGTTTGCGATGGTGGAACATGTACACAGAGCAATATTTGCCATCCAGGGGTTACGTACTAGCATAATGTATTAATGTGGATGTTTGCGATGGTGGAACATGTACACAGAGCAATATTTGCCATCCAGGGGTTACGTACGAGCATAATGTATTAATGTGGATGTTTGCGATGGCGGAACATGTACACTGAGCAATATTTGCCATCCAGGGGTTACGTACGAGCATAATGTAATAATGTGGTTTTTTGTGATGGTGGAACATGTACACTGAGCAATATTTGCCATCCAGGGGTTACGTACCAGCATAATGTATCAATGTGGATGTTTGCGGTGGTGGAACATGTACACTGAGCAATATTTGCCATCCAGGGGTTACGTACGAGCATAATGTATTAATGTGGATGTTTGCGATGGTGGAACATGTACACTGAGCAATATTTGCCATCCAGGGGTTACGTACGAGCATAATGTAGTAATGTGGTTGTTTGCGATGGTGGAACATGTACACTGAGCAATATTTGCCATCAAGGGCTTACGTACGAGCGTAATGTATTAATGTGGATGTTTGCGATGGCGGAACATGTACACAGAGCAATATTTGCCCTCCAGGGGTTACGTACGAGCATAATGTATTAATGTGGTTGTTTGCGATGGTGGAACATGTACACTGAGCAATATTTGCCATCGAGGGATTACATACGAGCATAATGTATTAATGTGGATGTTTGCGATGGTGGAACATGTACACTGAGAAATATTTGCCATCCAGGGGTTACGTACGAGCATAATGTATTAATGTGGTTGTTTGCGACGGTGGAAGTTGTACACTGAGCAATATTTGCCATCCAGGGGTTAAGTACGAGCATAATGTATTAATGTGGTTGTTTGCGATGGTGGAACATGTAAACTGAGCGATATTTGCCATCCAGGGGTTACGTACGAGCATAATGTATTAATGTGGATGTTTGCAATGGTGGAACATGTACACTGAGCAATATTTGCCATCCAGGGGTTACGTACCAGCATAATGTATCAATGTGGATGTTTGCGGTGGTGGAACATGTACACTGAGCAATATTTGCCATCCAGGGGTTACGTACGAGCATAATGTATTAATGTGGATGTTTGCGATGGTGGAACATGTACACAGAGCAATATTTGCCATCCAGGGGTTACGTATGAGCATAATGTATTAATGTGGTTGTTTGCGATGGTGGAACATGTACACTGAGCAATATTTGCCATCCAGGGATTACGTACGAGCATAATGTATTAATGTGGATGTTTGCGATGGTGGAACATGTACACTGAGCAATATTTGCCATCCAGGGGTTACGTACGAGCATAATGTGTTAAAGTGGATGTTTGCGATGGTGGAACATGTACACAGAGCAATATTTACCATCCAGGGGTTACGTACGAGCATAATGTATTAATGTGGATGTTTGCGATGGTGGAACATGTACAATGAGCAATATTTGCCATCCAGGGGTTACGTACGAGCATAATGTATTAATGTGTTTGTTTGCGATGGTCGAACATGTACACTGAGCAATATTTGCCATCCAGGGCTTACGTACGAGCATAATGTATTAATGTGGTTGGTTGCGATAGTGGAACATGTACACTGAGCAATATTTGCCATCCAGGGGTTACGTACGAGCATAATGTATTAATGTGGTTGTTTGCGATGGTGGAACATGTAAACAGAGCAATATTTCCCATCCAGGGGTTACGTGCGAGCATAATGTATTAATTTGGTTGTTTGCGATGGTGGAACATGTACACTGAGCAATATTTGCCATCCAGGGCTTACGTTCAAGCACAATGTATTAATGTGGATGTTTGCGATGGTGGAACATGTACACTGAGCAATATTTGCCATCCAGGGGTTACATATGAGCATAATGTATTAATGTGGTTGTTTGCGATGGTGGAACATGTACACTGAGCAATATTTGCCATCCGGGGCTTACGTACAAGCATTATGTATTAATGTGGTTGTTTGCGATAGTGGAACATGTACACTGAGCAATATTTGCCATCCAGGGGTTACGTACGAGCATAATGTATTAATGTGGTTGTTTGCGATGGTGGAACATGTACACAGAGCAATATTTGCCATCCAGGGGTTACGTACGAGCATAATGCATTAATGTGGTTGTTTGCGATGGTGGAACATGTACACTGAGCAACATTTGTCATCCAGGGTTTACGTACAAGCATAATGAATTAATGTGGTTGTTTGCGATGGTGGAACATGTACACTGAGCAATATTTGCCATCCAGGGTTTACGTACGAGCATAATGTGTTAATGTGATTGTTTGTGATGGTGGAACATGTACACAGAGCAATATTTGCCATCCAGGGGTTACGTACGAGCATAATGTATTAATGTGGATGTTTGCGATGGTGGAACATGTACACTGAGCAATATTTGCCATCCCCGGGTTACGTACGAGCATAATGTTTTAATGTGGTTGTTCGCGATGGTGGAACATGTACACTGAGCAATATTTGCCATGCAGGGGTTACGTACGAGCATAATATATTAATGTGGTTGTTTGCGATGGTGGAACATGTACACTGAGCAATATTTGCCATCCAGGGCTTACGTACGAGCATAATGTATTAATGTGGTTGTTTGCGATGGTGGAACATGTACACAGAGCAATATTTGCCATCCAGGGGTTACGTACGAGCATAATGCATTAATGTGGTTGTTTGCGATGGTGGAACATGTACACTGAGCAATATTTGCCATCCAGGGGTTACGTACGAGCATAATGTATTAATGTGGATGTTTTCGATGGTGGAACATGTACACTGAGCAATATTTGCCATCCAGGGGTTACGTACGAGCATAATGTATTAATGTGGTTGTTTGCGATGGTGGAACATGTACAGAGAGCAATATTTGCCATCCAGGGCTTACGTACGAGCATAATGTATTAATGTGGTTGGTTGTGATAGTGGAACATTTACACTGAGCAATATTTGCCATCCAGGGGTTACGTACGAGCATAATGTATTAATGTGGATGTTTGCAATGGTGGAACATGTACACTGAGCAATATTTGCCATCCAGGGGTTACGTACAAGCATAATGCATTAATGTGATCGTTTGCGATGGTGGAACATGTACACTGAGCAATATTTGCCATCCAGGGGTTACGTACGAGCATAATGTATTAATGTGGTTGTTTGCGATGGTGGAACATGTACACAGAGCAGTATTTGCCATCCATGAGTTACGTACGAGCATAATGCATTAATGTGGTTGTTTGCGATGGTGGAACATGTACACTGAGCAATATTTGCCATCCAGGGGTTACGTACGATGCATAATGTATCAATGTAGATGTTTGCGGTGGTGGAACATGTTCACTGAGCAATATTTGCCATCCAGGGGTTACGAACGAGCATAATGTATTAATGTGGATGTTTGCGATGGTGGAACATGTACACTGAGCAATATTTGCCATCCAGGGGTTACGTACGAGCATAATGTATTAATGTGGTTGTTTGCGATGGTGGAACATGTACACTGAGCAATATTTGCCATCCAGGGCTTACGTACGAGCATAATGTATTAATGCGGATGTTTGCGATGGTGGAACATGTACACAGAGCAAAATTTGCTATCCAGGGGTTACGTACGAGCATAATGTATTAATGTGGTTGTTTGCGATGGTGGAACATGTACACTGAGCAATATTTGCAATCCAGGCATTACGTACGAGCATAATGTATTAATGTGGATGTTTGCGATGGTGGAACATGTACACTGAGCAATATTTGCCATCCAGGGGTTACGTACGAGCATAATGTATTAATGTGGATGTTTGCGATGGTGGAACATGTACACTGAGCAATATTTGCCATCCCCGGGTTACGTACGAGCATAATGTTTTAATGTGGTTGTTCGCGATGGTGGAACATGTACACTGAGCAATATTTGCCATCCAGGGGTTACGTACGAGCATAATGTATTAATGTGGTTGTTTGCGATGGTGGAACATGTACACTGAGCAATATTTGCCATCCAGGGCTTACGTACGAGCATAATGTATTAATGTGGTTGTTTGCGATGGTGGAACATGTACACAGAGCAATATTTGCCATCCAGGGGTTACGTACGAGCATAATGCATTAATGTGGTTGTTTGCGATGGTGGAACATGTACACTGAGCAATATTTGCCATCCAGGGGTTACGTACGAGCATAATGTATTAATGTGGATGTTTGCGATGGTGGAACATGTACACTGGGCAATATTTGCCATCCAGGGGTTACGTACGAGCATAATGTATTAATGTGGTTGTTTGCGATGGTGGAACATGTACAGAGAGCAATATTTGCCATCCAGGGCTTACGTACGAGCATAATGTATTAATGTGGTTGGTTGCGATAGTGGAACATTTACACTGAGCAATATTTGCCATCCAGGGGTTACGTACGAGCGTAATGTATTAATGTGGATGTTTGCAATGGTGGAACATGTACACAGAGCAATATTTGCCATCCAGGAGTTACGTACGAGCATAATGCATTAATGTGGTTGTTTGCGATGGTGGAACATGTACACTGAGCAATATTTGCCATCCAGGGGTTACGTACGATGCCTAATGTATCAATGTAGATGTTTGCGGTGGTGGAACATGTTCACTGAGCAATATTTGCCATCCAGGGGTTACGTACGAGCATAATGTATTAATGTGGATGTTTGCGATGGTGGAACATGTACACTGAGCAATATTTGCCATCCAGGGGTTACGTACGAGCATAAAGTATTAATGTGGTTGTTTGCGATGGTGGAACATGTACACTGAGCAATATTTGCCATCCAGGGCTTACGTACGAGCATAATGTATTAATGCGGATGATTGCGTTGGTGGAACGTGTACACAGAGCAAAATTTGCTATCCAGGGGTTACGTACGAGCATAATGTGTTAAAGTGGATGTTTGCGATGGTGGAACATGTACACAGAGCAATATTTGCCATCCAGGGGTTACGTACGAGCATAATGTATTAATGTGGATGTTTGCGATGGTGGAACATGTACACTGAGCAATATTTGCCATCCAGGGGTTACGTACAAGCATAATGTATTAATGTCGTTGTTTGCGATGGTCGAACATGTACACTGAGCAATATTTGCCATCCAGGGCTTACGTACGAGCATAATGTATTAATGTGGTTGGTTGCGATAGTGGAACATGTACACTGAGCAATATTTGCCATCCAGGGGTTACGTACGAGCATAATGTATTAATGTGGTTGTTTGCGATGGTGGAACATGTACACAGAGCAATATTTGCCATCCAGGGGTTACGTGCAAGCATAATGTATTAATGTGGCTGTTTGCGATGGTGGAACATGTACACTGAGCAATATTTGCCATCCAGGGCTTACGTACGAGCACAATGTATTAATGTGGATGTTTGCGATGGTGGAACATGTACACTGAGCAATATTTGCCATCCAGGGGTTACATACGAGCATAATGTATTAATGTGGTTGTTTGCGATGGTGGAACATGTACACTGAGCAATATTTGCCATCCGGAGCTTACGTACGAGCATTATGTATTAATGTGGTTGGTTGCGATAGTGGAACATGTACACTGAGCAATGTTTGCCATCCAGCGGTTACGTACGAGCATAATGTATTAATGTGGTTGTTTCCGATGGTGGAACATGTACACAGAGCAATATTTGCCATCCAGGGGTTACGTACGAGCATAATGTATTAATGTGGTTGTTTGCGATGGTGGAACATGTACACTGAGCAACATTTGTCATCCAGGGTTTACATACAAGCATAATGTATTAATGTGGTTGTTTGCGATGGTGGAACATGTACACAGAGCAATATTTGCCATCCAGGGGTTACGTACGAGCATAATGTATTAATGTGGACGTTTGCGATGGTGGAACATGTACACAGAGCAATATTTGTCATCCAGGGGTTACGTACGAGCATAATGTATTAATGTGGATGTTTGCGATGGTGGAACATGTACACTGAGCAATATTTGCCATCCAGGGGTTACGTACGAGCATAATGCATTAATGTGGTCGTTTGCGATGGTGGAACATGTACACTGAGCAATATTTGCCATCCAGGGGTTACGTACGAGCATAATGTATTAATGTGGATGTTTGCGATGGTGGAACATGTACACTGAGCAATATTTGCCATCCAGGGGTTACGTACGAGCATAATGTAGTAATGTGGTTGTTTGCGATGGTGGAACATGTACACTGAGCAATATTTGCCATCAAGGGCTTACGTACGAGCGTAATGTATTAATGTGGATGTTTGCGATGGCGGAACATGTACACAGAGCAATATTTGCCCTCCAGGGGTTACGTACGAGCATAATGTATTAATGTGGTTGTTTGCGATGGTGGAACATGTACACTGAGCAATATTTGCCATCGAGGGATTACATACGAGCATAATGTATTAATGTGGATGTTTGCGATGGTGGAACATGTACACTGAGAAATATTTGCCATCCAGGGGTTACGTACGAGCATAATGTATTAATGTGGTTGTTTGCGACGGTGGAAGTTGTACACTGAGCAATATTTGCCATCCAGGGGTTAAGTACGAGCATAATGTATTAATGTGGTTGTTTGCGATGGTGGAACATGTAAACTGAGCGATATTTGCCATCCAGGGGTTACGTACGAGCATAATGTATTAATGTGGATGTTTGCAATGGTGGAACATGTACACTGAGCAATATTTGCCATCCAGGGGTTACGTACCAGCATAATGTATCAATGTGGATGTTTGCGGTGGTGGAACATGTACACTGAGCAATATTTGCCATCCAGGGGTTACGTACGAGCATAATGTATTAATGTGGATGTTTGCGATGGTGGAACATGTACACAGAGCAATATTTGCCATCCAGGGGTTACGTATGAGCATAATGTATTAATGTGGTTGTTTGCGATGGTGGAACATGTACACTGAGCAATATTTGCCATCCAGGGATTACGTACGAGCATAATGTATTAATGTGGATGTTTGCGATGGTGGAACATGTACACTGAGCAATATTTGCCATCCAGGGGTTACGTACGAGCATAATGTGTTAAAGTGGATGTTTGCGATGGTGGAACATGTACACAGAGCAATATTTACCATCCAGGGGTTACGTACGAGCATAATGTATTAATGTGGATGTTTGCGATGGTGGAACATGTACACTGAGCAATATTTGCCATCCAGGGGTTATGTACGAGCATAATGTATTAATGTGTTTGTTTGCGATGGTCGAACATGTACACTGAGCAATATTTGCCATCCAGGGCTTACGTACGAGCATAATGTATTAATGTGGTTGGTTGCGATAGTGGAACATGTACACTGAGCAATATTTGCCATCCAGGGGTTACGTACGAGCATAATGTATTAATGTGGTTGTTTGCGATGGTGGAACATGTAAACAGAGCAATATTTCCCATCCAGGGGTTACGTGCGAGCATAATGTATTAATTTGGTTGTTTCCGATGGTGGAACATGTACACTGAGCAATATTTGCCATCCAGGGCTTACGTTCAAGCACAATGTATTAATGTGGATGTTTGCGATGGTGGAACATGTACACTGAGCAATATTTGCCATCCAGGGGTTACATATGAGCATAATGTATTAATGTGGTTGTTTGCGATGGTGGAACATGTACACTGAGCAATATTTGCCATCCGGGGCTTACGTACAAGCATTATGTATTAATGTGGTTGTTTGCGATAGTGGAACATGTACACTGAGCAATATTTGCCATCCAGCGGTTACGTACGAGCATAATGTATTAATGTGGTTGTTTGCGATGGTGGAACATGTACACAGAGCAATATTTGCCATCCAGGGGTTACGTACGAGCATAATGCATTAATGTGGTTGTTTGCGATGGTGGAACATGTACACTGAGCAACATTTGTCATCCAGGGTTTACGTACAAGCATAATGAATTAATGTGGTTGTTTGCGATGGTGGAACATGTACACTGAGCAATATTTGCCATCCAGGGTTTACGTACGAGCATATTGTGTTAATGTGATTGTTTGTGATGGTGGAACATGTACACAGAGCAATATTTGCCATCCAGGGGTTACGTACGAGCATAATGTATTAATGTGGATGTTTGCGATGGTGGAACATGTACACTGAGCAATATTTGCCATCCCCGGGTTACGTACGAGCATAATGTTTTAATGTGGTTGTTCGCGATGGTGGAACATGTACACTGAGCAATATTTGCCATGCAGGGGTTACGTACGAGCATAATATATTAATGTGGTTGTTTGCGATGGTGGAACATGTACACTGAGCAATATTTGCCATCCAGGGCTTACGTACGAGCATAATGTATTAATGTGGTTGTTTGCGATGGTGGAACATGTACACAGAGCAATATTTGCCATCCAGGGGTTACGTACGAGCATAATGCATTAATGTGGTTGTTTGCGATGGTGGAACATGTACACTGAGCAATATTTGCCATCCAGGGGTTACGTACGAGCATAATGTATTAATGTGGGTGTTTTCGATGGTGGAACATGTACACTGAGCAATATTTGCCATCCAGGGGTTACGTACGAGCATAATGTATTAATGTGGTTGTTTGCGATGGTGGAACGTGTACACAGAGCAATATTTGCCATCCAGGAGTTACGTACGAGCATAATGCATTAATGTGGTTGTTTGCGATGGTGGAACATGTACACTGAGCAATATTTGCCATCCAGGGGTTACGTACGATGCATAATGTATCAATGTAGATGTTTGCGGTGGTGGAACATGTTCACTGAGCAATATTTGCCATCCAGGGGTTACGTACGAGCATAATGTATTAATGTGGATGTTTGCGATGGTGGAACATGTACACTGAGCAATATTTGCCATCCAGGGGTTACGTACGAGCATAATGTATTAATGTGGTTGTTTGCGATGGTGGAACATGTACAGAGAGCAATATTTGCCATCCAGGGCTTACGTACGAGCATAATGTATTAATGTGGTTGGTTGCGATAGTGGAACATTTACACTGAGCAATATTTGCCATCCAGGGGTTACGTACTAGCATAATGTATTAATGTGGATGTTTGCAATGGTGGAACATGTACACTGAGCAATATTTGCCATCCAGGGGTTACGTACAAGCATAATGTATTAATGTGGTTGTTTGCGATGGTGGAACATGTACACTGAGCAATATTTGCAATCCAGGCATTACGTACGAGCATAATGTATTAATGTGGATGTTTGCGATGGTGGAACATGTACACTGAGCAATATTTGCCATCCAGGGGTTACGTACGAGCATAATGTATTAATGTGGATGTTTGCGATGGTGGAACATGTACACTGAGCAATATTTGCCATCCCCGGGTTACGTACGAGCATAATGTTTTAATGTGGTTGTTCGCAATGGTGGAACATGTACACTGAGCAATATTTGCCATCCAGGGGTTACGTACGAGCATAATGTATTAATGTGGTTGTTTGCGATGGTGGAACATGTACACAGAGCAATATTTGCCATCCAGGGGTTATGTACGAGCATAATGCATTAATGTGGTTGTTTGCGATGGTGGAACATGTACACTGAGCAATATTTGCCATCCAGGGGTTACGTACGAGCATAATGTATTAATGTGGATGTTTGCGATTGTGGAACATGTACACTGAGCAATATTTGCCATCCAGGGGTTACGTACGTGCATAATGTATTAATGTGGTTGTTTGCGATGGTGGAACATGTACAGAGAGCAATATTTGCCATCCAGGGCTTACGTACGAGCATAATGTATTAATGTGGTTGGTTGCGATAGTGGAACATTTACACTGAGCAATATTTGCCATCCAGGGGTTACGTACGAGCATAATGTATTAATGTGGATGTTTGCAATGGTGGAACATGTACACTGAGCAATATTTGCCATCCAGGGGTTACGTACAAGCATAATGCATTAATGTGGTCGTTTGCGATGGTGGCACATGTACACTGAGCAATATTTGCCATCCAGGGGTTACGTACGAGCATAATGTATTAATGTGGTTGTTTGCGATGGTGGAACATGTACACTGAGCAATATTTGCCATCCAGGGGTTACGTACGAGCATAATGTATTAATGTGGTTGTTTGCGATGGTGGAACATGTACACAGAGCAATATTTGCCATCCAGGAGTTACGTACGAGCATAATGCATTAATGTGGTTGTTTGCGATGGTGGAACATGTACACTGAGCAATATTTGCCATCCAGGGGTTACGTACGATGCATAATGTATCAATGTAGATGTTTGCGGTGGTGGAACATGTTCACTGAGCAATATTTGCCATCCAGGGGTTACGTACGAGCATAATGTATTAATGTGGATGTTTGCGATGGTGGAACATGTACACTGAGCAATATTTGCCATCCAGGGGTTACGTACGAGCATAATGTATTAATGTGGTTGTTTGCGATGGTGGAACATGTACACTGAGCAATATTTGCCATCCAGGGCTTACGTACGAGCATAATGTATTAATGCGGATGTTTGCGATGGTGGAACATGTACACAGAGCAAAATTTGCTATCCAGGGGTTACGTACGAGCATAATGTGTTAAAGTGGATGTTTGCGATGGTGGAACATGTACACAGAGCAATATTTGCCATCCAGGGGTTACGTACGAGCATAATGTATTAATGTGGATGTTTGCGATGGTGGAACATGTACACTGAGCAATATTTGCCATCCAGGGGTTACGTACAAGCATAATGTATTAATGTCGTTGTTTGCGATGGTCGAACATGTACACTGAGCAATATTTGCCATCCAGGGCTTACGTACGAGCATAATGTATTAATGTGGTTGGTTGCGATAGTGGAACATGTACACTGAGCAATATTTGCCATCCAGGGGTTACGTACGAGCATAATGTATTAATGTGGTTGTTTGCGATGGTGGAACATGTACACAGAGCAATATTTGCCATCCAGGGGTTACGTGCAAGCATAATGTATTAATGTGGCTGTTTGCGATGGTGGAACATGTACACTGAGCAATATTTGCCATCCAGGGCTTACGTACGAGCACAATGTATTAATGTGGATGTTTGCGATGGTGGAACATGTACACTGAGCAATATTTGCCATCCAGGGGTTACATACGAGCATAATGTATTAATGTGGTTGTTTGCGATGGTGGAACATGTACACTGAGCAATATTTGCCATCCGGAGCTTACGTACGAGCATTATGTATTAATGTGGTTGGTTGCGATAGTGGTACATGGACACTGAGCAATGTTTGCCATCCAGCGGTTACGTACGAGCATAATGTATTAATGTGGTTGTTTCCGATGGTGGAACATGTACACAGAGCAATATTTGCCATCCAGGGGTTACGTACGAGCATAATGTATTAATGTGGTTGTTTGCGATGGTGGAACATGTACACAGAGCAATATTTGCCATCCAGGAGTTACGTACGAGCATAATGCATTAATGTGGTTGTTTGCGATGGTGGAACATGTACACTGAGCAATATTTGCCATCCAGGGGTTACGTACGATGCATAATGTATCAATGTAGATGTTTGCGGTGGTGGAACATGTTCACTGAGCAATATTTGCCATCCAGGGGTTACGTACGAGCATAATGTATTAATGTGGATGTTTGCGATGGTGGAACATGTACACTGAGCAATATTTGCCATCCAGGGGTTACGTACGAGCATAATGTATTAATGTGGTTGTTTGCGATGGTGGAACATGTACACTGAGCAATATTTGCCATCCAGGGCTTACGTACGAGCATAATGTATTAATGCGGATGTTTGCGATGGTGGAACATGTACACAGAGCAAAATTTGCTATCCAGGGGTTACGTACGAGCATAATGTGTTAAAGTGGATGTTTGCGATGGTGGAACATGTACACAGAGCAATATTTGCCATCCAGGGGTTACGTACGAGCATAATGTATTAATGTGGATGTTTGCGATGGTGGAACATGTACACTGAGCAATATTTGCCATCCAGGGGTTACGTACAAGCATAATGTATTAATGTCGTTGTTTGCGATGGTCGAACATGTACACTGAGCAATATTTGCCATCCAGGGCTTACGTACGAGCATAATGTATTAATGTGGTTGGTTGCGATAGTGGAACATGTACACTGAGCAATATTTGCCATCCAGGGGTTACGTACGAGCATAATGTATTAATGTGGTTGTTTGCGATGGTGGAACATGTACACAGAGCAATATTTGCCATCCAGGGGTTACGTGCAAGCATAATGTATTAATGTGGCTGTTTGCGATGGTGGAACATGTACACTGAGCAATATTTGCCATCCAGGGCTTACGTACGAGCACAATGTATTAATGTGGATGTTTGCGATGGTGGAACATGTACACTGAGCAATATTTGCCATCCAGGGGTTACATACGAGCATAATGTATTAATGTGGTTGTTTGCGATGGTGGAACATGTACACTGAGCAATATTTGCCATCCGGAGCTTACGTACGAGCATTATGTATTAATGTGGTTGGTTGCGATAGTGGAACATGGACACTGAGCAATGTTTGCCATCCAGCGGTTACGTACAAGCATAATGTATTAATGTGGTTGTTTCCGATGGTGGAACATGTACACAGAGCAATATTTGCCATCCAGGGGTTACGTACGAGCATAATGTATTAATGTGGTGGTTTGCGATGGTGGAACATGTACACTGAGCAACATTTGTCATCCAGGGTTTACATACAAGCATAATGTATTAATGTGGTTGTTTGCGATGGTGGAACATGTACACTGAGCAATATTTTCCATCCAGGGTTTACGTACGAGCATAATGTATTAATGTGGTTGTTTGCGATGGTGGAACATGTACACTGAGCAATATTTGCCATCCAGGGCTGACGTA
This sequence comes from Schistocerca nitens, assembly GCF_023898315.1. NCBI lineage: Eukaryota > Metazoa > Arthropoda > Insecta > Orthoptera > Acrididae > Schistocerca > Schistocerca nitens. The sequence continues at coordinate 33,673,031 of NC_064620.1, read as the reverse complement.
CGAGCGTAATGTATTAGTGTGGTTGGTTGCGATAGTGGAACATGTACCCTGAGCAATATTTGCCGTCCAGGGGTTACGTGCGAGCATAATGTATTAATGTGGATGTTTGCGATGGTGGAACATGTACACTGAGCAATATTTGCCATCCTGGGGTTACGTACGAGCATAATGCATTAAAGTGGTTGTTTGCGATGGTTGAACATGTACACTGAGCAATATTTGCCATCCAGGGTTTACGTACGAGCATAATGTATTAATGTGTATTTTTGCGATGGTGAAACATGTACACTGAGCAATATTTGCCATCCAGGGGTTACGTACGAGCATAATGTATTAATGTGGTTGTTTGCGATGGTGGAACATGTACACTGAGTATATTTGCCATCCAGGGGTTACGTACGAGCATAATGTGTTAATGTGATTGTTTGCGATGGTGGAACATGTACACAGAGCAATATTTGCCATCCAGGGGTTACGTACTAGCATAATGTATTAATGTGGATGTTTGCGATGGTGGAACATGTACACAGAGCAATATTTGCCATCCAGGGGTTACGTACGAGCATAATGTATTAATGTGGATGTTTGCGATGGCGGAACATGTACACTGAGCAATATTTGCCATCCAGGGGTTACGTACGAGCATAATGTAATAATGTGGTTTTTTGTGATGGTGGAACATGTACACTGAGCAATATTTGCCATCCAGGGGTTACGTACCAGCATAATGTATCAATGTGGATGTTTGCGGTGGTGGAACATGTACACTGAGCAATATTTGCCATCCAGGGGTTACGTACGAGCATAATGTATTAATGTGGATGTTTGCGATGGTGGAACATGTACACTGAGCAATATTTGCCATCCAGGGGTTACGTACGAGCATAATGTAGTAATGTGGTTGTTTGCGATGGTGGAACATGTACACTGAGCAATATTTGCCATCAAGGGCTTACGTACGAGCGTAATGTATTAATGTGGATGTTTGCGATGGCGGAACATGTACACAGAGCAATATTTGCCCTCCAGGGGTTACGTACGAGCATAATGTATTAATGTGGTTGTTTGCGATGGTGGAACATGTACACTGAGCAATATTTGCCATCGAGGGATTACATACGAGCATAATGTATTAATGTGGATGTTTGCGATGGTGGAACATGTACACTGAGAAATATTTGCCATCCAGGGGTTACGTACGAGCATAATGTATTAATGTGGTTGTTTGCGACGGTGGAAGTTGTACACTGAGCAATATTTGCCATCCAGGGGTTAAGTACGAGCATAATGTATTAATGTGGTTGTTTGCGATGGTGGAACATGTAAACTGAGCGATATTTGCCATCCAGGGGTTACGTACGAGCATAATGTATTAATGTGGATGTTTGCAATGGTGGAACATGTACACTGAGCAATATTTGCCATCCAGGGGTTACGTACCAGCATAATGTATCAATGTGGATGTTTGCGGTGGTGGAACATGTACACTGAGCAATATTTGCCATCCAGGGGTTACGTACGAGCATAATGTATTAATGTGGATGTTTGCGATGGTGGAACATGTACACAGAGCAATATTTGCCATCCAGGGGTTACGTATGAGCATAATGTATTAATGTGGTTGTTTGCGATGGTGGAACATGTACACTGAGCAATATTTGCCATCCAGGGATTACGTACGAGCATAATGTATTAATGTGGATGTTTGCGATGGTGGAACATGTACACTGAGCAATATTTGCCATCCAGGGGTTACGTACGAGCATAATGTGTTAAAGTGGATGTTTGCGATGGTGGAACATGTACACAGAGCAATATTTACCATCCAGGGGTTACGTACGAGCATAATGTATTAATGTGGATGTTTGCGATGGTGGAACATGTACAATGAGCAATATTTGCCATCCAGGGGTTACGTACGAGCATAATGTATTAATGTGTTTGTTTGCGATGGTCGAACATGTACACTGAGCAATATTTGCCATCCAGGGCTTACGTACGAGCATAATGTATTAATGTGGTTGGTTGCGATAGTGGAACATGTACACTGAGCAATATTTGCCATCCAGGGGTTACGTACGAGCATAATGTATTAATGTGGTTGTTTGCGATGGTGGAACATGTAAACAGAGCAATATTTCCCATCCAGGGGTTACGTGCGAGCATAATGTATTAATTTGGTTGTTTGCGATGGTGGAACATGTACACTGAGCAATATTTGCCATCCAGGGCTTACGTTCAAGCACAATGTATTAATGTGGATGTTTGCGATGGTGGAACATGTACACTGAGCAATATTTGCCATCCAGGGGTTACATATGAGCATAATGTATTAATGTGGTTGTTTGCGATGGTGGAACATGTACACTGAGCAATATTTGCCATCCGGGGCTTACGTACAAGCATTATGTATTAATGTGGTTGTTTGCGATAGTGGAACATGTACACTGAGCAATATTTGCCATCCGGGGGTTACGTACGAGCATAATGTATTAATGTGGTTGTTTGCGATGGTGGAACATGTACACAGAGCAATATTTGCCATCCAGGGGTTACGTACGAGCATAATGCATTAATGTGGTTGTTTGCGATGGTGGAACATGTACACTGAGCAACATTTGTCATCCAGGGTTTACGTACAAGCATAATGAATTAATGTGGTTGTTTGCGATGGTGGAACATGTACACTGAGCAATATTTGCCATCCAGGGTTTACGTACGAGCATAATGTGTTAATGTGATTGTTTGTGATGGTGGAACATGTACACAGAGCAATATTTGCCATCCAGGGGTTACGTACGAGCATAATGTATTAATGTGGATGTTTGCGATGGTGGAACATGTACACTGAGCAATATTTGCCATCCCTGGGTTACGTACGAGCATAATGTTTTAATGTGGTTGTTCGCGATGGTGGAACATGTACACTGAGCAATATTTGCCATGCAGGGGTTACGTACGAGCATAATATATTAATGTGGTTGTTTGCGATGGTGGAACATGTACACTGAGCAATATTTGCCATCCAGGGCTTACGTACGAGCATAATGTATTAATGTGGTTGTTTGCGATGGTGGAACATGTAGACAGAGCAATATTTGCCATCCAGGGGTTACGTACGAGCATAATGCATTAATGTGGTTGTTTGCGATGGTGGAACATGTACACTGAGCAATATTTGCCATCCAGGGGTTACGTACGAGCATAATGTATTAATGTGGATGTTTTCGATGGTGGAACATGTACACTGAGCAATATTTGCCATCCAGGGGTTACGTACGAGCATAATGTATTAATGTGGTTGTTTGCGATGGTGGAACATGTACAGAGAGCAATATTTGCCATCCAGGGCTTACGTACGAGCATAATGTATTAATGTGGTTGGTTGTGATAGTGGAACATTTACACTGAGCAATATTTGCCATCCAGGGGTTACGTACGAGCATAATGTATTAATGTGGATGTTTGCAATGGTGGAACATGTACACTGAGCAATATTTGCCATCCAGGGGTTACGTACAAGCATAATGCATTAATGTGATCGTTTGCGATGGTGGAACATGTACACTGAGCAATATTTGCCATCCAGGGGTTACGTACGAGCATAATGTATTAATGTGGTTGTTTGCGATGGTGGAACATGTACACAGAGCAGTATTTGCCATCCATGAGTTACGTACGAGCATAATGCATTAATGTGGTTGTTTGCGATGGTGGAACATGTACACTGAGCAATATTTGCCATCCAGGGGTTACGTACGATGCATAATGTATCAATGTAGATGTTTGCGGTGGTGGAACATGTTCACTGAGCAATATTTGCCATCCAGGGGTTACGAACGAGCATAATGTATTAATGTGGATGTTTGCGATGGTGGAACATGTACACTGAGCAATATTTGCCATCCAGGGGTTACGTACGAGCATAATGTATTAATGTGGTTGTTTGCGATGGTGGAACATGTACACTGAGCAATATTTGCCATCCAGGGCTTACGTACGAGCATAATGTATTAATGCGGATGTTTGCGATGGTGGAACATGTACACAGAGCAAAATTTGCTATCCAGGGGTTACGTACGAGCATAATGTATTAATGTGGTTGTTTGCGATGGTGGAACATGTACACTGAGCAATATTTGCAATCCAGGCATTACGTACGAGCATAATGTATTAATGTGGATGTTTGCGATGGTGGAACATGTACACTGAGCAATATTTGCCATCCAGGGGTTACGTACGAGCATAATGTATTAATGTGGATGTTTGCGATGGTGGAACATGTACACTGAGCAATATTTGCCATCCCCGGGTTACGTACGAGCATAATGTTTTAATGTGGTTGTTCGCGATGGTGGAACAAGTACACTGAGCAATATTTGCCATCCAGGGGTTACGTACGAGCATAATGTATTAATGTGGTTGTTTGCGATGGTGGAACATGTACACTGAGCAATATTTGCCATCCAGGGCTTACGTACGAGCATAATGTATTAATGTGGTTGTTTGCGATGGTGGAACATGTACACAGAGCAATATTTGCCATCCAGGGGTTACGTACGAGCATAATGCATTAATGTGGTTGTTTGCGATGGTGGAACATGTACACTGAGCAATATTTGCCATCCAGGGGTTACGTACGAGCATAATGTATTAATGTGGATGTTTGCGATGGTGGAACATGTACACTGGGCAATATTTGCCATCCAGGGGTTACGTACGAGCATAATGTATTAATGTGGTTGTTTGCGATGGTGGAACATGTACAGAGAGCAATATTTGCCATCCAGGGCTTACGTACGAGCATAATGTATTAATGTGGTTGGTTGCGATAGTGGAACATTTACACTGAGCAATATTTGCCATCCAGGGGTTACGTACGAGCGTAATGTATTAATGTGGATGTTTGCAATGGTGGAACATGTACACAGAGCAATATTTGCCATCCAGGAGTTACGTACGAGCATAATGCATTAATGTGGTTGTTTGCGATGGTGGAACATGTACACTGAGCAATATTTGCCATCCAGGGGTTACGTACGATGCCTAATGTATCAATGTAGATGTTTGCGGTGGTGGAACATGTTCACTGAGCAATATTTGCCATCCAGGGGTTACGTACGAGCATAATGTATTAATGTGGATGTTTGCGATGGTGGAACATGTACACTGAGCAATATTTGCCATCCAGGGGTTACGTACGAGCATAAAGTATTAATGTGGTTGTTTGCGATGGTGGAACATGTACACTGAGCAATATTTGCCATCCAGGGCTTACGTACGAGCATAATGTATTAATGCGGATGATTGCGTTGGTGGAACGTGTACACAGAGCAAAATTTGCTATCCAGGGGTTACGTACGAGCATAATGTGTTAAAGTGGATGTTTGCGATGGTGGAACATGTACACAGAGCAATATTTGCCATCCAGGGGTTACGTACGAGCATAATGTATTAATGTGGATGTTTGCGATGGTGGAACATGTACACTGAGCAATATTTGCCATCCAGGGGTTACGTACAAGCATAATGTATTCATGTCGTTGTTTGCGATGGTCGAACATGTACACTGAGCAATATTTGCCATCCAGGGCTTACGTACGAGCATAATGTATTAATGTGGTTGGTTGCGATAGTGGAACATGTACACTGAGCAATATTTGCCATCCAGGGGTTACGTACGAGCATAATGTATTAATGTGGTTGTTTGCGATGGTGGAACATGTACACAGAGCAATATTTGCCATCCAGGGGTTACGTGCAAGCATAATGTATTAATGTGGCTGTTTGCGATGGTGGAACATGTACACTGAGCAATATTTGCCATCCAGGGCTTACGTACGAGCACAATGTATTAATGTGGATGTTTGCGATGGTGGAACATGTACACTGAGCAATATTTGCCATCCAGGGGTTACATACGAGCATAATGTATTAATGTGGTTGTTTGCGATGGTGGAACATGTACACTGAGCAATATTTGCCATCCGGAGCTTACGTACGAGCATTATGTATTAATGTGGTTGGTTGCGATAGTGGAACATGTACACTGAGCAATGTTTGCCATCCAGCGGTTACGTACGAGCATAATGTATTAATGTGGTTGTTTCCGATGGTGGAACATGTACACAGAGCAATATTTGCCATCCAGGGGTTACGTACGAGCATAATGTATTAATGTGGTTGTTTGCGATGGTGGAACATGTACACTGAGCAACATTTGTCATCCAGGGTTTACATACAAGCATAATGTATTAATGTGGTTGTTTGCGATGGTGGAACATGTACACAGAGCAATATTTGCCATCCAGGGGTTACGTACGAGCATAATGTATTAATGTGGTTGTTTGCGATGGTGGAACATGTACACTGAGCAATATTTGCCATCCAGGGCTTACGTACGAGCATAATGTATTAGTGTGGTTGGTTGCGATAGTGGAACATGTACCCTGAGCAATATTTGCCGTCCAGGGGTTACGTGCGAGCATAATGTATTAATGTGGATGTTTGCGATGGTGGAACATGTACACTGAGCAATATTTGCCATCCAGGGGTTACGTACGAGCATAATGCATTAATGTGGTTGTTTTCGATGGTTGAACATGTACACTGAGCAATATTTGCCATCCAGGGTTTACGTACGAGCGTAATGTATTAATGTGTATTTTTGCGATGGTGAAACATGTACACTGAGCAATATTTGCCATCCAGGGGTTACGTACGAGCATAATGTATTAATGTGGTTGTTTGCGATGGTGGAACATGTACACTGAGCAATATTTGCCATCCAGGGGTTACGTACGAGCATAATGTGTTAATGTGATTGTTTGCGATGGTGGAACATGTACACAGAGCAATATTTGCCATCCAGGGGTTCCGTACGAGCATAATGTATTAATGTGGATGTTTGCGATGGTGGAACATGTACACAGAGCAATATTTGTCATCCAGGGGTTACGTACGAGCATAATGTATTAATGTGGATGTTTGCGATGGTGGAACATGTACACTGAGCAATATTTGCCATCCAGGGGTTACGTACGAGCATAATGCATTAATGTGGTCGTTTGCGATGGTGGAACATGTACACTGAGCAATATTTGCCATCCAGGGGTTACGTACGAGCATAATGTATTAATGTGGATGTTTGCGATGGTGGAACATGTACACTGAGCAATATTTGCCATCCAGGGGTTACGTACGAGCATAATGTAGTAATGTGGTTGTTTGCGATGGTGGAACATGTACACTGAGCAATATTTGCCATCAAGGGCTTACGTACGAGCGTAATGTATTAATGTGGATGTTTGCGATGGCGGAACATGTACACAGAGCAATATTTGCCCTCCAGGGGTTACGTACGAGCATAATGTATTAATGTGGTTGTTTGCGATGGTGGAACATGTACACTGAGCAATATTTGCCATCGAGGGATTACATACGAGCATAATGTATTAATGTGGATGTTTGCGATGGTGGAACATGTACACTGAGAAATATTTGCCATCCAGGGGTTACGTACGAGCATAATGTATTAATGTGGTTGTTTGCGACGGTGGAAGTTGTACACTGAGCAATATTTGCTATCCAGGGGTTAAGTACGAGCATAATGTATTAATGTGGTTGTTTGCGATGGTGGAACATGTAAACTGAGCGATATTTGCCATCCAGGGGTTACGTACGAGCATAATGTATTAATGTGGATGTTTGCAATGGTGGAACATGTACACTGAGCAATATTTGCCATCCAGGGGTTACGTACCAGCATAATGTATCAATGTGGATGTTTGCGGTGGTGGAACATGTACACTGAGCAATATTTGCCATCCAGGGGTTACGTACGAGCATAATGTATTAATGTGGATGTTTGCGATGGTGGAACATGTACACAGAGCAATATTTGCCATCCAGGGGTTACGTATGAGCATAATGTATTAATGTGGTTGTTTGCGATGGTGGAACATGTACACTGAGCAATATTTGCCATCCAGGGATTACGTACGAGCATAATGTATTAATGTGGATGTTTGCGATGGTGGAACATGTACACTGAGCAATATTTGCCATCCAGGGGTTACGTACGAGCATAATGTGTTAAAGTGGATGTTTGCGATGGTGGAACATGTACACAGAGCAATATTTACCATCCAGGGGTTACGTACGAGCATAATGTATTAATGTGGATGTTTGCGATGGTGGAACATGTACACTGAGCAATATTTGCCATCCAGGGGTTATGTACGAGCATAATGTATTAATGTGTTTGTTTGCGATGGTCGAACATGTACACTGAGCAATATTTGCCATCCAGGGCTTACGTACGAGCATAATGTATTAATGTGGTTGGTTGCGATAGTGGAACATGTACACTGAGCAATATTTGCCATCCAGGGGTTACGTACGAGCATAATGTATTAATGTGGTTGTTTGCGATGGTGGAACATGTAAACAGAGCAATATTTCCCATCCAGGGGTTACGTGCGAGCATAATGTATTAATTTGGTTGTTTCCGATGGTGGAACATGTACACTGAGCAATATTTGCCATCCAGGGCTTACGTTCAAGCACAATGTATTAATGTGGATGTTTGCGATGGTGGAACATGTACACTGAGCAATATTTGCCATCCAGGGGTTACATATGAGCATAATGTATTAATGTGGTTGTTTGCGATGGTGGAACATGTACACTGAGCAATATTTGCCATCCGGGGCTTACGTACAAGCATTATGTATTAATGTGGTTGTTTGCGATAGTGGAACATGTACACTGAGCAATATTTGCCATCCAGCGGTTACGTACGAGCATAATGTATTAATGTGGTTGTTTGCGATGGTGGAACATGTACACAGAGCAATATTTGCCATCCAGGGGTTACGTACGAGCATAATGCATTAATGTGGTTGTTTGCGATGGTGGAACATGTACACTGAGCAACATTTGTCATCCAGGGTTTACGTACAAGCATAATGAATTAATGTGGTTGTTTGCGATGGTGGAACATGTACACTGAGCAATATTTGCCATCCAGGGTTTACGTACGAGCATATTGTGTTAATGTGATTGTTTGTGATGGTGGAACATGTACACAGAGCAATATTTGCCATCCAGGGGTTACGTACGAGCATAATGTATTAATGTGGATGTTTGCGATGGTGGAACATGTACACTGAGCAATATTTGCCATCCCCGGGTTACGTACGAGCATAATGTTTTAATGTGGTTGTTCGCGATGGTGGAACATGTACACTGAGCAATATTTGCCATGCAGGGGTTACGTACGAGCATAATATATTAATGTGGTTGTTTGCGATGGTGGAACATGTACACTGAGCAATATTTGCCATCCAGGGCTTACGTACGAGCATAATGTATTAATGTGGTTGTTTGCGATGGTGGAACATGTACACAGAGCAATATTTGCCATCCAGGGGTTACGTACGAGCATAATGCATTAATGTGGTTGTTTGCGATGGTGGAACATGTACACTGAGCAATATTTGCCATCCAGGGGTTACGTACGAGCATAATGTATTAATGTGGATGTTTTCGATGGTGGAACATGTACACTGAGCAATATTTGCCATCCAGGGGTTACGTACGAGCATAATGTATTAATGTGGTTGTTTGCGATGGTGGAACATGTACAGAGAGCAATATTTGCCATCCAGGGCTTACGTACGAGCATAATGTATTAATGTGGTTGGTTGTGATAGTGGAACATTTACACTGAGCAATATTTGCCATCCAGGGGTTACGTACGAGCATAATGTATTAATGTGGATGTTTGCAATGGTGGAACATGTACACTGAGCAATATTTGCCATCCAGGGGTTACGTACAAGCATAATGCATTAATGTGATCGTTTGCGATGGTGGAACATGTACACTGAGCAATATTTGCCATCCAGGGGTTACGTACGAGCATAATGTATTAATGTGGTTGTTTGCGATGGTGGAACATGTACACAGAGCAGTATTTGCCATCCATGAGTTACGTACGAGCATAATGCATTAATGTGGTTGTTTGCGATGGTGGAACATGTACACTGAGCAATATTTGCCATCCAGGGGTTACGTACGATGCATAATGTATCAATGTAGATGTTTGCGGTGGTGGAACATGTTCACTGAGCAATATTTGCCATCCAGGGGTTACGAACGAGCATAATGTATTAATGTGGATGTTTGCGATGGTGGAACATGTACACTGAGCAATATTTGCCATCCAGGGGTTACGTACGAGCATAATGTATTAATGTGGTTGTTTGCGATGGTGGAACATGTACACTGAGCAATATTTGCCATCCAGGGCTTACGTACGAGCATAATGTATTAATGCGGATGTTTGCGATGGTGGAACATGTACACAGAGCAAAATTTGCTATCCAGGGGTTACGTACGAGCATAATGTATTAATGTGGTTGTTTGCGATGGTGGAACATGTACACTGAGCAATATTTGCAATCCAGGCATTACGTACGAGCATAATGTATTAATGTGGATGTTTGCGATGGTGGAACATGTACACTGAGCAATATTTGCCATCCAGGGGTTACGTACGAGCATAATGTATTAATGTGGATGTTTGCGATGGTGGAACATGTACACTGAGCAATATTTGCCATCCCCGGGTTACGTACGAGCATAATGTTTTAATGTGGTTGTTCGCGATGGTGGAACATGTACACTGAGCAATATTTGCCATCCAGGGGTTACGTACGAGCATAATGTATTAATGTGGTTGTTTGCGATGGTGGAACATGTACACTGAGCAATATTTGCCATCCAGGGCTTACGTACGAGCATAATGTATTAATGTGGTTGTTTGCGATGGTGGAACATGTACACAGAGCAATATTTGCCATCCAGGGGTTACGTACGAGCATAATGCATTAATGTGGTTGTTTGCGATGGTGGAACATGTACACTGAGCAATATTTGCCATCCAGGGGTTACGTACGAGCATAATGTATTAATGTGGATGTTTGCGATGGTGGAACATGTACACTGGGCAATATTTGCCATCCAGGGGTTACGTACGAGCATAATGTATTAATGTGGTTGTTTGCGATGGTGGAACATGTACAGAGAGCAATATTTGCCATCCAGGGCTTACGTACGAGCATAATGTATTAATGTGGTTGGTTGCGATAGTGGAACATTTACACTGAGCAATATTTGCCATCCAGGGGTTACGTACGAGCGTAATGTATTAATGTGGATGTTTGCAATGGTGGAACATGTACACAGAGCAATATTTGCCATCCAGGAGTTACGTACGAGCATAATGCATTAATGTGGTTGTTTGCGATGGTGGAACATGTACACTGAGCAATATTTGCCATCCAGGGGTTACGTACGATGCATAATGTATCAATGTAGATGTTTGCGGTGGTGGAACATGTTCACTGAGCAATATTTGCCATCCAGGGGTTACGTACGAGCATAATGTATTAATGTGGATGTTTGCGATGGTGGAACATGTACACTGAGCAATATTTGCCATCCAGGGGTTACGTACGAGCATAAAGTATTAATGTGGTTGTTTGCGATGGTGGAACATGTACACTGAGCAATATTTGCCATCCAGGGCTTACGTACGAGCATAATGTATTAATGCGGATGATTGCGTTGGTGGAACGTGTACACAGAGCAAAATTTGCTATCCAGGGGTTACGTACGAGCATAATGTGTTAAAGTGGATGTTTGCGATGGTGGAACATGTACACAGAGCAATATTTGCCATCCAGGGGTTACGTACGAGCATAATGTACTAATGTGGATGTTTGCGATGGTGGAACATGTACACTGAGCAGTATTTGCCATCCAGGGGTTACGTACAAGCATAATGTATTAATGTCGTTGTTTGCGATGGTGGAACATGTACACTGAGCAATATTTGCCATCCAGGGCTTACGTACGAGCATAATGTATTAATGTGGTTGGTTGCGATAGTGGAACATGTACACTGAGCAATATTTGCCATCCAGGGGTTACGTACGAGCATAATGTATTAATGTGGTTGTTTGCGATGGTGGAACATGTACACAGAGCAATATTTGCCATCCAGGGGTTACGTGCAAGCATAATGTATTAATGTGGCTGTTTGCGATGGTGGAACATGTACACTGAGCAATATTTGCCATCCAGGGCTTACGTACGAGCACAATGTATTAATGTGGATGTTTGCGATGGTGGAACATGTACACCGAGCAATATTTGCCATCCAGGGGTTACATACGAGCATAATGTATTAATGTGGTTGTTTGCGATGGTGGAACATGTACACTGAGCAATATTTGCCATCCGGAGCTTACGTACGAGCATTATGTATTAATGTGGTTGGTTGCGATAGTGGAACATGTACACTGAGCAATGTTTGCCATCCAGCGGTTACGTACGAGCATAATGTATTAATGTGGTTGTTTCCGATGGTGGAACATGTACACAGAGCAATATTTGCCATCCAGGGGTTACGTACGAGCATAATGTATTAATGTGGTTGTTTGCGATGGTGGAACATGTACACTGAGCAACATTTGTCATCCAGGGTTTACATACAAGCATAATGTATTAATGTGGTTGTTTGCGATGGTGGAACATGTACACTGAGCAATATTTGCCATCCAGAGGTTACGTACGAGCATAATGTATTAATGTGGTTGTTTGCGATGGTGGAACATGTACACTGAGCAATATTTGCCATCCAGGGCTTACGTACGAGCATAATGTATTAGTGTGGTTGGTTGCGATAGTGGAACATGTACCCTGAGCAATATTTGCCGTCCAGGGGTTACGTGCGAGCATAATGTATTAATGTGGATGTTTGCGATGGTGGAACATGTACACTGAGCAATATTTGCCATCCAGGGGTTACGTACGAGCATAATGCATTAATGTGGTTGTTTTCGATGGTTGAACATGTACACTGAGCAATATTTGCCATCCAGGGTTTACGTACGAGCATAATGTATTAATGTGTATTTTTGCGATGGTGAAACATGTACACTGAGCAATATTTGCCATCCAGGGGTTACGTACGAGCATAATGTATTAATGAGGTTGTTTGCGATGGTGGAACATGTACACTGAGCAATATTTGCCATCCAGGGGTTACGTACGAGCATAATGTGTTAATGTGATTGTTTGCGATGGTGGAACATGTACACAGAGCAATATTTGCCATCCAGGGGTTCCGTACGAGCATAATGTATTAATGTGGATGTTTGCGATGGTGGAACATGTACACAGAGCAATATTTGTCATCCAGGGGTTACGTACGAGCATAATGTATTAATGTGGATGTTTGCGATGGTGGAACATGTACACTGAGCAATATTTGCCATCCAGGGGTTACGTACGAGCATAATGCATTAATGTGGTCGTTTGCGATGGTGGAACATGTACACTGAGCAATATTTGCCATCCATGGGTTACGTTCGAGCATAATGTATTAATGTGGTTGTTTGCGATGGTGGAACATGTACACTGAGCAATATTTGTCATCCAGGGTTACGTACGAGCATAATGTATTAATGTGGTTGTTTGCGATGGTGGAACATGTACACTGAGCAATATTTGCCATCCAGGGTTTACGTACGAGCATAATGTGTTAATGTGGATGTTTGCGATGGTGGAACATGTACACAGAGTAATATTTGCCATCCAGGGGTTGCGTACGAGCATAATGTATTAATGTGGATGTTTGCGATGGTGGAACATGTACACTGAGCAATATTTGCCATCCAGGCGTTACGTACGTGCATAATGTTTTATTGTTGTCGTTTGCGATGGTGGAACATGTACACTGAGCAATATTTGCCATCCATGGGTTACGTACGAGCATAATGTATTAATGTGGATGTTTGCGATGGTGGAACATGTACACTGAGCAATATTTGCCATCCAGGGGTTACGTACGAGCATAATGTATTAATGTGGTTGTTTGCGATGGTGGAACATGTACAGAGAGCAATATTTGCCATCCAGGGCTTACGTACGAGCATAATGTATTAATGTGGTTGGTTGCGATAGTGGAACATTTACACTGAGCAATATTTGCCATCCAGGGGTTATGTACGAGCATAATGTATTAATGTGGATGTTTGCAATGGTGAAACATGTACACTGAGCAATATTTGCCATCCAGGGGTTACGTACAAGCATAATGTATTAATGTGGTTGTTTGCGATGGTGGAACATGTACACTGAGCAATATTTGCAATCCAGGCATTACGTACGAGCATAATGTATTAATGTGGATGTTTGCGATGGTGGAACATGTACACTGAGCAATATTTGCCATCCAGGGGTTACGTACGAGCATAATGTATTAATGTGGATGTTTGCGATGGTGGAACATGTACACTGAGCAATATTTGCCATCCCCGGGTTACGTACAAGCATAATGTTTTAATGTGGTTGTTCGTGATGGTGGAACATGTACACTGAGCAATATTTGCCATCCAGGGGTTACGTACGAGCATAATGTATGAATGTGGTTGTTTGCGATGGTGGAACATGTACACAGAGCAATATTTGCCATCCAGGGGTTATGTACGAGCATAATGTATTAATGTGGTTGTTTGCGATGTTGGAACATGTACACTGAGCAATATTTGCCATCCAGGGGTTACGTACGAGCATAATGTATTAATGTGGATGTTTGCGATGGTGGAACATGTACACTGAGCAATATTTGCCATCCAGGGGTTACGTACGAGCATAATGTATTAATGTGGTTGTTTGCGATGGTGGAACATGTACAGAGAGCAATATTTGCCATCCAGGGCTTACGTACGAGCATAATGTATTAATGTGGTTGGTTGCGATAGTGGAACATTTACACTGAGCAATATTTGCCATCCAGGGGTTACGTACGAGCATAATGTATTAATGTGGATGTTTGCAATGGTGGAACATGTACACTGAGCAATATTTGCCATCCAGGGGTTACGTACAAGCATAATGCATTAATGTGGTCGTTTGCGATGGTGGAACATGTACACTGAGCAATATTTGCCATCCAGGGGTTACGTACGAGCATAATGTATTAATGTGGTTGTTTGCGATGGTGGAACATGTACACTGAGCAATATTTGCCATCCAGGGGTTACGTACGAGCATAATGTATTAATGTGGTTGTTTGCGATGATGGAACATGTACACAGAGCAATATTTGCCGTCCAGGAGTTACGTACGAGCATAATGCATTAATGTGGTTGTTTGCGGTGGTGGAACATGTACACTGAGCAATATTTGCCATCCAGGGGTTACGTACGATGCATAATGTATCAATGTAGATGTTTGCGGTGGTGGAACATGTTCACTGAGCAATATTTGCCATCCAGGGGTTACGTACGAGCATAATGTATTAATGTGGATGTTTGCGATGGTGGAAGATGTACACTGAGCAATATTTGCCATCCAGGGGTCACGTACGAGCGTAATGTATTAATGTGGTTGTTTGCGATGGTGGAACATGTACACTGAGCAATATTTGCCATCCAGGGCTTACGTACGAGCATAATGTATTAATGCGGATGTTTGCGATGGTGGAACATGTACACAGAGCAAAATTTGCTATCCAGGGGTTACGTACGAGCATAATGTGTTAAAGTGGATGTTTGCGATGGTGGAACATGTACACAGAGCAATATTTGCCATCCAGGGGTTACGTACGAGCATAATGTATTAATGTGGATGTTTGCGATGGTGGAACATGTACACTGAGCAATATTTGCCATCCAGGGGTTACGTACAAGCATAATGTATTAATGTCGTTGTTTGCGATGGTGGAACATGTACACTGAGCAATATTTGCCATCCAGGGCTTACGTACGAGCATAATGTATTAATGTGGTTGGTTGCGATAGTGGAACATGTACACTGAGCAATATTTGCCATCCAGGGTTTATGTACGAGCATAATGTATTAATGTGGTTGATTGCGATGGTGGAACATGTACACAGAGCAATATTTGCCATCCAGGGGTTACGTGCAAGCATAATGTATTAATGTGGCTGTTTGCGATGGTGGAACATGTACACTGAGCAATATTTGCCATCCAGGGCTTACGTACGAGCACAATGTATTAATGTGGATGTTTCCGATGGTGGAACATGTACACTGAGCAATATTTGCCATCCAGGGGTTACATACGAGCATAATGTATTAATGTGGTTGTTTGCGATGGTGGAACATGTACACTGAGCAATATTTGCCATCCGGAGCTTACGTACGAGCATTATGTATTAATGTGGTTGGTTGCGATAGTGGAACATGTACACTGAGCAATGTTTGCCATCCAGCGGTTACGTACGAGCATAATGTATTAATGTGGTTGTTTCCGATGGTGGAACATGTACACAGAGCAATATTTGCCATCCAGGGGTTACGTACGAGCATAATGTATTAATGTGGTTGTTTGCGATGGTGGAACATGTACACTGAGCAACATTTGTCATCCAGGGTTTACATACAAGCATAATGTATTAATGTGGTTGTTTGCGATGGTGGAACATGTACACTGAGCAATATTTTCCATCCAGGGTTTACGTACGAGCATAATGTATTAATGTGGTTGTTTGCGATGGTGGAACATGTACACTGAGCAATATTTGCCATCCAGGGCTTACGTACGAGCGTAATGTATTAGTGTGGTTGGTTGCGATAGTGGAACATGTACCCTGAGCAATATTTGCCGTCCAGGGGTTACGTACGAGCATAATGTATTAATGTGGATGTTTGCGATGGTGGAACATGTACACTGAGCAATATTTGCCATCCAGGGGTTACGTACGAGCATAATGCATTAATGTGGTTGTTTGCGATGGTTGAACATGTACACTGAGCAATATTTGCCATCCAGGGTTTACGTACGAGCATAATGTATTAATGTGTATTTTTGCGATGGTGAAACATGTACACTGAGCAATATTTGCCATCCAGGGGTTACGTACGAGCATAATGTATTAATGTGGTTGTTTGCGATGGTGGAACATGTACACTGAGCAATATTTGCCATCCAGGGGTTACGTACGAGCATAATGTGTTAATGTGATTGTTTGCGATGGTGGAACATGTACACTGAGCAATATTTGCCATCCAGGGGTTACGTACGAGCATAATGTATTAATGTGGATGTTTGCGATGGTGGAACATGTACACAGAGCAATATTTGCCATCCAGGGGTTACGTACGAGCATAATGTATTAATGTGGATGTTTGCGATGGCGGAACATGTACACTGAGCAATATTTGCCATCCAGGGGTTACGTACGAGCATAATGCATTAATGTGGTCGTTTGCGATGGTGGAACATGTACACTGAGCAATATTTGCCATCCATGGGTTACGTACGAGCATAATGTATTAATGTGGTTGTTTGCGATGGTGGAACATGTACACTGAGCAATATTTGCCATCCAGGGTTACGTACGAGCATAATGTATTAATGTGGTTGTTTGCGATGGTGGAACATGTACACTGAGCAATATTTGCCATCCAGGGGTTACGTACGAGCATAATGTGTTAATGTGGATGTTTGCGATGGTGGAACATGTACACAGAGTAATATTTGCCATCCAGGGGTTGCGTACGAGCATAATGTATTAATGTGGATGTTTGCGATGGTGGAACATGTACACTGAGCAATATTTGCCATCCAGGGGTTACGTACGTGCATAATGTTTTATTGTGGTTGTTTGCGATGGTGGAACATGTACACTGAGCAATATTTGCCATCCAGGGGTTACGTACGAGCATAATGTAATAATGTGGTTTTTTGCGATGGTGGAACATGTACACTGAGCAATATTTGCCATCCAGGGGTTACGTACCAGCATAATGTATTAATGTGGATGTTTGCGGTGGTGGAACATGTACACTGAGCAATATTTGCCATCCAGGGGTTACGTACGAGCATAATGTATTAATGTGGATGTTTGCGATGGTGGAACATGTACACTGAGCAATATTTGCCATCCAGGTGTTACGTACGAGCATAATGTAGTAATGTGGTTGTTTGCGATGGTGGAACATGTACACTGAGCAATATTTGCCATCAAGGGCTTACGTACGAGCGTAATGTATTAATGTGGATGTTTGCGATGGTGGAACATGTACACAGAGCAATATTTGCCTTCCAGGGGTTACGTACGAGCATAATGTATTAATGTGGTTGTTTGCGATGGTGGAACATGTACACTGAGCAATATTTGCCATCGAGGGATTACATACGAGCATAATGTATTAATGTGGATGTTTGCGATGGTGGAACATGTACACTGAGAAATATTTGCCATCCAGGGGTTACGTACGAGCATAATGTATTAATGTGGTTGTTTGCGACGGTGGAAGTTGTACACTGAGCAATATTTGCCATCCAGGGGTTACGTACGAGCATAATGTATTAATGTGGTTGTTTGCGATGGTGGAACATGTAAACTGAGCGATATTTGCCATCCAGGGGTTACGTACGAGCATAATGTATTAATGTGGATGTTTGCAATGGTGGAACATGTACACTGAGCAATATTTGCCATCCGGGGGGTTACGTACGAGCATAATGTATTAATGTGGTTGTTTGCGATGGTGGAACATGTACACTGAGCAATATTTGCCATCCAGTGCTTACGTACGTGCATAATGTATTAATGTGGTTGGTTGCGATTGTGGAACATGTACACTGAGCAATATTTGCCATCCAGGGGTTACGTACGAGCATAATGTATTAATGTGGTTGTTTGCGATGGCGGAACACGTACACAGAGCAATATTTGCCATCCAGGGTTTACGTACGAGCTTAATGTATTAACGTGGTTGTTTGCGATGGTGGAACATGTACACTGAGCAATATTTGCCATCCAGGGGTTACGTACGAGCATAATGTATTAATGTGGAAGTTTGCGATTGTGGAACATGTACACTGAGCAATATTTGCCATCCAGGTGTTACGTACGAGCATAATGTATTAATGTGGATGTTTGCGATGGTGGAACATGTACACTGAGCAATATTTGCCATCCAGGGGTTACGTACGAGCATAATGTATTAATGTGGTTGTTCGCGATGGTGGAACATGTACACTGAGCAATATTTGCCATCCAGGGCTTACGTACGAGCATAATGTATTAATGTGGATGTTTGCGATGGTGGAACATGTACACAGAGCAATATTTGCCATCCAGGGGTTACGTACGAGCATAATGTATTAATGTGGTTGTTTGCGATGGTGGAACATGTACACTGAGCAATATTTGCCATCCAGGGATTACGTACGAGCATAATGTATTAATGTGGATGTTTGCGATGGTGGAACATGTACACTGAGCAATATTTGCCATCCAGGGGTTACGTACGAGCATAATGTGTTAAAGTGGATGTTTGCGATGGTGGAACATGTACACAGAGCAATATTTACCATCCAGGGGTTACGTACGAGCATAATGTATTAATGTGGATGTTTGCGATGGTGGAACATGTACACTGAGCAATATTTGCCATCCAGGGGTTACGTACGAGCATAATGTATTAATGTGTTTGTTTGCGATGGTCGAACATGTACACTGAGCAATATTTGCCATCCAGGGCTTACGTACGAGCATAATGTATTAATGTGGTTGTTTGCGATAGTGGAACATGTACACTGAGCAATATTTGCCATCCAGGGGTTACGTACGAGCATAATGTATTAATGTGGTTGTTTGCGATGGTGGAACATGTAAACAGAGCAATATTTCCCATCCAGGGGTTACGTGCGAGCATAATGTATTAATTAGGTTGTTTGCGATGGTGGAACATGTACACTGAGCAATATTTGCCATCCCCGGGTTACGTACGAGCATAATGTTTTAATGTGGTTGTTCGCGATGGTGGTACATGTACACTGAGCAATATTTGCCATGCAGGGGTTACGTACGAGCATAATGTATTAATGTGGTTGTTTGCGATGGTGGAACATGTACACTGAGCAATATTTGCCATCCAGGGCTTACGTACGAGCATAATGTATTAATGTGGTTGTTTGCGATGGTGGAACATGTACACAGAGCAATATTTGCCATCCAGGGGTTACGTACGAGCATAATGCATTAATGTGGTTGTTTGCGATGGTGGAACATGTACACTGAGCAATATTTGCCATCCAGGGGTTACGTACGAGCATAATGTATTAATGTGGATGTTTTCGATGGTGGAACATGTACACTGAGCAATATTTGCCATCCAGGGGTTACGTACGAGCATAATGTATTAATGTGGTTGTTTGCGATGGTGGAACATGTACAGAGAGCAATATTTGCCATCCAGGGCTTACGTACGAGCATAATGTATTAATGTGGTTGGTTGTGATAGTGGAACATTTACACTGAGCAATATTTGCCATCCAGGGGTTACGTACGAGCATAATGTATTAATGTGGATGTTTGCAATGGTGGAACATGTACACTGAGCAATATTTGCCATCCAGGGGTTACGTACAAGCATAATGCATTAATGTGGTCGTTTGCGATGGTGGAACATGTACACTGAGCAATATTTGCCATCCAGGGGTTACGTACGAGCATAATGTATTAATGTGGTTGTTTGCGATGGTGGAACATGTACACTGAGCAATATTTGCCATCCAGGGGTTACGTACGAGCATAATGTATTAATGTGGTTGTTTGCGATGGTGGAACATGTACACAGAGCAATATTTGCCATCCAGGAGTTACGTACGAGCATAATGCATTAATGTGGTTGTTTGCGATGGTGGAACATGTACACTGAGCAATATTTGCCATCCAGGGGTTACGTACGATGCATAATGTATCAATGTAGATGTTTGCGGTGGTGGAACATGTTCACTGAGCAATATTTGCCATCCAGGGGTTACGAACGAGCATAATGTATTAATGTGGATGTTTGCGATGGTGGAACATGTACACTGAGCAATATTTGCCATCCAGGGGTTACGTACGAGCATAATGTATTAATGTGGTTGTTTGCGATGGTGGAACATGTACACTGAGCAATATTTGCCATCCAGGGCTTACGTACGAGCATAATGTATTAATGCGGATGTTTGCGATGGTGGAACATGTACACAGAGCAAAATTTGCTATCCAGGGGTTACGTACGAGCATAATGTATTATTGTGGTTGTTTGCGATGGTGGAACATGTACACTGAGCAATATTTGCAATCCAGGCATTACGTACGAGCATAATGTATTAATGTGGATGTTTGCGATGGTGGAACATGTACACTGAGCAATATTTGCCATCCAGGGGTTACGTACGAGCATAATGTATTAATGTGGATGTTTGCGATGGTGGAACATGTACACTGAGCAATATTTGCCATCCCCGGGTTACGTACGAGCATAATGTTTTAATGTGGTTGTTCGCGATGGTGGAACATGTACACTGAGCAATATTTGCCATCCAGGGGTTACGTACGAGCATAATGTATTAATGTGGTTGTTTGCGATGGTGGAACATGTACACTGAGCAATATTTGCCATCCAGGGCTTACGTACGAGCATAATGTATTAATGTGGTTGTTTGCGATGGTGGAACATGTACACAGAGCAGTATTTGCCATCCAGGGGTTACGTACGAGCATAATGCATTAATGTGGTTGTTTGCGATGGTGGAACATGTACACTGAGCAATATTTGCCATCCAGGGGTTACGTACGAGCATAATGTATTAATGTGGATGTTTGCGATGGTGGAACATGTACACTGAGCAATATTTGCCATCCAGGGGTTACGTACGAGCATAATGTATTAATGTGGTTGTTTGCGATGGTGGAACATGTACAGAGAGCAATATTTGCCATCCAGGGCTTACGTATGAGCAAAATGTATTAATGTGGTTGGTTGCGATAGTGGAACATTTACACTGAGCAATATTTGCCATCCAGGGGTTACGTACGAGCATAATGTATTAATGTGGATGTTTGCAATGGTGGAACATGTACACTGAGCAATATTTGCCATCCAGGGGTTACGTACAAGCATAATGCATTAATGTGGTCGTTTGCGATGGTGGAACATGTACACTGAGCAATATTTGCCATCCAGGGGTTACGTACGAGCATAATGTATTAATGTGGTTGTTTGGGATGGTGGAACATGTACACTGAGCAATATTTGCCATCCAGGGGTTACGTACGAGCATAATGTATTAATGTGGTTGTTTGCGATGGTGGAACATGTACACAGAGCAATATTTGCCATCCAGGAGTTACGTACGAGCATAATGCATTAATGTGGTTGTTTGCGATGGTGGAACGTGTACACTGAGCAATATTTGCCATCCAGGGGTTACGTACGATGCATAATGTATCAATGTAGATGTTTGCGGTGGTGGAACATGTTCACTGAGCAATATTTGCCATGCAGGGGTTACGTACGAGCATAATGTATTAATGTGGATGTTTGCGATGGTGGAACATGTACACTGAGCAATATTTGCCATCCAGGGGTTACGTACGAGCATAATGTATTAATGTGGTTGTTTGCGATGGTGGAACATGTACACTGAGCAATATTTGCCATCCAAGGCTTACGTACGAGCATAATGTATTAATGCGGATGTTTGCGATGGTGGAACATGTACACAGAGCAAAATTTGCTATCCAGGGGTTACGTACGAGCATAATGTGTTAAAGTGGATGTTTGCGATGGTGGAACATGTACACAGAGCAATATTTGCCATCCAGGGGTTACGTACGAGCATAATGTATTAATGTGGATGTTTGCGATGGTGGAACATGTACACTGAGCAATATTTGCCATCCAGGGGTTACGTACAAGCATAATGTATTTATGTCGTTGTTTGCGATGGTCGAACATGTACACTGAGCAATTTTTGCCATCCAGGGCTTACGTACGAGCATAATGTATTAATGTGGTTGGTTGCGATAGTGGAACATGTACACTGAGCAATATTTGCCATCCAGGGGTTACGTACGAGCATAATGTATTAATGTGGTTGTTTGCGATGGTGGAACATGTACACAGAGCAATATTTGCCATCCAGGGGTTACGTGCAAGCATAATGTATTAATGTGGCTGTTTGCGATGGTGGAACATGTACACTGAGCAATATTTGCCATCCAGGGCTTACGTACGAGCACAATGTATTAATGTGGATGTTTGCGATGGTGGAACATGTACACTGAGCAATATTTGCCATCCAGGGGTTACATACGAGCATAATGTATTAATGTGGCTGTTTGCGATGGTGGAACATGTACACTGAGCAATATTTGCCATCCGGAGCTTACGTACGAGCATTATGTATTAATGTGGTTGGTTGCGATAGTGGAACATGTACACTGAGCAATGTTTGCCATCCAGCGGTTACGTACGAGCATAATGTATTAATGTGGTTGTTTCCGATGGTGGAACATGTACACAGAGCAATATTTGCCATCCAGGGGTTACGTACGAGCATAATGTATTAATGTGGTTGTTTGCGATGGTGGAACATGTACACTGAGCAACATTTGTCATCCAGGGTTTACATACAAGCATAATGTATTAATGTGGTTGTTTGCGATGGTGGAACATGTACACTGAGCAATATTTTCCATCCAGAGTTTACGTACGAGCATAATGTATTAATGTGGTTGTTTGCGATGGTGGAACATGTACACTGAGCAATATTTGCCATCCAGGGCTTACGTACGAGCATAATGTATTAGTGTGGTTGGTTGCGATAGTGGAACATGTACCCTGAGCAATATTTGCCGTCCAGGGGTTACGTGCGAGCATAATGTATTAATGTGTATTTTTGCGATGGTGAAACATGTACACTGAGCAATATTTGCCATCCAGGGGTTACGTACGAGCATAATGTATTAATGAGGTTGTTTGCGATGGTGGAACATGTACACTGAGCAATATTTGCCATCCAGGGGTTACGTACGAGCATAATGTGTTAATGTGATTGTTTGCGATGGTGGAACATGTACACAGAGCAATATTTGCCATCCAGGGGTTCCGTACGAGCATAATGTATTAATGTGGATGTTTGCGATGGTGGAACATGTACACAGAGCAATATTTGTCATCCAGGGGTTACGTACGAGCATAATGTATTAATGTGGATGTTTGCGATGGTGGAACATGTACACTGAGCAATATTTGCCATCCAGGGGTTACGTACGAGCATAATGCATTAATGTGGTCGTTTGCGATGGTGGAACATGTACACTGAGCAATATTTGCCATCCATGGGTTACGTTCGAGCATAATGTATTAATGTGGTTGTTTGCGATGGTGGAACATGTACACTGAGCAATATTTGTCATCCAGGGTTACGTACGAGCATAATGTATTAATGTGGTTGTTTGCGATGGTGGAACATGTACACTGAGCAATATTTGCCATCCAGGGTTTACGTACGAGCATAATGTGTTAATGTGGATGTTTGCGATGGTGGAACATGTACACAGAGTAATATTTGCCATCCAGGGGTTGCGTACGAGCATAATGTATTAATGTGGATGTTTGCGATGGTGGAACATGTACACTGAGCAATATTTGCCATCCAGGCGTTACGTACGTGCATAATGTTTTATTGTTGTCGTTTGCGATGGTGGAACATGTACACTGAGCAATATTTGCCATCCATGGGTTACGTACGAGCATAATGTATTAATGTGGATGTTTGCGATGGTGGAACATGTACACTGAGCAATATTTGCCATCCAGGGGTTACGTACGAGCATAATGTATTAATGTGGTTGTTTGCGATGGTGGAACATGTACAGAGAGCAATATTTGCCATCCAGGGCTTACGTACGAGCATAATGTATTAATGTGGTTGGTTGCGATAGTGGAACATTTACACTGAGCAATATTTGCCATCCAGGGGTTACGTACGAGCATAATGTATTAATGTGGATGTTTGCAATGGTGAAACATGTACACTGAGCAATATTTGCCATCCAGGGGTTACGTACAAGCATAATGTATTAATGTGGTTGTTTGCGATGGTGGAACATGTACACTGAGCAATATTTGCAATCCAGGCATTACGTACGAGCATAATGTATTAATGTGGATGTTTGCGATGGTGGAACATGTACACTGAGCAATATTTGCCATCCAGGGGTTACGTACGAGCATAATGTATTAATGTGGATGTTTGCGATGGTGGAACATGTACACTGAGCAATATTTGCCATCCCCGGGTTACGTACAAGCATAATGTTTTAATGTGGTTGTTCGTGATGGTGGAACATGTACACTGAGCAATATTTGCCATCCAGGGGTTACGTACGAGCATAATGTATTAATGTGGTTGTTTCCGATGGTGGAACATGTACACAGAGCAATATTTGCCATCCAGGGGTTATGTACGAGCATAATGTATTAATGTGGTTGTTTGCGATGTTGGAACATGTACACTGAGCAATATTTGCCATCCAGGGGTTACGTACGAGCATAATGTATTAATGTGGATGTTTGCGATGGTGGAACATGTACACTGAGCAATATTTGCCATCCAGGGGTTACGTACGAGCATAATGTATTAATGTGGTTGTTTGCGATGGTGGAACATGTACAGAGAGCAATATTTGCCATCCAGGGCTTACGTACGAGCATAATGTATTAATGTGGTTGGTTGCGATAGTGGAACATTTACACTGAGCAATATTTGCCATCCAGGGGTTACGTACGAGCATAATGTATTAATGTGGATGTTTGCAATGGTGGAACATGTACACTGAGCAATATTTGCCATCCAGGGGTTACGTACAAGCATAATGCATTAATGTGGTCGTTTGCGATGGTGGAACATGTACACTGAGCAATATTTGCCATCCAGGGGTTACGTACGAGCATAATGTATTAATGTGGTTGTTTGCGATGGTGGAACATGTACACTGAGCAATATTTGCCATCCAGGGGTTACGTACGAGCATAATGTATTAATGTGGTTGTTTGCGATGATGGAACATGTACACAGAGCAATATTTGCCGTCCATGAGTTACGTACGAGCATAATGCATTAATGTGGTTGTTTGCGGTGGTGGAACATGTACACTGAGCAATATTTGCCATCCAGGGGTTTTGTACGATGCATAATGTATCAATGTAGATGTTTGCGGTGGTGGAACATGTTCACTGAGCAATATTTGCCATCCAGGGGTTACGTACGAGCATAATGTATTAATGTGGATGTTTGCGATGGTGGAAGATGTACACTGAGCAATATTTGCCATCCAGGGGTCACGTACGAGCGTAATGTATTAATGTGGTTGTTTGCGATGGTGGAACATGTACACTGAGCAATATTTGCCATCCAGGGCTTACGTACGAGCATAATGTATTAATGCGGATGTTTGCGATGGTGGAACATGTACACAGAGCAAAATTTGCTATCCAGGGGTTACGTACGAGCATAATGTGTTAAAGTGGATGTTTGCGATGGTGGAACATGTACACAGAGCAATATTTGCCATCCAGGGGTTACGTACGAGCATAATGTATTAATGTGGATGTTTGCGATGGTGGAACATGTACACTGAGCAATATTTGCCATCCAGGGGTTACGTACAAGCATAATGTATTAATGTCGTTGTTTGCGATGGTGGAACATGTACACTGAGCAATATTTGCCATCCAGGGCTTACGTACGAGCATAATGTATTAATGTGGTTGGTTGCGATAGTGGAACATGTACACTGAGCAATATTTGCCATCCAGGGTTTATGTACGAGCATAATGTATTAATGTGGTTGATTGCGATGGTGGAACATGTACACAGAGCAATATTTGCCATCCAGGGGTTACGTGCAAGCATAATGTATTAATGTGGCTGTTTGCGATGGTGGAACATGTACACTGAGCAATATTTGCCATCCAGGGCTTACGTACGAGCACAATGTATTAATGTGGATGTTTCCGATGGTGGAACATGTACACTGAGCAATATTTGCCATCCAGGGGTTACATACGAGCATAATGTATTAATGTGGTTGTTTGCGATGGTGGAACATGTACACTGAGCAATATTTGCCATCCGGAGCTTACGTACGAGCATTATGTATTAATGTGGTTGGTTGCGATAGTGGAACATGTACACTGAGCAATGTTTGCCATCCAGCGGTTACGTACGAGCATAATGTATTAATGTGGTTGTTTCCGATGGTGGAACATGTACACAGAGCAATATTTGCCATCCAGGGGTTACGTACGAGCATAATGTATTAATGTGGTTGTTTGCGATGGTGGAACATGTACACTGAGCAACATTTGTCATCCAGGGTTTACATACAAGCATAATGTATTAATGTGGTTGTTTGCGATGGTGGAACATGTACACTGAGGAATATTTTCCATCCAGGGTTTACGTACGAGCATAATGTATTAATGTGGTTGTTTGCGATGGTGGAACATGTACACTGAGCAATATTTGCCATCCAGGGCTTACGTACGAGCGTAATGTATTAGTGTGGTTGGTTGCGATAGTGGAACATGTACCCTGAGCAATATTTGCCGTCCAGGGGTTACGTACGAGCATAATGTATTAATGTGGATGTTTGCGATGGTGGAACATGTACACTGAGCAATATTTGCCATCCAGGGGTTACGTACGAGCATAATGCATTAATGTGGTTGTTTGCGATGGTTGAACATGTACACTGAGCAATATTTGCCATCCAGGGTTTACGTACGAGCATAATGTATTAATGTGTATTTTTGCGATGGTGAAACATGTACACTGAGCAATATTTGCCATCCAGGGGTTACGTACGAGCATAATGTATTAATGTGGTTGTTTGCGATGGTGGAACATGTACACTGAGCAATATTTGCCATCCAGGGGTTACGTACGAGCATAATGTGTTAATGTGATTGTTTGCGATGGTGGAACATGTACACTGAGCAATATTTGCCATCCAGGGGTTACGTACGAGCATAATGTATTAATGTGGATGTTTGCGATGGTGGAACATGTACACAGAGCAATATTTGCCATCCAGGGGTTACGTACGAGCATAATGTATTAATGTGGATGT